>NC_133931.1:66059454-67259454 GCF_031877795.1 Strix aluco | reverse complement strand
TCAGATTTGCCCTTAGCTGGTGCCTTTCAGGCACTGCTAGTGATTTGTTTATTTATTTACTTATTTCCATGTAGTAAAATGCTGACATTTCTGAATTTCTGAAATCCTGTTCTTGTTTTCTTATAGCGAGCCCATTAAGCCCTTATTCAAGGAATAGCAACTTGCTGGCTTTTCATGCTTGGCATTCCACTCCCAAATATACAGAACCTCAGCTCGTACAGATGTCTTTCCGGGTTCCTCAATGGCAAATCATGTTAACGTGGTCATCTCTGTCTTACCTTTCTTAAGGTTCTGCAGTTCCAGCCGTATCACGTGCCATGTGTAGATAGAAAAACATATTTGATTGGGGAAGGTATAACTGCAGACCTTTTGAAAAAGACAGCAGGGTTATGGGCTGAGTCAAGTGCCCTGGTAGGCAGTGCGTGGGCTGACAGTTTAAGCACCTCAAGTTCAGTGGATTTAAACTGAATTGCTGTGATGTACTGGATTATTGTAGCCCTGAAACTTATGAAATGAAGCTTTGTTCATTATAGAATAAAAGATATTTGCACTGTAGTGAATCAGTCAGGCTTTTCCCTTGTTGCAGGTTGTCTTCTATATAAGCTAAATTACAGCCATAATTGTTTATAATTTAAGCCATTATTTAACAGTTTAATTTTGTGATGTGTTTTTGAACCCATGTTGTGTGCTATCTAGTGGCTTGATTGGTCATCTTCTCTGCCTGCTTCATTGAATTGCCTGACATTAAATAACTTTGTCATTGTTTTGTGTAAATATTTTCTCTTCATTTTTTGCCAGAGAACCTCATAGCACATTCAAAACTAAACATAGCTTATTTTTCTCATGTCAGCAAAAGCTCAAAGAGTTTTCTTTAGAAAAAATCCATTATCATACCAAATTGGTTTCTGTACTTACAATGTTATTTCCACTCTGGTTTGTTTTTTATTTAGTTAAAACAGCAAGTGGCTCAGGGGAGCAAGTGAAAACACCTGCAAAACTTCCTGATTATGGTAAGAATGTTTAATGCAAAAAAACCCCAAAAACATGGAAGAAATAAAAAGTTTTGAGGTACAGTGTTACAAGCAGTGTTGTGGTTTGAGCCCAGAGGGCAACTGAGCACCACGCAGCTGCTTGCTCACTCCTTCCCCTCAGAAATGGGAAGGAGAAAATAAAACAAAAGGCTTGGGAATGGAAACAAGGACAGAGAAGAATGACTCACCCATTAGGGTCACAGGCAAAAGACAGACTTGATTGGGGAAGAAAAAGAACATCAATTTAATTCAACCACCACCACCACTTAACAATCAGACAGAGTAGCACAGTGAGAAGTATAACCGCACCTGAAAAACACCCTCCCCTGTCCCTCCCTTCTTCCCGGGCTCAGTTTTGTTCCTGATTACTCTACCTCCTCCTCCACCAGCAGTGCAGGAGTCAGGGAACTGGATTGTGGTCAGTTCATCACACATTGTCTCTGCCACTCCTTCCTCCTCAGGGGGAGGACTCCTCACACTCTTCCCCTGTTCCAGTGTGGGGTCCCTCCCACAGGAGACAGTCCTCCACAAACTTTCTCTGACATGAGTCCTGCCCATGGGCTGCAACTCTTCCCAAACTGTTCCAGTGTGGGTCCCTCCCATGGGCTGCAGTCCTCCCAGCAACAGACTGCTCCAGCGTGGGCTTCCCACAGAGCCACCTGCTCCAGCGTGGGGTCCTCCACAGGCTGCAGGTCAGCATCTGCTCTACTGTGGGCCTCCATGGGCTGCAGGGGCACAGCCTGCCCTCTCACCACGGGCTGCAGGGTCTCTGCTCCGGCACACCTCTCCCCCTTCCTCCTTTCTTCCACTGACCTTGGTGTTTGCATAGGTATCTCCCTCACAGCTCCTCGTTCTCTCAGGTTCCCACTTCTTAAATATGTTATCACAGAGGCACAGCCACCGTCGCTAATTAGCCCAGCCTTGGCCAGAGATGGGACCAACTGGGAGCTGGAGGAGCTTCAAGAAGCTTCTCACAGGGGCCACTGCAAAAAATATGCTATAAAAAGAGTGAAAATAGGATTGGGGGGGCTAGTGTTTCTCAATAACTGACTTAATATGTGATGTGGGACCATGTGTAAGCAGGGATTCACTTGCATGTGAATTTCTCAGCATATTTTCTCTAGGCCAAAGGTTAAACTCAGGAGTTTGTTTCATTTTGGAGGGTTTTTGTGATGTGATGTGCGACCATGAAGACTGATTGATAGATGGATGATGTGGGATTATATAAAATTGATTTTATCTTACAGTGCAAACTGAGCTAGAGAGGTTTCATGGACAGACCTTGGAAGAACAGCTTAATACATGTAAAGATTCAGAACCTGCACTTGGTGAGGGCTTTTAACACTGTAACTGTTTGCTCGTGTGATGTTTACTTTTAAAGAGTATTGATTAATTTTTTAAAATGTAAAATTAGGTGATGTGTAATAAAATCTTACTATGTTTACACTGAGTACCCAATATGAAAGTGACTGATCGTAGTGACCAAATCACTGGATTTGACATGGAATATTTTTGATTAGGGTAGATACCACATGTTGAGAATATTTTCTAGAAACAATCTAAGGTGATATGACAAAAATGAACTTTGACTGAAATGATTGTTACTATTCTTTGCAGTTTAACTGCCCATCCTGTGGAGGGAAGAGAGAATGGACTGGACAGGAAAAATAACTGCAGGGGCATATATTAAAATACATTCTCTTCTAAATAGTTACAAAAGAATTGTTGCTATTACTTTTTTAGATTTTTTTTTTTTTTTTAAATTGTCAAGTCCTATGTGGTAAACATAAAGCATCTTAAAAAAATGCGGTTTTGTACCTTTGGTGTTGGGGAAGTGTAGACACCCAAACAATAAAATAACTGATGGTTCTAAAAACGTTTGACATGCAGTAGTAATCATTTCCTTTAATGTTTCTTATTAACACAGGACTTAATTATATAGTTGAATACCGATCAAAAGACAATTTCCCTTTTCTCTATGAATGTCAGCTGTGCCACTGTAAAACAGGACTGAGTAACATGTTCATGCATGTTTGTGGTTCCAAACACAGACTGGCATACCTGGTAAGTTTTTAGAGTGGTTGTTTTTGTTTTTTTTTTTTTTAATGTAATGATTTCAGTAGAGAATTTGCTAGTTATATTATGATTTTTTTAAAAAAAAAGGTGTTACATAAGCTTTTGTGAAAATGTGTGTGTTTATATTGCAACTGTGCAACTGCGATAAATGGATTTAAAAATTTTCTCATCAATAAGGTGTATGCCTGTCCATTGCTGACACTGAGTTTTTAGTTTATTCTGTTTTGATTGACTAGTAATGCCAATAATGAAATCTACAGCTAAAATTGACTAGAAGTAAGTTTTTGGTTAAATTTTGTATTATCTTAAAGAACTGGATCAATAAAGAAATTGTTCCATCTTTCAGATGTTTTAAATTAAAAGGAACATAATTATAAATGAACATGATATGTATTGGATAGAGGCTGTGACTTGGAATTGGGGTAAAAAAAAGTTTTATTCCCAGTTTTGTGGCTGGAGAAACCATGTAAGTTCTGTGCCTGTTTTATGGAAATTTGCAAAGCTGTTAAGATTCATGTCGGCCCACAAATGTTTAAATATATTATGCTTTTCAGTATATTTAGAGAAATGAGGCTTTCCAGTCTTTGAATGTTTACTGGAATATATTTGTTTAGGATGGTCTTTAACAAAACTGAGAAGGCAATATTCTGAAAAGTATTCTGATACTTTCCATAAAATATGTGCTCAAAGTTGGAACTATATCCCACGTATCTTGAAGCCATAGAAAGTTGTTGAGTTCATATAGCATTTTGAAGCAGTTTTAGAACTGATGTTGTTATCAGGTGTACTGATCTGCAGTGATGGCCTTTGTAAACATTCATGCTGTTTCTCGTCATTAAGTCAGATGTATATGCTGAGTTTTGATGTTGTCAGCTCTTGTATTTCTGGTTTGCTTTGAACTGTTTCCTTCAATTCTGAATCTTACGCTTGTTAACTGCATCTCTGCTATATCCTTAAATACTATAAAATAATAATTCAACAGGGATAACTTTTAAGTCATGCACCTGGGATGGATTAACCCTAGGTAGTAGGAAAGGCAGGAGATTAAATGGCTGGAATTTGCTCTGCTGAAAAGGAGCTGGGGGTCCTGGTGGATGACAAGCTAAAGATAAGTAGTGTACCTTGGTGACAATGAAGGCTAACAGCAAACTGAGCTATACTAACAAGGGTATAGCCAGCAGATCAAGGGAAGTGATTATTCCCCTGTTCTTGATACTTGTTAGGCCATATCTAGAATATTGTGTCCAGTTTTGTGCTACTGCAGACAAGAAAGCTATTGATGAAATTGAGTGAGTCCAGCAGAGAGCTACTAAGATGGTCAGAGGGCTGAAGCACTTACACCATGAGGAGAGGTTGAAGAAAAAGTGTCAGGGGGATCTAACAGTAGCCCTCCAATACCTTAGGGGAGATTATTAAGAAGGCAGAATCAGGCCCTTTATGGACATGCTTGGCAGGAACATAAATTCAAACAAGTGAGTTTCCTACCTGACCTAAGGAAGGAGTTTTTCACTGTGAGGGCAGTCAAGTATTGGAGCAGGTTGCCCACAGAGATGGGGGAATCTCTGTATTCACAGGTTTTTAAGACCCATGTGGACAAAGCTCTGTGCAACCAGTTCAGCGTTCAGCATCAACCCTGTTTTGAGCAGAAGACTGGGCTTCAGTCCCCTAAATTACTCTGTGATTCTATACATAATAATTTTGATAAGTTCTACTATGTATATATAAAAGTTGATTTATTTTCCATGATTATTAGCTGTGCTAGATCTGGAAAGAGTTGTGTAGGATAAAGTGTGACTTCAGGATTTTCATTTCCTTATTTTTTAGAAACAACATTATCCTGAGATAGCAGAATCTGATGAAGTTAAGGGTAAAGGCTCTGAACTGAACAGAAAAGTTAGGCAAGTTGCATTAACAATTGAGAAGAAAGAAGGAAGAAAACAAATAAAGGTACATTTCTTTAAGAATTCCAGAAGTTTTATATTTATTAAAAAACAAAAAAAAAAGTAATTTCTGTTATGGTGGGCAGGTCTGCTTTGGATGGTAGTAGAATCTTGCTTTTTTAACCTTTATTACAAGTGCTTTTTGTCATCTTAATAATTCTTCTAGGATTATTCTGGATACAATTTCCCATTGGTCACTCCCATCATAAGGAATTCTCTTGTTTGAAATAATGCTCATGCTACCTGAGTCTACAGAAATGTGACTCCAGAGTGCACAAATAACACACAATATCTATATTAATGTTTAATCAATTCCCAGCTGGGGGTGTGTGTATGCAAAATAATTTGTTTCGTTGTTGCTAGGAAACTACCTTTATGACTTCCCTGAATTAGTTTCTGCTTTGTTAGCACCTTGTGGCAATTTTCGGAGGAGCCAGATAAAAATTCTGGTAGCACAGAGGGAAGTGTGGGAATTTGCAGGTAGATATGGGGTTATCAACAATGCTGTGGGATCACAGGAGCACCACAAGCTTAAATTCTTGGGGAGCTGCACCCTTAGAAGCATGTTCTCATGAAAATATCTTCATATTGCTTTCTGTTGTTGTTTACACCACAGTAGTATTTAGAAATGTTACTGTGTTTAAGCTCATTATGTCCTGTCCATGTGAAAAAAGACCCCTGGTTCTTTCTGTGCGATACAATCACAGCTAGGCCCAAGGATGTGAGCCTGTACCGATCCCGCTCTTCTCCAGATAAAAAAAAGTATGGGAATATTGAAAGATCAAGTCTTTCTTCTGGAGTGAATGCTCTAGAAGGGAGAGATTTCAGATAAAGTAAATCTGTCTGCATATCCTTTATTTTTAACCTCTGCTTAAAAAGAAAAACAAAACTGACTATTGGCAACAACTTTTTCTTTTGACTTACTTCATTCAAATTTAGTGACTCAAGACTGTATATTTTACTTGGGATTTATGTTCATGAATATAGAAATAATTAATTCCATCTATGTTTTGTAGACTGTTTTGTTTTTCTAGGAACAGTTTCACTACATCCATAGCAAATCCCTCCTTAATTTAAGGAACTTTTAAATTGAGCATGCGTAACCCAGTTAATTTTACTGCTATATTTTCTGAAACCAGCTATTTAATTTTTTTAGCTCTAACTAAAATTTAATTGTGGTAAATAAGTGTCCAGGTAACTGACTTTTTGAATATCTGTTCAGGGATTTACACTTCTGTGTTTAACACTACTGGTCATATCCTTAAAAAAATAAATATTTAACTCTAATGAAATACCTATTCACAAAAGAGCTAACATAGATAGGTTTTATTTTTAGGTTGTTACAGATGCTCCGATAATGAGGAAGAGATGGCAAGAATGTAAGTGTGCTCAGTGGGATGTAAATTGTACATTTCTAATTTGGGTAAACTCCCTTTGATATAAATCAGCTTGATTAAGGGCATATTGAAAGATTTGGTCAGTAATTGTAGTGTGTGCTTATGTTCTAAGCTGCATTTTGTATAGTTTATAATGAAAATTTGATGGATGAACAAGTTCTTCCATGGGCAACATAACTAGAGAGACCTGTTTTATACGGCTTTGTTCTCTCTCCCTCTCTCTCCATCCCAGTGGCCCTCGCTTCCCAGGATCCTTTACCTGTGATTTCTTTTTATCTGGTAACTGCTGTAGTCTCTGCAGTGCCAACTACTCACAAGCATTTTGGTGAACTGGGCAAAAGGAGCAGGTTGGAGCTCCTTGTGTGTATTTAATTTGCGGTCCAGAAAGCCAGGCAGAATTGTTAAAGTGCAGCTGTAGCTCTTACCTGTGGAAGAGAGCTTTTACTAGCTATTGACATTCACTAAATTGTAGGAACATGGTATCTGTGAGACTTCTCCACTCAGTTTAATCTTTCAAAACTTATTGTAGTACAATGTCACCCAGATGGACAGACAATACAATTGCCTGCCACTTTAGGAAATGGCTAAAAATTGCTACGAGACCCTCATTCTCAGACCTGCTTGGAAAATAAAGATTTGAATTAAAACTAAGGTACTTAATTTTAATGTATATTAGTAGGTAAATGGTGTCTCAAAATAGCGCAGTAGAAGTAATGAGAAGATTATTTCTATAATGATCTAGATTAGCAGTGTTATACTCTGAAGAGGAAAGATATCCACTTTGAATCTAGATGTTTTGAAATAAGTTGAATCCTATTCAAATTACGTTTCTTGACTGTAACCTATTGGTTGATGTGTCTAATTTTGCACATGGCTATGTGGCATTCTATTTATAATATTTACATCTTTTAAGAAATTTATATATGTAATTATAACCATGTTATAAAATATTTAACACATTGTTATTAATTTGTAGTTAATATTTAATATGCTGTCACACAATAATGCTTATAAAATTATTCTTAATGTTTGTAACTAATAGTGCACAGAAACAGAGCTAGTTGAAATTGAAGTGCAGTTTTAGAACCCTCTTCTATCAAGATAATGTCCATTGTGCTACATTTCAAGCATGTTTGTTTAGATCCTGCTGCAGATGACAGCCCTTCAAAAGCTAAAGTTCAGCATGTGGATACATCACTTAGTAATGAAGAAAAAACAGATTGTAAAAATAAGGATGGAAAAATGCCAGACCCTATTCAAGGTAAGAGAAAATTTTTTTTTCATTAATTTTTTTTAAACTTTCACCAGTGCATGAATTATTTACTCCCTATGTGCCTGTTTATAGTTTCTGTAGTTATGTTTTGCTACAGAAGGTGAATTCACACAGTGTGTGGATGGGTTTGGGGTCTGTGGCAGAGGAAACAATGATCCCAGTGTTTGCAAAGAAAACTGTCCAGTTTTACTTAATGTCACTGGATACTTCAGAACAGAAACAAGACAAGATTCATAATTAGAAAATTTTACTGTGTGTATTTTTGGCAGAAGGGGCACAGACTCTTTTTGGGCCTATAAACTGTTCTTCAGTGTCACAAAAAAAAATGGGAACAGCTGCATGTCATACTTTGTTTAGAGCACAAGAATAATAAAAAGGAAATGGATTGGATAGATTTTTTTTTTTTTTAACAACATTGAATGTATTTGGCTAATGCTTATTTTCTTGAAAACAAAACCAGAATTAAATATAAAAATTAGTGAACACTGTGTAACTGAAGAAACATCAGAAGTTCCTGCATGGTTTTAGACTTAATGTCAAAGGTGAGACAAGGGTTCTGTCTAAATGCATTATAATTATTCTCATTCAGAATATTTCTGATCAGAAAGACGAACTTGTGCTTTGTGGTAAACCAAATCTTTGATTTTTAGGTTTAGCTTTTATTTCTTCACAAGACACCTTACTTACACCTTCAGGTTTTATTGATGTTATCTTTAAAAAAAATGTAAACAAATAATACTTTTAAATTAAAATATTGGAAAACCATTACTAAATATACTGGTTTTATTGTTTTAGATGAAAAGAGTGTTCAAGAGGAGCAGGAAAAAAGTCAGAAAGAACAGGCAAAACCAGATGAGAAGGTTGAACCTAATAAGGCTATCGAAAGCAGCAAAGGCAACAAGACTGAAGAAGGCAGCAAAGGCAACAAATCAGAAAAGTAAAACAAACAAAAAAATCCACCACCCCCCAAACCAAAACCCTTAAAATTTACTCAAAGGAAAATGTTGTAGATGGTAACTGTCTACACTGGATTTGCATAGAGTATGCTGTGAGGAAGAAAGACATGCTGTAATACTAAAATGCTTGTCTTCTGAGATCGTGCTCAGCTGTAAACTTCTCTCATCAACAGAAAACCTGGTGTATGTAAAGTGACCTCAGATTTTGCTCTAGATGCAACTAGTTTTTATATTTAACTCTGTTATCCTTAAGGCATAATCCTCATGTATTACAAATTCAAAAAGAATGTTCCCTTGTGGTTCAAAAACCCTCTGTTATGGGTTCCTGTCAGATAATTAGAGTGATATATGAACTGATTTTAGAAGGAAAAGATAATCAGTAAATAGCTGTAACAATTGGAGTTCATCTTTACAAAAGATTTCATAGAGGAACAATAAGTATTGTGTGTGGTTCTAAAATGGTGAAACTGTGCTTGCTGTTTGTAAACATCTTTATTGTGAGTTTAGCTTGAACTATCAGCCTTTGCGTGAGGGGGTTATCTCCAACATCCGTCATCTTTGTGCAACATCAGGAACCACAGGAAAGCATTCAATAAGGGATATACGTGCATCAACCCAAACATAAGACTTTTGTTCCAACAATTAGTTCTTTGGTTTTTCTTTAATGTCATTCTCTTGGAACATTTCTTAACGCTAAACCAGTAGTATCTGTCCCAGATGAGGAGGGCTAACACCTTTTCCTTGTTTACTGTTACCCAGTAAAAGGAGAAATTTTCTTGTTCCTGAAATATCTTTGTGTAGGACTTCTGCCTCTCTATGGGGCAACCATTAAGAGAAGGATCAATTGAAACCAGATTCAAGTCCAGGTTTATGAATCTTTGTGTTTATTTGTCTGGCTTTCAAATAAGTGTAACGGTTCTTAATCTGAAGAGAGAACTAGTTCGTGAAAACATCAAAAATAGGGAAGTAAAAAGCTCAGATATCCACATCTGGAAATGCTGCTGTCTATATTTCTACCTGACTGTGCAGTCCTGTACTTTAAAGAACGGCATCCTTTGGAAAATCACTTAATGTTATTTTAATCCAGTTGTTCAGATAGATCTTGGGTTAACTGAGCAGCCAGGTGTTTCAGTGAGAGACTGATTTGGAAGTTAGTTACTATATTAGGACTTCAGCTTGTTCCTTTACTGTTTATTTTTGTGAGACTTTTGAGAGATGTGAACTCGATATATAGTTTCTTAAAAGGAATAAGATCAGATTAGCATTGACGGCAAGCAGTCAAATGATGTTTCCACTTAAAGATTCTGCAATATCAGCCCGAGAATTTCTATTACTCCTTATTTCTTTGTAGTGAAGTTCTGTACAGACAATCATCTGAAGATGTAAATTATTTTGAGTTCATTAAAGGTATCATCTGCTTTTACTACACTTTTGATTCCTAAGAAAGATTTCAAGAAAGAGGAGGGATTAGGCTTGGCAGTCATATGGGTTTGGTTAATTGAAGGAAAATAACCAACTCTCAGCCCTGGTTCCTGGGCTTGCAAAGGGATGGAATGCATCGGTAGTGACTGTAGTTGCAGAACAGCGCAAATGTGGGTTAGTAACTTTTAGCCATATGAATCTTTGTATGCCCAGTACCCCTGTGGCTACATCATAAAGTACTTCTTTCTTTTCTTTTTATACTTCTTTATATTTTTTGAAGCCAAGTTTGTGAAGTGCTGATAAAAATCATACTGTAATTAGGGGCCTTGTCTTTCTGCAATGCATACAAAAAGCTTGCAGCTTTTACTACCAATGTCAAACCTTTTTCTTAATTCTGTGGTTTAGAACTTACAAACTAGCTAATCACACTAAAAAAACCCTTATAAATATTTTTTACAATGATATCTGGGACCAGTGGATTTCTGGAAGGAAATAACATGATCTCTCAGAGTGTGTCAGAACTACTGTAGTAGAAGCATGTCAGGAATTTAAACTGATTATCACTTATTGACTGGCTACACATTGTTGATAGATCAACCAACTGTATACTGGTTTATTTGTTTATTTATTCGATCTTAAGGTGTGAGACCAATAAACAATCGCAGGAGGAAAACGAGGAAGTTGAGGTGAGTATTTTTCTGCTAACGGGTTGGTCCATTTTACAAATAGCTGGGAAAGTAATTGCTTTAATATATGATTGACAATGGTGTTTGCTTTTGCTTATTCAAATTAATAATATTATTGACAATAAATTAGGCACAAGCAAAGCTATTAAGAAGAAGGTTTTTTCCTACTTTGTCATGAAAACATGTGTACACATTTCATACAAGCACAGACAATTTAATTAGAGCAAGAATCTAGAATAATGATAATAATTTTTAATTTTAGTTATAATTACTGCACATAATAGATCTCTGGACTTTTTTTTGTTATATTAAACAGCAAGAATTTACAGCAAGTCCTGAAGAATTCTCTAGTCAAGAAGAACTGTTGGGTTATTTGGTGAGTGTTAAATCTTACCTTGCAATGTAATTGTTGAAAAAAAAAAATCACAGAATTACTAAGTTTAAAATGTAGCAAGTACCATGAAAGCCAAAATGTAGGCAGTCTGCTAATCTAAGAACATATTTTGTCAGAAGGTAGGATTCAGAATAAAATGAATATTGTTGAATTTATAATATAGCTATTCATTCTAAAGTTTCTAGACAGGGTTTTTGCCAAAGTACAGGTTTACTGTCAGAGGAATGACTTGCATTGAAAATTAATGCATTTTTCTCAGCTATAGCTTAACTCCACTCCTGAACTACATGATTAAGTAAAATAACCTTTTAAAATTTGTTTTCCTTTCTTTTATAATTAATCCATCATTTTCAAATGTGGAATGTGGAAAGATGTAAGTCAACAATGGAAGAAAGCAGAATGAAGAAAAATATCTGAGATATGCAGAAAGGAAAGAAGCAATTTTTAAGAAATAAAATACAAGTTGTATACTTAAACAAAAAACCCCAAAAACATAAACTAAAAAACCCTACCTATTCCCTTTGTAAAGTAAGTGGCAGAACACCTGAGTTCTGTTCAGCTGTTGGAAATGTGTTATGTACACATTCACAGCAGAGATACAATCAATGAGAGTGGAAAACTAGCAACTGCCAGTTGTTAGATGTATTAACTTCTGTGGTCTTGCATGCAGAAATGGTGATTTTATTAAAAGCATCAGTGACAAACTGTATGAAAATCTTTACTGATAGTTGCTGTGACACAGCTACTGCATGGCAATTTAAGCACTATTGACTTAAAAATCTTTTTTCTCCTTTTTTAATAGGGAATTATTAGGTGTAAAGATTGTGCCTTGCTAATAAAACTTGAATTTGTTTTGAGGCATCCTCATGCTTAGTATGATTGTCCTCCAAGAACAAAAGAGGATTGTTGGGAATGTGATTGGAACAATGTTCTGGTTTGGAAAGTTTGAGAATTGTTTAATATTGGCATCTACAGTAATTTTTTAAAAAACTGCAGTATGTGTTTCTGTTGTTGGATTCAAAAGGTTTCTTGTGTAGTAGAAAGTAATTTTACAAGTATCGTTTCTGGACTTGCTGTTCATATCATGAATAATTCCAGTTGTTCAATAATTATCCATACTGTATACTTTTTATAATTGCGAAAATCGGTATGCTCAGCTTTGTCATTAAAATAATTGTATTTCTTTTATCAACTGGTAGCGGAGATATCCTTGCTCAAGTTTAATCTTCTTTTTTCCGCCTAGTTTTTGATAAGATCTTCTCTAAATATAACTTGTGCAAACCAGGAGAGATAAATACTATTAGTGTTAAAAATATAACATAATCCCTGTTATGCTGTCACATATGATCTTAATGCTAGTTTTTAACTACTTTTTTCCATTGTCTGGAGTGTTTAAAGGTATCTGTTTCTAATGCAGAAGACTTTGAATTGTTAGGACAGACCTGCAGTTCTGTTACATTGTGCCCAGTGGAAGTGGTTTTGACAGAACTTTATTAGTATAGATGAGAGGATGATGCATGTAGCACGCTCTGTGAGGGCTCTTGGCACTAGAACTTGCTCCCCTACTAGAGCTTCAGAGTTTCAAAGACTGCTTTTTCCTTAGGCTTTTGGGGAAGAAGGAGGTTAGTATAAGGCAAGGTGGCATATATTTTAAAATTCAGTAGTGTTCTGCTTTTTTGCTACTTTCTGGAGAAATGGGTTATGACTATATTGCCTCAGGGAAGTTGTACACATTCACATTTGTATGCAGGTACCTCAGAAAGAGATCAAAATACTTAAAGAAAAGCATTTTCCTGTATGTATTTCCAGGCATATTCTTGGGTTGTTCCTTTTCAAATGGCTATTTCAGGTAGCTGCATCTTCTTTCTGTTAGGATTTTCTTCCATTCTACCTCCCCACCCCCAATTAACTATTTGCTTTGTAACTTCAGCCATGTCTGACAGAAGGATAGAGATATAAAAAATGAGGTTCCTGCAGCTTTTGTTTATACGTGGTGATGCTTTAATCTTTCAGAAGGAAAATTTTTATATTGTGTTTTGTTTTGTTTTTTTCCTAGCAAAGTTTTGAGATATTGAATGAAGATGATGCTTCATTTATCCTAAAAGTTACACAGAGTCTTACAGATGCACTGGTGGAATATCGTCAACAGGCTGCATCAAACAAAGTAATGTGGATTTTGTTTTGGTTTTGTTCTACAAATCTGTAGATTCCTGTGATTATGCATTTTTTTTATTACAGATGAATTAAAGTTGTTGTGGAGATTATTTTAAGTTTTGCCCATCAAATACTTGAATTTCTGTAGTGATGATAGGATAAACATAGCTTTCCTGTTGAGTCTTAAAATTTTCTCTTCAAGGTGCTTGCTTTTTTTTTTAATAGAAGCTAAAAATCATCTTGTCTCTTATTTCCCATGCTTTTCCTTACATCTAAGTTTTTCTGCTATTTTTGCCCCTTTTCTAACTTAAGCTTTTCTCATCTCCACTGACCTCCCTGACACTCTTTTCTATATCCCATTTTCATTCCCAGCCTTCACTTTATTCACCATGTAATCAAGCATTATTGACATCAGTTTTCTTTCTTATACAAGGTTTGGTCCTACTCTTTGGACTGTTCCCTTTGAGTTCTCTTTCTTCCTCCACTATCCCTCCACCCAGTTTTTCCCCTCTCTGCTATTACTTTTGACTGACTTGTCCTTACATAATCATAGTATGGAGGTGGTGTTAAGTATTTCGAGGCTGCTGTGGTTCCCACCTGTGTTCCCTATACGTCCAGTTTACATTCCATTATACCATAATCTCCAGTTTCCACACTTGGAATGACTTTTTGTTCATTGCCCCATTGTCAACAGGGATGGCAGGAACTTTCCTCTTGTTGGTGAACCATTCAACATCTTTGCCATAGGAAACACTATTCTTTATCCCTCCCAGCATTTCTTGCAGAACTGTCAGTGTTGAACAGACTTCTCATTCACCACAACAGCTACTCCTCCTACTACAGCTACTTAATTACTTTTTTAATTAAAGGGTGAGCTTAAGTGGAAAATGCCAAATGAGGGTAAGTAACAGCCAACAAGCCTGAGAGAATCACAGAGGTGACACTTTAAGAAAAAAAAAAGTTTTGTTTCTTCTTTTGTCTTTAACAGCCTGTCTGAATTCAGGACTTGATTATAAAGTTTATCTTTGTTCCCCATATCCATATTCCTATTTTCTATTGCTTGCTTTCTGCCCCAAAGGCAATATTTCTCCATGATAAATTCCATGCCTATAGTTGTCATTAATTACTTACTGCCTTTTTCTTCCTCATTAAGCTTACTTTCACATTATTCCTGCTGTTTTTTCCATATAGGATTTTGTTGTTTTATTCATATGGGAAAAAGGACAAAATCTGACATGTTATAAAACAGTTAAGTTCTAACTGAAGTAACTTTTAACCTACTAGTTGTATAAAAATAAAATGTTTTCCCACATTAGGGGTTTTTAGTATTCTAAACTGTGATCTTTTAACTGGTAATTTTTTAACTAAATCTTTTATTCTCAG
This sequence comes from Strix aluco, assembly GCF_031877795.1. NCBI lineage: Eukaryota > Metazoa > Chordata > Aves > Strigiformes > Strigidae > Strix > Strix aluco. Next base: position 67,244,742 of record NC_133931.1, on the reverse strand, counting down.
TGTAAAGTGCTTCCTTTTTAGACCTGACAGGTTGAGAATTGGGCTCTGTAAGTACCAATTCTTGGCCTAATACAGTGCTTTTTCAGATGTTGAGAAATACTGTGAGCAGTGTATACATACATGGAAGTTCATTACCAGCTGCATGATTTTCAAAGAAATACTTGATTTTTCAGATTTGGTAGGAGAAATACTGGTCTTTTATTTGGTTTGTGATCATTAAAAATGTAGTAGTTCATCATTTCAAGAGGTTGTCTTGATGAAACTCTGAATGCAACTTCTTTCAAACTTGTAGGACCTCTTAGATACTGAATATAATGGAGAAGCAGCATTGGAATATTCCACAGAACAGTCTGACCTGACTTCAGCAGATATTAGTGACTCTGATACTGGTAATACAGCTCTGCAATCTTGAATGTGCTTCAATCTTAACACTGAACCTTGCATAGATTTTAGTAAGCCTTTTTTTCCTGCTTCTCTAAAAGCAGAGTTTAAAAGCAGAAAAAAGCCAGGGTCAAGTAGCATAAATTAATAGTTGGGTGTGTGTGTGTGTGTGGTGTGTGTTCCATCCTCTACAGATGTTAGAAAGGACAGACTATTAAAAAACATGCATTCTACTTAACTGTAGGATTTGGGGAGAAATTGAATTAGTATCAACTCTGACTTTCCTCTGTCCTGAGGCAACTGTTTCTGGGTTTTCCTCCCCTGCCCTCCTCCCTTTTCTTTCCCTTCTTGGTGGTGAAGAGGCTTAGTGCAGGTCTAGTCCAAACAAGATGTTAGTGGAAACAAAATTATATTTAATAGGATGGATAATTCTGTTTAATACCTGAATATTGCAGCTACTTGGCTTCAGTACTTCTGATTAATTTTTTCAAAGAATCTTGGATATTTTTGAGGTCACATCCTTCTTGATATAAACAAATTGTTATTTTTCTCAAGCATAGGAAGAGTACAGTCGTATGCCTGGAGAAGCAAAATACCCAGAATACTAGTGAAGCTATTCTGCATGATTTAATTTTTTTAGTGTGCGGTGTGAATTTTATTTTTTTCTAGGAAGTTTAGCTTTTGAAAACCTCCATTAATACAATGCTAATAACAAAAATTGCAATGACTTACTTGGAATTTCTGGTTCCTTTTTGAAAGCATAATGGAAATTGCTTTCACCTACCTCCCCACCTGTGTTTCTCTAGGATTTTCTGTAAATAGAAAGCATTCCTGACTCTCAGTTGTATGAAAATGTAGCAAAGTCAGATATGAACCTTACCAGCAATGCTGCTGTGCCAGACTGGAAAGCCCTATTTAGAGAAATAAGTAATGAAGACTCTTCAGAATCTTCTCTTACTGAAAAACAATATTTCTCTTCTTTAAGACTATTCAAGCAGCCGATCAGCTAAGCAGTCCTTATCAGTAAATGAAGATGATGAACTCCAAAACTTTTCAACTGGCTCTTCAGAAACAGCATATGAGAACAACATCACTACTGAATTTTTGAACAGTGTAAGAAATATGAACGTTGAGGAAGTTACTGCTACTCTACACAAAATAGCAGCAGCAAATCCAGCTTTCAGAGGTAATTCATGTATACGTGCATACACACATATGTGAAAATATACATAACATAATTTTGTTAGCTCTGTCAAATATTAAGGACTATTAAGGTCAAAGAACTTTGAGGCATTAAGGAGGGCTGAACAGCCTTTTTTTTTCCCCTTCTAACTTTTGCAGAATCCAGTTTAGAAATGGTAATTCAAAATGGCTGCCATCCCATGAAGGTGTTAATTTCTGAATTTCTTTTTAAATTCTTTTCTCATTTGTGCATAGTAACATTTACATGATGAAAGTAAACTAAAATGAAGCATATTATTATTATAAAAAAGCAGAATCTTTTGTCTGTGATATAACTGGGAGAACAGTGGTTTTGGGAATGCCAACAGCAAAGAAATTTGTACTTCTTGATTCCTGAAGGAACTGTACTTGCACAGTAACATAGAAATAATAATGCATCAGAGACAAGTAGTCTTTCTTTTGCTTACAAGTTTCCAATAAGTTTCAGCTACTAAACCTTCTCACATCTTCAGCCAACTGCTACCCTTTCTTCAGAAGCTTCCTAAGTACATTTCTAAGCTTCTCAGAGTGTGTTTAGGATCATCAGGGTAAAAAAAAGAACAATGAAGACAAGTACATTGTAGAGAAGCTTAAGCCTGAGTGCTCCCTGTGGAAGAAACTGGAGAGACTGCAGTCCATGCCATAACCTCTCCTTGGGCCTGTGTGCACACAACTCAGCAGAGTATCTGTTTGGAATGGAAGTTCTGGAACAAATTGACAACATAAAACAATGAAAGTAGCAAACTGTTATAACTCTTCCATGAATATCAGCTGGTTCTAGGGACCTCCGGAACAAAATGGTTAAGTTACTGATGGTAGTGATTTCTCCCATAAAGCTTCCTTTGGAACCTGCAAATTTGTGGGTGGCAAACGTGGTTCTCTTTTATGTATATTTCTCACTTTCTTTAAAGGTTTTGTTGTGTGTTGAGAACAACTGCTTGCTCACTGCCTGCCCCCCTGCCCCAGCTGGACAAGGAAGAGAATAACAAAAGTGAGGGGGGAAAAAAAAATGAGAAAACTAGTGGGTCATGGTAACAGTTTAGTAAGTGAAGGGAAAGAAAAGGGTGGGGAGGAACAAGTGATGCAAAGACAATCGCTCAGCCTTCCCACAAGCAAATTGATGCCCAGCCAGTCTCTGAGCAACAGCTGCCTTGGCAGCCAACCCCACCCCCTTGCCACCCCAGTATTTATTGCTGTGCATGATGTATAGAATATCCCTTTGGCCAGCTTGGGTCAGTTGTCCCAGCTGTGTCCCCTAGTAGTCTTTTTCCTATTCCCAACCTAATCACTTGTGGGTGTGAAGAGTGGGAAAGAGAGAAGGCCTTGATGCTGTGCAAGCACCCTTCAGCAACAGCCAAAACACTGGTGTGTTATCAACATGGTTTTGGCCACAAATCCAAAACACAGCACCCTACAGGCTGCTATGAAGAAAGTTAACTCCATCCTAGCCAAAACCAGTGCAGGGTTCCAGGTGATCTTTGAAACTACCAACTTCTATTCTACTGTTTAGAAAAACAAGGTAGAAATTAGTGGACACTTGGAAAAATATGATCTGCTTAGAGTGGTTGGTGGGGAATTAATATAGCTTTTGTGGTAAGAAAACCTTCCTTACAGACTTTCTGGAGTTGTTTGAAATGGGTCAGCAAAGGAGTCAGATAGAGGTGATCCAGTTCATCTAGTCTGTTTGGAATTCCAAGAAGCTTTTGATAGGTACTCTAATCAGAGGCTTTTAAGGGAACTGACTGGCTGTGGGAAAAGAGGGAAATCCTTGCATTGTTTAAATAATAAACAGATAGCAAATGGGCAATTGCTTTTTAAAATGAAAAGATGTTCCAGTAGAGAACTGTGGGGCTGTGCTATTTAGTATCTTCACAAATGACCTGGAAAAAGGGATAAGTATCTGGATGACAAAATTTTGTCAAATTTGAAACAGTTAACAGTGTTGGCTGACTGATGAATTTCAAAAGCTTCTCATCAGATCAGTGGAAATACCAACTTATTGGTCAGAAGAATATGTCGAATACAAGGAATTAAAGAAAGAATGGAAATAAAGATGGGAGTCATCATTTTTCTATTGCATAAACTCATGCTTTGCCCGTATCTGGCATAGGGCATACAGTTCTGTTTCCCTTATTTCAGATAAAGGACTTTATTACTGCAAAAGGTTTAGAGAAGGCAACGAAATATGGGAGTATCTTCCATATAAGAAGCAATAGAAAGCTAGGACTCTCTTTGGCCTGGAAAAGAGATGATTGAGATATTGTAACAGAGATTTGTAAAATCATGAGTAGATGGAAATGACAGACAGTATTCTATTATTTTCTATCTCTTTGGATCCATAAACTTGGAGTAGTGTGGGAGTCCAATTTCAAAATGGACAAAAAGAGATGGTTCTTCATGCAATAGTAGTGGATGATCTATGGAAATCCTAGCAAAAGGCTACCATGGATACAAAAAATATTACATGTGTCCTTGTCACAGAATCACAGAATTGTCTAGGTTGGAAAAGACCTTGAAGATCATCTAGTCCAAGCACTAACCTAACATTGACAGTTCCCAACTACACCATATCCCTAAGCGCTATGTCGACCCTACTCTTAAACCCCTCCAGGGATGGGGACTTCGCCACTGCCCTGGGCAGCCCATTCCAACACCTCACAACCCAGAACTTCGCTCTATGGGCCGGACTGGGCAAGTGTTTGGAAGAGGACTACTGAAAAAATTTGCCATATCAGACTTGGAAAGTTTCCCGAGCTGAAAATGATCTGAGATGGGGAGAGCATAGTATTCCCACACCCCACCAAGCATCAGGCAGGCTTGCCCTGCTCTTACTCTTCCCTTAACATTTGGTTATGGGTGCTGAATGTTTATTATTAACCACTTAAGCAGTCCCTGTGTTTCTTCTACTTCTCTCCCCCTCCTAAAGTCACGGGCATTAGTTTCATCAAAGCAATGTGGCCTTCTTGCTTGTGTTCAGAAGACGACACTTTGACTTACTGTTACAGTGATAAAAATCAAGCATTTCTGGTCATGCTTTCCTGATTATCAGCTGCAGATCTTTCAAAGTCGGAGACAGAGTAGAGGGACAAGACAGACCCTTTAGCTGACTGAGTACAGCTGTTCATAGCAATGCAGTTATAGTTTTTCCAGGCACATTCTGATTGTTAACTGTTAGGGTGTTCTTCATTTAATAAGAAAGGATCCAAACTCATGTCAGCATCTCAATGTTTCATTAAAACTTGTGCTTTTAAATGCATTTTATCATAAAACCACTTATTTTCTGTTTTTGTTTGTTTGTTTGCCTTTAACTAAGGAATTGATATTCCAAATGTTGTAAGGATCCTGACTGAAAGTGGAACTCTGAGAAGACCAAGCAATGGCAGCACACAGTGACATGGTAGTTAATATAGCAGTGATTACTTTCTGTAAGTTTGTTGTTTTACTTAATATGAACTCAGTGTAGCTGATTTTGCTATGTTCAAATTTTGTACAGTGTTATTTTAATTAAATGAATAACTTTGTTTTGAGGTTCTTGTTATTTATTTCTCCATATAGTTGAAATTTCTATATTGTGGAAAGTTTATAAAGCTCATGTTCTTTCTTTCCATGTTAAAACACGCTTTTAAAACAGGTAACTGTTGTTTTTCTTAATATCATTAAATACCATACATTGACAGATCTTTTCTTATTGTTGGTTCTTTTACAAAGAGTTACCAGCAGAATGAATTACTGTAGTCAGCAGTACAAATTCATCCTACAACAAATACTTGGAAGTTATTCCCGGTGGCTGCTGGGCCTGACTCAAAAGCTTTTGTAATCAAAAATCCTCTCCTGTATAAGGTTTATGACTAGGTCTCCACATATTTTTTTTAAATAAAGATTAAAAATAATAATAAAAAATCAGTGCTGTCAGTCCTTAGTTCTGGGTTGAGAAGTGCCTGGATTATAGCCAATTTAGGGAGCCTAGACAATTGAAAGCTTTAGCAAAGTCAACAGAGGTTGGCTATGCTTGCAAATTCAGGGGTATGTCCCAAGAGATCTGACCAGACTATGGTTAAGAGGCACTGATGTGCTAGTGAAAGTATCATTTGTCTTCTCTTATCCCACCAGTATGAGCATGAAATGAAAGCTGGCTTATACTGTCCGTCAGTTCAGGCTCTTTTAACGTGAACTTTTTCCCAACTAAAGTGGTAGTGTGTTTGACTGAACGTAAAGGTCTATATATTAATGAATGCTACTTTTGTAGCATCATGAAAAATGTTTTGGATGGTTACAAATTAGTGTGCTTGGGGAAAAAAGAAATTAAAAATTAAATTGTGTAATTAAAATTTGCTTCCTGCTTGTGATGTTGGGTAGCATTCAGTGGTTCTAATTAAAGCTCTTCAGCTTTGCAGCCAAATGCTGGTATAATATAGACATGCCGGGGCCAGATGGTAAATGAACCTTTTAATGTTAACTTACATTTTTTTTTTGAGATCTGAGTGGAATTGAGAATCTTCATCCTGATGGTTTCACATCTTCATATCATGGAATGCAAGATGCCATAAAAATAAGGTAACAAAGAAAGTAGCAACAAAATTGGCTAGTTTTGTTCTATTAACAGACACAGGAATGAAAACAGTTCACTGACAATTAAAGAAATTAAACCACAAAATGCTGCTTTAAAGAAATTGTGAAGAATTTCTGGAATGCCTCTAAATATGTTCTTGTCAGAAGCAGAGATAGAACCAGAGCTGTTACAGCTCATTTACTCTATAACAGGGACAATGTTAATACCTGCTTACATGAAGATGAACTTGATCAGTAAAAACATCTTTTAGGACGTTTGATAGGAAATTCTGAATTCTGTTCCTGTAATACAGAAAATAAAAATAGAAACATCTTTTTTTGTTTGTTGTCAAAGTGCAGAACATTCTATTAATTAAAATAATAAAATCAGAATGTTCAGCTGTTGTAAATGGCCATCTCTGGGACAGCTTCTTTTTCCTCTTACTGTGGAATCATTCCTAGTGGAAATAAACCTAAAATTAAGTTGAAATTTCTTGGATTTGAGGTTGTGGGTTTTTTTTGTTGGGTGCAGGAGAAGCATGCTGAAAATGGGAAGACCTCTGAATCTATAGCACCCTGATATAAAATGGTTTGAATGGTATGCTGCGGAGTGCTGCTGCTGCTTCTCAAAGACAGCTGAGAAAACTGAACTGCGCAAAAATCATAAAGTGCATGCTTCTGGAAGTGTTTACTGAGAACATAGTCTATTCAGTTGTATTTTCCCCTTAGGGTGTTTTTTGTTTCTGGTGCAAATAGATGCTGCAAAAGAATTGTATTGTTTTGTTCTTTTATCTGCCTGTGTTTTGTGATGGCTTGGTATATTCTCACACTAATGGAAAACTGTATGCTTGTTCCAAAACTATTTTTAGAGATAATGTTTTACTTGTGCAAGAATTGCAAACTAAAGAAGAAAGGCATTCTCTTTACTAATGATGCTTAAATGATGTTGCTGACCATATTTAATACTATCCATTTTGTTTCTCACAGCGACAGCAATGCAGACATCTGGGGTAACTGGAGAATTGATAGAATTAAAACTTAAGCAATAGCAAGAAAAGCTAAACCAAGAGAAGAATAATTTTTCTTTTAGCTTTTCCTTAGTTCTACACATTTTACTCAGAGACCAGAGAGCCACTGGGAAGTGATTTTTAACAAAAAAGATGCAGAACTTCTATGCCTTTTAGAAGGCAGGAAGTGGGCAAGAAGGGTGTTCACAGGTGAAGTGATAGGAAGCGAAAAGTTCCGAGTGTGCAACAGAAGCGTTCCTGTCTGGTGTCGATTGCGATGATTTCTGTTCTAGGTGGGTACAGAAACATCCTCCTCTTGCACTGCTTCCTGCGTCTTGTAGGACTGTGCTCTGTCCTCCTGCCATGGGAATTCACTACCCGCTTTTAAGCAGCAAGCTTGATCTAGGTATCAGCGTACAAAATTATATCGTGTGTCTGGCGCTTTGATACCTTATGTGACACCTGAGACAAGAACGCTGACTCCGCATTCTCTCTTCTACGTGTTTTCCAGCTCGATAAACACCGATGTTGGGATCGGCGTTGTACCTCCCGTAACCCACCCAGGGCAGCACCCGGGAGCGCATCACGCCGGGGGAAAGAAAAAAGTTAAAATAAATCTTTGCGCTACCACTGCTCCCGCGCCAGGTGGCCGGGCCGCTCCCGGCAGGGCGGGCGGCGCCACTCGCCGCCCCTGCAGGTGGCGCCAGCGGCCGGGCGGCGCGGGGCGGGGCGGGGCGGAAGCGCGCTCCTTCCGCCGCGGCGCCGCTCGCTGGTCGCGGCCGCTCACGTGGGAGGCCGTTTCCGGGCAGGCGCTCGGGGGCGGAAGGGGCTCGCGCTGCCGCGTGGTTGGTGAGTGGCCGGCGCGGCGCGCGCGGGGCCCGGCCGGCGCCGTTGGCGCGCGGGGGGGAGGCGCCCTGCCCGGCCCTGCCCGCGGTGGTGGCCGGGGGCCGCCGGGCTCGCCCTGCGCTGCGCTAACGGGCGCCTTTTGTGTGACCCACCCCCTGCCCGCACGCTCCTGCGCAGCGCGGCGGGAAAGCGCGAGCGCAGCCGCGGGCGTGTGCCGGTCCCGGGAAACCGGCGGCCTCGGCTCTCCCGGCCGCGGGCGTCGGCCGCCGCCGCTCCTGCCGCACCTCCCCTCCTCTCCCCCGGCGGCTTCCCGCAGCCGCTGGTGTGGAGACCCAGCTCTTCCCCGGCGCGGCTGCGGGGGGCTCCCGGGAGCCGAACTCGCGGCCTCCCCGCCGGGAGCCCCGGCACCTGGGGGCACTAACGCGCTTTATTTAAACGCCTCGTAGAGCGACCGGAGCGGAGGGAAGCGGCTCTTCGGGAACAAGCCGAAAGATGTCCCGGGACGGCGAGGAGGGTTGTTTAACGGCCTAGACCTGCGGGAGGAGCCGCCGCCGCTCCAGCAGCGCTTCGGCTTTGGGGTACGGCCTCTGCGGCGTGGCGCCGGCTTTGGGTGTTGGGTTTTGTGGTGGCTGGGGATGGGCTGTCCGGCGCGGGAGCCTCAGGGAGTTAACCGCTAGTAAGTATTGCCCTTTGCCGAGAGAGAACTCCCCCAGGTGGAAGCCTTTATCAGATGAGAGGAGTTAGGGCATGTACCTTGCCTTCTGGTTTCTCAGGATTTTCCTGATTGCTTGAGCTTGTGAAGGTGCTGGCAGCAAGGTTCCCTGAGGGTACTTGCCTCAGAGCTGCAAGGGAGTAAATCACAGGCGAAACAGTCGCTCCTTTTGGCTCCCCTCTTTTTCCCCTAAAGCCTGAGCCAGGGATGGCCGAGAGACGCCTGAGGTAGCTTCTGAAAAGTGCTGCGTACAGCTTGGTGTTAGAGGAAGCTAGTATTGACTTGTGGTTATTTTAATGTTTTGGATTGTAAAACTGTATTAATGCATGAACTATTAGGTGCACTTAGCGCAGCCCTGTTGGTTGAGGGCCAACTGAAAATACAATTGAAGTCAAAAAGCAAACAGTTGTTTCAGCAAGACCTTTCATTAAAATATTTACATAACTTCATAAGCTGTATACAGTTTTGCTTAATGTCTTGTTACATAGATGCTGTGGTGTTTTCACGGCTCTAGTTTTGTAACCCTTTTATCTCTGATTTAGCGTGGTACATATGAATTGGAAATTGATGTGTTTAGATTTCCAATAAATTATTTCCAAAATACGCAGTGCAAGGTAAACTGTGCTTCTTTGTTTTAGTAGTAGAAAGTATCTTTTATAAGCCTCCTCCTTTAAGAGGACTTAATTGACTTTGTTCAGCTGTATACACACCTGTATTGTAAAGGTTTTAATGCTAATAGGAAGCTAAACATTGCATCTTGTAGCGAGGCTTCCCAAATATCTCCATTGAAGCAAGCTTTGTAAGTGGAAATAACAGTCATATCAAAAGCTTCTAGCTATTTCTGTATGTCTTGCAACCAAGTAGCGAAAATCTTGTTGTAATTCTTTCTTAAAAGATGCATATGGTAAAAATGAAAAGCTCATAAACCCATAGTTGTTATGATTGGACGCTAAAGGACCCTTTTATTTTGGCACCAAACCCTGTGGTTTTTTTAAAGCTTTTTCATTCGATAGGTCACTTACGCTAAATTTACACTTCAGTTAAAGGGGTCTTGCATAGAGCTGTTTGAAGCCAGCATGTGAAAAGCAGAAATTAAGTTGTAGTCAAATGTTTGTATAATCAGTTGTTTAAATTGTTTTAAAAGAATAGAAAATGACATCTGGATTTAAAACATTCTTTAACAATTATCCTGATGATGTGTATATGAAATACTGTATTACAGCACGAATTCACAGCTTGAAGTCCAGTGGGAAAATCAGCTGTAGAACTCTATTTTCTAGAGTGAATGATGATCATATCCCCTATAAAAGAATCATTGTTTGGATATTTTATTTAGAAATTTCTGGGTTTAGTCAGCTGTATTTTTTTCGTTGTTATTTTTAGTTAGTTTGGTCTTTACAATTTGAATGTTGTGCCTGCAACTTTTTTGTGTAGTTCAGATATTAAGAATGTCCAAAACCTAGTTACCCGAAGACTAGTTTGGAAGACAGAAGAAGCAAAAGCTTTATGTACCTGACAGCATGGGTTTTATACTGTGTACAGTGGGGTCTGGAAGTAGTCAGATTTCCAGCTCTATACATTGCCTGTTATCATTAGAAAGTTGGGAGATGTTAAACCTCAGTATCATAATGGCTTTATGTTTGTCACTCCCTTCTCTCTTTTAAATTGTAACTCATCTCTGCAACCACTTCTAGGAGTCATCAGATGATGGATTCATGGTCTTAATTAACAGAAATCTAGGTGCAATTTGTATGTAGTGTTGAGTGTTATGACATCAGCTTCTGGAGTTTTGTTACGAATGAGTTCAGAAGTATGGAGATCGAGGGAAGGAAGATTAAATAAACGAACCTGTGTTGTAGTGTTTGGGATTTTTTGGTGTGTTGTGTTTTTTTTTTTTTTAATCTGGTAGAATTAAGAGTACTTTTATCAGTACAGATACATCAAAGCCAAAAGGTTATTGAAAAACCGAAGCGTGGGTTTTAATTTGTTTTGGTTATTGTACATCTATTCTAGTGTGTCTGTACAACTTCTAAGTATAGCTACTCAGACTACCTTATGTCTTATGCCTTATTAAATACAACTTAGTTTTTCAGTCTCTTTTTACTCTGTGTGCCCATTTAACCTCTTTCCTCCCTCCCCCATTCTTTCTAGTTATCATTTTTAAATGCACAGACCAGACTTTTCACTGTGTAGTGGAAGTTTTCTTAGATTCTTGTATACTGCTGTTATCAGTGAAGGCCTGGTTAAACCCCTGATGTTACCTGTGCAGACTGTATGCTATCAATGATTGAGTTGGTAAACAATGTAACACATTAAATGAAACAGTTCGCTGGGCTCCTTTGTCTTGACAAGAGCCAACTATGTAAAAAGTTGCTCTGTTGGCAGGAACTTCTTAAAACAAAACAAAACCAAGAACTTAATCTGATAAACCAGTGGAAGATGTGGATACTGAAGTGATTTTTTTCAATAAAGTAGTTCTCAGAGCAAAGACAACCAAAGGAGTGGGAGAATTGGTTTTGGACACTAGAAGAACAGCTGCATGTCTGTTTAGTCTAGTATCTTGTCTCAGGAGCAGACAATAGTTTATGCATAGGAAAAAAGCATAAAAACAGTGGCCTTCATTAGGAAGTTGCTGCTCTTCGGAAAAAAAATTTGTAGTGTATTTAATCAAATTAAAATTCTGAATATCTTTTTGCAGAGAATCAGAATGACTAAAAAAAGGAAACATCAAGAAGATTTCCAGAAAGTGAAATTAAAAGTTGGGAAAAAAAAGCCTAAACTAGAGAATGCAACTGATACTACCTTCAGAACAAAGGCCATACAAATTCCTGAGCAGCTTAAAGAAGATGGAGTGCTTCCTACACAAAACAGAAAACTTAACATAAAGGTATACTGTGATATTACATACTGAAATGACAGAAAATCTCTTGGCATTTATCTAGGTTACTATGTTTACTAGAGTTTAGGAAAAAATATTTATTTAAAAAAATAATTTAAACCCAGCAGAGTATGAATACAGCCTCTTTGTCTTTGACAATAAGCTGAACCATGAATTTAATGACTCAAATTGCTGGACCAGCATATAACCCAAGGAAAAGGTTTTCAGCAGTGCTGAAACTGAAGTTGCACACTGATTTAGGTATTAACATTCAGTATTTGAAAGTCTTGGATCATAACTGAAGGACAGGGTCTTATAAAGTAGACTTTCTGAGATGATGTTTTAGAAAAATCTTGTATTTCTTTGGGTGATGGTTCTGCTTTCCTTCCCTTGCATCGTCTTCTATCTTTTGCAGCTCTCTGCTTAAACTGAACAAAGCTGTTGAGACTGAGATTTCACAGTTCTACTTTTGAGAACAAGTGTGAGAGGACTTATTTTTGGTCATCCCTCTGTTAAGTCAGTAGGGTTGTGCATAAACTTAAGAATGAGAAGTATCTAATTGCCTGAAGGACAAGTCATGGTATCTTGTTTTTCCTGTCATTGGATTTTGATTATTTGTTCATCGTTATGCTTTAATATTGTATTTGTTCTGAACATGTTATGCTGTTATGAACAGCAGTACATCATGAGAATAGATACTGTATTTTAAAGCATTTAAGAAAAGTGTTTAAATGTTTTAAGAAAAAGTTTAAAGAGCTTGAAGTAATAATGATGGCAAGTGTATATGTTTCGTTCCTTTTAGGATCTGCTTTCACAGATGCATCACTATAGTCCTGGAGTTAAGCATAATGCACTTCTTGGGCTCAAAGATCTCCTGTCTCAGTATCCATTTGTAATTGATGCACACCTTTCAAATATAATAAGTGAGGTGGCAGCTGTGTTTACAGACAAAGATTCTGGTGTCAGAGGAGCAGCTGTTCACCTGCTGCAATTCTTGGCTTCAAAAATAAGAGCAGAACAGATTGCTCCGTTTTTTCCTTTGGTAAGTGCCCATCTCTCCAGTGCCATGACTCATATCAGTGAAGGAATTCAGGAGGATTCATTGAAAGTCTTGGACGTTTTATTGGAAGCATACCCAGCTCTTCTCACAGACCGCAGCAGTATATTGTTGAAGAATTTTGTAGAGCTTATTTCTCACCAGCAACTGTCAAAAAGACTGAAAAGCAGAGAGAAACTTTCCTGGATGCTCTCTGTTAACCCAAATCGCAGAGTAACTTCTCAGCAGTGGAGGTTGAATGTACTTACCAGGCTCAAGAAATTTCTCCAAGCAGTGGTAGACGGATCCAGTGAAATAGAGGACGAAGGGCTTCAAGAACAAAAGGATAGCCCTCATTCTGTGAGGAACCCAATATATATAAGTTGGAAGGTCCATGCAAATAATCAGCAACATATACAACTGTTTGAAAATGGTGGCTTACGACCAAAGATCAACTCATCATTTAGACTGAGGTGAGAAAATGTTAATTAATTTGGCAGTTAACATCAGCTGTATGATCACAATGTTAAACTGTGGTTTGGTGCTGTTGAAGACATCAATTTAATTTTTATTGTGGGATTGTCCCTTAGCCATATTTTAGAGTATTTAGCATAATGTGCAGTCTTACTGCAGTGGCTTGAAAATACGGAAGTATTCAGCAGATAACTGTGCTATGCACAGATCGTGAACTTTACTGTTATCAAATAAAAGCTTTATTTTATGCTATTCATAACAATTTTGGAGGATCAACTGTAGCATTTTTTTGGAATGTGAACTAACATGTTGCAGGATATCGAATAGACCTGGGGGCAAGCAGGCAAATTTCTTTACATCAAACGTAAGGTTGTTTCTTACACTGTGATAATGAGTTTTACTGAAACTTTGTGCTTTTACCTTCAATAGTCCATTATAAGTTTAGGAGTCTATATTCTTTGAATATAGCTCCTTCTAAAAAGTGTGTCTGGTCATACTAAGTTTTGCTGAGTTTCTGATTCTAGGTATTTTTAATCAATTCACTGGTTTATATCTTCACTATGGATAAAAGATGTCTTATCTGAGACATGTTGATGAATATGGAAGAAAGTGTAGGGTGCTTAGTCACAGAAGATTTGTGTATTTTTTAGTAGTGCTCTAAATAGATGTCAGCTGAAGTTAAAAGAGAAGTAACTAACCATCTTTATTTCTCTTCCTCCTTTCTGATTCACCCACTCCTCCCATTAGAGGGGAACCTCCCACCCCACTTTATGGTACCTTTTAAACATTGGCATCCTCATGTATATGCATTACTATAGGTGTTACATACCTGCTGGTAGGAGACCTGGAACTACAACTTGAAAAACAGAAGCTGTTTAGCTGTTACACAGCGCTTCTAATCCACAGATGTCGAGGTGGTTTGAAGAGGAACCACAATCCTTGTTTTACTGCTGGAGAGACTTGAGTAAGGGGTATAAAGCAGTCAGACCAAATTCATCTAGGAAGTTAGTGGCAGAAAAGGGTATAAAACCCACTGCCTAATCCATTGCTATGGCCATCTGATATCTTTGAATGAAGTGCAGAAGAAGAGGTGTTCTCTTTTAATACCACAGGTATTGGCTTGAATTAGCAGGTGTTTTCCATCTCTGTCATGGAGACACACAAAAGACCATTCCATTCCCACTCTCCTAGGCTTCCTCTCAGTAGATAGTATATTACTTGTGGAAGGTATAGGAAATCTATATTAAGCTAAGTAAAACGTCTGGCTTATTCTCATAAAAGTGGTTGTTAGTGTAGCGTTAGAGTTCAGTCATGACCAACAATATCTGTTGCAGGTAAAACTTTAGTTGGAAACTAGTCCAGTGAAGCCCACTTGAGGCAGGGGGCTTAAGGGTTCAGTGCTGAGCACAAAACAGTCCTGTGGATGTCATCTCTGCAGTCAGAAGCATACAGTTGTGGACCACCATGTGTCAGAGGATTCTTGTATTGTGTCCTGAATGATATGCAGTGTGTGATATACCATGCCCTGTAATAGCTGAAGATGCATTGTATCCAAGGTCTAGGAAAATAAACTTTACATCTGGTGTCACCTGAATTGGATTCCGTTTTCTGAGGAGCTAGATTTTGGTGAAACATCGTGATCCACTTGCGGTTATAAATACTTTCAAAAAGGCGTTTGCAAGCATGAGGAGGAGCCAGAAGAATAGAAGGAAACGTTGCTGGAATCCAAGGCGAGATTGGCAAAGCAAGCTGGTGGCTGCACAACAGAAGAATGGAAAGAGAAGGGGCATCTGCAGAAGGTACTAAAATGTTCTCATTTTATTGCATTTGCACGTATTTTTGGTATATTCATTTTGCGCAAAGGGCCGGTGCAGCTTGTTTTAGTGGATATCCGCAAAGTTCTAAGAGTGGGAGTTACTGTGGTGGTTTTTGTATTTGCCACTGAAATCTTCTCTAGAAATCTGAAGGTGTTTAATCCTGTCTCTTTCAATCCCAACTGTGGCCTTTTATGGGCATTCCCAGGCCTCTGCTGTGGCCATTACTGCAAGGACAGAGATTACTTCTAATAAGAGATGCAAAACATCTGTAATGCTCCTTGAATACTTCCAAAATCTCAAACAGTGTGTGTGATTTTGTTTGAAGAAGTCAGTGCACAAATAGTCAAGTCCTACCTATAGATAATGAATTGATCAAACCATAAGTAACTAAATGCAGTGTGTATGCACTGATGGCCTCATCACTAATACTGCAAGTAAGTTTCAACTTTGTTCTTTAAAAAGTAGGCTTCCAAACACCACTAATAATATGCTAAATTTTTAAAGTTCCTGTATCTTTTTAATCTTGTAAGTTCATTGAGTAGGGGTGGCATCTCATTGATAACCTGGTGATTATGGAAAGAGATTTTCAGAATCAGTTTGCCGTATTAATGTTCAGTAAAAAGCGTAGATTCTGAGCTTGGAATGCTGGATGGTTCAACAATGCAAATCTTAAGACTTATTTTCTGTTGTGTGATAGGTCTTCCTACTGTGTATGAAGTAAAGATTACAGTGAATTAGGAAATGATTAGAATATATTCTCCACTTTGTGCTGACTGTGCTGCTTTTTGCATCAAACTGATTTCAGGTGTGGAAAAATCGAAAGCCTTCACAACTTAAATGTGGCAATACCAAGGTGTGTGATGTCTTTTGGACTGGAAGTGGTGCTCAAGAGAAATGGTAGAACTTCTGTTTCTGCTGAGAAAGGACAAAATGAAGCTGCAGAGAAAAGCGAAGAAGACTTGAGAGACCAAAACGGAAGATGAAACATAGTGAATAAATATGTATATGGTGTGGCCTGTGCATCAGATAGAAATGGAAAATACAGTTCACTTGGTGTACTGAGTGTTTCTTTTCTGCAGTTGGCAGTGCACACAAAAAAGGAGGACAGTAACCTGGCTTAGACACTGAGCCATAAAAACTTCCAATGACTTTTCCTATTTTAAGCAGCAGAAAGTTGATTCCTTATTTTCTGTTTCTCTTACACTTTCTTGACTTCTCTTTGCTGAGTTTCTGTTGTCCTCTTACTGCCAAATGGCAGATATGTTGCACAGTTCTCTTTGGTCCTGCTGTATAAAAATATTGGCATTTTAAAGAAAAATGACAGCTTAAGGGGTACACAAATGTCTTGCAGCTCCCCTCAGTAGTATTTCATACTGATATGAAGGTAATATGCTTTGTAGTGTTTCTGAAAACTGCCTTATCATTAAAGAATAATGATAACAGATATGTGACAAAAAGATAAACACTTTAATTGACATCAAACCGTCCCAGTTCAGTGAACCTGTATTGCTAAGGATATTGCACTAATCAAATGTTTACTGGACAGATTACAGTAATCCTTTGTCATCTGTTACTGGCAATCGGATTTTATTTACCCCTTTTGTTGTTAACCTTGAATATTTTGGAGGAGTCTTATCTTGAGAGATGGGGGGCTCCTTTTGCAGGAGTGCTATGCTAAGTATTCTTGCCCAAACGCTTTTAGCAGCTGGGTGGAGTATCCCTTTTGGCATGGATTCTTCCTTCTTTTTCCATCCCTTGTCTCAGAAAAGTACTGAAATAGTTGGGTGTGTGTGTTACACTTTTGTAGGAATCCTCAGGTGTGTGTTGCCAACTTCTCAGGTTTCATGCACTGTTTGCTGTTTAATGGGGAGATTCTTTTGTGTTCCAGAAATAGATTGCTCAGATTCCAGAGCTCTGCTGTAATATCAGGTATTATTTTCAGAGAAGCGATTAAAGACTATGGCTTCAGAACTATTTCAGCCAATTACTAACACTTCAGCATCTCAGCTGAGTGTGTAGTCCTGTCATGGCACAGCATTTACAGGACAACCTAACTTTTTCAGTGGGGTTGTGAACTTGTTATCAACTGGCCTGTCAAGTGATGCTGTAGAATTCTTCGTGGTTGTAACTGAAAGATGGGATTTGTCTATTGTGTCTTTAGACTGAGAGTTAAATGTCGTAAGTTGGAACCATTCACTGTAAACTCTGCTTATAGTCTGAAAGAAACTGGTGTCTTTACTGAAGTCTCTGTGGCATAGAAGGGACACAGAGCAACACAAAAGGGACAAATAAGTCAAATTATATTGACTGCATATGTTAGTTACTGCAGTTAGTGCTAAGCTTTATAAAATTTCAAGATGTCTGATAGTTGTAATAGCTACTAAAGATAAAACTAATCTTTTTTTTTTTTCTTATGACCCAATTATGTTCCCGCACATCCATTTTATTTTGTGCTGGAGATCGAAATTCTCTCTCCCGTCTTGCCTTCATTGAAAAGGAGCCTGCATTTGTCTCACACTTTCTTTTTATTCTGTTGCAGATGTCTTATTCCTGCTCCTTTTACAGTTTAATACCAGAGTTTGGTTTAGTAATTTTCTTGAGATACCTATTTCAACCAGAGAGAAATGACAGAATAAAATTTTCTATTATTTGCGTATTATAGATGATTACAACAGCAGGAGAAATGTATAGGACATAACTAATTGGATAATTTGGAAATGACAGGATGACTGGGAAAAACTGCTCACCTCTGTAATCCAATATGAAATTAAAATATTTGTAAACAAATTGTCTGCCTTATCTGTGGAAAGAAAGCAAGTAGTTTTTCAGATCCTATTTTGTGTGTATATGTAAAGAAAAATCACTTGGGGTATGTCACTGAAATGGAAAGGAGTTTTAACAATTTTATGTGTATTAGGAAGTTAGAATTATGATAGGAATTCCCTGCTGTGAGTTAGAAAACAAAATCATGGAAAACAATGTTAGAAATCATCAGTTGAAATGATTGTTGCTCTTTTTTTTCTTTTAAGGGCTCTTGTTATTTGGAAATCCTTTCAGAAGCTTCTGTATTGCTTAAAATTAGCAGGAGTTATTAAGGGGTTTCTTTCTTTAAAGAACCTTCTTTTTACAATGGATAAAAATTGCCTGAATTTATCCAGGAGCAGGATTTGGTCATGTGTGCTTGTAATCCCTTTTGAAACACAAACGAAGTGTGTTGTAAGGGGGGAAAAAAAAATGTCCTTGATTTTCTTGCTTTCTGGAAGATGCTCTTTTAATTTAAACTATATCTCTTAATTTTTTGATAATTTTTAACTTCATTATTAGATAATTTTAATGATTTTCCAGCTAGTTGCTCTCAGAGCATTACAGTTAAACATCAGGTGGGAACCAAAGTTATATTTTTGCAGAATGTGGTTTTTTTCCTATTAATATGAATAGTCATTATGTTTATTATAGCTGGAGATTGTTATTAACTGTAATAAACGTAATGCATTTGACAATACTTTGTAGTCAGTTTCATTCTTTTGCTTCAAGCAGCTTAAAATTTAAAGGTTTTTTATTGTGCCAAGTACAGTGAATTCTTATCTGTTGGTTGAAGGTGATATGATAATGCAAATCATATTTCTCCACTTTAAAGACTACATATAACAGTGGGGAAAGAATTAGTGAAATCTAAGTTGTTGTTACAGAGGCACAGGGAGACAAGGCAGCAGGTTTGTTGTAGATGATTTGAACTCCCTTTTCTCCTTACTGAAATATCTAGCAAGAAAGCAAGCAAACATTTAATGTATTAAAAAAGTAATTCTTCCTGTTACTCAGAAAGCAGAAAAGTGGTATTGCTCTAATTTATTTTTAAAAGGTGTGATCTTTATCTTTTTTTTTTTTTTTTTGCTTTTGTCATTTAGGTCTCTGGCAAGTGTAATGGACAGTGCAGAAAAAGGCCTGTCCTCGGCTGAAAACTTAAAAGGTTTTATTGAGATAATAATTCCATTACTGATTGAGTGCTGGATTGAAGCATCTCCTGCACAATCAGCTCCCATTCTTGGAAACCTTTTGGAATCAGAATCTCAGCAGCTTATGCAGCAAGTGCTTAGTATAATACATTTATTGTGGAAACTCACAAAGCGACATGATGAAACATACAAAATGGTAAGGGAGAAGTGATCTGTGGCATAATAATGACAGTTCATTTTGTTTTGATTGGAAACTAGGGATTTGGTGGTTGGAAGTAGTGTAAATATTTTATTAAGAGAGGAAAAGGCTAGGTTTTGAGTAAAATTTGAGTTTGGATTTTGTCAAGTCTCTTACTCTAGAAAAGAATCAGTTGAACTGAGCAACCAATAGTCTCCAGGAATCCTTGACAAACTGCAGCCCAAAAGCTTTTGAAACTGAAAGTGGGATTGGAGAAGAGAAGCATTTTGTCTCCCAGATAACCTTTAGAATATAAGTTTGAACAAAGCTTCGAATGGAGTTGTTTGTTCCTTGGTTTTATGTGTTGAAAAATTTTACAGTTGTGGGGGGTGGAAATGAACAAACCCCTAAACCCTTAGAAAGGGAGAGGACAATGGTGGTATGAGATCCTGTAACTGCTTGGCACAACCTACATGTTGTGTCATGATTGGTAGTATCACAAGACATTGAATCAAAACTTCAATAAGAATTTTGGAAAATATCCTTGAAGATTTTTTTTTCCCTAATTATTTTGTCTGTCTTTGATAAATTAATTGGGGGGTTTTTTTGTAACTTTTGCTGTTCTTCTAAAGATTTTGCAAACTGGAAAAAGAACACTCTTTCCATTTTGGCTGTTGAGAGGAGTTGGAAGGAATGTTTTGACAGCTCTTTACGTGTGTATAGGACTGTAGGTCCATTTCCTAAACAAAATTTTGCATAGAATAATTATTGGAAAACATACGTGGAATCATTCCATTAGGTCAGGCTTACCCAGCATACACAGCCTGAGCAATGGGTTCAGTGTGTCTGAACAAAACAGGCTGTTCCCCTTTTTCCTCTTCATCTTTTCTAGCAGGCCTCTTGGAAGCAGGCAGAAAGCAGGCAGTTGGCCAGGTAAATACCTGCAGCAGCCTACTGCGCCAGCCTTTTTCTTTAGGGTACTGCATAGCTACTGCCCTTAGCCATAGGGTGTCTGCATTTTGGTCACATGAAATTGGTCCTGCTTCAAGATGTGAGCTGTTTTAGGTACACGCAGTTGCATTACGACCTCAGGATGTTTTTTTTGGGGAAAAAAAAAAAATCTGATGTCCATACAACTTTTTTTTTGAGCATATTATGTTTTAGATAAGATAAACAGTTTATTTTGTCTTTTCTGTTACAGTCACCTTTATATAGAAAATTCATTCAGATGGCTCAGGTTCAAAATGGAAGCTTTGCTTATTTAATAGCCCTTGGGCTTATAGGCCAAAGTGGTTATTACAGACACTTTAGAAAATCACTCTGAATATGCTTACTGGAAACCTATTCATCTTTGAAATAGTTTAATGGTCATTCTCTGTTCTTAATAATTGAGCATCAGAAAGCTTATTCTGCGTGACCAGTTTGATAGCAATACAGGCATTTTTTGGTATGAGTTCTGCTGGACATTTTGTGGAATGATGACTGCTAACCTGCAAAGTAAAATTATTTTCAAATATTGAAAAAATCCTTTTCCTGTAAGGATGGCCTTTCTACTGGAAAATGTTTTGTCAGTGGGCTTTGAACTACAAGTACACTAATGATGGGGAAGGATGAAGGCAGTGTCAGAATATGTCTTAATGGAAAACTCAGGACAGTCACTGCAAGTAAATCATGAGTTCCCTATGACTTTAAGTACCCTGATAAACTGATATAAAAGCACTTTCAATTCACACCTGTAACTCAGTTTAATATTGCACATATCCACATTAATATGTGCTAAGAAAATATACTGGTCCTGTTTGGTTTAAATGTTGTTGCTCAACCTTGACTTCTATCATAATTTTACTCCCTTGTTTTGTGGATCTTCTGGTTCATGCACAGAAGTTCATGTTAACATCTGAAAGTAAATATTGATGAAAACTTGCAAACAAGCTAAAGTTCCTATTTTTCATTGATTCCAATAATTGATTTTGGAAGATGAATGCATCAATGTATTGCACTTACTACCATGTTTTTTGTCTATCATCTGCTTTCCTTAACAGGAACTATGGCTTCGAATGAATTACCTTGTTGATTTCAAGCACCACTTCATGCGTCATTTTCCTTATTCTTTACAAGAAACAGTAAAGCACAAAAAGAAAGATTCGTGCAAAGGGTAAGAAGAAAATCAATGTCATGTTACAGATTTTAATTTCGTAAGTGAGACAATGTGTGTCATGTGCTTTATCCAGTATTAAGTTTTTAATGTTGGGAAAAAACTTTTTATTGTGTATTCCTTGAAGATCTGCAGAGAAGTTTTTATAGGAAGGTAGCATTACTTTGGGAAGTTTTGGCTGTTCTTTGTAAAAGTATTGTATAGGAAGTCATCTGAATAGCCCCCAGTAGAAATTAAAATGCTGTCTTAGAGAAATGGAAGTATTTTATTGAACACTTGATCTGGAGTTTGCATATCGCTAAATGGTGATTTGTATTAGTCTGACAAGTTTCATAATTCTACATGTTTTCTTCAGTTGACTGTTGAATTACATCAAAACATCATTAAAACATTTTTTTCACCCACACCTCTTTTATAGATGTATTACAGTGCTGGATAAATCTAGCTAGGAGGGGAGATGGGACACACTGTGCCTATTCTCTATGGCAAAACAGTACTGGAGCAGGAGAGGCTGAACACTCATGTGTTTCTTCTCTATTGAGCTGTCAGAGTGGGTGCACCAATTTTGTTCTAGTACAAGCCAGTAGCAACTTGTCTCCCCTCTCAGCTCCCAGATGTGAGACTATATTCTTGCAAGGAGTCATTCTGTGCCATCACAGTCTATGTAGAATGCTGGTGTATACACAGGGGGTATCAGCTGGTGTCTACCTTGGTTTCTGATACTTGCAAACTGTGCCAGTGCAGATTGCAAGTTTGATGTTTTGACTGTTGCATTTTTTACTTCTTGGAAGGGCACGTAGATCAGAAGTACAGCATAGCTGCTGTTTAAATGCTTTTATTTCAGTTAAGTCTGAAATTAATTCAGTTAAGTTCATAAAGCCAAAAGGTGTTTTGCTTTTCCAGGTTTTGACCTGAACACCCTTCCCTGAAACTGAAAATCTCAGAATTAGTAGTTAGTCAATGCAACCATCTTTCTTGTCTTACAGATGACATCTTGACTCTCCTGGTTTTAACTGGGATAGAGTTAATTTTTCTTCTTAGTAGCTAGAATAGTGCTGTGTTTTGGATTCAGTATGGGATTTGTTATGAGAAAGGTGCTGGTAATACACTGATGTTTTCAGTTGTTTCTAAGAGATCAAGGACTTTCTAACTCCCCTTGTCCTGCCCATGTGCAGATATACAAGAAGCTGGGAGGGGGCACAGTTAGAGCACTGGACCCAAACTGGCCAATGAATTATTCCATATCATGTAACATCATGCTCAGTATATAAAGGAGGGGTGGCCGGGAAGGAGGGCCGGGGGTGTATTACTTCTGGGATTGCGACTGCGGGCTCTTGGTATTTCAAGATCACTAGCCGGGAATGGGCTTGGGTATCAGTTGGTGACAGGTGGTGAGCAATTGTATTGTGCATTACCCGTTTGTACTTTATAGTATTGTTAGTGTTTTATTATATTTCAATTATTAAACTGTTTTTATGTCAATCTATGAGTCTCCCTTTACCCCTTCAATACGCCCGCCCATCCCCTGGGCAGGGGAGGGTGAGCAAGCAGCTGTGCTGTGTTTAAACCAAGGCACTGGCTAACCATACTTCTGTTGATCCTTTTTCACTCTGCTGCTAAGTTTTGCCCCATTCTTGCACTTCAAAATAAATATATTGTTGAATACATGCAGGAAACTTAATCTGTGAAACTCTTTTTTGTGTTTTCATTTTGACTGTTACTTCAAGACTTCTGGAAACTTAGCTTTGTCATGAAAATAAAAAAATTGTTGCTTTTGTTTACTTGCTTACTAATATATTGGGTTAAAGGCCTGCATTTGGAAACTTGCATGGCACTTCGAGGCTTCTTTCCTTCTCTAGTTTGCAAAATGTTGCAGAAATTTACCCCAGTGTTACTGATAGAGCATAGTATCTACATATTCTGAACATAAAGTTATTAGGATTTATGGCATGTCTAAGTGATGTCCACAGATTGAGACTTATTTGTTCATATTGTAATGGTTGGCTCTGAGCTGAAGGTTGACTACACTTAATGTTAGTGCAGGTTAAAGTGCATTTTGTTATTTCATTTTCACAGCTCTACATTGTGTTCTAAATGTAGGCATTCATATTGTGCAACTTTCTGTAGCTAAATGCTGTGGTATTTTTTTCTTGTATACTGTGAGTGACCAATCAGCGAGTAGAGAAGTTCTAGTGTTATATGTTGAGCTGCAGTGCCTTTGATTCCTTAATCTTAATATCCCTTAGTTTTGTCTTTCAAACGTCTGTAGCACAACAGGGTAGTCCTGCAGAATATTGTGATGGTGAAAAATGTGTTTCTGATTCCACATGTGTTTGGGAAAAAGTGCATAAATGGAGTTCTCTGTGCTGTTCATGGTGCTTTTTGTCATTGTGTAATAAGAACAAAATCCATGTGATTCATTACAGAAAAAGAAACAGAAAAGACTGAAACTAAGGATCAATTTCTTTAGCTTTCCTTTACTGCTTTCAGTCACCCAAAAGTGCTTCTGGGCCTTACTAAAAATGGCAAACAGGAGAAACCAGACATAAAGATACAATATAGAGCTTTGGTTGTTGCTGCTGCTGTAAATATGAGAAACAGACATTTTGGTGATAGAATAAAAAATTTTGATGCCAAATATGAAGACTTTTAAAATGCATATTGTCTTTAAAACTTAGAATTTTTCTTCTACGTACTTTAATTTCTACTGAAGTAATGTATGTTAAAGGACACAAAATATTTTTTTGAAATTTCTTTTCTTTTCTTCCCCCCCCCCCCCCCCCCCCCCCCTCCCCCTTAGCAACAAATATTGTATGACATCCTCAAACAGCGTAGACCATCTTTTACTGAACTTAACCTTGTGTGACATAATGGTTTCACTAGCAAGCACTTCAACACTTCAGGTGGATTCTGGTTGGCTGGACATGATAAGGAAATTTGTGACAGATACTCTTCAGGATGGCAGCAAGCTGAATAGCAAGCAGGTGAACAGATTGCTTGGTGTGACTTGGAGACTAATGCAAATACAGCAAAACAAAGGTAAGATACAAGTAGATTCTGAAAAGCAAAACTACACTGACAAAGAGCTTGAGTTATTCTAGTGTTTTCAGATCACTTTATCTTACATCCTTAGTTGTTACATCATAATGTACTGTGTCTATAGAGGTAAATTGAATTTCATGGTCATATCCCTGCATGTAGCATTGAAAAGTGCTTGAATTTTAGGAATGTTGTTAGATTCATACTGTTGATATGCAAAGTATTAATATATTTGTGTACCTCTTTACTGTTTTTACTCCTTAAGATATTCTTATAAATGGGAAGATGAGTTTTCCTCATGGAAAAAAATAATTACTAGGATGTAGAGGTGCATGATACTTTAATATTCCAGTCCTTATTTAAAATCATTAATGTAACTGGTAGAGTCCCTTGAGTACTGTTGGATGACCATGCTAGTTCTGTGATGACATGAAATGCCAAGATAGTTCTGATTGAAGCTGCTGTAGAATATTTTCCAAGGTGTTTGATTTGAATCCTTTTGCAAGAGAAAAGATATTTCCAGTTGTGACATGCAGGACCAGTACAGTATTTTGACTTGGCTTTATTTATTTTTGCTTTCAAGTACTACTTGGTTGTGTTCCAGGTGAGACCTTCGTTGATGTGTCTGTTAAGTGATTGATGTAGGACTTTTTAAAGAAGATTTCTTTCAGTAAATCTAAAGGTGGCAGGAGTCTATTGTGTCTTACCAGTCTTGTAGAAGTTAATTCCCCAACCACTTAGCTGAGTTTATAGAAAATGCTTTGTTATTAGCAGCAGGTTTCATTGTTAGTGTTGTAAGATGAAAAAATGTCCAATGTCCCTTAAATATATTTTGGCATAACACATGTTGTTATATATATAATTTTATATATTAGTGTTATCTCCTTCCAAATCCATTTTAATTGGGAATCTGTCTATTCCTATGTCCCTGGTGACAAAAATAATAATTAATCCTTCCTATCTGTACTCCAGATTTAGCTTCCTGTTGAAGGCAAATAATAGTCCAAAGTCAGAGATGTGCCTGTCTCATCAGCTGAGTTAAAGCAGAAGAGTTGCTACTTAGGAAAGTAGTTTCCAAACTATTGTTAGACTGTTAAATCAGATACTTCACACTTTTCCTTTTATTGAAACATTGACTTTTCACATCCAACCTCCAGAGGTCCGTTCCCACCTCAACCATTATGTGATTCTGTGGAACAAGGAAAGCTTGCTTCCTTGATTTTTTTTTTTTTTTGATAGTGCTCTAGAAATTCTGAATTTTATTGTGTCAGATGATACTGTGAAAGATGGTACATACCAAAAATATAACTGATTTATTTAAAACCTATCTGACATGGAGATTAAAGGCCTGGAAGGGTATGTCATCTTTAGAAGACAATGCAAAAGAAAAAAATGACCTTTTTTTTTTTTGAACACATTGGAAATTAAGAGGGGAAATTTAGATAGAAAAAACAAAGAGCTAATGAATGAGAGATTAAATAAAACCATAGTCAATCTCCCATGCATTATGTCACAACAGGATGGTGGTATCTTTGCAGTCACATTTTTCAGGGTGGCCAGTTGTGAGTAGCTGTTTATGCTGTGGTGAAATACACACATCCACCTTTTTCTGTGGATGTCTAGAAGAGCTTTGAGCTGTGATGTCTGAAGATTTCTCGCCATTGTTTAAGATCAAACTCTGGATCCGCTTTCTGTAATTAGGAGGTCTGCTACTTTCTTGAAACTCTCAGGTAATGACTTTAGTAGCAGCTTGCCTCCTAGTTGTATTTTCGATAAATTTTCCTCAAGTAATGAAGAGAGCACACTCGGTTCAGAAGGAAGTTTGCCTTGTGCCAATTAAAACTGAAATATGTTAAAAATAACGAGGACTTTGGCTGCGTTTTGGAAGTCTGTATAATGTGGACCTTTTAACTACTACTTTTTAAGAATACCTTTTTTACATTATTTCTGTTTTTAAACTTGTCTTGTTCATATGGAGCAATTCAAATAGTAGGACCTGCTTTACTAAATGTGTCATAGAGTGTTACTGGAAGGTGGCTGAACATTCTACACACTTAGAATATTTATTTCTTATTATATTTGTTCATTTAACAGTTCATTAGTTAACTAAAAACTACATAAAGGTATAATTGTTACTCAGTTAAGAATAAGCCAGTGTTCTGTTTAAGAAATGCTGTCCAAGATTAATCTTCAGCTGAAGAGTATGTGAATTGAATAAATTGATGTGCCTGATGCAATGAAAAGAACTTAATAATTTATCTTAATTAAAATCCATTCTAATATTTGATGGATTTTTCAGTTTACAAATATGTTAGATTTCAACATCTAAATGGCTCTCTGCATTATGCTTGAGTATGACCATGCCATTTCAGGTGCTTTTTATATATAGCATGTCTTCTTAGAGAGAATCCCTATACAATAACTTAAATAGGCTCCCTGGTAAGCGTTTTACTGATGAAGACCAGGCCCTGACTGGATCCGGAATAATTTTTAGTATGGAGCATTCTTGTGTCTGTGGGCAAAAGTAGCCGTGGTCAGTGTGAAACACAAAACTGTGTCTATTTTTGAATGCATAACTTACTAAGACTGCTCTGTACACCTGCATGGAAAGACAAAGGTTTTAGAGTCTTGCTTTATGAAAATAATGAAGTGATTGCCACTACTTTAAGTATGTCTTGACAGCAGTGAATTCATTGGGACCCCAAGCTCTTCTGAGACAAACTCAGTCAGGTCTCATACCCTTCATTATATCTTAAGTTTTCAGATGCTTCCCCGTTCTTTCCAGGCTTGTCCTGTCTGAATTCAGATATTTTTCCATGCTTTGTTAATTTTTGCATCCAGTGGTTTAATCTGGTTTCCAAAGAAAATAGTCTGCTTCTCAGTCTGCTTTAATGACTTCTGCACTTGCTGGCTGGTTTTAGTCATAAGAATAGAACTTTCCTACATTGTTCTGCATCTGGTGGTAAAGCATAGCTGGTGAGAGCTTCAGAGAAGGAAAGGTTGCACTGAAGTTTAGCAGTTCTCTTTGCAGTGACTTGCCAGTGGCACCTTGAAGTATGTATTTTCTGGTTAATTAGCAAATGTGATTTGGAACCAGCTGGTTCAAAGACATGGAGAGCTGACAAGGCTGTTATATATGGCAGGGAGAAAGGTATAGTATGGAGAGAATTGAAAGCACTGTGACAGGTTTGGGGAGGCGCATGGGTGAGGAGTAAAGGAGAAGATGGTGTGAAGTTGCTGCATTAGGGGAAAAGGATGTGGAAGATAGCTGTGGAAAGCAGGAGCTTATTGGTTCTCAGCTACCTCAAAACCTGTGTACTGCCTTGTCAAGAAATTCTGAAGTTTTCACTTGCATGTTGTCTCTATTCTTTTGTGTGGCTCTGTCACCAGCTACAGAAGAAGGTGTTTCAATGGTTTAGAAATCTATCCAGTAGTTGTTTTAAAACATTTTGGTACTTCCACCTGAAGTTAAATGTAGATAGTTGCAGATACAGATTATAGCTCTTCTGTGTATGTGTGTATGTACAAAATCAGAAAATGAAGAAGCACTACTTCAGATTTTCATATATTTTCTTTCTAGTGGCAACAGAACCCTTGATAAAAGCAGTATATACACTATACCAGCAAAGGAATCTCCTCTTTCCAGTTCGTACATTGCTTTTGAAATTTTTTAGCAGAGTTTACCAAAAAGAAGATTTGAGGACTCAAAGAATCAGGTAAAAAACATTTGCATATTCTTTTTAATTTCAGCAGAGTGTGTGTATTTCAGAAGTTAGAATACTGAATTTCTATGTGCATGTTATAAGACTTCATTCTGAATCTGTTTTGGCACTGTGTTGCTGCAATTTGAAAGTTTAGGTTCTCTGTGAGATTGAGATATGTATTAGTTCAGCTGTCTTTTTTTCTTAGCGCAAGTACTAGATATATCTTCATAATTTAAAATTTAACTTGAAGTACGCTACTGCAAGCTCATTGTTACTGGCTCTGTGGTAGTCAGTAGATGTGTCAAGATTGTGCAGCTATAGCCATGGAGCGTTTCCATTACTTCACACTGAGGTCATGGACTTGTGACGTAGTGCCTTTGGTGGTTCTGTAGTGCCTGTCTAGCTTTCTATACTTATTTTCTTCAAGAAAAGTACTCTTTTATTGTTTTGGGTGTGTTGTTCAAAAGAGACTAGATTTAAGAAAATGCTCTTGTCCTTTTGGGTTCCCAGTTTCATGCATCTAATAGAAACCTGACTTGCTTCAAGTAGGAGGACATTCTCTGTATTGCTGTTATTATGCTTTTTCATCATAAGATTTGCCCAAATTGTGTCCAAGTTTTAACTTTTCCAGAAGGTATTTTTCAGCCAAGTCACCTGGTTCCAGCTACATAAAATCCTTAAACACAGACTGCATCAATCCTACCTCATTTGAGAACTGTAAAGGGATATAAGATCATATCCATGATACCTGTTTCTGTTACTAGATAAAAATCAAACCTCAGGGCCCCCAGAAGTACTGGTATTCATTAGCAGAGTCAAGCTTTGGGGAAATTCTCTTCTGCAACTCCTTGCTTTGTTAAATCTTATGTTGTGGTAAGGCCCAAGTACATGTAATTAGATCTACAGCCAGAAATACCTAACACTACCCTATGAACATTATAAAAAGTATAGGGAATTTGAAAGATAGACAGGAAGAAGGCTTAGGAATATCCCATTTTCCTCCTCTTTTCACTTGGGGTGAAGGAGAGATCTTTTTTCATACTAATTTCCCTGAAGTTACATAACCACTGTTTTCTGTACTTTCCTGGAAGTCTTGAGCATCTCATCCAGTTTGATGTGATCACCTAAATATCTAGAAAGCTTTAACTTTCTATCTTTAGACATCATAAATAGCAGTATTTTTCCTGCAGTTCCTCTTAGTCTTCTACATGGAATTGTGCCTTTTTTGTTAACAGAAGAGTGCAATCTCAAAAATTCTTTGCAAAAACGGTAAGTGCACTTATGTCTGACAATACATTTTAAGATGACATAGTATTTGTGCACTGTACCGATCCATTTCTTTCCTTTAGAAACAGTGGGGTTTTTAATTTCCTCAAGATGTGGACTATGCAGTAGATCCTGGATAACGCTCATGTCATTCCATTGTTTGACGTCATAGCTTCTTCAGTGGTCCTCTGACTGCTTTCCTCATTTTTTAGTGTGGGTGGTTTTTTGTTTTTTTTTTTCCCTCAGAAGCTTGTTAAGAGCGGTCTAAGAGGAGCAGAATTCATGCTGGAACATTTTCCAAGGACATTTAAGTGGAGCTCTTTATTTTTTAGGTGGATCTGATCCAAAGGCTAGGGTAGGAGCTTTTGACCCATTGCCCTGTGAAAGAAAACTTGATTGATGTATTACAAGGTTCAGAATTAATATTTTGGTCTTGATGTTAGTTTTCTTCACCCCTAATCGCTACATGCATAGTCATTGTGTGCATATATGGATATACAGCATATGTGTGTGTGTATATGCATATATATACTAGCAGAGAATTAAAAGGCTATTTAGCCTTCAGCACTGACCTATGTGAGATGCTATAGGAAGAAGGCAAGAATTACTTTTCCATAGTACTCTAAGCTTCCAACCATTTGAAGCCTGTACTTCCTCACTGCACAGAGCTTCTGTGTGTTTAGTATCATTCAGTGGGTGTCTCTTTCATGAGCTTTCATGGTCATTCCTTGGACCAGTCTAAAGCAAGAGCAACAGCAGCATCCTCTGGTGAGGAGTGACAATGGTCAGCTGTCTGACACCCAACTTTCTTCTGATTTCTTTGATCCTGGCTCCTTCTAGCTTCATTTCATACCAGCACCCACTTCTGTGGGAAGAGAAAGCAAACATTTTAATCCCATCCACCATTTGCATGTCAAGTGATTTGAGACCTCTACTGAGCCTACTTCCAACTCACCCACTTCAGTTCTCTCTTCTGCAGGCTCTTCCTACTGTTAACACAATTAATCTCTCTATGCAAGGCCCTTCCCTCTTATGCCATGGGTACTTGGTTTCCTTAAAAAAGGTTTTGGTGAGGAATTTTGCCAGGTATTTCAAAAACTGAATAATTTTTGTCGTCATTATGCTACTCTTGTTGACAGCTTCAAAGACCTACTTTGAACTTCGTTTATACTCAGCAGCTTCTTTGATGTAATCATCACTTTAGTAGTAAGCTGATTAAATGCTTTTGGTTTATAAATGATACTTGATTTGATAAACCAGAGTGTCATAGAAATTGTAGCCAACAAAAGATAGGATTGGCCTATAAGATTGTTTCAGTTTGAGCTAGAATGGATAAATAAGAGCAGATCTGTAATGGAGGTTGTCAAGTTTTAAAATTCAACAACAAAGATGTTGAAAGGAAAGAAAAAACCCAATTAGTGAAGTTTCCTGGTATGAGCAGGCCAAGTGATTGGAATGGAGAGGGAGGTTTGGAGAATCAAGTCATAAATACAAATGAAGATTTGTCATAGGCTTGTCCAAGTTTTTTATTGCTATTTCCTGACCAGCTTTTAGGGGGTGTTTGTGATAAACAGCACTAACAGGGAATGGAAAGAAAGGAATTGATAAGCAAACTGGTTTCATTCTTGTTTTTCTGACGAGTGTGTTAGAAATAGCAATTCCTAAATGTCAGGTTGAATTTCTTTTTTTTTTATAGGATGTGAAAATAGCAAAAGCTTCTTAACCATCACACTATAGGATAAGAGAAGTGGGTCTGAAATGAGGATGAATTCAGCTTGTCCTTCAATAGAAATAATATCTTGTCACATTTTTCAATAAAGATTATTATAATTCATGTCAAACACAAGGCATGGTCAGAGTCCTCAGATATGAAAACACCAGTGCTGTAAACAAAAGTGAGTTCAATGCTGTCAAACAGATGCAAAAGAGGAGGATTAGGTAAATTTTATTCCAGAGACTTGAGAGAACTGGTGTGTGAAAATACAGATAGTAAGAACTTTGACTATTATCTTTAAAAGGCAGATAATGCAATCTGGATTTGGTATAAAAGATGGCATCTCACTTAAAGAATAGGAGTGTGTACAGTGGGATACAGTACATAGGTGACAACAGCAGGAGTGGTAAAACTGGAGGGAGTCTGCTTAGAGAGTTCCCCAGAGCTCTCTTGAAGCTAAACTTCATGTTACCATTCATGACAGTCACAGCAAACAGGAGTGTTGCCAATAGAAACTTTCTGGTGGCATGTAGTTCAGAAGCATTACCTGAGCAGAGGAAGTGAGAAATAAACCAAAAGAATTGTATTACCTGAGGGTATGGTAGGAGAGGGAAGAGGTGTATTTGTACAAAACAAAAATCCGGTGCAGTTGGTGACTAACAGACTTTTTAAAAATTCAACCGAACAGTTGCAAACCATAATCCTGTGACTGATCTTTCTCCTTCTATATGCTGCCTGTGTACTAAGGTGGTGGGGAAAACAAGTGTAATTTTTAAAGGTACTAAGCTGTAGCAGAAGATATATGGAAGCATTGTAGTCCGTGAACAAGATGATTTGATACGTTATTCAGTTGACTTTATTTGTAGTTACTTATGCTCAAGAAAGCCCAGATTGTAAGATCTGCAGGGGCAACCTAAGCTATGGATTCCTTCCACTCAGGTTTGAATTGGCCGAAACACCTCAGTTGTGCTTGTTTGAGGCTCTGGGTAGAGTCAGTAGAAAGCTAGACATTGCAGCAGAACAAGCAAGATCTTATGTAAAAAGCCTCCTTAAATTTGACAAGTGAAGAATCACATCAGCTGAATGTAGTGAAGTCCAGGGGCCAGATAGATAGGCAGGGATGTACCTGAGGGTGCTGAGAAAGTTGTCTCGTGACGGTGAGGTCATTGTTTGTCATCCATGAAAAACCATGGTGACTGCGGGAGGTTCTGCATGACTGGAAAAAGACTGCTATTAACCCATCTTGAAGACAATCTGGGGAATTTCAGGCTGATGAGCCTTGGTTTGGTCCCTGGAAAGATCAGGCAGCCCTTTGCTTGGAATTCATACATGAACATGTAAAGGACAAGCAGATAATCAGGAACCAAGGTAGTAGGTAAGAGCCAATCATGCCTTACCAGCATGACAGCTGCCTGTGACGAATGGCCGCATGGGCAGCGGGAGAGTGTCTGACACAATGTACGTCATTAATAAGGTTGTTCGGTGCTGTGTTTGACCAGTTCTAGTTTTTCATTCTGCTTTAAGAGGTATCTGAATTGACAAGCAAGACATCAGCAAAGGTAGAATTGGATTTGAAAGTCTAGTGTAAAGAGTAGTAGCTTGATTGGGGGGATCGGTGGTATTGTGAGGGTGTAGTAGTCTCATGGCTTTGTAGCCTGACTCATAACTCATTAAATACAAACTGATAAAACTACTGATAAATGGAAATGTTACTTTGCCAGCTTATGGTCTGTCCACACAAATACTTTCCCAAAGAGTTGAAAATATGCAGTGCAGAACCTATAGATCAAATAAATACTTCCGATGTAACTGTAGTAGTACATCAGTGTGCTCAGGACTTTTGGTGAAATAGTCTCAGCAAATCACAGTACTGCAGTTTATTGTAATTTAATTGTACCTGACATTAAAGCAACTTAGTCAAGACCAGAAGGAGGAAGTTTGTAGGGTTTTTGGTGGTTTGGTTTGTTGTTGTCCCCAACCCCCCCCTTCCCCCCCGACTAATTTTGCCTCTTTCTGTAGAAGTCGAAGTAAAGTTTTGTCTCGTTGGTTGGCTGGTTTACCTCAGCAACTTGCTCTGCTTGGCTTGAGAAACCCTGAGCTTTCCAATCAGCTGATTGATATCATTCATTCTGCTGCCTCTCGTTCGAACAAGGAATTACTACAAAGTTTACAAGCCACTGCTGCTCGGATATATGGTAAGACTTATACACTACAGCGTAATGAATTTTCTCCATCGCTTTGCAGGGAAGTGGCAATATGTGGAAAATACTGGTGTTTCCACATGTAAAGTCTCTGGGGCGGGGGGGAGTAGGGGTGGAGAATGGTTCAGTCCCGTATAATGAAGGTTGAAATGAACTGTGTGTGTCCTTTCCTAAAGGCTAGTGAAATCTTTAAAATTCTGCTAACTTGAACTAATCTGATAGACTATAAGCTTCAGTTTTCATTAAATCCACTCTGTATTGCCTTTCTTTTTGGCCCTCCCCCCTTTCTTTTTGGCCCTCCCCCCTTTCTGTGTGTGTGTCCCCTTTCTGTGTGTGTGTGTGTGTGTGTCCCCTTTCTGTGTGTGTGTGTGTGTCCCCTTTCCGTGTGTGTGTGTGTGTCCCCTTTCTGTGTGTGTGTGTGTGTGTCCCCTTTCTGTGTGTGTGTGTGTGTGTCCCCTTTCTGTGTGTGTGTGTGTGTCCCCTTTCCGTGTGTGTGTGTGTGTCCCCTTTCTGTGTGTGTGTGTGTGTCCCCTTTCTGTGTGTGTGTGTGTGTGTCCCCTTTCTGTGTGTGTGTGTGTGTGTCCCCTTTCTGTGTGTGTGTGTGTGTCCCCTTTCTGTGTGTGTGTGTGTGTGTGTCCCCTTTCTGTGTGTGTGTGTGTGTGTCCCCTTTCTGTGTGTGTGTGTGTGTCCCCTTTCTGTGTGTGTGTGTGTGTCCCCTTTCTGTGTGTGTGTGTGTGTCCCCTTTCTGTGTGTGTGTGTGTGTCCCCTTTCTGTGTGTGTGTGTGTGTGTCCCCTTTCTGTGTGTGTGTGTGTGTGTCCCCTTTCCGTGTGTGTGTGTGTGTCCCCTTTCCGTGTGTGTGTGTGTCCCCTTTCCGTGTGTGTGTGTGTGTCCCCTTTCCGTGTGTGTGTGTGTGTCCCCTTTCCGTGTGTGTGTGTGTGTCCCCTTTCCGTGTGTGTGTGTCCCCTTTCCGTGTGTGTGTGTGTCCCCTTTCCGTGTGTGTGTGTGTCCCCTTTCCGTGTGTGTGTGTCCCCTTTCCGTGTGTGTGTGTCCCCTTTCCGTGTGTGTGTGTCCCCTGTGTGTGTGTGTCCCCTGTGTGTGTGTGTCCCCTGTGTGTGTGTGTGTCCCCTGTGTGTGTGTGTGTCCCCTGTGTGTGTGTGTGTCCCCTGTGTGTGTGTGTGTCCCCTGTGTGTGTGTGTGTCCCCTTTCCGTGTGTGTGTCCCCTTTCCGTGTGTGTGTCCCCTTTCCGTGTGTGTGTGTGTCCCCTTTCCGTGTGTGTGTGTGTCCCCTTTCCGTGTGTGTGTGTGTCCCCTTTCTGTGTGTGTGTGTGTGTCCCCTTTCTGTGTGTGTGTGTGTGTCCCCTTTCTGTGTGTGTGTGTCCCCTTTCTGTGTGTGTGTGTGTGTCCCCTTTCCGTGTGTGTCCGTGTGTGTCCCCTTTCCGTGTGTGTCCGTGTGTGTCCCCTTTCCGTGTGTGTCCGTGTGTGTCCCCTTTCCGTGTGTGTCCGTGTGTGTCCCATTTCCGTGTGTGTCCGTGTGTCCCCTTTCCGTGTGTGTGTGTCCCCTTTCCGTGTGTGTGTGTGTGTCCCCTTTCCGTGTGTGTGTGTGTCCCCTTTCCGTGTGTGTGTGTGTCCCCTTTCCGTGTGTGTGTGTGTGTCCCCTTTCCGTGTGTGTGTGTGTCCCCTTTCCGTGTGTGTGTGTGTGTCCCCTTTCTGTGTGTGTGTGTGTGTCCCCTTTCTGTGTGTGTGTGTGTGTGTCCCCTTTCTGTGTGTGTGTGTGTGTGTCCCCTTTCTGTGTGTGTGTGTGTCCCCTTTCTGTGTGTGTGTGTGTCCCCTTTCTGTGTGTGTGTGTCCCCTTTCTGTGTGTGTGTGTGTGTGTCCCCTTTCTGTGTGTGTGTGTGTGTGTCCCCTTTCTGTGTGTGTGTGTGTGTGTCCCCTTTCTGTGTGTGTGTGTGTGTCCCCTTTCCGTGTGTGTGTGTGTGTCCCCTTTCCGTGTGTGTGTGTGTGTCCCCTTTCCGTGTGTGTGTGTGTGTCCCCTTTCCGTGTGTGTGTGTGTGTGTCCCCTTTCCGTGTGTGTGTGTCCCCTTTCCGTGTGTGTGTGTGTGTCCCCTTTCCGTGTGTGTGTGTGTCCCCTTTCCGTGTGTGTGTGTGTGTCCCCTTTCCGTGTGTGTGTGTGTGTCCCCTTTCCGTGTGTGTGTGTGTGTCCCCTTTCCGTGTGTGTGTGTGTGTCCCCTTTCTGTGTGTGTGTGTCCCCTTTCTGTGTGTGTGTGTCCCCTTTCTGTGTGTGTGTGTCCCCTTTCTGTGTGTGTGTGTCCCCTTTCTGTGTGTGTGTGCGTCCCCTTTCCGTGTGTGTGTGCGTCCCCTTTCCGTGTGTGTGTGTGTCCCCTTTCCGTGTGTGTGTGTGTGTCCCCTTTCCGTGTGTGTGTGTGTGTCCCCTTTCCGTGTGTGTGTGTGTGTCCCCTTTCCGTGTGTGTGTGTGTCCCCTTTCTGTGTGTGTGTGTGTGTCCCCTTTCTGTGTGTGTGTGTGTGTCCCCTTTCTGTGTGTGTGTGTGTGTGTCCCCTTTCTGTGTGTGTGTGTGTGTGTCCCCTTTCTGTGTGTGTGTGTGTGTGTCCCCTTTCTGTGTGTGTCCCCTTTCTGTGTGTGTCCCCTTTCTGTGTGTGTCCCCTTTCTGTGTGTGTCCCCTTTCTGTGTGTGTGTGTGTCCCCTTTCTGTGTGTGTGTGTGTCCCCTTTCTGTGTGTGTCCGTGTGTGTCCCCTTTCCGTGTGTGTCCGTGTGTGTCCCCTTTCCGTGTGTGTCCGTGTGTGTCCCCTTTCCGTGTGTGTCCGTGTGTGTCCCCTTTCCGTGTGTGTCCGTGTGTGTCCCCTTTCCGTGTGTGTATGTGTGTGTCCCCTTTCCGTGTGTGTATGTGTGTGTCCCCTTTCCGTGTGTGTCCGTGTGTCCCCTTTCCGTGTGTGTCCGTGTGTCCCCTTTCCGTGTGTGTGTGTGTCCCCTTTCCGTGTGTGTGTGTGTCCCCTTTCCGTGTGTGTGTGTGTCCCCTTTCCGTGTGTGTGTGTGTCCCCTTTCCGTGTGTGTGTGTGTGTCCCCTTTCCGTGTGTGTGTGTGTGTGTCCCCTTTCCGTGTGTGTGTGTGTGTCCCCTTTCTGTGTGTGTGTGTCCCCTTTCCGTGTGTGTGTGTGTCCCCTTTCCGTGTGTGTGTGTGTCCCCTTTCCGTGTGTGTGTCCCCTTTCCGTGTGTGTGTCCCCTTTCCGTGTGTGTGTGTCCCCTTTCCGTGTGTGTGTGTGTGTCCCCTTTCCGTGTGTGTGTGTGTCCCCTTTCCGTGTGTGTGTGTGTCCCCTTTCCGTGTGTGTGTGTGTCCCCTTTCCGTGTGTGTGTCTGTGTGTTCCCTTTCTGTGTGTGTGTGTCCCCTTTCTGTGTGTGTGTG
This sequence comes from Strix aluco, assembly GCF_031877795.1. Taxonomy (NCBI): domain Eukaryota; kingdom Metazoa; phylum Chordata; class Aves; order Strigiformes; family Strigidae; genus Strix; species Strix aluco. The sequence continues at coordinate 67,208,197 of NC_133931.1, read as the reverse complement.
CGTCCCCTTTCTGTGTGTGTGTGTGTGCGTCCCCTTTCTGTGTGTGTGTGTGCGTCCCCTTTCTGTGTGTGTGTGTGTGCGTCCCCTTTCTGTGTGTGTGTGTGTGTGTGCGTCCCCTTTCTGTGTGTGTGTGCGTCCCCTTTCTGTGTGTGTGTGCGTCCCCTTTCTGTGTGTGTGTGCGTCCCCTTTCTGTGTGTGTGTGCGTCCCCTTTCTGTGTGTGTGTGCGTCCCCTTTCCGTGTGTGTGCGTCCCCTTTCCGTGTGTGTGCGTCCCCTTTCCGTGTGTGTGCGTCCCCTTTCCGTGTGTGTGCGTCCCCTTTCCGTGTGTGTGTGCGTCCCCTTTCCGTGTGTGTGTGCGTCCCCTTTCCGTGTGTGTGTGCGTCCCCTTTCCGTGTGTGTGTGTGTGTGTCCCCTTTCCGTGTGTGTGTGTGTGTCCCCTTTCTGTGTGTGTGTGTGTGTGTCCCCTTTCTGTGTGTGTGTGTGTGTGTCCCCTTTCTGTGTGTGTGTGTGTGTGTCCCCTTTCTGTGTGTGTGTGTGTGTGTCCCCTTTCTGTGTGTGTGTGTGTCCCCTTTCTGTGTGTGTGTGTGTGTGTGTCCCCTTTCTGTGTGTGTGTGTGTGTGTCCCCTTTCTGTGTGTGTGTGTGTGTCCCCTTTCTGTGTGTGTGTGTGTGTCCCCTTTCTGTGTGTGTGTGTGTGTGTCCCCTTTCTGTGTGTGTGTGTGTGTGTCCCCTTTCTGTGTGTGTGTGTGTGTGTGTCCCCTTTCTGTGTGTGTGTGTGTGTGTGTCCCCTTTCCGTGTGTGTGTGTGTGTCCCCTTTCCGTGTGTGTGTGTGTCCCCTTTCCGTGTGTGTGTGTGTCCCCTTTCCGTGTGTGTGTGTGTCCCCTTTCCGTGTGTGTGTGTGTGTCCCCTTTCCGTGTGTGTGTGTGTGTCCCCTTTCTGTGTGTGTGTGTGTGTGTCCCCTTTCTGTGTGTGTGTGTGTGTGTCCCCTTTCTGTGTGTGTGTGTGTGTGTCCCCTTTCTGTGTGTGTGTGTGTGTGTCCCCTTTCTGTGTGTGTGTGTGTGTCCCCTTTCTGTGTGTGTGTGTGTGTCCCCTTTCCGTGTGTGTGTGTGTCCCCTTTCCGTGTGTGTGTGTGTGTCCCCTTTCTGTGTGTGTGTGTGTGTGTCCCCTTTCTGTGTGTGTGTGTGTGTGTCCCCTTTCTGTGTGTGTGTGTGTGTGTCCCCTTTCTGTGTGTGTGTGTGTGTGTCCCCTTTCTGTGTGTGTGTGTGTGTGTCCCCTTTCTGTGTGTGTGTGTGTGTCCCCTTTCTGTGTGTGTGTGTGTGCGTCCCCTTTCTGTGTGTGTGTGTGTGCGTCCCCTTTCTGTGTGTGTGTGCGTCCCCTTTCTGTGTGTGTGTGCGTCCCCTTTCTGTGTGTGTGTGCGTCCCCTTTCTGTGTGTGTGTGCGTCCCCTTTCTGTGTGTGTGTGCGTCCCCTTTCTGTGTGTGTGTGCGTCCCCTTTCTGTGTGTGTGTGCGTCCCCTTTCCGTGTGTGTGCGTCCCCTTTCCGTGTGTGTGCGTCCCCTTTCCGTGTGTGTGTGCGTCCCCTTTCCGTGTGTGTGTGTGTCCCCTTTCCGTGTGTGTGTGTGTCCCCTTTCCGTGTGTGTGTGTGTCCCCTTTCCGTGTGTGTGTCTGTGTGTTCCCTTTCTGTGTGTGTGCGTCCCCTTTCTGTGTGTGTGTGTGTGCGTCCCCTTTCTGTGTGTGTGTGTGTGTGTGTCCCCTTTCTGTGTGTGTGTGTGTGTGTGTCCCCTTTCTGTGTGTGTGTGTGTGTGTGTCCCCTTTCTGTGTGTGTGTGTGTGTGTGTCCCCTTTCTGTGTGTGTGTGTGTGTGTGTCCCCTTTCTGTGTGTGTGTGTGTGTGTGTCCCCTTTCTGTGTGTGTGTGTGTGTGTGTCCCCTTTCTGTGTGTGTGTGTGTCCCCTTTCTGTGTGTGTGTGTGTCCCCTTTCTGTGTGTGTGTGTGTGTGTGTCCCCTTTCTGTGTGTGTGTGTGTGTCCGTGTGTCCCCCCATTCTGTCTGTGTCCGTGTGTCCCCCCATTCTGTCTGTGTCCGTGTGTCCCCCCATTCTGTCTGTGTCCGTGTGTCCCCCCATTCTGTCTGTGTCCGTGTGTCCCCCCATTCTGTCTGTGTCCGTGTGTCCCCCTTCTGTGTGTGTGTGTGTCCGTGTGTCCCCCTTCTGTGTGTGCGTGTGCGCGCGCGCGCGCCCTTTCTGTGTGTGTGTCCCCATTTCCTTTTCTTCCCCCCTTTTTCCCTGTTGCGCTCTGGCTCTCAGCTCCATACGGGCAGTTAGAGCGGGGGCCCTGCAAGGACTCTTGTGGGGGTTCGGCGGGGGGTGCTTAGGCTGCCCTCTTGTTAGGCAGCCACGGGGGCGGGGGGGGGGGGGGCGCGCGTGTCGGGGGGTGGTGGGGGGACTGGCGCGCGTGGTGACCCCGCCCGTGTGCCGCAGACCCGCTAGATGGCACCCTGGTGCTGCTGCCGGCGGAGGCCCAGCGGCGGCTGGTGCAGCTGGTGTACTTCCTGCCCTGCCTGCCCGCGCCCCTGCTCGCCCGCCTCAGCCGCTGCTGCATCATGGGCAGGATGTCCGCCGAGCTGGCCGCCACCCTCATCGGGATACTGCACATGAGGTACGGCGGGGAACGCGCGGGTTACTGTGCCGTAAGAGGGGAGGAAAAAAAACCACCCAAACAAAAAAAACCCACCCAAACAACAACAAAAAAAAAACCTCAAAAAAGCACAACCCCAAAAAACCCCAACAAGTGTGGACATTTAACTGCTTTACTGGTTTCCACAAAAAATTCCACGTAGCCTGCAAAAATTGGCAGCATGAGGAAAATTAATGCTTCTGTCAAACTTCACTCCTTTCACTTCGACTCTGACTTTGCACTGAGTGGTCTTCTCCAGTGCTTGATAACAAAATCATATCAGCTGCCTGTAAGGCATTGAGCACACTCTGCCCAGAACATCATCACTAGTGGTTGTTGTTTTGCCACTGACTGCAGCTTTTCCTTGGAAATGTTTTGACCTGACACTGTTCATAGTGAAAAATAACCAGCTAGTGTCTATTTTCATGTTCTGCTTGCTTTAAAATTTTTAAAACACACTTTTCCTATAATTGTCACACTTAAATAGCCAAATCATAGCTGCTAGGCAAGAGTTTTGTTAGAAATTATTCACACTCTTGTTGATTTTGTCCTGGCTTGGTAGAGGGTAAGTTTGCCTCTGAAGTCAGGGAGGGAGGTTGCTATTCCTGCATTGAAGTGACCAGAAGGCTTGCTGGGAGGAGCAGCAACTTCTCATTTTTCAGAGATGCAAAGAAAGTCATTTGGTTTTAATTTATGGCATTTGGAACGTGTTTTAAACTAAGTTGGATTCAAAGATTGTGCGTTACCTACCGAAGAAGTCAGTCTAAAATAACCAGGTGAAAAATAATGTACTTATGTAGTGATACTAGTGCAGTTCCTTGTATTGATAAGCCCTAACAGTCCGCCTTTCTGGAAGACTGCAGGTTCTCATGAAACTTGGAAAAGAGATACTACTCCTGAGCGTTGTTTTTCTTTGATGAGGCGGTTCCCACTTCATGGAGAGGAATCAATATTAAAAACAGAAGTTTGATCAGTTTTCTTAAACAGATCTGAAAATAATGCAAGTCTTTGGAGAAATTAAAATGAGTCTTTTATAGACCAAGTGGATGCAACAGTATTGAAAATATGTTCTTACCTACATAGCCAACTTAACTTGCACGAATTTTAAAGGGCTTATTGATGACACATTTTTTAGCTGTGGCTCAACTTCTTAATATATAGGTGAAATCTATTGTGTGAAAGACTACCTTTTTTTTATCATTGTTGACCATAGACTTCTTTTATGCTAAAAATTTCATCCTAGGATGCCTCAAAGAATTCGAGAAACAAGATGATGTCAGAAATGTTCGTGGCTACTGAGGATAATGTCCAAAAAAAAGTTGCTTTGACAACTTAAGCATGCAAAGATAGGGAGATAAATAACGATAATGTTAACTACGTAAGAACAGAAAAGTCTGATACATCTTTTTCCTTGGAAAAGAAGTTGCACAGTTAAGGAAACAGTAGTAGGTTTTCTAGATATAAACCTTAGCTGGGCTTCATGATCTTTATAACCTGTCATTGAACACAGCGTATGTGGACTAATTTTCCATCTCTTATCAGAGAAGCCAAGATGGATTATTGTGTCCAGTTTTGTGGCTTGCTTTTAGATAATGGTGTGGGCAAACTGGATTGAGTTTAAAGGACACCAGACAAAGAACGATAGTCTGTAAATTGTGATAATAGGGAATGACTGACAAATTGGCATTGTTAGGCAAATAAGGCTGGGAAGGAGGGGAAGCCATGTGTAAAAGGCTGTTGAAAAGGAATGGGAGAACGCAGTTTTAGCAGGATTAGAAATACAGACCTTAAACGTCAGAAAAACGTTTGGTTTGAGTGCTAGCAAAATTTTCTAAAAGCAGAGATACGTACTGGAATAGGCTGTGTAGGAAGAAGGTATAAATATACTTCACTGGAGATACTTAAAATCAGGTTGGTCCAAAGTACATCATGGATGGCAGAGGTAAAGTCTTGAAGGAAGTAGAAGGACTAGATAACTTCTGGTAATCATTTACAGCTCTTGTGGTGCTTGGAGTTAAACATGCAAATTTTTGAAACGAATAGTACTATAACAAAATGTATATGATTTCACAGTTCTGTGCCACAATCTGGTTCAAGGGATGCTCTCTGTAGTTTTAGATTATGACAGTTTTGCGTAGAGAAACTGATACAAAATCAGGCCATGGGGAGACGTCATTTATGAGTTAAACAGATGTTGTCAGTAGATGGCACTGTTTTTCTTCCAGTACATTCATGTTCTATTTGGTGAGGGGGGAGTTTTTGTAAATTTCTTTTCTTCTATGCCACCTGCTTATCTGTCATGCTTTAAATAGATTGCATTCAGGAGCGTTAGAGGCTCACTGCTGTATTTGATAATTGTTCTTAATTTCTTTAAAAGCCTTTATTTCCGCATTATTCTTGACTGGCAGAGCATGTACATTTACATGTGTGAGAATGCACGTACATACCCATGTACATTTGCCAGGGAAAAGCTATGTTAAAAGTGGATTTGATGAGGGTACATATGGATGATAATAAGACTGTTACTGTTATTCCAGGAACAATCATTATAAACTCAAAGAACTCACAGGTTTTTTTGTGTGTGTGTAAACTATAAAAGTAGGTAGTAAGTGTATCCAGATGGCTTAAACCACAGCCCTGTGATGATATCAGGTGGTAACATGAAATTATAATTATTGTGTCTTAACTTTCAGAAATTCTTGTTGATTAGAAATTAATTTTGAAGACATTCAGTAGTTCTACTTAATTTTTGCAATGGTGAAATGAATAGCCACGTAGTCTGCAGGAGCCCGTTAAGTGAGCCACGGTGGGCTCCGTGTGCTGAGAATGAAGATGATGTTGACAGTATTTCTGTATATAATGGGAAGATTTCTGAGCCTAGGACAGTGATTATGTATACCGTTAAATTATTAGGCTGGTTCCTGTCATGCTTTTGGTCTATATTCACTAAAGCTTTACCAGTTAACATAGGCCAAGGACCGTTCTGAAAAGAAAGCTGAAATGCAGCCATCCTATTCTGGATACTAGTATGAACATGTTCAGATTTAGACTAGTTGGTGTCTTGAGAGAAGGAACAGATGTTGCTGCTGTTTGGGTCACTGGGACAGCTACAGCTGGTGAGTTTCAGGTGAAACTGAGGGACAGTAGGTGTTGTCTTGGCTTAATTTCCCTGCAGTTCTCCTCCAGTGTCTGCCTTGTGCCTACTGTATGGGACTTGAGATGTAAGTAACTTCAATAAATCCAAGCAGGTGGGGTTCAGAGAGATGGAAGCATACCAGGGTTTTGGGCTATAAATTGTTCTTTCCGCTCCTGTTCATACACAAACAGGTGAGGAAAGGTGTGGAGCAACATGAGTGAACAATCTGTGACTTCAGACTGAGAGAAATGAGAGGTAGCAGCTTCTTGGGAGAAAAGGAATTCTTCGAGTTGGCCTCTGATTTAAGCCTACGATGAGCTTAAGTTTACAGAGACAAAGGGAAGGTTCTGGGAAGTGTTGTAGAAGGTCTCTGCATCGTATCTACTGGATAGATTTTTCTGTGGTCTTTAGGTGGTTCTACTTTGATATATTGAGACGAACCATTTGTCTTGATGCAGTGTGCCACATTTCTGAAAGAATTAACTTCAATGTTATTTTTAATGATTTATTGGAATAACTGGTAAATAATCAAATAGTAGTTCTCTTCTAATTAAAGATGAATGATTTAAGTGTTGGGTGGAAATGTGTAACGCTTGGCATGAGTGGACCTTTGGTTTGAAATTCCAGTGTTAGCTTCATCTTGGTGGTGGAGTTCTGGTTGTTTCCTTGAGGATATGGGTATGGACAGGTAGACAATTCTCTCCAGGAAGTGAAGAAATGTATTAATCATTGATGGCCTAGTAGGGACTAAGGTCATAAACTTTAGCAGTGTTATTGGTAGAGCTGGAAAGAATTTTTGGAGTAATCCCTTTATGCCTGCTCTCTACATTTGTAGGTCAGATGGGCTATTCAGAATGTTTTTTAAAGGACTAGTGAAGCGTACGCTTATATTATGAATACTTTTTTGGAAGACTGGCTTTGGGGCAAATCTTTCTGTCAAATATGGAAATGTATTAAATGTTATAAACTCACCTTCTTGTATATGGTAGATTGTCTTGTTTGTCTGGCAAAAAGGAGGTCTGCTGTTTACATACCAAAATCTGTACTGTAACAGTTGCAGAGGAACACCATTTGTCACCATTTGTTAGGCTTAGTGTTTTTGTTTGCTACTTCTTAGTGACTGAATGGCAAGATATTCTTGCAAACACATTTCTCTTTTCTCCTTCCCTTTTGTATAAGGTAGGATTCTTAAGATGATTAATATATAATCTGAGTGTTTACTGTGATGTATCCTATGCTATGAAATACGGATTAAGAAACGCAGATTATGAGATTGTGATCAAATATATAAAATAGGAAATTAGATTGCTGACTTTATGGGAGAAGTTCTCTGTCTCCTCTTAACATGTGTTGAGGTACAAATAAGGAAAACCTATTCGGTGTAATTACATAAATGCAATTTCTTTACGTGCCTTTATTCAGCATAATTACGTAAATGCAATTTATGTGCCTTAATAGTTACGATTTTTTTAGAACTTTTATCCATTGGAACAGTGTGTCTGGAAATTATTTCACTGTAATAGAGAATTGGACAGATAATATTTCACTGCCTAGATAAAAAACAATGGGAGTTAATTTATGGCATTTCTCTCTTGAAGTAGAATGTCCATCAATGAGATCTCCAGTGGCTTCAAACAGCCATTTCTTATTCTTGTGGGGCTCTTTCCCTGCTGGGGTCTTGCAAAGAGTTGTTGTTTCTGTTGCTGTTGAAAATGAGAAGGGTGAGAACCATATAAATAAAAGTTGAGAGCTCTCTCCCAGTGAGACATAAATTGTGTGGCAGTTCCTAGTCTTCACAGGTTTGAGATAACTCTGGGGGTAACTTGCGTTCTGCTTGCCGTAACTGTAAATGGACTCTTCCCTTAAGAGGTAATGCCTTTAACATATTCTGTTGCTTTCCAGACAATAATGAGGGAGCTCAGCTGCCATCTTATCAAGCAGCCAGGCATGCTTGTTGATTCCTACACTTTTCAGAAATCTGGTGTTCAGAAGGAACTGAGATGGACATATTAACCTCTGTTTGGTGTAAGGTGTAAAATTCTGTCTTTCCAAATATATGACTCAGAGATGGTTTAGGGTCGTAATAGAGTTTAAAGTTTTCTATAGATATTTCCTTTCTAAGTAAATACTACTTTTATTTAGTCATCCTAGTTATGTGATCTGCAGCCTTTGACAGTCTATCTTGCAGAAGCACAGTGAGAATACAAAATGTAGGTAACAAAGAGCCTGTTTACTACTTTTAATAAAGACTTATTGAATGCAGTATTGTAGACAAGAAAAACATTATATTCTCAAAGTATTTGCAAGCTGGAGAGAACCTGGATAGGATATTGTAACCCGTTATTTTGATTAACAACACTCATAGAGCAATTGAATACAGTGATTCTCATACAAATGAAGTGTAGAAAAGATTTCAGAACAGTATATTTTTTTTTTAAAAAGGAAGACATAAATAAAATAAAATTTTTTTTTAATAAGAACTTAGCTTATTTTTGGTAAAACCAACCAAACAAAAAACCCCCACTTTTGAGTCATTACAAATGATAAAATGGAAAGTCAACTCAATACACCCAGGAGAGTAAGTTGAAAAGCGTACATGTATAGGAAGGTATAGTAATGATAAGTGGGTTGCTAAGAAAAATGTAAGAATAGCGTGTGTCCACTGTTAAGTGCTTTTTCTGGCTGTATTTTCACACTCCTCAATTTGGAAACAAAAATGAAGGAGGAAATATTAAAAAGGTAACAAAAATGCTTAAGGCACTATTGAATATAAACTAAAAAGTAGAGCGTGCTGTCAAAATGCTGGCATTTCCCTAACTGGGTGCCACTGAGAATGAAGGGTAAAAGATTGATCTGTTTTCCTTGCTGCAAGATCAGAAAGGATCCATAGTTCTTGAGAATCGGATCCTGGGGTGGGTTACAGTGCATTCCTTCATCCACATCTGGTCAGCAAATTTCCTCTTCCTTTCTCACTGTTATGTAAAGGTCTAGGACTTGAGAGAAGGAGAAGGCTAAGCTTGTGCTTAAGGGCATGGCCCTCTAAATATGTCCCCAGGTGTTTGTTTGTAGTTTGATATTCCTAACCAAGGGGAAAAGAATTATGTTGCTGCACTTAAAATTGCACCAGTCAGTAAATGCCGTTTGCTCATTAGTGAATATTTCTCCCGATTTGTGCTCTCCCTGATAATGTGTAAGCAATTCTTTTCTTCAGACAACCTTTACAACCATGGAACAAGTGAGTAGCTGACAGGCTTACTTTTAACAATGCATAACTCAAATTGTTGTTGTCTTAAGATAGGGTTCATAGTTTTCCCCAAATCCCTGGTAATTCCTTGAAGATGTTTGTTGTATTTTGCCACATCTTCAAATGGAAACACTTGATCCTTCAAAAGAGATAATGAAAGTTAAAACAAAAAACTCACACTAACAAACCATTGCACGCATATGGTAACCTGTTAGAGGAAAAGGAAGGTAAAAATTCTTCACTTTCTCTCACAGTTTATGTTCAGGACCTGTGCTACCTGGAGCTACGTTGGTGTGAATGATGAGATGGGTACGGGGTTGAAGTAGTATTCAAAAATTCAATTTTTTTTTTCTTTTAAAACTGTTTCAACAGTTTGTGACAGTCTTGTTGTTCTGTCTCTTCAAGAGCTGGTATGGAAACTGAGAGTGCTGATCCTCGTTAACAACGTAACACAAAACTGGTTTGATTAAGTTGATGCAGGAACCTGAATTTATACTTTATTGCAGTTGCATTTCAATTTGACAGAAATTATTTTTCATTAAAGCTAAACAGGAATAAACTGTGCCAAAGCTGAGATAAATATTGGCACAGGGCTTTTTAGTGTTTTAAAAGAACATATTTTACAGTAGTGCAAGTACATGCCTACACTGGGGGAAAACTCCTTTTAGAATGATTTTATAACCTAGAATTAAAGAAACAATTGTGTGAGGCCTTGGTTTAAATCTGTGATCAATGGTTGATGAAACAAATGTAAAATGGGATCACCTACCACAGTCTAAGTTAAGTTAGGTTTCTCAGGCGATTCTGTTGCAGATGTTTAAACAATTCTGTAGAGCTTCAGGAACACCCAGCGCTGCAATATTCTGTTATGGTGGTGGAAGCACTTTACTGCAAGGTGAAAGAATTGGATTTTAGTTTCCTTGAACAGAAAACCCAGACCCTTGATCTTGCACTTCTTGAGTTCTGTAACCCTTGCATTTATGAACAAAAGGGTGATAGTATCAACGCCTCCAAAGAACTGTGAATCTTGTATTTGCTTTTTCTTGTTTTACTTTAAAAATACTTGAAGACCGAACTCAGGGGTTTTTGAGTCATTATGCTTTCTTCAATTCTATTGCTGAACAAGAACAACAACAAAAAATCAAAAACCCAACCCAGATTCTAAGCAAAACTTGCTGTGCTTGATAGATGCATTGCTGTCTGAGTTGGAGTTTGAGCAGTGTGTTTTACAGGAGGACAAGTGGAAGGATAATTTCTAAAATGACTGCAGCAAGGTTCATCAGAGTTCTTCTACCAGAGACTCCTAAATTTCCCAAAGACTCTTTATGACTACGTAAGTCAAAACCAACACCTTAAACCTGAACCAGAAATCAATTGGTAGCTAGTTAGGTCAGGCAGCACAAAGATAATAGTGTGTTGTTGAGAAATAACCACTTGTGCACAAACTGCTGTTGTTCTATTTTGCAACTGTGTGATACAGCCCAACCTGAAAATAACAACAGTGTGAACAAAAGTAGTGAGGAGTTAAAATAAAAGTTAGCAGCAAGTGATAAAAGGAATGCATTGCATGGTTACTGTGACTGAGAAATATTTGCTATGCTAATAGCAAGAGAAGCAATGATTTTTAAGTTAATTAGATTCAGCTTTTCTTTTAATACCATTTGGTGTACAGAGCAGGTTACCTAAAGGTGCGTTTCTAAATCTCAGTAGAGAGGTTCTCATGGAGAGCAGGTAACCTTATGGAAATTACAACATGTAATTCATCATAGTTAATGTGGGTTTGGACTAGCTGACTGGAGAGGTCTCACTCATATACAATTTGATAACAGTTCCTATTGTGAGTAAAAATTTATTCAAAAAAGCGCAGTTATAATGTGCTTATTACCTCTTTTCCACCTATAAATCAAATTTTTTTTAGTTAAATGTCTAACATTTAAAGTGCACACAGTTCTTAATTATCCATGGTAGTCTTAATACATTAAACTAAGATTTTTTTTTAAATAATTTGTAGTGTATGTGTAGTACATCAACATCTGTTCTAGAATTAAATTTCTTTTGTTCTGTGTTCTTTATCTTATTTCTAATTTACTATAACTCGAATCTCAAAATTGAGCAGCTTTAAGTACACTATAGACATTTGGGTTCTAAGGTAATCAAGGCATTGACACCTCGTTAGACTTGTATTTAAACAAACTTCTATGCTGTGATGCTGTTCTGCTTGTGTTTGTAATATTAGACATTGGTCTTGCTCTTAATTTGTTATGATCTGTCTGTGAGATCCTTGTCTCATCTTTGATTACATGATCTCATGTTATTTTTCCATCCTACATTCTGTATTGAGTACATCATGCTCACTGGAGGAGTGTTTACATAATGTTACACATTGTCCTTGTTTCAGTAGAAGGCTCCATGTTGTGTCTGTTGTATTATGTCCCACTTGGAAAACAAAGTGATTCCCCTTGCCCATGGAATTTTGTGTGGTGCTCAAGTATTGTCACAGCTGTAGGAGGTAAGGAGATGATATTTTTCCCACTTTACAGATGAGGAACCGAGGTGAGGGAAGGGTGTAGACATAGATATGTACCTAGAAGTACCTGCTAACTTTAGGAATACAGCATGAAATATTTGGGCACTTTTTTTCAGAATGTTTAGCATTTTCTGTCTTGAAAGCAACTGTAAGTGCAAGTGGAGCAGTAGAGATCAGATGGTCTATGTGCTGCTCTTTAAGATATATGAAGCAGTATCACTCCACAGCTGTTACTACTCTCTTAGTCTTTTACTCATTGTTGAACTGTTGAAGGGCTAGTGATAGCTAGCAGAAAGAAGGGATGAGAGAAGCCTCCACTATGAATAATGTGGTTTTTTCTATTCTAAAAGTAAATGAATACCTCATTTGGTGATACCTGGAAAAATGTGTTACCACTGACTTCCTGTCCTCCAGTTTTAAAAAGAAAGTATCTAGCATCTTGTAGAACCTCTGTGATAGAGGTAGGAGGGTGATCCAGTATAATGCCTAAAACCTATTTACCTGAATTTGTGAGCTAATTCTTTCTTCTACTTTTTTTTAACCATCTCATGCCTCATACGCTGTGCACGTTATAGATGATGCAATAAATAAGGCAGGAACAGGTCAAGCTGTGTTATCCTTCATTGCATAATCCTGATTGATCCATTCATCCATGATTTGAATGAGGCATAGATTTTTTTTTTTTTTTTTAGATAAAATATGACACATAATATTTTCATGCTCTAAGGCATACACGCAAAGAGGCCAAGCTGAAGATTGCAGGCAACTTTCTCTGTCAATTTTCTAAATGGAATGCTAGATTATTTTTAACCTTAATGCTCTTTTAACATTGAGGCTTCTTTTATGTATGTAAAATCTTTCACTTTCCAAAAAGAGTAAACTGCAACGGAATTTGGGGATCTTGGTTTAGTGTGTACGTGTTTCAGTGTAGCTCTGCTTGTAATGACTCTCAAAACCATTTAATAGCTCTGTCAAGGGTTTGTACCTTATACTGCCTCCATTTTCCCAGGGCAGAACAGCAGCGGTTCTCTCTGCTTCCTCTTATGTCCACATCAGTGGCACTTAGCTTGGCATGCTGTTAGGATGCTTAAAACACTTGTCCTGTTTTGTGAGTGTGCATATAGTCAAATGTGGGTAGAAAGACAAAGCTGCGGAAGTGTTTGAAAAATTTCTAGATGTTTAACTATAAGCTTCAGAGTCATTTTTCATGTCCAGGGATCTCCTGAACCTATTGCAGTTTGTGTTTGCTAGCTTGTGGTGAATCTAAGTTTTTGTTCAGTCTTTTCTAGAGTTCATGTAAAATTCTGGCATTAGGAGGAATTCGACACATCTGCTAACTGTTGCATGAAAAAATACTTTTATAGTTTATTTGTCATGCGGGTCCCTACTCCCTCAATTTGGGCTTATCACAAGTTCTTTCCAAGTTTTCACTCTTCCTGCCCAAGATTTATTTTATTTTCATATTTCCCCCATTCCCTTTGCAGCTTGTCATCTGATACATCTCTCCCAACCTCCTTGCATTCCCATCATTTTGCTCAGTGATTGCATCCCAGTTTGAATTTCTGTGTCCAGTGAGTCCTAAATTCTCCTGAATGCCTCTTCATGCTCCCCAGTGCTTTTTTTGGTATGAGTGATCTCAGGTCTGACTCATGGTCCCTCTGTGTTGGACCATCGCCAAGGCCATGGCCAAGGGGTTTGTCTCTGGAGAACTCGGTGTTGGCAGCCAAGTGAATGGAGAGACGTTGAAAAGACGGTTAAAAAAAGGAAGCAGCGAGCCAGGCCTCAGTGGAGGACCAAAAGCCTCCTAGGAACTGGAAGGGTCCATGCAGAGTTGCCTGCACCGCAGAGTCGCTAGGTCACCTGAAATATGCCTGCGAATAAGGACTTGCCATTAAGGATACAGTGTGAAGTGGGAGCTTTATTTAATAAAGCCTTTCTTTGTTCTCTCTCACCTAGCTGTGATTTTTTTTGTAATTCCCCCCCCCCCCCCCCCCGCATTAATTGTCCTACGTGGTAGTCTGATTAAATCCTGAATTTTTTCTTTAATCTAAAGAAATTCTGAAATTCCTTTTTTCCCTTTTTGAGTAGCTCCAGACACGTGCATATTCTAGCTGTCATTTTTGTGGATGCTGAAATATTGTGGATGGATTTTCATGGGGTGGCAAAATGTATATGCCTGGCACAAAGGTATTCCAAATTTGGTATTTTTGCTCCCAAAATGTGGAGCTGTAAAAAATTTCTGCAAAACAAGCTTTCCAGAATTTTGTTACCCATGAGCTAAGCCATTTTGGCTGTTAGTGGAGAGAAATTAGGAAAAAAGTGATCTGAGGCAGATAGTTGGCTTGGAAAATTGCATTCAGTAGCTCTGAAATTTCGCAAGATTGTAAGAGCAGAAAGCAGCAATCTCTTACAGCAAAGATCCATAGTCCGCAGTGCAAGTGCCAAGAGCAGCACACAAGTAAATTTGAATAATATGCATTTTGCATAATGTGATGTAGGTCTGAGCTGCAGTCTTTTGAGGAAGGCATGTGTGAGATGTACTCGTTCCCAGCTCCTGGCTTTCTCCCGCTTCTGCGCCAATACACAGGCAAGACCATTTGGTGGTCACTGATGTCTGCTCTGGGTTTCTACAAGCACGTACAGCTGCTAATTTGAGAAACAAAAGTAGGCTGGTGCTCCACTTCTTTTGCCCCTAAAAAGGGAAGTGTCAGGCAGCTTTGATAACGGGTTTGCTCCTGTCTTTGTATATTGCTCCTTTTTGTGTTCTACATCTCAAAGCAAGTTTTTAATTTAGTTCTGTGTTTAATAGCTTTAGCTACTTTAAAATAGATGCTGAGACTGCTTTTAAATGGGATCTGTTGTTCATGTAAAGAGCTGTATTAAAAGTATTGGATATAATGAAAAATACAGCCCATTATATTTGTAATATAATGACTTTTACCAAATAAGGGGAATAAAACTGATTTAATTTACTGTGTTGGCTGTCGTCACTATACTAAAGGTTATACCAATATATATGAAAAGTTGCTATCTCAGTAATTTAATCAACAACCTAAGCCCATGTATGGGTACAAAGTTCAATATTACTTGTCTTGAAAAGAGCAAGTTCTGGTTTTGAAGCTATTTAAAATGCTATTCTAACAGCAGCACTTAGAAACAGGATTGCTAAAATTAACAATTTAGTCATGCTAACTGATAATATTGTGCAGGTAGGTTGTGAATTCTTAATTACATGTTTTTTTAATAAACTATCTGCTGTTGGTTTTGTGTAGATCATCCTTTGCAGGCTGGAAGTGCCAAGTGCAGGATAATTCAGTGAATGATGTGGACTATTTCAGCTTCTTGTTTTCAACCCTTATAGGTAATCCATGTGAATGTCATAAATCAGAATTAACAAAATGAAATTTGTTTTGATAGTCAATTACTGGATTTAATTTAGAATAAATGGTGTAGTAAATACTTCCTGGAAGTAATTCTAATCTTATTACATATTTTTGGTATGAGATACCCTTTTTTTTTTTTTTTTCTCTTGGTCTCATTTTTAACGTCCTATTTTTACATTTTGCCATTTGGGCTGAATATTTGCATACTTTTTCTTCATTCTAGCAACTTTCTTTGGAAGGTACAAGGAAAACCTAAATTCAGCATATCACATGAACAAGAATTTTTTTTCTAGATTTATGTGCCTTTTATTGGCTCATAACAATATAAATGAGCGCTTCTGGGATTTCCTGTGGACATGCTTATTAAAAACATTCCATCAGAATAAAGTAATCAAAGTACATCGAAGTGAGTTGCCCAAGGTCAACAAGTGAGCAGAATTACTTCTGCTACTATATTCTTACTCAGATATAAAAATAGTTGTAGTCTGTGGTGATGCAACTTTGGGAAATTACCGTGGTTAAAATGGCATCATGTTACTGAGAAATATCTTCCAGTAACTTGTCCTGTGGTAAAAAGAAAGTGTCTTGTCTTCATCACCTCAGTCATTCATGATGTTCGAACTACCTTGCTTTCAAAAATTACCTTTATTTTCCTAAAACAGTGAAGAGAGCGCTGAGATATCCAAAAAAACAAAGGAAAAGCCAAGTGACTGTTTTGAAGCAGTAGTCCTGTTTTACTAAAACATCTAATACCTGGCTAGAAATAAATAGCCTATTTATTTATTTTATTTTTTAAATGCTGAGGTTATGTTAGAAGGTTACTGAGTTATTGTGAACACATGGTGAACTGTCTTGCATTATACCTGTTTTTTTATTATTTTTTTTAAAGATACATTGAAAATAGCAGCATAACATTGGCCTCTTACAGTTTGCTTTTTTTATACCACATTATAGTTTAACTGGGTATGCTTGTTTCTTTTTCAAATATTTTTGTTGCCTTTCAGAAATCAGAATTTGTATTTTGATATACTTAACTGAAAATACCAAGCAAGAGCTTTTAACAAAAAAATGTTATGTAGACACAATTTAAAAGACAGTTTTTGTCATTGATGCTGTTGAAGTAGAACAGTGCTTGGCTTGCTTTGTGATACTGTTGTACTGCTTCTTTTTCTCTAGGGTTTTCAAGAGAGGAGTTGACTAGTCTCCAGGGCATTAGAGGAAAACCACACATTAGCCAGACACAGCTTTCACCTGTCCGTCTTTACCTAACTGATCTGGACCAGTTTTTACACCACTGGGCTGTGACAGAGGTAATACATCAACACTAATTCTAAATGACAGCATACAAACTCCGAGTGCTTTCCGTCCCCTTTCCACAGATGCCTAATCTTGTTGTGAGTTGAGTTGAAAAAAGAATGAAAAATAGAATAGCTGTTGAACAGCCAATGTTTTTCTACAGCCATCAGATAATATTTTGAAGGAAGCTGCTTTAAAAGGTGAATGTTCAGACATGTAGTATGCAAAACAATACTCATGGAAAAAATGGGTAGAAGCCTGGTGGAAAATTCTTAAATACTAATAAGATTAAGACCAGCAATATGTTTTGGCTTTCAAAAATAAATTAATTGTAAAAATACTAATTATAAAGAATTTTTTTTGAGAGTAAATTCCACTGTTAATTAAAAAGCACTTGCATTAAATGAGATTTTAACTTGGAAGTAATATTAACTTGGCATTGGTGATTATTTAGAATAACTTCTGATGCTTATTTAATCAAAATTTACTGGGATTAGAAACTTCACTATGAATTTGGTTCCTGCTTGAAAGATCGTAAGAACTGAAAGCTTAATTTTATTGTTGGTTCTAAAGGGATCTGAGCCACCAGGTTTTATTCAGAACAGGTGCATTGGTCTTCATTCTTACTTAACTCTCTTTATTGCTTAGCTCACCAGAAACCACTTTAAGGTGTGAAATAATGTTTTAATGACATGCCAATTTGACAGTATCTATGAAATCTCTGTCATGAATGCAGAAAGAAGAGTTTAACAGAAGGTTTTAGCTGTATGATTTATTCTGGGTTTTCATGGCAGTCTTTTTGGTTCAAGAAAGCAGTATAGTACATTTTTCTCTTCTAGTTCATAAAGTTTAAATGATAATCTACTGAAACTAATGATAGTCCGAGGCATATATTGAATGTGTGCTATTATGTATGGAAAAGTATTTTAAGCAAAGTTGTTTGGTATCATGACTGATACATCTTTAGATCATAGAATCATTCAGGTTGGAAAAGACCCTTGGGATCATCGAGTCCAACCATCAGCCCTACTCTACAAAGTTCTCCCCTACACCATATCCCCCAACATCACATCTAAACGACCCTTAAACACATCCAGGGATGGTGACTCCACCACCTCCCTGGGCAGCCTATTCCACTGTCTGACCACTCTTTCTGTGAAAAATTTTTTCCTAATGTCCAGTCTAAACCTCCCCTGTTGCAGTTTAAAGCTGTTCCCCCTTGTTCTGTCACTAATCACCTGTGAGAAGAGACCAGCACCAACCTCTCTACAATGTCCCTTCAGGTAGTTGTAGAGAGTGATGAGGTCTCCCCTCAGCCTTCTCCTCCTCAAACTAAACAGTCCCAGCTCCTTCAGTCTCTCCTCATAGGATCTGTTCTCCAGGCCCTTTACCAGCTTTGTTGCCCTCCTCTGCACTCGCTCCAGCACCTCAATATCTCTCTCGTATTGAGGTGCCCAAAACTGGACACAGTACTCAAGGTGTGGCCTCACCAGTGCAGAGTACAGGGGGACTATCACCTCTCTACTTCTGCTGGTCATGCTATTTCTAATACAAGCCAGGATGCCGTTGGCTTTCTTGGCCACCTGGGCACACTGCTGGCTCATGTTCAAGTTGCTTGTCAATTAGAACCCCCAGATCCTTCTCTTCCAGACAGCTCTCCAGCCACACCTCCCCAAGCCTGTAGCGATGCATGGGGTTGTTGTGGCCCAAGTGCAGGACCTGGCACTTGTCCTTGTTGAAGCTCATCCCGTTAACGTTGGCCCACCGATCCAATCTATCCAAGTCTCTCTGTAGTGCCTCCCTATCTTCATGCAGATCGACATTCCTGCTTAACTTGGTGTCATCTGCGAATTTACTGATAATGCACTCTATGTCCTTATCAAGATCATCAATAAAGATGTTGAACAGAAATGGTCCCAACACCGAGCCCTGAGGAACACCACTTGTGACCGGCCACCGGCTGGATTTAGCTCCATTGATCACCACTCTCTGGGACCGTCCATCCAGCCAGTGTCACCTCTTATGTTGTCGTCGTCTTTTTACTTCTCTTTCACGAGTCTATCAAAGTTGGTTGAGAAATAGGACTGTGAGAAAAACGTAATTGAGAATTAGGGACAGTGAAATAGTTTGATTGTAGATAGCTTGTCTGTGCCTTTGGTTCCCAGTTGCAAGTTTTAATTTACTTCTACCACAATCTTTTCAGTGTTATGGTGCCATCAAGGAGAGTCAATATTTTCAGAAACTTGAGACTTCCTTTTGTTAAAGTACCTTTTCTTGGGAAAGATACAAGGTGCTCTCTTAGGTTCTTGGAAGTGGATGGCAGTCATTAAGCAAAGAGCTGGATATCCTTGGTTAGTAATGAAAGAGGATTTAGACATCCTATGGAGCATTGCACTGCTTCTGCAGTTATGTGTCAGCCTCAAGTCTTTTCTGGAGACTAAAGAGAACATGAACAAAAATCCCACGCATCAAAAATCTGTGTGAAGAATGATGAGACCTTCTAGACCCACTTTATTGTGTAGACTCTTAACCAAAGGAAGTTCTGGACTGCTGCTTACAACTCAGCTTGAGAGGGAGATTGAAGGCTTTTCCTCATAAGCATGTTCATGACTGTGGAGAGAAAGTTTCTAGTGAACTGGGTTATATCAGATACACCTGAAATGTGATCGGGAATAGTCGGCAAGGATTTATGAAGGGCAAATTGTGCTCAACCAATTCATTAGCCTTCTGCAACAAGATAAGTAGCTTGGTGGGTGAGGGGAGAGCAGTTTATCTTGACTTGAGTAAGGTTTTTGATGCTGTATCCCATAACATCCTTGTCAACATGTTGACAAAGAATGGCTTAGATAAATAGACAGAGGTGGATTGAAAACTGCCTGAACAGCCAGGCCAGAGGGTTGTGATCAGTTGGAGGCAATTCAGTAGTGGTGTGCCCCAGGGATCTGTAGTGGGGCCAGTACTTTCTAACCTTTGTTAATGACCTGGACAATAAGACCGAGTGCACCCTCAGCAAATTTGCAGATGGTACAAAACTGGGAGGATTCGGGGATAGAGGAGACAGTTGTGCTGCCATTTGGAGGGGTAGGGACAGGCTGGAGAACTGGGCAGAGAGGAACCTTGTGAAGTTCAGTAAAGGAAAATGCAGATTTCTGCACCTGGGGAGGAATAACCTGAGGCACCAGTAAATGATGGAGGCTGGCCAGCAGGAAAGCAGCTCTGCAGAGAAGGACCTTGAGGTTCTGGTGGACAACAAGCTGCCCATGAGTGAGTAATGCACCCTCGTGGCAAAAAATGCCCAGCAGCGTTCTGGGCTGCACGAGGAGGAGTGTTGCCATGGGTCAGGAGAGGTAGTCCTTCTTCTCTACTCAGCACTGGTGAGGTCACAGCTGAAATACTGTGTCCAGTTTTGAGCTCCCCAGTACAGGAGAGACGTGTATGAGATGATGCTGAGAGAGCTGGGACTGTTCAGCCTGGTCACAGGAGACTCACGGGGGATCTTATCAGTGTGTCTAGATACCTGATGGGAGGGAACGAAGAGAATGGAGCCAGAGTCTTCTCAGTAGTGCTCAGTGACAGGACAAGAGGGCACAAATTAAAACACATGAAGTTCCATCTAAACACAAGAGAACTTTTTCACAGTGAGGGCGGTCAAACACTGGAATAAGTAGCCTAGAGGCATTATCATTCCCATCTACAGGCATACTCAAAGCCAGGATGGACACAATGCTGGGTGACCTGCTCTAGCTGATCCAGCTTGAGCAGGAGTGTTTGGACTAGAGGGAACTTGAAGGGGGGGTCCCTTCCAACTTCAATGATTCTGTCAAAATATCTCCTCTTGAAAATACAGAACTTCTGTTTCACTATCGACAGATCTCTTCAGAATTATTTTTGCTTTTAGAGCATAATGAAATTCCCAGTATGGGGAGATTATTATTTGGTAGGTTGTTATGTATGATCTGGAAGTAAACTTGTTCCCATTAAATGCTTGCCAGAAGGACTGGTGGTATTGCAATGCCGTTCAGGGTGTTCTCCCCAGAACTGCTCTTATTTTTCCATGGAATTTGTGGTCAGAAAAGTAGGGGCACCTCTTCAGTAGCTTGCTTTCCTACTAGAGAAAAATTAAGACATTCTTTCCTCCTGCCTCTGATCTGGTCTCTGGGATACACTGTGTTCCAAATCTCTGTTTTTACAAGGACAAGATCAGTATTAAGGCAACACTTCCTTTTATGAATCACAGGATTCCATTCATTTTTCACTTGACTGGTTTTGATTTCAGGTGCAATCGTAGATACAGTGATATATAAACAAAACTATGCTGAAGTTACCACTTTAAAAAAAATCAGATGTTAGGCTTAGATGACTCTTTTCTTTGTGTTTAAATATCTAATACAGTGTTGTGTTCATTAAGTTTTAGGGGTTTCCTCTTTGCCTTGTTGAGTACCATTCTTCAACCTCAAACATGTTGATCCAGATTCTATCTTGTGTTCAATTTGTAAAGAAAACATTCTGGGGACTATAGTCCATAAAAACTTTTGGATTGGGAGGCTGGACCATTTTTAAAAAAATGAGGTGGGAGGGTGGGGGGAAATCCTGGCTTGGGAAAAACCTTTCAGTTCAAAATTTGCCAGAAGTTGCACAAGAATACTTTTTGTAGATTAAGTAGTTTCCACCAGGTATTGAACCAAGCTACTCTCCTCTCAAAAGAAAATGAACCAAACCAACAATAAACCAGCAACAAGCCCTTCCCCAACCCAGAGTTGCAGCTTCTGGGGAGAAGAAAACTGCCAGCAAATTGTGAGGCTCTTCTAGGATGTCTTGAAAGACAGTATGATATGATGGCTCTGTGTGCATTGAGTTTGAGGGACGTAGGTTTGGAGACCACTTTCTTCCAAGTGCACGTAGTTCAAGGTGTGACACAATTTCAAAATCAAAATATTTTTAGCTGCGACAGAAAATTATTTAAATAAAGAAGTGCTACAGGAAATAATAAAACACAGCTTGAATTAGTTATGCTTTTGGTGGAACTGAGTAGAGTGGCACAGCTTCTGAATGCTGGATCTTTCATGCTTTCTCTTGCTGGATAAGGAAGTTTATGGTGATGCTGTAGTGTTAAGCAGAATATTTGCAGTAATTTAAAATACCTAGTAAGTGAGAACAGCCCTCTGTTGGCTTCAGAGCAGGCAGCATTCAGGCCTCTATGTTGAGAATTGTTCATTTAAAAGAGTTCTCATTGTGTAGTTGTAATTCAGAGTGTGTTCATAATGGAAAAATATTCTATTGTGGATGAAAATAAATAAGGAACTGATGGAATTAAGAATTGACAGCCTGGTTTCCTGTGAATAAATGAGGCTAGTGATCAGATTCTTATTAGTCCATCCATCTTTCTTCTCTTCCACCACTAGTTTTGTCTAAACCATTGGCTAGCTTTTGGCTCTCTACTAAGAGAACAAACTTGCAAATACTAGTTGCCCATAAGTTTTATGAAAATAAGCAGGAGGAAGAGAAAAAACTCTAGATTAGCACTGGGCAGTTTATAGCTCAGTTTCTGCTGTCACTTGGCCCATGGGGGTGCTGGGCAGTTGTGAGGCAGGAGCAGCTGGGGTTACAGTGCTGAAGACATGAAAAGGCAAGGGGTGAAGGGTCCTGGGTGTGAATCTGTAGGGAGCCATGGCCTGTTGACTTTACTGCTTGCGGCTCAACTTTGTTTTCAAATCCAGAGGAAGGCAGTCCCAGCTTTCTGTCGCTAGCTAGCTGTACTGTGCAGTGAGTGGTATGAATTTCTAACGGCAATGAACTGTGAGAGGGAATTTAATGTATAACATATGCATGCCAGCGATGTGGAAGAAGAAAAGGTGTGCCTCTGGAGAAAGCAAGTTGTGTGAAGGAGAAGAGTAACTCAAGGCATTTTCAAGTGGCAGTTTGGACATCTGGGGTGTTAATATAACCAGTGCACTTGGTAGCATGTGGCTAACCATAATTGGTGAAAAGGCCAAACAAATGTACTTCTGATAGGAATTAATGCTTTTAAGTGGTTTATAACAACACTGTTTTGAGATGGAGACTGTTCGTAACTTTTTTTTTTGTCTAGAGAGTGGTAATTGGTATAGGGAAAATCTGAAACCATGGGGGTGTTTTTTGTGGAAGCTTTTAGGTAATGGTGATTTTTCACTTAAGGAGCAATACCTAAGAAAAGTGTCCCTTTAAAAGCTATTTTCTGTAGCTGTGGAGGTTAATCTTCATATTTTGTCTAAAAGATACGTTAAATGTGGAAACTTTGGTTCCTTTTCTGGAGCAAATTCTACTTAAAAAGACTTCTGCCTTATTAAAGCCAATTATTTAAAATCATACCGATGTAGCTGAAATAGATGGGGCTCCAGAATAAATGGTTGCAGCCGTAGGGAAGAGGTTTCAGTCTTTGCTCATTGTAACTGTGCCTGTAGTGTTTGTCGGTAATATCGTTCACTCCCCTGTAATTGAATTGCTCTGCCAGTATCGAATGAAATAGTGCCAACAGAAATGAACAGTTTAACAAGGTAACCGTGTATATATGATAATTTCTGTTGTAATATTTGATGTTTGTGACACTTGAACATCTTGGAGGGGGAAAGCAAATGATAATTTGAAGGTTCTGCTTCTAAGTCAAGACTGGAGAGTTATATTGAGCACATAGCTGACTTGAAGAAACAAAATAACAAAACATTTAAAAAGTTTTAAGAGCAAACACTGGGGAAGGTCAGCTGTTTTTAAAAGCAGTCTTGAATTCAAAAACTTTGAGATGTGTGTAATGTAACATAATAATGTGTGTCAAAACCAGAGAAGTCTTATAAGTGAAACAGAGAGGGTAAGGCTGTATCTGTGCTGATAATGCTATGAAAAATTATGACAAATCAATAACGATAGCAAGTCAGTGCATGTAAATTAAAAGTCCTGCAAGAATGTTTGTCTTGAAGTAAAAGGTGGTGTTGCAGCACTGTACCTTAACTTCAAGCAGAGATTAACACTTCAAAAAACCACTGAATTTTTAAAATGTAGATTTTGAGTTGAAGATTCCTGTAAGATTTCAACTTGTCTTTATTGAGATTTCCAGGTTAGAGTTACATTGGGGAGAAAAAGCAGCTGAGGGTAAATAGTGACCCTTCTGAACTAGAAGTATACTATAATTTTTACCCTCTTTAAGGAGGATTAAAAAAAATTCTGTGTAAGCCTGTTAGTGTTTTGTAGAACTACCATAATATCCAAATTTAATGTTTGGAAATTAAAATAATGGTTTTTTTCTTGAAAAGTAATGCAAATTCCAAAGAAACAAAAGAAATTATATAAATTTAAGTCCTCCCAAAATAATAAAGCTCTCTTTCAAAGGTCTCTTCCATAATTTTCTTAAGATATAAAACTTAAAATATAAAAAAACGCCAAACACCAATACACAAAAACAAGCAAAAAAACCCCCACCAAAACCTCAAAACTAACCCAAAAAACCCAAGTTTGATTTTTCAGGCCAGTGCTCCACTGTACCTGCATCATATACTTCCAGCATATCTTGCGACATCTTATAGCTGAGTCCTCACATAATACTGTGTGTAACTAATGTCAATTAATATCTCCACAGTTATTGTGCATTGTGCTCTATATTCACATCCTGGCTTGTGACACCTAAATTTGCTCAAAAAGACAGGCGTTGTGGGACAAGAGCTAGCTTCTGAAGTGTATGGTTTTGTGTGTTTTCAAGTCCATTCGTTTGGGGAAGGGGCAGGCAGGTGAATTTGGAGACCTGTACATCAGATGTTCCTTTGTCCTGCATGTGGTCTGACAAGGAGGCATCCACGAGGAGGAGGAATCAGCCATGCTGCCATTTTATAGCCGTGAGGAAGCTGTGAAAGAAGGGCTTATTATGGCTGCAAGGGGATAAAAGAAAAGCTCCTTGGGTAGGAAAGCTATTTTGTGGTGTCCTTTCTTTGAATTTTGTTAGCAAGATGGCTCTGAAAAGAGAATCAGACCTGTGCCATTTTTCAGGTACAGCTTCACCTACTCCTGGATAGCACATTAGCTGTTGGGCATAAAACCTGGGTTTGCTGAGAAGAGTAATATTTCCAGAAATGCCTGTCACTTAGTCATCTAGCCTATAGTTCTCTGCCTCCTGGCACCAAATCTTGCTGGTACCTAGATTTAAACACGTGATCAAATTGTTGCACAGGAGGTGAGCAGTGGTGACGGCCACACATGTATTTGTGTCCAGTGGCCAATAAAGATAATTTCACTTGGTTTAGTTACCTCTTAATACAGGTTTAACATCAGACTGCATGCAAGGTGAGTTTGTATGCTGCAGTTATCCTGTTTCTGAGCCAGCAGTTGGACATTAACTGTGTTTCATAATCCTTCTAAGTCTTTGCAAATATGTGCTCTGTCAAGATGTGGGACACAATACATGTTCTTAAGCATTTGTAATTCTTAAACAAGTTTCTGTATTCCTGTTTTGCTACCCTGAGTGTAAAATTAGCCCCGTAGTGGTTTTGTCCCCTGTTGCCCGCCTATGTAACGTTCTCCTGCAGACTCTGTTACTTCTTTCTAGCTTTTTCTTTTTTTAAGCTAGGTTTTGTTTTGTTTTATTGTGATTGTGTGTGGGTTTCATGTGAAGATTTTGTGTTTGTTTTTTCTTTTTTTCTGGAGTCACTGAATCAGGAATACCTTTCACATCCGCCCCTGTGAGCTTAGCCAAGGCAGATGAACAAAGATCTCTTGTTGTACACAGCTTTCTCAACAACTCAGGGCACTGTTAATATTGCCCTGTCAAATCAATTTATTTCAGAAAGAGAAGCGGCACCTGTCAAGGGAGTACACTGTCTGATAAGCTAGGGTGCTTCGGGGGAAGCTGGCCAAGCTTCAGACGGCAAGCTTCATTGCCTGCCCCATCACCTGAAAACTTCTCGTTTTCTACGCTCTACAGTAACATGTTATACTGGATAGAGTCCCGCTCGAAATAGTCATTTCACAAGGGCTTGGGAATTGACTGCAGAACAGCCTGTTACATTTTAGTTACCCGTGTTTGAGGTGGATGTGGATGTGAATTGAAAAATGTATTTTAAAGTTCACCTTAGGATACAGTGTCTGCTGTGTGCCAACTTTCTTTCTTAATAAAATCTCTTCTCTTGGAGTCTGAACTGTCTTTGGTCTGACTCCACAGAGCGGCTCACTAAAATACTTGATCCATTATCTTTCCTGCTTGCTTGGTTCCTCTCTGCTCATGCTTGTGTATGTCTTCAGAGGAAGGTATTTTTCTTTGGAAAAGAGCACTTTGCAGCATGACTAAGCTTCAAATAATATGCAGATTTTCCCTGGAGAGTTACTGATACGGTATTTCCCTTGAGGCTTTTTATCACATGGGAAGCATTGAGTGATTTAGGGAGTGGGAACAGTTAAATAATGAACAAAACGTTACTCTCAGTTCATCATTTGTGTGTGTTCCTGTTGCCATGAGGGCTTAGGTTGAGACTGGACTTCCTCAGGTCATCCCAGCTCCGCCTTTTGGAGTTGAGAGCATCTTACACATAAGCAGTATTACACTGATGGATTCCTCTGGTTGTATGAGCTTCTCATGAGCTATGAGAAGTCTGTTTCAGATTGGATTAAGAGTCAGTTATGTTGGCTGTCAGCAGCAAAAATGCTTTTAACTCATCCAGTTGAAGACTAGAGTAAAATACTCCATTGTGTCAGGATCTCCAGAAAACCCAGGGAGTGCTTTTTTCCCCCCCTCCTTCCCATTTCAGCTGGCTACTGTTAGAGTATGTCTTCAGTATGTCAGGCAAGGAGGCCTGTGTAGTAACAATTTCCTGAAGGGCTAGTAGGGAACTTGCTGTTGTAGTTGTGTGGCTCATGAGTAAGATGGGTAGTTGGGCTTGTCTAATCAATAAAGCTTGGTTTTGAAAAAATGCCAGTGGATTACAGAGCCTGTAGTATTTGCTGCATAATGCTAACAGATAATCCTCGTATTTAAGAGAATGCTTTCTTTGGTTTAATTTATTCAAGTGGACATTCAAACAAAATAAAAAAGAAAAAAAATAAAACAAACCCTCTAAACCTAAACCAAACCTGTTATGAAATACTTGTCTCAAAATGATATAACTCCCCTACAATCGGAAATGCTGTTTCTCTGTCCATTCACTTCAGTAATACTCTGAAACAAAGCTACTCTGGCTTTGGTCCAAAACCAATCTATGAATGCGCCAAAAATGTGATAAATACTAATCAAATGTAAAATAATGAATCAGCTGTGACATTTTATTATGGAAATTAAACATCATGCAAACCCTTGCCTAAGGAAAATAAATTGTCAGGAAAAATACTAATTTTCATGTGATAATTAAGTTTTCTTTGCTTTTCATTTCCACGTCTAATAACGTTTCAGTTTCACTTTTTATAACAGGCATTTGTTATGAAACCCATTTCAAGCAGGATTTAATTTATGGAATTGAAAAGGATTGCCACTCCCACTTAATCGTAGGAAAACAGGATGAGATGTAGGAATGGTGGTGTTATTTTGAGGGTCAGGAAGATCTAAAAGGTTGAAAAACTGACTTGTCAATGCACTTTACCATGCCCCTTCTTAGCAAGTGTGCTGCTCTTCAGTGGTATGATGCCCATTTCCATTGCTAATTCTGGAAGAGTCTGAGCATTGGTGAATTGTACCCGTTACAAAACGCTCCTCCAACTTGTCATCTCAGGGAGAACCTCAGTAGACTGGTGGCCTATTCTAGGGTCATAGTCCTAAGGGTGAAATATTAATAATGGTTTTATTAACACAGAAATCTTAGTTTGCTGGGTGGGCCTGGTCGATTTGCCTTCAAGGCCTTCAATCTGTTGATCTCCTGTGGGTATGTACTGAATTAAAGGGGATCTCTCTAGCATACTGTGTCTGGTGTGATGTGCTCACGAGCATATGGCATACCTCATTTGTAAACTTCCTGAGCACTGTCATATGAGCAGCAAATGTCTCCTGCGTTTCCCCTTTCACAGAATCACAGAATTGTCTAGGTTGGAAAGGACCTTGAAGATCATCTAGTCCAACCATTAACCTAACACTGCCAGTTCCCATCTACACCATATCTCTCAGCGCTATGTTGACCCTGATTTCATAATCATCCTTCCTGATTTCCATCTCACCTGCAGTCCCAGCCAGTTATGCTGATGGTTATGGTTGTTTTCCTGCAGTGGTTTTCACCTGTCTGTTTTATTTGAAAATTTTTCCAGCCTAGGCAGGTTAAGTTCTTTCTGTTGACACCTGTAAGACAGGATCTCTGTTTTTTTGTGCAATTTTTCTATGCCCGTTCAGTTTGAATTTACCTTTCTTGAAAAGGAGTGACTCCTGCTTTGCACAGTATGTCAGAAATAGTCTTAAGTAGGGTCTTACGGAGTAGTATTGATATAGTATACTTCATATTTACTAAATTTCATGGTTAATGATTATGCTAGTAGCTATAGTTAGTGCACACCTGGGGATAATCATAAGATTGGTCAGGTGAGACATTGAAATTTATAAAGAATAGGCTTTGTTCTCCATACCTTAGAAAATATCTAGAATGTCCTGGACCATAAAGACAATGTATAGAATTGTGTTGAGAATGAGTTATTTGACAACCTGACAAAGTGAATAATTGATCAGTTCACTTCGTAATGAAACCAACTTTTGAGTGTCCTGAAAGTGAACTACCTTCATTATAATACTAAAAAACACACCCACAGGTCAAAAAGACCCCTGCCCAGGTTAAGACCCTTCCCCTGAGCATGTGCAGTATTAGAAGCATTAGGTAAGCCATATTATAATTGTATGTAATGGCTAACCAATCAGTATCTAATAGGCGTGTTATGGAAAAATACTAACTTCTGATTTTTGTGTATAAAAGGAGCATGAAAACCTACTGTTGGTGTGCTTGATTTGTGGAAAAGTCCACCAAGCACCCAGGCCTGAATAAATACAGTATCTCTCCTGAGCATGTCAAGGCTGGTTTATTGCATGCCGGGCACAAATCCGCTTTTTGGGTAACAGTATTGGAACAGGCGATCAGTACTGTCTCATCGCTTCCATTGTGATTATCTTCATTTTTTTCATCCTAAAGTGACGTTTGCCTGTTTCATGGTTGCATTACAATCACCTTGTGGTCAGTTGTTATGCACAGAATTTTCTCCTCACTTCCAACTGTTAAAACTCGTAGTTGCATGCAGAAGTTTTTATTGGTCTCCAAGCACATGACCTGCCACTTCTCTTTCACTGAAGTTTTTCTGTATCTGTTATTCATCAAACCCATGTGATCTTTTCTATAGGTTAGTCCAATCCTCCTGTCTTGGCAGGGTTTCTCAACCTTGAGCTGCCAGCCGACAGATTTCATCAGTGTAGCTTTACCTTTTTTGTAAGTGTTGCTCGTTAAAATACTAGGTCAGATTGGCGTCAGAGTTTGTCTTTGACATGACAATCCCCAGGAGTAACCTCTGTCTCAGTCTGACTTTATTCCTTGACACTGCTAATACGTAGATGTTTGGAGTGTGTTTCTTGGGAATATTACAGAGGACTTAGTACTTTATCACTTTCAAATCACAGTGAACAGAAGCACTACCATATCTAGGATTGAATGCACAGTTTTAGTAATATTATTTCATTAATAAATGTATAGAATCAAAAATAAGGATATTCAGTGCAAGAGTATCTATAAAATAGTCTTTTAAATAGCCCTACTAGTCAAATAGAATATTGGCACGGTTATACCTGCAATACCTATTAACATGAGCAGTGTCCTGACAGTATTATGTTCAGACAAGCAGATGTGTTAAGGATCTCCTGGATTTGGCCAATTTAAGCAGGCCTAAAAGCATGTGTGGCATATAATGTGGAAAAGAAGCTGAGCACACTGTTGTATCGCAACAAATGATACTGCTTGGCCATTCCCAGTTAAACCACCACTGGCATCCACATCACTTTAGGATTGAGTTTTCATACCACAGGATCTTGAGCTAATCTTTCCTTTCCTTGGAGTCTCTCTTCAGCTGGAAATGTTGTGGACTGTTATTTTTGACACAACATGGGTGATGTTTTCTATTTTGTCATTATCTCTTGTTTAGGTGTCTTGACCTGCCCTGATTCCAGTTAAGTCTCAAAACCAGGACACTATCACAGAATTTAATCCCTCAAGCCAGATCATTCCATGAAAGTTTTCTTAAGCTCTTTCTTCAGGCATCAAGGTATCTTAGAGAAATGGTTTTTGCTTAGTCAAGATATTTGTAAGACTCAGGGACATAAATTCTTGCCTCTCTCAAATGTCTAATCTTGCTGTTCTCTTTCTGATTCCCTTAAGCATAAATAGAAGACTTCATTCCTCATGGATTGGTTCTTCCATCTTGCTTGACCTTAGCAGGATGTCACAATTGCTAGTCGTCTCATAACGCGGGCACGCTGTGCGTGTTGCTTTCTGGAGGATTCAGCTGATGCTCCGGTGGGATAAGCAATGAATGTAAACAGAGGGAGGTCATCCAAGCTCTCTAGATTGCAAATTATTGGAATAAAAGGGAAGGAAAAGAGGAACAGAGAAAGCCATCTGCTGAGGATTATAGTACAGCTTACTAGCCTGTCTACTAGGGCTCTGGGTTCTTTACCTGATCCAGAAGCTGTATAGCATTTCATGGGGTCTTGGTCAAGTCCCCCCCGCCTTCTCACCCATATGTTTTTTACTAAAAAAATGAAGAACTGAGTCTTCCGTTCTCTTTTTTTCTTCTACCTCTTTCCATCATGCCTCGAGGCAGCTAATACAGTTTGCTAGTGCCTGATTATATAAGAACCAGAAATTTTTGGGCAGTTCATAAAATAAGATTTCCCTCTGTAGTACTACATTTTGTATGATCTTCGAACATGTTATTTTTGGCAGTGTAGAGTAAAATAAGTTGGAAATGGATCTTTGCACTTTCTTCTTTTTTATTTTTCTGTCCTGTTTCACTGTGATTCCTCTGGTTCATGCTTGATACAGTTACTTGTAAAGCTGTTTTCCGAAATTCTTGAGCTCCCAGGAGAGGTATGCGGAGGCCCAGTGTGGTGCTGTAGCTGGGTAGAATATTTTTGGCTTTTCACTTCTATCACATAGGTAAAATGGGGTAGGCCGTCATCTCTCTAAACACTGAACAGTTCATGTTGACAGTGTTACTCTTACAGACTGTAAAGTGTCAGTACTTTGAGACAAAGCTGCTGTGTCCCTGCAGGTACTTTGTATTTAGGTCTGTCAACAGAGTATGACTACACAGTGAATGATTGCTGGTTGCATTTATATGGTTTATATGGTTGCTGAAATACAATTTTGTTTTATTAAAACAGATGATCTGTCACAGCTTGTCCACTATACCTTCACAAAGTCAGTGTTTTGACATTCTCCAGACTGGCATCTGTAAATACCTGGTAAGTACCATTTTGTCTTCTAGGTTAACCTCCTTGTGATAGATTTTGTAACAGTCTTATTAACCCTCAAATCCACTTATTCCATATATTTCATGTATAATTTCAGCATTTGCAGAAGTTTTCAACAAGATGAGCGGAGTTTTAAAAAAATATCCAATAGCTGTTGGTATCCAAACTTACATGGATTTTTCTGCTCTGACTTGTTCAGCTTGTTTTCGAGCCAGGACAGACGTAAATGAAAGGCTCCTTGTTTTGGTTTGCTTTGCTTTTCAAAAGAGCAACTAGAAGCTTTAGATGAATTTTACAGTCTGTCGTCTTCTAATCTCGATCACCCCCTGAGCTGAGGATGGGGATGGCAAAGTCAGAGCTGGGTAACAGAATTTCAAGGGCCGGAATTTGCAGTTACATGTGGTGCTGCCTGCTGAGAGGGAGGACCTGTCCGTCCTCCTGTCGAGGTGGTTCTGTGATCTAACAAGTATCCGCAGTTCCCTGCGTGGAGCCCTACTGAAGAATTACTAGACCAAAGCTTCCATATGGGAGGGGCTTCCCTGTAACTCTAGTCTGGATTTTTGGGCATGGGTGTTGATTTAAATCACAACTTGTCAGTCAGTTTATGCATTCTTCTGCACTGTCCCTTTGAGAGCAAACAGTTAAGTGGATTTTTATAGTTGATGAGACTGCTGCCCAAGATCTCTAACTGGATGATGACACTGAACAAGGAAGAAAGGCACCGTGTAGGCAACATCCTACATGGGAACTTACTCAAGCAGTCTCATCTACTGGATTTGTATAAGTTGAAATGTCTGTGGTCAAAGCATCTTCCAGACCGGCTGGCTGGCATGTTTCATTGGCAGTCTTGGCTAATATCCTCAGGATGCTTCTTTATATGCAGACATGGGTCTAGCTCGCTATTATTTCCTATTTGTGGTTGATCAGGAACATCATTACTGGTTTTTATTAGTCGTGGTTCAATGTCCTGTAGTATTCAGCAGGGTCTTGGTGACAGTTGTGGAGTCCACCTTCTGTCAGGCAGGAACACCATCCCTCTCCTGCCTTTGCAGCTGGCTGGTGCAGGGTCAGCTTGGGACAGTGATCTGCCATCGTGGCCTTGAAATATGCCTAGTGTCTGATACGGGCAGTATTTAAAAGTTTGAACCCATCGTTGTTCTTTATCTTTTACCTCTCCTGAGTAATCATACCAATGAAATACATTCCACATTTCTGTAGCTCGTACTTTATTGATCTTTTTCTAAACGTTTCTAAAAGAAATGGCTGACCTTAAGTGAACCAACTGCCTCTGTCAGCTTAAAACAATGTACTTGCAGGTGAGAAAATTAGGCTACTCTAAAACTCCTTAAATTAGTTTTTTAATAAGATAAATTGTGCCACATTAGCAATGCATGATTTTTTTTTACAGCTTTACAGGACAAAAATCAAGGATAGTTACTAAATAGCACTTGAAAATCTAAAGCACTTTCTAATTCACTGCCTCTACCCAAAAAAAGACATTTTCTAAGTTATTTATCATGCCTATAAAATCCTTACTCAAGATGTTCTCATTGTAACACCAGCAGAGTATCACCCCAGCTGTGGGCCCACCATATGTTTCATTAGCTTTAATTTAACTCAGCTCATACCGCTCTCGTTCCTGTGGAGCCTGTCAGATTTCTGAGGAGACTCACCCTGATGACGATGCAGTAGCAGCTTTTCTTTCCAGAAAGTAAATCCAAGTTTCCCTCTACCCCAGTGCCTGCTCACAGCCATTTCAAGACACGGAAGGGCTGTCCTGTCCCATGATAGGTGCTTAAAAGGAAAGACCCGTGCTGTCCAAAAGATTCTCTTTGTGCCTGTATCATCTTTCAGAGTGTCCTGGTTTAACCAGGATAGGGTTAAGTTTCCCCAGCAGTGGGGGGGGAGCTCTAGCCGGTACCATGCGGACGTCACATCCTGGCGCGTCACATTTCCTGGCGCGGGAGCACGGTGCGCGTGGTTTTGTACATCTGCTCCTCTCACTGCTGTATTTGGTAGCTATTTTGCTCTGTTCATTGCTATCACTATTACTGTTATTGTTATTGTTGTTGTTGGTTGTGTTGCTATTGCACTGTTGTATTAAACCTTTCCTTATTTCAGTCTTGGGGCTTTGTATTTCACTCCCTTTGTGGGGGAGGGGCAGCGGCCGCGTGGTCTCAGACCCCGGCAGGGGCTAAACCACCACACAGAGCAAGGCTCAAAGCAGTGGGTTTTCTTAGATATATTTGAGATGAGGGTTTATTTAGAGGGGATGGAATGAAGATGCTGCTTTAACCTTCTGTTGGTATGGGTGGCAATTTCTGAGGAAAATAGGAATTTGAAAAAACACAGTAGTGTGTAGAACTTGGAACAGAAACAAAATAATGTATGTCATGACATGAAAGATTCATTTGGGTCTACACATGCTTGTATATCAGCAAAAAACTTGTGTATGAAATTATGAACTTGTTTTTTTGTTTGTTTTAATACAGGTTGGATTGGTTGTAATACCCGATAGCACAGCTGGATCTGTTCTATGTGCCATAAATAAGCTCTTGGATCAAGCTTGCATCCTAAGTGAAAACCTGCACAAGTTCTTAGCCTCTTGTTGTTACAGTCTTCTGTACTTTCTGCTAACTTTAGACAAAGAGGATGCAGAACATGTACAGAAAAGGTAATGCTGCTTTTCTTATGATGTTAATTGTCTCTGCCTTTATACTCACAAGTATTTAGAGATGTAAAATGAAAGGATACGCCCCTGCCATCCTCCCAATTTATTTTGCTGTCTTTTGCTCACTTGTAAACAGTACTTGGATTTAAGAAAAACAGAGTTTCATCTCAAATTGTTCTAGTTAGATGTCAGAACCATCCTGACTTTAAGGTATAAATATCCACCCTTCTAATCTTTAGGTTTAGCCTTTAGTTTCATTAGATACATTGAAAAGTAACATGCAGAGGATTAGGCTTTATGAGCATGTCCTGTAAACTGACTTGATACTTCAGCTTTAACAAAACTTCTCAGGCATCATTTTATAGACAGCAAATCCATTTGATTTTAAAAAAAAAAAAAAGCTACAGATATCAGATATTTAAATAAGTTTATTTAGCTGTATAACAGAAATATCTTTAAACAGTTTAAACTTCAGATTTTTCCTCTACCTGTTCCATATTCAGGAAAGTTGCTCAAAGCTTACTTAAAATTTAAGATGTGTTTTTAAAGTTGAAGTCCTGCTGTATTTAATGACTTGCTGATTTTGATCACACAAAGCCGGTTCCATTGTTTGATTTCTTATGAGTCTTAAATCAGGCGTACCTGGACAGTGACTGAAACAAAAGCATCTTCCCAGCTGCATTGAGCAGAAATCACACTGTGTCAGAGCTTCAGTAACATATGTAGCTCCAGGGCAGGACCCTAAATTTTTTCCAGCGCTGTACATAATTTTAGAATATTTTCAAGTTTAACATCTTCTGGTACAATTTTTTTGCTTTGGCACTAATTATAATGAAGGCAATTGGCATGATTGAATTCAGAGGCATGTTTCTTGTACAGCTGTGAGGCTGGTTCACAGAAGCGTACTTGAAATACGTGTCCTTGATCATTCCAATTTTTGTTCTGTTTTCCTCTCAGGGATATGCTGTGGGGATCGTGTATCTCTGCATTAGCACTCCTGCCACGATTACTGAGACTGATGCTGCAAAGTCTGCAAGTGAGCAGGATCTGTCGGGAAGAACTGCCCGTGGTTGCTCAGTTGCTTCGCTTACTAATGCAGCATGGTCAGCTCAGGAGCCATATGATCACAAATGAATTTCTGGTGCAACAGATTATCAAGGACATCATGGTATGAAACTTCTTGTTGTTTCCCAGAGACTACAAGAATCTAGACTTCAAGTTTATGTTTAAAAATGATCGTAAATGCTGAAGAACAGATGTTGAGCAAAACACAAGTTATGACTGGCTTTTATTTGTCCTGGAAGTCCAGGCTGTGTTGAAGGCTGCTGCTTGCCCCAGCTCCTGCGGTCACTGCGCAGATGAGACAGGTCTGAAGTTCAGCTTCCACCCAGCCCAGGGCCCTGGGCAGCAGCTGCCTTCCTCACAGAGAGCACTGGAAGCTGATTGCCTACAGCCCCTCTGGGGGGAAGCTGTCCCAGAATAAGAAACTAGGCTTTTCTGTTTATTGGAGCAGGGGTATATAGGTGTATGAAGAGGGCGTTAAATCAGACAAACTCTCTTAAATATGTATGGGGCAAAATACTTTTAAATATTGCAAAACCCAGCGCTTCTATTCATGTGTCTGTTCCAGTGGTTTTGAGACTATTGCTTCTCTCTTCAGAAACAAAATCTGAAACTGCCTTCACACAAAACTCTTGCTAGTTTTGAGTGCAGAAAGCTTGTATGTCCCCCAGGTTTGAGTAAGCCAGCCACGTGTATTCATTAGGAGCTTTTCAAAGGTCTGTTACCAGAAGCGTAACCTGTAAGAGAGAATCGTGCAAGTTCTCTATCAGAGAATGAAGTGGTCGGTTTCCTTTGGGGTTGAAAAATGCCTCAGCCGGTTTTGGCGATGTTCTGCTGCGGGTGGGTTGTGTGTGGTGGTGGTGGGTGTTTTTAACCACTTAGGAATGCTGAGGAGAGTGAGTAACTGGACCATGGGCTGTGTTGGTCTGTTGGTAGCAGTTCTCCTGTAGACTGGGGTATTGAGCTCTCCTGCTTTAGTAGAACTGTGCTCATTTGCATTTTAAGTGACTACAAATTGCAGAATTGGAAAGTAAGCAAGCCACTCTAAGAGTACGGAAATCACATCTGGTGTAAGTCTTACACTTCATAATGTAACACCCACTTGGTGTACCAAGTAGTGACGCTTTATTATTTTGGCTTTAACAGACATACCACACTGAAATGTGTAAGTGAGAAGAATAATGTCACTGTGTGCAGGTGAACAAGGCTGTCCTGTACCTTAAACAGTGCACCTGATTAACTGCAAAAACAAAGCGAAGCTTTGCAAGTGCTGTTGGTGAAATTGAGTTTTACCTTTTCTCGCCTTCTTTCTAGACACTGAAGAGTGGTGAAGTTCAAGAGCAGTGGCTAACAGACCTCCATTACTGTTTCAACATCTACCTTGCCTCTCATCCCCAGGGACCTGGCCCTATAAATGCCGTCTATTAAAGAGGTCAAACTGCATTTATTGTAAAGCATTTACTTCTATTTAGTTTTGAATGGAAGATGTTGGAACAAAGCTTGTCAATTTTTTTGTAAGTGAAACAGAATAAAAGTTTTACAAAGAACTGCATACCTCTGTTGCCTTTCTTTTCAAACAAGTAGACGTTACTGGGAGTTGTTTCAGTAGATGTGGTGACCACGGTGAGGGGGGTTAAAATCCAGTCTCCTCAAAGCTTAAGTGCTTGCAGAGAAACAGACTGATATTGACTCCAATCATCTATTCTTTCAAAGCATCATATTAATTAAAAAAATAGAATTATGTGATACCAACTAGATGAAAAAATAGAAAACAATGTACTTTGAAACTAGAGTAACGTTTTTTTATTTTTGCTGAGTTCATATTTTTAAATTCTTTGTGCAAGGTAAATACTGTATGCTGGCAGCTCCAAAGCTATAAGAACAAGTATCCTTCTAGAATAGGTTCTGTTTTTTCTTGCTTTCTGTAGAAACTTTTTGCACATGTATAAGACCAGTTATTAATATGGAAAACAATAGTGATAATATCAAAGGGTAGAAAACACACCCCTAACAATTCCCATAGGCTGTGGAAAGCAATTTATTTACGGAGTGTTTTTGTCAACATCTCTACTTTTCCTTCCAGATCCACAGCTAGCTAAGAAACAATTGTTTCTTTAGTACAGAAGTGGGGCATGGAGGTTGTTCTTCTGTTCCTGTTTAGATTTTGAAATACATTTCATAAACTTGAGGTGAAATTGAAGAGCAGGCTTTCAGAACTGCTACATCTTTACTACAGTTTCCCTCTCCTTTGAAACTGTATTTGAACACGTTTGAAATTCTGACTCTTGACAATGGAAAACTTTGGGTGCCTCTGCAACTCTATTGTAATGCTGGGCTTAGTGCTTCAGTTTCTGCTTCCGAATGCAATTCAGATTTCATCCTGTCAGTAAATAAATTAACAGTTGCATTTAAAAACTAATTTGTACACAAAATAAAATGAGTCCAACTCTTTAGAAGTCTGCTTGGCATGTAATGCGGAGATAATACAAAATTGAAAATGTGTTCAAGTTTAATATGTTGTAGGTGACTCATACATTATGAAAGATAACAGTTGTACTGGAATGTGCTCTTTAAATTTCAAACATTCAGTTTTGCTTAGTGCTTGAGTCCTGTATTTTTTGATTTTGCAGCAGTGGTTGGTCTCATGTTGTACGAAAATTGCTTTGATTTTCCCATGTTCTCC
The DNA here is from genome assembly GCF_031877795.1 of Strix aluco. Classification (NCBI taxonomy): domain Eukaryota; kingdom Metazoa; phylum Chordata; class Aves; order Strigiformes; family Strigidae; genus Strix; species Strix aluco. The sequence continues at coordinate 67,171,095 of NC_133931.1, read as the reverse complement.
AGCAAATTAACACACTGTAGGTTGTTTACTGTAAAAGAACAAAATGGTTTTGATGAGTAACTAGTGGATAAAAAGAAGTTTGATCTACACTGCATTCTAGATTTGGTAAAGAATGAATCTACCAGGAAAAGAACTTCCCTGTTTTGTGACATCTCACTGTTGATCATCTGTAAATAGTTCAGTTTCTGGGGCACCCGGTACAACTAAGGCATACGCTGTAGCCTTCTAGGGAACACAGCCTGTAATCACGGAGCTGAACTTGCGCTTTCCCCTCATAAACGAAGGAAGGTTTCCAGGCTGACAGTTCAGTCACTAAATCAATGCTCTTGGCTGAGTTTGCTGAAGAGCAGCAAGAGATTTTGTTGAGCAATATTTAGCAACATTAGGTACTGGGTCATTTCTAGAAAGTAGGGGAAACTAGTCCAGGGCTAAAGCAAGTCCTCTCTGAATTGTTAGAAAGCAAAAACGAACGTCAGCTGACAATTCTCTTCAGTTTTGAGTCTGGCTAAGTGTCTGGACTCATTCAGTGTTTTATTTACTGTAATGTGCTACAAACAATACGTGTGTTTTCCCTTCCCAGTTTTGTAGAGATTGGATGTGAGCATTTTGGTGCTTTATCCCGTTCTAGCCAGGGTCATCCCAAGTGCAAATCAGAACATTTCACTGAGGGGAAGAACCCAGGACATCTTAAGGATGTCTTTCTAAAGCCAAGAATTGCAAAACCTGCTCCTTTACAATTCTATAAACACGCTTTGATGTCCACGGTGAAACAAAAAAAAGGGGCTTATCTGTCTGACCTGCAGAGAGCCTCTTCAAATGCTATTTATTGAATTGACAAAAGCCATCTATTTAACAAAATACAAAAAAGAACAACTTTCAGGTTCCAAATTGTTTTAATTGTATCAATCATAAAGGCCCTATTTGCCAGGAAATTTTGAAGCACCTACCCACTATCTGTGTGCCCCACCACACACTCCTTTTTGACTTGTTGCCCTCTGCCCCCCATTACTTATTTGTCCATTTCCTTTCAATACCTTCTGTGTGTCCCCACTCCAAAGTGTTTGGTCAGCTTATGCCAATAAGTTAAGGGAGTTTGGTGTCAGTCCCTGTTACAGATTTGTCACTGCGTACTTTTTCCACTACCTATATGAACATTAAAACTGGGGCTGACAGTCAGTCTTCACCTTCCCAGATGTACCTTCTGCAAGAGCAGAATCAAACTGAACAGTCCATTCTGACCTACTCCAGGCACCTACGTCAGAAACAGAGTATCTGGCATTAGCCACTGACAGCTCTGAACTTTTCCAACAAACGTAATGTTGTCATGCACAAAGGCAGTCAGATGAAAAACATGTTATTGTCTTTAAGTAAGGGCTAAAGTTCCCTCAGCTCCTATTAGGTGAATAAAAGTAGGTAGTGTTCTAAAGGAACTGGGCAGAATTCCTATCACTATCCTATTCGTCACCAAGTTATGAAAGCGAAGGACACTGAAACCTCAAAAGAAAGCCTTTTTATTTCAGAAGACAGGGAGATCTGTTGTCCTGAAAAGTTAAACGAAAAGAAGCATTATTTGCTAAAGCTCTTTTAAAATTTAGATTAACGTCTGCATGAAGAGGTGGCAATCAAACACCTGTCTGGTCAGGCCTCTTTAAAACAGTTTTCAAACAGTGGAAGAAAAAAGCCTCTGTTGGTGAGGCAGAAACTCACCTGCAGTGCTAACAAACCCAAGGACAGGTCTTCTGTCAGACTTCCTTTGACTTCAGTTTTGTTAAACTAGTTGGAAAATGTATTTTACTTCCCTTTGCAAATTACCTGACCTACTGTCTCCTTGAAGCAGTTGCTTTGTTGCTGTCTAGCTGTGGCCTGACTCTGAACTACATGTGATACAACCATGAAGACCAAATGTGCCAACAAGGCACTAAATCTCCACCTGGTGAAGGGCTAACGTTACCATTAGCTCCCATCCCTGAGTAAGTCCGTAACACAGTTGAAAAAGTCTTAGAAAGTGCCATTTAGTAAAGAAGTAGTAGGAGAAATGACCATGTACTCTTAAATTCATTTTCAAGCTGTCAAATAAAGCCACACGCATAGAAGTTCCAGCATTTAATGACTTGGGTAACACTCTTACAATCCCTGTTCCTCGATGCTATTCTGTATGATGCCGTGTAGCCCCTCTGCCTGCCTGCACGGCTTGACAGTCCTGATTGCGTCAACCCTACTGCCCCAATGCCAGTTCCACACGTGAAATTTCAGCTGCAAACAGAACTAAGGCTTTCCCAAGGAAGACCTGGTAGAGACTACATGGCTTCTGAGTCAGCCACAAATAAATGCATGGTTTCATTAAGAGCCTTAAAACTCACTGCAAGTAAAATTCTAGGAAACTATTAAGGCTCTGTGCACAGTGCAGGAATCCCCTTATGCCATTTTAGATGAGTAACTTTGGATTTTCAAGTTTTCATCTGTGCACCAAACCATGTATTTCTAACAAACAGGTGTGTAAATTCTTGGTATACGTAGGAATCTGCTCTCTTCCCTTCTATAGGACTAGTAAGTATTTGTGCTGCTGAACCAAAGTATGAACATCTCTAAGTAATTTTAACCACAACTGAATGTTATCTGGCTTATCACTGTACAAGTCCATTATATTAAGGTTTATCCTAGTAACAGCCCAATGAAAATAGGTTTTCATATCAAGGATTCAACATAAGGATAAAAGTGCAGTGCTCAAGTAAGTCCAAAAGTAGTGAAAGAGTGAGTGTGCAAGCACAACGGTTTGGTAGTAGTTACGTGTTTTGAGATAAGATCCCAGTTCTTGAGCAGACTTTTTTCTTTTCTAAGAAGATGAAACCAATTTCATATATAAATAAACATCAAAGTATTCTTAAAATGTATGTGTCCTACCTGAGACCAGCTGCACGTCTGAAAGTTTCAGCTTAGAAGGAGGTCTTGTTGGCTGATACGCTCTGCCTTCCTGAGAACGTCCTTTAACAAACAATATGAACAGCTGTTTATTCACATAAAGCTGTGGCTATGTATAGCTATAAACTATTTAAGTAAGTAGGCTACAGCATTATTTTATCCTAATTTTTTTTTTCATTTATGATGAGGAAACTCATGAGAGGTTCTATATGACAGAAAACTGTGACAACCACAACTGGACTTTTAACTAAAGTTAAAATACATCTTGCAGTTGCTACAAAAAAGAAAGAAAGTAAAATTATTATTAGCTCTATTTATTTATTTAATCATTTTTGGCTATCTAAACCACAGAGCCATGACAGAAGTGACTTATCACCTGGTAGAGTACACATAGTTAGCACATCCTTACTCCATCATTGATCCACACTGTGAAGGAACTCAAGGTTTAAAAGCAATGTTTTTCCTCTACCCTTTCTTCAAGACGCATTCCTTTGCACCATGCACATTCAGGCATAGTGCAAAGCAGTGTGGTGTTATCAGAAAGGATGATCCTGCTCTTTCAATACAGACCAGCTGTCTTCAAACAAGAAAGTTATTCACATGGAACAAGATCATATTCTTCAAATGGAAATATTTAAAAACCAATACCAATCCAAAAAAGTTTAAAACGACGCTTAAAAAAATTAAACCACGATCCAGATAGCCACTGTGCATCGATACAGCCAGCTATCCCCAGTTTAACTGCTCTGTTCTCCTTTGATATACGTGAGCAGCTCTGGCAACAGTATTATTTGGTTGCTCAAGACCGGTGCTGGCACAATGCTACGCGGTGATTCAAACAGCTTTAGCAGCAGCCATTTTAAATCACAGAGGTGGGTATTTTTTTCAACCTGAAACAGAAACACAATTACCCAGAACACCTGAGATTCGGACTGATTTTTATAAATAGTTGAAATCCCTATCAATTAGGTCAGAAATGTACAGAAGAATCCAAAATACAGGGAACACTCTTATAAAAATAAAAGCGTAGCTATTTAGAAGAAAGTATAGTGAGGACAAAATTACCATAGATCTGCTTAAGGATGGACTGCTTGCTGGGTTTTATGGCTGAGCTGGTTTTGTTTATAGATTTCAGATTTTTACATGAAGGAACTGATTTCAGAGGGCTATGGTTCAGCTGTTTCTTCCAAGCAACTTGAATGAAGAAGGCAGCTGTCTCTTGTCTCCATTTGTCTTCATCTTCTTTGCACTGCCGCTTAGCACTAAGAAGCTGAAACAACTCCTGTCTTAGCTGGTAACTAGAGAGCAGAAAAGAGAAGAGCACTTGTTTTAGGTGACCTGTTTTAACTTCAGTGCTTTCCACGCATCAGTTCACATGGTGGATTACATGAGTAACTGGGAAAACAGAACTCCCACTGATGTGCTAAGTCATTTGGATGAGAAATGTTTGCTCAGAAGAAAAAGTAGGAGCTGGGTTCAATTCTGGATGCATCCATTATTTCACACAGCTAATAAAGATCTGGCATTACAGGTATCGCAGTACTGCAACGTCAGCTTATTAACTGCTTTACAATATATAGAAAATCTGGAGAAGACAAAACCTATAAATATTTATGATATAACAGTATAATCAATACTGTTTTCTCATTTTCACTATATTCACAGCTTAATAACACCACATTTTCTCGTGTGCCTTACCACTTTGTATTCTCGGTCAATCAGTGCAAAAGAGGAGTCAAATCTACCTCTTACGGGTTCAGCTGCACATTTCCTCTACAGAAAACTGAGCTGCTTTCCATCCCTCCTCTGAAGATGCTCCCCTCACCTTGTTTTCAGCAATCTGTTCTCGCTTTTTTTCCCTGCCCTTCAAAGGCTCCCTGCCTCCCGACCCAACCTTGCCACGGCTGCTTTGATGTGACACGCAGTCACAGCTTTGTTCCAAGTGGCAACTGTGGATTATCTGTCCTTCTTCCCGCTTCGGTGGCTAACGGCACCAACAACAAGGAGTTGTTTGTTGGGTTTTTTTCTTAAATCAGATATAAGTATTCAATCAGATATTGGCATTTCACGCTCACAAGTCAATTAACTGGCCTAGCAATTAACTCTGAATCTTCCAGTACAAACCTGTCAAAAATGAACACTGAGTAACACTTGTAAAATATTAATTATAAGTGTTTGGTAACAGGCTAAAACACATTGACCATCATCCCTTCCGGCATTTGAAAAGGATGCTCTGGTAAAGGCAGTGAGGAAGGAGGGAGAAAGAGGCGATTTTGTTCTGTTGCTCCATCTGTAACAAGTTCTACATTAAAACAAAAGACAACACAACCAGATACAAATTGTTTAAATATATAAGACAATGCACTATATAATTCAAACAAACCAGCAGCTGCATACAGAAAATGACTACGTAATATCATAACAAAATGCCAAAGGGGGATGATATGCTCAGTTACAGCCCCAATAATTTTAAACTTTCAATAAGCTTAGTAAATTACCTCTGTAAAATTTGTTGGGTGAGACAAACGTATTTAATCTTAATTTAGTGGAGCTTCAGAATTCAGGCATGTACTGTTACACAGCTCATTAAAGTGTGTAACGAATGTGGGGAGCAACTGCATTTTACCAATAAATGTCTGTAGTGCCTACAAGTTGCAAAGTGCTGCATGAATTCAGAACAGGAGCACTATTAAGAGACAGAAGAAAAAAAATGATCCAGTTTTGTTAAATAACACATCACTTAGAACTTTTCAACGGGGTAAGAGAGGAAGAGAAAGTGAAGGGGGGCACAGTTACAGTGACTTGCTAACATAACTTGAGCTAAGGATGGGTTATGTGAATACTGCTGCAGGAAAAACAATTGGAGAACTGTTTCATACTTGAGCAGAAAACAATACTAAGCTATTCTCTTGGAATTTGGTAATTACTGCCAGAAGCCTTTGCTGATACATGAAATGACCCATTCACAGGCACTCCACCTTCGCACCCAGCAGTGATTTCATGTTTGTAGAGAACTTCTGGTAGTTTTTAGCAACAAGAAAACTCTGCAGCTCTGACACTGAGAAGATGTAGGCAGTTAGCTTTGGAGCATGTGCACATTTTTTTTAATTCAGCTCTCCCATAACAGATCATTCTGATCCTGGTGAGAAAAAAGAAGAATGGGACCAAGTTTGATGCTCTATGAATCTGATGTGGTGCCTTAACAAAATACCCAATGCTTAAGTCAACAAAGCTACTGCACATAAAAGAAACATGGAACGTATGTGCACAATGACAAAGCTGGCAAATGGTATTCAGATTCATTGTTACAGAAGCTCTAATCTTAAAAACTACTGCTGGTCAAAGTATGCATACACATATATAAAAAATATAGCCTGATTCCATCAGGAGAGCAACAATGACAGCAACCAACTTATTTCCAGCTTCTGTCAACTCACTGTGGACCCTGGAGAATGGCACAGGCCTCAGTGCCCCCCACGAGAGAGCAAGCCAGACACAGGATTTGTAAGCCTCAACGAGCAGGATAAGCAATTAACCTTTGGCAAGCCACACACCTTAAAATACACTTTTGAGGACTACATTTATAAAGTTTGTGGACTGTGGGAATTGAAACATTTTCCTGAGAAAGGCAAGTTTAATATACTTAAGTAGACGAGTACCATTGTGTTGTAGCTCACAATAGCTCTCGATGAACTTTTAGTAAGTAAATCATGACTATAAAAGTTGCAGAGTGAGACAAATGTACTACATCCTAATTTAGAGAAATGCCAGAACTCAAGCGTGTACTTCTACATGTTTCTAATGTAGAATTATACATTAACAACGTGTAATTTTATTGCTGTCTAAAGTACATGCTATTTACCAGTGCAAACCTGGACCCAAAAGACAAACATGGGACTGAGTAGGACCCACAGCCACACAGTAGATACCTGCTTAACAACTGTAATTCGGTGTACAGTGGATAGGAAATCAAGTATTCAGAGAGAGCGTCAGAATAACTGACATGTTAGCAGTCAGCACGTACAGCTACCTCGTGTGAGCTAGCTGGAAATGCTAACCATGACTTCTTGACAGGCGGGTACCACCATCTGACTTGGGTTCCACATCCTAAAATACCCACATTACCTCTTATTTTGAGATCATATATGAACTCCGCTTCAAAGGAAGAGGCAGAACTCTCTTCTTTTTAAAAATAAGCATTATTGCTGTGGTAATAGCATGGGAGGAGGAAATCTGGTTCATTTTCACAGCTCTCATCATCCATCTGAGTTTCAAAATACTCAGACAATAGAGCTCACATTGAGCTTGAAGCGTAAGCAGAAAAGGCGGCAGAACCGGTGGGCCTGGGAGAGAGAAGGCAGGAGGGAAGCACGGCTCTTCGGAACAGTGTAGTGCCCTCACTGCAGCATCGCTGCCCAATGAACTGTTCTGTGTTCTGCATCAAAACATTCACTGAAACAAATGCATTATGATATTGCTGCAAACTTTATGAACTCCATCAAAGCTCTAGCAACAGTAAACTGTCCGCAGACGTAACGAAGCGACAGTGGAGGAGCTGCAAAACTAATCTCTCCTGCAGTCTTGCAGAATTTATGATCCTTGTTAGTGTTCTATAAGTTTTGCAAACGGAACAAATATATTTATTTTTCTTTATTAATTCTTTAAATAACAAATGTCATTTAAACGATCTTTAATCCCCATAATTTCTGAAGTGTTGTAAGTGCATGCACTTCTTGCTGAGATAACACACCATCGCTGTTTCAGCAGGTGGATAGTTTAGAAAGATCTATCCAAAATCTTTAGATAGTCAAAACTTTAAATGGAATGCAAAGATTTCCACACAGGTAAACTAGCTCAGCACAAAGCTTTAGGTCCCAGTTCTTGTGAGGAAATTTGCAGAAGCACTCACTACACATCTTTACACTTTGACTGAAAGATATGGCATGTGCCTACTCCTCTGTAAGGAATTTAATTCGGTGCTAAGTGAAAACAGCATAGCCTTCAGAAGCAATAGCATCACTTATGGATATACTCTCCTAATCTACCCCTGACTGACTTTAGCTTTTGGTATCTAAAAGGCTCTGAACACAAGAATAAGGGATCTAAATTAGAAAAGAAGGCCAAGGAGGACATTGCCAGCACTGAGCTACTTACATAGTGCTTGGAAACAGCAGAGCAAGCTGATGGCAGAAGTGGTGGATCAATGGGAGAACAAGTGGCTGCTTTGCTTTGCAGTTCAGTGTGGGTATGAGGAATATGGCAGGAATCATGGAACCATAGACTGGTTTGGGTTGGAAGGGACCTTTAAAGACCATCTAGTTCCACCCCCCCTGCCATGGGCAGGGACCCCTTCCACTACATCAGGTTGCTCAAAGCCCCGTCCAACCTGGCCTTGAACACTTCCAGGGAGGGGGCAGCCACAGCCTCTCTGGGCAACCTGTTCCAGTGTCTCACCACCCTCATCGTAAAAAAATTCCTCCTTATGTCCAATCTAACTCTACCCTCTGTCAGTTTAAAACTGTTGCCCCTTGTTCTGTCACTACAGGCCTTGGTAAAAAGTCTCTGTCTCTTTTTTCTGAGCCTCCCATATATATTGAAAGGCCACTATAAGGTCTCCCCAAAGCCTTCTCTTCTCCAGGCTGAACAACCCTGACTCTCTTGGTCTTTATTCATAGGAGAGGTGTTCCAGCCCTCTGATCATTTTGGGGGCCCTCTGGACCCACTCCAACAGGTCCATGTCTTTCCTGTACTAGGGACCCCAGACCTGGATGCATAAATAGCAAACAGAGAACAAAGATAATACAAGTACAGAAATAGCTGATACTGTACAAAAAGTCAGAATCTTCACAAAAAAAAAAAACAACCAGAGGCTCTAAAATGAATTAAAGATACCATGTTCCAAAATTTTAACTTTTCACTGGAATGGGAATGTATGCACAAAAGCCAGCGTAACTTTTATATTCCAACAACAGTGAAGAGATAACCTGGAATATTACTGGACTTCAAATCCAACCTCACGCTTGGAAATATTTAGACTAATCAGTAAAAGAGCTGGAGCAAACAGATGTATTTGCTGAGCCAACACAAATGTTGAAATGGCCACGTTTCAGTTTAGGAACAAATGGACCGCTGGCATGGACCACGGGGTGTGTGGTCTGGTGCCCCTTCCCTAGTAATGGGCAGCATCAGCTCTTTTCTGAGAAAGACAAGACTTCTTTGGACTTCATAAGTTCACTGTACAAAGCAACAGGAGAAATATCGTTTCTCAGAACTTAACAAACAAGCAGCTAGTAATACTTGTCTCTTAGCTCCCTGGTGTTTTGTACAATAGGGAATACAGGTAACACTCCACCTTGCAAAGTAAAAAATGGGATTTTGTAAGCCTGGAAGCACCACTGAAAACAGGCAGCACAACCTCGTGCCTCTTTTTTAGCTTTTCAATGCTACGTGGTAATTGGCAAAAAGATCTTTTCTTGTCAAAACAGCAGGCTTGTACAATAAGTATTCAGAACTGGTAGAACATATTCTGAACTCTCTTCACTTGTGGTCTTGGCCTCGCTTGATGAGGCCCAGAGGACACGTTACTGTTGTGGCTGTACAGCCTGGGCTGGCTGCCTCCTGCGGCTGGATGCGGTGACAAAGAGAGCAGACCCTGATGCTCCAGCTGCTGCGTGCTCCCCTCTGCTCCACGCTGGGGCAGACAAGTTGGATGCAGACGCTGCCCTGCACCAGGAAGACAGCTAGTACTTGGCTGCTGGCACAGGAAGGGGTAAAAACAGCCCCTCTGAATTTCTCTGCGAGGGAATCAAAGCTTCCAGCATGACCCAGAAGAAGGGGAGGTCTACCAGTGACTCAGCGTTTATTCTGCAGGTAGTTGGGCATTAAGACCCGATTCTGCTGTTGCAGGAAACTTGCAGGTTCCCCAGGGACTAGTATAAAGGATGTTACTACCTTCTGTATGTGCCCAGACACCCGCCAGCTGCTCCCTTTGATACAGTTTGGTTGGGGGAACAACTGAACTACACCATGAGGTGTGAGAGTTGAGCTCTCAAAGAAACATCCTTGTTATTTTTTCTTTAACTGAATATTAAAACATATATGAAAGTGTTAAACTAGTGAGAGACCTGGAAAAATCAGTTACTAGTAAAAATCAGCAATTTAGTTTTCTGCATCCACATAAAAACTGAAGAAAATTTCAGTAAAAAATAGGAAATAACAATTATGTACATATCACATGCTTCACCTACAGCTGCCATACTCTTCTTATCAATTTTGATAAGAAATTAATTAAGGAGCACATACATCAAGAATGACTGTATTTCTGAGGTTGAACCTCATGCATTCATGAAAGCAGAACAATGCTGTGGAAAGCAAACACTGGGACACCTCGCTCCCTTCCATCTGCCTCTTCTGTACAGCAGTTGTTCCTGCTCAATCAAGTTATCAAGTCAGGTTCAAGTTTTGGCAATGAACTCCATCTGAGCTTCCAAACCTCTTCTGGTTTGACTATCCAGTTAAAAGTCAGGTCAGAATACAATTTCAGGTGTGTCAGTAAATGGTGGTGAAGGATCTGGCTACAAAAACCTTTTCAGGAAAAACCCTATATCCTGCCACGTGCAAGTTTGCTAGTGAACACGACAGCAGTGAACTCCAGGTTCAAGCAAATCTTGATCGGCACTCTCTAAAGAAATATCAGTGCTTGAAAAATGAATTTAATAACTTGTCCAATTATTAAAAGACATCACTTACCTTGTGTTTTTTATGAACTTACTAATGTAATTCTAGGTGACTGGAACCCTCCTCCATTTGTTTGGTGAAAGATTATTAAATTCCTGATTTAGCACTGGTAATGTTGTAAGCAAAAGGACCAAATAAAGTGCATTGCCAACAAGCCTAATTTAATTTACATCTACTTGTGTCTCACTCTTCCCTAGCTACTGAAACAGTAGTCTTACCTTCTCCACGTCCTCTGTATGACTGTAGCAGCGTAGTTCTTCTTTCGAAACAGCTCTTTTCTTTTTCTTTCTTTTTCTATTATCTGCATTCGAATCTCTAAAGGGATTAGTTCAATATTTGTACTTTGCCATGCAACAGAACATAATTGATCATCTGCATTCCTGGATCCAATTACGCCTGTTTTTTCCAAGTTCAAACTGTCATCAGGAGCAGAACACGCTGCTGGGTTTCTTGGCACAGTTCCGGTAGGTTCTGCCTCAGCAGACAATAAAGGGGAGGCCTTTTTTGCTAATTCATTATTTCCCACTTTCTTAGTTTGTTCTACAGCATGCACACTCTCAGTTCTGGTGTTTACAAACACTGTTTTGGCACTTCCTGGTCGACTAGAGCCAGCTGGTGAACATCGCTCATCATTTACCTCTTTATTTCTGTGTTTCTGCTGATGCCTTTTGCCTTTGGAAGAAGCTTCACACTGCTTTGAGTTTCTCGCAGTTCCACCAGTACAACTGACGTTGCTGAAGAGCACAGCTGTTCCCTCACAATGGTCCCTGTTGCCAGATGAAGTCTGACTTTGATCCCTTAATTTTTCCCCAACACTAGCAGTCTTACAAGCAGAAGTATGTCTTTTGCTCCTCCGAGCACAAGTAGCCGTTGCCTCGACAGTGTGCTCCTTGTGCTTTTCTCCATGCGGTTCTGTGGCAGCTGCAATGTGATGTTTCACTTCAGCTTTTGTTCCCTCTTTTGCTTTTCCGCAGTGAAAATGGACACAACTTGACTTGCTTTTGTTGTGTTTCCTCAACGAATCTTTAGGCAGAGAAATGGAAACCAACATTCAGTCTGTGATCCAGCAAAACACAGTTTATGTCTCTATTTTTTTTCGCTCAGTTACCTTTGAGGCATGCTAGGATTTACTTAAATGGAAAAAATGTATAAGCTGGAAGAATCAGAAGAGGACATGATTGCCTGTAACAGTACAGTCCCAAACTTCTTCATTTGCTTACCATTCTACAAGTATTTTTCTTTCTCACATTACATTTGAGTTAGATGCCTAAAAAAAGTCACAGGAAGGAACTATTTCTTCACCTACCTGAACCACTGGTCTCCTAAGACACAAGCTCATCACCACATGGTGCAGGAATGCAGCCCCATGAACACACCTACTTGTTCCAGTGAAGACACCATAACCTGTGAAGACCTTCCCTGTTTCAAGCTTATTTGCTAAACTTCTGCTCTAGCCACCCTGCATCCTAGCACATGATGACAGACAGGGTAACCCACTGACCCAGGAAACCCAGAGCACTTGCCTTCTCAGTACTTTCCTTGACATCCTAAAGGAAGCTATGAAGTCCTTCCCATTTTTCTCTTGCTGCAAGATTTCTCTTCCAACTCTAGGGTGGGAAAATAAATCCTGTGTGATAACTCCATCTAAGCACTCTTGTGAGGATGACTCGGAAGCCAGACTGGAGTTCAAAACTGAAAATCTCCATCTACCATCTACTTTGTATTTTATTAGGAAACTCAGTGGAATGAGAAAAATAGACCAGACAGGATGAAATGTAACAAACAGGGTGTTAAAGGGTAGGTAAGAAAGATATCTTTGATATAATGGAATCACAGAAAATCTTCTGGATTTTCCAAAACCTGGTAAAACCATCCTACATTTTTCATCCCTGTAACACTTTTACAGGATACTCCCTTGACTTGATAACAGAATATGGCAGATTAACAGATTACACAGAAAAAAACTCACGATTATCATCACTGATGTCTCCAACAGAGAAGATCTATCATGGTGACAGGTCAATACGGGCAGAGAGGTTACTCTAACATACACATGATTGTCATACGGGTAACTAGCCCTGTATGTTCTGGGACAGGGAAGAAATATTTTAACCTATTTTAATATATTATTAATTTAATTCTTTTTTATCTATTTTAATCTAGTATTTTTATCTCCCAGAACGAAGAAGGAAACTCCCTCTCTCTCTCATCACACCAGGGGAATAGACAATTTAAAAAATATGCCTTTTGAAGCCAAGATTTCTGCGGGCATAATCCCACTCTTAATGAAGCCAAGTACAAAATTGCCAGTGCCATCAGTAAAAATGTTATAGGGCTGACAGTCAACTCAAACGTATTGAATTTCCAGCACTGTCACAACATTATTTTGATCTCCCAACAAGTTAATTTTCACAGTTGTGAGGAAAAAGAGCACAGCCTTTTAAAATGACCTTGTCATTCCAAACTCACCAAAACTTGCTACCTGATTTGTACATACAGCCTGAAGAATGCATTCGCTGTAACACATTTAAATTGTTAAAGTAGTATGTGCAAAACTTCCCAATCTGAACAACTGGATAACTGGGGAATGGAAAAAAAACATCATTTAAGTATTCTAGATCACCTTTTGAGGAAATAAACTTTCTTAGATAGGAAGACCAAGCAATAACAAGTACAGAGCACAAGAAAGAATTTATCTGTTGCTATTATAATTAAGGCAAATGAGACAACATGCATAGAAAAGAAGATTTTAGTGGAGAAGAGATCAGAATAGACCCACCAATTAAATCATATATTGTTTTCATATCTGGTTAGCAGATTCAAAAAATCAATTTGCAATTGCTGAAAATTTTTCTAAGTGCCAGCCCACAGGATCTAAATTTATAATTTCAATAAAACATCCAATGAAGTCCATTAAAGTTTTGGTGACAAGAGGGTTGATTAAAATACCTAATGAGAACTGATTAAAGGACTTCATGATTTGATCCTTGCTGCGCCAACTTTCCTGGCAGCATTCCAATAACAAAAAGAGAATGAGTATGTAAAAATGGCATAGCATTTTATTTCAAACACAGGTTTTTTGGATTGGGCAAGACGGGGCTTTCTTTACGATCTCTGACGGCAACATGGTCTCGCTGTAGAAGAAGTAGACATGTTATCATGTCTTTTCAGAAGACCCTTGAGTAAAGAGTTTTGTTCTCTTCATGCTCAACACTCATGGTGAAGAAAGACAATAAACAATAGTGAACAATTTTCTATTTAAAATTAAAATTCTATCTTTTGCAGAAATTGTATTCTGCTTTTAAAGATCTACTGAAACACAAAAAATCTCCAGGCAATAGCCCATATAGTTTTAAAACTATCAACATGGAAAACTTATTCTGGCATAGCTACTTTGGAAATCTCCAACTTCAGGGAAGCCTTCAATCAAATGTCCAAGCTACATGCTGCTAGCATTTGCTGCTGGTTTGAATTCCCTAGGTTACTGTGAGGGGTAGTGTAGACAACTGAATATTAATGTGTTTTTTCAAACATAAGTATCAATATTAGAATCCTCTGCAGAAAATTTGGCAAATTCAGTCCTGATCTCTGTAGTCAGTTTGACCCTACAGCCCATGTTTCCCATGGACTACCTATTACCTACTTCCTTAGGTCATTCTCTCCATGCAAAACCATTATATTTGTTCCAAGAAACAGTGGGAGTCTGACTGATGCAATGCAGTTTCCATTGGCATAGCCAATGGAAGATTTTGGCAAAGAATGGATAGAGTCAGTAAAAGAAAAGGCTGTTCATTCCTCCTTTATAATTCCTTTGTCCTTCTCTTCTCTCTTCACTGTTCTAATCTTCCCCACATCTTTCTTCTTCCTTTCCCTTTTCTCAATACTTACCAACTTCTCCTCATTATGTTCTCCTCATTACAACTATCCATTTTTCATTTGGCAACCACTGTTTCTGGTTATTCTTACAGGTTTTACTTTGCCATCTGAATATTTTAATAGAAATTTAATACACATACAGATAAAGCTTGCTAGAATTTTTAACACATACTTAGATATCACAGTGTAAATTAGGCTAAGATATACATGTCTTTTTTTACTATGACAATACAGTCAAATATTCTGTTTACCAACGCACTTCCATGTAAAAGCTAAAGAAATCTAGGTAAAATGATTCAGTAGGAACAGCTCTTTTTCTTTTCCTTTGGATTACTATAATATTCTGATTATCAGAATTTCCAGAGGAATTAGCAATGATTTTACATCTGAGAAGGAGTTCCTGCAACTTACCTTAAATAAACTACTTATGCAATTTTTGCTTCTAATGATAACAAAGATGCTTTTACATGACCAGTTTTGAAAGATTTGAGCCATGGGCTCCTTTAACTGGTTGAAGTTGGAACTGATTGAAATGTTATTAAAACGTTTATCTTGCAAAAACTAATATAGGAGTGGTCAAGAAGTGATGATAAACTCATGATGCATTTACAGACAGAATAGAAGAGTGGAGCAGGGCAAAAAAACTAACAAAGAACTTCAACACACTGTTTCATAGTACAATTTCTAAAAACAGTCTCACTTCTTCAAAAATATCCTAGAGTGTTCTCAACAAGAGGACTTCAAAGACAGATCATGGGAGTACCCTGTCATGGATAATGAAGCTGGCTGAACAGCTCCCTCTGTGTGCTGGAGATGCCACTTAGAATGATTTTACTCTCATTTTAACATTGTTTAAAAACAAGTGTTACAACTTCTCCATTAACATTCTTCAAGAATCCCACAGATATGCCAAATATCTTTAATCTTATTTTCTCCAAACAGTGCAAAGAATAGAACAACTACCGACAACCTGTTCTCACATATTTTAGGTATTTCACAGACACTGTAGATACTGGTATTTCTGACTACTTAAGTTGACTGAACACACAGAGTAAAAGATTCTGTATCTAGCTCTATCCTATATGAACTACTTAAATAACAAAAGAAGAAGAAATTACAGAAAGAGTAAAACAGGTCCTGTATTTAAAACACCCCCAGACATGGACAAAAAGGATCATGAGGAAAATTAAAAAAAGATTACAAACCTTGCCTGATTTTATGACCTTCACTCTGAGGCTCTCCTGACAGGCAACTCTCCTTTGGTGTCCCTTTGTTGTGACAAGCTTTAGGTGAACCTCTACTGTTTCTCCCCGGTGGAATTTGTGAAGCATTGAGGGACAGAGGTCTCTTATTCTGTATATCGATTGGTTTATTAGGTAACTGTGAGATGCTGGTAGTCTTCTCTCGATTTGCAGGATTCTGCTGTACTCGAAACCTATTTTGCTCCATATTCTGCGTCCCTTTCTGTAGCTTGGCTTCTTTTCTCTTACTTTCCTCTTCACGTTTCCTGTAATTATAGTCAATACCATAAGAATTCCAAAGACAAAATCTTGGGAGGGTGTATCTAACTTGAACACATTCCTCTCTAGAAACCTAACACTGCCACAATAGAACCTTGACTATAACATTTTTGTGAGAAATGGACACCTATTGCATGGAAGCATCTTAGCTTGATCCAAAATAACAAATTAAGTCCTTATCAGCCAGCTGCTCACTCAGTTTGCAGTGGTTTAAACTGATTTTAAAACACTCCCTTATTGAAAACAATGAAAACTAGCTTTTTTTACATACACAAAAATTAAAAGCAGGATTTTGAAGAGGTGTCAAAAGACAAGAAATATGATACTAATAACTATGTTTTAATTAGTAATGAACAATGCTTTAATATAAGCAGTAATGCAATGTGCTGTATTTGAAAATCAGAAAACTTTAATAAAAGACATAATCTCTTTGAAAATGATTTTTCATACTTACCTGTGTCATAATACAGACAATTATAAACCAACTTCAAACTAACTACTGCTACTAACTTGCTGCTATATATTTATCGTTGGTAGATGACGAATTTATTTTACATAAACAGATTATACATTACAGAAAAGATAAATACTGAAAATATGAGATGTGAATTAAAAACTTGTGTGCACATAGTACGCCATTACAATTATGCCATTTGGTTTTCAAAAATGAAAGAAATCGTGCATCTCTTAAATAGCGTAGATATAAAAGAGAATTTTGGACAAGGTTAGGAAATGCGCATCTGTTGAATAAAGCTTTGCAGCCTATTTTGACATACAGTGGGATATCATTGCACTTTACCTTTTAAATTCTTTTTCCTATAAAGCAGAATAAACCCAATACCACATAGCAAACACTACATACCTACGTACCATTGAATTTGTTTTTATAAATTAAGCACTGATTGTAAGATGAAGTGACACTTTTGCTGTTGGAATAGACAGGTGGTAAATGTCGTATCATGTAGCTGCCTGGTATTTTAACTTGCTTCCAATGCTACAACATAGTTTGCAGACTGTTGACACATTAGCTCACAGCGCAGCATATGACAGGTTAGTTATGCAGCATGCCATCCTCAGTTCTTGTGAGTCGTATCAATGCCAGTATATGTCATTTCAGTGTGAGCTGCCAGGGAGAAGCCTTAACTTTATCTGTCAGTACTCTCTTATCAAGTACGCTCTGTAGAAGCAGCTGATTGAACTTTGTACCTGAAAAGCTGCTAATTGATCTAAAAAATACACTCCTGGCAGCCTGAGGTTCAGTATTCCCTCTGGCACAGAAAAAAAGTGGCTAGTTTCAAACAATATCGGCATTCCACAACCGGATTATGTGGGGATGTCTGTGTGGTGTACAGTATGGATCTCACTGCCATTACTCTGCTGTTTGAACTGATAAATCAGATCTTACTATTCACAGAATAGTAATTTTCTTTTCTTCACAAGAATCAAGCAGCCTATTACCAGTATCCTCCATTCAGGGTATTAAAAAAGAAAAGTGTGAGATGGGTTGTGTGATACACAATCAAGCCAGAGTGGCCTGCACTCTTTGGATGAGCAGATTAACTTAAAACATTAACTTCAGCAACATTACCAATTGTAAAGTTGTTGAAAAGGCACAGGCCCAGAAACTGAGAAGGGGGATTTTTTTTAAAAAGGTCGTTTGTGTGCTAATTTTTCAGATTAAACTGAAGAAATAATAAAGGGATTTTAAAGCTCCCTATTCATAGAGCATCATCCTAGTTGTCACAGTACAGCTTAGCTGAGTAACAGACTCCTGAATACTTATGAACCTCCCCATGTGTTTTGCTTTATTTAGTCAGAAACTGTTTGTATTACAACGAAGGATATCTCTGAAATGAAAATTTCCAAGTTTTACTGTTGTCTAAGTTGAGAGACTACCTTTCATGAACAAGTAGAGGAAGTAGACAAGTTCTTAACTTAAGGGCTCTCAGTCATTCTCAGGAGGTTCTGGCAACTCAACAGGATCCAAATTTGGGCTCTAAAATTAGACAGCTACAGCTTGATGGTGATAACAGAGCTGTCAGGACAACAATTTCCATATAATTGCAACAGAATTTTGCCCTGAATGGTCATAAATTTGTATTTCATTACAGAACTGAGAGAATGGAAACTAAGCCTTTAGCAGATGGAAAGGAACAGTTTCAGCCTTACGCATTTGTGAAGACACAGAGATGCTCTGAATTTTTGATCCTGCTAAAATGAATCCAACCTTTTCTATTCTGTTAAGAACACTTTGCTTTTTGTACCTACTCTGTGAAGGACGTTGTAAATTTAGAACAAGTCCATGTGCCTGGAGAGCATTTTTAAGGTTATCCTTGCAAAAAAAAAGTTACTTAAAAAAATCATAACTGATTTTTAGAATTATTTTTTTAATTAAAAAAAATTTAAATGAAAAAATCATAACAGGTATGATCCTACTACTGCTGAAGCTTTATGTGGACCAAGATGTCTTATATTTCATGTTTTATAAACATCATCTCCTGCTATACAATCTAGCATGATGCTTGTTTTTAAAAGCATGACACCGTCGACTTATGACATGTTCAGCTTCTGACCTAGGACAACTTTTTAACAGATAGTCTGTAATAATGCTAAAAACACAGTTAATTTCTGTCCAGTTGATTCTATGTTCGTTGGTCTTCCCAAATGTGTAGAGAAGTCCTTACCTAACTACCTATTTTTTCCTCAATCATTTCCCATTTGTATTTTAACACCATTCTGATTTCTAATTTAATCTTCAATGTGCTTTCAGTCTTCTACATCTTGGTGCTATTTGCAAATTTAACATTTTACTCTGTAAATGAAAATACTGCATAGTATCAGATTCAGGATGGATTTATGGGGAACTCTCATCAATATACACTTCCAGGTTAAAGTTGAACCATTAAGAACTACTTTTGTATATGTTCTTCCAAGCAGTTTTCACCCGTCTAATAGAAGTTTAATTCATGCTACATTGCTCTACTTTGCTAATGAGAATGGCACATGGGGAAGTACGAAAACTTCAGGCAAGTCTGAACAACAGCTACTGTTTCTCCATGGCCACAAAAATTGTTATTATGTCACAAAAGAAAACTGAGTTGGTTTGATATCACAGAATCATAGAACAGTTTGGGTTGGAAGGGACCTTAAAGATCATCTAGTTCCAACGCCCCTTCCATGCACAGGGACACCTTCCACTAGCCCAGGTTGCTCAAAGCCCCGTCCAACGTGGCCTTGAACACTTCCAGGGAGGGGGCAGCCACAGCCTCTCTGGGCAACCTGTTCCAGTGTCTCACCACCCTCACAGGAAGTAATTTCTTCCTTAGATCTAATCTAAATCTCTCCTCTCTCAGTTTAAACCATTACCCTTCGTCCAATCACTACACTCCCTGATACAGAGTCCCTCCCCACCTTTCCTGTAGGCCCCCTTTAAGTACTGGAAGGCCACGATAAGGTCTCCCTGGAGCCTTCTCTTCTCCAAGCTGAACAATCCCAACTCTCTCAGCCTGTCCTCATAAGGACATATAATTTGTTCTTCAGACCAGCCATCACTTCTTGCTTTGCTATGTCCAGGTAACATAGAAGTTTGACTCCAGGATAAGAAAGGTATGGAGTTACTGTAATGAGTCCAGTGAAAGGCCATGGAGAAGCTTAAGGGACTGAGCATCTTTTGTATGCGAAGAGGCTGAGAGAGCTGGGACTATTCAGCCTGGACAAGAGAAGGCTCGGGGGGAATCTTATCTAGGACTATAAATACCTGATGGGAGGGAATGAAGAAGATGGTGCTACTGTTCTCAGTAGCACTCACTGACAGGACAGCAGGCAATAAGCATAAATTAAAACTCACGAAATTCTATCCATACACAAGAAAACACTTTTTTTTTTTTTTTTTACCGTGAGGGTGGTCAAACACTGGAACTGGTTGCCCAAAGAGGGTGTGGAGTCTCCATTTGCATAGATATTCAAAACCTGACTGGACATGGTCCTGGGCAAGCTGCTTTAGCTGACTCTGTTTGAGCAGGGGCAGGGATGGACTAGATCTCAAGAGGTCTTTTCTAACCTCAACAAGTCTGTGGTTCTTGGGACTGAAGCTTATAGGTCTACAGACTCCTCTTCTTCCCCTTTGAGAATGCAGACACTTTGCTCACTTCATGAATTCTCCAGTCCCACTGGTCCTTCTAAAGTTTTTAAGGGTAACCATTTTAAGATTGTATGACTCGGTTTTCTAACCTCAAGGTGAATTTTATCAGGCTAAGCTGATCTGAAATAATCTCATTTGTTCGACTGGTCTCTGAACTGTTGTTTCAGCATTTTAGCCTGCATTGCTGCCCTTCATTACTAGTGTGAATTCCATTTGCTAATGGACATCATTTGACATTTAAGGAAGACTGAAGCAAAAAAAGACAGAACACTTCAGCCTTCTTAGCATTGCTTGTGAACCAACTATTTCTTTGCTCTTCCTTTTACAATGTGTATGTTTACAAGGATTTATTTTGATACCTCACATCCCTTGCTAGTTGTTCTTATTCTGCATGTCAACTTGTTTAATTTTATCATTGTATGTTATTATTACCCTCAATTTTAGTAATTGCACCAAATTTCCTCTAAGTGCTTTTCCTTTTCACATTGGTGAAGAGCTCATTATTTTTCTCTCTTGCTACATGTCCTATCTTTTCTCAGCATGCAGGCCTTACTTCCAGTTTTTTGAAGAATCTCATTATACACTGGTACTCTCTTTCTGCTAGGACATTTTTCTAAGTCTACTGAAGGCTGTTTAATGGAACTGTTTTATTTTCTTGCTGTTCTTCTCTTCCTAGATATTACGAGTTACTTACTCACTTTCATCCATTTCCCTTTCATATCCACATTCTCCATCAGTTTCCTCCAACTGGTCAGAATGAAATCCAAAAGACTTAGTAAAAACGGAAGTATGGATTCAGGAACTTATTCTGAGAAATTCAAAGGGAAGGTGAACAAGTGATGAATGAGTTCTGCAGCCCTTTCAAAACTCAATACATTGGACATCAGTTTTCTCTGAATATGCTTTAAACCCTGGCTTTGTAGAAAATAAAACAAAAGCCTCTTTTTAAAAAAGTTTTAAAAGTCCATCATTTTACCTGTCTGACTGTTTTTTAAATGCCTCCTTCCCAGATTGCCTCTGTGCTACTCTCCTAAAGCACTGCTTCCCTCCTGCCAGGTTCTCCATCCCACCTATTAACCAGTTACTTTCACTCCTACTGAAGAAGAGCACCTATTATATTGACACATTTATGGCTGTTAAAATATTTAATGCTCATACATCCCATCAACTCTGCCTTTTTCCAGAAGATCATAGGATCATAAGGTAACACATATTGGAAGGGATCTCAGGAAGTCATCAAGGCCAACATTCTGCTCAAAAAAGGGTCAACTATGAGGTCAGACCATGTTGCTCAGGGTTTTATCCAGTTGGGTCTTGAAAACCTTTAAGGACGGAGACTGTACAACCTCTTTGAGCAACCTGTTCCACTGCTCGATTGTCCCAAGAGTGAAAAAACTTTACTTCCAGTCAAAATCTCTCTTTTCAACTTATGTCTGTTATAAGTGTCTCAGGGACCAAAGTAAGGCCAACCAGTCAGCAGTTCCTGATTGTTCTTTTGGCCCTTTTTGAAGTTGGGTGCAACATTTGCTTTCCTTCCATCATTGGGGACCTTCCCTGGCCTCTGTGACCTTTCAAATATGTTGGAAAGTGGCCTGTTAAGGAGTTAGTCCTCTCATCACCCTTGGACACAACCCATTTGGTCCCATGGACTTGTCTGTTCTCTTAAGTGATCCCTGACTTAATCCTCATTCACAGCTGACAGTTCTCCTCCTTGAACCACTTCTTTAAGCACAGAGGCCTGTCAAACTTTCTTGGTGAAGACTGAGGAAAAGAAGGCATTGAGTACTGCTGCCACACCTGTCTCTGTTGTCCCTAAATCACTCGTACCATTCAGCAACAGGTCCACATTTTCCTTGCTCAGCCTTTTACTATTAATGTAGAGGCAGAAACTCACCTCGTTACCTGTGACATCCCTTGAAAGTCTCAACTCCCATTTGAGTTTTGGCTTTTCCGACACCATCCCTACATGCCCAAGCAATGTTTTTATAGTCTTCCTTTGCAGTCTGCCCCTGCTTCCACCTCCTGTATACTGCCTTTTTGCATTTGAGCTCTGTCACAGCTTCCCTACTTACCCAAATTGATCTCCTGATATGTCTCTTTGCTTGATGACATAATAGTGTGCATATTGTTTTGGCCTGCATCAATCTTCATTTCATAAATTACCATTTCTTTGATATATGTTTGTTCAACATGGGACAATATATGTGTATAGAAATAATTCACAGGCATTGAATGCAGTGAATGTAACTTTACCAGAAGATAACACAGGTATGAGATGTTGGTTGAGTTTTTGTTAAGGGGGGAAAAAAAAAAAGAAAAGAAAAAGGACAGACAAATTAAAAACATGCAGACTTAGGAATGATTTATATTAGTCAGACTCTCTGAAATAACATGTTATGAAGCAAGTTTTAAATACATACAGTGAAATAGTTGTGGAGGATGTTCAATAGAGGAGTTCACCATCATTCTGGATTCCCACATAATGTCTACTTTTATCCAGAGAGTGGATTTTTAAACATCAATAGGGATATTAGGTTTTTGTATGTAGCAACACCCTGGCCAATTTTAGCTGTGGAATGCACAGATGGGTATGCAGAATGATGACAACATAATGTCCCCTCCAGTTTATTACAGATCATAACATTGCAATTAAATAAAATTTGTTATGTGACAGCTTGATTTGCTGGTACAGTCAAATTGTATTTTAATTCTGTTTTTATGGTATTTGGTACACAGACTTTGTTTCTATTGTTTTCAAACAAATCAACAACAGCTTAGTAAGTTTCATAAAGTACATCAAAAACTCACAAAGAAAAACAATGATAAAAACACCTCCAAATTTCCATGAGGCAATCCTTTTTTATTTAATCTTCTTAGATGGGGTATCACAGATTCTTCTAAAAATGACTGTCATCACAAAGAATAAAATTACCTCATTTGGTAAAGTCAGTTGTGACCACACAGCAAGAAGCAGAGTTCTTCAAATTAAAAAGAAATACATAAGATATTCAGGAGATTTTCAAAGGCAGCTTCTCCATGCTAAATTCTACTGACTTCAGCAGAAAAGGTAAATAGTAGGAGGGCTGCAAGTTACAACTTTAGGATCTAAAGATGTGAGCAAGAGGTTAGTTACCTGATATTTCTAGCTTTGGTTCTTACTGGGCATTAACAATTATTAACCAGTATAACCATAGCATTCAAACCCAATGAAGGTCAGACTGGCCAGGTATGCAGAACATCAAACTACTGAATTTGAAACAGAGCACAATGCAGCTGACTCTGTCTATCATACACAGATGCAACAAAAATACCCCTGCAATCATTTTGTTGTGTGTTTATTCATATGACCTCTCTTTACAGAAATAATACTACAAAATCATGCAGAAATCTTTTTAGATTATTATGCTTTTTCATTCCAGAATCAGATTTCTTCAAGAGAAACCAGGTGCTAATTTGTTCTTCATATTATGAGTCTTAAGGATAAAGCCCAAGCAAGCGAAGTATTTTGATGATCATTTATATACCTTCTGATTTTAGAATTACACCACATTGCTACCATTAACTCATTTAAATAGGGTAGAAACTCAGTCAGAACCTACACACACAACTTACAAATAACTATTTGAACTGCACATATTAGTTATCCATAATCTAATATAATGATTTCATGGTAACTCTCTAATTCAAGAGCAGAAAATATAAATGCAGAGAATGATATTGCTAAGACAGAGGTTGCAAATAAAATCCAGGAGTTCAGTTTGCTAGAAAAGCACAACCTCTCCTGTGAAACAGTAAGTTAAGCATCCTGTGAAACAGTAAGTTAAGCCTTTTTAAACCAGGCTTTTCCTGTTGGTTTTTTTTGGTCATCTACTTATTAATTGTTTTTCAAAACTGATATCAAAGACTTAATAGGTCAATAATTATTTCCATTACCTTATAGTGATAAATGTTTTTCAAGCCTTTTTATCATCATATAGAGTATCAGGTAAAGGTTCATGGATGCTGACATGATAGTTTCTCAGCTTTGGGTACTTTGCCTTGTTCTTGTATATTATACAAATCTTGCTATATAATTTAGGATTATCTGGAAAATAATTTCCATCTACAGGTGTTTGGAAAAAATCCATTATATGTTTCCTACAGTTTCATGAATTTTACTAAGAGGAACAATAAATGATGATGAGTAACAGATAAAATCATACACTGATATATACAGACTTATGACAAATGTCTATTTGCTGGAGTAGATTTAAAGGCTCAGACTTACTTGGCAGCAGCATCTTTTCTCAGCTGTTCATGTTTCATTAAAAGATTCTTCCTCTCTTGAAAAGCCTTTCTAACTTTGTATCCTTTGTAGACAGCCTGAATTTTGAAAGCAGCAATGTCCTGTATGGCAGCTATAGACAAAGCCCCATGTTCTAACATGAACTGAATCACTTCATGGTGTTCACCAAGCAAAGCATAATCAAGTGGAGTATATCTAAAAAGAACAAAACAAAACAAACTCACAACAATTATCATTGAACTAGAATTCTCACCACAATGTGCATTTACTTCATCCTCATTTCATAATAAGGCAACTTCTAGTATGAAGACAGATTAAACACTGTTTTCAGTAGGCTGTTTTACTAATTTTTTAATATTATTTTCATGTCTTACTCATTCTACATGCTATGACTATGCTTAAGGCTTTTTTAGTCTCCTAATATAAGGGGGGGAGGGCAGACTGTATGAAGTGTTGGATCAAAATCCTCCAAAGCCCTATCCATAGAATTAACCGCTTTAGGGAAGCAATCTTAAAAAGGTGCTACTGAGGCTCTCATATAGAAAAATAATCTAAATAAAAAGCAAGTTAAAGCTTTTTTTTTGTGTTATTTCCATGTGAATTTAAGTTCTAGAAATTTACTGTCAAAACTGGCTTAGTTTCTATAACAATGACTGAGGACAGTATGACTGACCAAGCAGCAGGATTACACCTGTATCAAGGGATAATATTTTTTTTAAAGCACTAGGAAGACTTAAGTCTGTTTTCAAATGGACACAGGTGCTAAAAATATTAAATGGCTTTGGTTTTTAATGGTGTCACAGATGCCTAAGCCCTTTTAAAAATAATTCCCAAATTTCTCATTGTCAACACAGGAGCCAAGTGTACATACCTCCCTCACCAACACTGAAACATTAGACAAAGACATTTAGTGACTGAAAATTATCAGTCACAAACCATAATCAAGACCATAAAATACAAGACTATCAAATAGCAAGTGTCAATGGATGTGATTGTGAAAATTAGGGCTCTTCTTGATGGTAACCTCCTAGGACGCAATGCTGGTAAGCAAAGAAAAACAGACAGAAACCACAATTGGACTTGCCACGCAGCAATGATTTGATGGAAGGTTTAACAGTATCTGAACTGAACTGTCTGCAGGAATAAAGACAAAGACATAACATGAAAATTTGTATGTCAAGGGGTGTTGCTGATAGCATTTAAAGAGATACAGATTTTTGATAACCCGGGAACGGGAACTTCAGAAAGGACCTCATTTCAGAAAAACACATTTTCAAAGTACACATAGTTTTGAATATTTTAATTAACAGGTACAAAAGATAATAAACTTCATGCTACTAGCATGTATGTACCACGAGAATGTATTATATTACGATCTCAGTCATGAAGACCCATATTTTTAAAGGTGGATTCTCTAACTCCATTATAGCTACCTTTGAAAGTAAAAATCACTCAAATCAAATCTGAATAGGGGCTTGTACAACTGGACAGTACCCATTCAAGGCTGCTCACACACACTCCTCACAACCAGCCATTACTCTGTTGTGTCAGTTCAAAGCCTGTTATAAATTTTCTTTTCCACTGGTTATCTCTAAAGCAGATAGCTTTTAAATCAAGCTGGCTTCACAGAAAAATACACAAAGAAGACATCAGCCAGCATCTGTGATACGTAATTTAGCATGAAGTTGGTCAAGCAGCAGGTAGCCTGGCACCACGAGATGCACCCAGGACATCAAGTTGGATTACAAAATGCATTTGCAATAAACAACAAACTTACCACCCTCCAGACTACACTTGACCACATCTCTGCAAGCAACTGGGCAGCTTAAAATCCTAGATGCAACCTCAGTTCTGTCTTTTCACAAATTTATTTAGTTTTAACCACTATGCTTGAATTTTGAACTGGTATCTCATATTGCTCACTAAGGAAGTGAAGAGGGGAACCTTCTTTCTGTAGGTATATTGGAAAAAAATTACTATTTAGTGAAATTGTTACTGATTAAACAACAATTCCATCCAATTACGACGGATGAACCATATCCATGAGGTTATTTTTACTCTCTCCTAAAATACTCAAGTTGATTTTTCCACTTTCCAAACTTCCTATCTCTTAACAATAAACCAAAATTTTGTAGGTGTTTATTAAGAGGAAATTGAGCAATTTTTGTATACTATATATATTTTTTAGGAGGATTATATTTAAAGATTGATTAATCTAGAAATACCAGGGAACTATTATGTTCTGCACATGGATTAGTTCTTAAGGGCCAACATTTGGGATACTGCTAGTTATATTTTGAGTAATCTAGGTTTATATGTAAGAACATATATTAATGCCAGAAGCAGAAAAAAAAACCCCAAAACTAATTGAATGACTACAGCAAAACCACAGTTAAGGTCTTTTCCTGACATTTGAGCATCATTAGTACATTTCTACAAAGTAAGGAAAATAGCAGTCTCCTTTCTGGCAAAATAGTGGCTTTTAATCTTACTTATTAAGAGTAACTTAATTACAACTGTTTATTTAATTTTCTATCAAAAATTACTAAAGAGAGCATTGGCACCACTTAATTAGGAAGTACTTATACTTTCATTTGTGTTTTTCTATAAAAAATAAGAATAGAAAAGGAAGAGAGATCTGAGTGGTTTAGAGTAGAGAACAAAAGAGGAATGATGGAGGAGGAAAGCAATTAAAAACTGGGATAAGTCTCAAATTTAACACTAAAATATGGGGTTTCAAAGTCCTTAAGTTATTTTAAATGTTGAAATATTCAAATTTATATGGCATACTGATCATAATTTTATTTATAATTATGAGGAGGTCATCTACTCTAAAAAAGGCATTATAGATTCTGCTAATAGTAATTATCTTCACGGTCAGGTGACTAATTCGAACTCCACAACCCAAATCACTTTAAAAAAAACTATTATTTATATGTCAGTGAAAGACAAAGAGATGCAAATGTACTGACTCTCTATGATTATAGGAGGATTTTTTTAAAAATAGGCCTTTAGAATACAATTAACCACCAGGTAATTTGTAATCACTATTTTAAAACATAACATTACATTTCTCCCAGTCTTCTTTCTTCTCACTGTATTTCTACCAAATAGAAAAGAAAAATTCCAGTCTACTCCAACAGCAGCAGAAATGCCTTTTCATCCTTTGTCCACTGTCTACTTCATATAAATGAAAAAGATCTTTAATATTTCAAACATGACTAGAATGAGTAAATACTTGCAGAAATATCTGTAAGTTCAAGGTTCAAAAGTGTAAACAGTTGAAGTTGCAATGTCTTACTTAAAGAAGAGATTTTTCACAGAAAAGCTGCTTACACTGAAGCCCAAGATTACAGCATTCCTTTTAGATACAAGATCACAATTCTCTGCCACTATCTGAACACTTAACATTTAAATCAGTAGGCAGCACTTTTGCTAAATTTCAAAACAGTGTATTCAGACAAGCAATACCTCTCCTCACTGTTCTCCATATGATTAGGGAAAGCATCAAAACCAAGCAGCAACTTTATAGCATCAAGGTAGCCATTGTTACAGAGCCAGTGCAAAGCAGTTCTTCCCTGGAAACAATGGAACAGAACAAAATTAAATACTATCCCCAAACTCTATCATGCCACAATAAAAGTCGTAAATCATACTGTAATTCAATGCTTTTCTGGACATGATGGACAAACTAATTCTTCTAAATGAACTTCCTTGTTAAAATAAAAGAATACAGCACTTAAAAATGAGGTAACTTTTTTTTTTTTTTTAAACAAGATTACAACACTAGTGCTTTTTCACCTAAAGCAGCTTAAAAACAGCATTAGGAGACTAGCTCTAGAGTTGCTTTCTTTGCAGCTGTGCTGCCCAGGTCTGAAGCAGCTCTCATCAACATTTGCAATTCCGACTGTTTTCTAGGCTGCTCCAAAACACTGTGACAAGACTGAAAGAATTACTACAGAATTCAAAATCAGATGAAGTTTGAGGAAATCTTATCAGCCCAGGCAAACAAAGAAAGACTCCAAGCTGTGCTTTCAAAACGTGCTTGATTTCAGCAGTCTAGTATCTCTCACATGAAGCAGAAGTCCAACTCTCAAGCTGCACTCTATACAGCCAGCTTGTATATGACCACTCTTGGGACTGTGATCACAGAACTACAACATGAATACCTCAAGCTCTGTTAATATGAACAAAACAGATATTTCACTTCATATCCAGGCCACGCCTCCTGTCTGCAGCTTGCTTTTCTGAATGCCAAATGTAGGAAATACCTAAAAGGCTGGATACCACAGAAAAGCATGAAGATATTCTGAGTTCAGTGCTAGTAAGCCGCACTCTGAACCTCAAGGGCTGAAGAGAGTATGCTGCAGAGTCTCTGTGTGAAATAGGTGGAGCTGATGTGTTCAGCTGTACTCAGGCTGATGCCATACAGAGCTGGTAGCAGGTTGGAAAATCTCCCCAGCATGCTCTGTAGAACTCATAATAATAAATCTGGAATTATTCCATTACCTGGAATTATCCATGCCCCACAATGAATAGCTACAGAAAAGTTTAACAAATTAGGTGAAATTCTTTTGACTGATGAAGTTCTACTGACTTCTGAGAAATTATGTCATATAACAAAGAAATCTGTTGTATGTTGCACAATTATTCTGGCTCCTGATTTCACTTACTGCTTGGATAATGTCACAAAAGAACATATAAACTAATCAGTGGGGTTTTTTTTCACCTGGAAGAGTGATACATATGTGGATATTTATGTGGATAATTGAAGCAGTTCTTGTGCAATCTCACTTGCTCTATCTCTGCTGAAGAAACACATTACAGACTATTAAATCACATTCCCATGTCAGCTGTTAATAAGGAATGATGGAAGTTAAGAAAACAGATGATTAATATGACTCCTCTTAACATCAACTTTGATAAGGAAAAGTCAAATGTGATATGGAAAAATATGAATCTTCAATTCATGCTGCATATTAAAATACTACTTTTCATTGAAGATTTTAGAAGTGAAGACATAGGGAAAATTATGTCAGGATGCATTTCCTTTCGTGATAAACAGAGCAAAGATGCTTCTATGTCCAAGGAAGAGAATGACCTTGAAAAAAAGGAAAATGTTTTGATTTATAGTTATTCTAAAGTTAATTAAATAGCCCAGTGAAGAACAACATACCTCTTTATCCTGAATATTTGGATCTGCGTTGTTTTCCAGTAACACTACCATGCAGTTAATGTAACCTCCATAAGCAGCACACTGCAGAGGTGTTCTACCTGCATAATCCTGTACATTAGGGTTGATTTTATTTTCAATCAAGATTTGGCACACGTCAGCATTTCCTCCCAGCGCTGCCCAGTGAAGGGGTGAATGGCCATCTTGGTCAACCAAATCTACTCTTGCTCCTCCTGTAACAACAAATACATTTTTGAACATAAAAAGAAAATACTTTTGAATGCAAAGATAAGAAAAAAATAAATTTATGTTCCACTAGAAGTTACTTGGTAAACTGAAAATTCAGAGAAATATTTCTGAAAGTAACTTCAACTCTGTTACTCAAATCCGAAAACCTAAATGAAAATTAATTGGGAATTATATAGTTTCAGTGAGGGTCAGGCATCTAACTTTTTTACAAGCTTCTGAGTATCCTCTCAGATGCTTTAGAATCTCCAGATTTGTCAAATGCCCTTGAAAAACCTAGCCTTTATTTGTTTGAGGCCTATTAATTTTCAGTGAAAGTTTAATTTCTTAACAACAAAATCAGTACTGAAAATTAGATTTCACATAAAACCGCTTTTTAAATGTCTAAAGCAGACAAGATAAAATATTCACAGTGTAAGAATGACTTTTGAAAAAAGCTTGATTTTTTTAAATTCAAGCATACTAAGACTCTTTTATGCAGATAATTAATTTCTCTATGTGTTCTTGTAAGATGTAAAAACTCTGTACAAAAAAAACCTCTTTAAATATAAAAACTGGAACCAACCAGCAACAAGGACTGTCTATATCATGAAATATTTAATTAAACAAAACTCAGATTCCGATAACCAAGCTTCTTGCATCTACAAAAGCTAAATGGCATAGGGAGTGGGAGGAAGAGCTTAACAGGAGGTTAAAATATGCCCAGCAGATCACAGAGAGAAGCACACTTTTCAGAAAGAAAGGTTGGTTGACAGAAAACTTGCAACTTGTTAGTGTGGTTACTTCAACTGTCCATAAATGGGATAATATCTCAAGTAGGAGGGAGACTGCTTCCAGCTACTTGGAACATTTCTGTGAAGCTAAAATGACAGATTTTTGTATCTAAGATACCACTGTTCTTTCACAATACTTCTTACACTTCAGAGTTTTTACAATTATCTGTAACTGTGTATATTGTTAAATCTTATTTCTGTCTACAAATAAAATACTGATTATAAAAACCAACCAGAAGGAAAAATATTAATGATTTAGGATTTTTGATAGCTACCTTCTTTAAAAAAATAAAGATTTAAAGATTCTTTAAAGATTCAAAAAGTCTTCAAAGAAGCATAAAAATGCTCTCTCACAAAAGAGAAGAAAGCTTTATCTGGTCTTATTTACTGGAGAAAAAAAAAAAAAGAAAGAAAAACAATGACTTGCTGGGGGAAGGGGTGGTTTGAGACTAGAATGTACTTGAAAAAGCTCAAGCAGAAAAGACCTGTGAACAGAACTATCCCAATTTTCAAAGTTTTACATTTAACACTTCTAGCCATTTTGCCCAAGACTCTGATAATCTTTTACATTTACTAGCGCTGTTCCACAAAGGGTACTTACAGACAAAACTTGCTTTAGGGAAGTAATTTTCTACCCCACCTCTTGCTCAGCTATGCTGTTTATTTCCCAGTCCCGAAGAAAGCAGCACCAGAACTCTGAACAGGTTTGTAAATTCGTAACAGCTGACCTTTAATGAGTGTTTGTATCACTTCTTTGTGTCCCATCTCACAGGCTCGGAAAAGAGGGGTATGTTTCATGACATCCAAAGCATCTACCTGTGCATTATGTTCCAACAGCAATTTCACTGTGCTGACATGGCCAGAAAGGGCAGCAGCATGTAACGCTAAAAGAATAAAGTAGTAGGAAAAGAAAATCAACTTAATTCCAACCATTTTGGTGGAAAAGGTGCTTTTCAACCACAAGAAACTGAAGAATCATTAACAGGTGATCACTAACCACATTTTCTTGCCATACAAGCAATAAAGAGAAAAACTGTTTGCCCCTAAACATGTTTTTAACTTGTACAAATAGGAATTTTAACCTTAACACCACCGAGATTGGCTTATACTGCAGATCTGTGGACTGTTAGCAGCTTCTGATGAAGAGAACATAACATGATCTACTTCTGCCTTTGTTTTGTGGCATCTCCATCGCCCTAATGGAGACGAAACTGCCCACTGCCAGTGAAAGAAAGCTTTCATTATATCTTCATTGTTTTCCTGAAAATACCTTTTCTATTTCTTTCAAATAAGCAGAGCTATCTCAATTAAAAATAACTCCAGATAAATACTCAGCTGTTCCTGCCTCCCCCTCTTTTTTTCAGAATTATTCGAAGAAAATTTTACACAGAATTATGTAGCAAGGCCATCACAGCTCACACAGTATCTGCAGCTCCCCATTTTCTTCAAGAAAAAGAAAAAGATGATGGGAAGACCAGATACTGCACTTTGTCTCACCTCTACAATTTATGAAGTTCTATTGTATGAAAACTATGTAAGTTGATTCTGCAGACTCCTACTCTTCCATAGTTTTCTTTGCCCTCTCATATTTGAATGTATGAAGACTTCACCAAGTCCAAACCAACAAATAACACAGAGATACTTTAGATTCTCTAGATCTCAGAGGTAAAGATGTGGTGTCCTATAACTGAAGTTGCTCTCGCCTAACACAGCATCTTGTGGGCATCGTCAGCTGGAGTTGAGAAAAATGTTGAAATGCCAGCCTGACCAGTTCACTGTTCTTTTTGAAGGAAAGGAAAACTACACACAGCAACGAGATTAAACCAATGAAGGACACATATATTGCTGATTTCACTTACAATTTGATTTCAGAATGCTTTGGATTATTTCCTAGAGTCAGCAATCAAATCAGATAATCCATGTTCTCATACTGTCTTACATGTAGAATATTTCACAGATGACAAAATCAAAATAATTTAGAATGAAAATACAAAACAGTGCAAGTCATAAATGTGCATTCAGTAAAGTGAATTCATATTCCCCCCTGAAATTTCACAATATTCATCCTTGGTGAGAATTCAGCCTGCTCAAGCAAGCGAAATGCGGGGTTGTAAACACTCCCTACATGTCTCTACTTGTTTAATGTTAAAACAGGCAGGGTCAGGATCCAGCAGAGGCATTATACAGAAAGGCACACCATGAAGGCCAATGTTAGAAGGAATTGCTTCTTGAACCATAGCCAGAATATCAAAACAGTCAGGCTTTTTGTATTTGCCTGCTACTCTTTACCAGTGGTACCAGGTTCACACAGCTTATGAAACAGTAACCCAGTGTAACCTGCTACACAGGCACTACTAAAATGCACAGGTTGTTCATACTGTCCGTGAATCAAATCCAGCTGAAGTGTGTTGCCTTAAAACACACATTCTCAAAATTAGGGATATTAACTGGAATTGTGATACAGACAAATGAGGCACTTCCTACAAGAACTGCAGTCACAGCCAGAGACAGTATGAGAAGTGCTGCCTCAGTAATTGAAATCATGCCTTTAAGATGACACTGATGTTTAACTGTTGCAGCTAAAAAGCACAGGGGCACTCATCGCACTCATGAAAAATTTCTGTTAGCAGCACAATCTGCAGCCGCTGTGTGAGTGGGTGGCTATCAGTAGAAATTTGACAAGAATGAGATCCCTGCCGCTTCGTACATTTGGACGGGCCTGGTTTTCATGGTCTGACCTCACAGTAAACTCTAGGTTCTGGTTTTTGTACTGCATTTCTTATGAAACCAACGGCAGTAAACCACTCCATCAGATGACACATGGGGTGTGTATAACAATACAATAGAAAAAGAGCTGCTGTGTCAGCTTGGCCGGTTCTTCCCCCCTATCACTCATTCTGACGCAGGCATCTTGTTTCGCACTTTGTGCTCAATATTTTCTTGTAAGCCAAATTTTCTGTGATGGAGTCACGGTGACTGAAGAGATTCTTCGGCCAGCTGGTCACAATAGGCCCTTTGTTCAGCCAACAGACAGAGCCCTCTCCATTGTACGCAGTGACGGCAGAGCTATAAAGCTGCCCCTGTAATGCTCCTGCAGCGCTGATCTCTGAGAAGAGGGAAATTCCTTTCCCTTGGTGTCATTCTCCTACACAATACGGAGAGTCTCGATGTTCTAGCAAAGCTTGAATGGAGAGCTTGCTCTTTATAAGTAAATGCAAAAGGCTGCGTTAATGCAACATTATAACTGAGCTTAACTGAGTCGGCACACAAAAGTCAGAAAAACACAACCTTGAACTCTCCTCAGCAACTGTATCCCAGGCACGGTGGCATGTACACTATTTTCTATTAGTGCATAGTTTCCTGTCAGAATACAACGCTACTTTTCCCTCACCAAAACCTGGGAATGATTAAGAACCTCCAGAAAAAAACCCCAGGTCTGAAATCAGAGAGTGATTTACTGGTGGACTCCTTTTAAGTTTACAGCTCACTATAATAAAGCCCAGGTTACTGCACATGCTTGCACAATGGTCAAGTTCAGATTGCTCGACAGCAAGCAACAAACAGCATAGTTCCCCACTTTAAGACTATTAGTGTGTTCTACACAACAGCAGCTTCAAGTAAATGGAAAATCCATTCATTTCCTTGGATTAAAAGCCCTACAACAAAATCAAGACTAAAAGTTGATTACACATCACTGCTATGAAAGGTTTAAGACTGAAGGATAATAAACCCAACCACCTGAATTATTCAAGCATGAAATCCACACCTGAGTAATTTCAGAAACACAGTATGTGGTTACTGTCTGCAAAGAAGAAAACCCTTTGTAAGGAGGTTTGCACAGTGACTAAAACTTTACCGCACCTTAAGGTCTGAAACAAATACTGTGAGATATTTAAAAGGGAATTGTCAGGAAGGAGCAAATACAGGTGAGAATGATAAAAGATGAAATGAGAATAATTTTGTAGAATATGTAGTTTGTAAAGTCATCAAACATGAAGACCGAGATTTTATTTGCTGCGCTGTTTCTTAAACTCAAAAATTACAAACTATCATAACTTGGAAAAACTGATTTTTTTGCGCATTAATTTGTAAGGAAAGCAAGAATTTAGATATTTAAATAGAATTTTATGGTAACTGTATTTGGCTTTTTGTGTAAAGACCCACCATACCACCAAATGAAATAAAAAGTTTCAATTTTTTTATATGAAATATTCATACATGCTATCTTTCAAATCATGAACCGCGCAACCCTGACATTGCATTTATTTACCATTTCTATGTTATTCGAAGTATGATCTGAAAAAAGAAAAGCTGTTAAACGCCTATCTTTGTTTCTTGGTTGGGATAGATCTACACTGCAAGTTCCCTAAATCTAAGCATACAGCGCAGGCTAGTTTATGTGTGTGTGTGCAGCCAAAAGATAAAGCTTGACTATACTTAAAAACAAATATATTAAAATTTATATAAACAAACATTGCAATATACATTCTTGTTTGTTTAAAATAACATAGTTTTGTTTTCAGAAAAAATGCCCTCTACTGTATTATTCACAAGTGTGTGCTCTGACTATCAGCTGGCTATCATTTTACTACTTATTACACATAGCTATACATTTTTGCACTTAACTTCTAAATTTGTGACCTGGCTGTGACTGGCACAGGGTAGTTCATGACCTCCTCCCACACCGCTTAGCCCTGCAGGCCGCTGCTACCTAACCCCTCCAATATATTCCCAGTACATCCACATCCTCCTCTTATTTTCATTCAGACCTCATCAGCACACTATACAGCTCTGCTACTTTTACCTGTGCTTCCAACACTGTTGAATACATATCCACTTCAACACTTGTCTCTCTGACAGGTTATTCTATTTTTGTTGAAAGTACTACAGAGATACAGTATTTCTACCACAAATTCTTATAATTTTTCATTAAAGAAGATAAATTCACAGTTGCTATAGGAAATTTTGAATTTCATGACTTGCATGCTTGAATTCTGAAACACTGTGTTGCATACCTACCCTTTGCTTTGGGCAGATAATAGGATGATAAACTTGGGGGATATCAAGTTTAACCTCTTGTTTGGACAACAGAAGTGCAATAGCTCTAATCTTTATTACACTATCTTTACAAGTAACTATGGTACTTCAGATTTTCATGATGATAATTTAGCCACTCCACTGGTTAGTTTGCTCTCTATTGTTTCAAAGTATTTATTTACTGACAAATATATATTTTTAATAGGCATTATCATGGATGGCTTTCTATGCAATTACATTTCATTTGATTCTTCAAAATACAGAACAGCTCTTCCTTTCCCAGGATTACAGATCTAACTAAAGAGTAGCAAAGGAGTACACTACTTCTTCTATGTTTCAAATGAACTGGTCCAATCTGCGCAGAAAAATTTCTTTCTTTCCCACAATAAGGCAAAGAAGTGACTCACACACATAATTAAACTAATGCAGAAATATTATCAGGATTAAGGTACATGTCCAGGAAAAGATTAATATAGCTTCTAACAATGTTTTTTATTTGGTGGAAATCTCACTAACTGGAAACATCTAGTGCCTCTTTACCGTAAAGCATCTTACCTGTGCCAGCATACTTGTCTGTCATGTTGATATCAATATCCAATTTTAAAGTCAGCATAGTCCTAATGACATCATCACTGCCTTTGCCAGCTGCCCACATGAAGGATGTTCTTCCCTCAAGATCTGAGTCATCTTTTACAGAAGGGTGTTTCAAAAATACTTCAACTGTTTCCTGAAAAGACATACTATTGAAATTAATATTAAAAGGAATCTGTAACAACAAGAAACTATTGTGTTCCATTTAGCTGTTTATGAAGCAAATCAAAGCTTCCTTTTTAGGTTTATATAGAGTAAGCTTAACAGGAGCTCTGTATTTTCTGCTATGCCTTTTTCATCATCAATGTTCACAGTGCATCCTTAACTACGATTTTAACACTTATTTATTTCATACTTTTTTCTTTTTAGTGTCAAACATCATGTGTTCATCATGAGGAAGTAAAAGACACTGCAGTCACTGTGAAGAAAGCAATGGGAAAAATATTATCAGCTTATCAAAGCACTACTGTAATACTATGATGCTAAAATAATGTTCCTTCAGAATATTCTTTTATATATTCAGAATATTTTTTTGCTCCAATTCTAAATATGACTGCACATGCAAATATTTTAGTTTGTCAAATTCTAATAATTTGGCTATTAAAAAAAAAAGTACTTTTGGGGCAACACAGACATATTTCCTAATATTTAAGAGTATCAACAGCTTACTAATTACTGAAGTATTATAAATCAAAAAAGATTAAGAAAACCTTTATACCTGAGTCCAGGCTTTCCACTGTAACTGTCACACTAAAATCTCTATTTAAACAAAACCAAAAAGAATTATTTCTTCAAATGCTGTGTTTGTGTTAAGCTCTCAGTAAATGAGTCCATTTGTTTAACTTGCTGCTAAATTCTTAATAAACCACAACAGGAAAGGAAGGGAGAGGAAATCATGACTGCTAGAAGAAGAATTAGGGGAAGATTTCCTTTTTCTATCTAATGCCTTACAAAGGCTGTGTATTTAACAGCTGGTGAACATGTCTTAAGAGCCACTGATAGGCTAGCCAGTAAAAACTGAAAAAGCGGGTTTCATTATCTTATTTTATTTTTATATTTTAGTATTAACTCTTTTTTATCGTTTCCCCATGTGACCCCAAAATAGCTCTATCACTGCTCTGGGTAGGATGAGAATTCCTTGGGTATAAGGAATCAAAAGCTTATAATCACAAAGGTGTTTAAATGCCTACAATCCTATTGATTAGTTTGGACTCTTTTTAACTACTACTTATTCATCCTCTAAAGAAATAGGAAATTTCTCATTTTTCTTATGTTAATGTGACCTAAGATCCTAACAGCTTCGTGAATTTGGGTCCATATCTGAACTATCATTTTATAATAAAAAGGTCCAGCCAGAAATAATGAGGAATGGAAGCATTAAGACTTCCTCACAAACCAGCATGTGCTTATAGCTTTGTGTACTCACACTGACCACCACTACATCTCAGACACAAACAGCTACTCATTAGGCCAGCAACTCAGCACCCTACCAGTACTCTGCACTGCTTGAAATCCTGCAAAGTGAAAAGCAGTATGAAGGCTGGACCTTTTCAATACTACGGCACGCATCCTACAAACATAAATAAGTAATTTTATTTTTCCATTAAGTTTTAGCAAAGCAACGTTTCTTTCAACCACTCTTTTCTTTCTAGTTTTTAATGGGAAAAAGCGGAATAAAATCCATTAGTGCTATATGAGTTATTTTCCAAAATGAAGTTATCACAACTCGAAAACAAAATGAAATTAAATTAGAACAGGATGGTTAAGAAACCAGAAAACAGAAGTATCAATCAGTGTAATTCTGTATATATTTTGTCATGGAAAAATCACATCTATTTTATCTCTATTAAAAAAAAGTGGAGAAAACAAAATAAAAAACAACAAAGCTGAAAAACAACAGTAAAGGAGAGAAGTAAATTGGATCATTTCATTCTGTGCTATCAAGAAATTCTAAAAAATACTAAATATTATTTTTGAACATTCAAAAATAAGACAGGGGTCTCTACATTTCATTTACTAGATCATTCTATACAAGTATGTGAAATGGAAGTACATTGTCTTGGACATCTCTGGAAAATTTCAGGAAAAATTGATATATATTTAATCCTGCATTCTGCATACTAAAATCAACAATAATAGAGCATCTGCCTTCACACATAAAGTTCAAAAATTTAAAAAGGATGTTTATTTGGACCTTCTGTGGGATACATTAGCCATCTAAATTTCAGGCAATCTATTTGGGTGGTTATAGTAGGTAACTTCTTCTAGAACTTTTCCTTTCCCCAAGTATTAACTTGGGGATAAGCTCATCTTAGAGACAAAAGCGTCATATTAGAGTAACATGCAGAAAAACAGAGCAAAGAACAAGATACTGAGTTAAGTAAAACTGAATGCAATGCAAATATTCATAATAAACACAAAAGAACAAACTTTTTTCTTCATGTTAAGGTCTAAGATACATCGCATTTTAACTGAGAAACACCATGCCTATCCAGACTTGGGCGGACTGAACAGAACGTGGCGCTCTGTTATACAGATGCTACTGCCAAAACAAACAGGGATGTGTCTCCACTCAGTTGTTTCACTATGTATATGGAATGCAGTGGTGGGAATTACTCAAGGATTTGTATGTAATAGAGAAAAAAAGCAAACAGTGGTGCTCAGAAACAACTGGAATCATAAAAAAGAGAGAAGCTCCAGACATAATTTAGGCATGCATGAACAGGGGCTCTTGGATACAACATCAGCTAAAAGAGGCTTTCAGATCTAAATGAGACCGTCCTGTTTGATTCTTCATGTAAGATGGGAAACAGTACATTCATTGTGAGTACATAAGATTACAGAAGAATTTCCCCATGAAAACCTAAACAATATCATAGTTTGACTGGCTGGTGGGATCAAAAGGCAGCAAAATAATGAAGATGTTTCATACAACTGAATCAAGCCTAGAGAAAGAAAGCCAGTATGAAAAATCATTTTTTAGGAATATATCAATATAGAAAAGAAAAAAAAAAAAAGATAAAAGCATGTGGAGATAATCACCGGATTGTAAATAAAAACATTCTATCTTTCCCATGAGTCTGACTCAAACTAGAAAGGCTTTTACAACATAAATATTTTAGGCGTGTGAATCAGACCCAAATTGTACATACCACATAAAGGACAATAATCAGCATCAATAAACAATTCTCTAAAAAGGTGTAAATCATACACAGAGATACGCTCCAATGAAACCCTGAATTTAAAAGATATCTGTATGGTCATACTAAGACCACCTCTAAAAAACTCCACCAAAACCCCAAAACTCACTCTCAGAAGGAAACAGAAGGTGACAGCTGTGACATTAATATACATTGGTCGGTTCCCTTTTTCAATAGTACTTCCAGATTTAACCCCAATGGTTCTTAAGAGCATTAAAATTTTACTTGTTTTATGAAAATTAACATGTTGGCAAGAAAGACCCAAATTAGTATTCCTGTTAAGAAAATGCTGTGATATGCGCTACATAACTACATTAATTAGACACTAAATAACCCCTTTTGTAAAGAGAGGTTATGAATAATACAACTGAAGAAAACAGAGATAGGAGCTCTCAGTTTACTGTGCATGGTATAATTCAACTATGAGAGAGCGGCATGAAAAAAGACTTCTTAAGTTCCAGTGCTTGAGAACTACTTCTATAATAACATCTATGACCAACAATCATTAAACTGCTGAGTTTTATACTGAGCTCTACCACATCCGATCTTGCTCTGGAAAAAAGTTACCTATTCTACCAAAATATAAGAATTAGGCTGTTTGAGAAACCAATTTTCTTTGTTGTCTGAATTTAAAAAATATTTTTAAAATACTAAAAACTTTTACAAGCTTTAAAATATATGGTATTCATG
Organism: Strix aluco; assembly: GCF_031877795.1. Classification (NCBI taxonomy): domain Eukaryota; kingdom Metazoa; phylum Chordata; class Aves; order Strigiformes; family Strigidae; genus Strix; species Strix aluco. The sequence goes on along the minus strand of NC_133931.1, from coordinate 67,130,907 downwards.
AAGAATTGTGACAAAAGGTGGAACAGGTTGCCCGGAGAGGTGGTAGATGCCCCACCCCAGGAAACACTCAAGGTCAGGTTGGACAGGGCTCTGAGCAACCTGATCTAGTTGAGGATGTCCCTGCTCATTGCAGGGGGGTTGCACTAGATGACCTTTAAAGGTCCCTTCCAACCCAAACCATTCTATGATTCTAAGGTATTCACTCTTTAGCCTTGCTTTATGAGACAAGAGCTCATTCATAATAGCAAATATTCCTAAGTTAATCACCTTCTTGAAGGCAAAGACTGGTTTGACTGGTACTGAAGCAGCTGTGCAAATACTCATATGGGTGATCTTACTCTAGATACCTTCTAACTGCTTACATTTTGCTATAATGAGACATAAAAGGTAAAAGCACTGTAAAATAGTAGGTGCCATTCTGCTTTCTAGTGGAGTACCTAAATGACTATTGTGTGTTCTGATGCAAACATACAGATCAAAGGGCCTTTCTTTGTACAGCAATTTAGTTTTTTAAAATTTATTTTTAATAGTTTGAAATGAACTACATTTATATCACATAACGTAGGAAAATTCTGAATTAAGCTTGTGCAGACAACACTGTGTTTATATGATTTTAAAAACAACTCAAACACTTTGTTACATTAGAAATATTTCAGCAAAATATATTTACTTCACATTTAGGGTATGTGCTACTTACAGCAAAGTTGCTCTGTGCTGCATAATGTAGGGGTGTTGCACCTTGACTATCAGATGGGATAGTTCCAAACTTATTTCTTTCTAATAAGAGATGGACAATCTGTGCATGACCTGAGAAAAATATTATAAAACCAGATATGTATTCAATCCTAAAGTTAAACACTTCCCTATCAAAAAAAAACAAACCACAGAAGAAAATGAACAGACTTCAATAAATAATAGTATGCTTGTGTTGTAGCCATTATTAGTTGAAACATAAGAGAAAAACATAAGAATTGATATTTGAACTATTAAGCCTGGTGTGCACCTTATTCCCAATAATGTTTCCAGTTCACACGCTGTATCCTTATTTTTGATGGGCATCTGTAAATCAGAATGACCTATGAATGGGAACATGTGGAAATATTTCCTATTTCTTTTAAAAGACATCACTAGAGCATTTCCCTAAACAAGGAAACCAGCAGTAGCTGGTCAGACAACTGTGATATGAGTTGAACGTTTCCAGAAAAAGCTTCTGATAACTCAGTTGAGACGCTGCACTTGAGTGAGAGGTCAGTCAGAAGCAGTAAAATGAACACAGACTGAAGATGATGAGCATTCATCTATCTACATTAAAAGGTAGGCTAAACCAACATTGACAATTTCATCCTACATCACACTGTTTTACAGAACTTAAGTATAAATTCTTAGGTTTCATTCAATCAAAATTTCAACTGAAGAGGTATAGCAGAATCTGGAGGCTAGTCTACTACCAGCTGCCGTATCTGTAATAAGCAACAAACTGACACACGCAACTCCTTCCATCAAACAAGATTAGAGTGTTTTTAGATTAAAATCACAACATTTGGGGGAGATGGGTAAGCTTTCTGTCTGCTTCACAGAGAGGAAAACAAAGACATAATATAGGATACTGCTACTAAAGTCAACTGATCCTTTCATATGCTTTCTTTTGTAGGCATATGCAGCTCACAGAATACTTTTGGTGTTTTAACAGATACTATAAGGCATAAATCACATAAAAATACTCTGATTTTACAGGAGAAATCTCCCAGTATCTTGCATGTGGGGAAAACAATCAATTTTGCAGCTTGTTACTTTTGCACGGTTGACTTGAATTTCTTTAGAATAAATGAAAAAAAGTAGGTAAACCTTTCTACTAGCAGTAGACTTTTTTTTTTAATGAAAACACTGACAATTACAGAATGAAGTTGTGTAACAGTTATGGTCTGTAGCTTTCAAAAACCTAAGAGATGGGTGGCTAGGCAAGCCTTCTTTTGTCAAATGGCACTTTCAAACTTTATATGCATAGAAGTACCAGAAACAAGAGAAAATGGTCAACTTGGGTCAGAAAGGATGAACAGCTATGCAGGGATTATATTCTTCTAGGGGCTTTAGGGTGTACAGGAAAGCTCCTCTTTCCTTTCAGCCATTAAAACAAGCCTGAACCGAGAACATAACATTCTGTCCCTTCCTATCAGAAAACCACTAAAAAGAAAAGATGTAATGTTGCTCTGCTCTTCCCATCTCAAGACTGTAAGAAGTGAATTGAGGTGCACCAGAAGTTGGTTCTGAGTGGAATCCTAAGAGAAAAAACATAGGAGTACCATAGGAGTACTGAACCTGGAAAAAAAGTTGCCTGAACTTTCAGGAGACACAACTAGAAAAGGGTAACTGAACTCTTATCGGGACAGGAGATCTAGCTAAAATATCTATGAGAACGAAGGCTTGAGGGAGTTGAAAAAAAATTCAGTATTGTGTGCAACAGTAAAATTCGGGCAAAGATGGATCTCACTTGGACACTAATGTAAACATTAGAACTCAATTCTTGAGGTCAAGAACTGTCCTTTCTGTAATTCTTCTATTTAGAAGAGATGTAACTTGGCTGAGGCTTTTATCTACACCAAAGAAAAGGTAACAGGAGCAACAATGCCCTAAGATGCAGTCATGTACAACCCATCACTTTTAACAGATTATTTGTGGCTGTATCCATGCAATACTTAAAACCTCCTACTGTTAATCCATTTAGTAACATTTTAGATTTTTCAAAATCTATATACAGCATCCAGTATCTAACTTAAAACCAGAACACTAAAAATTAACCATGATTTACCAGTCAGAAGTTCCCCATGGGCATATGCCACCTAGAAACCTCATCAAATTCACAAAGGATTCTGGAGGTCTTGGCATGTCTTCCCCCTTTATCCCACACTGATTAGACAATGCATTTTTCCAACAGACAAAAACTACTCTCTTCAATACAATCAATTCCAAAACATGATAAATTTTGCTTCTTGGACAGAACCAAGTGATAATAACTACTTCTTTGGTAGATTGATCCTATGACACTTAAAAAGTTTCACAGTTTCTCTGTAAAAATTCAATATTCCTACTTGAACGTAAACCTGAGAACACTCTTTTTTTTTTAAATAAACATATTCAAACTACATGTATATTGTCACTGGAGTTGCAGTAATTCGCTCCAGTGAGCAATCTGATTCTTTTATTGGCATGCTTTGTCTGCAGTGTCCCAGAGGGTCATGGGGACGAAGCCTGTTAAAAGGGGAGAGAGAGTGTTTGAAGATTCTTTCTTTTGATCTGGCACATGGTGTTTATTTTTTCCTCCTGCACATAGGAGAAGAGAAAACAGGAGGTCACTTTTCTCAATCATATTATTTTTGTGCCTGTCATTTTATGAGTTGCATTTCCTTGTATTTAGGTTATAGATATTTAATAAGGTTTTCACCTGGTTTGCAAAGATCCGGTTTTGTAACCTGTAAAACCAAACCATCAAGAATTCACATATGCAAGATTATAATTTACAGAGCATCTGAATCTCAGGGTAGCAATCTGAACAGAAAAAAACTTTATCTGAATAAAACTTCTTGTCAGATCTGATTAGATTGTCATAATGTGTCTGATTAAGAGATTGTACTAGGAGTAGGAGAAGTGTCAGCTCTGCCATCTTCTTCTTGTTCACTTGTGCTGTCATTATCAGATTATCTATGGTTTCTTTGCAGGAATCTTTTTAAGTCACTTGTCTATTTTAGTAAAAACTAGATAATATAATCCTTAAATTTATACTTAACCAGGCACACGTAAACTGTAATACATCGCAATAAGCTGAAAGTGAACAAAGGACCGATGATGCCACTGTTAACCCCTCTGTGTTGACACAAGCACCTTGCAAACCCTATGTGACCGTCTCACATATGGACCAAGTGAGGGTGCTAGCATCAATCCGTATGTTAAATATTAGTAAAGTTTTCTTATTTTTTCAGATAAAAAATAAACAGAAGTTCTGATATTTTCTTGATACACCGCAATGGATTGTCTTTCATACACGCTGGGGTGTGCACACCCCACTCCGGACACCGCTGCTCTAGAGTACCAGGGTTTTTTTAACCTATGAACAAAGAACATATGCAAGAACATCTCAATATGCTCTAATTGTTCTTAAATCATGAGCACATATCACCTGCTTAAGTAATGCATTTTACAATGCTTTGGAGAATCTAAAGCTAAAAAAACCCAGTCTATACACAAACTTCTAATCCTGGTCTAGCAAAAACTATTATTGTTCCAAAAGATTAGTTAGCATAATGCCAGGCTGGAATTAAATAAAAAACAGAAACAAAGATTAAACACTACAGTCAATTAATTATTAAATTACTTCAGTATTGTCCAGTTTACCAAGTAAGGCTGCCCAGTGAAGGGGAGTTCGAAACAAGTTGTCATAAGATGTCACGTTGCAGCCTTCGTAGGAGGTCAGGACATCAACAACTGCTACATTCCCATCAGCAACAGCAAAATGAAGGGGAGTCCGTCCTTCATAGTCTTGCCAGTTAAGCAGAGATTCTGTAGGTGCAGCTTCCTTTAAAAAAAATAAAAATTAAGTTGAAGAGGAAAAACTACATACTCTTTACAGAATTTATTTTTTTTGAGTCTTATAATAAGGAGATAAACTGTCCTTGTTCAGTGTAATATAGCTCTACAACCAAATACTTTTGTTACAGTATAGGCTATTTTCAAGTATTTCTTATGGAATTTTTTTATACTTACTCGCTTATTGTACAAGACCTGATTTTTGATACGTATCGTGTAGTTTTACCAGTCTGTTGTGCAAGTAGCTCCTTACACAGATCTTTAAAAGACTAACTCAGGCTCTTGTGAAAATAACTAGATCTTCTTACTTGATCTTCTAAGTTTGAACACAACATATATATCTTCACATTTTTCTCCTAGGACACTTTCCTTTTTGCACAAGTTTATCTTATGTCTTTCATTATAATATTTTTCTAGCATTTTTAAACCACAGGACTATCAGAGTATTTCTAAAGGAGATGTCAAGGTCTCTAGCTGACAGGGTAGAAGCGAGTTAGAGAGTACTTCTGATGAATACACCTACTTGTCATGAGCTTAATTTTGAATAAAAAAAAAATCTTTTAAAGTATCCTGATTAGTCATTTGATCACATAACATAGGCATTAATAGATACAACTTGACTTTTCATCACATTTTCTTAAAAACATGCTAAAATACTTTCACATAAGGCCCCTAGCTATATAGCTTCGTATTATGATCATTTCCTCTCTCATCAACTTTTTTCTAGACAGATTTCTCTTTGTAACTTTCTTTCTCAGGCAAAAGAATAGAACAGGTACAAATGAACACCATCTTAGCGTTGCAGAGATCTCAAAATGGCAAATACCATAAAGGCCCATGACATATAAACTTTAAACTTTCCTGAAAAAAGAAGTATCTCTAAAGAAAATGGTAAGCAATAAAACAGTAGAAAGTCAGGGACACCAGCCATCTAGAGCAGAAGCAGAATGTCAAAATCATAGCTTAAATAAACTATAGAGAGTAAGTCTGCTGTTCTGTCTCCAACAATTCAGAACAATTTACTGAAGTCATGGGAACCTTGTGCAAAAGAAAAAGGAATGTAGTCCTGAGGTTTTTAACTTCCAACACTAGAGTGGATTTTAACCCATGATAACTGAGAAAAACAATCCTCCTGAAAATACAGAGCCACACTATATCTTGTAATATATTTACAAAAGAGGAGGGAGAGACTGTGATCAGTGCAGCTTATTAAGTTAAAACAAGTTCCAGACCCCTTTCTCACTAAACTAATTGCAATTTTTCCTATTGACTTCACTAGGTACACAAATAGGCCATGAAATCACTTATATTTGCATTATTTGAAATGCAGTAACTATTACATAGAAAACGAACATCTAAACATTGAGAATGATAAATCAAGAAGCAGAAAGTCAGGAAATTCCAGAGTTATGGTTTCTATTCAAATATTAATTGACCAAGGTTGTACATTCTATATGTTCTATTTAATAGATAAAAACCCAAATACATTTAGAGTTATATTTAACCATACTTCTTAAATGCAATCTGGCTAAATTAATACTGCAATAGTAGCCCAAACTCTGCAATGTCCCAATTCTTTGTTTCTTACTGTCTTACTTTCTAACAGTGTCAACTCAAACCTCCTAATAGTTGATTAATGTAAGTTTGCTAAAGTTAAACATTTACATACTTTGCATACTGTATGTAAATGCTAATGAAGTTGCTTGTCTCATATAAAAAAACTGCATCAGTTTTAGATATCAGTACTGTTAGCCATGTTTTGCTAAAGAAAAAACCAAAAAAACATACTTGAAATATACTGTACTTCATTACTATATCTAGCCGCTAGTTCAATAACAGATAATCTATTAAAAACATAAAAAAATGATAAATATAAAGCTCTTATCTGAAAATACAAAGTTAACATTGTTACACGTACAAACCACAATAATCAAAGCACGAATAACACTTCTTTTAATAAACATTCAAAAGCATTTATCTGAGCCATTACAGTGAAAAGTGAAGTTTTATGTTCTTCCTTAGCTTTAATAATTCTCAAGAGAAAGCTAACTAGTCAAAGAGCTCAGCAGGGGGAGTATAGAGTCCACTGCAAAAATTCAGAAGTGATCTTTATGAGAATCACTTTTAAGAATGACTAAAAATCAATGATGATATGCACAGAAGTTATTACTGAAATTCTAACTTCATCAGAGGAAAACCTGTTTGAACAAAATGGACAAACAAAACAAATGCTTCTTCACTTTACCTATAATTTATTAATCTAATCTGGAAAACTCATTTTCAAGCCTTCCTGAAGCACAACAACATCTTAAATAAATGACTCCTAAAATTCCTGGCTAAAAGTCACTGATGTTCCCCAGAACATATCCCCATAATCACAAGTGTTAGTTTTGCAGAATGGTAGAGAATCTTTTAATGACAAAGGCACTATTTATATTCTAGTCTCAAAGAACTCATGTGTTTTGAAATTTTTGGCCACTTAAACTAAATTTTTCTAGGCCTCTTTCTGCCTACATTCAAGAGTATAATTTCTTTGGATTTTAAGTGGTTTTGGTGTAAAACTAGCTGTAATTAAACTGTCATAGTATATTAATACTTTAAGCACAATACACAGAAGAAACAGAAGCTAAGCATTTTTCTGCAGCAATTAGAACAATGGAATTGTAGGCAATAATGGCAAGTGTTGTATAAATAAATGTCATGTCTCTTACCATGAGGAATAAATAAAGAGAAGAGATACAAAATAGACAGACAGTACTAAGCAGTTGCTTCCATCATATTAATGGAACCTTATTCTGTTCTTTTCTCCTTAAATCTTCCCAACGTTTGTCATGTAACCAAGCACTGCTGAATCTGGAAAGGTGGAAAAGGAAGTTGACCATGAGAGGATCTCCAGATTAGAGTTTCTCTCTACTTCACATGTTTACTTTTGAAATATGTCATGAGTTCCATTTTTGCTGGATTTCAATATTAGATATAACCAATTTGTGCATAAATGTCAGCCCTGCAAACCCAACCTACTTCTTCAGCATTCAGTTGAGCTCTCTTCATTATTGTTTATTTTGACAATCCCAGTGAGCTAAGTACTGTACAAACATCAAACAGAAAGATGATCCTTAATTTTATGAATTTATAAACAGAAGACAACAAATGGACACATCCAGATGGTAGAGCACAGAAAAACAAGACAGTATTTTTCAATATCATAGACTGTGGTCTCAATAAAACCAGCAGCTTAACTTTTGTCAAGTTTTTGTAAAGCAGCACCCGAGAATTCCAAGTAGGACACTAGAAACAAATGGGGGAAAAAAATATATTAAAAACTAGAAAAAAAAATTTCTAGGGAATTCTTCCAGAGTGTTAAATATAACATGAGAGAAAAAACAGCAATGTTGTTTTTCATAACTTAGTCAGCAGGCAATAAAGGTGGCCAACACAGATTGACCAGTAGTAGATATCAATATCTGACTGCTATCTGAGCAATGGCACAGAGCTTACAGCTTACAACCCTCTATCATGAAGGCAAAGACAAATGGTTTCTGTTGGATGTGATTTGAAAAATGGAGAGGCAACAGTGACACAGAGTCGTATGCCTTTTGCACTGCTATCACTACAAGACAATATTCTCATGAACTTAGAAATGCAATTATGTAAGTTAAGACACAAGATGACAGAAATTTTAACTGTATGGGTACGTACGTTAGAAATATCATGCAGAAAACTTTATAGTTTTTCACACTCTAACCTGGATATGAAGACCTAGAGAGGAATGAGAATCAAAGGTGATGCTTGGGCAATAGATCTGGAACTGGGTAATATGGCAAACAGTAGCTAAGGAAGGGAAGATTGTGAGCTCTGCTAGGTAGATATCTATCAAGACAAGTAAGAACAACACTTCAGTTTGGAAAGAAGACAAGATCTTACCAAAGGATTAAACTCAGAGGTACCACCACAAAACGGTATTTATACCCAGCAACAGATTTCATCAACAGATCGATTACCTAGTAACAATGCTTCTGTATCATCAACTTTTATAGTATATTCTGTAAGCTAAATTACTATTTCATTTAAACTTGTTTTTATGTTACTCCAACAATAAACATATATAGGTATAACTATTTGAATATAAACAATTCACTTGATGCATAAAAAAGCCTAGATGGAATCAAGAACACCCTTCTTTAACTGTCAGAGTAAAAAAAACCAACCAAAAAACCCTGGACATGATCATGATTCTGTATTACTTAAAGAAAATCTTTGAGAACAACTTCCGTAAGGAGACAGGAGTTTTTGACCTTTTGTAGTGCATCTGGCTGGGATGGAGTTAATTTTCCTCACAGCAGCAGGTACAGTGCTGGGCTTTCTATTTATGATTAAAATTGTTGATCACACCCCTGTGTTTTGGCTATTGCTGTACAAGCTATCAGTGCTTGTACAGCATCAAGGATTTATCTTCTTCATCCTGCCCTGTTCCCCTGCTCACCCCAGTGAGTAGGCTGGGGGTGGGCAAGAGACTGGGAGGGGACACAGCTGGGACAGCTGACCCAAATAAACCCAAGCAATATTCCATACCATACAACATCATGCTCAGCAAAAAAAGCTCAGGGAAAGGAGGCGGCAGGGGGGATGCTCATGGCTACACTGTTTGGCTTCCCAAGCAACAATTAAACATTCCGAAGCTCTTTTTCCACCCTCCTGGGAGTGGCTAACATCTGCCTGCTGATGGGAAGTAGTGAATAAACTCCCTTTTTTTCATGCAGCTTTTGTTTTCCATACTAAACTCATTATCTTCATCCACGAGTCCTTCTACCTTCCTTCTATTTTCTCCCAGTCTCGCAAGAGGGGAGTGAGCAAGTGGCTGTGCAGGTGTTAGGCTGTTGGCTGGGGCCAACCCACCTCAACTTTTAAAAACATTTACCTTGACTATCTAATGTTTGAAAGAAGTCTGTGTTTGAATACAGCAATCCTTATCTACTTTTCAGCAAATTTATTTCTCCAGCATGGCAGAAAAGTAGATAGTATATATGAATTAAAACTTTGTGACAAAATTCTGCTTGTGATAAATTATTTCACAACTGAGTCCAAATTCCAAATGTCTTGAATAAATAGAAGTAATACAGAAATAAAATCACATTAATTTAACACTGGAAAGTTCTCAAAAACTACTTTTATAGTAGAAAAAAAGTATCAGTAACTGTAAGATTATCAGTGTGATTTGGGGAAAAGCAAAGCAAATTTTCATATGCCACACAAGTTCTCAACTTGCAAGCTAATCAGGCAAAAGACTTATAAGTCATTGTAGTTAGCTTACAATCAATATGTGTCTAGTTCTGAAAGACCTTTGAAAGACAAAGATATAAAGATATTGTTGTAATACGAGAGAAAAATTCAACTGAGACACTTCTGTATCTTTCCATGCTAGTGAAGTTCAGAGATTTCCACAGAATAAAGATCAAGGTAAAAATCACGCTGAGTACATTATTTCATTGTACTCATTATAACTGTCAGAACAGAAAATGAAGCTGAAATACTGCGGAAAAAGAAAATATGCCATCAAGGGAAAATTATTAAATCTGTACACAAAAATATTTGGAAAGTCTGTCAATAAACTGATAGTGGGCTGACTGATAATCGATCAACTATTTCCCAGAATTCTGACTTGAAAGTCCAAATTAAATTAGACTTTTCAGTAGTTAACTAGAAGGAAACTTTCAAATAATGAAGAAAAGACACACAACAAAGAAATCAGTGTACAAGATGCAACTGAGATGAGTAATATGACTGGCCATTTTAACTAGGCGAACTTGCAAGCCCTTCCTCCCTCCCTTATCCCCCAAACAAACAGTTACACACATCAAACTAATTAAGAGAATATAGAGAGAGTCCATGAATTAGAGCAAAGATATTCACCCACAGAACTCAGAAGAAACCTCAAGAGAGCTCAAGAGAGCAAAAATATTAAAGGTGACTTCCTACAAAATTCTGGATATTAGGAAAAGCAAACAATTTCATTCTCGAAGAGTCAGTGGACTAACATGAAAAATTTCAAGAGAATAAAAAACATTTCTATCAGAGTAAATAGATACAGAGAGTATTATATATATAATAGACTTTCTTACCAGAATACATTTCACTGTGTGAATTGCACTAGGGTCCTTGTTGTTAGCTGCCCAGTGAAGTGGGATTTTTCCTTCAATATCAGGGATTCCAATATTTGAATCGTGTTTTATGAGAAGTTTCACATGCTCTGGGTTATTGTAGTAGGCACTCCAATGCAATGCAGTTTGCTGGAACACAGTATTCACAAGTTTTACAAACACATTGAAAAGTTAATATAAAATGAAAATTAAAGTTGGTTAGAACCTGAAATATGATTTAACTATGTTTTCACAGAATGAAAGAGACCACCTAGTCCAACTCTTCTACTCAAAGCAGGGTCAACTAGAACAGGTTGATCAGGAGGATACTGTCCAGTCAGATTTTTAGTTACCTCCACAGGTAGAGACTCCAGAACCTCTCTGGACAACCTGTCCCACTGTTTGACCTCCTTCACAGTAAAAAAATATTCTCTCAGGTTTAAACAGAATTTATTATTTCTCAACTTGTGCTCATTGCCTCTTGTTTGTTCACTGGAGACTATTCAGAAGAGTCTGGCTCCATCTTCTTTACTGCCTCCCATCAGGCATTTATACACATCAGTAAAATCATCCCTCAACTGTCTCTTCTACAAGCTAAACATTCGCAGGTCTCAGCCTCCCCCTGATGTCAGATGCTTCAATCTGTTAATCATCTTTGTGGCTCTCCACTGAACTCACTCCAGTATGTCTATGTCCTTACTGTACTGGAAAACCCAGAAGTAGAACACAGCATTCCACTTGTGGCGCCACCAGTGCTGAGCAGAGGGGAGGGACCACAGGTAAAACCAACTTTAAACAATGGGTAAATGAGCAATCTTTTGTTACACTTCAATAAAGAGGGCTGACAGAAAATGGAGCACATGTACAGGTAACAACTCAAAATCAGTGGAAAACAGGCTTTAAAGACAACTGAACAAGAGGCCCATCTACCTAAGAGTAGATACTCCCACATCTTTGCTACTGAGGTCTCAATTAGGTCTAAGCCACACTATCTTACATGAGATCCACACCGAGAAGCCCTTATGCTTGGAATATAAGTATTTCTGGTAGGAGCTTAATTGCTTCATACGAGGATTTCTTGAACTATGGCAGGAGAATGCTGTCCATGCTACTTAGCCAGACAAGAGGGCAATGCCATTGGATGCAGCAATTTCAGACCTGAAGAAAATTTCTGAGCTTGGTATTAAGCAATCATGTCCAAGTTAGAATGATCATCTGAAGCAGGCCTCAGCACCATAGCTGCACTACAGAACAACTGCAGTAATTAGTTTGGTCCCTCTTAAATGTGAAAATCTTTTGGAATAACACAAATTAATGGAGAAGCATATAAGAAGATTACTCTCCACTAGTGGAAGATGGCACTGAGTACTCACACTGGACTTGGATCCATCCTGAGCAAAGGTTTTGACTTTCTGTACTCTCCTTGATCACTCAGAATTCTGAGGTTGAATATTACTGAATCTAATGCCCACTGACTAACCCACGGCAGTCCAATAAAACAACAAAAGGCAATCCATGCTCCTATTGCCAATTCCTGACTGCCAATGGCTTTTTATGGGAATTACTGATGTTCATAATTACAAAAGCAAACCAATGTGTGGGGTTTTTTTAAACAGCAAAGTGTTGGTACATTAACAAATATTTTATTTATCAAGCACACCTCTCCCAACTGCCAGGTAGCAGAGGGTTGTAAGATACAGAAAGAATTTTATTTCCCATCTCTCTTTGCTTTGAAAACTGAGAGAAATAACTGCTGCAGGACATTTGTGTATAAACCTATGATACCCTGGATTAACATCCCTGAACAGTGAGATAGAACGTGTGAGTTCACTATCGTATCCTTAATGTCTCTGTAAAGGAGGAAAGCAAAAAGGAGCCTATTTTTTATGTTTGTTGCTTTAAGCTGTTAGTTTAGTACCATGGTAACATAATATGATAGCACAACCTTTTTATCTACTTGGTAGTTCACTGAAGAAGAGTTCATTCTAAGACACAACTGGAGGGGCTGCAAGGAAAGGTCTGATAACTGGCACCATGACATACAGCCTAGCACCATAAAGCATGTTCAAACCATCACAGCCTGTCGGGATTTGAAGTGGAAAAACTTCTAGCAGTAGAAATGTTTAATAGGTTAAGTGGAGCTGACCAATATCCCTAGAAACTGACAGTTGCAATGAAAGCAAAAACTATTGATTACCAGGAGGCCAATGCAGCCTTGGCTACTGGCTTTTCTCATCTACAACCTGCTTTTCAGTCAGTTGCCTACATGGAAGTAGATGTAAAAGACGGTTGTCCTCCCTCATGTTCGGGAATTATATTTGACAATCTTGATGCGCACAGTTGCAGCAAGGGAAACAAATAAACTATGTGCCCAAGTGGGTCAAACGTGTTGGACTCTGTCCCTGAGACTGCTTTTCATCAACCTGAATTCCATCTTTGCTACTGTGACTACTCATGACATGAACTGCAATAAAAGTGCTCTACACTTTGTGGGAAATCTGGCAATGCTTTAATACTGCCTTGGAAATCTGCTAAACAACAGGCAAGGTTCCTAAAAGGTTTTGGCTGGTTTCCATATACCTTTGTTAATTAATTAACATGGTCAGGAAGTCAGCATGACCTCTCCAGAATGACTGCTGTAATTATAGTCAGGGTTTCCATGATACATGTTAGAATATCCTGGAAGGCAAACAGCTGATTGCTAGGGCACAGGCTGGCTCAACTCCATTGTTCAGAGGGGACAGAAGATTCATTTGTTGGAAACTGGGCTTGCAGCTGCTTCCTAGATGATAAAATCAGATAACGATTTCAGGGTTTAAGAAGTTATATCACTAGAAAGTCCAGTCCCCTTCTCTTACTATGTCCTCTTCTGGTAGAATGAAATCCCACTACATGAGATACAGAATGATGATTTCCACTAAGACCAACCTTGCCAAGCTGGTATGTTGGTTAGCAGCTGATTCAAATAGACTTGATCAGGGCAGTCACATTTGAATCAGTGGTAGATTAGTGCCTGGTTGGGAGACTTTCTTCAACAGTTCCAAGATCACTTACAAATCTTAAGAAAGAGACCTTCCTGCTCAATGCTTTAAAAGCCTCCATCATTAGTAACAGTTCCACTTGTATCCAAATACCATGCCTACCTTGACAATGGTAGTTACACATATTTGTTTTTTAGTCTTCCTTTTGCTATCTACACTCACAGTGTCTCACTTTTTGTTACTATATCCTTGCAGAAAAAGTTGGGTTTAGGGAAAATTCATATCTCTGGGTTCTTTGAAAGAAGTGTCTTTCAGATTTCAGGATACACAAACTGCTCAAGCACATGACATTTAAACCAGATATTCCCAGATTAAGAGGTCCACAATAATTACTAGAAATCTGTCTACTAAAGGCAATGTGATCATCTCCCAAACAGAACACGCATTAAGCATGCCAGCAAGAGGGATGAATCTGTTCTGTTCAAAATGTGTGTGGAAACACAAGAAATCCTTTACCTAGAATATCTGTCAGGACTGCGTGAAAGTCCCATGCCTCCTCATACCCTACTATTAATGCTAATGGAAGCAACTGTTTGACAACAGTTCTAAATCAAGCATTGCTAAGCACTCAAACTTAAGAACAACACTAATCTGAGCACCTCAAAAAAATACAGTTACTAGATGCTAAATAACTATCCCTTCTTTTAAAATGGGTTAGTGTGCTATTACTGTGGACTCTTTCTATAAAGCGTAATAGTAAATCAGAACTGTACCACTTCCCTGCTAAGATCCATCATCTCTTCTGGATGGTCACTTTAATGATAGTCATTTTTAACAAACATCAGTAGATTATTTCCTGAGGCTCTTAGAAGTCATTGTGCTTCTGAAGTAATTTTATTGATGTGGTAGAGCATGATGTGACTTTGCAAAGGGACACGAGACAACTCACGATGCTATATGCACTATATGATATACCTGTAAAGTCACCTGGAGATGTCCTGGCCTTTCAAGCAACTGTTGCCACTACAGATGCAGAAAATTATTCTGAAGGACTTTATTCTAAGAAGGTAGTAACATAAAGCTCTGAAGATGTTAAGATCACATTTTCTCCCGAGGAAGTCTTCAGTTTCACAAAACAGATGTCAAAGTAACTAACTGGTGCTCTGCTTCAAATGAAAGTCTCATGCCAGAATGTCAATCAAGTTCATCATCACATCCCTCTCACTAAATGATGCACTCATGGAAGCAACAGTGCATGTGCATTGATAGCAGACCTGCTGCCAACTGGTCCATTTTATGATAATAATAATAATAATAACAACAATAACTTGATACTTTTCATTGTCCCTGTTAGAAAAATCTTCTTGACAAATGGCATCACATTCTATCCCAGGCCAAAAAGTCATGTATGACTAGTAGACTCTAAAAATTGTCCATTTTTACTTACAGAGATACAGAAAAAAGGACACCCAGATAGTTTTAGTCTATGGGTATTTTTACCCTCGGACCACCCTTGTGGATGGATGTGAAGGAGTGGAAGTGAAGGAGTAAAGTTGAGCCAGGAAAAAAGGGATGGTGGTGGTTTAAAGGTGTTCTAATTTTTGTCTCTGTTCCTCACTACACAAAACTATTTTAATTGGCAACAAATGAAACTAATTTTCTTTAAGCTGAGTCTGTTTTGCCTGTGACCGTAACTGGTGATCAATCTTCTTGTCTTTATCTCAACCCATGAGATTTTAAATCTATTTTCTCCATCTGTCTCATTGGGGAAGGCGAGTGAGAGAGTGGCTGGGTGGGCACTTGTTTGCTTGCCAAAGCCAACCCACCACACATTTCTAAAGGGTAGCACCTATGGACAGCTAATATTGACAAATACTGTGAAGGCCTTTTGCACAAAGTTTTCTAGTGACTCTTATCATTAAATAATTCTAAATGTAGGGTTTTTCCAACAAAGAAAAGCAAGATAAGCACATGCTATCCAGATTCTAACAAGGATCACAATGTTACAGAAAGACTTAGACCTTAAAACCAGTGGTTTTTGAATCCTCTATTATTCTAGGTACTCTCAACAAGAATGTCAATGAACTCAGTGAAATGAACTTTTACATCATTACCATCAGGAAAATACTAGTATTTCTAAAGGTGATATTATAATACCAGTGTTAGCTACTATTTTGAAGACTCATAAAAAGTTTGTTATGACTGAAATAATTTTTCACACACAACTGTTTGATGTAACACCAGTTTCTAAAGCTGCTACAAGTGTTGTCTTAAAATAAGCAGTATCTTTACCTTGTTTCTGTCCTGGGTATCCACTTCTCCAGGTGCCATATGTTTTAGCAACAAAGCTAAACATTTTGGGCTTTTGTGACGTGTAGTTAAATGTAATGGTGTCATATCTTCTAAGTCCTTCTGCATCCAGTTCCCTCTACGAGCCAGTAAAAGTTTCATGAAGCGGTAATTTCCCTGGGTAAAGAAAAATATCAACAATTTATTCCAGTTTATCAAACCAGATGATGATACTGTTTAGATATATTTACTGTTGTATTACAGTGCCTAAAAATCCACTCCAAAACAGCTCTAAGCTTTGGAAATACCTAATGAAGATTTTTTTTTTGTTAAAAAACATTAACTCTTGATTTTTTAAGTCTGTTTTGCCACTTGGTATTAGATACATATCTTCCATTAGTGGAGTACACAAAATGGTTCAGTAATACCAAAAATTCTGCAATATTTCCAGTGTTTCTTGACAGTTTAACCTCAATAAACATCAAGTGAAAACTGAAATAAGACCATTACATGCTGGTTTCAGCAAGGTAGATGGTTATCAGATGAGGAATAAAATTAAACATGAAGATGACAACTTTCAAAATGAAAGTAAGAAAAAGTAAGAGGGAATGATTCAGAGAGATAAAATGTACTCATCTGAAAAACAAATATACAGAAAAGTTACTGTTTCTTACATTTTTAAATCGGGAACTGTATTTGAGTTTTGCTCTACTGTATGCATGATAAATTGATGGGACAGCTAGCTTTGTAACACATTTAAAATACTTAACACTCTGGACTTACTAGGTTTTCAAAGAAATAATGTAGAAATGCTCCTGTGACTAATAGCTGAGGGTGGATCCCAAAGAAAACAATCCGGTTTTACTTCTCAAATCATTAAAGAAGCCAAAAATTAAAAGATATAATCAGGTAGTCATGAAGAAGCTGTAGTGATTTAACGTTTAGCCAGACTTGACTTGCTACTGCCCCTTGCTTGGAGGTTATTTTCCATATAACAGAGATGCCACATATGACATTTTGATGCTTCCACTTCAATACAAAGTCTGTTGGGTTTTTCAAACCACCTTCAGCAGTTAAGCTTCAGTCAAGGACCAGTAACACCTCGAGCAATAACCCATAAAAGCAAAACATCTGGATCTAGCTTGTGTAATCATGTTTTAAACATCCCTATTTTTTCCCCACTCTAACTTTTAACCTTTCCTAAAGTGAAAGGAGTGTGCTGTCTTCCAGTGTTTTCCAAAAATATTAGTTTTTGCCAATTTCACAGCATAAGTAAAAGTATCAATTACCCATAAATATAATGAAAATAGAAAGCTCAGTAAGTACTGCCTCCCCCCACTCAGGGAAAAGCTGCAGCATTTGATGAAGCTTTATTAGGCAACACACACAGGAAAGGTGACACAAATCAATAGAAGTCACGCCTTTGGATTCTTCTGCTTATGGAGCTACCTGCAAATTAACATATTTAATTCTGCTACAACTCTTTTTATAAATCCTGTATGTTAACTCATTCCCTTTAGGCTGTCTTTGGAAAAAGAGTGAAAAAAGGTAACCATGTAGACAAGTGCAAGCAGTACTAATGAATGGGGGCACTTCTGTAAATCATAAGACTCAGAATTGCGAATCACTTTGTCAGCAGAATGGTAGGGTGGAGATGGGCCAAAGGATTCCAGAGGCCCCCACAGTATCCAGTGCCAGGGCATAAAAATATTCCAGTTTCTTTTTTCATTGCAGCTATAAACATTGGACGGGCAGATTTTACATATATTACTGTTCTGCTCTTTGTCTAATAAAAATGGAAGAGTTGAGCTTTATGTGGCAGAATGGATTTCACCAAGTATGCCTAAAGTAAATGTGATTTCTTTTTCCTGTTATTTTAAAATACAAAACAGGAAAAGCAAATCATGAATGAGCTCAGACAAAATAACCTCTTCCTGCTTCTACAGTTTATTGTCATCAGTCCTTGCTCTTCAATGAAAGCCTGCAAGAAAAGTCTGCCAAAAACCTTACCATAAACCTGCCTGAAAATGCAAACTTCTCTTGCCAGAAGCAGCATGGCTACTGTGCTCTTCAACAGCATTCACAGTGAGTAGTGACTGACTAACCTCTTTCTTCTGCTGGATGTCAGGGAAAGCATAACCTTAGGACTTTTTCCCTTTAATACACAGATATGCATCAAGGCATACACTGAAGTACAGAGGCAGAACAGCATAATGTCTGCACAGCTACTAATCCATGCAGAACACACTCAAAAGGAATTCATGATAAGTTTGGGAATGAGTTAGGGATGAGAAAACTTAATGCCATTATATTTTACAGGTAAATATAAGAAGAATGTGCAAAACTCATTAAAAAAAAAAACCAAACTAGCAGAAAACCGCAAAGTATCATGATGTGTTTGGGAACTAGACTGGGGGAAGACAACAATAAATAACTTTAGAGAATATTAATCTTGGAAGAAATAGAGCTGCTTTTCTCCATCACAGAGGATAATGTATTTGGTTTGTTTTCAGTATTTCCTGCTCAATGTGCATGCATACACATGAAAGAAAAAAAAAATATTTTCTCTTGTTGATGGATACTTATTGGAAGATTTACAAACATATTGTGCTTTTTGAATGAATTCAGCTGAAGAGCCAAAGTTAAAATAATACATAAACCTAAGGAAACACGCATTTTTATTATGAGAGTTTCTTTCCCTATACTGTGTTTTACTTTTGCTGTTACACATTTTTCCACCAGTTACTACTATATTATTCTGTTGCATGCTTAGCCACCAACAAATCTGTCTCCTTAGGAAATGAATCTGTAATAAATCCCCTCATTCTGAAATACAAAAGATTCTGTTTCTTCCAACTGATTTAAGATTTTTTTTTTAAACACCACCACAGAAAACACCTGTACTTACACTACTTATTTTTAGTGATCTTATTCATGCTCTTACTTCTGAATGCTGTTCTTTTCTTTAGTAATACCATGAATGCTGCTGTGTTACTTTCACTTGTTAGAAAATAATACCATCCCTATTAATGACAAAGGAAAAATTCCCCACCTTCAATGGATTAGTGCTTAAGTTTGTAAATATGCAATGTATCAACACGTCTTGAAGGCAGATTTAATTTAGGTCTTACTAGGTAAAGGGGGGGAAAAGTATGCTTAATCTGAAAAGCAGTTACTACCCAAATTCCTTCATTTTGTAAAATTCTTCTGTATAAAAAGTCTTTAAGCTTGCTAGTTTTTACTCATAGAAAATGCACTTGATTGGCCTAAAGATTCCTGGGCATCATGAAGCGCTTTGGTTAGTCCATGGTCTCTTAACATTGACCGTGTCTCTAAAATGATTCTGTTATACTGGGAAAACATGATGAGCAAACTCATCATGATTAAATACTGGTACAGAAAACCCAGTTCCTAGTAGCCAAAATTTACTATTCCAATGCTGATTGTCAAAATTCCTTTATATTCCATGAAAATTATTTTTAGCCAAAAGACTCAACTCTGTATGCAAACTACAGCACAGTTTTGGAGAACAGCTGACAACTAGCTTCAGCATAATCAAAATAAATACTTATGCTATTTCAAAATTTCAGCCACATATACTAACTGCACTGGAGTATAACACATTTTTTGGTAGACAGATAGTTCAATAAACAATCATTGTTCTGCCATCAAGTAATGACTCTGAAGAAAGTTCTGGACCCCAAGCTTAACTGCTAAGCAGTCAGAAAAAACTCTCTTTTTCTGAATGTTTCAGAAGAGAAAAGAGTGATGGGAGTAATATCTTAGTCAGAATCAATGAATTTGCCAGAATTCAGGTTATCCCTGAAATTGAAGAAGTTATCCCCAAAATTGCAAATTCACTCAGAAAAAAACCCAACTGAGTAGCATTTTCAATATGACTCTATTGCCAGGAACAGGTTCCAGTGGAAAATTGCCAATAAACTCTTTTCTACGTACGTTTTTGAGCCTACAAGATAATGTGTTTATTTCTTCATCCATCTAAATCAGCTTTTTCAACCTATTTTCTCCCCCTGGCCTGTTGAGGAGGGGGAGAGAGCGAGCAGCTGGGTGGGTATCTGGCAACCAGCCAAGGTCAATCCACCCATATGGTCACCTAAGTGAAAGACTAAAGAAAAAATGAGCTCTGTACTGGTAACAGTGTTGTTATGATTCTAATCACAAGTTGATACTGAAAATACTGATGGTTGTATTACCAATGCACTAAAAAGATTAGCCTCACACTTCACCTCATGCCACTCTACACAGCCTGACACAGTCCTGCTCTAAGTTGACCAGCCATTCTGTGCCTCAGTTTCAAACACTTCCTCAGAACTTGGCCCATGGTACCTTCACTCAGCAGTGGGAAGATTGGGGAAAGAACATTTCTTTTTCCTTTCCTTGGATCAGTGGCAGTCCTCTTCCCCAGCAAACTAATGGAGAACAGGAGTTCTAGTGTGTGACTGAACCTAACATGGGCATATGGCTATAGGGAAAGACAGGGATTCAAGCATCACTGTGAAGCCACTCTAACATCTAAAGCCCTACTGGGACAGGTTTCAGCCCTCCCACAAACAAATAGGCAGACACAGGTTCCTACTGGTCCATTGTTCCCTGGCGTCAGGGAAGGTTTAGACTGGATATTAGAAGTATTTCTTTACAGAACGGCTTGTTAGGCGTTGGAATGGGCTGCCCAGGGAGGTGGTGGAGTCCCCATCCCTGGAGGTGTTTGAGTCGGGTTGACATAGCGCTGAGGGATATGGTGTAGTTGAGAATGGTCAGTGTTAGGTTAATGGTTAGACTGGATGATTTTCAAGGTCTTTTCCAACCTAGATGATTCTGTGATTGTCCAAAACAATTGTACTGCAACATTTAGAGCAATCATATTTTTGTATTACTGTTGGGAAGGTTTAAATAATGTTACATGCCTCTACTAGTTGGCAGCATAACAGACCCACAAACCTAACACAGAAAACATGACCATAAAAATACAGCTATGCAAATATTCCAGCACCCAAAATGAAAAAGAGGTCTTGGTAGACCTTTCTGTTCCCCACATGATATCTAGCAGTATAAGAACAATTCAGAGTTGTTAATAGGTTTTTTTAATTTACCTTTTCAATACATGTAGATAATTTAATACATTCCAAGACACATTGTTAAAGCTTGAATCTTAGACTACCACAGAACTAACAACAAATTGCTGTAGTTAATTCTGTTTCTTGTGAAAGGTTTTATTCTTCATGTAAGCAAAATTCTTCCAAAAATTTCTTAGCATACATGATTGTTAACCTCCTTAACAGGTGACAGGCTATTCTCTCCTCAACTGTGAGATCTCACACATGTTCCCTCTGAGACCCAGACAGCTTAATTTGCCAGCAGAGAGGTCATGTACAGTGCTCTGCTACATTCAGTAGGAGCCTGGCAATGGCAGCTGGGATCACTGCTCCACTATTAGGAGATAAAAGAGGAACAACTGCAATTAATACTTACTAGGAACATCTTACTTCCTCTCCTCTTAGGTGGCTAAAATCTGATGCTCTTCTGATTCAAAACTGAAAAGAAACTGAGTACAGTTCCTGTAAAATGTATACAATTTTCTTTCTGTGAACTGGAAGTTAAAGTCTGTAACAGCAACAGGAACATTTAAAGTAACACCATATAAAATATATAAATGTAAAAACCTGGATTAGTGACTGTTGATATGTAAAAAAAACCACCATCTGAAATGGAGGAGTCATTATCATCTTAATAGCGAGTGTGCATGTATTGAAATTAAGTTTCATCACAGATGCCTCCTGGGTAGTCATTAAGTAGATAAGGGTCCAAACACTTTTCCAAACTATAGATAACACCAAAAGACAGTAGACAAGTATATTTATTAATAGAACAAGAATCAAGCACCTTAATCTGTTAATATTATTTCTCCTTATATTACTTCCATTTTATACAGCTTAAAGCCTCAGCAAATCAATATCCCTCTCCTGTACCAGATGTGGTTCTAGAAGAAATGGGAAGGATAAAGGGAAGCAGAAAAAGAACTATTTCACCTAAATCCTAAATGAATGACAGTATATCAATTTCACTGTAGTCCATACTGCCATTTATTATGCACCAACAATCAGGAAGATTTTGCAGAATCCCAAAGAAAATTCTCCTGGGCACATAATGATGAATGACACTTAAGTATTTTGCATAGCAAACTTTTAAGTATTTCAGAGACATATAAGCTTGCTTTAAAGAGCTCGCCTGGGTTCTAGAAACATTCTTTTGATGTGCAACAGAGCTGTGTGAAAATTTATTTCCCTCCTCATCCCACTATTTTTTGGTGAGTTAACTTGGTCATTACGTAACCATGTGCTTCTATGCTCTAACCACTTCTCCTCTGAGCTTGCACTTTTCATCTTCAGATTTTAAAAACATACCACAAAGGTAGATAAATATAACACCATTTTACAAAGGGAGCAACTGAGCTGTACAAGATAAGGCTAAGAGAGAAATATGTGCACATCTCCAAGCATCAAAAGCACATCCATAAATAGGCTACCATTACCTTATCATCAGTGGGTTAAAAAGGGCCAATGCATATAGAAAAATTGCTTATTTCCCTATTAATTTCTGAGGCCAAATTTAAAAAAAAGCATAACAAATCTAGTCCATCTGAAATATTTAACAGGACTTGAAAGAGTGATTTGTAATGATTTATAATTTAGCACACATGAGCTGACTACTGACTGTTACAGCACAGCTACACTCGGTTTTTGGAATAGGCTTGTGAAAACTTAGTTGACTTAAGGGTTGCTAGAGAACTAGGAAAAACGCAGCCCAGCATCTCTATATAACCTCCTGGTAAACACAGCAGGGGTTATTAAAAAGAATGCCAAGCTGTTAAACCATGAAGACGCTACTTTGGCTCCAATTCAAAATCACATACCTGCTTTCCCAGTACTGGGAACAGACAGATCAAAAGAACATAAAACAATTTAAAAGTGATCCTTACACAGGAAGTGGTTTTTAAGGGCTCTTCATTGCTGGCAGTCATAAGCACTGAAGATGCAGTCAGGGCATATACTTGCAGCAGAATAGAAAGCCTTATAAATATTTACAGATAAACCACAAATTAGAACTGAAAGTTAAAATTGACCTTCTAGGTTACAAAATCCAATCCTCCAGCACCCTAGGGAGTAAGGACATCTAATCCCTTTCAAAAAATTCCTAGAGATTTCTTTTAAGTGGGATTATGGTGGTTTGGATTTTTTTTTCCTTGTTTCTCTCAGTTTCAGGCTGAGGGGTTTTTTTAGGGTTTGTTTTTGGGGTTTTTTTGTTTTTTTTTTTTTTTTTTTTTTTTTTTAGACACCCCCCACACACACACTTCACTCCTACCCATGAAAGTACAGTACAGGTTTTAAAACCAAAACAAGCATTGGTCTTTTTATCTCAATAATAAAGAATAAACCCTACATTCCCCCCAAAATACCATCAATTCTCTGCATTCATTCTAGTTCGAAATCATTTGTTTTGAACACAAGCAAGCAGAGATTACAGAATGTAATAGAAGAGGTCCCACTAAGCCTACTGAACAGCAATGATACATGTCTACTGCTAGTGCAAGTATCTTGTCAGATACACCAAAAACTGCATTTTTCTCATCAATTAAGTACATTCTCCAACCAATTAGCACACTGATGCCCTCACTCATTTTCAAGTCATAACTTCATAATACAGAACAAGGTTTCACACACAGGTTTGTGTTTTGGATTATCGTATTTCTGACCATTTCAATTACTTTCAGTATTCTCGTACTTCTGGTATCCCAGACACTCCAATCCTGTCTTTGACTGACAATAACACCTAATCTTGTGTCACTCTGAAGTATCCTTACAGAAAGTACTATCTGTGATGCTAAGTTTCTTAATGAAAAATATTGACTAATACTAGATTTAAGTGCAACTGGTTCAGGAATTCTAATATACTCCTGATTTTACAGTTCATATTTCAAATGTGTTTGTTTTCAGTTCATTACCAAATTCTTTACCATACCCTTGCACTGTGTTCTAATTTCCCATTTAACCTGCAATTTTCCACCTAGCACTACAGGAAACATTTTTGTACAGGCCTAAAAATGCAATCTATTGATTTCTAGAAAATAGCTAGCAAAATATCCAGTTAGTCTTGAAGAACCTTCTGCTGACAGCATGGTGCACACTTTACACAATTTTCTATTTATGTTTACGTATTTATCCCTTAGAAACTAATTTTAAAATTCTTGCATGCTATTGAGGTCCAATAGGCTACTTCTCTCAGCTAATTTTCTTCCTATTTAAAACATTACTTACAAAAATGTCATTGAATCCCCAAATTCTGCAATGTTACAATTCCCAAAGAATGTTTCATTAATTAAAACCCTTTGCACCTTGTCCCTTGTTGTTTCTATACTGTTAAGATGAAATTTATCAAAATCAGGCATTAACCATTGACCACAGCCCCTAACAGAGAGAACTGCAGTACCTAAGCCTGGTCAGCAAGTGCACTGAAGACTGCAGGCAAGTGGTAAAATAAAAGTCACCACAGAATCAACCAGTTTAAAGGGGTGCATTTGAAGACAACAGAGAAGGAGTAACAGTGCAGCAAGTCCACCATCTGTGACAGTAGGGATTTTGGAGATCTGATAATTATACATCCCACCATAGTTTAATAATTGATTACCTTATTAAATTTTGATTTTTGAAATATATTCATTATTAATTAAGCAGCACTTATGTAAGACAGTTCAGTACAATTTTCTCAGTTTTCTTTTGTGAAAAGAGAGAATATTTAATAATCAATAACTCCTCTTCAGAGTAATATAATATATAATTCAGTTACTTTTACTCTTTTGCAAACAGACCACCACAAAATTATTGCAGTTGAATTAATTGCAAAGATAAAATGGGTCTGCTTTTTCTAATAATACACCAATTGTAGCATGGGCAGTGATTATACTTTTACTGTCTTTAAATGTTACTCATGTTACAATTTTCCTTTTTAAACTCATAAATCATATTTAAGAAAGTACGGCTGGATACATAACAACAACTTGAGAGCAGAAAACCAAATTGTATCATGGGTTATTACCTACATATTCACTTATGTACACTGTTCCTTTGATTTAGACCCAGTTTGGGGCAGAACAAGAACTGGAAAGGTGCATGGAAATTTAGTATACTAGGCCACTGATCTCCTTTTCCAGAGAAGCACATTCTGCCCCAAATATACTAGTTCTCAGTCTAAAATAACAAAAAAGTGAATTGGATGGCTATGATTTTTTTAGCAGTCAGATTAGGTATTAAACCTTTTAAAGCCAGGACTCCTGAAAAGTTGAAGTTAAGATTTAATCACTGCTCATGTCTGAAACACCAAATTGTCTATACCTTTTTGTAGTGACATGTGAGGTTCTAACGTCAGTATAAATCTATACATTAACAAATAATAAATTGTATTGTGCACTCATTCACTGGGGTAAAATATGAACAACATGAAAGTCCTTTAGTTGTTAGCTTAAAACCCAAGCAGAATATAGCAGCCACTTTGCAATACATTAACACACTTTGCCAATAGATTGCTACCTCCAAAGTTGAGAACAGCTCTTTGCTGTCAGATGCCTTCAAGAAGCAGTGAAAGTCAAAAAACTTGAACTCCTTAATTGCTAAGCCTTTAAAAGATAAACATACCCATGAGCTTTCCCTTTAAAATAAAAGCGGCAAGTGATTTCTCCTGCTTATGTTCACAGAGTAGAAACTGCTTCACCTCACAAATCAACTTGGTCACACATTTTCAAAACTCAAGAATTTTAATAATTTTGGAAAGAAAAGGGGCTGTGTGTGTGGTTTCTTTAGAGGTTGTCTCATCTATCAGTATCCCTTTGAGAAGAAGGTTTTCAGAACACCAGAAACAACTTAGAATGATGTGGAGCATATGAAGAACTTTCTGTCACCAACACCTGCCAGTTTTAGTAGCTTTTGAGGGAACAAACTAAGCACTTACAAAAACAGAAGCTGTGACTATCATACTTCTGATTTGATATATATAGGAACAGAATAGTGTTTCAAAAGCAACCGAAATCCATACATCATAGGGAGCATTTTGATATGCTTATACTATCATCTAACTGCCAGAAAGCTGACAAAGATTCTTCAGAAGAAAAGGTATTAGAGACTATCAAGCAAATATATTAATTAAATTGCAAATAAAAATTATTTAGATTTATAAATTAACAACACATGTTTAGAAAAATTATCTATGCATGGAATAGTGAAACTATTTTCTAATACATTGAAGCTGAATTATTATTGCCTGGTTACAACAGCTATAAGCTCTGTAAGAGCTACCCTTTAAACATATATGACTGCACCATTCTTACACCCCTTGAGTAAATTTTTTTTAACAGTTCCTGAAAAAAAAAAAAAAAAATTAAATCAATATAGCTACTTAGAACCTCAATTTCTAGATAAAATGAATAAAGTTGCCATCAAAATAGCAGGCTGTCTCTCTGGTTATCACGTTCTATATTGCCATACAAGTTCAACACACAGAATTCTTATTTGAGCAAATAAGCTCATGACAAAGTTTATATAGAATTTTGAGTATGTTTAAACGTTAATATATTCTAATATATTTTATATTTCAAATGCTATATCAAGAATATACAAAATTAGAATCACAACCTCCCAGTAAGGTTTACCCCCATCTCTGCCATAACAAATAGGATTTTGATATGTAAACCATGAATAGTAAAGGAAATTCTATTTTATCCATAAATCTTAACTGCTGGATTAATCATTCTTCATTAAAACACAGCAGGTGCAAAAATATTGTCACTGTTGAATGAAACCACACCAAAAGAGGGGTGAATGCATCAAATTCTTTCACAAATTTGAAGTAAGGTGATCATACTCATCAATCTGATTATGAAGCCCTACAGAACAAATACACTGAAGTGTTCTATTTAACACAGCAGTTATAAGGACATTCTCAATCCTTTCAAATACTCCCCTCAATCTTTGGGACAGACACTTGGTACACTGGGCAAGAATCAGACACCAAAGATAAAAATTCTTAGCTCATTTTTTCTGCATATTGTTTTCTCACCATGATAGTCTATACTAACTACGTTATAAACAAAGTCAGCAGAGGTAGCAGAGAAACTACTTCTTCCTGTTCTCTGCACTCCCTCATCAGCCCGCAGACGGTAGTCAGAAGGCTTGATTCCCACGTGCATCTTCAGTAAAGCTGCTGCAGAGTGAATAGAAACAACCCATCTCTGAACTGACAGATAAAATATAATAATGAAAATTTTATTAATTACAGGGAGTTTAATCAGTATTTCTGCTAGCTCTGGAACAACTTCAGTCGCAGCTGGACCAGTTTAACTCAAGAAAACTTGAAATCAAGTGTTTAGGTAGTTTAAATTTGAGCAAAATTAAGCAGTTAACTTGATTAAAAATGTAACTGAAAAATAAAAGTAAGTAAAACAAAATCTTTAGGATTATTGTTTTAGACATAACCCTTAACAGTCATTCACTGAACTACAGTTTTGACAAACAATTCTGTAAGCTATTTATTACCTCTGAGTGGAGAAGGATGATGCCATGTCTTCTATCTAACAAATCACTGGTGGATTTAAATATGTGATGTTCTGCTAATCCTTTCAAGTCAACCATGGCAAAAACATCACTGATTTTGACATTGGGTTTAATCTGACGAAGCACCCTTTCAGCAACTTTGTTAGCAGCATCTTAGACTCAAAAGTAAAACACTTAACTGGAGAGGACCTGAATAGAACCTTATTTACCAGTTTCCAAGCTGAGCGCGTTCATCTGTCTGGCAGAGCATTTTAGGCAATACATCAGCCAAAGAACATCAGTACGACTTGAGGCCAGTTCTGACTATCAGACATTTTGACTGAAAGCAAGGCTGTGTCTGAACTCTGAGCACTTCTCCCTAAAGCCTCTTGCAAGATTGGTTTCAGTGTCTAGGTTTCCATAGGAATAGACAGAACTATCAACTGGCACACAGTCAAAGAATACAATAGAGAAGACAACTGACTAGTGCTGTACAAGCCAAGGTAAAACTGTTTCCCAGCATCAGTTGAAGGAAAATAGGTGTTTGTATCTTACAGCCTTTGACCTCATTTATCCACGGTCTGTACATTCTGTTTCTGTGTAGTGTTCCCAGCTCTTCAGCTCTAAATGTTACAATCTACCTATAGAAATTAGTGGCTTTCATGTAAAAAGCACTTCAAGGATGGATATGCAATTAACATTCTCATTTCCAGTTGATCTCTTCTACTGTTACTGAACTTGTTTTCCTGTAGTGTTCTTTTGAAGTCATTCAGGCAGAAGTACCCACAACACACAATCTCTGGGGATTTACCGGAAAACCTGAGACACATCATCCGTATTTACAGGATCACTGCCCACCTCCTCATAAAGAATCAAAGACTAAGTTTTCAAAAAATACTGTATTTCAAAAAATATTGTGATTTGAAAGATTTGGCAGCAAGTACTGACCCCCTCCTCCCCAAAAATACAACACTTAACTACATTCATCTTCTTCATCTTAATGGCTTTAAGTTGAACAGTCTTAAACTAAGAGTAGTGTTAAAAAACTAACAAAATATATCCCTGAAATATATGGCTTTCTTTTTAAAAATGGCATTTTCATATATCCACATTTTTCTCGAATCCTAGTAAAGTTTTATGTCCATATTAATAATGTTCTTTGCATTTTCAGTAATTATCTGTATACCTCACATAAATGATGTTTTGCAGATATCCCAGTCACTTATTTCTTAGTTATACATACATAACCTAATGCCTCCTAAACTTCTCCCCCCTCCTCCAGAAACATAAGACAAGTTAGGACGGTCGCTCAAAAGCATTTTAGCAAGACAAAAAAAATCCTCCATAATCTACTTACACACAGAAATGTTTAAATTGCATAAGCTCATACTTTAAAAGGACAAACCTACATTTAGACAGACTTCATATGATTTTCCATTCTTCTAGGTATGTTTCTATGCAATGTCCAGATTTCTGTTTAAAATCTAATAATATTATAAAGAACAGTACTATCTATGACAGATTCTACCTGAAAAACAAGTCTGAATGACAGACATCAGTCCAAAGTCCTCACTTTTTATCCTAAATTTGTGCAGTACCATTTCATTCTGGAGGCAAACTAATTGCCATTGCTACTCAGCATTGCTCTGACCAGTACCATGTCACTACTGCCTTGCACTTCTTAATTGCACCCCCTAAGAGCTTGTGCACATGATGTCCTTACAGACTGCTGGAATCAACAATGCTTGCAAAATTAAAACTTTGCATATATACTCATTTTTGAGCATATCTTCCCAGAATTTTTTGTTATGATTTTAGCTGCTGTTTTATCTGAAAATAAGTCCGTGTCTTTTAATTGATTTAAATATATTTCAAACATCTTAAGTCCTATAACAAAACACTGTTTGAAATAATTACAAAAATACATATAAAATTCTATTCTGAGACAAGTTCTCCAGCCACAGAGACGTTTCCAGAACTACTACAGAAGTAGACAGACAACCCATAAGGAAAATAACCTGCAATAAAGGTAGGTTTACCCTTACTTTAAATAACAGACACCTGAGGCTACTTTTATATACTGCAATATTTTATAGCTTCTATAGACACTACAGTGATATTTGAGATTTAAAATGAAGTCAGAATCTACTTACGGTACTGGTAAATAAATCCTTAGTAAGCTACTAAGCTAAACTACAACCTAGAAGTAATAAAAGTACTAATTTATTTCTCTTTGTTCAGACTATAGGCAGTTTAAAATAACAATTCAAGTTTGGTGTTTCTTAAAGTCTACCCAAATCTATACCATACTAACAGAACATTGAAAAAACATGTCCTGTGTGTGTATATATTTATATATGTTTAAATGTTCCCATCAGAAGGCTGAACATATACAGATGATATTCATAACATAAATCACTTAATATTTCAATAGAAATCATTCCTCATTAATAAAAATTGGTAGCATTCTTCACTAATTCTTCATTCTTTATTAATACAAAATTGTGTAACAAAAAAAGGGTTCCAAACTGCTCTACAAAGAGACCAAAAAATGATAATGTTAAGTTAAATTAATTTTGTATTTTATGAAATGCTGACATTAGCTGTTGCTTTCCAGGAAACAACAGAATTTGCTTATGTAGTTTATACATATCCATTTTGACTTCAGTGTGATTCACCTAATTCTCTTTAATCAACAATTTAACTAACTGTTTACAGACAAAGAGAGAGACAAATGAAAGATTAGTGCTCCTGGAGTTTGTGGCTGGCCATAAGATCTGAATTTATTTTTCAAATACCTTCTATAGCAATAGCCTTGCATGCTGAAGACATCCCATCTAGTATACTATTGATTCAAATGACAAGCCTGAGCATCAGATTAAGGACATGTCAGACACCTGATAGAAGATTCCTGGAGAATTCAACAGAAAGGTGTCCTGTTTCAAAATGATCTATTGCTTGTACTACATTTATTGAAGTGTATGTGGAAACATTTAACACAAAACTAATTCACTTAAAATTAGAATAACATTTATAATCAGTGAAAACAAATACCTTCACTTTTTACTACAGAATACTCAGAAAAACTCACCTCATTCAAACAGAAATCACCAAACAGCTCACAAAACTGAACTAAACCAAACTGATGAGCTAATAGTAGTGATAGTCCTGTTTTAATTTGTCAGTGCCAACTCTGGACACAAACAAGTAAGCGGTTTCTCAGTCCCAACAACAATATTTCTTCTTGTAACCATTAAAGATCAGTCGTGAGGTCAGCTGTGGAGGGGCAATTAATGCAAGAATGATGTTTTAGAAAGGACACTCAAACAGGGAGATGTCTTTGCCTGTAAAGGTATTTTTTAAGGAATAGACTTGGCAGCAGACATCAATGTCCTGGGAGAAGAGCTGGGCAAGTCTCTCGTGCATCGAGGGATGCCACAGTGCTAAACACACTAAAGGAACAGCAAGAAGTGAAACAAAATTAAATCTATTCAGATATGAACCATAACAGTCCAAGTATAGTAAGTACCATGTTTAAAAAGAATCCTGTTTTTAAGATGCAACCATTATTTTCAAGTTCAAATGCTAGAGAAATTTTCACCAATCCTTTGAATAAAGCAAAATGATAGAGGACAGCCATTTGGCAACAGTATGTACAAGAGAGCTAGCAGTTGAAAACCAGGATAATTAAGTCAACTCAAAACAGCCAAACATCAAGCAACATGGAATAACGTTCTGTAGAAAAAACACTGCTCATGTCTGTGCAAAGTACTTGCCTTCACTGGGCAAAATTTTGCCTAACTGTCCTAAAGCATGTCTATCCTTTTCAGTTCTAGTGCATCTTTCCAACAACATCTCTGAGTTGAAGTTATGCATCAATATTTTTTTAGCCTTAAGTCCTCACTTAAGATTTTTATTTTTTTTTTAGAACAGAATCAGTTTACCTTCTCATTCTTGGTAAGTGATATTCTTTATAAACTAATACAAATTATTTTATTCATTGATAACAGCCTGAAAAATTATTGCTATGGGAAAGGACTTAGAAAAGCTCAGAAAAAGTAACAATGGTAAGTCATCAGCCCAGAAGCTCTTCCAAATTTTACTCATAAAAATATGACCGTGAATTTGATAGAGGAAAATAAAGTAATTCTACCAGCTGGCTGTACAGATATTTAAGATATCATTCCATATGCTATGCAGAATTAGTTCCTTTTCACTGAGAAACACAACAGAAGCAGAGCTTCTCTATGTTCTGCCACCATGGCTTGCACTTGATTCATATTTTCAAAATCTTTTAGAAAAATCACAGCAGTTGGAGACATTTCTTATTATTTTTAATGACATTTCAAATGCTTGAGATCAAGACTGCTCAACAGAGGCACTAGTATGATAATACAATCTATGTTTTGGGCCTGACAATATCCTCTCTGGCAATTTGGATCACAAAAGCTTATTTCAAGCACAGGAAACATGGTAGAAGATATAATGTCAAATGGAGGAAAGGAGGAGAGTTAGCAGAGGAAGAAGCAGGGCAAGAAGCAGAGAAGTGAAATTACATCGTGCTTGAAAATGAAAGAGAATAGTTTGTACAATGAAAATAAGTCAATTAGGTTAATGAAAATAGCTGTGACATTGCTGGAGGAAAAGAGAAAGAAAACATCACCAATAGTGATGTTCTAGCTAGACTAAGAAGGGGAGAAAACAGGGAAACCACAGATAATTGCCATGGCAAGGAAATTGTCTGGAAAAACAAACAGGGCAAGGATTTTGGTGGCAAGAGTTAGGTAAAGCTCTACAAATTAAGATACTGAATTATGGCACATTTCTTATCACAATGAATAAAAATAAAGCAAAAACTTGACCAAAAAAATCATGTTTCATAAGAACAGATAGATTTAAAATAAGCTAAAAACATAATTTAAAAATCTTTTAATAATAAATGGGCCTGGACTTTTATTACCAGGAAAAAGCTCATTTTCTCACAGTGCTTCTATAGCGCAGACTACAACACACAGTAGAAACACTGGGTCAGCTTCATGGATATTATGGATACTGAAGCCAGCCTGGCCACAGCAGTATAATACTTCTCTTGCAGCTTGGCAATCTCAGCTCTTTTCAACACACTTAAAGCCGCAAGAGCAGGCCATGATCTCAGTTCTTCATTTGTCCTTTTGATAGCTCACACCAGAAGGTTAAATGTGATTAAATCAGATTATACAGACTCAAAAATAAATGTCAAGATCATAAAGTCAGAGTTGGGGAAGCAATGAAACAAAACACATGGAGAAAGATGAGGCAGGAGAACTAGATAATGAGAAAAGTTTGAAGTTTAGTTCTGATAAAGCCTAGACTAGAAATGACAGAGGAACAATACCTGTCGGATAACTGATTGCAAAAGCAAAAAGGATTCAAGAGCCATGAATCCAGACCCTCACACAAAGATGTGTCTTTGAGAGCATGGCAGTCAATCTCTAAGGGGAAAAAAGCCACGATCTCTAACACTTTAGCCATTGAAACATGATAACAGACAATCCGTTCAAGATTTCTGCTTCTGAAATACTCACCATTGTGCTAACCTACAAAGATAAACCTAAGATTAAGGATGGGTTTGCTGGTATTTACAGCAGACCACCAGCAAATACAATGTCATGAGTCCAAATGGCCATCAATAAGTGGTGCAGAAGAGAGGGGAGCAGCAGGAGAATCAATTCAAACACCAATAGTAAAAACACTAGTTTAGAATAAATGGTCAAACCCAGGAAAAAAAAAAAAAAAAGAATCTATGAGATTTAAAAAAAATCTACAAGCTTATAAAAACCAAGAAAAGTATAAAATTGTCTTTTGTTTAATTAGCTGATACAAAATAAAGGGCTTTTTTTCCCCTCTCTAAAAACTTTGCTATTTCAAGGTCATCAGCAGTTAAGGATGATAGCTCCTTGTAAGAGGTGGCCAGTTACATTGGTAACTTTGGCCAAGTACTATAGATCTCATGGAAAATTTGTTACTTAGAGAAAGAAAATGCTAGTATGGTTACAGTTAAGACTTGCTTTGAAAAGAGTGACAAAATAAGAAACTACTATTTTAGTAATTTTATAAACAAACAAATCTTCCTTTAAAATCTAGTCCTATTATTTATTCTGGTAAGGTAAATATTAGTACTGTAAGCCTTCTGAGACATTAATCTGAAAAAAATATTTGTTCTACTAGCATAATGGCTCTTTCATTGGATTTATCTTCTTTGTAATAACACAAATCTTTCTCCAAGAAACAGGTAGAGAGCAAGGATTCAAAAGCAACAGTAAGAAGATACAGACAAAATTCAGCTGACAATTTTACAGTCCAATGCAGGACTGGATCACAGCAACATTGAAACAACTGCTTATATCTCAAAAAAACATATTAGTACTATGAGGCTACCAAATCTTTACAACAAACTAATAAAATAAAATATTCAGCTTCTTTATAGCTTCTGCTAAGTGATTCCTTCCACTGGTGGACATTTTCCTCTTCTATGTCATAATCTTTTGCATTTATACTCTGCATCTAAATAGTTAACTGGCTTTTCTTCAAAACATAGAACCAGGCTGATTTGGTATCATGCTGCCAAATGTTTCACACAAATTCTGTCTGTGTGTGTGCATGTGAGATACAGAGAGAGCGCACACCACGCATCCTCATTAACTGGAGAGCTATATAATTAAACATGAAGGGGTTAAAGCGTACATTAGTCTATTCTACTTCTCTATCTATTACTTTTTAAAAAAGCTTTCATATATCTTCTTCCTTGTTTCTGAAAGCTAACCATCCCTTCTTCCTTTCAGGAAGGCTGACATTTGACAGCTTAACATAGCTGACAGGGTTACCCAACAGCCCACCCTCCCTATTCTCAATCCAATTAGACCTCTAATCCTCCAGATGAAAGGCCCAACTACTCACGTTCCTCATGACAACGACAGCTATTGATTATTTGTCACTACAGCTAACACCTTCTCTGTCGAGGCCACTCTGACAGAAGCAAACCTACCAAATTAGACAGCACTTTATCTGCCCTGGAGGCCAAATGGCACAACAAGTAAAGGCTAATAAATGGTATAAAAATGAACAAATCATAACATTATGACAGGTTGATCGTTGCCAGCAGCTTCACAGCTCAAGCTTGATGCTCTGTTAGACCTGTTCCTTCTCTTTTCTCTTCCACTCATGCTCCAACTTTGACTGAATTAAAGGCCAGAACAATTAAGGCATTTGACCAGCAAAGATAAGCTAGGATAGAAGTATCATCAAGGGACACAAATGTCAATAGCAGACTACCGTTTGTCAATAAAAACATTCCAGAGATGCAAATGCTCATGACTCTGCTCTCCACTAGGCTGTACTGACTCCCTTTGTACAGAGCTCTTCTCAAGCCCAGGCAGAAACTCCAGGAAAATTAACCCCAGAAAACCAAACTTGAGCTGGGAAACGTTCTTATCAGGCAAGGATTTGCATCATTAAAAAAGGAATCCCAATTCCAACCTACATGACAGAGAGATGTTATGGTTGTTATTCCATTTAATAGCTACAAAATTTTCCTTTCTTTTTAGTGGAGTGATATAAACCAGGACTACTTAATTTGAATTTATTATTATAAATTTTCTTAAATTGTTTCTCAAGCAAAAAAAAGTCTGTTTCTAAGACAATATGCAGTATCCGGTAGCATAGGACCTCACAAGTCACAGCACTCCAAGGCAAACCGAAAAGCAGCAACAACATTTATTGTTTTTACAGTGATATTATCCAAAAAACATTAACAGTGAGACAAGAGGCACAGTCCCTGAACTGAGGCTGTTTAATGCAACAAATGACAGGAAGACACCATTAAAAAAACCCAAAACAAGTAAAACACCACAACCACTGGAACATTCTTAAGATCAATCACAAGAATAATGTGAGTAAAAATACACAAGTTCTTGAAACAGTTAAAAAGCAATTAGTACTGCCCTGCCATAATTAATTAGTTGATTTCTCAACTATGCCAAAAAGAATGTATTTTCCAGCAACAGATTCCTATGCTTCTGAAATCACTTACTAACAATAAAATAATATTAAATAAAATATATTTAAACTTAAATAGAATAAAAGCTTCTTTAGTTAAAGAAGACAAAAGACTTGAATATCCACTATTCTACTTTGGAAAAATCTACAGTTTAACAGAGAAAAATGTTCCTGTGTAACACCTACGTCGTACAGATATAGGAAACTACGTGCAAGTGCAACATCAATCTATTTTTAAAAATCTAAAATCTGTAAAAAGATTTATTTAGTAAAAAAAAAAATAAAATTTGCATAGTATTTGTCCTCAGACTGTTTTAACTTCTGAGGTTTACAAAATAGTCTTGGGGATACACACATATTTAATAATCATTTCAATCAGACACAGATGATTAAACTCTTCAAAAAATGGGCATTTCAGTATAGTATCACAAAGCGTAGATAGGCAAACAGAATCCTTAAGATTACTATTGCTTGAAGAAAAACTGAACCTACAGGACATTTGGGTAAGCTGGGTCTCAAAACTCAAGCAAAGAGGTAAAAAAACCCAAAAGTTAGAATTTTATATGATACTTCAAGGAATAAATTTAAATTATTACTATACTGCTCTAAAATGTCCTCCAAATATAATAAAGCACTGCAAAGAGGAGAAAACTATTTTAATTTTCCAATAATGTAGTGTACCATTTAGTAGATGATATATTTTTATTTACAGCAATGAAGACCTGTTTTTAGTATCATTCTGTCCTTTCCAAAACAAGACTAGTTCCAAACTTTCAGCACTGGGCCCTCACAGAAGCCCCTGTGCTGAAGGAGAGCTCTAACCCTCCGCATGGGGGAGAACTGCCCAAACTCATTCCAAACTCTCATTCACCCAAAGACATTTATGCCTACACTGGCGGCAGTGAGTCCACAGTGTTCTCAAGAGCTGTTCAGGTTTTCCAGCATAAAGAATTCTCTTAATGTTTATATTTTAAACCTCCTACTTATCCTAGGTTATATTCACTGCTATGGTCTGTTCTTATTTAGCAGATTCTTTTTAACACACACCTTGTTTACAGAGGAAAGGAATACATACTGTTCTCTCAGTCTGGTTTTACCTAGTTCGTTAAGAGTATTCTCATTTGGGCTTCCCCCCCCCCTTTTATTATCTTAAGTGCTTTTCCTTTTTTAAAAATTCTTTAACTATGATGGCTAAAAAACAATGTTGTACTAGGGGACTAGCTGATATCAAGCAGTGAAGAAAAATTACTATTCTTCTTCATTTCTAATCATATCATCAAAATAAGTGTCTTTATATAAGAATTAGACTTATTAACCCAATAAGTCATCTGCCTCATTATTATTCCTGAGTTTTCTTCTGTAATACTTATTTATAATATTTGATTTATGATCACTATTCTTGACAAGTGTGAATCTTTTCCATCATTACAGGTCAGAATCAGAAATCATATACCACTATGTTTTTCAGGTTGTGTTCCAGGAGATGGGCCTCCCTGACAATCATATCTGAACATCCTTTACACATAGCAAGAGCTAATCCATTCATCTTCACAAAACCCTTAGATGTATTTATTCTTTGTTCTACTTTTAAATTAGGTTTGTAACCCTCACAATTAAAACAAAATCCTTCAAAATATGGATACAACAATGACGGCTGCCAGTCATCAACTGCCCCAGGCAACTGGAGATCACCACTTCATGTGCATGTAAAAAGACGAGGCACTACACTCAGTCCATCCCTTTCCACGCAAATATACTCTACTGTACAGTATTTGTCTAAATACGCCACAAGTGCTCCTGCTGCAAACCCTCTCTTTAAACCTCCCCCATCCACCTTCAGCTTTTGCTTCTACTAGTCTAAACAGGGAAAAACAGTATTTTGCTATTACGAGTGGAAGTAGAAGCATTCTGTCTACAGCAGGCTATAGAGCAAACTCATCAGATATTTATAGTATAATGCATTCTAGCGCCTCAGCCAGCTTTATTTGTTCTCTTTCACAATCCAATCCTACCCAAAGACAGTAACAGACACTATATTTTTTGTTTAGCCATGCTCTAATCCTTTGATGCTCAAAATGACTGCTGGAAAGTAGGTATATTCAGGGAGGGAGCCACAAATTGCAAGCACTATTTCCAAACATGTCTTATTAGAGTAAGTAAATTTAGTAGCCAACAATTATTAAAATAATTTAAAAGACAATTTTACATGTGCCATATAGACATTCATATCATATTTATCAGTGTAGTCTGTATAGAGACAGAGTCCGACCTTTAGCTACTCTGAAATTCTGATCCTGAACTTGAAGTCAAAAGAACTACTTTGGCACATAGATTTTTGCATAACCTTGTCTTAAAATGTGATTTCATACTAACATAAAACCAGTGAGAAATCAGATTCAGATGCCTTAGTGTCTGCTGTGCAACTGAAACCTGACTTGTAGAACAGTATTTCCACAATTTTGTCTTCTGCAGACAAAAGAACTGGCTGGATTTTAACCCACAGTTTGACTGCAGAGACAGATGATTGCTGGATACCAAATGACTCTAGTGATTTAACACTTCACGAGCAACCAACAACGTGCATGTTCTTGCCTTGTTACGAGGCATGACAAAGTGTGTATGCTGAAAATGTATTGCCTGAAAATATGAGAATCACATATGTGCCCAAATGAAGCTCTCCATACCAACAAAATTGTTGTCAAGCTTTCTGTTTCAATGATGCTGCTCTATAATGCTTACTGTAACTGACTTGGAAAGCCTTACCTCTCCTTCACATATGCCCGTTTGCATAATATCTAGTGTTGCTTGATTCCCCAGAACCTTTTCAGACCAATCATTTCTCTCTCTAGTTACATGCAAAAGAGTTTACCTAACACTGGTCTCCACAAGATGCTTTATCTTGTAGTACTTTTTGTGTACAATCATGTTCCAAGCTGCTCTACACATTTCAGTGAAATTTAAGATGCTCCGGAGCTACATCTGAACTTCATAAGAGAAGACCAATACTTTGATTTCAAGATCACCTTTTTATAATTTAATATTTTGCTCACTGATCATTAAATCAAGACAGGTTAATGCAGAGGCAAATGGAAGTATTAATGAAGTCTAAAGAATAGTCTGAAGCAGAATTTGAGAGACATACAAGATCCTGGAAGAAAGCCACAGCTATTATTTATCACACACAAAAAAAATTAAACACCTTCAGAAGGGTTCCCTTGTCCTCCCCTCAACTCAAATGGAATGCTGCTAAATTCTTACCTAAGGTTTTAAGAATATTTTTCATGATCTCAGAGTTCATCTAGGAAGTTCCAGCCCTACAAAAATCTCTGTCTGCTTTATTATTCTTCCCCAGTGGTGAAAGTACAACTGTCACAATAGCATAAATCAGGTCTCTGTAATGTTGAGTTTTTTCTTCCTACAGTTTTCCTGTAGTTATTTTTAACCATTTCAATAGGGCTTACAGCACAGATCAACGGTAGTATCAGCACAACCAATAGCGAAAAGCATTTGGGAGCATGAGTACTTGTGCTAAACAGGCAGAAAATGAATCATTATTTTGTAGAGTTCATTCTCTGTCAACTCACTGAACAGTTCCGCGGTTGTGAAAAGGGGTCATAGGAAGGCCATGGACAGGACCAACCCTTTGGTAGCTCAATCAGCTTATCTGTAATACAACGCACACAAATCACATAGGAGGAACTGTGCCTTCTGCCCTTGAGCATCTTCAGGCTGTGTTCACTGGAGAGAACCCTTTGTTTGGGAAAGTAAAGAAAACAGTTGTGTCACAGTTATTGTCTGTGGCTTTAAACACAGAAGAAACTACAGTCCTGCACGTAAAAAAAAATTACCTCTTCTGGATGGTCAGCCAACATTTGTTTTACACCTTGGTTTGTCTAGATTTTTCACATTTAGTCAAATCATATGTTCACATGAAAGTATGACAGAATGAATGTAAACCTCATTCACACTTCATGAACCTATATGCACAGAATTAATATTACTCATTATGAGCTTGCACTTAAGGGGGAACATCACAAAAGGTTACCAGCCTAGGGAAAAAAGAACATGAACTGACCACCATCGTCTCTGAAAGGCACTGTGATTATTTATTCTCATGATATAGGTTGGGAAAGAAAGAAGCACATGTGCTCTTTTATGTAGTTTGAATAATGCCTGATGAATGATTGGAGAGACTACGGCTCCAGGAAATATATCTTGAAAAAGGTAGTGAGGGAAAAATGTGTAAGTTTGTTCCCAGGCAAGTTTTATTCAGGAGCTTTTAATACAAACATCTTTTACTTGGACAAGAAAGGGGAAATAATGTTCTGGGTTTGGGGCTCTTGGACTACCTTGACTGTACTCCTTAGATAAGATTTGGGAATAAGCTTTCCTAAAATAAGTGAACTGAAGACTACCTTCTGCTTATAATTTTCTGCTATGTCTTATGCTTGCCAGAGGCTGTCTTTTCTTACTTCTGTCTTTACCTGTATGGTTATTGGTGAGTACACAGGAACAACCATTTTTTCTAGTTTAAGAAAAATTACAATTAAAGACCATTAAAATATACTCTCTTACTTTACACAGAATTCCTAACTGCATCCTGGATGCACTGTTATTTGTCAATAACTGTGTCAGCAAAGAATTAATATAAGCTACAGAATATATCATGCCTCCAGATAATGAAAGCCAAATTTTCCCACTGGAGTGGTATTAATCTTCCTGAAACGAAAATTAATATCCTTCTGACAGTTAAGCATCCTAATAATTATTTTAAGTGCATATTGTTAGCATTCAACAACAAAACTATTGAATTTTTTCTTCTATCCCTGTTTACACAAAAGGCTGTGCTTGGAGTATTCATAGAGATTGTTACTTTCCCAGAGTAAACATTGCTAGCAAGTGAGCATCCTCTGTGAGAAATTCTGAAAGAAGCAGGCCTGTTTTTTTCCTTATACTAAATTGGAATTACTTAATGAAAGATAAATGAAAAAAATAATATACAGGTAATTTGGGTATGTAGAAACATTTCCATTTAGAAGTATTACATGTGGGTGTTTAAACAAGTTACAATTTAAGACTAGAAGCAAACTGCTACCAGAATGCTTACAAGTGAAAATTAATGTCTGTAGTTAAACTGCAATCCCAGTACTCCTATCTGTCTCCACAGCATGTTTATTTCACAATAATCTAAATTCTACCAGCTTAAATGATCTGTACCTACATAGTAATACAATTCCTCATTGTGAAATCACTGGCAAATTATGTTAATGATTTTACTTCTGTTGCAGTCACTGTTTCAGCTCGCAGTAAATTTCATCCATGTTCATGAAGTCACAACTGTCCTCTGAAACTCCTATAGCAATCTTCATAGGTGCACTCCTGCAATAATTTGTATCATTTTCTGGTGGGTTTCGGTTTTTGGGGTCTTTTTGTTTGATTGGTTTTTAATTTAATTTTTCTGAAGTTAATGACTTACCTCTTTTCTTCTTTTTTTTTTTTTTTTTTTAAAGGGTGTGCACCCTTTCAAAACTGCTTGGGAGACCTATCCATTTAATGAGAGACACCAAAACTTTCTACCTTTAGAGTGGACAGAAGAAAACCCAAGAAGAAAAACCAAGTAACTTCATTTACACAGCCTTCTGCCTACAAAGACTGAAACATTTCCATCATATGGCTGATGAAGACAAGACAGATACTACAAAAGATGATGTCAATGAAGATTCTAAAAAGATGACCTGGTAAAAAAATATATGCCTTGGGTGAGATTCAGTTGTTACAATTTAGGCATCGACAACATCAAAACCTACATCAGTCAGATGCCTAAAAGGATGACTGAGCTAGTCAGCATGTCCTAAGATACTCATCTATACTTCAGGGTGAATGAACTGCACCCTAAAGTGCATTAACTTTAAAAGTGATCTAGACGACTTGCTCAGATGTAGATGTTTGCAATGTAAATTTCTACAGTTACATGAGATTATTCTAACCCCATGGTTATAACACATAACACACTGCATTGTGTTATATTTTGAATACTTTCCATCAAATAATGTATTTGTTACATTTAAGCAAAGAGTTTAACTTTCTAGTTCCTTATTCATGCTAAGAATCTTTGAGACCAACAGATGTCTAAAGCTTAAAAGCTGTAATACAAAGGATCTCTATCACCAAATGGAAGACTTACCATAAAGAACATAATTATTATCGTTAAGCAACCACTCAGAGGTTATCATATCATTGTATAACTACAGTTATTTTCAAAAAGCATTGCTATTTCAAGTAATATTAACAGCTGAAATTTCTGACCTTATTAACTTCAGGAACTTTCTGCAGAGAAAAGGGTGAGAACATTTATGCTTAATCTGCTATCAAAGAAAGGTGGCTAGGTGGACCAATAAGTAAAAGAATATCCTCTTACTTCTTGCAAATAGTCCAGAATGTCATTAATGAAGACACAGAGATTACAAGAACCCTTTGTTGAGAATCTGATACATCTTTCCATGTAACTACTGCTTTGTAGACATGCTCCAGTGACAAAAGTCATTTGGATAAAGCATGGCAAGACAAGGACGACATAGCAACTTTGAGTTCTGAGACCTCAGTTTCCTCGTTAACTGGCAAAGATGACCTAGATATTAAAACTGCATTAGACAAGGTTACTGAAATCAGATCACCTTCATTTTTTACCTGTGTTGAAACCCTTGGAACTGAAAGAACATGGGACAGCATGGGTCAGTCTGCCTAGCCATGCTATCAGAAATACTGATGATTTATGACTGAATTCAGGGCTATGCCACATTTCTGAATGTTTGCTCTATAACGGGGATCAAAAACCACAAACAGGCTATTTTACTAGGACTGAAAGACATGAATTGGCAGTCCTTTCATCAGTGAAGTCTCCAGACAGAAAAACAGGAATAGTTTCATCTCAACTGACCAATACCTTAGCACAGTTATTTGATACTGGAGAGAAAACAAAGAACCTTACACTGGCTGCAGTTTTAGCTGATACTGAGGGAAAGAAGTATTACAAGATTGTCTGCATCCTGCAGAGATGCATCCTGCAGAGAGAATTAAACCAATTTTTCTTTTGATAACCAGGATTACTAATGGGAGAGTCACCATCTTGAATCTAAACATATGAATGAAAACATTCAGCTTCCTTCTGTCCAACATGGCTAAATCATTCTTTCTGTTTGGCATTAGAAGAGTATCTTCTCACAAATCCTTTGCCTCCAAGACAGTTCTGTGGCTCCCAAATACATCAGAGACCATTTTTAGTCAAATCAACTGCAAGACTCTTTCAGAGGAATACCTGTAAAGGGGCATGTAAAGGAAGCCTGTAGAATGATAACCTAAAGAGACTCAAATATTCTGGCAACAAACTCTGGCCCTCAGGATGTCTGCTGCAATTTGATGAGTAAGGTGTTCCAAAAGCACTCCCAAGAGACAGTAAAAAATGGCAAAAGTAATTCTAGAGAGGAAGGTTCCTACTCAGGAAACCCTACTTCGTTTTACATCCATCTGCTTTAGTTGAGAACATGTGTGTGGAAAAGTGTCTTCTCTTTCCTGCCTCTTCAATGGTTCCATGTAAAGGTCTGAGCATTAATCTAACTTCTCTCTCCAAAGAAAATGAAAATTAGGAGGCAACTCAAGTGCAATTTAGGAATCTGAATCTCCAAGCACCATCATTCTAAACAACTTGTAGTTGTGACTACAAATGAATGTAGATTTAGAAAGTCCTGTAAAGCTGCTTTGATGAAGCACAGGACAGTGACTGACTCACAAGCTTGAACACAACAAAAACTATACACTGGTCCTGGTAAATATGTAGATTCATGATTAACCAACACAACATTCTTCTGTTTCTATCCAAAAATCAACTTTCAGTACTGGTTACATGGGAATTTTTTTTTTACTTTGGGAAAAAAAAAAAGAATTAGAATATAAACCAAAAGTATCAGAGAGGAATAAGAAGAATGCAAAACATTATTTAAACAGCCAAAACTGCATGGAACATGAAGTTATTTTGAATTTATTTTTATATATTTTGCAGAAGGCATTCATGATGGAAATGCAGATCTTAAAATGTTAACAAGGAAAGACTGAAGACAAAATTTTACACACATGAAATGTTAATTTCATAACCTGACATCAATACTGAGTAACTGCTCAGAAGACACAGACTGCAGTTTTACAGGACAGCTAAGCCAGCCAAATGCAAAGCAGCTGCAAGGCTCTCTCCTGACCACTTTTTGCCACCCCAGCACTATGATGGTACAAGCACTTACATGGCTGTGGGGTGAATCACATCTATCTAGTACATTACACAAAAAGTGGGTGACTGCATAAAACCTTCTGCTAAAACAGCATGGGGTAAAGACAGTACCTTTTTTTCAGCTGCACTGTCAACTGAAACCACATCTAAGATGGTCCAAGTATCACATGGTACAAACTGCCCTTTCACGATTGCAGCGAGACATAAAGGAAATGGAGAGCACAGGCAGTTAATGGCTATAATGCCAAGGCAAAATATCTCTTGCCTTGAACAGCTGCAATATAAGTTCTTGTTTAAATCTTTGTCTGTATGTTCATTTTGAGGATATTTGTATTGGTTTCATCTGCTAAAATGTATTTTTAAAAGCTGGCGAAAATGTAATTTTTAAAATTAAGTTTTTAGTATGATTAAAATGTTCATGTGTCTATCGGGTCATAAAATCCGAAGCCTGTAAGGACACCAGGCAAGTATAGCACTTTAGAGCAATTTTTTAAGTCTCTGACATTGTTATGTTTATGAAATACCTATCTTTGAAACAACAACATTCACAGTAAGCTGATCACTTAGAAATATGAAGTTAACCCTGGTACACTGGAGACAAGGTTATGATGATGACTGAAGTATTTCATCAGGGTGTTGTGGTATATAACCAAATAAATGAATTCCCCTGTTTCAACTCAGCTATAACCTACTGTAACTAATTACGATGGTAGTCAATTAATGTAGTGCATTACTGTACAC
Organism: Strix aluco; assembly: GCF_031877795.1. Lineage (NCBI taxonomy): Eukaryota > Metazoa > Chordata > Aves > Strigiformes > Strigidae > Strix > Strix aluco. Next base: position 67,086,272 of record NC_133931.1, on the reverse strand, counting down.
ATTTCAAGAATGCATTCACACTAGTTCTTAATAGTTGACATTTTTACCTGAGGAATTTGTAAATTTAAGATATTAAATGAATACTTAATTCTCAATAAGGGATGTAGTAACACAGACCACACAGTCCCTAAGGTTTCCCATGCAAGTGTAACTGAAGAATGTCACCTTATTATAATCTTCCTAAACAATTCTCTATTCAGTTGCTCCTACTAAATACTGTGACCATACCATAGCTTCCTTTATGTAAACCTAACTCAAGTAAAACAAAAAAACACCTTGCAGAGTGTATTAAAAAGTATATAAACCATCTGAACAATGTGAATGATTATGAACAGGTGACAAGATATTATAAAAAACTGGTTGGTACCAAAGCTTACATAGCTAAAACAACTCTAACTTTTGAGCAGTTACAGTTTTACACATAGTATAAGAAGTAAAATAGTAAATAAAAAGCTGTTGCTTTCAGTTTGAGCTTTTAATCTTCTCTGTGGAGTCTTTTTCATAGTTTATGAACTCAAACATCCTGGTTAGCTAGCCAACCACACCTTTTTTCTTCTCCCGTCAGCAGTTTACTTGGTCTCCTGTAACTGCGGACACTTCCCTTGGCCCTAAACATGCTCAAGATTTATTGCAGCTCTGAATTTATGCTTTAAATTACCTTTTATTTTATTGTTGAATACTTCCTTTAGCACTTTTCCAGTGGAACAATTTAACTGGACAGTATTATAAACTGAAATTGTAGAAGGAAAACCAGACAGTAATGCATTTCCCCCCTGGTCCTGGAAATGATTTGGTATTCCCTATCCTTGAAATTCTCAGATAGGGCATTAATAATTAACAATGTATGGCCTGAATTCCACTGAAATTAATGGTAACATCCTAAGGAATATCAGAGTGTACAAGATGTAGTCTTTACTTAGAACTGGCTATCCCAAAATGGACAAGGACTAATTTTACCTACAAAGTGCAAGTTCTTAAAACAGCAACGAACTGCACCGTCTCTGCAGACAGCTACAAATGTATTCAATAAAAATGCTAAAAAACAAAAAAAATAACCCTCCAAAGATTTACTTCTGGATGAACCAAGTTTTCAAAAAACTCATAGCATTATTTGCCTCTAAAATAATGAAAGCCTCTAAAAATACAATATCCTTACTCAATACAAGAAAATCTTTATACTCATTGTGAATGACGCAAGTTTATACAATGGCTGAGTACTTGTAATTACCTTTTGCGCAGCAAGATGGAGAGCAGTTCTTCGGCTACGATCAGCTCTGTTAACATCAGCTCCAGCCTTCAGCAATGCCTCTGCACAGTCCAGTCTGTCAGCCAATACACAGTACATAAGGGGAGTTCTTCCAAACTGGTCCTCTTTATCTTTCAGCTCAGAGTTTCCTAAAAAAACAAACAAACAAACAAAAAAAACCCCAAAAAACACATAAAATGGTTAAGCCTACGAGTATCAAACTAAAAGTAGTAATTTTTATTAAAAGGGTATCTTATTATAAATGAACACTGTAATAAAACAATGCAGTATAAGATAACCTCAAAATTACTATTTTTTACCTTATTTTTACTTTTACAGGATGTTTCAAAATATATTTACAGCAAAAAGTGCATTTAGAAAACATTAGTTCCACAAATACACCTACCACCAATAACATTCTGCAGTGGCATAATTATAAATAATTTAAAAATAGTTATACAAATCTTGGCTGCAAAGATTACTTTAAAAAAATATCAACAGCACATGAAGTAAATAATCTTTCTGAAACCTGTAAACACTGTAACTAAAACATGCTTTGAAGCCTACTCACAGCAATATTTATTTAAAAAACATAAACATGTCTATTACATCAATACCCTTATTTACTTCATAGGGCCTTACAATATGGAAACTACTAAAATACTGATTGGGCTTTCTTGAATTGATAAAGTTAGTAAGGCAGCAATTAAGCTAAATAAGAAGTCCGGGGTCCTATAAAAAAGTCCCAAAACACTGTATTCCTATTCACAGTCAAAAAAGCCCCCAGGCACCCTTCACTATAAAGTTTCGTATTTCTATTATGTCACCACAGAGAAACTAGCACCTATAGATTTATGGGTATCAACACGTTCCAACTCTAAATATATCTTCCATGTAGCAATATTGTCTAGAATTACTCAAGGAACATTGAATTTTAACAGGTAAGTTAATTTTTCTTTTTCAATATTCCCTTGTTTGCATGATTGATGCTTCAAAAGAACTCCAGCAGAGGCATGCTTCTCCTTTACAAACACAACCCTCACTTTCCCCCAGCATATTATCCTTATCTACATATCCAGTAATTATATTCTTAATTATAATTTCTATTGATTCACCCAGCAGAAGTGTCAAGCAGATTAAATGGGAATCAAGGGGAATATCAAGAATTAAAATTCATTGCCTACCAACCAAGCCTCTCACAAAAAACACTGTTAAGCAGGATATTGCAAGTTAGAGCAATCATTTGCTCACTCACTCCACTTCCAAGTTCCTTTAAAACTGCTGAGTGAATACCATGTCATTCTCATGATTCATTCTGTAACACCTTCTCTTGCTTAGAAATTGTCATTTGCATTGAGAAAACTCTTTCTGCTCTGTAAAAAACCAGTTTAGGAACCCTTCTGAACTCTTCTGTGAATGCAGATATAGAAAAATTCTTTTTGTTCTTAATCCATGGCCTTGTCTTCTCTGACTACCCCTTCACTTTGACAACTACTAGTTTTAGTGGATTGGTGTTTGAAGAATGCCTTGCTTTTTCACACCCACCTTCACACTGCTGTTTAGCCATGCTGGATTCTCTTTGACCTTTCTAAACTTTCTCTTTTGTTAAGTACTTTTGCATTCGCTTCACACTGTAAGCAAGGAGTTTACTCTTTAGACTCACCTTTAGATGCTTCGTAGCAAGTGTTTTCATTTTAATGCCCTTCACCATATTTGAAGTACACAACTATAGCTGACTGTTGTTGCTTATGCATGTATACTCTGGTCAAGAGTTACAAAATCTCACTTAGTAACACTGATTCAGGTCCTACACAGCAGTCAAGAGCAACTCAAAAGTCGGTTCTGTTCTGGGTTCACCAAAATTTCTGTTGGTAGCCCATTACTGATTTCTAACAATCTAATTTTAGGATCATATCCTCAGTAGTCACTTACACAAAACATACGAAAGTAACCTTTTTTATTATTGTGTCTCCTGTCAATTCAGACTCTCCGATCTCCCTTAGGATGTCACACATATTACCATCTGGTCAGATGAACAGTAATAAAATGTTAGTATTATAGTTTCTTATTTAGACCTGTAAATGCAATCATTAAGCATTTTTTTTGGTGTTTAAGATTGTTTTATACGGTCATTTGATAATCTCATTGGAATCCAAAACTTGTTTTCTGCTTTGGTTTCTAAATGTGTATCACCACTCCTTCACCTACATGGCTTTCATGGATATATCACAATACTAAGTATAGAGAAAAAACATTGTCCACATTGATGCCTTCCCTTCCACAAATTTTACATTCTCACCATATGACAAATAGCCTCATTTAAAACATGACATCCTAGTTTTTCTATCTGACTTCCACATATGTCGAAAAACGTATATGTTTGTTTTGGATTTCTATGCAACTTCAACCGGACTGCATAGGATGCTATCTTTTCCTACTGTAGGATTGCACAAATGAAGATACAGAATAGTTACGATTCCACCTTCTGTAGATAAGCCACTGGGAACTGCACTTACCCTTGTCAGCTTTTTGTCATTTTTCCATTAGAAATCTTCTTATAATGGGCATAGCAGCTGAGTCTTGGATTTTTTCAATAAATAAATGACCAAAGTACATTTTTATACAGAAGAAAAATCAAATAATAAAACAACAGAAAATTTTAAAATTTACACAAGTGATTTTATTCGGTGTGGCCTGCGTAAGAATCTGGTCTGAACTTTGCTTAGAATGGGAAAAGGTAAAGTATTGGCTATATCTTACTCATTATTCTTAAAAAAAGATATCAAAACCACTTAATTTTATGGTAGCATTTTTTAAAGTAATTTTTAAGACTTTAAAAAATAACTTGCAATGTTTCTAAAGGGGAGTTACAAGCTGTGTAAGTTGAAATATTTTTGGATTATTATTTATGTCCTGTTATATCTAACTATGTTTTGATGTAAAAAAAAAAAGTAATGTACTTTTTACTAACACTATTTACATATTTCATACTGTTTTAAAATTCTAATTTTAACAACACTTTTTGAGAAAAAAGCTCATGTATTGACTTTAAATATTCATTTAACTGTCATCTTATTTTCATTACTGAAGACTATAATTCTTTATTTCTGTTCATAATTACAAATTATTAATATTTACTAAGTGCATTAAAAAGTAGTATATAGAAAAAAAAAGTTATGTCACTTGTTCAATTAATTCCATGGCCATTAGGAAATAATTAAAAATGTAACATATGAGTTAAACAGGGAAATCCAAAATTTTTATTTTTCCTAACTTGTAAAAACCTTTGCTAGACTTGCTTTTCACAGTATTAAAATTTCATTGCAAACTGGATGCAGTTTCAAGATAATTCTTTACTATTAGAAAAAAGTATTTTAAAAGTTATATGTACATATTGTGAAGCTGTCAGTGTCTTACATCTTAATATTTAGGTAACAATAAATGTTTTTTCCAGTCGATGGAGTATAGTACAGAAACATCAAAGCTATTTATGAACAACCACGCAACCCTGTGCAGCAACACACAGATACTGAGGTCCAAAGTGTAATTTAACATGACACTGCTCTCAGCCAACAAGCCAGTTTCTCTAATTATTTAAGTACAGTCAGGTGCTCTTCCAGTATTAGTTCAGCCTGGTAATTTAGACATCACTAAACCATATTTCACCGTTCAGTGTTAACATAGCCTCAACAGTGTCTTACATTTGTCAAAGCTGATGGGACTTGCACAATATATTTTTAAAAAGAAATACATAAACATGGATTTCTCCCAGTAAGACACACACACATGGCTTATGCTCATATAACACTCGTTCTTAAATCAGCAGTGTGCAAAACTAGGCCCTCTCCCTCAAATTCCAAGTTCCTTTCTGCTATATAATGTTAGAGGATATACAGAATTTAGAGACTAAAAGAAAGAAATGGGTAAGATGATCAAGATGAGCAAAAATGGCCTAAAGCCCAAGCACAATCCAACTAAGCAGAGCAACAGACATCTATTTTCATTTACAGCTCCCGAAGAGTGATATAGCTGATGACTGAGTTTCCATGACTGCATACAGTCTGAGTGAAAAATGAACATTCAAAACTTGATGCCAGTAATTTGCCTGAAGATGCTGCATTGGTTTTTAAGGTAAAGAAACTATCTTCAGCTAGCAATAGGTTTCTTGTTGTTATTGTTTGCTTACAAGACTCTGTAAGGCCCTTAAAATGGTTAACGTCCTGTGGGCATTTCCCTAAAAGGGTGTCTCTGTGCTCAGGCTATGAGACAGGACAAGGACTAGGAGCTACTATATCACCATGAAGTGCTAGGGGGACTAAGTTGATGAAATTCACTAACTGCAACACCTTGTGGACTTCACAGTTGCAGTAAATTATTATTTTCTGCAATCAAGAAAGCGCAGGTAGCCTTCAAAACATTCACATATTAGCGTATCTAAAATGTGCCATGGCAAAATTAAATTCTCTTTCACGCATGTGCCTAAGAAAGGAAGTTTGTTTGATCCCTCCCCTTTCAGGATCGACATCCTCACCCTCCAGATTATGCATTCCATAAACTTGTTGCCAACGGAGGTCACAAACACCACAGAATCAAGTGGCCCAATTCCAAAATTTAACTTTCATATTCATACCTCATCACTTCCTCACAGTCTATGCAAGCAGTCACATCAGACTAACATTTCTACGCATTTTTCAAACCAGAAGAGGAGAAAGGGCAGGAGGAGGACATGAATTCTGCTTAGTTATTAAAAGACAGACCATCTCGTTACTTGCAAGAATCCTGCCTTCTGCAATACCTGATTTGAGTTTTATTCAACCTCCTACACTGCGGAATGTGGAAGAGAAGCAGAAAGGAGAATCAAACAAAAACATGCAACTGCATATGTGCAACCCAGAATTTATAGTTAACATTTACAATGAAACATCATATCAGAGATTTAGAAGCATTAGTATGCAAGCAATACATGATAAGGGGTTTAGAATGAGGATCTGGACTGAACAGACACTTCAGTATAATGACTACTACACACATTATTTTGTTTTTATAAGCAATTAAAACAATTAGATGCATCTTCCCAAAACTCTACATGAAAGCATTAAAGGCAAAACGATCCTCCAAACGCAAAATTAACTTTTGCTTCCTTTTTTTGCCTAGGATTAAAATCATACAGCTGGGTTTTAACACTGAAGAACCGTTAATTAAAGCCATGTTCAGTGTTGTATAAAACATAGAAAACAAAATACTGTGAGTATTCCCCAAAGCCTGAGATCATACCATTCTAAAACAATGTGATACAGTACTAGGCAACTCACGCAATGCAAACAATTAGCACACTTTTGTTAGAGCATTGCTTATACAATAAACACTTGGCACATATTGTACTTTATGGTATTCAACCCAGAGGCCGTTTAGAAAGTCCTGTAATTAAGCATCAGCAGTGGTTAACATACAGGGACGCTTTGTTCCAAAACCCACTTTCTCTGTACAAATTTTCTACTTACCTTTGATTCTGTCTAGCCCTGCCTCTTACTGGCAGGGGATGTCAAAAGCAACATAGTATCCAGAACACACTGTATTATTTCAAACACCTGTTCCTTTAAAATCACAGGCTACTGGGCAGCAGATTACACGTGCGGCCATACTCGTGAATTATATGCAAATACAACGTATATGTTTTTATAAAGTCACACACGCTCCATCAAACTGCAGACAGGAAAAGGAATAATCACCAAACAGGTTAGAGGGGCTGCTCCGAGAGACTGTTTAACCAGCCTCTATGCCCCTCCTATGTTAATAACTGAATAGGGAAAACTCAAAGAAGAAAGTAATAACGAATTTAGGGGTTAAAAGCCCTCCCTAAAAGGAGAAAGTCAGACTTTATGTTACTGCATATACCGCTAGCTACATAATCAAGACGCAAAGCTTGGCTGTGTTAGGAGAATGTTGTTAAGTAATCCAGCATACACACACCTAACGCTGAAGTACTGTCCTGAATTAGATGCTGCTGCTAAGTGCAGTCACGAAGTTCAGTGAATAACACCAATTGCTCAATTTACTTCTGGCATCAAGTTATACTTTCAACAGTGCCTGGTAAACAGCTAAAAATATTACTCTGATGCATTCTTCTTCTGCTAGGCAATACTTTTTTTTTCAGTCCTGTCCTGGCAAAAGTAAGGTCTGTGTCATATCCTGTCAAAACACGACAAAGCAGAAAAGCCAAATTTCGCTATTACAGCAAAGGCTGCAAGGATTATGCAGTTTTCTCTCCCATGTAAAAATAACACACAGTATTTTCATTTTGTTGCTGCACAATCACCATTAACAGAACAGTGATTTCCTTATCTGGTTCTAATGGCTGTTTTGTGGTATATTTGACAAGGTGCACCAGCAACACAGAAGTACCTGTTTCTCTGTGTTTTCAAAATACATCTTTTGGCTGGGAGATTAACAAAAACTGAACTAAAACTAAAGTTAGCAAAAACTCTGTGCTGTTGCTTCTCATAGTTAGCCAGGATTTGAAAGCTCAGACTGTTTTTCCACCTCCACATGCAAGCAGGTTTTTTTAAAAACCCAGGTATTTAAAGCTACTTTGTAGTTGCATCCCACGGATTTCTAGAAGCATCTCCATATCAACTGCTCATCCATTGTTTATAAAGTGTTCTACAAAAGAGTGAACAGATAGCATTAAATGCAAACAGTGTATGTTGGAGCCATCATATGACAAAATAAAGTTGAAGGCCCAACAAAAAATAATTTATTTCAACCACTGGAGCTTCTAATAAACAACTCCCTCAAATTTTTTCTCCTTTTTGAGTCAAATCACTTCTAATTATCTTTTGAGATAATTAGATATATCTTGTAAAGAAGAACCATTTACTGCTTTCTATACAGCTTAGAGAATAGATCCACATAGCTTACTGTCTTGTCTTCAACCCAGGTCAGCAGAAGATTCATAAAGAAATCCTTCACACCCATTAAAACTGACAGTTAACGGCAGAAATATAGACTAAGATTCTTATTATTTCACAGTCCTTCACTCCTACCAAGCTCCAGGAATGGGATTTTCAAAAAAAGACTGAGCAAATAAAACCTCTACAGTATCAGCTGGAATTGCGTTTAATCAGAAACTCTGAAAATCAAAGTCTTCACCTACCATATGACAGCCTTCCAAACGCATGTAAGATTGTTCTTGGAACACAGAATATATGCTGCTTTTGAAAACTACTAACCTGGAATGACATACAGTTCTTGGACAGAGAGGAAAGGCAAAATCCTGGGCTTTTTAATGGATGGGAATTTTTTTTTACTTCAATCTCAGTAGGACCAGACTCTCTCCTTACCTTTAACTTGTCTTGAGAAACTTTGTTAGTGTATCAGAATCAAACTAATAAATAGGGCTGGTTCTTTTTGTCCCCAAATACTACACAGTAACAAGACCTCATTAACTATAATAAATGATCTGTAAAAACAAGTTTACCAAATTTCCCACAAAAGCAATTCCAAAAATAAGGAATTGCAGTCAAAATATTTCAGCCCGAAACACTTCTCCAGAATTTCAAATTCTCTGAAACAGGAGTTCTGAGTAACTCTTCTGGTTGTATCACCAACTTTCTATTTTAATTCACACAGAAGTACTAATCAAAGGCAACAGGTAATAAAAAGTTAAAAAATCGTATTTCCAGGATTACATTTATTCTAGAAATACATACAATCAATAAATGAAAACGTATCTTAAAGATCAGAGCAGTCAGTCAAAACTAAAAAGCTTCAGTTCTGAAGTAATCCAAATGCATCTGCAATGAAAACATTTACCTGCTATTAGCTTTTGGAGGGTACTCTTATCTCCATTAACAGCAGCAGCATGCACTTCAGATGCTAACGAGGAACCACTGAAGAGGCAGTTTGCTGAAATATTCATACTCTTTCAAGGTATTACCATGGGTCAGATCTGCACCACCACCATTTTTTGCAGGAATTCAGTTCTAGAAGAAAACAGTAAAATAGAATTAATTTTATAATGGGTCATTAAAACAACTCAAACAATGCTAAAGCGAATAAACTGTTCTGTTAAAAGCAGAAAAGAACACACACATTTTTTATTTCATGGATTAAATCTACCTCTAGCTAAAATTCAAACAGAAATGCCTACATTAAGGAGATATATACATATATAACCGTTTCATTGCCTTCAACATAAATTTCAATCAATAAGCTTTGCAAAAGTCTGCAAATAGGAGAGTGTTTACCTACAAATCAACAGACTGTTCTTCAGAGCATTGCTATGCATGCTTCAATTCAGTAACCAATTTAGTTTGTTATCAAGTATCAACTTGATATATTCCTCCAGTACTTGATACCTGGTGGTATTTTACCATGGTGCTCTATGGACATATGCAGGACAAGGTTTATAAGTTGAAGTAATATCTTTTATTTCACCAACTAGCATAACTGAAATAATCAGATCAGCTTTCTAGATTGCAAGTGTTCTTCAAACCTGAACAGAAGTTTGAAAATGTGTGTGTAAGAAAAGACACAATGAATTAGACCAGAAGTCCAGCTTTAAATCCTGTCTCAGACTGGCCAATGGTAGATGCCAAAGAACAGAGCAAATATATACATATATAAAAGATAATAATTATATATATGAATATGATTTTGTCCCCCCCTTCCAAATACTCTCCCAATGTACACTTATTTCTAGTTCAATCACTTCCTGAAGTGGACTTGGTTTCTGTATATTTAGTACTCTGCAAATTCTGCTAATTATTTCAATTTATTTCTCTACTATAAACCTGTCCAGTCTCCCCTTAAGATTATGGAAACTTATAGCATGCAAAACATCCACTGGCAAGGAGTTTCACACCACAACCAAACACTGTATGGACAAAGCGCTTGCTTTCATCTGTCTTGTCCTGGCTCTTGCCATTTGAGGGCCCTTAATCCTTGTACTGGAAGGAACAGTAAATAAACAATTCTTATCCATCAGTAATTATTCTACACATTTTTAACATATCCTCATAGCTTACTTGGCTGTTACTAAAGCAGATGCTTTTCTGTATGCACAACCATTTTAACTGCCCTTTTTTGGACCTTTTCACAGTTCTATTCTAACCCTTTTGAGATGGAAAGAAAACTCCACTAGTTATTCAAGATGTGGGCAAAACATGGATTTATGCAGTGCTATAATGGCATTCTCTTCTTTGGTCTCTATTTCTTTCCTAAATCACATCTACTGCTACAGTTGCCTTCCTAGCCTCTTCTGAAATGGAACCAGTACCTTCGCTGAGCTACCATATCACTGCCTCAAGATCTTCACAATAATCAGCTCAGGTCCACACGCTATTTCAGAAATGAAGAGGGGTCTGCACACTTGAAAACTTGTTGATTTTCTCCAAAAGTATCAAACACTTGAACTTCTACTTTCAACTCTTACCACAGTGCACATTTGGAATGGAAAACAAACTGAGGTAAGCAAACAATAATTGTACACATCAGGAAAAAAAAAAAAAAAAAAAAAAAGGAGCTATTGCTGAGGCTGTCTACTAAATTCTGGGAGTTTTTCACCTCATCTTCTGTTCCATGCTAATTTAAATATACTCCTTTTGTCATGTCCTACATTTACATCATAGTACACTTCGAAAACAGCAAGAGGAAGCTATTTTGCTTCAACTGTTATTTTCAACCATCTTAGTTTTATCTGTTCTATAAATTTTATATGTTGCTACACAGCATCTGTTGTTATTAAGATAATTGCAGATGCATACATATGTTGGAGGGAAATATTAAAATTTGTTGGAGGGAAATTATTAGAATACCAGAAAAACATTCACTTTTATGTAAAATGAAGTGAAAATTTCTACAGCAGATATTAAGCATGAAGTAATAAAAGTAAAGGCTTTTACCTGCAAACAAAAAAGAAAATCAAATACAACTTAATACGTTAATTTAATTGTAGACTCTTCTTTACAAGCTCCAAACTTCCTTGGAGAGCTGATAAGAAAACTAATACAGGAAGCTTCATGGCAAATCCAATCAGTTACTCAAAGAACACCTGCACAATTATGGTATCAGTTCATACCACATCTCTGGAATAAGCACAAATATGGAACCATGAGGCTGTGCAAAACTGCTCAACAACACATCAATATACTGCATCCAGTCTGCATGAAAACGCTCAGGTGTAACTCAGTGTCTAAAGTATACCACATGATAACTGCAGACAAAGCTTTTAACACACTAGCATCAAAATTGTTGCTTCTCCACCTTGTCCTCAGACAGCCAAGTGCATACTATGCTGCTTCTTAAAACAGCTAACCGCACCACTGAACACTCCTTTCCTGAAGTCTGTCTGGTTGAGTTTTCATGAGCCATGAAAGCGGGTTCACCATGTCTTAAGAAATATAACACCTTACCTTCCAACCTCTCTCCCGTACAAAAACTAGTAAAGGTGTGACTAGAAAGGCATGAGATGCTGGTTTCCTTGAGTACATATACTAGAACTCCTCACTACGGGAACGCTTCCTCACTTGTGTTCATGGATCTCCCTTTGCTGTCTGTCAGTCACTTCAGAACCAGGAGTAAGTACGGTATTGCCTAACTACCACTCCTTAGAAGACATATGTTATGGAAACATGCAATGACTCACTACACTTTAACAAAGCAAGCAATCTCCCCAAACCCAACTTTTGTTTCAGGCACACCTATAAAATTAGTTCAGAAGTCATCCTAGTCACCCAACAACCAGTTTGACAACACCATGCACCTGTATGGCATTTGTACCTGTCTGAAGTGACCTGTTGTTAGAGCACAATGTTACTTGCTCCTACACCAGCACTGGTGCACTCCATCAAGAACGCTGGTGCAGAAGTGTGAGGACCAGTTCCTCACATAACTTCATGAAAGTATTTTTTCTCATTAATAGTTCTGGAGCCATTTCTGGTCATCTGAAACCTATTGAACATCATGATCCTATCCCACCGCTCTCCTCTTCTTCCATGAACCTCAGAATAACATGACAATGATGATGTTCAGTATCTCTTGGAAGTCATGAATGCTTCTATCCTTATTGAGTTCGGCGAACCTCAGAAAAGCCACTGAACGTTTTTTTGACACAACTGTTTTACCACATAAGTAGATGATCCTTCCCATAATCAGAAGCACACCATTAATGGATTCATGGCTTTGTTAGCTTCTAGGAGCAGAGAATAGAAAGGAGTTCAAAGAGTCTAATGTGACCACAGGTTAACAACACTTCCACTTTTAGAGCCATATAAGACAGGCTAACAGTGCCATAATACACCACAACAAATTACAGAAAAGCTCAACTTGACTTGGTGCTTAAGAAAGCCAAAGAAAGTACAGATACATACATGACAACGCAGGGTGGACAGAGCTTACACAAGCCCAAACACACTTTAAGACACAGAGCACAACTGTTTTAATTTTAGTGTAACAGCCTTTCAAACATTCCCAGTTGTAGCTAGAACCATTCTTTTCTTTTAAGGAGGATAAAGAATATCCACATCATTCAAAATACTTGCACCATTTGCTGCTTCCCAAGCATCCTCTGCTCCTCCAACAGACTGCTTTTTTGACTTACATGACACATAATTAATATGTTTCATTCAAAGCTAAACATTTCCTCCCAGCCTAGCAGTATGGTTTATGCTTTCTGGTATCCTCTCTACATTATACTGGATAAAAGCAGATGAGGCATTTCTGACTCAGGTAACCCTGAAGAAACCAAAAGGGACATGAAAGTGAGTGTCAGTTACAAGTAGTCGCAGTGCGTCCCCCTACTTTACCAGTACTTTTTTTCTCCTCAGTTATAAATATAAATTTTCCCACTATATGAAGGAAACTACAATACTCAACTACAATCTGAAGAGGAAAGAAAGAGAAGGGAAAAGGCTACAGAGATGGATCATGTGCTACATAGTTTAACATGCACTTGGCATACAACACTACAGCAAGACTGAGCATATATGTATTCTACAAGGTCCAAAGTTTTACTGGAAGAGGATGAAGCACTGCATTTTAGGTGGTTTTCCTTTCGGTGTTTAGAACTCCGGAAGTGACAAAAAGCACAAATCTGCTGAAGCGCCAAGGAATGAAACTGAACGCTGACGTTCGACTTTAACCCTATTATCAAGCTGAAATTGCTCCACCCTCCCACCAGCCGCTCTGCCCCCTCACACGGGCTGCGTTCCCCCGCCTTGTAAACACGAAGTTGCTTCCCCAACTCCGAGGACAGCAAGACCCCAGCGGGCACAGCGCCCAAACACCCCTCAGGTCCCCGACAGTCAAAGCCCTTTCCCCAGTCCCGGCGCCCGAAAGGCCCAGGCGGGACCCAGCGACACCAAACGGAACATGGACAAACTTTCCGCAGCCGCCCCGGGGCTGCCCGACCCGCCCGAGGCGACGGAGCTGCCGCGCGCTTCCCGCCACCGGTGAGGGCTAACAGGGACCCCTCCCCCGCCCGGACAGAGCGGGCCGCGGGCCCCCGGGCCCCACAACGAGCTCCGGCGCCCGATCAAGAGCGGAAGAGGCTGCGGTGCCGCCAAGGCGGGAAGGGTTAACCCTGCCTCGCCCGGACAGTGACAGCCGCCACCCTCCTCTCCTCCCCTCTCCGGCGCCGCAGCTGCGCCCCGTAACTCACCTCGACCCCACCCGCCGCCTCATTGCGCCGCCAGCAGGCCCCGCCCCTCACCGGCCGGGCGGGGCCGGGGCTCGGGCTCACGCGCGGGCGGCCCCGGTGCGTTCTGGGATCGCCTCTGCACCTCCTACCCTCCCCCCCCACCCGGTGCCGGGCGCGGGCCGCTGGCGGCGGCTGGGACTACGCTTCCCGGCGTGCCCCGCGCAGCGCGGAGACCCGGAAGTGAGCGGCGGAGGCGGGGAGCGCGGGGCCCCGCGGTGGAACTTGCCCGGGTGTTTCCTGGCGACGGGGGAAGTGAGGAGCCGCCGCCGCGGAGAGTGGGAGCCGCGTTTCTCCCCCTCCCGGGCGCCCGATCTACCATGAGACCCGCCATCTTCCCGCTCCTGCCTGACCCTGGCTGCCTCCTTCTCCTCCTGGTGAGCAACCGGCTTCTCACAGCCTGGCCCCGCCGCGGTCCCGGCGAGGGGAAGCATCGGCCTGGGCTGGGCGGCGTGGGGGCGGCCGGCGGGCCTCGGGGCTCTTCCCTCCTGGCTGACAGCGTCCTCCCGCTCCCCCCTTTATGCGTGCCCGGGACGTGCCTCGGGCCGGGTGGCGGCCCCCGGCCCCGCCGCGGTGCTGCCCTCGCCTCGCCTCGCCGGGGGCCGGAGCCAGGGCCGGGGCCGCTCCGCCGACACCTGCTCGGTGGGGTGCGGGGAGGCGAGCGGTGGCTGCGGGAGCGGGCCCGGTTGGTGGAGCCCGGTGTTGTGGCCGAGGCTGATAGGCTGCGGACCCGGAACGGGCCGGCGGCGGGGCGGGGCTGGGCTTGGGCTCGGCGCCGTCCGGGCCGAGGCTCGGGAGCCGCCGCGGGCCCGGGGCATTGGCCTGGCGGGCGGTGGGGCCTGGCCCCGGCTCCTCCGCGGGGCAGGCCGGCGTCACGCCTCCCCTTTCAGGAACTAAGGAGGGAAGGCGAGGGGAGGGAGCGGGCCCGGGGGGGCCGCGCAGCCCCTCGGGCGGGAGCGGTCGCCGCGGCTGCCGGGAGGGAGCTGCCGTAACGGTGCCTCTCCGGAGTCCGCTTCTCGCCCCTGTTTCTGTGCTGCCGCCCTTAAACCGAGGGGAGCGGGTTGCCGTGCCCGTGCCCGAGCGAGGAGGGAGCTGCCTGGGCGCCCTTTCCGTGAGCCCGTCTGCGGTGAACTGACCCCGGCCGAGCTCAGCGACCGAAGCCGGGAAAAGTCCCTGAGCTGTTTTGCTCCGTTGTCACATTTATCTTTAGTTGTCAGACCACAGCACTGTTTTTTTCAGGCTGGCATTACCTGTATGATCTAAGTCACCTTCTTCCTTTGCATGCACAGAAACTCAATCACTGATGCGTGTCTTTTGTGGAGATGTCTGTGTTATATTTTATCTATTTTTTTTAAACAGGCAGATATAGTGATTCTTACTTTTCCAGAACTGTATTATGCCAGATTCTGGGCTTTTTGTAGCATAAGTGACTTGCAGAGCTAAAAGGGACTTGTGTGAATAAGTTTAATAGGATTTGGTCTTAAGATGCTAGTGAGCTTAATCAATCAATTTTAAACATTTGGGAGAGTAAAACTGGCCAGAAAATAAAGAAATAATTGGAGGTAAAGGTAGACAGAGCTCTGGGGATCCAAAGGGATGTATGTAGTAATAGAGCTACTAATGAATGAATTAATTAATAGAAATGTGAGGACAAATACTTATTGAACAGAACAAGCACTTGTTATCCCTTTGAAATGTGCGCTTCTACCTGGATAAGCTCTGGTTAAATTATTATAAACTTCCTGTAATTTCACGCTTAGTAAATATACATGATTGGTAGGGTTTGAAAAAACACACTTGAAATGTTTATATATAGATTACTATTTATAGTGTGTTAGCTCTCTGTATGAGAGACTAAAGTGAAGAACCTGGTATTTTGCAGTCACATCTATGCATTAAAAC
The DNA here is from genome assembly GCF_031877795.1 of Strix aluco. NCBI lineage: Eukaryota > Metazoa > Chordata > Aves > Strigiformes > Strigidae > Strix > Strix aluco. Next base: position 67,070,430 of record NC_133931.1, on the reverse strand, counting down.
AAGAATGTTGCTTATGCGCTAGGTTGGCTTTTACCATTGTTTTAAGTACAGACTCCAATGAGCAAAAACAAGGAGTGTGTACTGGTTTAAAATGTCATTTAAATGAGCAAGTACAAGTTTGAAAAAGTGGACATGAGTTAATGAAAGCATTTTTCTTCCTGGTACAGTTGGTTGATCAATGCAAATTTAATATGCATCCGTTAGATCTATGTGTGCTGACTACAAAATAGGAAGTGGCCAAGATCTGAAATTTCCCCATGTTTTAGTTGCTGTTTCTTTGTGTATGGGTCACTTAAACTGATTTCTAATGTGATTTAAAAGAACTGTATACATAAAACTTCAAGAAGAATACAGATCAGGGTTGTTTTTAAAAACAACAAAATATATAATGTTATCTGTGTAATTCTTCAGCATTTTATTGGACATGGCCCTGTGCTGTAAGGTGCCTATTTACATACTTGGATTGAGCCAATGAATCATTCCTTTTAGTAGACTTGTTAAAGAGTTTTGGAAAAGTTGTCCTGAGCAGACTGGGAGTGGGAGGGATCCTTTTTCTTTAAAAAAGATGAAAAACTCTTTTACAAAGTATGGTGTCTGTTTTATCATAACATTCAGAGAATCTGGTAGGGTGTACCAGATTGGCTTTAAAGTTCTGGTAATTGGTTTTTCTTGTTACTGACAGCCACGAATACTTAAGACCAGCAATGCAACCATGATCCTGGTTGGTAAGGTTTGGGAGAGCACTCTGCTCTCCATCCTTTGGATGTGCCATCTAGCAGAGCCTCTTTGAGCATGGCAGTTGGCATAGTTTGTGGATAAGTGAGCTTATTGGTGTTACATCAATGGTTCCTCAAACAGAATGCAATGATACTTAGCTGTGAAAACAGCTTACTAAGCTGGTCTTGTTTAGTAATAGCAATGAAGTTAAAAGAAATGATTTACTTTTCCAGAATTTTGGGTAAGCATATTGCTTTTCTAGATGGGGAATTAAAATGCTGCAAAAGGAAGAAATGATACAATGTCAATATCAAAAGAAGTTCTTTTGTCTAAAGAAGTTTGACAGTAGGAGATCACTAAAATTTTAAAGGGCTTTGGGTCTCACTCCGTTATTCTCCCTGGTCTCACTGAAGGTTGGCTTGCTAGGATGGAGATTGCTGCGCAGAGTGTTAGAGGGAAACCTACCAGTCCCAGCACAACCCTTTTCCCTTCCAACTTCTCAGCCTCATATACTATCATTGTACTGGGCTGCTGGGAGACAAAAAGGGGCTGGAGGGAGGGTGGGGGAAGTACAGGCTGGCATGACCCCTGCCTCTGCAGTACTGGAACCGAGTGGAAGGACAAGCAGTGCACAGCACAGGCTGTAGAGGATCATGTACAGCTGACTGCAAGACTGGAATAAGAGATGCACGTTAATGTCATGAAGCCCCTTGTACTTGTAGATTAAGGTGTTTCTGCCATGTTCGTATGTTGCTTAATACTGGGTGGAACAGATCTTTAAGATGAATCCAAGGCAGTGGAATAAATGCTGACAGGACAGTGGCTCATCACAATCTCCTCTAAGGTGTGGTTCTTTGGCTTTGCTCTAACCAATCATTCTGTATGTTTGCCTCTACTTGTAGATGTGTATATCTTACCTATAAAGAAAATTCTAGAACTAGATACTCTGTTGCACATGCTGCTTCTGCATATGTTTGAAAGACATTTGTTATATTGCTCAGTACTTCACTGGGAGGCTCGTGGGCAGTGTCCCTGAGCAATAGATGTGACTAGAGGAAACCACCGATAGTGCAAGAAATGAAAGGGGAAGTTCTCTGTGAGTTTTGTTGTTTTGGTTTTTTTTCCTTTCCCTCAACTGTAAAAGGATTTCCCAATTCTTGCACTTCAGTCGGTGGGGGTTTATTAGGTTTCAAAACACCACTACTATACCTTTTCTCTGTAGCTTGTTTGGAAAGGTGTCATGGACAAACTGAGAACACCTACTTCTTAATGTTTGGCAACACCTTTGGAAGAGTGTATTTGTCCTTTTCTCTTCTGAAAGCATGAAATGTTGGTGTGTTTTCTGAGTCTTAAAGCTTACCTAGTTTTCTAATTAGTAGCTTCTCTTCACTTGGGGTTGTTATGGAAACCTCGTGTATGTTCCATTTATGATTCAGTAGCCCCACTGTCTATGTATGCTCTTCTCTAGAAGTTGCAGTTTATCATTGCCAGATAATATTTAGTGTTACAGTGGGTCTTGTACTATAACATTTTATATTTTAGTGAAACTTCGAAAATACTACTTATATAGCAATGCAGTTGCAGCTGTTAGGAGCAGTAACTTAGAAAAGGCACTGGTCAATGAACTTTTGAATTTCCTATTAAACTTTTAATTGGAAAAAATACTGTAGGGTAATACTTCTGTTTCTTGTTTTACTGGCACTGCCTTTCATGTCTTAATATGACACCAAGTACCCAAATAATGAAAGGAAAATGAAATAAAATTATGTCTTTTAAGTTAATATTAAATGCTGTAGTAAGTTGCCCAAAGAGAAGTTGAACTCTGTATGTTTTATGTGTAGAACATATTTCTGTGCATTTGCTCTCCCTGCATATGTATTAAACAAATCTTATAGTTGGGAATCCTGCTGAAAATGTAATATTCTGCACTTGAGCATTAGTCAAAGATTGTAGTTACAGGCAAATTTTAGGCCACTGAGTCTTATGCAACGGAAGGGGTTCCCTCTGAGTAGCATGGGAGGTCTGAGGTGGCCATCATCTGTCATGACCTCTAAGAGTGAAATAGTAATTAACTGAGGACCTTTCCCTAGGTTGGGGAGGGGGGGGATGGGGGGTTGTGAGTAGGGGAAGCTTAGACTCTTGCTATGAAGAAGAATTGCATTCTTCTTGCGGTGTCATGTGATGGGCAAGATTCCTGTTTGGAGTGCTCAGGAGGGAAGAGAGGAGAAACTGAACTGATTCTTCAAGCACAATACTCAGACAATACTGGAAAATGTTTGAATGAGTTATTGATAGTAGGGTGTCAGAGATCCTGTTGCTGGCAGCTGAAGAACTCTGTGGTGACACACTCCTTGATTTTCTTTTGATATCCTTACTGTTCTCCTCCATAATTTGCTTTCAATTTTTTTGGCAGGGCAGCTTTCTTAAGCGAGAGACTAGTCCTTTTCTTGGGAAAGCAGAATTACCACTGGTTATTCTTATACATGCCCAGCAGTTATCCCTTGTGTTTTAATCAAACCTATTTATTTTGAAAGACTTTAAAGATCATATGCTGCTATTCAGGAGATCCAGATGTTCACCTTGCAGGCTCTTCTGTAAGGCTCACTTGTACAGTTTCCAGATATTTTGTTTGCTTGAAGGGAGGGAGTTGTCTTGCGTGAAAAGCAAGTATATAAAATACGCTGTAAATTTTATACCAGAGCTTCTTGAAGAAGCTCTTCAAGAGAGTCTAGAGATGTATTTAAGTAATAGGTGCTTCAATAATGAAGTGATTTTGGATGCATTAGCAATACCTTTTTTTTTTCCCACACACACACACTCTCCCCTTGTTTGAAAGTGAGTTTGCTAGTGATTTAGTGGAGGAACACAGGAACATTTGGGAATGTAAGCAGAAGCAATATAGGGTGTAGATGTCAGAGCCTAAGGAATGTTTTCTTCCAAAACTCTAAACTGGAGAGAGCTCCCCTGAGAAGCAGAGGAGGGCAGGTGCATTGTAGAGAATTAGGAAAGCAAGTGAGATCAAAATTTCCTTCTGAGGGTTTTGCCTTTGCAGTTCTTTCCCCCGATATGTCTTTGTGCATCAGAAGCATGATAACTACTTGTAGAAACATACATCATTTTTTTTCAAAACCATTAGAAATGTCAACTGCTCATATAATCTAATTTTAAAAAAAGTTCATAACTGAGATATTAGAAGTTTGATTAACTTTCTTTTTTTGTAATTTACTGACTCTCTGGTATTTCATTTTACATTGTTAAGGGTTATTCTGTAAAGCTATTGCTATACTCAACAGTAATACAGAATATTTTTTTCACTGCCAGTTGAGGATGCTGTATTTCTCCAAACCAGCTGTAGGACCCTGTCCATATTAAATTATGCTCTGGTGATTACAAAAAGTGCCTTACAAAAAGTCACAAGGTATATTGCGAAGGAGTTCCATAATTTTTCCTTTTTTCCATGTTTGCTACTACTGAGAAGCTGACTGTCCTAATAATACACCCTTTAAAGCTAAGAGCCATTCATGCCATTAAGTGTGCAAAGTTCCAGCACTGTGCCCTCCAGATAAGCACCTCTTACTTGCAGCCTCTTCTAGGAATGAAGCAACCCTGGAAGCTCCTTCACACACATGCATGTATGCCTTTAATTTGGTAGTGATCCACAAGATCTGCTCTTTGTGTAGCTGATAGAACAGAAATGTTATCTTGTTGGCTGCTGTGGCACTAAGCAAAGTGCAGCAGTCTGTATCTTAAACCATGTATTAGTTGAAACAGAACACTGCACGTGGTTATCAAAATGCAGGTGCTCTATGTATACCTTCAGCAAATAACTGGTTTCCAAGTAATTGTATATGCAGCACGAGATTTCTGGTAAACACAGTAAATCTCCTGTTCATCTGTTTTTATTGTAGTAAATGTTTTGGGTTTCTTCCTTCCACCTGTTTCTTCATCTATATTAGTTTGGCTTCAACAAGAAAGCTTTAATGAAGAGGAGTATTGAGAGCCTCACCGTATTTACCTGATAGGGTCAAGTTGTAGAGTTTGTTTTTTGATTGCCACTGGAAGTTTGACCATTTAAACGGGAAGGGCCCTCTAAAGGTCATCTGGTTTTATTCCCTGCTCAATAACTTAGGGTTAACTTAGATGGAGTTGCTCAGGGTTTTGCTCAGTTGAGTCTTGAATATCTCCAAGGATGGAAGTTCTACAGCTTCTCTGGACACCTCTTTTACTGTTTGATCAAAACCTGTTGAAAGTTTTATCTGAAAAATCTATTGGAGCTGCAGCTTATGTCCATTGCCACTTGTCCTATTATTATGCATATTTGAGAAGAGTCTGGCTCTGCCTTCTCTGTAACTTCCAACTAGGTCATTGGTAACAGCAGTAATAGCCTCCCCTTCTTAAGTCTGGACAAGTGCAGTTGTCTCAGCCTCTCCTTGTATGCCCTGTTGTCCAGCCACTACTCATCTTCATAGCCTGGACTTCACTCCCATATGTTAATGTCTCCTACAGGCAATCCCAAAGCTGGACAGAATGCTTCAGATGTGTTCCCACAAGTGCCAAATGAAAGGGAAGAATCAGTTCCCTTGGTCTGCTGGCTACATTTTTGCTAATGCAGCCCAGTATGCAGTTGTCTTTGCTGTAAGGGTTGCGCTGCTGACTCCTGTTCAACTTGCTCCCCAAGACATTTTCTGCAAAGCTGTTTTCTATCCGGTTGGTTCCCAGCCTGTATAGGGTTTATTCCATCCGAGATGCAGGACTTTGCCTTCATTGAACTTCATGGGGTTTCTGTCAGGCCATTTTTTCGAGCCAGCTGAGCATTCTCTGAATAGCGGATCTCACCTCTAGCATAATAAGCCACTTCCCTCAGTTCAGTACCCTGAAGAAGTTTGCTGAGGGGGCACTCTGTTCCATCATTCTGGTCACTAGTAAAGACAAACCTTACACCCTGTACTGATTTGGAGAAACTCCATTAGAGACCAGCTGGACATGGTATCTTTAATTACAACCCTTTGAGCCCAGTAGTCCAGCTGTGTCACTCACTTCATAGTTCACTTGTTCAGTTCATATATCGCTGATTTAGGTCTAAGGATACTTTGAGATGCTATGTTAGAAGCTTGCTAAAGTTAAGGCAAACAATGTTCAGTACTCTTCCCTCATTTACAGAGCTAATCATCTCACTACAGAAAGCAGTTAGATTGATTTACTTGTTCTAAATCCATGCTGAATGGAGTGGCTTCTGGAAAGAAAATAATCCCTATAATCCTACTGGGGACCCAGGAAAATGCATTTTGTCTGGTTCTGTGGCTCTGTGTATGTCCAACTTGCTTAAGAGCTTTCTAACTTGGTCTTCCACTCATGTGAGTAATGCTTCTCTTCCCTGGTACTCTACTACTAGGCTCATCAGTAGAAAACCAGACAAAGATGACATTGGGTTTCTAAGCCTTTTCCATGTCCTTTGTCACTATGTCCCCTACCAGTTTAGCAGCAGGCCTACAATTTCCTTAGTCTTCCTTTTGTTGCCAGCATACCTGTAGAAACCACCTGTGTTACCCTTAACATCCCTCTCTAGTTTCAAATCCAGCTGAGCTTGGGCTTTTCTAATTTCATCCTGCTTCCTCAAACAATGTTTCTATACTCCAACCAAGTATTTATTTTCTTACCTATACCTTCTGTGTACTCCTTTTTATAAAAAACTAAAACCAACATCATCCAGAAAGTCTCTGTCAACCCATGTAGGTCTTCTGCCATACCTACTTTCTGCACAGTGGAGTGGATTGGTTTTGTGCTTTGAAGAGGTTGTCCTTGAAGATCAACAGGTTCTCATGGGCCCTTTTGGCTTTCAGAGCCAAGTTCTGTGATTTGTTATTAAGACCTGAGTGTCTTCAGTTCTTGTCACTTTTTTCAGGGTTCTGTAAGGTATGGTTTTCTATTAAAAAATAAGTATTGTAGTAGATTATAGATGGGAATTCGTTTGAGCCTCAATCATTGGTGACCTATATCTGAAAGTTTCATCATCAGTGGTGATGAAATGAAACACTGGAGGTCCCAATGGCTTGTTTCCTGGAAGATGTAATATATAACATCTGATGTGTTGGAGTCTCCCAGCTGCTTCACTTTGGAACCAAAATTAAGGATATGCTAACTGACAGGGAGATTTCAGGTATATGGTTTGCTGCATTCAGTTTCAAAAGAAGACACTTCTCTATGGCATTGATTTTTTTTTTTTTTTTTTTTTTAAAATCACTGAAACTTTGTATCCTAAATGGTGTTTATCATACAGGAACCTGAGCAGAAGGTAGAACCGTACAAATACAGTAAATGACCTGGTTCCTTGGCATACTTTTTGCAGCCAGCATGTCTCCTGTCTTGCCTGACATCAGTGATTCTTGCCTGTTTTCCATGTGTGCTTCACTGAGGTGCATCCAAAAAAAAAAAAAGTCTATAATGGCATCAGGTTTTTTGGGTTTTATTTTTATAGATTTGTGGAGAAAAGAAAAGCAAATCTCTGTTGTAAGATAACTGGCAGTAAAGCTTACGTTTCTTCTCCAAGTGGATTTGTGTGGCAATTGGGCATAAACATGGAGAGAACTTGGTCATTAGGAACTCTGCAAGGAAGTATTTTGAAAGGCAAGGAATAGGTGCCTGTTCCAATGGTCTCAAAAAAGAAAACAACAGCTGTGATAGTGTTTTGCTGTTTCCCATAGCTGTCGTGATTATGAAGTGATGATATAATTAACTTCCTCAAAGGCTTCACAAAGGGAAAGATTTTCAGTGATGTATCCACATTTATAATCCTAAGAAGAGCTTTTTGTTCCTTTAGTCACTGTCTATCACTTCTGTCTCTTATAGTTTAATGAAATCCCCTTTCTTAAATCTTGCTGGAAACACTTAGCCCCTAAATTCTTTGCCAGTCATAAAAATTATGAATTTTCATAAATGTGTGTATGAAAGTACTTTTTTTTTTTTCCTTCTCCCTGTTGAGTCAATTCACTTGGGATTTTGGACAGAATGCCTGAAAGACAAATTAGTTGCTTCACAAAGGTAATTAAGATAGTATGTGGAGCAGGGGGTGAACAGTTAGGGGTTCTTTCCTACTAATGATCCCTTAATTAGTGAAGGGAGCTCAGCGAGGGTGTGGGCCTCTCAGGAATTACCTCTGAATGACATTTAAAACTGCTTTGGTTAAGAATTTATAATTGCAGGTGGGAGCAGCCCTTTTTTTAAAAAAAAAAAAAAATATTTTTTCTGTCAACATAGGCCAGTAGATTTTGCTAAATCAGTGTATGTATGTACATATAATTAGTGTTACATAGTTATTAAACATTATTTTAAAATAACCCAATACATATCTGTGATACCTTGCTGAGGATTTTGGTAACAATTTTGGTTGCAGCAGTCCTCTGTGTTGAGAACAGTAAGCTCGCTACATGGAACTGGTTAACTGCAGAGCCAGTGTGTCTGATACTTGCTACCACTTCAAGTGCTGCACCATGTGAATGTGTTAGTATTATTTTTAGGACCAGTTTGGAATACTTGTTTGAATATTTTTGTGGGAGTCAGCCTGAAGCTGGCAGGGTTAATATTCCTTGGGGAAGGTAAAGCAGCAACAGGGTATCTCTGTATCATGTTCTTTTGTGCACTTCAAAATATCTGTGGCATGTGTCCTATCCTCTGCATTATTTACTCTTCTGTCCAGAGTTATCCAGGATAAATTGACTGTGTATGTGCAGGCCCTTAGCAGCTGTTTAGGGTAGAAAGAAAATAGCTCTTATGCAGTCTGAAATTAGCCACTCATTCTTCAAGCTACATGCAGCTGTGGTCTCAAAGGTGAATTTTTCTCTTCAGATTCAGGCAGTATTGCTTTAATCAGTGCTCTTCTATAGAAGATAGCCAATGGATTTCTTGTAAAATGTATCTTTTTTTTTCCTCATTTAAATTGGGAGATTTTTCCAGTGCCAACAATTGGAAATTGGAACATTAACAAATGTCAATTGGAATGCAGCAGTGGAGTAGTATTTCTATTACTGCTTATTTCAAAAGATCTTATCCCTTATCCTCTCATATGTCATTTTAAGGTAAAAAATAATAAATACTAACCTAAAAATTGAGGCAAGGCATTTTTTAGACAAGCTAATAGATTGCCAGTGAGCTTTAATATACTGTGATTGGTAGTTTCCATGTGTAGAATAGAAGTTTGTGGAGTGTGCATCAGAAATTTACCTGGAATAAAGAAAATAAAATAACATAAGTTTAGATGATGTTTAAATGGACTTATTCTAAAGTTCAGACTTCTGACATTAAGGGAGTGGGAAGCTGAGGGCAACAAAACTCCCTTGTATTTTAGAAAGTTTATAAATTCGAGGGTGGTCTTCCTCATTTTGATTCCTCAGAAAAAGAGGGAGGAGCAGCAACAACACAGGACTGAATCTCAAATGGTTTTAATGTATGGACAAATGCTTCGTATACTACAGATGGCTGTAGTACTGTAGTTGTCTTTTGATAGTTGCACAAAACCTTAACCTCCTGCTGAAATATTAGGAGATAATTTGAGGAAGTGTGGCATCTCAATCATGCTGAAGGAAGAAAAAGAAATTATGTAGCACAAGGAGTGTCTTGGTGATATTGGGAGTATTAATTATTGCTAAAAACTCTAGATGTGAGGTTAATAAATGGGGGTGGTTGTGTGCATATTCACGTGTGCGTTAGTGCTGGCTGAGATTGCAGGGTGGAGCATGACTGTGTAATGCAAAAACTGGAAGAAGGTAAGAATGTAACTTGAACTGCTAATTGTCATCTGTACATTTGTGGATCTGTGTTGGGAGTGTGGCTCCATTGTTTAGATCTAATTGTCATTGCCTTCAGCATCAAATAAGGATGAGCCAAATCAAGCTGGCTGTGCTTCTATGCTTTCAAACCGATTTTGTTATTTGGAAGTACAAATAGGCAGCAGCACTAATATGAATGGTATAATTGAAACTGTTAACAGAGACTGGTTTGTCTGCTTGTCTTCCCTTATGTTGTCTTTAGAGTGGCAGTTAAACCAGTATGTTTTGCTTCCCTTTCGGTGGACTGGGTGAGGAGAATGACTCTAGCTGTATTTTTCACTTAAGTATTTAGCTTGTCTAATGGTCACTTGTACGACTTCTGGGTTTTTTGAACCCAGTGCCTCAGCTGCATAGTTTAAAGGAGTATGAATCCTGTACCTCTGCAGCCACAAGACTGGGGTACTTTAACTGCTGATGAGAATATGTGAAACACAGATTTCTCCAAGGCTACAATTCTATTTTATCTAAATTGCTTCTTAGGTATTTCTGTCAAACGACGCTAGTCGTATGTTTTATGATATCCCTTATTTTTCCATTTGAGCAGTTAGTTTCGGTAATCCATACTTACTTTTAAAACAAGTTTCAGCCTGAAAGGTAAAACTGAACAGACTTGTCTTTGCTTAAAGTTTCCGCCTTTCTTGATACCACAAAGCGGTAGATAACTCTGTTTTGGAGCAGAAGAGCAAAAATGTATTAAGTATTGCAAATAGATTATATGGTTAATAAAAAGATAAGCAGCAAACGGTGAGTAGGTGTTGAAGTTGAGCTTTTTGCTTGAAATAAGTTGATTTTTGTCTTGTTGAACAATAATCTCAATATGTATTAAAATCTATCAAAATAGAAATTGTGTGTTATTTTTAAAGCAGTAGCATGTGTAGGCACATGTGTGTGGAAAATCCAGTTATAAGGTGTTCAATCCTTCGGGTTATTCCAAGGTAGCAAACGTTCACATGATGTAGGAAGTATTGTTTCTCATGAAAACACGTCTACTTTTGGTTTCTTCCTCTAAGATTACGCTTTAAAGGAGAGATACTGAATTCTGTGACGACTCCTTCCACAGAATACCATAAAAGTTTTGGTTTAATTAATATCTCTTTTCATCGCTAGTTCAAGAATGAACAAAGCATACACATATATATATGTTGTTAAAAAAAAAAAAAAATCTTATTTCTTGTTCTGTGGTGGCCCTGTGTGTAAAGACTAGAATAAAGCCAGGAGAGACTGTAGAAGACCATAATGAATAAGAGGGTAGTATGTTGCTTTCTGTAATGATGCATGTGGCTTTCAAAACACGGTTCCTAATAAGCTGTTTAGACTCAACTATTTATATGAAATGACTTGCAATTTCTTCTCTAATGCTGTGCATCAAAATAACTTCCAAAATATTTTAAGTGAAAAAATGGCTTTGACTTAACTTAAAACGCAGAAGAAAGTATTGAGAAATGATTTGCATTCCAAGGTTACATATGTGATCTGTGACATAAGGAATGGAGTTATAAGTACATAATCACCAAGGTTTAAATGCTCTACAATGAATGTTTTTGGTAATGGGTTTTATGTGTAATAGCAATGCCCCAGATAGAGAACAGGCCTTTTCCCTTGACTTCGTGAAAAGGGGCAGCAAACTATTATGTTCTGCTAGTTCATCAAAGTCTTTAGAAGACAAGACCAAGCTACCGTTTATTTTGTATTGCTGGATCACAGCTTTAACAAGTTCAGAAACTGCAGGGTGCTGGCTTTCATACACAGCAACAGCTGTTTAACGTGGTGCGAGTCATTTTGGAGATTGCAGTTGTATTTTACATGCTTTATTCCTTCTTGAAAGTGAATCCTTGTGTAAGGATTAATCCAGATAATAAGAGCAGTTGGTAGATATGTGAGAGAAAGAGTTATCAAAACATGAGGTTGTGGGTTTTTTCCTAAAAAGCTGCACAAATTATTCCTTTTTTCAGAGAAATTCTAACCTCTTCTGTAAGGGAAGAAGCTTGGTAAATAAAATATCTAAAGATTCAGAGTTTTCAGTAGTTTCCTTAGGAGCTGAATTCATGGCTTTAGAGCTGTGAAACAGGGTTTAATGTAGGTGCATATTTCTGAGGATGTGGAGTACTCTAAACATTATTCATGAAGTAATACCGTTGTTCAGACACTATTTACATCTTTTGTAGGTATATGGACTCAGTTACCTGTAAGTGGATGTTTAAGACAAGGAAGCCAGTGCATTATGGCCCTGACTGGAGATTGCCCTTTCCCTCCAGGCCAAGAGAAATAACTAAAAAATAGAAATAGTTCAACTGAAAATAAATTACAGGTCTTATCTCTTTGACATTTTTTTAGACATGCCTCATGTCATTTTTTGAGCCTCAACTGAAATATTTCTATAAAAGACAATGATCCATAAGTTTGTGCCCAGAGACTTAATCTTAAAAATTGTATTTGAGTGCATGATTCTGCTACTAATAGCTTTATGGAAAAAATGCAATGCATTGAACTGCATGTTGTGATAAAGAGGTTTAATTTTCATCTCTACAATGGACTTTTTGAATTAAAATCTTGTGTCTTCTAATAATAGTTCACAAACTATTGAGAGGTTAACTTTGCCATTTTTCCGGGAATCTTCAGTGCTGTGTTAACAGGCCATTGAGATATTGTGTCTACACCAAGTATTCCTGTCAGAGTCTTAAAATGGGAGTAGATGACAAGATATGTGGAGGAAAAAAAATCACGCTACCTCTTTTTAATATGGTGGTCTCTCTACCTAGCTCTGTGCAGTTATAGCACTGTTTGGCTAAATCATTATAAAATTGAACTATCAAGGTTAAAAAAAGTTTACTTTTCTAATATATATTATGCATATTTAAGTTTAGTTAGATTTTTATCTCAGTATTCATGGAAGTTAGTAACTGCACACCTTAAATTTATTTTCAGTAGCTTCCTCTGAGTGTTTTAAACTTCCCTGATTAAATTCAAGATATGGCTCTTGAGAGAAAAATAATAGGAAAAAGATTTTTTTTTTTGTACCAATTTAAAAATTGCTCTAAAAACTTAAGTATAGCTCAGAAGTGATCATTAGTGTTTCAAAGTAATACAGGTTTGTCTCATAGTCTTATAATGAAAGTAGCTTACATTACTAATAAAAACCCTGCTTAATCAACGGGGATGGCAGGAGTTAGTCTGTATGAAAATGTTCAGGCATAGTCTGGAATCAAGTGGTGACAATTAAGAGTTGAACTGCTCTCACTGAGAGGATGAATAATGTTCCTTTTTTATTTTTCCCCACCATTTTCTATTTAGTGTTATCTCTCTCTGCTCTGAACTTTGTGGTTCATTATAGGGCTTCTGGGAACGCTGCCAGTGAGGTGCTCCTGACGGATGGTTCTGAAGCCAAACTTCAGGGGCTCTTACAATGTCTGTCAGCTTTGGCATTGCTGTCTCCTGGGATTGCTTTCAATTTGTATCATCCTACAGCAGGCTGTAAACCCGTCGGCTTCCTGTTGTCCAGGAGTTTAATGCAGACCTCGGAGCAGCAGCAGATTAGTGGCATGCATAAAGAAAACGGTATTTGGGGACTGAAAGTCAACCACAGAGTCCTGTGGGGCTTGGACTTCAGGTAGTAACTTCGACATGTCAGTCTGGATTACATGTGGGCTAGAGCTGGTTGCCAAACATAAAATGATTTTGTGGTAGAGGAGAAAGATGGTTTAGTTGTGTGCCTTTAGGACTTCCCAGCAGGAGGAGAAGGTAAATGGAAAGTTTGGCAAGTGAAAATGAAGGCTGTTCTTGTTGAATGCCTTGCAGGTGTAGTACTAATTAGAAATCCTAATGCTCCAAGAATAGATTTTCTGTATTCTTCAAATAGTTTCCTCAGGAAATGAGGACCTCTATTGCATTATGTGAATTAAAAAATAAAGACGTGAAAATGTGCACAGTTAAACTCTTCTTCAAGAAAGTGCTGTGCAAAGTATGATAAACTTGTAAAAGAAATACCACTAATAAACCTATAGGCCTGTTTTTTCTGTCCAGTTAGCAATTAAAGAACTAACAGCACCAACTGGTAAGAGTAAATTGATAAAAGGCTGACCTAAATCTCCTGAATAACCAGTGGGCTTTATTAATTGTATGTGTGGAGTGGCAATTGAACAGCAACACTGTCAGCAGGAGATGAGTTGAAATTGGGTGTGCTTTTATTTCCTCTTTGGAAAGGGATACGAAGCCTGGCAGAGGTCTGCTGTTGGGGGTGAGTGGAATGGTTTTTGTCCAGGCATTTTGTTTTGTGTAAGGCTGCTTGCGTAGCCTTGTGCCACATGTCAGAGGAGGATAATGTTGTTTTTTGGGCAGTGCTTTGAGGTCTTTCATTAGAAAAAATCCGAAATGTCAGCTAACGTGTGGTTACTCCTCAGAAGGGACTAGTACTGGCTCCTTTGCAGAAGTGGCTGTCATTTGCTAACTTCAAGTGAGGATCAAAACTGGATCAGAAATACTAGGATTTGTGTAGTAATTAAACTTTCCAGTAAAAACATGAGCAGGAACCTGAGCTGGTATATTCCTGCTTTATTTGACAGTGTTTCTGAGGACCAGAAGAGTAAAAATACATGTGCCATCTCCTCCTCTTCCCTACCCCCATATGAGCTAAATTTTATCTTTGTGAATGTGTTCTTCAGTTCCTGACTTACTCCCCTCAGTGATGCGTTCTGCAAGTGTATAAAGCGTTCTGCATTCATTTGGTTTAGTCTAATGTTTGTCATTTTTCTATAGTGTTAAATGATTGTGAGTAGATGATAAACACACTTATCTGACTTGTGCAGTTTCATGCACAAAAATTTAGTATTTTAGTATTCTGTTATACCTTTATTTTTAAAATCTTTTTCTTTCATAACTACTTAGTTTTACCTTCAGATTTTAGTAGTTTAAGCATTTTAAAAAATACAAATATAAAAATTTAGCTAATTTTATCCAATATAAAGGCAGCAACCTCAGTTGTTTTCAGATGTACTTATATAGCAAATTTTCCTTTTGAATTATTTCTGCAGTATGCTTTCTTCAGTGTGTTTGTAGCTATCTTGTGAAGTCAGCTGGAAATTTTTTTTTCCCCAGTTACAAATATGAATAGTCTTCCATGTGTCCTTCTGATGTAGGCCAGTAGAATGCAACGTTTGCATTTAAAAGTAAAAAAATTCTGAATACTTTTTTTTTTGCCAGTGTGTTTTTCAGAACATATGTTCAATACCTGTTTTATAAAGTGTATAGCTGACATTCAGAAATTATTTCCTAAAAAATATCTTGTTTTCTGCCCATGGGTATCCAGCGCAGGCCTCATCAAAGGTCAGAAAATATTCTCAAAACAGTGTAGCTTCTTAGCAATTTAAATAAGAATTTTTATTCCTTCATGTTAAATATTAATACTTGTAATATCATAAACTCTCATGCCTCTCATGGGACAGCAAGATTACTGGGTCAAAAGGATGTGTTTTCTTCCTTACAGGCATTATACCTTTATGAAACGTTCAGCTGAAGTGAGTCTTGCATATTTATTGACATTTCTTCAAGGGATGCTTTTTTTTTCCCCCTGAATCTATCTACTTATGAAGATTTTGGCACCCACAATTATTTAGTCAGTATAAAACGTCTACGAATGTGATTATGAATATATTTTGACAAAAAAATTTCATACTTCTAGTGAGAAAAGTATTTCAGTTATCTCGGGTTTTGTGTAACTTCTGGGGAAGGATGTTCTTAAACTCAGTATTTTTCCACTACTGTTTAATATAAAGGAGCAATAGGATATACAGTTTAATTTAATTTTCACCTTCAATACAGGAAGACATTTGGAGTCTGTGTTTCAGTACATGCAGCTTGCACCGCGTTTTTACACAATAAGAGTTAAGAAAGCAGTCAAAAACTTTATTCATGCTATAAAGAAGTATTAGTTTTAATTTGCTTTTTCCGCATATAGCACAGTCTAGAAGAGGATTTTATTGTTTAGTAAGCCCTGTGCTTTGATTTTGCAGTTAAATGTTTGCTTTACAAGTTAAGGTGTATTGTAGCAATCTACAAATGCAGCTCGGGTTCCTGATCTATTTAAGTGTATCTACTGAATAACACAGCCTATTTCCCGATTGCAAATATATGCTTATCTACGTTATGTTTAATTTATCCTGTTAGATAATATTTGTGTTGTTGCTGTAAAATTGTATTAGAAAAAGCCGTGTGGGTTTAAGAAATTGATATCTTACCTGTTCAGTATGTTTAGACCATACAAACTGCTGAGCTCCTGTGAAAACAGTTTCACCAAGACCTACTGCGGAAATTCTTTCCAAGTATGAATGCTGATGCAGAGCTGTGTGCAGCAGCTAAAAAGTTCCTCCTTTCTAGAGGTTTGAATGGATTTTCTGTGTAAACAAGCATTGTCCAAGATTATAAGCAGGATAAGTAACTGTGGTCTTTAAGGGTACAATTAGAGGTTCTTGAGACCTTGTAGGGCAGCTGAAGTCTTGGAACTCACATGAGTTTGCAAAAATCACCTGTGGTAGGATTGGATGACAGCCAACTAAACGAATGTTGAGTTATACTGTCCTTTATTGCTTAGAGCAATGTTCCAACTGTTGTTAATCATAGCTACTGCTTCAATTGTACACAAGTTACATCTAACCTAACACTTGCAACAAAACAGCACGTGCGTACAAACAAAAACCATGCCAGCTCATTCACATGCTTAACTGACCCATTACTACAAATGTAACTACAACTACCAGCACCTCCCCATAGCAACACCATGGAATTTGTCATCCCATGCACTGCCCAAGGAGTGATGGGAGGTATCTGCACTGATGGTTGCCATCAGCTGTCCCTCATCTGAGGGTAATTTGACTGATGTTGACCAGGGTCCATATATGTAGCTTCTCTCTGCAAAGACTGAAGGCAGAGTCTTCCCTTCTTGCTGTTCAGCAGGCAGCAACACCAGCATCTTAAAAGGAACTTCCCCAATACTGGCCTGCTGCAACTTGTGCATTGCATAGTTTGCTTAGTCAGTTTTGGTTTGTTTTTTTTTGGCAGACCATGTCCTTATGCAGTTAGTTTCGACTATGGAGCTTACAGTTCAACCATTAGTTTTGTTTCTCTACAGTCATCTTAAAACCACAGTTCAAGACATTTGTTTGGGCAGTTTAAGTGCTACAGGAAGGTTGTGCAAACTCCACCACAGATCTTAGACTTACATGTAACATAAGTATCTTGTCCAGTTACCAAGTGAGAAACACTGGTACATATTTTGTATTACAACAGCTGGTGTGTTTACAGCCTGCAGTGTAAGATGGAGTGTATATGCTACCCAGCAGCTTCTGTATGGGACATATGAAAGGTTTAGTATCTTCACTGAGAAGTATTTAGTGATCCATGAATCATAAAGAGTTGAAAATGATTGCTGCAAATCTCACCTGTGTGCCATTTACAGTGACAGTTTGAGAGCTATTGACGGTGTCTCACAGAAGTCTCCCACAGTGTTCGAAGCTGACCATAATGAAAGTTTGGCTATTTATTTTGAGGCCAATATTTGATACACACTTGCAACAAATGTTAAAAAACCTGATGTTTGACATCAAATTAGTCTTTTGATAAATTGTAAACAATGTCAAAGGCAGGTGTGCCCTGGGGGCTTCCTACCTGTAGTCATGACTCTAGTATAGGTTCAAGAGAAGTCTCAGGCTCTTCCATAAATACAGTGATCCTTGTATCACTGGATTCTTGTATCCAGCTGCTCTATGTCACATTATTTGGATGCTCTTTATGCTTCCAGCTAAACTTCTTAGTGTCTTTGGTAAAAGCAGCTGTCACCTCTGCCTCTCCAGCCAGAGGCAGATTTTCTTTGCAGCTGCAAGGAGTAAACTAAGGCTCCAAAAACATCAATAGTATGTATGTCATGTGGCACCTCATCTCAGTGCGAGGACCGATTCTTCAGGTATCATTTGGAATCTCTGGTCTCTACCTGGCTCTTTGAGCTGTGCATTCCTGTCAGTTCTCTACCAGAAACCTTCCTTTTCCTTTCCTGCCATCTCTGTCAGCTGAATCATGGAAACTGAGTAGAACCATAGAGTCATGGAAAATGAGGCTGGAAGGCATCTCAATAGAGCATCTGGTCCAAGCCCTGGCCCTGCTTAGAGAAGTGCTGACTTTCTGACCAGCTTGCTCAGGATTGAAACATTCATGTCCCAGACCAGAATCTGTTTTGTGGTGCTTAAAAACTTGCACACTTATGTCTCTCAAAGCAAAAATAAGTGTGACTCACTGATATCCCTCTCACCTGGGATAGAACAGCAACTCTATCTGCTTTTCCCCCACAGCATTTTGAGGTAAAAGAACTGGACCTGTTGTAGTGAATATGAGAGTGCTTTACCATAAAACTGTGTGTTGCTGTGATGGTTGCATTAAGAGTAATACGTGTGTTGCTCTGTAATTGAATGATCTGTCTGACATGTCTGTTTTTATAGTCTCATATGCTGATCACATGCTGGGAGTGAGGTAGTGTCAAGAAAAATTACAGAAGGAGATATAAGACTATAGCTAGTTGAGTTAGATATACTGAAACTGTTTTCTAAAACAGCAATAAAAATGGAGGCAATTGCAAGCTTTACCTAATGAGAAACTTTTTAGCCAGACAAGCGCTGTGACGGAAAGAATTACTTGTCTCTGGGTGAAACCTCCGTGCCTATGTGCTTCTGAGCTGCGTGAGGTTGTTAGGTAGCTAAAACGTGGTTTCATTTCTTCCTTCAGAGTGAATTTATGAATATAAGTTATTCTTAAAGGTGCAAAATTTACCTGTAACATTTCTGCCAACATAATAGAAAATCATATGAAGAGATAGCCAATTTTGCTTTAAATGTGAAAGTATGTTATATCTGTAAATAGTGTTTATTTGTGTATTTGTAGTACTGCTGTCATCTGAAATGTTTTGACTGATTTACAATTCTTTTACTGTTCTTCTCCAGCTTTTGAACTGTAGCATTTAAAATCATAGATATATTAGTACTTTACTGCTGAAACTTCACATACCTTACTGGTTTGCTTTCTCTTTTTAGGTGTCTTGGCTTTTTAATCCAACAAGAAGTGAAATAACAAGTCTAGATAGTGGAAATATAGATGACATTTTAAGTGAGTACTTGTTGGGTTTTTTTCTTTGTACGTCTACAGTCACTTATCTGTGTGAATCTTGCAGTGTTTAAATGAATGTACATACCCCAGCATTGAAAATATGAATTGCAATTGGCATAGAAGTATTAGGTGCCTGTGATCAAAATTAGATGTCTGAACTAACGATATTGCCTAGCAAATTACTTCATTGTAATCTCAATGAGGATTTGAAGTGTCTAAGAAAAATACCTGGTATCTTGTTGGCAGATGGGAATGTTTGATTACATAACCAAAGAGCATTTTAAAAGCTCCCAAAAAAATAGCTGCAACCAAAACCCGTGGTGATGGGCCTTATGCATCTTGCTTGTTCAGCTATGCTCTTCCTCAGGTTAAGCATTGTCCTGATTCTGGTGGCTCATAGAAAGGAGACCCATAAATTAAACAGATGTGTATTCCTTGTCTGAAAAGTATGCGGTTTGCCTGTATCTGGTTGTCTTCACAGGAGAAGAGTTATTACATTGTTTCACATACATTGAGGAAAAAAAAATCTTTATATACTTTTATTTAAGTCTACCAGAATCCGCCTACTATTGCAGGATTGCTTTGTGTACTAAATATATGATTAGGTGATACGAGATCTGTTTGTAAATACATTTTATACGGTGGTAAATATAAAATCCTTTTGTAAAATGTTATTCATAAAAGAGAAGTATATGGCAAGTGTAAGTACTTCTTAAATTTATCCAATTACTTTCAGTAAATACTTTATGCCTTGGAGGTAACCCTAAATTTCTTTGTGCTTGTTAATTTCCTGTTTACCACTTGCATTCCTTGCTGATAATGAAAATCTTAATGCCCTAATTTTTATCAAAACTGTAGTTTTTCCCAGCCTTCTCGAGAGTCGTCTTTTCCAGCGTGTTGTCTTTTCCAGGCTTCCAACATCTTAATATTCACCTGTAACTGCTTTGTATCTTTGTCAATAGTGCAAATCTGTCTAGCAGCATTTCTGCTCTATAAAGCTGTGCTTGATATTCTATAGTTCTAGTATTTATTTCGAGTTTTTTTTCAATGTCTAGACCACTACTACTAATAAAAATCAATTTACAGCATGGTTGCTGTATTGTACGAGATCACAATTTATTTCTGGGCTGGAGATTTATCCCCCTAGTTTTGAAATATTTTCCTTTTTTTGGTATGTGAAAAATAATGTATGGGAGCATTGTTTCACTATATCATCTCATATATCCCTATAGTATTGCATTTTTTTTCAAGTGTTCCATAGCATTTCTCTTTTTTGGAGACTGAAGATTTCTCTGCTACCATTTGTCTTAGTATCAAGCTTCTTAGCAAATAAGGCAGGTACCAGAGCAGGTTGCACAGCCAGGCTACATGCTGGTCATTCTTCTAACCCAAATAGTTGATATTTCAGCTTTTAAGTGTTTTTATAACACTTATGAATAATCTAGATAATGCTTAAAAGATTAATACTAGGCTACAACTTCTGGCTTTGAGTGCCTTAATTTTAAATCCAGAATTACTTTTTGTCTCAAGTGTCACTTAATTACTTCTTTTGTGTCTTAATACCTTAACTATTGACATTTTTAATGTCTAATATATCAATAAAGTCA
Organism: Strix aluco; assembly: GCF_031877795.1. Taxonomy (NCBI): domain Eukaryota; kingdom Metazoa; phylum Chordata; class Aves; order Strigiformes; family Strigidae; genus Strix; species Strix aluco. The sequence goes on along the minus strand of NC_133931.1, from coordinate 67,050,143 downwards.
ATAAAATACTTGACTGAAGGCCTCTTTTATCACTGTCCCATTTGATATAGATTATATTTCAGATAAGATTTATCCTACCAGTTTTCTAGCAGACTAAGCTGTATGCTGAATAATCTAGAAATATTTGCTTTTGTGGTTTTTGTGCATATTTTTATAATCTCAGATAAAAGCACTAAGACATTTGCTTCACAATGTGACATTGGGTTTTTTCTTTTTCTTCTCAGACAATGCAGATGTTGCTTTAGTTAATTTTTATGCTGATTGGTAAGTTATACAAGTATTTTTCTATGTTTAAACTTCTGTCTTTTGAAAACTGTGTGTTTGGCTATAGTTTTCTGATTGAAAATACAGTGGTATGTTGCTTTCAAACTAGTTCTTTCCTGGTTTTTTATATCCTGATTACTTCCCCTTCTACTCCTCTGTTATCTTCTGTTTCATTTAGGGCTTCTATCAGGGGGAAGAGGCTTCTACAGTAGTATGGAATAACATGCTATGTAATTGATTTTTAGATATTTTTTTTTTCCCATCTTAGCAAGACAGGTTTCATTAAGTTTTTTGCTCCTTAACTAGGAAAGTCCAAAATATTCCATTTTTCTGTTTTCTTTTGTGTTGGTCCCATGCATGTGTGTTAGAAAGAAAAAGGCTTGAAATTACACTAAAAATCAATTTCTTCTCTAGTCTGGATGACTTTCCAAGTGGAGAACTAGAGAAATTATAATTGAGGGATGAAATCTGAGCAACTGGAAAAGAAGAGAATTTGGGGTGGCCAGACTGGTTAGACACTGTGAAAGACATACTTAGAGGGGATGTTTACTTGCATTTATTTATTTATTTTTAAACTCGCATAGAAAATCACTGTTAGAATCAATTTAAGCATCATACACCTTTTTTTTGTTGTGTAAGAAGTAATTTTAAATATTCTGTTCTGCTCCACCATTAACAGTTTCAAAAGAATCTTTAGCAATGAAGAAACCAGGAAAGTATTCAGAGAAAATAAATTTTAACATGCAAATTAATATAGAAAATGAGGTTATAAAAATTTTTTGTCTTCCTTGATTAATCTGGGATGTAAATAGCTTTATAATGTAAAGCAATATATAAACCGAAGTACTACACTTTAAATATTCTTCTCTGCGGTTTTGCTTTGTGAGCATAAAACATTGGCCTTCAGTATCAAAGTGTAGGTGATTAGATTTCTGATTCCTTTGACCTCTTTCACATCCCACTATATGTCGGAAGTCTGTAGGTTTGTATGGCCTAGAAGTAGCAAGCACACAGAGGTTTACATGAAAAATTTACACTTTGCCTTTACTAATAATTGTTCACCTAGTAGCAGGCTAATTTCAATTGTTTATTAGAAGTGATTTTGAAAAATTCATACCCAGTCTTTTCGTATAGAATGAAGTTCTCAATAAAGATGTTTTTAATGCTTTCATTTAAACTTTGCATGAAGATAGGCATTATACCAGTCTAAATCAGTTTAATAACCTTTGTATATACCTCTGTCATTTTATAGACAATTTTTATGTTCCGTTGGTTTGCATCTGTTCATTTGCTACCACAGACTAAATTGATACATTTAAACCAATAGAATTTTTCTTTAGAGAGATTGCATTTATTTACAAAGTAAGCTATTTGTTTGAAATATCTGTCTTTATTACGATAGTACAGCTATGTGATGAGTTAAGTAAGAAACTATGTCTGATCTCTTACCTGTTCTGTGCAGAATTATGCTATAAAGGCTGTCTTTTAAAATAAGTAAATAAATGAAACTTAAGATGGTTATTTTTAGTTTGTGATCTGCAGGTACCTGGTGGATCATGACCTACTTCAAAATGTTTTATTAAAGATAACCAAGGAAAGCAAACCTATGGAGAGTGAATTTAAAACACTGAAATTTGGGGTCTGTGTTGCCGTTGAAAAATAATTTTTAGATTTTGCAAAAGACAAACTGCGGGAAGCTAAAAATCCATGTCCTGATACTTCTGTAATAAAGGGAAGAGGCCAATATTTTAAAACGATGTAGCAAGGTAACAAGTGTCCTGTTTTAGGACCTTATTAGCACAGCTCTTTCTACAAATCCTCACTATTATCAAATCCTCTGTAGAAAAGATTTGCTTCGAATTTAAAGATTTGAATATACTTTGCAAGTTGATTCACGTTATAGTAGGCCATAATTTTAACACATTACAGCCTTAATTATGATCATTACATGTAGGCATTCAGTAGTAACCCCTTAATATAGCATACTGCCAGCCTGTGATGTAACATAACCTTTGAATGGGAACAGATCAGTTTCATTGGTGTAGATATTCTGCTGTAAGGATAGAGAAGAATGAGGGACAAGGAAGCCATATGTAATATATACATGCTATGTAAATGTATAGCGTACAGTTGTGCTGCCAGAGTCAGGTTTCTTTCAGAAAATGGCCTTAAGCCCTGTTTGTATTTTGAGAGCAAAACCTGCCTCTTCACTTGAATGTTTGCTGTTGCAGTCATAAGAGCATCCCCAGGCTATCACTGTTAAGTTTAAGCAGGGCTTCAGTGCAGGGTGTTTTATTGCAAGTCAGCTCCATGAGGTCTCATTCTGACAACTTCCACAGTGCCATTATACATCTTCAATTTAAAATTCTGCCATGTGTTTAAAAGAACAGAATATAAAATAATTTTATTGACATTTACTAATAACGGGCTTGTGCAATAGTGTTACCCTAAGCTCCCCAAAGCCACCAAAGCATCTTTACAGTCCTACAGCCTTTTCCATGGGCAGAAAGAGAATATTTGCTTCAAAATCTGACATGACTGGAAGAAGGGACTCATGGGATTCTCTGTGTTCAGTGCTGTAATAGCAGTCTGTTCAATTTCTACCAAACTTGAGCAATAATATTGTAATAAGCAATACTTATAACTTCTACTGTTGACCCTTATAAAGTTATCTCTGTGATATTTCTTGAAGGTGATGGTGAATATTTGATTCTCAACAATCCAAGTAACTTCTTTTACTATATTTTTAAAATGACTTCCCCAGGGATAATTCCGGTAGAAAAAATGAAGAACAGATTTTCTGAATAGAATATATTTCCTAAAGGCTTATAATTGATTAATGGTGTTTCTTAAGCAGATAAAGCAGGGGACACATCTTGAACTGTATATTCTTTTAGAATGATTTTTTTTTTCCCACGTGAATTATTCAAGTTACTTTTGAACCTATTTTTATCCAGTCAGTTATGGGGATGATTACAAATAGATGTGCTTTTCCAGTAGCTTTTCTTTCTTTCTTTTTTTTTATCTCTGAAGGAAAAAGATTGAAATATTCCCTGAGTCATCAGTTAAAATATTTCAAATTAATGTTTTGAAGTTACGATTTTGTCTTCTATCCACAGGTGCCGCTTCAGCCAAATGCTGCATCCTATTTTTGAGGAAGCTTCTAACGTAATTAAGGAAGAATATCCAGATAAGAATCAAGTGGTGTTTGCTAGAGTAGACTGCGATCAGCATTGTAAGTAAATCCCGATTTTGTTTTTCCTGTGCTATCCTGCCAGTAAGTTGCTCATTGTATTGAAGAATATACTAGACAGCAGTCTAAAGTGTAGCTGTACCTGCCCCATCATTTAGCCCTGAGTTGCTTGTATACATCAGTGAACCTCTTCTTCCAAATTTGTCAGGGCAGTCTCCAGTACTTTCTCATTGCATCCATAAACATGCATTTATATCAGTTCAGCCTATCTCATTTAATGGGGAAAAAAGGGCTGGGATTATAAGATAAATTGGCTTGTTAAGGTGACAGAGAAGCACTAGTGTAGCAAATGGTGCAGGTCTTCATGACTGAGAAGAGGAAGAGGTTACCTTCCATTGTCAGCATCAAGATTATGTTTTGCTCAGGTCTTCCTTCCCTTTAGGTGTCATGGTGGTAAGTTGCCTTTTGCACAGCCAGGAGGGGATCAGAGCTTTTCTGCTTTGCTGTTTGTACACATGTCAACAAATGGTTGCCTATTTGGGTTTTCCCCATGCCCAGAAATATATGAAAATGATATACCAAAACTTACTCATTTTATGCTGGTATTAATCCCTAAAGTTGCTTTTTAATCTCATAATAAGTAAAATGTAAGGAACATCTGCTGTGCATTGAAAGACAAATGGATAGCACTGAGACTTTTATTCTGGTGCTTTTTGTAGTTATAGGATCAGCTGTATTCTTTTATGCTTCTGAAAAAACAGCATTTGCAGGCATAACTTTTTTACAGTGGCTTGTGATTCCCAAACAATACTAACAGCAGAAATTCAGTTCTAATCAATACTGATTATAGTATTTGGACTTTAAAAAACTGTTCGTTTATAAGAAGAATCCCACTTTGAAATGTGAGGAATCACTGTATAGAGTTATTAATTTGTTTCTGCAGCGTATCCCTGAGACTTACCATTGACCTAATGGGTGTGTTTTAGTGCTGTTAAAAAAAACTCTAAAGAGAGAACTTTATAGGACAGGAAGAAGGTCAGTTGCATATCTATGAAAAGTAACATTTCATTTACATTTTTCTTTCCATTTTGACAATCTAACTTTTTTGATGTTAGAGAGGATTTTTCCCTGTCATGAGAATTCTTGTCTTGAAGTGTCTTGTTCTTACTTGCAGATTTAACAGTCGGTAACTCCACTTGAGCATCTTCCACTGACACCATTTTGTGCTCTTATTTTGTATGCGTGCACGTAGTTGTCCAACAATAAGAGCACCTGTCGTGTGATCTTGATAGAGATCTCAAGCATAAAAAAAACCCCCAAGTTTGAATGGAGCAAACAGTATCAACTCAGTATCTGAAATGTAAAATAAGCTGATTCTTCCAAGTCTCAGGAGTGGCCAAGGAGATTGTTTTATGTCTTCCCAAAGATCTGTAAGACCAGTTCCTGACCACATTACAAACTTCAATGCCCCTGGGATTAAATCTTTGTATCACTGGGATATAGGACCCCCCTTATAGCCTTAGCTGGAAAAGAGGCATGACAGTATTCACCCAGGGTATGTGAGCAGCTTTGAAGCATTCAGCTTCCTTCTGGCCTTGGAGTGGTAGGGATGTGATTGGGAACTGCTAAAAAAGTTTGAATGTAGGTGTACTTTAAGAGCAGTTACATTAGACACATGGTTGTAGAATCTCCTCCTCTGAGCAGATCTAGTGCCTTGAATACTGTGTAGAACAGTGCACTTCTGTAACTGCCTGCAGGATTTCTAGAGCAGCAGCAGAATGGAGAGGCGTGGCTGTGCTTAATGTGCCTTGCTTCACAAGATATGCTTTAGTCTCCTTGACTTTTAAGTCCAATAGTATTTTTTTCTTTCTCGTTAGAATGTTGTCTCTGTTAAGTGAATGTTTTCCTAACTCCTTCCTGAACAACCTTTTCTAGAATCTAGATTTTTTTTTTTTTTTGTGGTTGGTGGGGGTTTGTTGTTGGTTTTGGTGGTTTGTTTTGTTTGGGTGGGGGTTTTCTGTTTGTGTGTTTGGGGGGGTGGGGACGGGTGGGGACGGGACAGGGATGGGGAACGGACCTGGAATACCTTCCAGAAATCAAAAATACTTAACTACATTTTCAACTTCTTTCGTTTCCTCAGTTGTTGTTCTCTTACGCTTCCAATCACCTACCTATACGGTGTGTGCTTGGGAGAGCTAAACCAAAAGCATAGCATTAAGTATTCAAATTTGCCATCCCTAAAAGTCAATTTTCAAGTAAGGCAGTGAAATCCTTTGGAGGAGTATATTCAAAGCCTGATATGCAGTCTCTGCTGAAGTTTTCTTACTGAGTTTTTTGTCTTTGTTCTGAGATCTGCTGCAGGATATACACAAATAAACTGCTCTGATCTTTGCAATTGAAGAAAAGAAATGCACTTGTAGCAACAAGCATTTTGATTGTTTTTGTATCAGCTTATTAAACCAGTCACTCTATACGCAAAAGTAATTTCAAGTATATACTTTTGTATGTATTCTATCACTTTCATTGATAGTTTCTCAAATTAATTTGAATCAGTTGGGGGTAAGGAATTAAGGACATTCATAATTTCAGTTTGCTTGATTTTTTACAGTTGTCCTTAATAAATGAGTCTTACCTCAGTGTTTAGCAGTCTAGTTGGCTCATGTTTTCATTGAGTCAAGATATTGACAATGAAACTTGCTATAAAGTTCTCACAAAAGACTGTAGTAAAATCAGCCTGTGTTGATGAGTTTAATTGTTGAGGTTTACATTAACAACTAAAGTCCTTACTTTTTTGGTGCAACTTCAGTTGCTTCAGTAACTCAGAGAGCCTTTGGGCTGCTGGATGCCCAGTGTTTAGCTGTGTTTTGTCTTAGCAGTATGTGCCTAGGAAAACTTCCCCCACCCCAGTATTTGAAACACTCTAGAAGCCTGTTGCTTAATCTTCTTATATGTTCATAGAATTGAGTTCATCAGAGCTTGTTATGGAGAGCTAAGGCTTGGATGGAGGAAGAGATGTTACAGCAGATATTGTCTGTCTTCCCCTGGGGGTAGATGTAGTGGGCTAAGTAGTATGAGGCAGCCAACAGTTTTGGTCGTTCTTTTTATTACTGTAATACCATGAGTTCTTTCTGTTTACTCTTTGTGTCCTTAATTTAAGAAGTAGATGAGCATGACTTCTACTGCAGAAGCTGTAAAATGTGAGAACTAAAAAAAAGTCCTATAATGACAGACCAAGTCTTTTTCCCCAATTTGCATTGCCTTTTTGAATTAAAATAGCAAAGCTGTATGTCATTCCTGGTTTCTAGTGTTTATTTGCTGGGTTGTAAGCAGTGGTACATTTCATGGCACATAGTTATAGGGTATTTCCTAAAGTTTTAAGTATTTTAACTTTGATTGTAATGTATGTAATAGCAGCTAAGAGTGTGGATGTTACTATATTATCCAGCTTGGGCCTGCTGTAGTAGTTTTAGTAAATGCTGGAATCAAGATTGTTATTGCCTTTTTCCCCTCTGTTTTACCTTTATATTTTTGTATGTGTTTACATATTTTAGCAATGTTAGGTTTATGCCAATATTTTGGGGTTTGTTATGCCTGCAGATTTCATACCACTAGTAGTTGACTATTAGGATGATGTTCTAGAGATGGTGGATTATTTGCATTACAAGTGATCTTTTTCTTTTTGAAGCCAAGACTCTGTAGGGAATCCAAATAGCTGATTTCAGGGCACTCAAACAGCTTTCAGAATGGTCAGCCAGGCATAGATACTTTCTATTTAATGCACTATTATTGAAGCACACTGCAGGGCCCAGCAGCTCACACCAGCTTCTGAGGGTAAAGCAAATTAAAGAGAATTATTGATGCACTGCCAAATGTTTGATGCTTAATGACAAAACCATCATTCTGTCTGCTCTTATAGCCAATATAAAGATGTTTTTCTGGAAAGTGATAGGCCCCAATGTGATTAAATACAAAATCTAAATATTAACACTAGATTAAGCCTTTATGTGTTATATTTTTATAGTAGTTTATAATATTGTGGAAGATAATTATAACTGAAATGGGTAATTTAGGTCATCAGGCTGTTTTTAAGCTGATGTGGAACATACAGTAAGGTAGATCTGATGAAGCAGGTACTCCTTCAGTTTCTGAGACCTCATCCTTTTATAACTTAGAAATACCTAAATTCCACTACATTCATTGCTGTTAAAGTCTTTGGTGGGTTTGGTGTGTTTGCTGTAGTAATTCACTTACCTTAAAAATTATGCACCTCTAGGTGCAATACCTAGTAAAAGCAGCCTTCCATATAAAATTACAGAAGATCTTTCTGCATATACATTATTAGGAAGGTTTTGGTTTGGGGTTTGGGGTTTTTTTTTTTTTTACTTGTAGGTTTTTTTATCCTTTGTGTTAAGCAGCAATGTTGGAAACTCACTTGGTACCATGGATTTCCTATGTTTCTCTTCTCTATGAGTGAATATTGCAATATAGAACAACACATGTTTCTGGAGGAGAGTTTGTATTTTGAACAGTTTCTATGAATTCAATATTAGGAGTTACAGTACAGAATTCTTATGATTTAAAGTATATATTTAATTCTACTGCACCATTATTTCCTTTGGGTTTTGAGATAAAAAATAAAAAATAGCTGGTTTGAATAAATCTTTGTGCTTCCAAACAGAAAACTTTTCACCAGTGGAGTGTTGAGAGGTACTTTGCTAGACAGACTGTTTAGGGAACTATTGTTCTTTCTTTGAAAATGTCCATGAGTGGTACACTCATTCACTACTGTGAGCTGCTGATCTCTCTGGGTCTGGCCATTCCTGTAATGTGTGCTAATGTTGAGTCTTCAGAGAGTTACTTAGATTGTATTGCTACTGTGCCTTTAAGCAAAATAACTCAGTGCAATAACAAATTTGGAAATTCATAAATGAACTATAAATGAAACTGTAAACAAGCATGAGGATTTCATTACATTCCTGCCACTTTGCCTAGGGAAAAAAAATGTTGGTCTGAAAGAGTTATCTTTGGATAAAATAAAAAGTGGAAGTGATTTGGAGAGGTTGTTGATGGCTCTGCTCAGGAGAGCCATTTTGTTAACCTGTCAGAAAAGGTTATGGGGATGCCTACTGATGTGGCTCCACTCAGAGCAGGCATAGCTGTTGTGAATGCTCCTTTGCAACAAAAGGTGGTCTAGATTTGCTGTTACTCAGCTTCTTAGTAGCCAAGTTAGATGTAGAACATTGATTGCTTTTCTTGTACCTGTTTTGGTCCATCATACAAGTCACCAATATCACAGTCACCAGGATAGGATGCCTAGTTTAGATGGTCTCCCAAGTTCCTTTCTAGTTCTGCTTCCTGTGAATATTCCCAGGTCTGACGGTTGTGTGCAGGTGTCATAAGAGGAGTAGTTTAACTGGGAAGAATTAATGCTGTATTATGAAATACTCAACAATATAGTGAATGTAGTGCTGTATGTAGGGAAGTAGGAGGCAAAAAGGCCCTTTTAAGTGAACTTGAGAGAAAAAAGCTTGCAGAATAATAAGTAAAAAGATACCTATCAAAGACAGATTTAATTTCTCCTCTGTAGTGTGCCCTGGCAGGTAGCCTGAGGGACTTCAAAAGATGTGATTGATCTCAAGTGAGCATGCAGAATACTCATTTGGTAGTCCAAGCTTCAAATACATAGCTGAAGGAATTTGTTACCTTTGAGATGGAAGGTATTGCACAAGAGTGAGAAGAGTTAAAGTGATTTGACACAAGAAAAGATTAGTGTTAGATCAAGTATATTCAAGCTATGTATTTATATATTTGTAGCTATGCAACTCCTATAACCATCATGTAAATACAAAATTAGGAAATTCAGTAGCTTGGGTTTGTGCTAGCTCTTCCTCGGACAACATGAAGACCCTCCATAGAAAAAGGGACACTAAGAGTATTTTCAGGAAACTATTTTTATGGGGTTTGAGTCTTGGCACTTCCACATAATTTTTCAGGCTGTTGTAGTCCTCTGTTTGGCATGTAAATTGCTTCAGGTGGTGCCTTATATTATGAGGTGGGTATTTAGGATAATTATCAGTATTATTCAAACCATAGTGGACATGTTTTTTTGAGAGCCAGTCCTGTAGACTTAAAATCTAAATATTTGTTCGGTGGTGGTATGAATTATGACCCTGGAAGACTAAGACAGTGGCCTGAGTTAGTGGTGTGGTGATACCCTGACCCTTGTGAATATTCCTTCAGTGGGAAGGGTCTTCTTAACTACATTGTGGGTAGGAGTCTACTTCAATATAGTGTGTCTTGGTGCTCTTTTTCAACATATTCTTCATTGTACATTTAATTTTAATTTAGTGACAACGGACTTGAGATTCTCAGTGACGTGATACAATATATTAGTTGAACTCTTTGGACAGCGTGTTGTGGTGTTAACCCAGAACAATGGAGTCTGAAGCGTTCTGGGAATCAAGTCACAGGCTGCATGCTTGCTTGAAGCTATAGCTTGGGTAATGTGTGAACACACCATGTGAAAAGCTCAACACACCCCCAAAAAATGGGTTTTGGCATTCCTTTTGAGTAGAGGAACACACGATGCTCAGGCAACAGAGAAATGGCTGACAGTGCAAGAGATACGATAAAGATGGATCACAAATGATACCTCACAAAGTATGTTTTCATGGAGGATCTTGCTTGGAAGATGATGAGACTGTCTTAGAAAACATGGGTGTAACTGTCAGGCTTCATGTAAAAGTTTCTTTTGAAACAACAATGAAAGCTGCTGCCTCATCCCTGTTATAAGAAGCAGCTTTGCTTTCTCTTCAGTTGTTGAGAAGTATCAATACAGTGCATCTGTGAAGAGGATTGAGTGACTGTGAAGACATTCCTGTTGAAGTTTGTAGAATGAATAGTAGAAAATAGTCCAGGCCGTTTAGAAGTGGTTGTATGCCAACAGGTATACATGCAAAACGGGGAGGAGAGAATCATCTGAATTCAGAAGTTATTGCTCTGCTTGAAATTTCTGATTTGTAGAAGACAAGAAGATGATCAAATATGTCAGTAGCTTCCCACCATAACTAGTGTGAAAGCCATTCTGGTAGCATAGACACTAGGCTTGTGATTTAATGATTAATTGAGCAAAATACAAACTCAAGGTTTGTTCCATTTAGGTACCTTAGTACCTGAAGAAAACGTCGTCATAGCTGTGAGATTTTTTTTTTTTTTCTTTAGTTAGGTTACCCTTATCTGTTTCAAATACCTCTTTTTATCAGAAAGTGGGCAGTGAGAATGTCAGAAATATTTTTAAATTTAATTTAGGATTTACTATAACTAATGCGATCTATGAATGACTTCAAACAATATTCCATGTATTTGCATTGTGTATTTCCAATTTTAAAAGGAATATAATTTTGTAGTTGCTCTGCTTATGCTAATTCTACCTGTATCAAATGCCAGGGCTTAATGAAGCTTTTAAGGTTTACTCTATTTGATTTTTGAATGAATTCAAACAATTTTTCATGTACTTGCATTTTATATTTTGTAAAAAGATGGTTTTCAAATACTTACTTGTGTAGGCCTGTCATCTCTCTGTGTTAGTTCAAATACCAGTATTCATGGAATCTCAATGTAATTTGTAAAGAGCGTGCAAGTTCTGACTTACGAAATAATGTTTGAATTCAGTCTTGACAGTGGGCATTTTATTACCATTAATTTTTTTACACAACTTCAGCACTTGATGAAGATCCACATCCCTAGGGACTGCAATCCCCATCTTGGAGAACATTCAAGGCCCTCTGAATGCCCATTCTACCACCTGTGCATCCTCCTATAACTATGGAAATAACCTGAAGGAAAAGTCCATGTTGTGAGATGAAAAAAAAAAAAAAGTATTTTATTGTTCTCTTGCTGTGGAGTTCTGTAACAGTCAGTGTGTTACTGTTTAAACTCAGTAACAATAACAGTAACAACTCAATGTGTTTCTGCAAAGCCTTGATATGTAGTGCTCCTTATCTCTTATCAGACCCTGGTCAAGTTTTGATAGACTAATATACCATCAGACCAAAGGTCCTTCCATCAACAGGAGAGAGGGGCAGCAAATACCTGGTTTGCTGATGTTGTTTGTCTTCCACTGAGCAAATTGTGGAGTGATTCCTCCCCTGCTGTACTTGCCATCTTGCAGACAGCCCTTTAGGACTTTAACTAAAAAGTGATGGAATTTAAAGGAGGAAAACATTATTGATCTAATACTCATTAATGTTGAATATACTGGCATCTTCCCTTGAGAAATTTGTATTAATTTGAAATAAAAGTACTCTGAATTGAGGACATAAAATATCTTAACCTTAATTTTAACTGTAATTAGTGCATTAAGAAGAAGCTCTTTTGGGATATTTAGGAAACAGGTCAAATCCTTTCTTAATTAAAATTGATAGGCTGAATTCTGTGATATTTTATAGTGATGCAAAGCTTGTCAGGAACTGGTCTTCGCTGGTGAAGCTTTTAAGCTTACTGGTTTGAGGGATGTTAAAGAATATTTGTGTGGAGTAGCCCTGATTCTTATTCCTTTGCTGTACACGTTTTGTTTTCAGTTTTCATACTCCTTTAAGTTGTGGAGCTGGTACAAAGATTGTTTTCAGTAACTAAAGCTGCAAGAGGTTAGTAGTGTTTTAGCAGCAATTAAAACTACTGATGGTTTCACTAAGAGTTCTCCAGGCAGCAGGGAATTCAGATTTTTTTTTTTTGTTATCTCTTAGTAGTCTGAAAAAAGTGGAGAGCTTTGTGTGCTGGAGGACAGTTACGGGCACAGTTCCATGGGGAAATGGCTTATTTCCAGTTGCACAGGGTTTTAATTTCGGTTTGCAACTGAGAGGTGTATGTTAGCTGCCCAGTATCAGCGGTTTGCTCATGACAACTGCCTCTAAATAATAGTTTTCACAGGACTTCTGTCTCCATTCTCTTTAAAAAAAGAGTTAAGTGTAAGATAGAAAGCAAATCTGCTTCATCGTAAACATGTAACTGAGGAGAAAGGGCATTCTTTTCAGAAAGGGTTAGTTTCTACATCGTTCGTTACTGTGCCAAGTAGGCTGATGGACCCTCATTTGGTTGTCTTCTTGCTGTGGGCCAATCCAGGTCACCTGAAGTGTACCCCTGGACTTCTAAGGAGTCAGTGAAAAGCAACAGGACACACATTCAGCCATGCTTTCAGTGCCTTCTGAACTCTCAGTTGACTGGAAACTTCTGTCTCCAAAGGATAAGTCGGTCTGTTGAAGGTCACTGTCTCTCTTTCCTTTAGAAAGGGAGAAGGCAAAGCAGGGTGGGTGTGGTTGATTAGAATAAGTCACCTCAAAGGATTAAGCAGCTCTGGAAAGTGGGCAGACTGCTCATATTTAGGGATTTTGTTGGATTTAGGTACAAACATGATTGAGGTTTAGGTAAACTGCATCCCACTCTAATAGAGGAGACCCAGTTTTCAGAGGGGCTTAGAGATTTTTTTTGTTTCCAGATATATTTCCAGGGGAGGAGTGAACAGGAGGACGTAATTAAACAAAGCAAAAGGAAGTTGCTTATGGAAATCTACTTGGCATTACATACTTTGTCTCTATTATTTGTCTTCATCTTGTTTTCCTAAGAATCTAAAGTGTATTTGGTTACCTTGATTTTTCCAGTCCTTTCTCATAAGAACTCCTTGAAGTTTTTTGCTGAACTTCAGCCACATCTGAAAGAGAGGAGAGCATTCAAAACTATGAAGTACTTACAAACTTTGATTTAAAGCAGTCGTTGGATATTGGAGATGCACGAAACCAATTTCTGCACTGTAGCAAAGGTTGCTGTAAATACTTGAGGCTGATGGACCCTGCTCTGTGTGCCATGAACCGCTTGATGGTTATGTAGAAGTTTCCCTGACAATGCATAGCTGGGAACTAGCTGCAACACCTATTGCAACTTGCTGTGTCCCAGTGATTAACCGAAGTGGAAGAGGGACAAAGGGACACTTGAAGTACTCTGGTGGGCTGTAGTGAAGAAATGGTTTATTGCCTTAGTAGTGGTTGAAGATAAGGGGCACAGGGTGCACATTCTTGGGAAACTGGGCTTTATTGCTTCTGCTTGGCTTTCTTCTTTGCAGCTCTTCTAATTTAATGTAAAATATCTTTCCTTTTTTTTTTTTAATGTTTGTAAGTCTTGTGAGTAAATAATTTAGAGTTAAAAACTGACCTGTTATATAAAGGTGAAAATAACTAGTGCTCTTATGCTCAATGAATGAAATACATGTTACTTAGTTGTATGAAGCTCTGTGCAGTCCAAGTCTAGAAGAAAGCTGGGCTGCACCTATAGAAGTGAATGAAGAACTGTCTTGAAGGGAATGCTGGCACTGACTGATCAGGGAGGTGTTTGCCTTAATTTAGAAACCTGAAATTTTGTGTTTGTTCAAAACCTGAACAGCTCAGAACTGTAACAGCAATCTTCTGGCCTTCATAGGCTTCAAGAAATATTTTGCACGGGGTTCACTTTCTCTAAAATTTAAGATATGACAATTATCTTTCCAGCACTGTAATTGAGGTGAAAATCATAGTGAGTTTAAAGAAAAATAGGGGATTATTTATTTTACTCTAATACTCTCATGTGAATTAATTAACTGAAATTTGGCAAGCTTTTAGGATTCTAATGTTCTTGTTAAGTTCTTGAATTGGCTTTCCTAGTTGTTCGTAGGAAGTGTACTAAATGAGTATAGTATAGGCTCACCAAGTCGAGTGTTTACTTCAGATTTTGATCATGATTTTTTTTTTAATGAAGATCAGTACACGTGAGAAATACTGTAGCTGCTATCCGTTCTCTCCCCTGTGGTGGTGTTTTGGGTTTTTTTCAGTTCTCGTTTAAAAGATGTGGAACTACAGAGATTTCACTTATGTGCACACACATGCATGTATAAGATACCATGCTCAGTGTATTTCTGTATTTGTAGGGTTTTGGTTTTATTGTCTTAATTTCTTTTTAGCGGATATAGCTCAGAGATACAGGATAAGCAAATATCCAACTCTAAAACTCTTCCGGAATGGAATGATGATGAAGAGAGAATACAGGGGCCAGAGATCTGTGACAGCAATAGCAGATTATATCAGGCAGCAGAAGAGTAACCCTATTCGGGAGGTCCAGGATTTGGAAGAAATTAGTTCTCTTGATGTAAGTCTTTCAATTTTATTCCTGCCAAATATATTCTTTTTTCCTTTTTTTTCAATGTTGAATTGGTAAAACATGATGTATTTGAAGTACATATTTACTGTTTTTTGCATTCAGAAATGTTGTGGGTGATTTTTTTTTTATATACTGAGAGATAAACTGGACCATTTCCAGGATTATAAATTATTCCAATACAGTCACTTCCAACTGCATTCATTTTGTAACAGTAATTCCACCACCAAATTACTTATTTTACATTTAATAATTTGAAAAGAATCATATGTTGTGTTTGACAAGATTATTCTAATAATCCTCACTGGAAAAATATTCATAAGGTTGCTTCTGAAAAGGCAGAAAGGAAATAACTTCTGCAGAGTTATTGACTGTTGACTGAATGGCACCTCTGTATTTAATATCCTTAGGGAGTAATGGTAGATTCTGATAATTTAAGGTAAGTTATAATTTAACCTTTGTTTTTACAGCGCAGCAGAAGAAATATTGTTGGATACTTCGAGCAAAAGGACTCTGACAATTACAGAACCTTTGAAAGAGTAGCGAATATTTTGCATGATGATTGTGTATTCCTGTCTGCCTTTGGGTAAGTTTTAAAATTTGTTGATTGCATGACTTCATTATTGAAATTATGTTAATGAGTTGTAGATAACTTAATTGAATGGACTTCTTTAATACTTTCAGTGTGGCATAACTGAAGAGACTAGACTTTAACAGATAAATATACTGAGAGAAGGATAGGAGGAGAAAACTCCTCTTAGCCTTAATGTTTGCTGTGAAAGCCAGCTTTAGGTTTTTGCCTCCTTTTTCTTTTTTTCACTCTTTGTCAGTATAGTTTAAGTGTAATTGGGGGTGACGCTAGACAGTTGTGTCCCAAAAACCTGCATCTTTAGAGGGAAAGGCAAACAAGTAGGGAGGAGTTGTAAAACTTTTTGCCAGGAAGTTTTCAATCAGCTTTGCAGACTGAGTAACATTTTTTTTTTTTTTGCAACCTCTTAATTTTTTTACTTTAAAATGTGACCATTTTTTGTAGGGTTTTTTCTTTTTTTTTTTTAACTTTTTTTCCCTTCCTTTTTTTCTGTAAAGAATAATTCAGTAGTTGCTTGCTCATTTCCTCTTGATGTCTGAGGAGAGGACCTTATTGCAAAATTCCTGATTTCTGTGCCTGGGTCTGTTTCATGTGAGTTCTATGTCACTGCACATGGTAACAGTTTAGAAAAGCAATTGCACTGATGAGCTACATAGTGTGAGTCTAGAAGAACAACCTACAGAAATTCAAATTTCTCCTTGTTACACAGTTTTACAGCAATATTTTAAAATATTAAAAGATCTTCACTGGAAGAAGAATAATGAATTGGGAGTGAGTGATTCCCGTTTTAAGTAGCATAATAAAATGCAATTATAGATTCTGCAGTGCTTAATGTGCCGGCACCACTCAATTTAAAGTGATTGGGCATTAATGTGAATGCATTGGCTTGCAGTTTACCCACAGTTGCAAGATCAAGAATCTGCATGGGCTATATTGGCTTTTCTATTGCATACTGTTGCCCTAAGAGCTCTTTGTAGAGGAGGTATCAAGGTAGAAAATTTCATCTGTGTGAATAAAATTTGTTGTCAGTCACTGATACCTTTTCCAAAAAAAAGTTTGGGGGTAGGGAAGAGTATTTGTAATGTGCAGGAGTACACGTGGTTTTCCTTTCTTTCAGTTCCCAATTATGGATCCTATGACTGTGTTAAGCAGGCTTGGCCATGAGAGAAGAATCAAATCTAGTAAATCTGTGGTCTGCAGGTCTGTTGGCCTTATCCCTAAAGAGTGGCCATTATCTCAGATGTTTTCTGATGAGTGCATCCATGCTTGTTCTCAGGGCAGCCAGTCTGCAGAATTATTAAAATTTTAAATTTTTTTTTGCCCCCTCATATGACTCTTCATTCTTTTTAAGAATGCCTTTTAAAAAATCATTAGTAAGATAACAATACTTTTAAGATTCTCTCTCCTGTTGTTTGAGTCTGTTTGTCTTTGGTTTGCTATTTGTCAACTTCATATAATGAGAAATAGTCTCCCACCACTCTGTGTTAGCATTTGGTTGTTGGAGGCTGTTCTTGAAGTAGTATTTTTTTATTCTTTTTCTTTAGATATAAGCAGTAAGCAAGCATGATGGAACAGATCAGAGTTTGATTATTTGTAACCTGCCCATCTAACTACAGATTGCACAGCCAGCTTCTCGTTATTCTCTTCTCCAGATTCCTGTTCCCTTTCTAGCCTGGAGCTGTTAGTGTTTTCAAGTGCAGCCTTCCAGACAACAACCTTGGAAACTAAATGTTTTCATCTCTGAGGGGCTGTGGCTCTCAAGCTTCCTAAAAAATTATATGTGAGGAGACTTCAGAGGGAGATACTGGCTATATAACAGTGTTTCCTATTCAGATTATATATAGCACAATGTTTCATGGGGAGCTGGCACTGATTGGTCGAACTTTTCTGACTGAGCATCCTAACAGCCCCTGGGAGGGGTTTTTGGTTTTGCTATGGACAGAGTTCAACAGGTTTGGGAGGTATATGGTAACTTGAGCTGTCATGTTCAACCTTCTACTAAGCTGAAATAAACTCAAGACAATCAATTTGACATGAAAAAAATACTTCACTAACCTCTGTCAAGGCAGAACTGTTCCCTGCTATGCCAAAATTATTCTGGCTTTAGGTAGTTGTAATAGCTTATTTTTAAACTGTATTAATGGTACTTAGTTGCAGATCATCTTGAAGCTTAAAACTATTCTTAAATCAACTGATCCTTACAGTTCTGTTAAGATCTGAGGTGACTGCAGAGCAAGATTAATGAGAGAAGACTTGTAAGCAGAAGGAGATAGGAGGGATACTGATGAGATTTAGAGGTAGATTTTAGAAGTAGAACTAGAGAGGGATAAATCTGAAATGTTTGTAGACATGGAAGAGAATGGCCTTGTGCCATTGAGCCATAGCCTAGGAAGACAAAAGCAGAAAACCAAAACAAACAGCCAAAAAATACTTTTATCTTAAAAGGCTATGATGAACCATAGGTAACTCATGGAGGAGAGTGATGAATCTAGAAACTGTTTTAATTTCATGTTAGCAAGCAAATACGGGAGGTGGGGGGTGATTCCAAGAGGTTTACCTACATTACTGCTTCAAGAAGAAAGAAAATGGCAACTGAAGCGTTTCCATTTTGGTAGTTATTTTAAAAAGGTGTATCTTCAGGCATTTGGGATTCTCACATCATGTCCCTATTTGGAGTTATCTGAAAGAAATCTATCACAACTGCAGCTACTGAGGTGGAAGAACACAGAAGAGGACCTTTGGGTTCCGCCACAGGCTTACCCTAGAGCATATATTTCATTATAGATTATTATCAGTTTACCAAGCAGTGACTGGAGCAGTCATCGTGTCTGGAATACAGAAATGCATTTTAAAATACACATCTCTAAACTGGTGCAAATACTGATAGGTATAATGTACTATGCAAGATGTCTTTTGTATGTGATAAGGATCATTGGGTCAAATGAAATAAATAAATCATAGGTACTATGAGTTAAGCCTTATGATATCTTTTCTTTTTTTCTTGGCCCTCTAAATCGCCCAGACCCCTGGAAGATTTACCTTATCTTGCAGTGAGATAAATTGAGATAATTTTACATCTCTCTTTTTTCCCTTCCCCTTACATCTCTTAATGTCTTCACCAATGCTTATATTGAGTCCACAGAAGAGATACTATAATTGGAGAAGCTGGAACACTTAAGTAACATTTCCCAGAGGCTGACATGCTTTCTTGTTAGCCTGTCCTAAAAGAAATAGGTAGTTCATTTTACTCTTTTTGTGGCATATGGAGCCAGACAGTTCTGTCTTGCCAGCATGATTTATGTTTGAATGGCAAAGCATGGGACAGGAGAGGAGGCCTCTTTCAGTGTCCGAAGCAGGTGAAACAGTTTATTTTTGTCGAGAGCTTTCTTTCCCTTTTTTTTTCCTATCTCTTTTGTTGGATTCATAGCTGTCCCCAGTTGTTTAAATAAGAGATGATGATTTTAGGGGTACAAGCTAGCAGCTTTCGGGGTGCTCTGTTGTGACTGGGATTAAGGAACCACAAAATGTTCCAGAGGCAGGGGAAGAACTTTAGTAAGGTGCCAGTAGCTGAATAGCAAGGAGGAACTGCATGCTGTGTTTTGTGCTCTTTAGATCTGTTTTGAGGGTAAAATGGACCGTGTTGGCTTATTTGCTGTCCATTTTCTCATTGCTTGTGCTGGTAGAGCCCCTCAAAGCCCTTCCTTATCAGGGTTGGTAAGACATAAATTTCTAGTGTAAACAAGGGAACAGGAAGAATAAATGCAAACATTTCTCTCCTTTCCTTCCCTAAGATTTTTTTAAATATATATAATTTTTTTTTTTAATTTACATGATTATATTAATTCATTACCACTTTTCTCTGCTGGTCTCTCATCCAAAATTGTACTGGCATTCATCACTTGCACTTCAATGCCTTTAGTCCACACTTCTAATCTTAAGGATACATCTTGCTGACTCCCTTAATGCCCTCTTGTATAGCCAGGCCAAGTTTCTGTGGAGTCACTTGATAGTTTAAAGATCGAGGATTTTAATTCTCAGATTTTGAAGGAAAAATAAGTAGTAAAGAAAGGATAGCAAATTAAAATATGATTTTTGGTATCTCAGTTATTTCATTTGTCTGTACCAAGACATGCTTACTGGTTGGTTTGTTGTAGGGCTATTTCAAAAGCAGAGAGATTTAGCGGAGACAATGTAATCTACAAGCCACCAGGGGTAAGTGTAACTATGTATTTTATTCTGCTTATTGTCATTATATGTGAATATGAACAAATGGAGAATATATTCAGATCATTCAGTATGTTGCTGCATCTCAAACCTTAATTTTATTTCATCACTAAATAGTGTGAGAAATAGGATCATAGGACCTAGTGTTTTTGAGTCAGTGAAAAAGATCTTGATCTCCTTTGTTGCAAATTAAGTGCACAAAAATGAAATCTGTCATTTTAAATGTCAAGGTCCAGAACTTACTTTTTTTCTTACAAGCACAGTCAACTCATCATGTGTATAGATACTTTGCATTCTGTAGAAGTCTTCAAAATCTGTGAAGTTCAACAGCTGGTGCAATTCATGTTTTTCAAAGCAAGTGACAATTACTAAGTATTTTTCTGACTGTCACTTGCCTGTCTTGTGTGTCTTAGCCACCATGGGTTGAGCTGTTGTTTAATTTTATGGGTTTTTTTAAATGAAACTGTACATTAACAAACTCTCATAAACCATAGTGTCACTTGAGGAAGAATTCAGTACAGAAGAAAATCTGCAAGAATTGCTTTTAGAAATATAATTAATATCTGGAAATCTGCTACTTTCTCAAATTGAATGTATGATAAGAGTTGCTTATGAAAGAGAAATAATTAAAAAAAACACCTAAGGAGGGAGGGAGTTTCAAACCTTTTTCTGCAAAACCAGAATTTATTAGGTTACCTAATTTATATGGCGTTTCTGAATAAAGGTATACTTAATCATGGCCACAGCTTGTGAAATCATGCTTCACTTAATGTTAACCAAAATTGTAATTACATTAAAAGATGGCAGCACGGAATTCTGAGTTAAAACTACTAGCAAATAAAGGAAAACTATTCATATCTCTTTGGCAAAGCAAATGTTAAATACCAGCTTCAGGTTTTGTAGGACATTAGGAGGAGGGGTTTTTTGGTGAGTCTTTGTAACTATCAGCATGAAGCAGCGTAATATCTGCATTTAGTTTATATCTAAATGGATTTTTTAGGTATGAAGATACTATTTCTCAATGTAACAGAAGTACAAATAGCCTTTATTTGAAGCATCCCTAATTTGGAAACAAAGTATCTTTTCAATTCTTAAGTTGTCTTAAAAAGTGGAGTTGACTGCATAAATGATCATACATAATATTTATTTTCCTGTTGTACTTTTGTAACCTAGTTAATAGAAATGTTGCATGCACAAGGTTAAGTGTTGGTATAAGATTGGCTTTCAATATTTATATGGATATTGTTACTTTGTTGGGTAGCTAATCTTCTTTGCAGATAGCAATGTCATTGTTACTGTTTCTCAACTAGTATGTTTTTCTTTTCAACAGGAAAATGCTCCAGATATGGTGTATTTAGGCTCGCTAACCAATTTTGATTTGATTTATGCATGGACACAAGATAAATGTGTACCACTAGTTCGAGAAATTACATTTGAAAATGGGGAGGTAAGAATTTTTTCTACCATTTTATTTTTGAGGTTTCTTTCTCAAAACCAAAATGTCTCTTTCAAGGTTTTTAATCCAAGCCAAAGAGCTTTCTGCATGCTTTACTTTTGGCAGAAAATAGCTGTCAGGTAACGTCTTTTCATTCTTTTGGAGCTTTTTGGTTACACCTGGAATTCACTGGAGGCGGGTTTGTAGTAGTTTCATACACTATCAAAGTAAGAGGTGGTAATCATGCATATAGATCACATAAGTGTCTGGTGATTTGCAGATGTCGACACTTGGATGCTAAGAATGTGCATGTGTAAGAATGTGTGTGTAAGTATGGGTGTGTAATATCTTGAGTAGGTTGTGTTATCCATCTAAAGTAAGTTATGTTATGACTAAATGTTGAGTTAAGATCCAGACATAGATGTTATTTAAGTGCTTTTTGTCTTTATTATGATCTTGAAAAAATGCTTCTAGTCAGCAGAAAATATCCATGTGAGCATGTCCATGACAATTTGAAAGAGTAAAATAGTTGTGAACTATAGTTATAATCAGCTTTTAAAATTCAATGTTAAAGTTAGTAGTAGAAAAATGTTACTGTATTAACCACTTCCAAAGCATTATCTAATAAATAAGCACATTAAATGGTGGCTGACCATCTACAGAACTGACAGTCTTCTGGGAATTGCAATAAAAATCACGTGAAATTTTTGTGTCCATCTGTGTTTGAGCACTGGTACCTTCTTAATCTTTTTAGCTTCACATGTTCGTTCCCTTGACTTTCTTCTTTTAGCTTAACATATAAGATGGAATTTCAGGGTTTGCTTCTAAACATCTCTTTTCTTCTCATTATCCTTATTTTCTTTCAATGCTTTCCTGTTTTCATTTGTAACTTACTCCTCTTTCATCTATTTCCAGCTCCATATTGTAATTTTTTTGTAAAATAACAAACGGGGGGGGGGGGGGAAGTCTTCGGAAAATTACCGAGTTTGTAGTATCTTAAAGAGAAATATTTGTACACAGCCACAGCATCTGCTAGAAGTTCTGGTGAGGTTTGTAACAAATTGAAGTATGTTGTCCATACTGGATTAGAAACCAAAGAATCAGTCATATGATTCGTTCTCAGTTTGCACACTTGAGTTGTTTTTTCTTATCCTGAATCTGTAGTGTGTTTAACACTGCTGTTCTGGCACACACAACATGTCAGGTTACACGACAGAGTGAGGCACAGGGTGGGATGCACAAAATGGTTCAAGTACAGTCTTCTAGTCAACCCCGCCAACTTTTATTGGAAAGTTCTGTTAGTTAAACAAATTTTAATTCTTCATTTGCAACTCAATATGTAAAAGATGCCACATGCTAACATTTTTAGAAGTGTGTGATAGATTTTCAGTGTACTTTTCCCATGGTGAAATTGGATTCTGAGCCTTAGAAGCCAAGGTTCATCACCATCAAACTTCTACCATATTGTGTTGTGGCTTTTCTGGTTGTTCTCTCAACCCTTGATTCCTGTTTACTTAGGCAGATATTTACAATTCCAATGTGACATTTTGCCTAGCAACATTTGTTTAAAAATTTCAGTGCTGCCAGTACCCAAACAAATTTAAATACGCCAAAATTGAGATACTTCTGCCTGCTGAGATTGTACAGTACTTAAATGGTTTCTTAATGCATACTGCACCATATTACAGGGCAAAAATATGAAGTGCTGTGACTGTTAAGCTATGTTTATGGTACTAGAATACTGTAGAAATAAGATAAAGAAAAAATTTCTACCACAGACTTTAAATTCAGTTTTAAAATCAAAATTAGCCTCTGTTAAACTGCTGGTAGGTTTTTCCCTCATTTTGTTTCTTAATGTTTTCATTATGTGACAAGTGTCATGGGCATCTTCCTGGCAGGCCTGCTCAATCTGAACAGAGTTCATCATTGTGATTTCAGACAACACATAGTAATTGAACTCTGTAGCAAGGTCTTCTGCTTGAGAAGACTGTCCATTTGAGAGACAGTCTCTGTACTTGACAAGAAAAGGCTGTTGGGGTCAGTAATATCATTCAGAAGAAATCACTGTTTAACCTCTAATCAGTCTGTTTGGTTCTATGTTACATGAATACAATGAACCATGTGGTCTAACAGTGGTGCTGAACTGTAAGTTTTTTGAAAAGGTAAAAAGTTTCTCAAAGGCGTACAGAAGTAATGTGGGAAGCTCAGATCTAATGAAAAATCTTTTGATATTCTCCACGCCAAACAAGCCAGTAGCTTTTGAGGGAGCAGTCCAAAGCAAATGAAATAGCTATTCCACTTGCCTCGTCCTGATCAGTAAGACATGCTATGAAAGCTGAAATAGAAAAGCAAACAAAGAAAGGTAGTTTATGGAAACCAGTTAGGGCCAAAATTAGCAAGGCTTTCAAGCCAGCTGTCCTAACAACCTGTTTGGAGATGAATTGATCTTGTGAATAAAGATCACTGAGGTTGTCCTTTTAGCTCTTGCAAGCAAGAGGGAGAGCTTAGAGCTGAAATACTAAGCTCTGTTTGGGAGTTCTCCCTCTGGAAATATACCCGGTAAAACAAGTGAGGAAATGGAGCCATAATCATAGTGGTACAAAACCAGTCTTTTTCCCATCCTCTAATAGGAGAGGAGGCTGAGACCCAGCCAAATTCATGTGTGTAAAAATGAGAACAAGCAAATATGATTAATGTTGGTTTAGGGATGAATTGGGAAGCTGGAATTTCATCAAGAGCACTGAAGTTATGAGGATCTTTGCAATCTGCTGTTAAAAGACCAAGCTTCAACTTAACTGACAGACTTGGTTGAAGGGAGAGTGACAGCCATTTCATGTACACTATGTAACTGGCTGCCTACTGATATGAAAAACATTTCTTCCAACTTACTGCAAATCAAAAATATCTGAAGAAACTCTTCTATTTGGTGGCAGAACAAACGAGTGCTATCTTTCTCAAAAAGCATAGATTTTATTCTGATACAGGCTAGAATCAAAGAAATAGCAGCACTTGCTTGTACACCAGTTGTGCAAATGAAAGATAGGCAAGACTGCAGGCATTTGTTAGATGATAAACGATTATTTCTTCAATTGGGCTCTAGCAAGTTGAGGTGGTATTCAGAGGTGCCTAAAAGTCACTTTTGAAGCAAGTAACTACATGTTGTTTGTGTTTAGTTTGGGGTTTGAGTGAAAGTATAATCCTGAATAAATTATTCAGGTAGTTCCTACATTTTTCTGAGATCTACAGAGATCTTTAAAAGTCAGTTGGACTGCAAGAACGCATTCCTATGAGGAACTAAAGCTTGCCTGTCCAACAAAGGTTTTAATTTCTTCTTTAATTTTAGTAATGTGAATTTAATAGTGGTGTTATACAGATGACCAGTCAGGAGACACTTACTGGCAAAAGAGCAGTACTTGATCATAATTGATACAGCTATGTCATTAGCATCTGCTTTTTTTTTTTTTTTTTAGGATGGAGTTAAAGATACTCATTCATTGTGTTATGCTAAGAGAACACCAACTTACTACATGAACCAAGCTAGGACTGGGTTGAGAATACGCTCTCAGCTTTTCATAGCATTTAATACCATGTTGTTTGGGCTTTATTGCTGTTTTTATGAAGATGTTGTGTTTTCTCAGAATTGGACTATTTCTTTTGAGCAAGTATTCCAGTGCAAGTGTATCCCTTCCTGAAATGTTAATAATAAAAAACCTTAATCCTTTATCTGCTGTATACGATAGAGGAAGGAAACATGGTTAACTGTATCACTGGGATATTTTAGATGAAAGGTCAGCAGTTAACCTCTTCAGTCCTGTTTTTTCAGCTGGTTTTGAAGTAGAGATCTCACTGAATTTGAAAATTGCTGGAATCACTCAAGTACCTTTAAGAAGTGAGAGCTGTCATTTGTTTTCTGTACAGGAACTGACAGAGGAAGGCCTTCCTTTTCTCATACTTTTCCACATGAAAGATGACTTGGAGAGTTTAGAGAAATTCCAACAGGAGGTTGCACGACAGTTAATAAGTGAAAAAGGTTTGTAGTAACTGCTACTGCTTCTTGGTTTTCCTGGTATAATTTTTTTTTTTCAGGCAAACTCAGAGTTGGAAGCAAAGGCCGAACAGAATCCTAGCTTTAAAGCTCTTGAGACCAAAGGGCTTTTTGTACTTTTGACAGTGAGAACTGAGTTCTCTAGAAATTATTAGAATAGATAGACAATTTATTAGTAAGTAACTATTTCAGAAATCTTTCTTGTCTAAATGACTTAATGCAGTTTCAGAGGGCATTAAACAAAACTTCAGCTTGTATTGTGGTCAAAAACACTTTAAGAAAATCTGTTACTTTGGTGGTGTTAGTTATTTAAATCTATTTTCAAGCTTTGCATGTTGTATCTAGCTTAATATCTCCACCTTTGTAATAGTTATGGAAGTGGTTAGGATTTCAAGATAATAATGAAAAAATCTTAACATGGATTTTTGTCTGCTCACAATTTTAAGGTACAATAAACTTCCTCCATGCTGACTGTGATAAATTCAGGCACCCACTCCTCCACATTCAGAAGACTCCAGCTGACTGCCCTGTTATTGCCATTGATAGCTTTAGGCACATGTATGTCTTTCCAGACTTCAGTGACTTGTCGTAAGTATTTTTCTTTGTGCATTTTAATTTGAGAAGAACAAAGGAGGAGACATGTGCTCATATTTTAATCAGTACTATGATAGGAAGATGAATAAATCTGGGATAGTAAAGCTGCCTATGTGCGATTCAGTGGCAGAGCCTTAACGTGATACAAATTGGTGTGAAGTCGTTGTTTAAATGGAGTTGCGTTGGTTCATGCAAGAAGTTTCTAGATGCTGCTCTTCTTTTATTTCAAAGTTTTGCTATTTTCCATAGTAGTTAGGCATTTGGAGCCTGGCATGGTATTTTTAGTGCTGATCTAGATATATTAATTAACTTTAAAAGGTTTAAAATACTACATGAAATGCCTAAGTGCTGTGGTATGCAATAATTAGTAGTATCCACCATGTAAGAATTCACAGCCGGCTAGTTTGGTTTTTCCTGCTGTGCAATTCCAGCCTTCCTGCTTTAGTCTAAACATGGAAAGCTGGCAGAGAAGTCCTTGTTGCGTGGGTTTCTGAAATTTTCCACGTACAGCTTGGAAAATGACTGATTATTGGCATGTTACCTGGATAAAATATGTGTGAGAGAAGCATCAGGGTGCTTAGGTGAAATACCGCTGTGATAATCCTCTTTACATCAACCTGTCTCTTTATGTTGTACTGCCTTGGAAGCAGATGTTCCGTCTCCCCTGGTTCAGTTGAGGAGTGAAGGTGTGTAAATGTTACCTTCAGGGGCTTTCAGCACGAGACAAGTGCTCTGTCTTTGTCTTCGGGTCCTGTGTTAAACTCCAGTTTCTGCCTCAAAAGAGGTACCTGTATATGCACTGCTCGTTAAGTCCTGGTTAGATGCCTATGCTTTGAGACTTGAATTTTTGCCCATTTATACTTCAAAAAACTCAGGGTATTCAACTTTTGTCAAAGCCAAGGATTTGAAGCTCAGACTTAGCATGCAATGTGAGTATAACCCCATGTCTAATTCTGCGCTTGCAGGAGTCATTTTTCTACCTGAAATGCTGACATTTGGAAGGAGGGTTCAAACCTTGCTTCTCCCCATAATTCTCCACAGACTTATTCTTAAAATGTAGTCTCAGTTTGATGTATCTCAAATAGTGCTTTTCAAATATCTAAAGCTATGTATGTTGAAACTCTTGATAGTGACTGTTTTTCTCCTTGTCTTCCGATTTCTTTGGAAGATCATGTTCACTGCATATGCCAGCGCTTTAAAAAAATTAGTGGGATTTTGCATTTCGAAAGCACTCTTTCTATTGTCACTCTTGAAACAGACCTAAAATAAATTAATATCTCTTATAGGGGTAATAGAGATGTCTAGTTTAGACTTCCTTGTTATGTTTCTTACACATTCTGTTTCTGTGAAACCCTATCAAAATAATAACAGCTACTGGCTTGTTTGTATACCATTTGTTACATACAAATGAAGATGAGAAAGAGATGTCAGGATTGTAGACAGTTGCTTAATGATAAATAATTATTCAACCTTACTTTAGGAGATTGAGCTGATACTTAGAAATACCTAACAAACAATTTGGAAACAAGGAGAGCTTGGAGCTCCTGGGGTGATAATCTTGTGTGTGTGTGTGTGGTTTGGATTTTTGGTTTGGTTTTGGTTTGTTTGGGTTTTGTGTTTTGTTTCTTTTTTTTTTTTTTTTTTTTATAATAGGTAAAAATCTTAATTCTGAGACTTTCATCTACCTGCAAGAATTTCTGCCACTTTAGTACATTTTCTGGACTCTTATGAACTGACCCCAGACTGTCTCTTGTAATCTCAGTGTTGTCACCAACTGATAGGGTTTGGATATGGTACTTTCAGAACTGGTCCACTGAAAGAAGTCCTCTCTCTTTGGGCAGTTGTCTTTTTGGAGAATAGCCACTTCATAGGCAAATGAGATCACCACCCAGTATTTTGTCCTCATACTTTGGCCACCTGGCCCTATTCATCCTGCTGTTCCTGGTCAGAAATGATGGCAAGGAGTGTTCAACAGATCAGTTGTAGCTCCTCAGCAAGAACTGGCTGAGCTGTAAGAGACTGTAGGCACCAAATGCCTTTGCTGCATTAGGAGAGGAGAAGAGGTTGAAGGGGAATGTCTCCAGTAGTGTACCTGACCTAGAACAGGGTGGGAGCCCAAGGTAAAGCAAGAAGCAGTGATTCTGCTGTCTCTGCAACTGTGCTGGAATGAACCCCCTTCTCTCCAGCAGTACTAATCCCTGATCTTATCTGGGAAGTGAAGAGACCCCTCAAAGTACCACTGATTAGTTACAGTCATTGCTGTAGTGATACCCTCTGACTCTAGAAAACTCTATGGATAAAACATAGTATAATGTAATGATCTGAAATACTGCTGATAGCCTGTCTCACCACGCTTTGTCCCTCTTTCCTAAATGTAATAATTGGTCTGATGAAAGACTCCCTACAAAACCTATCTCCATTCATACATTACCTTTTGATTGCATGCATAGTGCTCATGTTATAGTTTTTCATCTCATCTTTAATACTTATTAGATCAAGTCTTCATTTTAAGCTTTTTAGTCTATTTGACGTTTCATAAATGAAATTGGATGCTGTAGTTTAGCACGTTTGCTGTGGGTGACAGTAGATGATCTCAGATTAGATTTACATTGATATCCTCTTAGTGCTTATCTCTAGTGTATATGCAGTTGCTCAGGCACTAGAGAGCCTTTCAAAGATGTTTTGTCAATACTGCTACCCAACTGTCATTTGTATCTGTAAACTGTGCATTTGGAACCTGCTGTTCTCTCTTACATTATGGTTAGTGGGGAGCTGAAGGGAGTACACAATGAAGTTATTGGCTAGTAGAACTCTGTGGGAGTTATTGAAAAGATGAAATACTTGCTGTGTTCTCAAGAGACAGTGGAAAGAAAAAGAAGCTGGTAGGGTACCTTAACAAACCATTTGGCTTCCTGTCCTCTATTAATCACCTAAAAGTGGACACAGTGTGCTAGATAAACAGAAGTTGGCTACTAAGCTGTGCACTTTAAATCTTCTGTGTTTGGACTTAACTCATAATAAACACCTGGGTGTTTCTGTTGGATTTGTTCCAGAGTTCCAGGTAAACTGAAGCAATTTGTACTAGACTTGCATTCTGGAAAATTGCATAGAGAGTTTCATCACGGCCCTGATCCAACTGATGTAGCACCTGGTCAGGTAAGGTTACAACAAATACATTTAACTTGGCCATTTAATAAAGACCTTTTTTAACTCCTTGTCAGCTCTGTACTTTCTAATGTGTGTGTACTTTTAACTTCAGTCTCCTGAAAGAGAAATCTGTTTATAGAAGCATAACATTGCCACTTCTGCTTGGCTCTTCCTTTGGGTAAAGGCAGGGAGAGCATTAGGGGAAGTGTGGTACCTGTTTGCCTTGAATAAGGGAAGAGTTTAAGAATATATATTTTTTTTCCACTGAAACAGAAGATCTTGGGCTAGATGACTGTTCTGAGCTCATAGAGCTGCTCCTACATTCTCATGTGATTTCAGTGGAAAAACTGATATGTCTTAGATGCATTATTTCCCATGTGTCACACTATGAGAGGGTGCTTCTAAGGGGAAACATCAATTGATTGAATGTTTTATATATTTACTCAGTCACCAATCCAAGCAGGTGTCAAATTAGAGCATCAGCAAAAGATTGATAAGCAGTAATAGGGCTTATTTCTTTTGTTAATGCAGTTAACAAGGGGCATTAATAGTGGTCACAGGCTGCATTTGTCAGTTTGGATTCCTCACTGGAAGCTCAGAGGTTGTCATGCTGTATAATTACATGCCTGGATGTCACTCCTGGGATCTCTTCTTGTGTTCAACTACTAGATCCTTTTCCAGACAAAACTTGGGAGCACCTCAGTGTTTAGTTTAAGAGGCAGAAAAGAAAGGACATTAGCAGCCCCAATTCCCTCTGCTCACCCCAGTTTTCTGACTGTATCTCGATCAGCCTTGTATCTTCTTGATAAACCACTCAGCTCATATCACAGAACCATCAAGGTTGGAAAAGACCTTGAAGATCATCTAGTCCAACCATTAACCTAACAGTGACAGTTCCCAACTACACCATATCCCTCAGCCCTATGTCAACCCGACTCTTGAACACCTCCAGGGATGGGGACTCCACCACCTCCCTGGGCAGCCCATTCCAACCTGTTCTGTAAAGAAATGCTTCCTAATATCCAGTCTAAACCTTCCCTGGCGCAACTTGAGGCCATTACCTCTTGTCCTATCACTTGTTACTTGGTTAAAGAGACTCATCCCCAGCTCTCTGCAACCTCCTTTCAGGTAGCTGTAGAGGGCGATGAGGTCTCCCCTCAGCCTCCTCTTCTCCAGACTAAACAACCCCAGTTCCCTCAGCCGCTCCTCGTACGACATGTGCTCCAGACCCTTCACCAGCTTCGTTGCCCTTCTCTGGACACGCTCGAGTAATTCAATGTCCTTTTTGTAGTGAGGGGCCCAAAACTGAACACAGTAATCGAGGTGTGGCCTCACCAGTGCCGAGTACAGGGGTAAGATCACTTCCCTGTCCCTGCTGGCCACGCTATTTCTGATACAAGCCAGGATGCCATTGGCCTTCTTGGCCACCTGGGCACACTGCTGGCTCATGTTCAGCCGGCTGTCAGTCAACACCCCCAGGTCCCTCTCTGACTGGCAGCTCTCCAGCCACTCCTCCCCAAGCCTGTAGCGCTGCTGGGGGTTGTTGTGGCCCAAGTGCAGCACCCGGCATTTGGCCTTATTGAAACTCCTCCAGTTGGCCTTAGCCCATCGCTCCAGCCTGTCCAGATCTCTCTGCAGAGCCTCCCTACCCTCGAGCAGATCAACACTCCCACCCAACTGGGTGTCATCTGCAAACTTACTGAGGGTGCACTTGATCCCCTCATCTAGATCATCAATAAAGATGTTAAACAGGAGTGGCCCCAAAACCGAGCCCTGGGGGACACCACTCGTGACCGGCCGCCAACTGGATTTAACTCCATTCACCACAACTCTTTGGGCCCGGCCATCCAGCCAGTTTTTTACCCAGCAAAGCGTGTGCCCCTTTAAGCCATGAGCAGCCAGTTTTGCCAGGAGAATGCTGTGGGAAACGGTGTCAAAGGCCTTACTAAAGTCAAGGTAGACAATGTCCACAGCCTTTCCCTCATCCAATAAGCAGGTCGCCCTGTCGTAGAAGGAGATCAGGTTTGTCAAGCAGGACCTGCCTTTCATAAACCCGTGCTGTCTGGGCCTGATCATCTGGTTGTCCCGCATGTGTTGTGTGATGGTACTCAAGCTGCTCCATCAGCTTCCTGGGCATCGAAATCAAGCTGACAGGCCTGTAATTTCCCAGATCATCCTTCCAACCCTTCTTATAGATGGGTGTCACAGTGGCCAATTTCCAATCTGTTGGGACCTCCCCAGTCAGCCAGGGCTGCTGGTAAATGATGAAAAGTGGCTTGGCATATACTCAGTGTCGTGCTGAGAAGTGCAAATGTAACAGCCTGTCAGGCAACTTTCTCATTACCTCAGGCACTCTCTAAAGAGGTAACTTTTTAAACACTGAAGTTATATGATGCATTGTCTAGGGCTCAGAGAGCCATGTTGGTCACAGAGGAGATCTGGTGCCCTTGTGTTGGGGTGCCTTGGGCCATCCCAGAACCCATGGGTGAGGGACAGAAGTGATTTATGGCTACAGGCTCATTTTCCTGGTCATCTGTGGGATGTGCTAAGCTGCGTGGGTGCAGCCTTCTGTTGTCCTCCTCAAAGTTGAAAGATTTAAAAGCATGAAAGCCCTGGAGGGCTTGCCTTGGGTATTGTCATGACTGTCTGTGAAAACATGCAGGCTGAATTGTCTCAGCAGTAATTCATTTAACTGGTAACTCCCTGTGATTCTCAGGAATTCACTGAGCAACCAGAATTCAGGTCAACAGGAGGAGATGCAGAAAATACAGCTGGAGACTGAGGCGTAGGCCGGGCAGTGGGTCAGCTCAGAGCAAGACAGGCGTGCGTGAGGAAGATACACTCTGAGGCAGTTGCAGTGTGGAAGAGGCTTGGCCAGGGAGGGAGGAAGCCTGCTGAGTCCCTGGATCTGGGCACAGGCTCGTTGCCTAGAGCTGCAGGCTTGCTCTTGTCTCCATTCTGCCTTGAAAAATGCACACCAAACCTGGGATGTTTACTTGCTTATCTCAGTATGGCATCCTGCCATCTTGTGGAAGATGTGTATGCATGTGCGATGGAAATTCTGGCCTTAATTAAGCTGGAGGCTGCTGTCCTAGGTCTTGTATATCCCTTGAATTGTATGTTTGGTGGGTTTGGGGTTTTTTTTAGTTTCCATAGAAAATGAATTCTAAAATACTTTGGCAGCAATGCCACTTTTGCCCTGGTGTATCTCAAAAAGAAACACACAGACAAGAATACCTTCAAAGCAAGTGGTAGACTCCAATAATACAGTGGGGTGCATTTGAAATACTTTTAAGTCACTTGTACAGAAACTTGTGTGATGGCTGTTACCAACAAGAGGAATATCTTTAACTGATGGTGCTTGATTAATTAACGTATGTGTGTGTGGGACTTACAATATTCCTCCCAAAATAAACCCCCTCAATTTGTGAGAATGCTGGACATTTGTGCACTCACATAATTAATGTTAGAAGTTCGTTTAATGGAGGTGATTATTAGAATTAGTCTAATAAGCAATTTTACTGTTTGTTCTGTTTTTCAGCCAATTCAGGATTTAGCAAGCAGCCCACCAGAGAGCTCATTCCAGAAACTGGCACCCAGTGAACATAGGTACACCTTATTGAGGGAAAAAGATGAACTTTAAAAAACTTGAAATAATCTTGCAAGCCTTTCAGACAGCAGCATTGACTTCTGTGTGGTGGAAATAGTAAACCTATATTTTCATAATTCTGTGTGTATTTTTATTTTGAATAAACAAAAATAATTTTTTTTTCTCCCCAGGCTTGTAAATACATTTGTTTGGTGGGTCATTCTGTACAGCATCTTTCAAACAGTACGTTCCTAATACTATAGTAAAATATCAGAGACCCATCCAGACTCTTGATCTAACTCTGTTCTGTAAAACTTTTATAATCCAAATGAAGGTATCCTTGCCAGAGACATGCTGTTAACTTGCACTATCCCATTAAATAGGACTTTTGGGTTGTTTTCTGTGTAACCTTGGTAGTATGTGCTTTTTCTTCTTCATGTGAACAGCTATCCTGGTAATCTTATTTCTTTGTCACATTTTTCTTCAACTTAAGACGGTCTTCTATTCTGGATACGTGGGAGGGGAATAAATTAAAGTTTTACAGAATCTCGTGTGGTGCATTACTGGGTGTAAATGTCTAAGCGATTAAACAATTCTGACTATTAAAATACCAAGTGAGGAAAGGAAAAGTTTTAATGATAATGGCTGTACTTTGACCTGCTCTGATTTCCTGGAATTATTAAGATTGTTATATTATCCACACAGTTGTATTAAAAGAGCATGAAAGTTGGAAACACTTCAAAGTAGGAGAAGACTAGGGGTGGGCTGCCATCTTAGTTTTGTCAGTCAATCTATGGATGTATGTGATATGATTAGTCTTTTTTTTTTTTCTTTTTTTTCTTGAGTCCCTGCCTTCCTGGCAGACATTTACTTCTGAACAACCATTGCAAATTTTCTGTTATGCCTTTTGTCTGGCTTGTGCCTTATTTATTGCATATTCTTTGAATTCTGCTCTGAAGAAGGAATTACTACTTTCTTTGTGGGCTTTTCTGTCCTGCATAATACCAGAATATGGGCTTTTCTCAATGAATCTTTAGGCTGTTCGAGATGAACATATAGAAACTATAAGATGGAAAAATATCTGTTAATTTGGGGTGTATTGCTGGAGATTAATTAGTGTAGTATTTGTACAGTACACTTAGTGCAAAGAATCTAGGTTTGTGACTTGGGGCCCCTGAAGTTTAGGGTCCTTAGAAGCAAGCTTGTTCTTTGGCTTCACGTTTACTCCAGTGAGTGCCCCAACTGCTGCAGCTCTCAGCTCAGGATGCCTTTTGCGTCTCAGCTAGATGCCACCTTCTCAGTTCTTGGCAGGAGACTGACGTGGTCCTGTGCAGCTGTGGCAAAAGTTGATCCCAGGAGAGCCTGCTCAATCAAGCCCCTGCAGCAACAGGCACATGAGCTTTGTCAGGGGTGATTCCGAGGAGACAGTTGCTAGTACCAGCCACCACTAAGCTACAGCCAACTGAGCAGATGCGGAATTGCTCGCTAAAAGAGTATTGCAAGATTTTGTTTACAGGCATACTTTTTTGTCAGTTCTGTGAATCTGCATTTTGGAGTGCACATTAAGTGCTTGAAAGCCAGGTCTTCTCCTGTCCCATTCTCCATCTCATGCCAAATAAAGCATTTTTGGCAGCCGAGTCAAACCACCTTCCAGCTGGAATCTAAGGCTGCCACTTGTTATCTGCAGGTGGTGCTACAGAACTTCTGGAGTTGTTCGGGCACCTGAAATTTTAGTTAATTCCTACATCGTGCCTGTAAGTACTCATCCCTCATCTTGCTCCTCTGAGGTTCCTGTTTTTCCTTGGGATTCTTATTTATAAATAATATACCTGTTTGGTAGAAGATGTCTAGCCTTCTCTTTCTGGAGAGAGATGCTACCTCATCATATTCCTCACAGTCCTGTGGCTGGTTGTGGTGGGTTGACCTTGGCTGCATACCAGGTGCCCACCAAGCTGCTCTATCACTCCCCTTCTCAGCACGGCAGGGTGGGGAGAAAGTAAGATGGGAAAAAACCTCATGGGTCAAGATAAAGGCAGTTTAATACAGCAAAGGAAAACAAGATTTGCTCTCTACTTCCCATCAGCAGGTGATGTCCAGCCACTTCCTGGGAAGCAGGGCTTCAGTACATGTAGCGGTTGCTCCAGAAGACACATGTAATAACAAATGCCCCCCCCGCTTCCCTCTTAGCTTTTATCACTGAGCAGATGTCATAGGGTACAGAATATCCCTTTGGGCAGTTTGGGTCAGCTGTCCTGGCTGTGTCCCCTCCCAAGATCTTGCCCACCCCCAGCCCAGTGGTTGGGGGGCAGAATTTTGGAGTGAGACAGCCTCGATGCTGTGCGAGCGCTGCTGCTGGTCAGCAACAGCCAGACACTGGTGTGTTATCGACGCCCTTCTAGCTACCACTGCAAAGCACAGCACTGTGAGTGCTGCTACGGGGAAAATTAACTCTACCTCAGCTAGAAAGGGAGAGAGGAACCCCCTCTGCCATTCCTAATCCAAGTTTGCTTTCTGAGTAAGGACTTGTTCCCAGAGCTTTGGCATCCCAGCACGAGGTAGACAATGAGATGTAACAGTTTTATGACCGTTACACACTCCAATCATTTCACTGTGTATTCACTGGAGTCAGACCCAATTCTCCTGGGTTCTTGATGACCACTGACCTGGCTGTACCAACTTTCAAGTGATTTTTCTATTTGCAAGCAGGCTGAACAGCTACAGTCAAGGTATGCTTGCCTAACATGATGTTGAGTAGCACTTAGCCTTTAGGTATCTGATGATACAAAGAATTTGCCTAGAGAAAGCCAAGTGCTGGACAAAATGTGAGATGTGTTTCAAAGAGAGCCCCTCAGCTCTGATCATCTACAGCAGTGGTTTTGACCATTTGGTGCCCAGCTAACTGCTCCCTTCAACACTTTGTGAGCCCTTCCTGGGAAGCTGTCAAACAGTATTAGTGTTATCCCCATAATGGAACAAAACCCTTCCAAACTCTCTTTGATTGAACTTAGGGAGCCCATTCAGAGCAGGCCTATATGTATGAGTTACTAGATGCACACAGTGTTTTAGGAACTTGTGTTAATTTCAGTCATGTAAATATTTCAACAGCTGAAGCATGTGTTTGGTAACTCAGTACAGGATTCTTAAATCTTGGTAAAGCAATTATTTTAATAATGTAAAATTTTTGAGGGGTTAATCTGTTAGATGCTGAAAGAAAATAAACCCCAACATTCTCAATAAATACTATAACCCATCTCATAGGCAAAAACTTTTATTTGGTCTGAAAGAATTATTTATATCTTACGTTTCTTCTTGACTAACATGCCTAGCAATTTAAACGCTAGTTTGGTTACTCAGATGCCCATCTTTCTTCGCATATGTAAATAACCCACCTATTTTTAAAAAATCAGTTTAAATAATAGTCTCCCAAGTTAAGTGTGTACACAATGTTTTGAAATTGCTTCCTTAAAGATGCAAGGAGGAAGAATAGTTTTTGTGCTAGGTATTTCATAAAATTGAGTGCATACCAAGCTGAGTTTGTATAAGCTATGGCAGGAATTCAGTTTTATGAATTTAGATTATCCTGGCATTAATCCAGCTTGGGGGGGGAGAGGGTGGAGTCCGTAATGTCTCTGATGTGGCTGCTGTCATTTAAATGCACAAGGTTTCAGAGCACACAGTAGGAAAGCAGACATAGCTTTTTAAAATCATACAACGAATCAACCACAGTTTCTGATTAAGAACACTTTTTCTCCTTGGTTTCTTCCTTTAAATGCAAAAATTACATATCAAAGGAATAAACAGCCTTAGTATGGAGTTGTTACAAGCTCACTAAATGTGTTTACATCCAAAGTAGATGTATTTAAAGAAAAACGCTTTTTTCCTGACAGGAGCAAATGAGCTGAATTACTTGGGTCATGTTTTCCTCTCCAGCTGATTTTACAGATGTAGGCACTGTGGCTTTAACGCATGCAGTTTTGACAATGTTCGCAATTACTTGTGAAAACTATTCTTGCACACGTTGCTTCCCTGAGCCTCAGACCTACTTAAAATAGACACAGTGCTCTAACTGAAAGCAATTTCAATCATATTTTAGAAGTAATAAGGAAGAACTGTTCAGAAAAAGACATTTGTGCTGTAACTAACAGTTGCTTACAGTGTCTCTAGGCACAAAACCCTGTCATCTGTCATTAGCAGACAGCTATTTCCAATGACAGTATCAAAGTACTGGTTAGGAAAAGGGAGCTCTTTCCCCAGTGCTTCCTTATACAGTGCTCCCTGCTAGGGAGCCTTATCACTGAACACTGACTTCAGCGTTCACCTAATAAAACTGGACTCAAGCAGAGCTCAGCATGAATTGAACAATCTAAAAAATTTAAAAAGTGGCTTCCCAACCTCAATTTCTGCTCCCCCAAACAGTAGCAGCAATAGTGTGGGAACTGTCCTGGAAGGATGGAGGTAGGACCATGTGCTGAACAGTACATTACATAACAATAGTACAATTATGTGACAATAAAAACACATTAACACATCCGTATTTAACAATGGAGGTTTCAGAAGCGCAAGGCTTCTTAAGCAGCAAAAGTAAGGATAGTAAGAATAACAGGCACCAGCAATAAAAAGCCAGCAAAAGCACTAACAGCATCTCACCCCATACAGGCTCCACAGCATGTCCCAAAATCTTGAAAAGGCTGAGAAGCTGCTCTACAGTGCGAGTGGAAGCAGGCATTTCAGAACTGAACAGCACACAGGAGGTGTGCAGCTGACCCAAACAAGCACAGTTTACTACTTGTAAACAGTATCAGGTTGACATTTTCAAAACAGTCCCATCATCTGGGGTTGTCATCTGACACTGGCACCATTTAAAGGGCCTCTCTGCTTCACCATCCTTCGACCTGGTGCCTGATGCCACCCTTGAGGGGTAACGACGACTCCTGAGGGAGTGGGCCTGGCTGCAGCACGGCCTTCCAGGGAAGCACGTTCAGCTCTCCCACCAGAGCGCCGCTGGTGGCAGGAGATGAGAAGCAAGGGCAACATCTAGCAGTAAGTGCTGCTTAAGTAAGCTGGAGGCCTCAAGCTCAGAATGCCAGAGCTTGGTACTTCGTCCTGGACGGTGTTCTCTGGACAAGCCAAGGAGTTGAACGGCCGTGGAAAATTATTCTCCAGTAGCAGTCCTGCAGGGTTGCTGCTTAGACTGTTTAATTCTTAACTACACTTTGAACAAGACGAGTTTACAAATTTAAAAAAAAAAGTACCCAAAAAAAGGGGGAAAGCTGATGATGATGCTGATCTGATTTGCCTGATGGAGGCAGATGTGGGATATACATGAGGTTTTTTTTCCACATAGCTCACCCAACATTTTCACCTTTTCTTATGGCAGCCAACGCTTCCCTGTGCATTACTGACCAGGCACAGTCAGTCACACCCGGGGGTTATACACGGGAGGAGTTTGGGAATCCAGATAAATGAAAGTAAATTTAAAGTACTGTGACCACGATAGATAGATGGAGCTTATTTCCTTTTCTTTGGAGCACTATAATAAAAGCTCCAGCTTCCGGGTGGTGTTCATGGGAAAGCACTAGGGTTTTCCAAATATCTCTCTTTGTATTGTCTGCAAGACGCTTTGTGCAAATTTGGCATGAAGCACCTGTCACTCATTGTTACAGCTGTGCATATCGCTCACCTAAGAATTCTGTAATTAAGATATCCATATAATTTTCAAAGGACTCATGTCACCACATCTGAAAAGAGAAATCCTGACATTACTGTTTCACCCCTCCCAAGTAACAGTACTGTTGTCAAAATTCACCCAACTCAGCCTTAGATTTAAAGTATAAGGCTGCAAGTCTGTCATTAGTGCGGCCACTACACTTCCAGTCATAATGAATCTGTACTTCAGCTGGATTTTTTGGCACTTTGGTGAGAAAGCTCTGGACAGCTGGAAGAGGCCTGCTCAATCATTTTTTTTTTCCTTCTCTGTATCAATTTTCCACCTGTGAAACCCAAAATCCCACCACCAAGTGCAGCTGCAATTCCTGCCACTTTGAAGCCTGCAAGGAGACCAATAGGACCCCCCACCACTCCACCAATGACTGCACCTGCCACAGGCAGAGCTGCCAGCTTGTATTTTGCAGCCTGTAAAGGGAAAAAAAAAAAAAAAAAAACAAAAAAGAGTTAGAATACTTGCCTGTGGTGATGTGCATTTTCCCCTCATTGCTCTTGGCAGTGACTTGAATGCTCAGTGATACAATGATATAACTTTGCAAATTAGTATTTAAAAAAAGATGATCTACTATCCCACATATATGACAGAACATACAAAAAACAATTCAAAATTGAGCTATCTCACGCAGTTGTGAACCAGGTCCTTTAACACTGTACGGGGTGATGATGTACACTATTACCTGGTGTCCACTATTAAATCAAATGAGGAACTGAGAAAATGCTCAGACTTTTCAGTAATGTGCCTGAATCTAGGTTTGTGGCTTATTAGCAACTATCACTGACATCTACATAGAATGGGATAGAAATTGCATGTTATCATCCACCTGTTATTTTACGCTTATTTGATTCTTGTGAGCCAATCCCTGAATGCGCTTGTCTTTGCAGGTAAACCAAAGTAGCATCAGAATAGCATAAAAAAAGAAGCAAAAAAATTTGTATTTCCTAGTAGCCTGGATGTGATAGAAGATTACAAGAGAGATTGATTTTTTTTTTCCCCTGCTACCTGTGGGTTATTTCTTCCTTATTTCCTTAATTGCTGGCTCCCTCAGCATTAAAGACGGCAGATCAATTGGGTTAATACAGAGGATTGCTGGGAGGCAGAGTACCATTGATTCACCAGCAGGAGCAGATCCCTACCTTCCCCAAGTTTTTGGTTCCCTCTTCAACATTCACAGCAGCACTGTTGACATGGTCTTCAATCCTGTCAATCTTCTCCTGCTGCGACTAGATGCAAAGGAATTATGAGTGAGGTAACCTGCTGTGAAGCAGCAGTGAGCCAATACACACCATTTTAATGCCTGTAATCAGGACTCCACAGCCGCTTTCATCTGCTACACACTGCAGCCGTGCAGCCTTAATGGTGGTTCATTAATAGCATCTGATAAACTGTGCTGAAACGACAAACTTACTTTAAAAAAAATCTTAACTATTAAGTAATACTATGGGGTGGGTATTATACAATGTGTTGCTGCAGTTAGAGAAAACAACCCAAAACATATGGTGTCTAAATCTTTTCTGTGAATAGATGACCTCGCATTCAAAGGGAAAAATAACCCAAACTAGCCTTTTTGTTTCCTGCTGAGTTTCACGTTCAAAAAAAATTCTATAAAGAGCATTTATTTATAAGATCAGTACCAAGTCCAACATACAAAACTGCACCAAGAAATCTAAACAGAAGTGTTTAATCATGACATTATAAAACACTGATTTAACTTTACAAATAGACTAGTGACAGTACTGAAAATGTAGTTGATGTTGCTCTGTATTTTACTGTTTGATTTTACAAAAACGTTCCAGCCTTTCCCCAAATGCAGTCAGATTCCCCAGCAGTCTCTGGAGCAGAAGATAAAGAGGTTTGCAGGTTTGTTTGTTCTTATTTTAATCTCAGCAGTGCCCAGGCTGTTTTATGTCACAAAATAATGAGATGGCTAATGTTCATCTTAAAATAAAAGGCATTCTGAACTTTTTTACTCTTTCTAATTCAGAAACTGCTGAATCCACCAACTCTGGTATATTCATCTACTATCCAATCCACACACTTTAGATGCTTGCTATTATATCTAATGATGGTAATCCAGAAAGTCCTGGGAACAGGAACTCCTCCTTTTTAGCTAAAGCTGCTAACATTTAGGCTACTGCATAAGAATTTTTGCAGTCCCTCTCCAGCCTAATGAATTGCAGTCTTTTTTTTTTTTTTTTTTTTTTCTGTATGTGAAGCAGCACATATTCAGTAGAAAGGATAAGAGCTAGCTTATCTATCCCAACTAACTCAACAGCAAGGAGACTAAAGAACTCCTAGGAGATGAGAATTGTGGATTTAAATTCCCTGTGGCACAGGAAGAACTAAACATTGGGAACTGAGTATGGATGATGAAGACCTTTTGGCAGCTTTGTGAGAGCAGAAAAAGGGTGTGATAAGGGTGAGGGAAACTT
Source organism: Strix aluco (assembly GCF_031877795.1). NCBI lineage: Eukaryota > Metazoa > Chordata > Aves > Strigiformes > Strigidae > Strix > Strix aluco. The sequence goes on along the minus strand of NC_133931.1, from coordinate 67,009,731 downwards.
CAGATTTTTCTAGTGCTCCTGATTAAGCAAGAAAAAGTATCTGAGAAACACCCACCCTGTGCAGTGAAGGCTTTTGTCACCATTACAATCGGAAATTGTAAAAATGAATGGGACCGGGGTAGGTGTCTGCAGTCAGCACTGCAGAGCTTCTACTGAGGTTCAGCTTGTGGCCAAGGGCACTGGCTAGAACATCAGTAGTTGCTCTGGTGACAAGATCTTAGGAGCAATTACCAGCACTAGTGCTGAAACAGAAGACTATTGCCTCAAAAAATTACCTTGACAGAGCCTGAATCAACAGGAGAGCCACAAAGATAATTGTGGCAATGAGTCACTGATGTAGGGAAGGACAAGCTGTTAGTTTTATAACCAGATGGGGCAGCTGAGTAGTTAAACTAAGGCTTTTGAATGTTCCTCTTCTGTAAGCACTTGAAAATCAAAAGAAAACCTTTCACCTTACTGCTAGACAATCTGATGTAAACATTATATGCATCACCTACAACTTGGAAAGCAGCTGATGTACCAGCTTTGAAACTAGGCGTATTTACTGCAGGTCCCAAGTAACAAGGACAGCACCTTCGTGCAGGCATCTCTGCTCTCTTTGGAGAAACTGCTCTGCCTCTACTGGCATTTTCCTGAAGTTCCCAACAGTGACTAGGATTTTGTAGTCTTGACTATTGGACTGAATAAATGTAGTTAATCTTATTCTGCTATTCTGTCACTTTGATCAAGTGATACTAGCTCAGTCTGAGTTCAGACTACGGGCAGAAGTATTGCTCATCTTTTTTTCCCCCAACTAGGAGTTACCCATTCACCCTCTTTTTGTACAAAACTCTGTCTAGGATAGAATGCAAAATTAATACTTACACTGACTAAGAGAGAAAAGTCAGCCACCAACTGACTAAGGTGAATCAAGTCCTACAAATAAAAAACAAATGTTACTTTGTAATTGTTGTTAAAACAAGAGCACCGCCACGGCAGTAAGGGAGTTTCAACATACCTCTTCTAAAGTTTCCCAAGACTCAGCTGCGTTTTCTTCCTGAGGTATTTCGGGAAGGCGGGAGTAGATCTGGATTAAACTTTGGGAGCCATCCTTCACTTCCGTGTTATATAAAGTTTCTGAATGAGGAACATGATGTTTATAAACAAATGAACTGAATCAGAAAGCAGGTGATGTGCAAAATTTCTCGCTTTTAATGTTTCTCAAGGATAAACTGATATTTAACATAATTCAAGCCAAGTATGGCCCTGAAAATGATCATATAGGGAAAAGTCTTACAGCACTAGACAGTTTCTTAAAAAGAAGTTATTGCCAAAGAAATGGATTAATTTCTATCAGCACACCTTCACAATCAGTTCTGAGAATGATATTAAATTATACTCCTGAATTCAAGGTCAGGAAATTAATTTTGTATCAACCGAGCTAAGAAAACTGAGCTTGGGACAAAAACTTCATTTACATATGACACATAAAAACACTGCACTTCCAAAACTGAACAGACAGTTATTCATTTTATGATTATGCTACCGGTTTGATTTTCAGTCATTTAGGACCAAAAGAAGCTGGAGGAAAAAGCTTTCAAAGTAAAAGCATTGAAAACCAAGTAACATGCTGCCCAGCATTCAGGGCTGGATCCAGCTGGGTAACGGTACTGTAAGGATGACAAACATTAGCAGCTCAGTGGTGTAAAGGAGATTCTCAAGTACCTTCCTTTCTAAATCACCTGGACTGGGTGCAGAAGACATTAGGACAAAATATGGCGGGAAAAATGGGGAATGAGGGACAACCAGGTGGCATGGAGGAGAGCAGATAAAATGGACACACACATACCTCCTCCTGTCAAAGAGCCCAGTCTTGAGCCACTACAGATGTAATGGACATGTGCATAATTATGGACAAATAATTAAGTGGTAATAAATAATAGTAACAAACAAGTTTGTCTTGTCATAGCAAGGATTAAGGAATAGCTTGAGAGTATGAAAAGGCAGACTGGAGAATGTATGTGTGTAAACACAGTGCAAAGATCATGTTAATTTAGACAGCTTCAATTTCTGAAGGAAGATAGCTACTTTTCGTAGGACACTGATGTTTCCTTCCTTGGGAGGGTAGTATCAAGAGAAAGCTTAATATGGGGAAGACTGGTTAGATATGTCTAACAATACTAAAGTGTAAATATTGCATTAAAATCTTCTTTAGAAATAATGAATGTGCCAAGGTACTGTAATATTATGTAACTGTTACTACAACAGATAAAAAACAATGGAAAACAAATAAAAATAATCGTATTCATAATAAAAGCAGTAATAGTGCATGCTTATTCATGGAATTAATTTAAGATAAAATAAAAATGATACATTTTCTTAACATTTGTCCATTTCTCAACATTTTAATCCCGGTATCTCAAAATACATTAAGGACCTAATCTTCCTACTCCCAGATCAATAGAAGTCTAACATCAATGAAGCTGATATTCAGCCATAATCACTAAGTAAGCAGAGTAGCAGAGTAATGACGAGTAAGTGATTGGGGGTTTTATTTTGGGCTTGTTTTTCATTTCTACCCTTTTCCTTTAGGAATCTAGATGTGGAAGGCACTTCCCCTTCTACAATCATCACCTGTTCTCCCAGAACATATTTTTGATTTATAACATCGATTAATTAATGTTATATACTCAGTTCTAAAATATTGCTTTTCCCTTTTCAACATACTTAATCACATATCCAAATGTGTGCATTTTTGGAGAAACTGATTCTGCTACATATTCTGACATTTAACATTGGTTTTGAGTATTTTATTCTGTTTCAATCCTTCACAATCCTATTTCAAAACCAAGTTTCTTCTGCCAAGAAAATTGTACTCTTCCCTAATCAGCCACATGCATGCTAAGTTGGTTGAAATTAAAATATTCATAATTCAAAAGCAAAAAGAAAGCTCACTAAGCAAAATTGCCTCCTTCACAAATCACCTTCGCTAATCTGGTCTGTCCTTAACAATCTCTGCTGACCTATTGTAGAAAAAGACATCCTTCAAAGTACATAAATGATACTGAAGTTTTGCATGACACACATTCAAGAGAACTTAAAATTGTAAGTAGGTTTATGCTGTTATCATTTTCTAATAACTAAAAATTAGTGAGAAAAAATTCCTCAGGAAAATTCTTTACTCACTTCAAAAAAATAAGGTAAAGAACAAGAAGGGTAAGAGAAGGTGAAGTCACATTTGGGATGAAAGCATGAGTAAGAAATTTATATTCACTAGTTCATGTTTTATCAAGTCTAACCAATTTTAATAGAACTGAGAATGGAAGTGGCTCCACCAGTTCACTTACAGCATCTCCACAGAAATGCAATAATACAAAACACCTCTGCAGATTTCATAGAGCAGCTGCACACCTCATTACATGCAAGATAAAATCTAATGCTTTGGAAGATTCAATATGTTGCTTAAAAGATTTTAGTAATTTTAAGAGTGGAGTCTCACCTTTTGTTAATATTTGTTTAAAATGCAATTAAATTCCATTTCTATTGGACCTCAGCTGAGGATGATGAAGGGGGGAAGAAACTACATCATATCACTGACATGCCTTCTAAATGGGCGATTTGAATTTGTAAACTCCTTCCTCCTCTACCAGATGGGAAGCAACATGCTACAAAGAATGGGCATACTGAAGCTCCTTTGATTAAGATCAGCAGCCAAGATTTGCTTTCAGGACTGCAGCCTTCAAGCACAAAAGAATAGGCAATATATTGCATCTGTGTTAGCAATTCAACAGAGCTGCTTTCACAGGCAGGCAAACTTGAAAAAAATGCTTGTTTAATTGTATATTTCATTTTAAATGGGGTGCTTTATTTCCATATTCTTGAGTAGACTTGCAGGAGCATGTCATTCCAGTAACATTTTTCTGTTCTTCTCATCCCAATCTTTCTGATCAATTACTTGTCTTTCTGAAGTGCTGTTATGCTCAATGTCCTCCATACTTCAAAGGTATTTCAGATTAAAAAAGCAGTCCTGTTCTTGGAAATTAAACTCTAGTTCCCATTTACCACCTATGTAACTATTAGAAAAGCAATAAGCCAGGACAAGGCTTTTCCAATGAAATACCAGAATGTATTGAGGACAACTGCAGCAAGTTACCAAAAGAAGAGATATTTTAAATTTAGTTCTGATCGTAACAGAGAAGAGCTCACAAAGAGCCTGAAAGTAATGACTAATATGGATGAAGGGCATCACTGAACACCAGAGTTCACTATTCTAAAACTCAAGAGTAAAAGACTGAAGACAATGAGCTCCCCCCAAAAGAGAGATCAACAAATTTGGCAAACTGATTAATAGAAACTGTGGGGAAGTTCCTACAGGATAAAGGCCCGCAGAAGAGCTGGCAGACACTAATAAAACAGGCTATTCTGAAGATGACAGCAAATTGTCCTGATGCAGAAGAAAATGCTTCTGTCTTCAGCAAGAGCTCTTCAATGCCCTGGATATCAAGAATTCGACACACAATTAAGATGAGTACTAGCAATAATATAAGTATGGACAGTTAATATCAGAAAGACTAGGACACAAATAAACTGCAACTACCAGGGGACATAAATGGTAGCAAGAAAGTTTCTATGAATGCTTTTGAAGTTAGAGAAAGACACAGGAAGTGTAAGTGCATTGCTAGGTTAAGAACAGTAAGGATGGACAACCCAGAGAAAGATTAAGTCAGTCTTTAAACAAACAGGTAGCTGTAATCAGATATTTGAGGCAATTAATTTAAATAAGAAAGGATAAAAGGGACCCTTAAGTCCTGAGGGTTTGATGAAATTCACTCTAGAGCATTTAAGAAACAGCCTCTGAAAGTTCAAGCATGTTTCTGAGAACTTCAGTAAGGGGGTCCCAGAGGACTGCAACAGAATGGATTCAGTTATTACCTTCCTTTTCAGTGGGGAAAGAGGGTGCAGCAAATAGCCAGACTTTGAACCCACAAAGATATCAGGACAAACTACTGAACAATCAACTACAAGATGTTGAAGGTGTTGAAAAAGCCAAGATTCATATGTCAGAAGCCAATTAAGTCTTTTTCTATTGGCTTCATAAGAAGACAGAAATTTTTTACAATGAGGGTGATGAGGCACTGGTGGAACAGGTTGCCCGGAGACTTTGTGGCTGCCCCCTCCCTGGAAGTGTTCAAGGCCAGGTTGGACGGAGCTTTGAGCAACCTGGTCTAGTGGAAGGTGTCCCTGCCCATGGCAGGGGGGGTGGACTACTTGATCTTTAAAGGTCCTTTCCAACCCAAACAGTTCTGTGGTTCTATATTTGATACATCTTGATGTTCATAAGGTTTTTTGATACTACTGCACATGACCTTCTCGAAAGCAAGCCCAGTCTTCAAATCTACTTTTCTTTTCTCCCTGTTCAACCATTAGACTCACTATCCTGTTAATCACACTTTAAAGAGTTCTTTATGCAGCAACAAGGGTCATGAAATCAAATTTGATAGCAGGTTCTTCTACAATGCCACTGACTGAGAATACTCTTTCAATTTTAAGACACGTGAAATTCTGAAACATTTTTAAACAATACTGCTACTGCAGCAATCAAACTAATTACTGTTACGTGGAAGGATTTAATCCTGATGTAACCAACGTTCTCATAGATCATTAGCAGAGAACACTACCAGGGCATAGTAAGGGCTTTCCCTGAAGACAGAATGGTAGAACAAGGAATGAAAGAAATTTTGTGCAAAAAGGAGGGAAAACATGTCTGACTTGTAGCATGTTATAGTGTGTTTTCAAAATTTTTTCTTTAAATGCATTTATACTGTTTTCGGCTTTCTTTTCAGTTCCCAAGTTAAAATGCTACAGGAAGAGATGTTCTTTATATAGAGACTTGCTCTTTTCCACATATTTCAGCCGTGGTGTATTATACTGTCTGTCATATAAAAATTGTATTCTTCTTGATGGTGCAAGCACTAATTCAGTGAAAATGGTCTAAATGATTACTTGCACATGATCAAGTGATTTGCGGGGGGGGGGGGGGAAGAAAGAAGTCAAGCTACTGTGAAACATGAATGTAAGTATTCTGCTTCCTATAAACAAAAAGTCTTCTACTTCGAGATCCAACACTATGGGATCTTTCTCATGGAAGGTCACAGCTATTTTAATTTCTTAAGATACTTAATTAGAGCATTCTACACTTATCAAAACTCAGTCACAGGTCATAAGAAAAGTGTGGTGTAGGGTAAGAAATCCACTTCTTGATTAACAATTATTATTCAACTGAAATCTCATTTGTTTACTTCATTTATATCTGGTCAGAGAAACTGCAGACTGGATACCACAGTATAGACATAATAGATACAGAAATGAAATTCTACTACCTCCTCCTACAGTTGCAGATCTGGTTAAAGAGGCATCCTCCTGTCCAAGTTGCCTTTTAAGTTCTTCTGCAGATTCAGAATGGAGCTGCAGGAAGTCTTTTATGGCAAATGAAGCTTCCTCTTTAACGGGATTTATCATTCTCTGCAGAACTGGGATGTCCTCCTGTCGGACTCGCAAACAGAGTTTCTCCATCTCTCTCATATTGGCACGGAGTTGCTGTAACAGTTTTAAGAGTTATTTTGTAGCTTACTACGTAAGAGCACCAGATAGTTTCAGTGGTATTGACGCAACTATCATCTTGATTATCTTTAAATAAGCATAAAAATTGCCATATCTAGTGTTTTAATAAACTAAGACAAAAAAAAAACTCCTCAAAAGTCCCAGGTTTCAAGCAATCCCTATGTTCCAGGTCACTTCTACTCTACATCCATTTTCTTTTCCAGACTGTATTGTTTGACTGCAGCTGGTTCACCTGTCAAAGATCCCCTCAATTGCTTAAAAACCCCATGCTTCCAATAACACAGTAAATCCTCACCTTGAACCCATCCTGGGTCTTCCAGACTCTTTATTTTGTGACCGAGTGCTATTCACCAGTCTTTTATAATGCTCTTGCAGAAGAGCACCAGTGCTCTGCAGAGAAGGGACTTGTCCTCACTAAGGAAGCTCAACCTAAAGATGATCCCTTCCAAGTAAATGACCCACCTCCTACTCTTCCTAGGGCAGATGACAGTCCTGTAGCCGACAGTGCTACCGATGAGACAGTGATTTAGTCAGCTCAACCACAGCTCAACACTGTCCAGAGAGGAAGGCATCTGTACTTCCAAGCGCTTCTTACTCAGAGGTACCACTACATCATAACCAACTAAGTCAGTCATATTTTTAATATTTGCTTCTGCTTGTGAGTTCACTCAGTTCTCTGTCTATAAACAAAAAATAAATGGGGGTAGCAGCTCCCAACACAGCAGTCCCTACGCAGTGCAGTGAGGCATCACTGGAACATATTGCTGAGTCTTTCTGGACATGGCCTACTTTCCCGAAGGGAAACTAAGCTATCTGCCCCAGGAGAATAAGAACCAAAGATCAAGGAAGAGATGGTACCTGTTACCTTCTCTGGCAAACTAATTTGCCAGTATCAGCCAACCACAGAACAAGGCAGAAATATTTTTGAAGCCATTTCCATTGATATTATGATTTTCTTGCTGTCAATTCTATACTTTATCCACTTCAAGTAAAGAACTCAGGTTGTTTTACTTGGGGTTTCAATTAAAGTATTTAACTAATTAATTCACTATGTAATTACTGAAGTTATTTAGGTGTCTCTGATCAATTTAGGCCTCTGCCAAAATATTTACCCAAGTTGCAACAAAAATAATATCCAAATAAAGTGACTGCTTCTCAAAATTTGCCTTTTTTTTTTTTTATAATAAGCGATCATGGTGATTACAGCACTTCAGGATACAATCATTCGCAAGACCCAACTACCCCAAAACTATCATTTTCATTTTGTAAAGACAACTTCAGGGATGAAAGAGAAGGATTACCTCTTCTTTTTTTGCAATATATATATTCTTTTTTTCAGAAGAAGGACGAATATATTTGTTTGATTGGAATATCAAATATAATAAAACACAGAAATATTTCTTTAGTTACAAGAGTTTTGAGAAGATATAAACTATTCACAACTAGCAAAAAGAATCTGTGTGCAGGCATCTCCTGTGAGATAAACTTCTCTGTACAGCAAAAATAGAGGGGGTTTTTACTGCCTAGGCTTTTAAAATCTAAAAATGCACACAACTTTTCTTTTTCTACAAATGAAAAGAAAAAATTTATAGTTTAAATTATACCACTTATTGTTTCAGGACAGAGTTTTTATCGAATTATAAAAAAATAAGACTAATAAAAATAATATTTATTGCATTACATTATAAGGTGATATAATAAATTATATTATTTATTGCACTATTTACTAATTGTTTTGAATATGCTTCTCACAGCAGAACAAGAGAATGGATTAACACCAGTCAGTGGTTAAAAAGAGAAACATTTTCTTCATGCAAATCAGGTACAGGTAATGCCTTAGAAAGGCAATATTGCTCACCTGGAAAAGCAGGAACTAGATGGAACTTATTTTATTTATATAAGCTAGTAGAATTAATTTTTTTAACATGTATGAAAAAAATAGTAGAAATGTAATTAGAGAAGAGAAATTAATTCAATAACAAACTGAAGTAACACTGCACGAGACATATTAGGCAACCAAAGAAAGAACTATTGATTTGTAAAAAGAATTTGTCAAATTACCAAGAGTATATTCTATTGTATGCTTAAATTAAGAGTACTACTAGCCAATTTAGGCTGCATTATTTAAGGCTAACCCCAGGCAAAACCACTGATTAGCAATAAAAAAAAGGGAGATGCAAAAAATAACTCTGTAAGATATTGAGTTGAATAGAAACATGGTACCCAACAATTTTGCTCATACATTTCTCATCTTAATCCACCTTGCTCTTCCTGTTATCTTCCTCCCATGGTCTTCCCATAAGTATTGAAAAAGGGAGAATGTCATCACTGTCATAGTCCACCACATGCCAAAATTCTCGGTTTATAAAATCTTGGAATTTCATTTAAAAGACAAAACAGGACTATCTAGACACAACATTTAATTATCTATTTTGTGAGAATTATATGCAGGGGACCAAATGAAGTTGATCCTGCTGTTTTGTTACAGGAAACAAAATTATTATTATTATCCTGTCTTTGGCCATAATGGAGACAAAAAAACAATACACCGAACAAAAACATGTTATGAAACAGTGACAATAGTGAGTTTGGGATGAGCTAATAATGCTTCCAAAGCAGTTTTTTAAGAAAAAAAAAAAGGAAAATTTCCCTGTTGAAATTGAGTTAAAACATAGCTCTGCTCGGGATTTGTACCACTGCAGCTGCAGCTGGGGCAAATTAACAGTATAGCCAATGCACAAGTATAATGAAGTTACTGTGCAGTGACCAGCACAACCACCAACTTGCTGCTGAAGCATTCAAAAATCTTGAACAGAAGTTTCAAGAAATACAAACTACTCACCCTAAGGAATGGTTAAATCAGATGCTCACTTTCACTGCTCATTATTACCTTGCTGATCAAAGAGAAATACTTGTGAGAAAGATGGAGGAATCAGATGATGATATTTGCCTATTTGGTAAAATTTAATTTTAGTACCTCTTCCTTTGTGGTTTTGGAGAGAGGACTCTTGTTCCATTTACTGTCAACTAAATGGAAGCTAAACGGATTCAGCCTAGCAGGAAAGGTGAGCTCCGCCACAAGAAGACACATCTGAGAGCTCACCAGGGTATAACATCATAAATGTTATGGATATGCAAATGACTGACTTCTTTTTACAATCATTTTTATGGGACAGAGTCTAATTTCTGGGTAGAGCATGAAAGTATGTCACCCCCTTCCCAACTGCTTCCGCTTTTAAAACCAAGCTTGCTTGGTGAGGAAGGTAATACAAAATTCTGTTTGCATTTATGGCAACTTCTGGGTTTTGAACTCACCACATTCAGCCCAAAAGACACTGAATATTTCTTCATAATATTTGCAATTTTTGTCTGTTAACTTCCAAACCCAAATAATGGTCTTTGTTTCAAATGGCCTTCTCGCAAAAACTGTAGGGAAATAAAGCTGGGAAAAACCTTGGGAAGTCATCCCTTCAAAGCATGAACTGCTGTGTCTATTTTATTTCTGACAGTTGTTTATCTAATCTGGTCTTAAAACGACTTATTTTCAAAGAGCTACAACCTCCTTGATTTTATACTGCAAGAATTCATTATCCTAATTGCTATAGTCTTTTCCTCATGCCCAACAGAAATCTCTCTTGCCTCAGTTTAATCCAGATATTTCTAATCCTCTCTGTTCAAAACAGAGAAAGACAAACCCTGTCCTCTTTGCAACCATCTTTGCCATGTTCGCAAACAGACAGCACGCCATTGTCAGGCATTCTTTGGGCAAAATAATTTGTAAGTCTTTCCAAATAAATCTCGGTTTCTCAATTTCTGACCATTTTCATTGCTCTTCCTGAATACTCCCTAATCAGCCCATAGCTTCCTTTAAACTGTGGTGACTGGCTGGACTAACTATTCTACCTGGGATCCTACTACTGCTGACCAAAGAGATCGTATGAGAGACTGCACTCACTACTCTCCCATTTATACATCCCACTACATTATTTGGCTTTTTTGTATCACTACCACACAATTGGTTCACTTCTACTCTGTGTCCTTCTGCAGAGGACTTCTGCAGAAGTGCTGCCCCAACAGCTTCCCATCCTGAATCTTGTACAGCCAATGATTGCCCTTCTCCTCATCCAAAAACATACTGATTTTTCAGGTCTTTTCTCAACATCATTATGAATTCTAATTCTGTTCTCTCAACCAGAACCCCTTAGTCTCTCCCAGCTTTTTGCTGTTTGCATATTTTTGCTATATAATGAAACTAACGTTAATATAGCTGTTATATAGTGCTTTCATTTCTAGGTCTCAAAGGACTTTATTTGAGTAAGGTTCACTGTTCTTCTTGAACAGATGCAGAACTGAGGTAGGGTCACAAAATCTGAGCCCAGTTTTCCTAAAGTGTCCACAAATTCGGAAGTAAGCCTGGGAGATCCACCAGGATGGTGGATTCACTATATTATGTGAACAAATATAATGGATTTTTTTCAGAAAAGTAAATGAGAAGAGGCATGGTTTTCACAAGTACGGTGAAAAATCTATTGACTCTATCAACACATCCAAAATGGAAAGAAAAAGAAATCATACATAAGGAAGTTGCACTGCTTTTCCATTATTTTCAAAATCTTTACAAACACATTCAATAAAAAATAAAGAATAAATTATAAATTTCTCTCAGGAAGTAAACTACAAAAGGAGACAAATGAGCCAAAGGAGGGCTTAATTTAATTTTTAATTTTTTTTTTTAAATCACTGTTACTGAAAATGACTGTACATACCTGTCCATTAGGCTCACCTTATTACTCAGCACAGTTTTAAATATGTAAGAGAAGGAATTATTGTAAGTATTCAGTGTTTTGAATTATCTTTAAAATCATAAAGTATCTTCCCATATTCTGCTCCTCCTAAGCGGTTTATGAATGGGACCTCCTCTACAGATATGTCAGACATATAAGAAAAATGGTAAAACTCCCTATGGAATTCAGAAGTCTTAACAGCAATTTTCAGCAAACCAATAAACCTTACTCATACAAAAGAGTAAAAATTCTTTTTTTGCAGTATTTGTTTTTCAGAGCGGTAATTTTCTCCACTGATAGTGGCAGCTGAATTTTCAAAGTAATATAACTTGAAAAACAGATGTCATGTTTCCATAGGCTTACTGTAGGCTGCCTTAAAATATCATCATCACTTCACACTCAAATACATTACACTTGTGAATTTCACCACCAGTGTTATACCAGCAACACCGGACTCTTGTGTGCAACCAATTTCATTACAATTGAGGAAAAGTAACGGATGACAACAAAGAAGGAAATAATGGAATTTGTACTAAACTGCAGGCAAATGCACACAGTGACCTGCAGTCCCATGTCATGGCAGAGAGCTTGCGCTGCACTGCCACAGCATGCTGGTAAGGACACGTAACACCACAAGGAAAGTAGTAACAAAGAGCATAAGGGCACCTCAGTGCTTCAGTTCTAACCCAGCGTGAGGCCCCTGGGCATCAGGATAAACACCACGCCTGCATGCCTCTACCTTGTACAAATATCAAAGGGCTGAGATGGGACCAAAACCCTTGAAAAGGCAGCAGAGACTTGAGCTGTAGGATTATTTCCATGTAACATCTGATATCTCTACCAGTTACGGAAATATCTGAAGTTCTATCCAGGCCCACAGCAACAGCTACCTGAAAATCACAGCGTAAGTATCCGCTTCAGCCATGCGTCCCTGGCAAAACTGATGTTCCTGGAGTGCTCAGAAACTCCAGCACTTCACTTACTCTATCCCCACCAGCCTATACTACTCCTAACACTACCAGCTAACTGAATCATGGTGGTCTTGCCATTACCACACTCAATCTCTGCCACCATCGTTCTCTTTTTCTTCTTCTTGATTGTATTATCATTAAATGTAACATCATATACATTTGCCAATAGTTTTCACTTTAAACTATTCATGCTGAAATAGTACATGGATGACACAAGATCTGTCATGTCCAACAAATCAATCCTTTTTTCTCTTTATCTTCTGTCTTCCACACGTTAATCACTGTCAACTCTCCCTCCATTCTGCATGTGGTTGTTTTAAATTAAGAAGTAAATAACACCCCCAAACAAATCCACGACCTTAAACCCTCTCAAACATAAATACGATTTTCAAGAAAGTATTGCAGTAGCTTAGCTGTGCAAATGTAATGTTGCCTTCACTTATCTTCTCTGGACTTTGTCCAAAGTAATGTGATAAAGGATATATGTTACAAATTTCTTGGCACAGGTCAAAGAAACTCTGAGTTTAATAATATACTTATCCTGCAGACAGCCACAGGCTGCAATAGTGAGCTGATTCCACATGACGCTTCATTGATACCATAAACAATCTCCTGCAGCAATAAACTCATCTACCCTGCTTCTCATGCTCTCCCAGTATATTTGCGTAGTATTCCAGAAAGATACTTAATTTGAAGACTGCATAATTTTAAGGATGGTACAGAGACATGAGACATACGACTAAGCTTTGAAGATTTATGAAAAAGAGAGCTGACTAAAAACCATCTTTTCCTTGTAAACCATTTTCAGTTGAAATGGAAACCATAAAAGTGAAAAAGAAAAAAAGTGGATTAACATTTTTCAAGCAGCTTTCCAGGGTAGAGCAACACACGGGAGAGACTACATCTGCCTAGGTATATTTCGCAGAACAGAGTCTCCTTTTGTGGGTTGAATATAGACTAGTCAGATCATTCATCACAGTATTTTTCCTTTTTTTGTTCAATGCCTTATATCCTCTCTAGTAACTGCAGCATTTTTCTTCCTCTCACTATGAATATGATCAATGCAGTCCTTGGGTGTTAAAATAAAACATTGAAATTAGCTTAAATCTTGCAATAATTAACTAATTGTATGGTACAGTCAGCATACATGTGGGCAAAGCCTAGCAAAATTGCATATTTATTCAGGTCCTAACATTTTAAGAAGTCCGCAGACTGTCCCTAAAAATGAAAATCCACAACAGCACATTTGTGAAAACTAATACATGGTAGACAAGAGCTATTTTCTCGGTATTTCTGAAAGGGTGTCATCATGCCCTATACAAAGATTTCCCCAGTTTCTCCACTTTCCTTTTTAGAAGTTTTTAATGTGGCAACCAGTCACCAGAAAGAAGAGGTATACATTTATGCTCATCTATACTTCTATTATAATTTTGACCATCATCAAAAGTAGAACAGAAGTAATTATTCTGGGTAAACTGAGAATTCAGAAAAATGGCTAATTATGTGCACATGGATTAAATGTAGAGTGGCTGTGCATATATTTGTCTAAAACCTGTGGCAGATGCCTTGGGTCAATATTGACTTAGGGATTCCTAATGTATTTTTACAACATCTAATTTTGAGAGCAAAGTGTGTGCTGCAGAGAACATTTGGTATCACAATAATGAATCTGATTTCTTCGCAAACAAACAGATCGCAAGTCCATTGGTAAACATTTAAACAGCTTACAGCAAACACATTCTACATGTCATATAATTTATTATCAAGTACTCCAGACTCCTAACTATTTAATTAAAACAAAGAGCTAGTCTACTCTTCTTGCATGGACCCAGATACTTATTCTGTTCTCTGGATATCAGAATGTGAACCGCTTTAATGCATAACTTGTATCCAGATCTAAAAGCAGTGAGCACTGAATAAAATATAAGATAATTTATTTTGGCTGAAAGTGAAAATGGCAGGCTTTAGGTTCAAGACAAATATAAATGTTTCTAGAGACAAATGCAAGGTTTTACTACTAAAGCACTTAGCATATTTAAAAGCAGCATATTCAGCATGATTACTTTTTCTCTAATTATTGATAGATTTTGTTTTGCTAAACAAATGATACTGATAATAAAGAGTTTCAAGAGAAACCTTTCCTACCCCTCAGATGTGAAAACAGACATAAGCAAACACATGCTTACTACACCACACCTGTTGGAATGTCATGGTTTTAACAGGACTTCCACCTTTGGAATATGCTTTTGATATTAAGAATAAACTTACATTCAAATTTCAAAAATATTGAAAAATCAAAATAAACATTCAAAGCTCCAAATAACAGAAAATCAAATGGATTTCATGTAGAACTTCTGACCATCTACACTAAAAAAAGCTCATTAACACCTTCCATTCCTCAAAAAAGATACGTAACTCCCGCTCTGCCTACTGTCTAATACTGTTGTTCAGACGGGATTAAGTTGTTCTTTCTGAGTTTTTTTTTCATTTTGAGTCTGGTCTAATTTCCCACAGGAGTCAGTAAGGCATTGCAACAAACACGGAGATTTACAGTACTAGAATTTTGAAATACAGTGGTTTAGGACTGTGCTACCCCTGCCAGCAAAGTCTGCTCATCTAGATGCAGCATAGGTTTGTTCTAGCCACAAAGTCACGTTCCTCCTCTGAACAACATCTATGAGACCAGCACAAGGCGCCTCTCCTGCTGGCAAAGATACGTCTGTCCCCAGAATTTTGCCAGTACAGCATGTTATAACCACGAGCTGCCACATCTGCACCAGCAAACTTTGCAGTGCAGATTTGGCCTTTGTGGCTTTCTGTTTCGATAACGTTCTTTGGCTGTGTGCTATATAGCAGTGTGAAGGCTGATGTTTGGCATTAGCTTTTCCATCGTTTTCATCAAGACATGCATTTTTTTTGAAACAGATGTGAGATTCCCTGTGTGCTAAGTTATGGGTGACTATGCATGAAGTCACTGAGATGATGCCATGCTCACAAATGAGTCTGGTATTTCCTCCTCTGATGATATTATGCAGCTAACAAGAGATTTACACACCAAACTAGTAGTCCAGATGTTCTGTGTTTGGTCTGAAACCATCCTTTAAAGTTAACAGTATCCCTTATTGCAATTCCTGTCTTCTAATTTAGTAATGTAAGAGGATAGTTTGCAAAAGATCGGTCTCCAAACTTTTGCTTGTTCAAGAATTCTGAAACATTTCTGACTATTTGCCTCAAAGGACACAATTAGGAAATTCCCACCTCTTAAACGAAGTAAAGCAATACCATGTACAAATATACATCTCTGTGAAGATCCATCCCCGAGGTAACCAGCACTATGTATGTAATTTAATTCCATTAATATCACAGTCATTTTAATATCCTTACCTGAACTGTTCGTCCTGCGTTAATGTGCTCTTCGTGCAATCTGTCCCAGAGTCTGCATCTCTGATACTAAAATAAAGGAAAAATACTTCATATAATTGCTATTTTTACCAACTGGCTGTGCAGAAAAAAAGGAACCTTCAGTAAATAATCGCTTTAATTTTCCAAAATTGACAGTAAAGAAGCTGAGTCATAGGCATTTCCACTGCAACATTAGAGAGGTAAATGGCAATGTATTTTGTGAATAATTTTGTAAAATGTATTTTACTGAATTGCAGATAACCAGGGTTCTAGCATCAGTTTTTAACAACAAAGAGATATTGCAGCACCCTGATAATGCTGTGGCATAAATCACTTGGTAATCAGTAAAAACGAAGGGCAGAAGGAGGAAAAAGGAATGGAATAGGGGATAAGCAGTACTGGTCATATGAGGTGACAAGGTATCTGATATTATTTACAAAGAAAACTGCATTCATTACACAAGACTACTGTCTACATTTACACTTACCATTTCTATATAGATACAAACACAGTTATGAGAACCATCAGGGCAGATTTGGCACCTGCATGAGGCTTCCCTAACTTCAGCTGGAAACTATCCATACAGCACTTTCCATGGGACAGAGACCAGAGTAATCATTCCATTAGCAGAGAGCAAATTTTGCAAAAGAACTGCATATCATCACATATAAGCTTTTTCACCATTAAAATACATCAATCCCTGCTATTGGCAGTTAACATAAATAATATAGAGACGTTATAATGAAAAAGAGTCGTAAAATAATAAAAGTAGAAGCTGTGATTCCTGGAATATGTGCTGAAACCATCAAACCATTCTTTTTAATTGTTTAAATAACAAGACAAAATATTTACCATGATTTGTGAGATATTTTTATGTAAAGTTTAATTCCTCAATTTCCTAATATGCTTTGTTACCAATAACAAAGTTTATCTACAGCCTATACCTTTCCTTAATTCTGTTCATAATTTTAGAGGCCACAGCAATAAGGATCCCAAGTTACAGCTTCCTAAAATACAACAACAAATCTGAAGTTACTTCTTATTCTCAGAGAAAAAAAGTTCTTTCATGTTAGAATTTTGTAGTGCTATGGAATAGAAAAGGTTTAGTGTTTAATTCAGTCAGATTAAAGTGATTTTTCTAGGAAACTAGCAATTTCTGCATAAATTATTATGCCATTAAAACTACTGCCATTGTTTTTAAAAATAAAGTGGTAAAAAAATCTGTATCAACAGTAGATCTTCCGATTCAGTCATCCCTGAAAGAGTACTGAATCAGGAATTTCTGAGGGTGGAACAGAAGGGGTTTGGGGAAAAATTACCTTTTCAATTTCAACTGACTGTAATACATTGTCCACATGCTGAATAATAAAAAATCCTCTTTTCCAGTTAAGAACAACAAGAATAATTCCTCAGGAAACCTTTACTTCTCTTTATAATTTCTACTAGAAATGCTCAGCACATTTATGTGCTTTATATATTTAGAAGTTTTATTACTTTGGTTCAAAATTTCCAGTATTCTAGTGATGACCTCAAAGAATCCAATGACTTAATACACCCAGAGCAATGACATTCACGTAGTCAGAGAATTCCTCATTGTTGACTTCTCTTTGTCATCCAACACAAAATAGGCCATACTCCTTGGCAATGTTCTCTCTGGGGGACTCAAGGATAGCAAACCTTGAGAAGAGAGAGTATTGACATTATTTTCATTAACAAATACATGTAAAACTAAGAGAGGTCCATGAAGTAAAAACACCTATGGAATCCTAACCTGTTAGAGCAGGTCCAGAGGATGGCCACAAAAATGATCAGAGGGCCGGAACACCTCTTCTGTGAAGAAAGGCTGAGAAAGTTGGGGCTGTTCAGCCTGGAGAAGGCTCCAGGGATACCTGACTGCAGACTTTCAACATATAAAAAGGGCTTAAAAGAAAGACTGACTGTTTTTACTAAGGCCTGACAGGACAAGGCGCAACACTTTTAAACTCAAAGAGAGTAAGTTTAGAGGAGCCATAAGGAAGAAATTATTTCCTGTGAGGGCGGTGAGACACTGGAACAGGTTGCCCAGAGAGGTTGTGGCTGCCCCCTCCCTGGAAGTGTTCAAGGCCAGGTTGGACGGGGCTTTGAGCAACCTGATGTAGTGGAAGGTGTTCCTGCCCGTGGCGGGGGGGGGGGGGGGGGGGGGGCGGGTTGGACTAGATGGTCTTTAAAGGTCCCTTCCAACCCAAACCACTCAAGAAAGAATCCTTCATATTTATGATTTGGATCACTTCCATTTCTCCTTGAAAGTATCCAGTGGACATGGAGAAAACTCAAAGCTTTTCATAATATCCTCTGCATTTATTTTTGTAGTAGGTAGTGCTCACCAGCATTTCTAAAAGCTCTACAATAAATGTCTTATACAAACGTGTACACTCTGATGAAGACTGCAGTAAAACTCAGATATCTTAATTTCTCATTTTGTGTCACCTTTACGTGTCTTCCCACAAAACAATGATTCCCAGCCAAAGGTAAAAAGTGTTTCACACAACATCCTTTAACTTTGGCACAGTCACAGAAAATGAAATTAAAACTGAAAGCAACAGAGATAAGGATGCCATGTCTTACAGCACTGTGGTTTTTTGTAAGGATTATTGCATAGCACCAACAAAAATCTCCACCTTCCTATAGTACCATGACAATTGCTTTCATCTAACAGAAAGTTGTAACTCTTTTGGATAAGCATGCACTTTATTCCCTCTTTTGGAGTGAAAGTCCATCCAGTCCACAGAATGTGCTTTAGAAAACAAGAAGTCTCTGGGGAAAACATGGAAAGAAAAAAAAAACCCCAAATATAGAGAACTGATTTCTTAAGGATGTATTTTTAAGTCTTCAGAAACTGTCATATGGCAAGTTGGACTCTCAAATAGTTGAGAAGCAATGACGATGGATTTATGGTAGCAACTTCCTCTGAAAAGGGGTACTCAAGGTCAAATTTCATTATATATTGATTTTATAGTTTCTTCAAACAGTGATTTAGTAGATTAATTGTTTGGACTATCTCTGGAACCTAAGGTTTAAATCAATATTCATGAAATGAGGTTAGAGATATTGGCTTCATCATAAGTAAATAATGTTGCTGCTCTAAGCAATTTGACATAATTAGTGATTTTTGCTTAAAAGTAGCCTGTAAAATAAACAGGATCAGATTTTACAAAATTATCCTTTTACCTCTAGGGATGTTTAGTTTACATGGCTGAAAGTTAATTTTACAAAAAGTATTTCAGAGAAAACCATTTAAGCTGCTGATGCTGACAGCTCATAAAAGTACTGTAACACATTCATTATGGCTAAAATGCATGTAAAAGATATAAAATGCAAATTATCATGGAAGTATTTCAACCAAACTATTGCATGTGTTCTGATAATCTAAAACTATCAAGTGACAGATTTCAAATTCCAATTTGCCACATTTTTATCCTCACCTTCTCATAAATTTATCAATAGAGTAAACTTTGGAATATTTATAGTTCTTACACAGAAAAGTATTTAAAAAAAAAAAAAAAAAGAGAGAAACTTCAAATGTTAAGAACATTACACTGAGTATGGACTTTTTAAAGAATCTGGCATTTAGGGACTATTTTATACTCAGATATATTGTTTCTCACAAATGTTTGTATCTTATATTTTTTTGTCAATACACAGAAGCTCTGAAGTCTTCAGTACTGCTGAATACCTTCTAGTACAGTTACCAATTGCTCATTTAAAGGTTTTACCCATAGTCACTTGTTTCTAATAATGCTATTAATTATTAATTCAAATATCAAATTTGCCAGGATTTAGGGATGTCTAGGGATGCAGAAATTTTTCATAGTATCCTGAAATCAGAAAGACAAATCTGTACTAAACGTTGCTACTTCTTCCTTTCGTAAGTGTTGCTCTAGACGAAGTGCAGTTAACACTTTAAGAACTATGTTTACAATTATTTAAGGATTTTTCTGATATGCAAATTTTATTATGTTGACTGAACAGATCATTCACACTGATACCATCAACAACCTGAAAATCTCAAGAAATGTCCAAACCAGGTACTTTCAGATTGCATCAGATTTTTACATTCAAAATATAAAATTCAACTGCTCAGTAAAGCACCTTGGTATTTCAGTGTGGTCACTGAGTGCCATTATGGAAATGGCAGTCTGTATTGTCTGTAATTAAACTCTGGCTAAGCATGAGTTTCTCTGACAATGCTTTGAACAAAGTGTTACATCAGAACTAACCTAAAGACTCATTTTATCCTGAGTGCTAACATTTTCTGCATTTTCTTCTAGACACAGAAAACTATTCTTGCAATGATCTTCCCTTCTGTCTGCAAAACAGGAATGCTTGATGCAAATAAGTTGCTGGGCCAATAAAGACTTCAACTGACCAACACGTGGCTGAATTAAGTGGAACATATTTCACCCCTACCTTGACACCATGGTAACACTATCTGGCTAGATACAGTGTAATTATTCTTTGTCTAAATACATAAAGATATTTTTAGCAGGATCAACCAGTAACTGGCTACCCCTCCTCACTGACCAGGTCCTGCAAAACACAGCAGTTCCCAAGATCATCTCTCACACTGCTAAGTACTACACAGGGTAATAACTGATCATGTCTCTGTTTCTTATTGCAGCACCCAATGCCTTTTCAGGCTTCTTGATATATCCTAAATGAGGGAGATTTTACATATATGCTAAGTATCACAGAATCACAGAATCATCTAGGTTGGAAAAGACCTTGAAGATCATCTAGTCCAACCGTTAACCTAGCACTGACAGTTCCCAACTACACCATATCCCTCAGCGCTATGTCAACCCTACTCTTGAACACCTCCAGGGATTGGGACTCCACCACCTCCCTGGGCAACCCATTCCAACCTGTTCTGTAAAGAAATACTTCCTAATATCCAGTCTAAACCTTCCCTGGCGCAACTTGAGGTCATTACCTCTTGTCCTATCGCTTATTACTTGGTTAAAGAGACTCATCCCCAGCTCTCTGCAACCTCCTTTCAGGTAGCTGTAGAGGGCGATGAGGTCTCCCCTCAGCCTCCTCTTCTCCAGACTAAACAACCCCAGTTCCCTCAGCCGCTCCTCGTACGACATGTGCTCCAGACCCTTCACCAGCTTTGTTGCCCTTCTCTGGACACGCTCAAGTAATTCAATGTCCTTTTTGTAGTGAGGGGCCCAAAACTGAACACAGGAATCGAGGTGCGGCCTCACCAGTGCTGAGTACAGGGGTAAGATCACTTCCCTGTCCCTGCTGGCCACGCTATTTCTCACACAAGCCAGGGTGCCATTGGCCTTCTTGGCCACCTGGGCACACTTCTGGCTCATGTTCAGCCGGCTGTCAATCAACACCCCCAGGTCCCTCTCTGACTGGCAGTTCTCCAGCCACTCCTCCCCAAGCCTGTAGCGCTGCTGGGGGTTGTTGTGGCCCAAGTGCAGCACCCGGCATTTGGCCTTATTGAAACTCCTCCAGTTGGCCTTAGCCCATCGCTCCAGCCTGTCCAGATCTCTCTGCAGAGCCTCCCTACCCTCGAGCCGATCAACACTCCCACTCAACTTGGTGTCATCTGCAAACTTACTGAGGGTGCACTTGATCCCCTCATCTAGATCATCAATAAAGATGTTAAACAGGAGTGGCCCCAAAACCGAGCCCTGGGGGACACCACTCGTGACCGGCTGCCAACTGGATTTAACTCCATTCACCACAACTCTTTGGGCCCGGCCATCCAGCCAGTTTTTTACCCAGCAAAGCATGTGCTCATCCAAGCCTCGAGCAGCCAGTTTTGCCAGGAGAATGCTGTGGGAAATGGTGTCAAAGGCCTTACTAAAGTCAGGGTAAACTACATCCACAGCTTTTCCCTCATCCAATAAGCAGGTCGGCCTGTCGTATAAGGAGATCAGGTTTGTCAAGCAGGACCTGCCTTTCATAAACCCGTGCTGTCTGGGCCTGATCATCTGGTTGTCCCGCATGTGTTGTGTGATGGTACTCAGGATGAGCTGCTCCATCAGCTTCCCGGACACTGACGTCAAGCTGACAGGCCTGTAATTTCCTGGATCATCCTTCCGACCCTTCTTATAGATGGGCGTCACATTGGCCAGTTTCCAATCTGTCAGGACCTCCCCGGTCAGCCAGGACTGCTGGTAAATGATGGAAACCGGTTTGGCGAGCACCCCAGCCAGCTCCTTCAGCACCCTCGGGTGTATCCTGTCTGGTCCCATAGACTTGTGTGTGTCTATGTGATGCAGTAGGTCACTGACTGTCTCCTGGAATGCGGAGGGATCGTTCTCCCAGTCTCTGTCCTCTGGCTGAGGAGGCTGGATTCCCTCAATACAACTAGTCTTGTTATTAAAGACTGAGGCAAAGAAGGCATTAAGGACCTCAGCCTTCTCCTCATCACTTGTTACCATGTTTCCTCCCGCATCCAGAAGGGGATGGATACTCTCCCTGGTCTTTCTTTTGCTACTGACATACTTATAGAAACATTTCTTGTTATCCTTGATTGCTGAAGCCAGGGTAATTTCCAGCTGGGCTTTAGACCTCCTGATTTCTGCCCTGCATAGCCTCACAGCCTCTTTGTAATCACTGTGAGTGGCTAGCCCCTTCTTCCAAAGGCTGTAAACTTTCCTTTTCTCCCTGAGTTGCAGCCAAAGCTCCCTGTTCAGCCAGGGTGCTCTTCTCTGTCGCTGACTTCTCTTACAGCACCTGGGGACCGCCTGCTCCTGAGCCATTAACACTTCCTTCTTAAAGAGTGCCCAGTCTTCCTGGACTTTTGATACAACAGACTACACTTTTGATACAATTCTTTTTCTATTTACTTAAATAATTCAATCTCTCTATTTCTCTCAACTCAGTTAAAAAATATGTAGAGAAAAAGCTAGGTATAAACAGTAAGTTACTCAGAATAGTTGGCAGCAAACTGCTGTGACTTAAAAATGAAGTAAGAATATTACGCTGCTTTCCTTACAACTTTTTAACACAAAACAGTAATGTTTCTCACTCTGTAGATTAACTAGTTGCTACAAATGTAAAGGCCTTTGTACACACAGAATTACCAAACAATACACAAGTTTCATCTTTAGCCAGATTTGAGTTAAAGCATTTCATAATCAATTTTTCATCAAAATCTCTATATAATCTTGCAGCATGACTGCTTCTATACTGTAAAAAGAACTACATTAGTAAAAAGTCAACACTGACCTTCTCAATATTTATTTGGTGTTTCCTTAGCCTTTCCAAATCTGTTGGAATTGCCACTTTAATGAACTTCTGAATGGAGGGTTCAATTCGACGGAGTTTAACTTTTTCATCATCTTCAGACATCCTAAAAGCAGCTTTCAAGTCAACACTTGTCCAGTATACCTTTACCAAGGTAGAAACCCCTAAAAAACAAAGAATTACAGGCTTACACAAATGTAGTAATTTAGAATCACTTTTTAAAATAAAGCAAAATACGGTAAATCAGTCTTTCCAATAATCACATATATTCCAAAACCACATTTGAGTAGTATTAACTACTAAAAATCTGGATACTGTATTTGTATTCAAATGTATTATTTCTGCTTATTTGCAGGCTTTGGGTATCATTTTTCATAGATAAACCAACACTAACAAAAAAAATAGCTAAATAATTAAGGCAGATGCAAACATGCTTTGCAGCATAACAATAGATGGAAGCTTTGGAAAAAAACTTCCAATTAGACGCTTTGCTTGATCAGAGTTCAAGTTTTGCCAATTTACATTCTCAATTATCTTAAAAATTGTAAAACATGTCCTGAAAAGACACCAAAATAAAATTAATTTTGGAAGTCCATTTCCTAGAAAGATTAAGTGGATCCTGAATGATGATTTGCACTCCAAATTGCATTTGTCCCCTACTGAAATGACTAAGGCATCACCTAACAGGGGGTTTAAACAGGTTGCTGAAATATTTGCAGGACTGATAGGTACATAAGCAGCCTGAATTCTGTTTCCTGTATATGCATAAAACATAACTTTGGAGTTTCATTTCTCTACATGAAAGATATGTAGAACTGTATATAATAGCATTTATCTACAGAGCATATGAGTAATATAAAGGAATCCCATTATGCTGAATGCACACAAGGGGAAAGAAAAAATTATTGTGACATAATTTTGTAGTTTTAATACTGTATAAAGAGGTTATTTAAATGAGATTTTCCTTCTGTATACTCCTTTTTTAAAAAAACCAAGAAGTTGAATTGCAGACACATATTAGAAAGGTTGTCACAAGTGCCAGTAAAAAGACAAGTGTCAACTTGGTTATACAAAAGTACCTGTGCTACAACAGCAACTGCATCAGAAGGCTTTCCCTGATTTTCCTCTTCCAGTAACCAAACTAATC
Source organism: Strix aluco (assembly GCF_031877795.1). Classification (NCBI taxonomy): domain Eukaryota; kingdom Metazoa; phylum Chordata; class Aves; order Strigiformes; family Strigidae; genus Strix; species Strix aluco. The sequence continues at coordinate 66,985,582 of NC_133931.1, read as the reverse complement.
AAAAATAATTAAACTGGCATAATCCTCCTGGTACAGATGAGGCACAGCAGAATGTAACAGATTAAAATATCATCCTATTTTTCACACAGCCAAACATATTATTAACAGTGCAATTAGACATTATTCTTCTCACATCTAACTATGGTGTGAAAGTGTGGAGGGAGTGTTGAGGTTTTTCTGAGACCTGTGATATCTGCAGGCAGAGAGAACTTGAAGGCATGCACCAGTTGATGACCCTGGGTCTTCGACTGAACTGCTCAAAGTTCAGTCACAGCCCTTACCTGTAGGCTGCAGGGAGGATATGTACAAATCTCCCTCACCTTTAAAGGAGCCAAGAGGTAAGCACCTTCCATCAGGCCCGTAAGAAAACTGAAAGTGCTTCTGGCAAAGGGAAGCTGAGTTTCTAGAGGAAAATAGTTGCAGATTACTCACCATTTCCAACACAACTACAAATAAAACAATTATGTGTTTTTCTGAAGAACAAAAAGCTAACAGAAGACCCTCCTCGTTTATCTATCCCACCCCACAAAGAAACTGAAAACTGTCGAAAATTGAGTATTTACTGAGAGCAGACCAAGCTAGGGGAAGTCAATCTTTAAGGTTTCACTGATGCCTTTTCCTTTTTCAAATCTCAGAAGGAAATTATTTCATCAACTGACTCTGCAGTCATTGCTAAATCACCCCCACTTCAAATTATAGACACATACTATCAAGCAGTCTTACAAATCCCCTTCTAACCCAAGGCATTTAATGTTAATCGTTCTTTGTCCAAATCTTCAAATAAACATGCAGTGGGTGGCCTCACATTTTTCAGAATGTAAAAAGAACTTTAACCCTTTTGTGTTGATTTACTCTTTCCACCATTCTAACAACAGTAGTTTAAATGCAAGATGATAAAAAATACATTGGTTCTTCTATTGTACCTTGGTCACTACAGTCCCTAACACTTTTGAAACAACTATTTGTATCTCACAACTGAACTCCATTTTGAGTCGAGAACAGACTTTTTTTGCACTAAAAGCAAAAGATGAAATGCATCATACTCCAAACTGCAGTGCCTCCTCTTCAAACGCACATTTAATTTCATGACAGCTTATACTCTAATCCATGAGTTTCTGAGCTACAATTAATTAAACATTGGCTCCTTAAAGATATTTAGTAGCCATGCCATGCTTTTCTTTAATACCAAATCATCTTGAAGAAGTGATGACACAAATACTTCAAACTTCTCACACAACATGAACTCACTGAAACCCACGGCACACTCTGTCTTACAACAAATACAGCAGACTAAGCTAAATCCATTGTAATTTTGTCCTTAACCTTTAATGACATCTAGAGATTGATAAGAGTCCAAACTGACAGTTTAGATGACCTATAAACTGGACCACTGTGAAAGCAGAGTTAATGTAACCAACGGCCGTATGTCTTGAGTAGGTGATCTGAATAAAGAGCAGTTTTAAATTCAAAGATTTGTCTGCATGCAGGCCTCTGGATAGTCATTTTCTTCTCCTTAAAAATTTCCAGACAGTAAACTAGCTTTCATGACAGTGTCTACGAATCTCTAAGGCACTACTGACTAAAATTCACTGCAGAGTAGGTGTGAGAAACTAAGAAAGAAATACAAAAAGTCCCTACATTCTCATCAGGTCTCCTGCTTAATGTTCTCTCAAACATAACAGTAGTTATTGTAACAAAAATTCTAAGCCATAAATTACCAATAAGAAAATATGCAAGGTCTTCCCTTTTTTTAAGTTCACATAATATGATAAATAAAATTAACATTACACGTTTTTGTGATGACCTCATGTTCATTCCAGGTGCAATTTCAAAGAAATCTACGGTTTCTTGCATAATTTCTTGGGTTTGTGTTTCTCAGGCAGAACTTTTAACAATTAATTTCTAAAACCATAATGCCTGGTTTTTGAGTAATCACAGAACAACAGGGCAGTTTAGGTTGGGAGGGATTTTCATACGCCACCCAATACAAGCTGAATTAGATGTGGTTGCACAGGCCCTTTGTCCAGTCAAGTTCTAACACCTCCATGCATGGATGCTCCACACATTCACTAGACCCCTCCTTCAGTGTTTGACCATTCTCCAGGTTAAAAACAAATCAACCAACCAAAACCAAAACGACCTTCATCGCAGCTAAACCAGCTTGTGTCCATTGCCTCTCATCTCACTGCCACGCACCTCCAAGAGGAGCCTGGCTCTGCAGCTTCCAACACACAGCAGTAAGATCTCCCCTTCCTTCACCTTCTCTTAAGGCTGAAGAAATCCACCTCTCTGTTTCTGCTCAAACATCATGTGCTCCAGGCCCCTAACCGCCTTGCTAGTTTCACAGGTGCCAAATAGAGGGGAAGAGTCACTTCCTTGACCTGCTGTCCCTCAGCTGCATTTACTAATACAGCCCACGATGCAGTTCTCCTTCGGACTCTTATTCAGTATGTGGTCCACCAGCACACATAGGTCCTTTTCTGCAAGGCTGCTCTCCATCAAGTCTTCGCACGGCCTGTTCTAGTCATCAGGCTATTCCATCCCAGATGCAGGCCTTTCTTCTTGCCTTTGCTGGAATTTATGAGGTTTCTGTCAGCCCCCTTCTCCATCCCATCAAGGTCCCTCCAAGTAGCAGCCCTGTCCAGCCTATCAACCACTCTCCTCAGGCAAGTAAAAAACATTGCTCTCAACTTCAGCTTTTTGAGAAGATAATTTTGTCTCTGTCCTTGGATCTGAATTGCAGTCAGCATGTACACAAATCTGCAGAATTTCTGAGCCCTCTCTCAGAGAGTGACATTCAGACACCACGTGGTTGTGTGACAGATCACCTTCCCTTTGTGACCACTTCTGTACAGGACTGTCACTTGAACAGGGGCTTAGACAGTCCTTCCTACAGGTGTTTACCAAGTTCCAAGCACAACAAAATCTTGAGTTCTCTGAGACTGGAATACATGGCTCTGATTCTCTAAAATAAATTCAAGTTTGAGCAAAAAAGCCCAAGAGAATACCATATCATTAAATCAGTAATTAAAAAAGTTAGATAAAACCATTTGTAATTAACTGTCCTTTATTATATTCACTATGCAAGATATTTTGATAAATAAGGAAATTACAGAATCTTGTCTTTTCAAACGCTGATGCTACAGGCCTGTTAGAGGTTATCTTTTAAGTAAAATAGTTTCAATTTAACATTCAAAATTCATGCACCAAAATTCAATTATATTTCAGCGACAGAAATAACACTTATCCAGAAGTGATCACGACCCAAATGCAGAACAATTTTCAGTCAACTGTGTTAACAAAAAAGATGTGTCCAAAGCATACTGTAGCAGCATTAACAAACTATTAGGTGGTGACAAAATTTATATATATATATCATATATATATGACAAAATTTAGATATATATATATTATATATATATATATATCTCCCTTCTTAATATTTACGTTTTCTGGATACTGGTCCCAAACGGGAACTGTAATTGTGAAGTAAAATTAGCATAAAAAAATACTATTAACTAGATATCTTCACTTAACGTGAAAATCATCTATGATTCTTACTAACCACGACAGGGAAAAATTCCTCATCCAGTTTGTTGACCCCATGTCCTTAAAATTATTGAAGTGTATCTTCCATGAACAATTAGACCACATGCTCTTGCTGGTAATGAACAGAGCAAAAGAACCTGAGGAGTTCCACTGGTTTGATCTTTGCTCTACCAAATAAACAGGTATGTAAAGCAAACAAAATTTTTCAAAAACAGATCACTTCCTCCTTCAGTTTTTGAAGGTCCAACCAGCATATGCAATCTTATTTCACTAATTAAATCAAATAATTCTGAGGGGTAAAAGAATCTTAAGGCATCCAATTCCCAACAGTGAAAGTGTGAATTTAATTCTGACACTAACGTAAAATCTCCACTTACTACATGGTAGTGCACAGAAAGCACATAGTCACATAGTTGCAGTCAATCAGAAGTAAAATTCTTTCTACTTGTAACTTGTTATAAATTTCAGTAAATGCTGTTAATACACATCAAATGTAATGCTCATGAACTTCTGTTAAACTGCCTAATGTTCTCCATTCAAATATGGTAGGAAAAATGCAGAATAAACCTGAAGAGTTCTGCTTGCCCAGGGAAATGCAATGTTAACACACATACTTGATTTTAATTCACTTATGACACTTTAGACAACCCCTGCCACTAGAAAAAGTACTTTCAGCACAGGCCTTGTTTTTAAGGGTTGTAAGGCCAAAAAGGTTTTTCCTTTTCTCACTGTAAATCAAATAAATTAGAATATGGATGCTAGAATGAAGAGACTTACAATGGCTTTCTCACTAAGGTGACCTGAAACACTTCTTATAGTAGTACCAGCCCCAAAATTGTAGTAACAGAGTATTCACTATTGCTCACTTGGCTGAGGTCCGCAGTTAGTGAAGAACACGCTCCTGTGGTAGGCTACAGCCAAACTGCACTTTGGGTCCGAATTACATCTTTCTCCTTTGCCTGTAAAAGGAACCAAAGGAAAATAGCTTTGTTAGGCTGAAATAAGGCACTGTCACCAGCCCCTGCGTGCTCACAAAGTGACATGAAACTACTCAGTGAGATAAAGAGCCACATGTGCAGGATCTCCCACAGGACAACCAGAATTAGCAGCTGTATGTAACAGGCTCTGGTTCCTAGAAGATCGGTGTACTTGTGGATCACCCAGCGAGATAAACTTGATCCAAGCAAGGCAAGGGCACATGACTGCATTTGGAGAAATCAGAGGAGATGACAGGCATTTTGTATTCCTTCTACATGTTTAAGCCAGCTGCAGAAGGGCAGAAAATACCTCATGACTAACACATCAACATTTTTTGAACAAAGCTGAACTGGTGGAGCGAGTCTGTAGTGGATGGACACCTGCAATAGGTGGCCGCAACACAGTTCAACCTGCAATCAGAGCCCCAACACTGACTTTTCTGTATTACTGAACTATGCCTCTGGTCTCACCCCACCAACCAGGAGGTGATGGAGGCCTACCCTTCCCGTACCTCGCCCCTGAAAAGCAAGGGCTGCATGCAGAGAGTAGAAGCATAAGAATAAAGAAAGGCTTTAAGTCTTATATCAAGGCTTCAAGCAGACTATACTAGTTTCTTTTTCCCGATTTACACTTTCAGAAGCTTGGGGAATGGCGGGCTAAACAATTCGTCGCACTATGCGTCTAGTTTTTTTTTAAAAATAAATAAGTAATTCAAGCTGGTGTGACAAGCTCGGGCTCGGTTCAGCCCCTCCGCCGGCACGTCAGCCTGTGCCTTCCCCGCGGCCTGACCTCTGCGTCCGGCCGCTCTCGGCGGCACCCACACGGCCGGGGCACCCCCCGCCCTTCCGCCGCGCTCCCCAGCCGCTGGTGGCGAGGGAGACCGCCCTCACCCGAGCAGGGGCGGGGGAGCGGGACGAGCCCCGCCGCCCTGCCGGCCAGCCCCCGGGCCGGGGGACAGGAGCGGCCGGGGGGCGCGGGCCTACCAGCGGCAGCAGGGCCCGGCCTAGGGCCGCGGCCCGCAAGGCCGAGGTGAGCGGGCGGCGGCCCCGCCGCGGCCCTCGCTAAGGGGCAGGAACCGGGGGTCGGGGGAACCCGGCGCTCCGCTCCCCGCCACGGGCCGCGCTGCGGGCTCCTACCGGCCGGCCACGTCCGCAGGAACCGAGCCCAGGGCGCGGCGGGGCCCCGCCAGGCCCCGGCCCGGCCTCCCCCTCGCCCCCCCCCCCCCCCGCCGCGGGAAGCGAAAGCGAAAGCAACGGGGCCGTCGGCAGCCGCCCCGACCCCGCTGGCCGCCCCGCCGGGGCTGCCGCTGCCCCCTCCCTCCCTCCCTCCGCGCTCCGCCGCCCCCGGCCGTGTGCGGGCCCCTCCCGCCGCCGCGACCCCCCCGCCTGCGGCCCCTCACCGTGCGGCGGCTCTGGCCGAGACGAGGACCGCGGCCAGCGGCGGCCCCGGGACACTGGGCGGGAGCCGGCGCACAGGACTCCCCCTCGGTGGGAAGCGGCCCAGCCCCCGCCCGCCACACACACCCCCTTCGCCGCGCCCGGAGCCATTTTCCCCGGGTTTATTTCCTTCCGTAACTCCGGGTGCGGGGCGGCAGGTCGGGGGCGGGAGGGGGCCGGTGCGGAGGAGGAGGAGAAGGACAAGCAGCCCTGGACAGGGGGGGAGTACCGGTCGTCTGGGATAAGGACTCATCGGGACAGAAAACTTAAATTTCTTCTTCTAAAAGAGAGCCAAAGGTTCATTTTAAGAACTTTTCCTAAATTCCCCACTACCAATCTTTTTGCTTGCTTTGACATGTTGTTTAGGTAACACCAAATTGCCGAGTGGGACCCTGGGGATACAGAGCATTGGTTTGCAGGGGACAGATGCCAACCAGGCCATGCCAGTGAGGGTCCTTTCTCCCCTCACGAACCTTCACTGTTCCAACAGCATTCAGAAAATAACTATCTAGGAAATACTTCTGACCTGTATTTTGAAAATAAGCATAGCCTGTTTGTGCCTGACACTGATCATTGGATCCTACCCCAGCACCGCAGTGCTGGCAGTAGCACCCACTCCTGGCAGCTGTAGGACAGGTAGAGCAAAACCTCCAAGGGCAGCCTGGTATCACTTCGGATCATTTTATCACCTCTGAATACAAGTGAAAAACTGTCTGGCTACCTGGCAATATCTGTAGAGCAACTATGTTACGCTACTATTAGAACATTTTTTAACTGAACTCAACTGCATTAATGGAACAGACTTAAGATCTCCAAAGCATCAAAGACAGATTTAAGTTGATTTTCATGTTCTGAACAAGATTTGCATTATCTGTTCATTTGTCTGTCATTCCATGCCCTTTTGGCCAGTTGCAATTTAATTTAGAGAAAGTTATTACAGTCCTGTAAGTTTCGTGGAAATTGGTATGTCACTGAGGAAATAAACCAAAATTTATTTCCTCAGCAAAGGAACAGCAAGCCAAAAACTCAGCTCTTACACGTTTGTGTTAGCAACAATCAGCCAGACAATCAGCATGTATATATTACCCATACACTTTGCATATACGTAGTTCCAGACTGCTGGATGGGATTTTCGTAGGACAAATGGAGAATAAATTGCAGTTATTGTAATGGAGGTTATTTAGGGGCTAAAGGATCCAAATCCACAGGATCCAGTGTCTTCATTAGTTCTGTTGCTCCCAATACAGCTGCTGGAATGACAATGGAGTACTGGGGAATGCCAGAGTACTAAAAAAAAATCTTACACTGAACATATATTTAAAAAAGGGTAAAGAGGATGACACAGGCTAGCCTATCATAGCCAGTTTGACACGGATATGGGGCAGAATCATGGAAGTGCTGACCTGGGAAACAGTCATTAAATGCCAATAATTAAATGCCAGTCAACACACGTTTATGAAAAAGATTTGGTTAAACACATTTGAATTTAAGTTTGGCTGATAAAGGTATCAATGTTGATGAAACAGCTTCCATCTGAGGTAGAACAGTATGCTGTTCTCATAAATACAACATGGAATACAAATTCTGCATAGTTGATAGGTGATTCAGGTGACAGTTCTCAAGAGAAGTAATTATAAGTGAAGATTCGTCATACTGTTGTCTTTTTGGGTGGTGTTATTCTTGGCCTTGTGCTATTAGAAATGACCTAGACAAAAATACCAAATCACTGCTTTGCTGTTGTAAATAAAGATAAGGACAGGTCACTTAGATAAGCTCCTTTGAATTGCTTTGTAAGATCTTCTCACTTGCACAAATACTCTCAGTACAGTAAAACTGGAGGCTGTGCATTCAAGATAAAGCCTCCAAGACACCTGGAATCTTAGGGAGAATGACTGCCATGAGACAATGCTAAAGAGGACCTGGACATTTTGGTACATAAGCAGCTGAACATGAGGTCCCAGAACAAAGCTTTTGCTAACTAATACTCTGGAGCAAAACCAAATGAACATCAAATACAACTGGAATGGATATTACCCTTGTTTATAGAACTGATTAAACCATTAATAGTGGAAATAATGCATTCAGTTTGGGCATTTACACTTCAAAGGGATGTTAAATATTGGAAAGAGTCCAGAATAAAGTTATGAAAGGTGTGGAAAATGTGCATTAATGTAAGATATTTTAAAAGCACAATCCAATGGAGGTGAAGAGGTACCTTTGTCATAAGCCTACTAGTACTTGTCTGGGTTAGAGATGTTTGAGGAGTAGAAGCAGTGTTGGCTTTCAGAAAAGGACAAAATTCTGAAAGCAAAACTAAAGAAAATGAGACCAGAAATATGGCTGTAGGTTTAAATTGTGAATCTGTGAATTTTGGAAACAATACAAAATTGTCAGTAAAGAAATTGAGATTTTTTTCAAAGAAGTACTGTAGCTCGAGCATGCACAGCTGCAATTTTGATACAGAATACATTGGCAGAGGTTCTGTGTGATCTCATATGGAGGTGGTACGACCACAAGATTATACTTGGTCTTTCCTTTCCTTAAACTTGATGACTCCAGAAGAAGACCAAGAAGTCTACTTATGTAGCAGCAAAAGAAGGAATAGGATCCCAAGGATATTCCCAAAGAGAAAGATTTTTTTTTTCTGTGAGTTCTAACAGGCAACATCTGAAGAGCTCCTGGTACATTTCATTGTGAACATGACATTCATACCTGACTGTCCAGTTCTGCTACCATTGCATGTGATCTCCCAGACAACCCAGCAGTGACTTCAGAGAAGTCCAGATTTCCTCAAGGGAAAAATGACAATACAAAAGGCTATGTCACTCATGTAAAGATCTTCAAAGGAACAAGAGTTCCACCTTCAGGTCTGGGAAAATACTACCTCTGATGGCAAAAGATATCTCAGAAAAAAAATTTGACGTGTAGATGGAATTGGACTTCCTGAATTACAGACAGATTCAGACTTGTATTGCATGTCTGTGATCAATTTTGAATGGTCTCTTACAGATCTGATGACTGTGTATATTCCTGTACAGTTATCAGAGAAAATGTTCTGTATCACCAATGTAGTCGAAAAGCATGGAGAGTCCTAGAAAGGCAGAGAACTGTTGTACATCTGACTAAGGAAGAGCTTGCCAGCCATTTCTTTTTCCACGTGAGATCATTCATAGTTTTCAGATACATGGATTTGGGACCAGGAGCCAGATGTGCAATTCCTTTAACATGCTGAGCTCTATTCTCAGCAATCTTTCCTTATACACAGATTCTCAGATCATTCATGCTGGGGACGGTATTTCAGTGAGCATTGCTCAATAAACACAAAACTTCCCAGATACTTACATTATGTTCCCAAAGATACATCTTTTTCCAGTAGAGCATTTCAAAATTCTGTTGCCTTTTTCGATGTATTATTATTACAGACACACTGATTTCACTGTCAAAAGGCTTGTGCTGGCAAGAACTGATGATAAAGTTTCCATTGTGTCATGGAAAACAGCCATTACTGTGTTACAGTGAACATTGCTTTCTCTCACAGTCTTTCAGGAGCGCAATGTTGTTTGAAATGAGATCCCCTTCTAATGTACATCTCTGAAACAAATCAAACTCTTCCAGTAATTCTTGACTGAGGGGTGTTTTGTGGAATATGTGGCAGTATTTTCTGAAACTGTCTTCCTGATATAAGCAAAATACTGCGGGTTGGTTTTTTTGTCAACTGCTACTGCTACGGTTGGTGGAATTCTGATCCAATGCCCTTTTAGTGTAATTTGCTGCAAAACCAGCACAGATTTGGTTGAGGATCATTTGTATAATGTTGCAGAAAGTAGGTCTCCCAAGTGGTAATGGAACAGAACAGGTTTATTATACATTAACATACTCACAGTAGCAGTAACACTGAATAGGGTGTAAAAGCAGGAGAAAAAGCAATTAGGGCAAAGCAGATTTTATTTTGAGAGAAACATTTGCTCACTGGTTGCACTGGCTATTTGGGTCTTTTCCAGCATGTTCACGAGTCTCTCACTGTGACCTCGATGCAGGAATGGTTTACAGTAGCTGTCGCTGATCTACCCCTGCAACAGTGGCACAGGAAAGCCTATACAAAGAGGATGGCAGGTACAGAAACTATCTACAACACCTGGTCTGCAGTAGGATTTCCCTACTGACAAGAGCAGGGTGAAACAAGCATCGCTAGCTGGTGGGAGCTCGTGTTGCTGGCACTCGGGAAACGTGCACCTGCAGCACTTTGCCTGGGAAGCCTTAGCTGTCCAAAACCAAAGGAGATAAAACATTAAAACAAGTGTTGCTGGGGTTGTGGCTCTACCTGGGAACTTTCCCATGACTGGAATTTCATCGAGATCCATGTTTTTTTTCCCCAACATCTTTTCGTTCCCACTGGAGCTGAAGAGGATTTGTCCCACTCAGAACTACTGATCAGCTTTCAGCATGCGCTGTAGCAATGGTGTATCAGATATTCTCAGTTTCATTTGTAAGGTCAACTAAGCAGTTTTACTTTTCTTAAGAAGAAGGTTGAGTTAACTCAGTTAAAAAGCTTTTAGTGGGACTGTCTTTTGTGTGCATTCATCTCTTGTTATAGGATCAAATTACATTGGCATCGCTAATCTCTACAAGTTATTCTAACTAAAAAAAAAGAGTTTCCATATAAGTCAGTTTTACCAACCAAAGAAAGTTGGTCCACTTTTTTGTTTTTATACAAGGCCTTAGAAATGGTATCAAATCTTAGTGCCATTCAAGTCAATGGTAAAATTTCAATTGAATTTAGCAGGGTGAGGATTTCATTCTTTGTCCAGGTTCCAACGCTTCCTGACACAAGAAAATACAAACTGTATTCAGGGGGAAAAAAATAGAAGGCGGTGAATCAGCTGAACAAACATTCATTTATTCAGTTCATCCACCATACTTACCAGTAAACATTTCTTTTGTAAAACCAATCAGCCTTGAAAGAGGGATTCAGAATGTCTTTTAATTGCAGACCAGAGGTGTGATACTGTCAGCTTGCATCCATAATCAGTTTATATTAAAATGTTTTTAAAACTGTTTTTAATTTTTCTTGCTTCATTAGTCGAGTGATTCTGATTCTGCTGCTTCTCTAACACGTGCAGATCATGAGCAACTGCCTATTCAATAAAAACTTCAGGGAATTTCAGAAACAAATTAAAATTTAGAATACTCACATTCATTTGGGGTGTTTTTCCACTGACTCAATGTTACAACTCTACTTTTAAGATTTCTAGAGTTGTCCTTGCCTTCTTTCTTCCCCTTTATGAGATAACCAGAAAGTCATTGTTCAGCTCTGCCAAAAAAGTACCTTGTGCTGAAAGGTGAGGCAAATAGACATGAAGATCTGTAGCCTGGCTAGTTTGGATTATGGAATATTTCTTGGATATTGTTTTTCTGGAGATAAAAAGTTTATCAGACTGTTTCTGATTTAAAATCCACCTCAGACTCCAAGGCGTACATCGAGTTAACCAGAAATTTACCTGTCTGTATAATGACCTATTAATCACACTGCTGGTTCAAAGGCCTTGTATGCCATCTAGCTTTGGATTATCTTCAACAATGGCTACAAGTGCACGGTGAGGTTTTAGGTAAGAATTGGGCAAGCATACATGCTAGTTCCTCCTTAATGTTCTCACAGCCTTCAACTTTTTTTACACTGGGGGTTCCTGAACCAGGTGTGGTTTGTTTCTTTAGTAACCCCCGTGAATCTCTCTTTCAGATGCTCACCCAGTCTCCCCTAGAAAGTAAGTAAAGCTTTTTCAGGCACAGAGTCCTTTGGCAAGGATTTTCACAGGTCTGTTGCTATCTGCCTAAAGAGGCTGGCTCTTCAGACAGTTGATTGCTGTCCAGCCTCCCCATGCTACTCACTACTCTGTAGACCTCATTTCTGCTCTACATTGTCTTTTTTTTCAGTCTCAACCACTCCTTGTGGACAACTTACTCCACAACTTTGATCATCCTTGTTGTTTTTGTCTGGTCTGTTTCCATTTCCAATATATCCTTTTGTTTTGTTTTGTTTTGTTTTGTTTTGTTTTGAGATGAGGGAAGCAGAGCTGCACACAGTATTCATTTTGTGGGCACAATACAGATTTATGCAATGTTATTATTGTATTTTCTGTTTTGTTGTCTATTACTTTGCTAGCAATTCCTAGCCTTTGCTATGTTCCCCTCTTTTTTTTTTTTTTAACCATGTCTGAGAAGTTTTCCTGCAAGTCTCCATTATAACCCCAAAGTCTTGCTTTGTAATTGTTACAGTGGTTACATTGTTGTAATGGCCAACATAATGATTGGCTACTTAGCTTAGGAACTGGCCATACAGTTGCACAAAAAAATGATTGAAGGCAACATAATAAGGCAACTGTGCAATGGAACACTTTCACTCACAAGGAAGTGGTTTTTGCTAGGAGAAGTCAGAGTGAATCAGAAGTGAAGAGGTGGAGTGGCTGAAGTACAATTCAACATCTATTGCTAGAAAGTATTTGTCATTTCTAATATGTGGTAAGCAGTATACAATTTTAAATGTAACTGAAATGTTATCTTAGTAAGTCATAAAATATACTTTCTCAAATCAAAACCTTTTTTGGTCCTGTGCTGCTTTGTGTCTTTCTGTCCTACACATTTTCCAGTATCCATCAATTTCTGTGTATCTAGGGAACCCCTCATGACCTGGATCTTTACGGTGATGCTTGCTGGTATTATCTTGAAAAGTTTAAGTTGCTTCTGGCAGAAGTCAGACCCTTTTCTCTGAAAGACGGAAAATGAGAAGGTAGTCACTTACAATTAACTCCTTCACTGTCTCCTCCTTCCTGCTAGGTCATAGATATATCTAAGCCATGAGGGGGAATGCTGGCATAAGACAGATGCTTAGGTTCACATTTCAAACTTGTTTCTTTCTTCCCTGCTAGACAGTTTTACTGCAGACGTGCTCATTGGCACTTCTTGAAAAAGAAAACTGATGGTCTAGTATCAAAGGTGCAAAGCTGAAGGTATCAGCTCCGTTGTCAAGTCGGGTAGACCTTTTCACTACCTCACAGGCAGTGTTGTGTATACACTAAAACTGTGATGTACTCAACTTCTGTAACAGTAGAGTGGAGATACTGCATAAAAAAATATGCATGATTCAAAGAGACTTAATTCCACAGTAAGAATCATTTTTATAAATAATGTTTGAATCTTATTCTGTTTACTTTTAGTATGGCAGTAAAACTGTGAAGCCCTGAAGTTCAGTCTTGTAGAGATAAACCTACTTTAAAGTTTTATCTCAGAGAAAGAAAGCCTCTAAAGCCTGTTTTAGTTTAAAATGTAATTGAAAGTTTGATTTTCTTGATGAGTACTTTGGGGTACATGTTCAGCTAGCTATGTGGAGAATTAGCTGTGCAAGTCCCATTACTGCTAATGCTACTACTAATTCCCTGCACATCATACTGAATATTTACATCTTTGTTTAGTATTTAGATGATCCACTAAAATATTTGTTTCTCACTGTTACAGTCATCTGTAATACAAAAGGAATCATAAACATGTGGAAAGACAATTTTTAGTTAAAAATGTTTAGTGGTGTTTAACAGATAGCATTATTACAATTTGAAGTAAAGCCTAAATTGGGACTAAAATGGCTTCGTTTCTTACCTCAGAAATAGTGGATTGGATTAATGTTCTGTGGGCACCATGAATGTAGATTATTTTCATTGTGTGCAAAAGCTCTGGGTGTCAGAGAAGCTTAAGAAGGGCATTAGCTTAATGCTTGTGTGGTACAGAGAGTGAGTTATTTCAGTAGTTTTAAATCTGGTGGCAAATACTGTCCACAGGATGGATTTTGATAATTTATGAATGTTTCTCTTCTATATCAGCTGCAGACAGGTAAAACACTGGGCAAAAATACTTTAATTGGTGCATGACTCTGTTTGGCAACCTTGCATATTGACAGTATCATTTGCCTAATGTGACTGGATCTCATTTTCAGTCTGTCTGACTGCTTCATGCTGAGGGTCATCTCTGAGCTGGACAGCAGTCCCAAAGTGAATAGGATGGAGTTTATAATACAGAATAGCTCTTATGAGCCTCAGGACTCAAAAGAAACCAGAACAATATTTCTATGGATCTAAGTGCAAAGTCTGCTATTTAGCTTTATTTTGCAAGTAGTTGCTTAGGTCTCTTAGTTGTTCTTCTAAATGGTAATTTTTAATGTAGCTGTGATTATCTTAGGGTTTTATTGTGAGTTTTACAGGTCCACCACTATACTTATTACTGACTTGTCCAGTCTCTTGCTATGTCTGGAAACAAAGCTATGGCATAACAGGAATAGTCATCGTTTTTCCAAGCAATACACCAAAATTTTGGAGGGAGAGGGGATGCAATACCTCAAGACATCACCACTGTTATTCTCCTGCTTGACTTCTCTTGTGAAAAATAGTCTGCTTCCCTTCATTACTCCCATTCACTCCTCAACATCAGGCCTGGGGAGCAAATGGGGAATTTGTCAGTATTTTTGCTTCTGGTGTTGGAAAATTTAGAGGTAATGCCAGGACAAACTTGATGTGAAGGGTGGCTAGATGTGGGGGCTGACAAGAAGCAAGGCAGAAGTGATGCACTGCCTGGATGAAGGCAGAAGACACCTGAACAATGGGGAGAAAGGACTACAGTGAAGGTAGAAGTGAGTCCAGATTCAATTTGTTTGTCTGAGAAGTCTAGCAGACATGTGGGGGTAAATAGTTCAAAAAACAAGACAGAGTGAACATTAAAATTTTACACTGGTGTGTTTTTAATCTAATGCTGTGTGTGTTAAACTTTGGGTATGTTATTCAGGCATTCATCAAATTAGAGTTTGGCCCTCCTGAAGATGACTCTCAGCACCTGAGTGAATCAGATTAAAGTTTGCCTGGAATTTAAAAGTGCTGTGTGTTTCTCAGGACTGTTTCAGAGCTGATTACTGAAGAAATTTCTTGGGACCGGTTGAACCTTAGTCTTACTGTTCAGGTTAATGGTCTCACAGCAGAGCTTGATGTTCAAATGTTATAAACAAGATTCCTCTAGACTACTTTAGGCTTCAGTTGCTCTAGAAGACTTACGCTACACATATATCTGCCACTTTTGGAGCATCTTAAAAATACATTTCAGGAGAACAAGTTAGTCCTTCCTGAACTCCCTCACTGCAGCCCTCTGCCCTCTATAACTTCCCTTCCAGGTGATAGGAACGCAAGTAATGAGCACAAAGAGCTGTCACACCAATTGATGCTGCTCATGCAGCACCCATTTCCAGCAGCAGAAGCTCTCTACTGATGGTGAGTCCTAGGAAAAAGGCTGCATGCAGATACAAGTGGAGGAGCAATAAAGTGACTTGTGCTTCCTGTGGAGGTCTGTTGTCGTTACAGGTAGTTCTGCAAAAAAAGGGAGCATAAGTGGTATCATAGTTTGGCTGTGCATCCTTTGGGCAAGGAAGGAGGCTTTCAGGGAGTGCGAGGATGAGCTTGCTGATGAGGATGCTGGAATCTGCCATCTTCCAGCCCACACCCTACATGTGTTTCTTGTTATTAATAGCCTTGTTCTTTGCATTGCCACCTTCAGAGTACTCTGCCACTAGTCCCTTCTCTCTGTCCCTGTTCCTTCCCCAATGCTGTTCCCCTGTGTATGACTCATCCCAAAAGCTCTTTATCTTTGCCACTGTCCAAATGCCCTAGGTTTATACTGCACTCCAGCAGACCTAGAAGCCCTGCAGTAGTGCTAAAAGCATTCATAATAATACGTAGCAATGGTATCAGTACTGTAAGGAGAGGAAGAGATGACAAAGATACACTTTCACTGCCACCCTTAGCTAAAGCCAAGGACAATCAGACAGCACTGGTGATCACCATACCAGTGTAACATGTAAATCACCAAAGCTCTTCACTTTAAAAAAAATGTTGACATATTTTGCATGAAATGTGGAAATGTATTGCACATCTGAGGTTATCCTTCCTTTTTTTTTTTCTAGTCAATGACCTGGATCCGTCCATGAATTGCAAGACAATGGCACTTTTCTCTCCCTCAGTATGATCGGTTCCAGGTAGGAGGTATGTTCTTCCTCTGTCTTCCATGAGGCTGCCCTAGGCCTTCTGGACCCATTCAAAAAACGGGTCCATCCAGGACACCTTAGGTTCTCAGCATCATGCCTGTTACCTCATCAGACTCTTTTTGAATATAAGACTGGGTGTAGGTTTTGAGACTTGCTGTTTGGTATTTTTTGCTTCAGAGGGTGCAGTCTTCAGTAGTTTTATTCTATCTACTCAGATGCTGCTGAAGCAACTTCCAAAAACTGAGTAATAGACTCTATGCTACAGCAAATAGTAACATTTCAGAAGAATATTTTATGAAAATTAAAATTTTATTGTCAAATGTTAGATTCTCCTTAGATTTACATAATTATAGAAAAGTATTTATATTTTAATTCTTTTATGGGTTTGGATGTTATAAAAAGAAGCGATAGGATGTCAACCTATATAAAGTTGTTTGTATTTTTACCAATTTATTATATCATTTCATTAGCAAAAAACACAAAGAATGCATATATTGCAGTTTAAAACTCATACTTTATTAATGTAAATTTTTCAGATAATGTTCAAAGTTTATCAAAGTAAGTGGGAATTTTGCCATTGATTTCAGTGTCACCAGTATTTGACTCATTTAAGATAAAAAGGTGTCCTATTTCAGTGTTGACATAGAGGAAGTCGAGCAAAATATCTTCACATAATTACAAGGCATGGAGTTGTACTTCAGAGTTTAAGTTCCTTTTTTTGGTATGCACTGCAGGTTGGTGCTGTAGTTTTTGTAGTGTTTCTTCCCTAGATTGATGTCCAGTCTCACTGCAGCCCTTCAGTAGACATTTTCTGCTAAGGCAGAGTGTTATTTGTCACTAAGTGCATGTGGATACAAACTGAATCATCAAATCAGGAATCTAAAAAGCAAGAGAGACAGAGAAAAAAGGTGATCACTGTATGAGACAACACTGGGACCTTTACAAAATGGGGAAATGGTAATTCTTGGGAGACAGGTTGGATATTCATGGACACAAGCAGATTTGCTGTGCTGTGTTACAGGTGGTGCCAAACTGCAAGGTTTCATAGTTTTTCACTGCCTGCTATTTCATTTAATCATTTGCAGTAATGAGGAGTGACAGTAAAGGCACATACAGCAAAACCGATGTGATAATGTGCATATATGTATTGCACAGCAAGTATGAATACACCAGAGGTTATCCACCATCTACTGTTAGACCTCTGTCTTATGACAGAAAATGGAAGCAGAGTTTGAATAAAAAGAACAGTGGGATTTAATCAATTTCCTGCCAATGTGCAAACATCTGTGTTGACAATATGTTGTCCAAGATCTTTGTTTGGCAGAGGTGGCTGATGAACCCTCAGGTACTGTGCTGATATTTTTATATCTTTTTTTTTTTTTCTGATGTAGGCATTATTGCTCTGATCTATGACCCAGCTCCATCTTAGCTGCACTGAAGGATATCAGAGACTGGGCAGTTGTTGGAAACATTGCCTGAAGGGTGACTTGTGTGCATAGAAAGAGGGGAATTTTATCACCTAATACTGAAATTGCCCTGACATGCCTTGTGTGTAGAAGTTTTACCACAAATTTCTGGGCTGCAAGCACAACCCAAATGTTCAGCTTAAAGGGGGAGTTTTAACGGCAAACTGAGTGTGTAAGGCGTGGGAGAACTACAGAGCCAAAACATGATCAGCCAGACAAAAGCAAGAGGCTGAGGGCAATGGGAATACGAGGGAAAAGAAGAAAAGAGCAAAACCAGATTTCACCTATGTAAAAATGGATGCAGGCATTAGAGTGTAATCCCTGTCATCCCAAGATATAAGGTACCACACCCAGAGCATTTTTGAGGTCGAAATGGTTTTCAAAAAAAAGAAGATGCTCAGAAAAGTGCAGTCAGGTGAGGACTGCAGCAGGGATGCGGGCAGCCCTGGTGCAGCAGGATGGGTGAAAGCAGGTTTCCTGCGGAGCAGGGTCTCGGGGCTGAGCCACCCGAATGATAGCAGCAGAGCAGGGTCCACCTTCAGCATTTAGTTTGGTGGAAGCATTGATAGGACTTTTACCTTTCCCTGCTTGTGCTGAAACTTGGTTAAGATTTTCTTCTTTAAAACCTCTACTTTTCCCTTGTATTTGGTTGCAGTTCAAAAGGTTTCAAAAGTTCTCAGTGGGGTCTCAGGGACAGAAACATAGCATAACATAAGCTTCGTTTGCCTAGAAAACTGCCAAAGGGATAGTAAATAATGTTAAAGGTGTTCATGGCACAGGTGCTCAGAAGAGAAAAAGGTGTTCTTCGGATTAAACAAGATGGATTCCTGAGGTAAAAAGCCACATTTTCATGTAATTAAGGACTATACTTACACAGGAAGGGAGGGAAAAAAGAGTTTCTTCAGGCACAGAAGATTCTTCTTGCTCTTTTATTCCCTAACTTCTAAATGCTTGACTAGAGCTACATAACTTTTTAAACAATTTTTTGTGTGTGTGTGAAATACATGTATCAAGTACAGCAACTGTTCAAGTGTGAATTTATTTTTAAATAGAATTGACTCCTTGTATTAGTATAGGCGCTTTGGAAGTAGAAACATTTCTATATTATCACCATCTATCTTTTGAGAAAGAGACGGATATTTTTACCTTGGCAGTTCTGGTAGCAAGGTGGAGGCAGTTTTACAATAATCTGAATATATTTAAGGTGTGCAGTTCATTTTTGTACCTAATGAATAACTGTGTGCCTGAGTGGGTGGATGGAAAATAAGAAGCTCTCGGATTAGATAGAGAAGGTGAAACATGTTACATTTATGCATGTAACGTATCTGCTAATATTCCAGTACATTTGATAAAGTCACTGTTACATGCCATTTTTAATGCATGTGATGGCAATCAGTTTTCTTTGAAAACTGTTATTCCAGGAGGGAAAAAAGAGTCCGTACATTTTAGAAACCAGTACAAGTGTTTCATCGAATTAAACCAGAAATCATATTATTTTCCAGTCACATTTCTCTGTGGTCCCTGTGGTGCTGCAGGCAGAGCTGAAACAGAAGCTGGCACAGGCTGAAAGGACGACAGGCAGGGCAGGTGCTCACTAGCAGGGCGACACATGATTTCTCCTGCACTGAGTGGAGTCTGACACCTTTGGTCTGCAGCTGCCCCATGTGGCTACGAAGGACAAGCTACCAAATGCTGTGCTCTCACACATTTGGTAATTAATAGTAAAATGGTGACTCGGAATACTGAGGCAAATTGAGAAGCACGTTATCAAGGGAGTACTGCGGAAATGGTTCAGCAGCCTACGTCAGAGAGTCTGCAGCACAAAACGTAAGGAGACCTGCAGAGACATCTGAAGTTACAGAGAAGTGGGTGAAGCAAGAGTCTTCTGCCCATTTCCATGCAAAAGGATGGCTGGTCCGAGAGCGTCCGGCAGTCCTGCCAGCCAGCGTGCCTGGGAGGTCTCAGCTGGAGGCAGCCAGCTCCATCAGGACCATCACTCTCACCACAGGTGGCTGCTGCCTGTGTTGCACAGCCAACCAGCAACTCTACCCAAGTGGCAGCTAACCAGCTGGGGTTTGGGGAAGAAGACACTCTGTAGATACTAAAAAGTCATCTTCTGGGGGGAACTGCGGAGCTTTGCTTCTTTCCAGCAGTCATATTCGTGACCTGGTGCAATGAGATTTTCTGTATTCTTTAGCTGTTCCTTGGTAAAGATGGCAAAAATGGCTCCTTTATCTGTAAGGAACATTATGTGTTGATCTATGTGGGGAAGAAAAGCTAAGTATCCCTTGGGAATTACCTATGATGGCTCGTGTGTCATTATTTTCTTTAGCCCTTCCTCCCTACAGACAACAAAAAGGGATCCTTCATTTGTAAGGAACATTTTGTGTTGATACAAGTTATCTAGGAGAAAAAGAAACATCCCTTGGAAGTCACATACCACAATCAGTTTGGCATTGATTTAGTTGCTTTACATTTCTTTTTTGCTAGATAATGTCATATAAAATATGGAACAAGATACTTGTTAATCACTTCTGAAGGAGCCCTGTGGCCTCAGAGCTGATAGTTTTTCCTCACCATGTGCTATGCCTTTCAGAGCAACTTCATTCAACCTATGGTATCAGCTTCCACTGCATGTCTTATAAATGGTAAAATCATTTGACTCACCATTAATTGATTGCTGCATATCAATACAGAAGATGGTGCATTGCAGCATTTGCATCCTTTTTGCAAAAAAAAAGCAACATTTTTAATGAGAAAGAGAAAGAAAGTATGACAATAAATTCAAGAGGTAGTACATTTAAATAGCTTCTAAATGAAACATTTGCATTTTGTGAATAAATCTACATCCTTGATGTCTGATATCTGGAGCAAATCTTGACACACCTTGGGTATCTTCATGCTTAGGAGACATATAAAGGTAAATCTGACACCTTGCCTGTGTTTGGCTCTCAGTAGTCTCTTCTCAACACATTTGGATCTTAAATTCTGTGCTCAATATTTCATGTTTCTGGAATGAGTGAATCCTGGGAAGGGGACAGAAGAGAGGGAAAACAGATATGCTATTTCTTGGCTTTCAGGTCCCCTGTGAGCAATTAATTACAAAGCAGCCTTTATAAAGAATGCTGATATCCACATATAGTCCCTTACAAAAATAAACTTTCTCCAGAATATACATACACATATACATACACTTTTAAAATTCAGAACTATTTTAAACATATTGAAATATTAATTTGAAATGCATTGTCCTAGGATAGTGCAGCAGAGGTGAGGCATGGGAAAGGGGAGAGAAAGATTATAGTATAAAAAAAAACTTGTACCTGGGAAAAAGGTATGTGACAGAGACCAACAGCTCTACTGAAGACTCTCCTGTTTGGAAGATGCTCTCTCCCATGGAATCGTTGTCTTGGTCACAGCAAGTGGGGGACTTCTGCCCAAGATCAGCACTCTCATAATCTATGCAAAACAGCTAAATCCCAGTCTCAGAGGGGACTAGCAATTTTTTAAGCAGAGCTAGATTTAGCATTTTCATGTCTTCAGATCATTTCCCTTTTATCTCAGACAGAGCCGTGGTCACACCATTGTGCGGAACGCATTACTTAAGGTTTAGGGCAGGACTAGTAAACTGATGTTTGTAGTTGAATCTCAACTGATTTATTTTAAATTTTGAGAGATGTGTGTGAGAAGAAGATCTTTAAATCACCCTTGTTTCCTCTGACTGATACGCAGTTGCTACCATTTTTGAAATCTAGTGGTTAGTTTATTTATGTTTTCAAGGTTGCCTATGAAACAACAACAAAAAAATTAGAGACAGAAACTTGATTTTAAAATGACAGACCTCCAAAATTGACAGTGTTTAGGATGCCTGTCACTGAAAAGGTAGCACCTGAAATAAATTGCGAGTGTGATACATATCAGGATAAACCTCCAAATTTTCCCAGATATCCTGAAAAGTCTGGAAAAAGAGATGGGTGCCTGGGGCCCTGCTTAGGCATCTGTTTGCCATATGTTTTCACTAAGGAAATGAAATAAAATGTTAAAAAATCTGCAAGAGGTAAAATGTAGGAGGCACAAAACTAAAAATAGCAAAGCTTACATGGAGACTGGGCAGCTGGGTCTTCATGGGCTCAGAATGGAGCGTAGTTAATGCAATCTCTACCAAGTGCTTCTGAAGCTCAGCAGTACTGGTCCTCACAGAAGCCATATCTGATCCATGGATCTCCACCGGTCCCAAAAGAGAGGAAGACTAGACTGATTGCCCACATGCAGATACAAGATAGAATAGAAACATCAACAGTTAAGAGTTACATGTGTATGAGGTGCAGGTGTCAGATGTGAAGGGAAACATGTCATGATACCGGGTGCAGACTATCATAAGAAACAAAAATGTGTATGTGTATGTGTACTAACTGATACAGATCTCTGGCAGTGAAATAAAGAGAAAACGTGACTGCTCAACTAGATGGGGAACTGCTGGAAAGACAAATTAGCATGAGAGAAAAGTTGCTGAAGAGACACTTGTGTGGAAATTATGGGGACAAAAGGAAAGAAATCTTAGAGCAGCAAATGGGAAACATTGCAGAAATCAGAATGTAAATATGTACAGTAAGCTGCATAACTGATATAAAAGCTGTACACAAAGCCTATTAAACCTATTAAAAGCTAATATACATATGTCCTTCAGAAAAAGAACAATCCGTGATATTTTATTATTAGTGTGGCTACTGACATTCTTTCTCAGCTCTAGATTCTGAGCTGGTGAAACTGGAATAGCCCTGTCAAAACTAATGGAGACAGCAGCTTGCACCAGAAGGAGAATTGGGTCTTGCTTGTTTGCATAGAACTTTTGTCAAGATGGTGTGTGAAGAGATACCTCTTCTGGTGCCTGAAAGTAGAGTAACTGGTTGGGTCAGCAATGCAGTATTAGCATGGATGTTACTTGGACTGTATGAATCGTTCATTGTAAATGGATTATAAGATAATTTTAGCTTTTGTTGTTGTTGGTCACAAATCATTCATGAACTGATCTTGGTTCCTCCTGATAGACTGATTTTCAAAGTCCTCACCTGAAGATTTAGAAGGAAAATATTGTCTATGCCTGTGAGTTGTTAACTTTGACTATTTGCTGCTTGTGACATATAATTGGTCACTTCAATTGCATTGCGGTTTTTCTGCTTCATGATTAATTATTGGAGTTTGGATACTGAATTAGAGCATGATTACAAATGATTAGTGAACAGAACATAGTCTTAATTATGCATGAATAGTCATGTTTGTATCTGAGAATTCAGCTGAAAACAGATATTCTCAACACATTTATGCCAATAAAAATCAGAGATAAGGAATAAAAAGGAGCAAGAAGTTGGCAAGGAAGATACATTCAGAATTTGAATACAATTTCATAAACTATATTTTTGCACCATTCATCATGTTCTAAATTTCGGCTCGTCATCGACGCATTTAGGAGCTCAGGAGTGCCCTTCCTAGATCAGACTTATATTTGCAGGTTGATCTACAAAGTTGTCAGAAAAATATAGCTCGCTCTCATTCAGAGCCAGAAGAAAACCTGTCAGGCAACTCAGGCTGACCTTGTGCATAAAGATCATGAAAGCTCATCCCTAAACTGAGCCCTACAACTTCAGACACACTGGAGCATTCAGACAACCAGGACAAAGTCATTAGGTTCCACCAAGGCTTGCATCCCCTGCCATCATTGGGAAAAGCTAGTTTCAGCTTAATTTATGATGATCCATATGTACTTCTCTGATTTCCTGCTGTGAAATGAGTTTTCAGTATCGTGAGATTGTATTTCTTACTCCTCAATACATGACCTCACATCTCCACACAATTTTTTAATATGCTTTTTTAATCAGGGAATTCAGATCACTCTCCACAAATTGCTTGTTCTCTATGCTTACCATCCCACTTGTTTTTGTATCCTGTGCAAATTTAATCAGTGCAAACTGTAGCAATGACAAAATCATTCACTAATAGACTGATAGGAACCAATTCCAAGGTTATATCCTTTTAGTTCCATATAATGTGATGTTCAAAATCCATGGTCAAATGATTTAAAGACACAGGCCTATGAATATACTGTGTGAACACAGTTACCTTTGTGAAACAGAGCAATAGCTGTGAACAAGAAGAAAATTGAAGAAGATAAAATAAAGAAGGTTTGTTTTACAAGACTTGTGTTCCATGAAATCATAATGATTATTATTAATTGCACCTAAAGTGTTCGATTCTATGTTGGTGGGCTTCTAAATGAAACTTCTCGTTATGTGTTCAGGTTCAGCATCTGACTAACAGATCTATATTTTCCTGGATCATCTCTTTGCTCTTCTTTAATATATGGAATACATTGGCAATTCAAAGATCTTTGAGATTTTTCCTGTTTTCTGTGCTGCTTGTTTCCCTCTAGGCTGCTTGATTTGTACATGTGTAGTTGCAGCTGACTCTGCATCATATTTTTCTTCATTCTGGATGCCAGGTTTTCTGTTCCATCTACAACATTTTATTGGGCAGATTTATCCTCCTGCTTCCTTCTGAAGTCAGAAGAGAAATAGTGATGAACATATCTGTCTTTTCTGAGCCTTTGTTCAAAATTGTAGTACCTGTTTCTAGCAATGGACCAATATTTGGTGCAGAAATTTTTTACTCTAATGGGTTTCTCATATGTTCCTTCTAACTATATTGCCCATTGATCTTTTCTTATATATCTGTTTTCAGCAGAGTACATTTTTGAAAATTTGCAGTTTACTGCTATTATCCTTTTTTGCATTCTTTATATTTTGATTGCTAATGTTTGACTAGCATTTCTGCATTTTCTGTATTTCACATTCTTTCTTCCCCAGCATGAATTCTTTTCTACTTGCGAATTTGTGGCACTTTTTCTTTTTTTTATACCCAGTAGAATGTTCTTGAACAATTTCCAGTTCCTATTAATATTTCCCACATTAAATTGATGTTCCTAGCTTGTTAAAGCAACAGGTTTTTTTCAGCTTGGACAAATTGTCCCTTTCTGTTTCTAAATGGTATCACATTCAGTGTGCATGAAGTAAATGTGAGAGGGTCACGATTGCTGGTAGCCAAATACAGCAGGTCTTTACCATCTGAATGAGGTCCAGTAACTAATGTGTCTGCATTGGCTGCAAGATGCCCCGTGCTTAAAAAATATTATTTATTGTTTCTAGAAATGCTACTAAACTGATGGGACAGCCTTTATAATCGTGATCTCCAAAGTTGGATGCGTATATCCCAGGGACTCTGCAAGACAATCTACTGGGGAGGAGGAAAAAGATATAGAACTTCATTAGTACAGGTATATAGTTTATAAATAAATAAATATACATATATTGGGGGTGCATGCTCAAAAATATTTTACTGATAGGGGTGCACAATCAAAAAGTTTTGGAGACCACTACTTGATGAGATGCCTGGTAAGCACACTTTTAGAGTCCCGTGATCCCAAAGGTAAGATCAGCCTGTACAGCCCATTTCTAGTTTGTCCTGGCCACTGCAAGGATGCTGGGCTAGGTAGACCCTCACTTGAAACTAGCACGATGTTATGTAGTCTTAATCCATAAAATTAAAACCTTCTGTGACTGTGAACTGTCTGCAGCTTTTGAACAATGTATCGGTTTTAACATTTTTTTTCCTCTCTCTTCTATCCTTACTGAATTATGTTTTTTTAAATGGTCCAGTCATGTGAATCACTCTTCTAATAGTGAGTATTGAAAACAAAATCTTTTATATGATATTTGCTTTTTTTACCACCTACTCTGATCGTAATCACTATAGACAGTTACAGTAACATCCTTTGCTTTTAGGCCATGCAGGTTTGCAAGACTGGTTTGGACTCCACTGACTGGATGGTGACAGCTCTTCACAGCAGGCGAGCGCTGCAATTTGAGATTCAAAGCAGTAGTCCGCTTCCAAAAGAGTTCCTATGGTCTAGAATTTTCTAGGTTTAAAAAAAATATTGGATTAATAGCAAGGGTGTTATTTTAGGACAGTCTATTAGAAATGCTGCCCTTTGCAGCCTCTTGTGTCTCTCTAAGTGCAGAACACACAGTAATTTTTGGAGGATTTACTTTTTAGACCATCTTAACATGCATCCTAGCCCCACAAACCTGATGGGTTTTGCAGTCCTGGATGAGTCTAATTGAAGCTGACATCCGTGGGTTTCTGTGAGGGCTGTGGGAACAATGTACTAAATATGTCAGGTTAGAGTCTCCCCAAGAAATTTGACAATTGTTAGTCTGAAAGCACCATTTTGGAAAAGTATGATGACTCATGGCATAAGAAAGGAAGGATTTATTTTTCAAAGCAATAGACTAGTATAGTGAAATCTGGATTAACTTCTTAACTTTTCCAAAGTTCCCGTGTGAGAGAGCAAATTTCTAAATACCTCTGTCCATAAAAGTTCTATCCATACAGCAAATATAACTCTTTGTTTTCCTCTGTCTTGCTTCATTAATTGTAAACATCTTTGGAGCAGGACATGTCTGGGGGTGTTTCCAATTATGTATGTGAAGAGGACTTGGCACAGTAGGCCCCTTAATTCAACTGGGAGTTCTGCAGGCTACTCCTTTTCAAATAGTATATGACAATAAGATTCAAAAGAGTACCCATGGCTCTTCTTGATTCTACCTGATGTTACAGGTATGCAGCAGATCTAAAAAATAGGCCAAAGTATCCTGACAGCAAATGGGAAAATAAGTGCATATTAATAGCATTGCAGACTGGTAAGGAAAGGGCAGGAATCACAGAACCACAGCATGGTTTGGGTTGGAAGGAAACTTTAAAGATCCTCTAGTCCAACAACCCTGCTGTGGGCAGGGACATCTTCCACTAGATGAGGTTGCTCAAAGCCCCGTCCAGCCTGGCCTTGAACACTTCCAAAGATGGTGCATCCACAATGTCTCTGGGCAACCTGTTCCAGTGTGTCACCACCCTCATCATAAAAAGTTTTGTATGTCCCATCTAAACCTACCATCTTTCAGATGAAAACCATTGCCCTGTCACTACAGGCCTTAGTAAAAACTCTTTCTCTGTCTTTTTTCTAAACCCCCTTTATATACTGGAAGGCCACAATAGAAAGAAGGCTCTCCAGAGCCTTCTCTTCTCCAGGCAGAACAACCCCAACTCTCTCAGCCTTTCTTCATAGGAGAGGTGCTCCAGCCCCCTGATCATCTTCATGTTCCTTCTCTGGACCTGCTCCAACAGTTCCATGTCTTTCTTATACCAGGGATCCCAGAGCTGGATGCCGTACTTCAAGTGGGGTCTCACAGGAGCAGAGACAAGACCCCCCCCCTGGGAAAACCAGATTATTCTTAACCCAGGTGAGTTTCTTGCTCTGTTTCTCCTCCCATCCACACAATCCCTGCCACTGGCCCAAGGAAGGGATGGCACTACAGAGGGAAGAGGCAGGCGGGCATGGCATGACTGCTGATGGCAGAATTCCTGCCTTATGTCAGCTAGTCACGTCTGTGAAGCTGCAGCCTAAATGGCATGGCAGCCCAGACTGAACCAGGTCTCGTGTTTTACTTGAGCTGTAAGAATAACGCATTATGGAAAAGTGGAAAATGCTAACACCAAATAGCATTTCCCACCATATTTATTAGATTTCCGTGATTGTTTCTGCCCCTGAGAGGCCAGCAGCACTATTCTGCAGCCTTTTCATGTTGCATTAACAACTCCATCTCGTGGGAAGAGAGGCTGCTTTGGAGGCATGGAGTAAAACAAGCATTTTTACAAAAATCTTATGTTTTGTAAGAGAATGTGAAGATTCCAGTTAAGTTCATGACATCTATTTTTTTAATTTGTCAGGTTCAGCCATCCTTGATAACTTACCTTGAAAAGTCTTTGACTGAAAGCTATCATTTCTAAAGTGGATGTAATTCTGTGTCTGATCGTGCAATGGATCCAGATTCTTTTTCCAAAAGACTGAACTGTGTCAGCTTGCCCAGTTGATGGAAATACTTTCCACTGCACTTCCCTCAAGAGATCAGTTTAAGACAGATCATTGGTACTTCTGTAAAATTTGAACCCAGAGGCCTCCGGCTTTGGCATTTTATTTTCACGATTTAAATTTGTTCCCGGACTCCTTAATTTCAAAGGGGCAGCAATCCACCAGGCTTTCCTTTAGAAATCAGATGAAAAGCAGATGTCAGTGCTGAATATTGCACAGCTCTGTACAGCAGGCGGGAAACTTCATGTAATAAAATTACTCAGTGTGGAAATTCTTGACTGTGGCCCAGTTCACAAAGCTTACGAAGAGCCCTGCCATGAGTTTGATTATGCCTTTGAAATTAAGGGTAGGGGGAACAAAGTTAAGTCATTAAAATAAAGTCCCAGGGCTGGAGGGCTCTGGGTTCAAATTTCTCAAAAGCATTAGGGCTAAGTTTAAGAACTGATCCTTGCAGTGAACTGCAGCGGGAGGTGTCATCAAAAACTGGGCAAGCTGGCACAGTTCAGTTTTTCCTCAAAAAAAGGGAGGCAAAATGTACACTTTTGAGGCAACATTTTTTTTCAGTAAAGGCTTTCTTTAGATGTTTATGTTAGCTTGTCTCAGCATCTGTTGGAATACAGGGCTTCTTCTAATGGCTCACATTTGACCTGAATGTCTAAATCCTTTGTTTGCTTTTTTAACACATTGTACTGTTTATTTCAATAAGCTCTCCTTATCAAGTAGAGTAATTCTGCCCTGGTTTCCATTATAATCTCCTAAAAAGATTCAGTAAATTACAGTCAAGATGAACTTTCAATTCCTTCATACTTTATGAGACATTTTTCCATCATTTAAGGGGCTTTTTACCTCCTCAACATGTAGGGAAAGAAGATGGTGATCAGACACAGAATTTATTATTCAAATACTAGTTTTCTGTTAATAATGTACAAAATACTTTCTAAATTAGAAACAAATTATATGATTTCACCAATACCCTAATGAAGATGCTTCAGGTGGTTCCATTATTTTTTTCTTCTTTTCTAGTCATCTACAGTGGCTTAGAGTATAAATATACTCTAACCAGTCTGATTTATTGTCTTCCTTTCCAAATTAGGGCAATACTGGCATATTTTCTCTGCTTGGTTTTATTTGGATATCTTTGTTAGTAGGAGGGCAGTTTCACAACCAGCTGGGATTTGTTCTCAAGTGAGCAGCAGAATGGGAATCTTCTACTTTGTTCAGTAGCCACATCTCTTTCTTACCTTGAGCATGTCTGATGAAGTAAAATCTCCCCTCTTGCTGGTGATGCCATCACAAATTTGTCTTCTTTCTTTGTTAACAAAGTAATACATTTTGCTTTTAGAGAGACTCAAAAGTTCACTACTAACACGGGGTTTGATAAGGCTTCTGAGTAAATTAGGGCACTAACTCAATTGGATATGGATAACTGTAATACACAATTAGTATAGAATCAGAGAATCAGAGAATGGTTTGGGTTGGAAGGGACTTCTGAAGGTCATCTCATCCAAACCCCTAACCGCCCCCTGCAGGGACACCTTCCACTAGATCAGGTTGCTCAAAGCCCCGTCCAACCTGGCCTTGAACATTTCCAGGGAGGGGGCAGCCAAAACCTCTCTGGGCAACCTGTTCCAGTGTCTCACAACCCTCACAGGAAATAATTTCTTCCTTATATCCAATCTAATTCCACCCTCTTTCAATTTAAAACTGTTACCCCTCATCCTATCACTACACTCCCTGAGAAAGAAACAGCTTTCCTGTAGGCCCCCTTTAAGTACTGGAAGGCTGCTATAAGGTCTCCCCAGAGCCTTCTCTTCTCTAGGCTGAACAACCCCAACTCTCTCAGCCTGTCCTCATAAGGAAGGTGCTCCAGCCCCGTGATCGTCTTCGTGGCCTCCTCTGAACCCACACGAGCAGGTCCGTGTCTTTCTTACACTGGAGCCACAGACCCGAGCACAGTACTGCAGGTGGGGTCTCACCAGAGCGGAGTAGAGGGGAAGAATCCCCTCCCTCGACCTGCTGGCCACACTTCTCTTGATGCAGCCCAGGATACAGTTGGCATTCTGATCTGTGAGCACACAGTGCTGGCTCATACTCAGTTTTCCATCCACCAATATCTCCAAGTCCTTCTCCACAGGACTGTTCTCAATCCACTCATCTCTGAGCCTGTATCTGTGCTTGGGATTGCCCTGACCCAGGTGCAAGATCATGCACTTGGTCTTGTTGAGCTTCAGGAGGTTCACACAGATCCACCTCTCCATATTATTACATAGTAAATGAAATGTCTATAAATGTTCTTGATATGCTTGAATTAAAGTATTTTATATGATCTTTGGACATTCACAGAACTTCAGCTTCCATGAACAGAAGGCTTGTACTCCACCTTGAGCAAGATTTAGCATCTACTTTTAAAAGTAGCTTGCCTGGGAAGATGCAGCTAAGCCTCCGTACCTTTCCTTACTACTTTTGCACATGCTGCCGTAGAAACCAGCTGGTTATACTGAAACTTGGATTATATGGAAGTGTAAGAAACGGAGCTTAACACAAATGCAGGTAGGCACTGCAGTTACTTCTTAACTGGGTGCGTGCGGAGGTGTAAGAAAGATAGCTGTAAATCAGAGAAGGTATTAACTGAATCCTGAGGACTTGGGGAAGAAACCTGTATACACGCTGAAGAAGTCAATCGTTAAAGTAAAGTATAATGAGAAATGGATAAAAGAGGGTAAATTATATGGGACTGTACAGAAAACATTCCAAGTTGCCAACACTAATTAGTGTTTGTGAAATCCCTGACTGTTGCCATGGCAATAAATGTGATACTACAAATGCAGCATTCTGATTTCTTCACAGGATCAAGAGAAGTTGGAAAGGAGCAAATCCCTGTGTAAACATCGATATCGTCAATTAATTAGGAAACACAGCAAGATAAATAATAAGACCCCATGAAAGGTAAATTAATTTCTGTTTTCTGTCTGCTACATT
Source organism: Strix aluco (assembly GCF_031877795.1). Taxonomy (NCBI): domain Eukaryota; kingdom Metazoa; phylum Chordata; class Aves; order Strigiformes; family Strigidae; genus Strix; species Strix aluco. The sequence goes on along the minus strand of NC_133931.1, from coordinate 66,955,126 downwards.
TGAAAGTTTCTCCAGTATCAAGCCATCTCTGCAATTCACTTTCATTCTACAGTAGTGCTTAATCACAGACCACAGTGGAAGTTATTGTGAAGGGAGTTTTTTAATACATTACTTAGCAGGTTAAAGACTTTGGGTTATTTGAGATATTTCAGCTATTTACACACATTTCTTTCTTTAAATGTCACTTAGCTTGTTTACTTATTTATTTATTTGAGATAAAATTCCACCTAAAGAAGCCCAGAGTTGTCTGTCTTTTTAAGAAAAATTGATAAACAATCTAAACCAGAGCAGATCATCTTGAGTGCCATCACATGCATGTACAGGACAACCAGGTGATCAGGCCCAGCCAGAATGTGTTTATGAAAGGCAGGCCCTGCTTGACAAACCTGATCTCCTTCTATGACAAGGTGACCTGCTTAGTGGAGAAGGGAAAGGCTGTGGATATTGTTTACCTGAACTTTAGTAAAGCCTTTGACACCATTTCCTACTGCATTCTCCTGAAGAAACTGGCTGCTTGTGGCTTGAATGGATGTACTCTTCACTGGGTAAAAAACTTTCTGGATGGCCGGGCCCAAAAGTTGTTGTGTATGGAGTTAAATCCAGTTGGCAGCCAGTCACAAGTGGTGTTCCCCAGGGCTCAGTATTGGGACCACTTCTGTTTAACATCTTTATCAATGATCTGAATGAGGGGATCGAGTGCATCCCCAGTAAGTTTTCAGATGACACAAAGTTGGGTGGGAGTGGGAGTGTTGATCTGCTTGAGGGTAGGAAGGCTCTGCAGAGAGATCTGGACAGGCTGGAGTGATGGGCCAAGGCCAATTGTATGAGGTTCAACAAGGCTGAGTGCCAGGTCCCCTACACTTGGATCACACCAAGCCCATGCAATGCTACAGGCCTGGGGAAGAGTGGCTGGAAAGCTGCCTGGCAGAAAAGGACCTGGGGTGGTGGTCAACAGCCAGCTGAACATGAGCCAGCAGTGTGCCCAGGTGGCCAAGAAGGCCAATAGTATCCTGGCTTGTATCAGAAGTAGCGTGTCCAGCAGGACTAGGGAAGTGATCGTCGCCCTGCACCCAGCACTGGTGAGGCCGCACCTTGAATACTGTGTTCAGTTTTGGGCCCCTCACTGCAAGAAAGACACTGAGGTGCTGGAGCGTGTCCAAAGAGCAAGGAAGCTGGTGAGGGGTCCAGAGAACAAGTCTTGTGAGGAGCAGCTGAGGGAACTGGGGTTGTTTAGTCTGGAGAAAAGGAGGCTGAGGGGAGACCTTATCTCTCTCTACAACTACCTGGAAGGAGGTTGTAGTGAGGGGGGTGTCAGTTTCTTTTCCCAAGTAACAAGAGATAGAATGAGAGGAAACAGCCTCAAGTTGCACCAGGGGAGATTTAGATTGGATATTAGGAAAAATTTCTTCACTGAAAGGTGTCTAATGTTAAAAAAGAAAAAAGAAAAATTGCTAAAAGTGTTTCCATATGGTAAACAAGTTTCCTTTTCTTTTATTTGACAAATCACTGTATTGGTAATACTCACAAACGTAGGTCTGGAGTACAGTTCTCAAATATGTCATCTGCTGCTAAGAATTTGATTCCTTGACTACCCATTTATTCAATTACTGCATCAATAGTTTGGCATTTTTAAAAGTTAATCTTTTTTATCCATTAGTAATTACTGTTTAATCCATATCTTGCAATATTCCTAATGGTCGGTTTCATTAATTTAATAAAGAACAGCTAAATATCTCTTTTCTAAATACTACCTAGTTTGTATCACAGCTTAGTTGCAAAGATGTGATTGACCAGGATTTTGAATAGTCTCATGAATGACTTATATACGCAGGGTAAACAAGATCAGTTTGAATACATGGGTTATTTTGAATTTTTCAATGCTTTTATCATGTTTGCATAAAATTTGATACAGTGGCAGCATAAATTGCTCAGGGAAAGAAAAGGAAAACAAAGTAAGAGCATTTACTGGACACTAGCTCAATAAACGATAGGTTTTATTCCCAACTCTATGACTGAAATGCTGTATGCCCTTGGGCATGGCACTCTACTCCTTTTTTCCTGTGTTGCTCATCTTTCTTTTCCTTTTGTCTATTTGGAGCTTCTCCTGGGTGAGTACTGGAGGTACTAGTTAGGGTAGCTAGTAAAATGGGGTCCTGATCTCTGTTGTGGCCTCTAGGTGTTGCTATAATACAAATAATTAATCAAAAGACATGTTTCATAGTGTCCATAGAGGGAGATGCCAATTTTTCTTAGAGCCATGATTGATTTTATACAATTAAACCTCTCTCTCTCACCCTCCTCTCTGCAACTTAACTAAAATTTTAGCTTTGTATATTGGACAAATGAACCTGAATGTGAAAAACAAAAGTAGGAAAAATGTAGAAAGAGATTTGACTTGCCTCTAGTTAAAGTTGCTCATTTTGGGGTGCCTTGGTGCCAGCCTCCTGTCCAAGGATGGTCTCTACTAGAGGAAGATGCTATTATATTCCTGATTCAGCCCCACCTTCCACTGCCAGAGTCAATCATCGGGCATAACATCCCTTTGCAAGGACTATACCACTGATGCCACATAAGGCATACATAAGGACACAAGTGCAGGTGATCTAGATCAGGACACAGTTCTGTTCTCATGTCTAAGGACACAACATATGGCCCCTGAAGTAATTACAATTTGAGATACTTGTGAGTTTAGTGAGGATAAGCTTTGTCTTCTGGGGTGAAAATTCAGACCCTGGTGTGGGTGGGTCACGAGATCTGCGTGTTTTGCCTAACAGGGGATTATTATGCAAAAGTCACTGCCATTATCATTAACAATTTTAAGATTCATAGTTTAAGTTTAAAAATAAGGCATAGGAAAAAAGCAACAAATAATTTGGAAGAGTTTGAGCAACCTTTTGTTTAATCACATTTCCAAAGAAGGAGCTGCTGATCCTGCAGCCTGCCACAGCACATCATTTGATATAACCTCCAGCCCAGCAGTTCCTGCACAAGAACAGTTTCTGCAGAGGTGTGCTGGAGCCATCAGTACTTATGGCAATACCCGGAATAGTGGCAGATGCCTCTCAAAACTGCATTTGTTGAAAATGCATTTTTAGCCAAACAGTTTAGTCTGGCGATCCCTCCTGCAAAGCAAAGGCACAGTAAGGAACGGAATTGGATGCACATTTAAAGAAAATGCTGCAGATGCCTGCTGGAGCAATGTCTTACCACGATTTACTGACACAAAGGGGCAGAAGGTGAGCTCAGAACTCTGTCCTCTTTCCAGCCAGACATAGGTGCTCATCTGGCCATGAACCCTATAGCCACGAGCCCACAAGCCCTATAGCCATCCCCTCCCTCCCTTGTGGCCATCATCATCTGTGAGTTAATTACAATCCCTTCATCGCATGGAGAAGTACAGTGAGGGACAGGTAGTCTCTCTGCTCTGGTCCGTATGTAGTTCAACCTCTGGGACAGCCATGGCCCAGCTCTCAATATCTAATTGAGATTGCATAACCAGATACTGCAGGTCTTATTGTATTTATATAAAAGCTTTTTTAATCAAAAGACTAGTCATTAAATTGCCAGTGTTCTTAAGCATGCTTCACCAATTTTTCCACTTTTAAGACTCAAGTAGACAATTTTTTTAATGTTTTATAAATGATAAAAAATTCACATCAGATTTTAACAGAATTAAGCATACTTATTCAACACACATGGGGCCTCTGAAAAAAATGTTATTCAATTTAATAATTTTAATTTACATTGTATATGTACAAGAGCATTTCTTTCAACCCACAGGTTAACACCACCAAAAAAAAAAGAAAGAAAAAAGAAAAAGAAAAAAAGTACTGCCTTTAGCGGAGTGAAGAAACTCTTGAAACACTGTTGTCTGAAATAAAAACAAGGCACTCTCCCTTAACACCTGATATATTCCTGAATTCTGCCTAGACAAAGGCATGTTCACACTGAGAGAGCTCTAAGAAAAGTAGTAGATTTAGTCTGCGTTAACTCTTTCTTTTACTTCCGTGACCTGTCACTGGTTGCACTCTAGGATGAATCTGTGTATTGAAGTTGACATGAAGGACAATTCCACAGATGACGGGATTTGGGAGAGTATCACAGTTAAGACTACCTATGGAAGACTGGAGGACACCGGCTACGTGAAATCTCACATGGGGCTCTGGACCTGCTACCTCCCACTCACATTCCACTTAATAAATAAACCTTGCTCAACAAAAAAGCAATTTTACTGTACTATGCTGATTCGCCTGAAAATTCTTTGTAAGGGCCCACTCGCAAGAAGCGCCTGCAAGCCCCCATCTGGCTGGTGCTCAGCACCTGGCAGGATTTGTCCCTAGATAAAAGTCATTTCTCAAGGGACCTTGTGTCTGACACAAGGAGACAAAAGTAAACAAACATACTTTTGGATTTTGTGTCTGTTATGTTTTTGTATGCGCACATGTGTGAGTGTGTATATATATATACGTATATATATATTTAGTATATACAAAAGCAAATTCAGTCAAAATATATTTGTCTTGCTGGTCAGGCTTGTTACAGCAACCTACAAGAAACATTAGCTTCTCTGATATTTAATTATGCTATTATGTTTGCACATAAGCTTAAAAGTCAATACAAAAAGCAATACTTTTCCAAATATTATCTGCAGGTAAACTGGAAATATTAACTATAGTGATTAGAAGTCTGTTTCCCTATTGACACTACTATAAATCTTGATATAAGAATAATTTTTTCATAAAAGCACATCCAAACATAGTAAGTGATAAAATACCAGATTACTATTTGAAAACCATACAGTGACTCGATATCTGGGTTATCCTTTGCAGCAATTAGGCAATTCATTTGGCATCTGTTTGATTGTATAATTTAATTTCCATATAAACAGCATAGTTTAAAAAAAGACAAAAGCTAGAATGTTTAAAGCTAACAAAAGATACAGTGACATCAGGTTGACATTCAAAAATTTCCTTAGCAAAATGATCAACAAAATTTTGACTTAATACAGTGCATATAAAGTTTTTTAGAACTAAACTTTTTAAATATTATTTGAATTTAGCAAAACATGAGCAAGATTTTAATATCAAAGTGCTAAACAGTACTGCCTTAGAAGTCACTGCAAATAAACTGTAAAATAACTCTGCTTGTGATTTGACAGATATTTTATATACAAATGGTTAATAAAAAGACACGCGCACACACACACACGCACACAAATATAGGTATATACATATATATATATACACATTATATATATGTATATAGTTTTCCAACTGGTGTATCTGAGTCAGTGTGAACACCCCATTTAGTTATCATGTGTAACAGGGCTCCCATGAGCTGGCAGTCATTGCAATAAATACAGGCAAAGCCATTACAATATACCATGCATACAAACATTTATACAAATAAAGACACTATGCAACAAATTATTTCATATTAATATGGCATCAACAGTATAAACATACAAAAAGGAGTACGAACACGGAATGTTTAAACGCAGCCCACTATATCCTTCCTAGCACTTACATTCATACTATTTTACAAGACTTGCTTGTTCTTGAAAACCATCTTCTGTCTGTTTACTAACTAGTCGCTTATGTTAGAAGTCTAAAACTGAACTATCCCTGATGCTGACCCTGTATGCTCCAATCACTACTTACTCGGATTTCCTTAGCTAAGGAACAACTGAGCCACAATTGCTCCCGTGTCTTCCACATACATTTGTCAATAAGTCACGCTACATGGAATCAAGTTTGGAAAACTTTGTCAGGTAAGTTAGTGCATGTAATTTTCTCACTTGATTTCTTCCGTTTGTTTTCATAGTAAAATAAATTAGTTAATAAAGGAGACTTAGTAAGACAGCACTTTAAAAAATTGCACTTGAACATGGGAGCTAACAGCCATTGTCATTTTGCTATATTTGATTTGTATGAAACGTTCAATTGAATGTACTTTGCTAAAAAAGTGAATTTTTGTTTAGATTGTGCTGATGTATGTGCCCTTGATACAGGAAGTATGCTAAAGGTATCCTCACAAAACACATACTACCCTGGCAAACAACTATTTGCTGTTCTTGTTTTCAAACACAGCTTCTACAATTTTATTCCTCATAGACCATGAGGTGTTAAACAACAGATTTAAAACAGTCATGTTAACCTTTTACTGCTGCTGGGATAGCATTGTCCAAAAGTGCCATATTAGCCATTTAAAAAACCCAAATCACACAAAAGAAAACAAAGAACACAATCCCAAACCAGCAAGCCAGCAAGTTTCAGGCCTCAGGTTGTAAGGACAAAGCGCCAGAAAAGACCTCATTTTAGACTTGGAGCTGCTTTTCTGTTAAGTGAGGGCAGAAATGTTAGCTGTAAGTCACGATCCGTTTGCCTGCTCTGGTGGGCATTTGCCTTTCAGGAGGGTGGTTTGACTCAGAAGGGTAAGGTGTCCAGAAACAGCCTGTCGATAATGGAAGGGGCTGGCACCAAATCTTCCAGTTTCAGGTAAAAGATGCGCTGCAGTCCCAGTGTGCAGAGAGAACGCAAGTCAGCCAGAACACCCAGTACCTTCGGCTCTGCAGACTCAAGCGGTTGTCCTTTGTTTTGGCAACTGAAAGTTAAGTGATCTTTCAAACTGCTTGTGATCTTGTTGCATAGCTCTTCCACTTTCTTTGGTTCTTTTAATCCATGTCGTTCTGCAAAGCAAGAGAAAAAAACACATAAGCATCCCTACCACAAATGGAGAGAGTTCATTTTCTTCAGTGTAACCCAAGTCTGGTACTCAAAGCAAAAAATGCTTTGAAAGTAGATTTCTCAGAACAGTTGGGGTTATACAATGTCAGTTAACCTTTCTGACACACAAAATAAGAGATCGCAAGTGCCCTTTTCTCTTTAGCTGCTAAAATAGGCAGCAGAGATGCTCAATTATGATTGAAATTCTAGTACAAGGAGTCCAAACATCCTGCTTATCTCGCATAATTTTCATGATATGAGACAGAATTAATTGGGTGATTTTCCAGCAAAACTATCACAGGAGGTGTTTTGGAGATTTCTGTGCTTCCCCACCAGTTGTGAATGCTCAATAACTATGGCAACCATTATTTATTCAGTGAATTCAAGTGGCGATCGATATCCTTAGCCAGCTCCATCAGCGCCGGGCCTAGAATTCCACCAGGAATTTGCAGACACTCTTATAAGAAACTAAAGGCACCTCACCACCCTTTGTTATTTTGATCAGCTGCTGCTTTTTAGATTAATCATCTTTAAAAGCTCTAAAATAAAAGAAGCCTGGAAGTTAACTATTTTGCTTTGACTGAGCAATGCCTAAAAGTAAGAAGGCAGCTGTGTTATCCATCACCAAAACCTCAGCATTCCTAAAAGGAAGGGGAGCTGGGGTTTGTCCCCCTTTGAATGGTCTTTTAAAATGTTAGAACCATGTTAAACACATACACAGTTCTTTAAGCATAAGTAGAATTAATCAGATTTGTGATTCATTAAAAGCAGGCTCTTTACTGGTACACAGGGAAAGATAATTTTGTGCTGTTTGCTATCAAGATTTAGTGGATAAATTCATATAACATTTCAGAACAAATAATTTTGTGATGTTTTGAGTTGCCTTTGACTTTGAAATTCACAGGTAAGTAAGAAGTTTCATAGTAGCAAAGTCATAATAATTTACACATGAAATAGAATAATACCAGATAGGGCAGTCTAAAAAAATGAAGGTTAAATTCATTTTAACCAACTAGACATATAAAAACAGTGACAACAGTGGACGAGGAGAAACTAATTGTGGCAGTTCTTGTGTTGGATGCACTTGAAGTTGTCTGCCTTTCCTGGCCTTCTCCCCCATCCCTGGCAGCCGTGGGCCATATTGTGCCCATTGCCCCTCTTGTTCCTCAACTTGTTCCTCTACTCCAGGAGGAGCAAGCAATAGATACTTTCTCTGTCCGATCCCTAATGAACAGTGAAAAGAGTGCAGTTTTCTTTACTTCCAAAAGCAGGCATAATGTCTGCACAAGGCGCAGCAGTGCCTTGCCCAGGCATGTGTATATAAACTCCTCTCTGCCTCCCCTTACACCTGTTTTGGCTAGATGTTCTTGACAAACCAATAAAACAGATGGGATTCAAAGAAGGCAGTCAGAAATGTAAAGGTCTGATTTTCCACTGATATTCACCCATTTTACACTTTTTCCAACTGTATTTACTTAGGCAGAGCTAGCTCCTGAAGAATACTGGTTTGGGATCAGAATCAGAGATGTGCAGACGTGTACCTCTCTGGCCAGAAGCTACTGTGCTCTGTCATTTAAGTACCATCAATCTGCCCTGTTGCTTCAGAGCAACACTCAACCAAGCAGTAACATCTGCTTCAGACATATTTTTCACCTTGCAGGATTTAAAAACCCTAGGTATTCTAAGTGCTTTGTTTACATTAAAACACAAAGAGTCAATGAATATTTAAAGACTTTCCAGTAAATGGTGTATAGTAATTATGTAAGCCTTAACTATACAGGTCACTGAGAGTAAATACTTAGGCAGATTCTGCCATTAAAAATCTTGGTGGATAAATATTTTATACAGGTTTGAAAAGCTGTAGGGTTTTCTTTTTACCACTAGCCTACTGAGAGAATCTGCAGGACATTAAATTAATCTTGCAGCCTTTGAAGAGTTCCCATCTTTTAATCTGTTTTGAGGTTGTCTCCTGGCTGTGTAAGTGAAGACATCTTTATAGACCTAGGGAGCTGAAATACTAGAATGGATCCAAAACCTGACTAAAAATTAGCAGAGCACATTTTTAAACCAATGCCTCAGTTGATGTGTACCTTGCTGCAGAGTATGGAAAATTATCTCTGGCTCTGGAGCACACAGTAGTGTTGTTAACATTTCGAGCCAGAACTAAACAGTCTTTGTCTCACACTGACAAGTTCAGGAGGTTTCATGAACAAATCTTTGGTGGCTAGCCGTGAAACATACTGATGCCTTACTTTATTTTAAAAAAGTAGCCTTACTTACATACTATAACATATAACTACTCACTATAACGAAATCATGGAAATTTGGAATTAAGAGACACTCTGTCCTTAAGGTGCTCTCTGGTGCTACAGCATTAAAGCAGTCTTGGATAAACCAAACTGTCCTCTCCTGCATGAATTGCCACGCAATGGCCTTTGCTACTTGCAAATCTCTTCAAAGGTAATTGCTCCTCACAACTGAAACTGCCTCAGGGGTTTTCAGTCTCCAATCCCTAAGGCATCCCTTGTGGAACCATAGAAAGTGCAAGCCATCTGCGTGGAAGCCCTTCCGCTAGTAAAGGGCACTGCATGCACTGGCACTGCCATCGCAGTCTCTGGTGTTAGTATCCAACTAGTTTCTGGGGAACGTACTCACATAAGAAACAGCTCCTCTCTTTGGTAGTCTTGAGGAGTCTTGGGTCTAATTTACTCAAAGATTTAAATTTAATACAATTCAAACAGCAGGAAACACATTTTCTTGCCTTTTCCACACAGCCAGTCCCACTTGCACAACGAATGACCCACAGTCTTTCTTACTCAACCTAAAGGGAGCAGCACGAAGCACCTGTGGTAAGTGTGTGCACTGGTGCCGAAGCCAATGGCCTCTAATCATTCGCCGTCTTCCACAGGATGTTCTTATCCACATGGGAATGATAAGGCCAAGATTTATCCCATCAGGGACAGCTAGTCAAAATGGATAGATTTTCTCTAACTGATTGAGGAGGTGTGTAAATATTATTGTATTCGGATTTTCTTATAATGACAATTAAAAAGGCACAGGTAAAGTGAATATAGGATTTCTCAGCCTTGTGTTTTGGGATACCATTGATTTTTGCAAGAAAAATGGTGATTTATGGCAAAGATGCTCTCCATAAGCCTGTCAAAATGATTCATCGGAAGTCTTGCCTCTAAAGCTCTGCAAACTTAGCAGCTCATCCTGGCAAACTGAACACAGCAAGTATTTTACACCTTTCTCCTTTTCCCAGGAATCTCAATGTGATTCTGTGCTATAATTACATTGATCAGCCAAAAGTTGACAGGAAGAAATCAAAAGAGCAGGAAAACCCTTCATCAGCTGTGCTAGTCCTTCTTTCCCTAATCTCTGACTTGGGGTAGATTATACCAGGGCTAGGCAGACTGAGCGTTACTTTTATGAGAAACACCTCTCAAGGAGCGCAAGTATTTCAAAGACCTTGACTATCTCAGAGACCCCGGGGCCCTGCGCTCTGTGCCAGGGTGGGTCAGTTCTAGCCTTAATTCATTCTGAGGTGTCAGTCCAATCGGAAGTGCAACAGATACATGCTTGCAGACTTAAAATAGGCCTCTTGATTGTCTCGGTTTCAATATAGTTATCTGATTTTCTCTTCCCCCTTCACAATCCTCTTCCCCTTCTACAATTCAAATAAACACGAGGCTCGGTTGTCTGCAGCTTTCTGATTGTCTCATGCACACTCTGTTACACAGCAAGATTGCAACTCAGCAGATCCAAGAGTCTCCTTTCCTGTTGCAATCTGGCCCATATTCATCCTGCCTAACCTTCAGGCACTTCACAGGGGTGCCCAAGCTAGGAGCACAGACTTCTTGAGCTCTTCCTAACATCAGTGGAAGGATGAGCATTTTTAGAAGCTGATTCAAATTTCAGGTGGATGAATCATCTTCTGGAGGTGCTCTGTATTTCTCCGTTGGCTGTGCAAGGTGCCTAAAGTCAGATGAGCTGAATGACCACACAGGACAGCACAGTTTGCTCCCTCCTTTAAGAACACCACAACATAGCACAGAAGCCACTGGTGCTGTAGGAGGGAAAAGTTCTTGCCTCAGCAAAAGGGTGGGAGGGGAGAAGGAAGAGTGAGTACTTCACTTTGATGCTGACAGTATTTCCCTCAGCAAAGTGGCGGGGGGAAGGCAGACAATGCAATCTGGAGGTTGTTTTTTTTTTATAACTGGCTCTCCTACACTCCTCCAGTCTGCCACCTGCTCGTATGTAGACCCAGCACACGAAGCACCCACTCTGGAGGATCCTGGCAACAGGACTGAAGGATATCTGCTGCTGAAGGGTAGGTGAGCCTCCCTTCCATAGGGAAGTTGGACAAATCCATGTTCAGAAGGGAACCGCAGCAGCCAGACCCTTTTTAGCCAGACTGGACTCCTTACTATTTCTTGGTATGACTGCTGGTGCTAAAAATTGTTTGTAAACTGGAATGGAAAGCCCAACAGCAGGAAAACAAACACAAAATCATAATTAATTGAAACCTCACAATATTCTTCAACATTCTGGTGCCAGTCTAACAAAGCATTAAGAGAGTGAATAAGTCCAATATATACAGTGGTTCTGGGCTGGTCTGTAACACACTTAAAATAAAACATATGCTGAAAGAGCTTGGCTGGATGAGGGCTAGAATGCTCTGTACTCGGCAGCATCCCACTGAGAGTGTCAAGTGGGCAAAACAATAATATTTTGATGTGGATAGAGAAAGGAAGAGGCAGAGAAGGAAAAGCGAATCAACAAGACAGAGAGAAAAATACTAGCAGTTTTAGCAGGCAGAAATTTGAGGCTAAATTAGAGCATGCCCCTGAGATGATCTGCCTTGGACTCTAAGTTTTTATATTTTCACACTGTTAGAAAAACTGTAAAGCAGAGCATTATAAATGGTCATTTGGGAAGTTAAGGAAGCATTTTCAAGACTACGCTGAGCTAGTCTGTAAAACTTCATCATCAACACTATCCAGTCCAGCATGGAGTGACTGTGCAAGAACACTTGTGATCCAGGCAACACACTAAGCTGATATATAGTCCATGTGGAACTAAGGACAGAACTTGTCCCAAGATGACCAGCATTTTCCTTCCATGATGGAACTGTTCTTTAGCTCATTAGATCCTACATCCCAACAGAATAAGTGATCCAAAGAAAAAGAACAGGACAGAACTCATTTCTTGCTTTCATGGGGATGTGGGGTGAGTGTCATGTGTTGTTTCCTAACTACTTTTCTCATGGCTGATGCTCAGAGTGCCACTGATGTTCTCTGGAGGAAGTTGTGTCCAGCCCGTCTTAACCAACTGAAGGAAGTAAAAAAAGAGAAGAGAGACAGAGAGAGGAAGATCCTAAAGGAGTACCTTAAAGAAAAAAGATATGCTTTGGCATTGCAGAGTTTTAAATTAACTGTTTGCAAGCACCCACAATAAACCAGATGTTACTTCTTTCATTCTGGGTGCTCTTTCAAGCTGATGTCCTATCTGAAAGCACTTGAAAATTCAGCAGCAATCCGATATGATGCTTTTCCTCCTAGGCAACATACCACAAATTCCCAGGAAACATAAAATAAATGGAAAAAGCACAAATATATGGACTTTCTAACGGATTATACAATTCAAAATACTACAAAATCTTTTCCTGTTTATTTTATATTGTGCATACCTTTAGTTTTACTCAAAGCAAGCAGTGAATTAGCAAGTATCGTAATACTCACTAGATCTCCTGTCATTCTCTTCAAAATTACTAAACAGAATGAATGGTCATGTATGCCTATCATACATGCATACTATGCTGTGACCTGCAGCTGTGGTTGAGATAGGACATGAAGCTTTGCAGCTCCAAACAAGTCAGCAGGGTTAGTTAAAGGGCACTGGAACTACTAGGGCTCTTACTGGGGAACCAATTTGACTCAGAAAGAGTCAAAATGAGAGAACAACCTTCAGTATCTTGGGACACTAGGAAGAGTGGAATGTCTTTTAGCTTTCAACATTAATTTTCACATTTATTCCCCCTTTCTTCACTGGGAGAGAGATGTTAGTTCTCCCTATCACTCTTGCAGAACATAGAGAGAACATGTGAAAGAGAGTAGCAACTTCTTTTACTTTTCTCCTTCAGCAATACTGCCAATGACTAGTATATGGGAGGGTTTGTTTCTAAGAGCTCCTCTTTGTTTGGGCTATGGAGAGCACTCATGAAATCAAGAAGAACAAACAGGTCATAATTCTCAGGAGCATTTTTCTTTACCTGGAGAGACAATTCTTGTATTCTGTGCTACCAAAGATGCTGTACAGTATTAAAACAAGCTATGACTATTATAGAACACTAGGTTGTTGCCTCTTTCTTTTTTTTGGTTGAACCATCAAGTCATGAAAAGTTGACTAATGCAAAGTAAGAACTGGAGCAATTTGTGTAATAATGAAGAAAATTTTGCTCAAGCCAGCATTTCAGTTTTGCAGTGTTGCCGATAAAAGCAAACAACTAGATTCACAAAACAGAGCTTTCCTGCTCCTTTCTATCTTGCAGATCAATGACATGGATATCCATCTGGGACATGAGAGATTCCTGGTCAGATTCCCTTCCTGCTGGAATCAGATCAGAGACTGGGCCTTGGGTGTCCCTCTGAGCACCAGCTTGTCCCCAGATCATTGTACACAACAGCCATTCGGCAGCCCGTGAAATATGTTAAATGGCCTCAACACAAAGGACGGTGACACTCAATAGTCGGATATCCTATATTCCTGGAAAAGGTCACTCTCTCTTGCTCTGACTCACAAAAAGGGCTTGAGCCATGGCTAACTACCCATTACCTCCAGCAGTCCATTATAGGAGAGAAGAGTACCTTCTCCAGAGGTAAAGAATAGCACCTAAAACACCCACCTAAGCCAAACCTCAAAACAATGCTTAAAAATGGTTAGATTTTTAAATTTCAGATTTCCAAAATTTATCTTTATTATTTTTTCTCTTTTGGTGGGACTAGCTGAAACCCAGCACATGCCTTGTCATACTCAAACTATAGAGAGAAGACAAGAAGACATTTCTCATGGGATGCAATTCCAGAGGCAAATCTCAAGGCTTTTCTGAATATAAAATTTCAGTATACTATCACTGAGAAAGTCTCAAAAGAACCCTGCCCACCAGCATTTTGTGCTGTAGTGCTCTCTTAGCCATAATTACCTGATTTCCTCTTTCAGGTTTTTTTAAATATCGTTCATCATTATACAATACCATCCATTTTCAGGTGACTAAATTTCTGGCTGAGTCCCTATGTTAGCTAGCTGCCCTTGGAGATCTGAAACCTGTGAATATAAATCACTAGACACAGGAGCTTCGGTCTAATTTAGATCACATGAAAGTACACTCTGTCCTTAAGAGCAAATCTGCAGAGATATACCGGCCTCATGAAATAAAAGAATAACCTGAAAACTACATTAATTTTAAGCACCATCTCCTACAGGTGAGAAAATCAAGAAAAGCTTGACAAATACAGAAAACCTTAAAGCTTTTATGGACATAAATGCTCTCCTTTTAAAGGCAACAGTTACTTCCATTTGTTTAGAAACTTTGGGAAGACCAGCACAATATAGCCAACTCCTGAAAATGTTATTATCAAGGCAAGGAAGAAATGTGGGATGTTATTAATTAAAAGACATTTCTATGAAATATCTTAGGGTGACCTGAGCCAGCCACTGGACAACTTCGGCTCCTTATGTAAAGGCAACCAAACACTGCCTAACTGAACAAAGAACTATCATATTAAAACAGGGCATGGGTTTGTAAGGAGAAAAACTTTTCTTCCTATAGAACAGCTTTTTCTACATTCACATAGACAGTTTGCAGGGGATCCTATTCATCAGCCTGCATCCTCTCAGTCAGTCCTCTCCTCATCCTCATCAGGAAGATAATAGAGAACAAGCTCCATCTATCTGTGTCTACCTAAAAACACGTATCTAATATATAGTAAATAACCTAAATCAATGATAGGTGGTATATACATATGAGAATATATGCCTGTATATAAATATATATGGAGAGAGCCAGCACCTGTCCCTGATTTATAGATCTATAAATGCATACGCATACAAATATACATTGTATATGTATACACACACATCTACACATATATAATACATATATTAAAGCATACATGAATGCATGTCTGTGGATGTTTATATCTAGGAGTCAAAAATAAGTTGGGAATGTTCTTTCTCACTTTAACATATCACTCATTTTGAAAATTTTTCATACAGAACCAATCAATGAGTTATTCTGGACTTAAGAGTTTTATCAAAGAAACTAGACTCTGGACCTTAATGAACCCTTTGCAATTGCAAAAAAAAAAATGAACATAAATTAATTAAAAATTTAAAATATTTTTCTTAAGAAGCAGAGTTAATGCTAGAACATGTATACACTAACCCTTTGCCCATATGTAGGAAGGAAGTGTACCATGTAAGCACTGAAGCTGAAATCTTGGCCCCACAAATGGCAGCGGGAATTGGCCGATTTATAGTTTCTATATCTGCCATTAAGTGTTTTGTCTCAGTGTTTCCCAAGCATCATCTCAACCTAGGTAAAATGAAGATTGCAGCTGATATTGTTGAGGCCACCACCTGCAAACTGGTGGATGCCTGAAATGCAGGAGGAAATCAATACCCATCCTGATGGAGCTTATAGCATCCCTGGGAAGATCAAGCTCAAGGCAAACTGATGCCCTGTCTCACACTGATGACACAGTTGCAGCTTTATACTTGTCCTGGTTTTGGCCAGGATAGAGTTAACTTTCCATGGGCTGAGAGGTTTTCTGAAATGAGTGTGAGGCTCTCAGTAGAGATGAGTGCTGCTCTGACTTCTGCTGTATGGTTGTCAAACACCCTCACTCTCAACCCTTCCTGCTTCTGTCAGCCATGCCTCTTCAATTGCAAGAAGCCCAAGGTATGCAGTGTGTACTTCAAGGAGCTTTACTGTTTCAGGAATGAGAAAATTACACTTTACAATGTTATGCTCCCTCGTTTTGTACTTACTAGCCAGATTTGGCAGATTCTGACATTAGTTTCCTGCTGTTCACCCCAGCAGGCAGAAGGGGTGATATATGGTCACATGCATACCCAAAAGCTTTTGTATAACTGCAGAAGAGGATTTTTTTCTTTCTATTCTCCAATTTTCGTTCTCAAAAAAAGCACAACATGGAATACCTACAGTAGCTTGGCCACCAAAAGCAGCCTGCCTGTCACTGTGAAGCACTCTTTCTGGTCTATCTATCTTGCTGAGAGGTGAGCTATACTAGCTGTATGGCATCTAGCTCTCGAGCTACCCTGATATTAATATTCCTACACAGAAGACCTAGCCCTGGTCATTTCATTAGGCTTTTTGGGGGATTCAGCAAGTATTCTGAATGTTTTTGTAGGAGCTACACAATTTGCTTGGAAGTGTTTCCTTTCCAAGAAAACAATGAAACCATGAAGAAATAGAGTTAGATTACATTTTAACAGGGGCATGTGATGGCCTAATGTTAGTACATAATTTTGATACGGTCTTTACAGTGCTTAAAAATCATACTCACTTTACCCTAAATATAGTTAACTGAAGTTGCTTCAATCTACATTAAAGCAAAGCACTAGAGTCTGAAGCTTTCTATTAACAAAGGAGCACTTACCTGTAATCATAGTTAGAGCTGATAAACTTGCTAAGGCTGGGATATCAAGGTTAAGGCTCTTTAAGTTTAAGGAAAAGTCTTTAATAGAGTCGAGCCACTCCCCAAATCCACGAAGGCACTGAAGTCTATGAAGCACAAGTCCATTGCAGAATACAAACTTATCCTCAGCAGTATCAGACCTCAAATAAAAATAATTGAAAAAAAAATTATAAATGCATCTTCTACTTTACAGCAAAATGCATAACCAGTATTGAAGTGTCTGTCATGTAAAATCCAAGGCATATTATCCTGAGACATATGTGAGCATTCACATTTGACAATATGCTTCTCCCTTGGGGCCAAAGTACAACAAACAAGCTTCTATGATTGCTTACTTGGTAGAGTTATAAGCCTGAGGTTAGCTGTAGCATGTGGTGTCGACTGTCTAATTAGTTAAGATTTTGGTCCTGCCCAAAGGCATAAACAGGGAAGACATTTTACATTAAATACTGTATGTTTGAACGAAAGGAATACTAAGTGTGTGCATTTTGAAATACAAAACTAATAAAAACTGGAGAAAAACGAGATTCTGCAACTCTCAGCATTTACTCAGTCTCATCTGCATTTATCAGATTGTAAAAATTGATAAGGAAAAACCAATGGAAAATACATGCAATAATGCACCACAATACACATAACATCATGAACTGTTTTATATGAAAACCTGTGCCTAAGAGAGATATTACAGCCAAGCTCTCCTCTCATTCCCCTCCCCATTGCCAATATCCCTGTTAAAAAACGCATGCAAAGGTCATTTTCAACCTAAAGAAACAAGGACATAATTGAAATCACCAGTCTGGAATTTTCCCAGTTCCTGAAAGCATTTTTGGTGAAGTGTCTTAACTAGTGCCTGACTGACAAATAGCATTTCACTCTATTAAATGACTTGGTATTAAGAAGAAAAACAATCTGAACAAGATTTTAAATCTTCTTCATCCCTTTCAAAAACAGATGACAAAGATGCGCATGCACAAAAGAAGGGGGAAAAGGTAAAAGCCTTCATACTGAAGGTGCTTTTCTATAGTCATGCTGATGAGTATGAAGCAAACTTGCTCAACTAGTACCTGAGGATCAATGTCAATTACTATGGAAGAAGAGGATGGGGTATATCAAATAAAAAGAAGCATATTAGCAAGACCTATGCTCTCTTTTTAAATCACTTTCTTGTTTTTTCTGCACCGTAAAACAAACTAAACACCATATCCATTGGATGCAGACATTGCTGATGTTTCGTGGGTTCTTTTGGTACAATTGACAATGTTCAAAGATAGCGCCATATTTATTTCTTGAAAATATTTAAATGGATGATTTTTCACATCAGCTTAAGAGGAAACGAAATAAATAGTTACCTGATGGAGAGTCTTAGTACAAACAGCTCCAAAAAAGCTGATTCTATGAGTAATGTCTGATCTTCTTTTGGGAGGTCAGTAAATCCTGGGATTTTTTCTGCCCAGCCTCTAGTTATGTCAATGGAGGCAGTCAGAAGATTATAGAACTGTTGTACATGTTCTGCATCTGTGCCTGCAGCAGCCTGATCAGTGGAACAGTACTAAAATAAAAGCCACAGAAAGCAACGTTATATGCATTTAAGGGCATTCTGCGAAACATACAGCGTTACTTGCCCGACAACATTTCCTTCTGTGGCAAAGCTGGTATTATTATCAAAGGCATAATAAGTAGGTCTACATCTCTCTACCTACTTGACTACCTACAGGCATTTTGCTATTCAGATGTATATTGCAAAAATATTTCCACATGTATACAAAACATTTATATAAATAAAATATAATGCTTATCACACTTTACAAGTACCTATATGCTATTAGTAAGCAGAAACAGAAACCTGGTGGGTAGGATGATTTCCATCACACTAGAAGAGGAATACTATTTAACTTACTACAATTAAACACTTTTCCTATTGATTAATTTGTCTCAGTATGTCCAAAATGCAGATTTCTTCCAAAACCTCTCAAACTGCATTTTATCTGACAGTGATAGAGACACGTAAGATAAATCATGTTTTATCTGACACATGCAGCATTGCTTCATTTGAATACAGAATTGGTTCAAAGTAAAACAGCTGCCCCATATCACCTCTTATCCTTCAAATAGAAGCATTTAAGGTTCAGGAGAACCTATTATCCTGCTTATGTGGCCATAACTCTTTCAGACAACCATTCGACAGGCTCAGCCTGCTCAGCTTCCCTGTGACCCTCTGACAGCTCCCTCCCTGCTATCTCCTACTTCCTCACCAGCGGATCCCTGTCACTCTTGTGACACTGCTCTCTCTCTCTTGGCAGAAAATACAACAGGAGCTTTCGTGGCTTAGTCCGATTTTGTGCTTGGAAAGCACTGATGGTTTTCTGAGCAGGAACTGAATAATTTGGTGTTTATTGTAACAACATCCTCACCATCAGACATCTGGTGGGTTATTTCTGGGAGAGACTTCATACCCACTCTCTGGGACTCATCCAAGAAAAGATTGGGGTGGCCTCCACGGCTGAAAGAAGCGTGCATGCCCTTTGAAAACAACTCTCCACATGCAGTTAGGGCTTGAGTCCATCAGCCTAAATGTCTGCCTAGCAACTCCCCAAGCCAGAGTGGAAGCAGGAAGACCCACATCTGTTTCCTGATCAGTAACAGTGGGTTGCCAGCCTAACAGAACCTTATTACAGGCATGCCACTTGGGCTGCAAATATCACCCAAGTTGCTAACTGCAACCCAAAAGTCACCTCTGTGCAGGAAAGAGAGAGGGGGCAGAAAGCAGAACTTCTTGGGTAGCTGCCCTGTTCTCTGCCTGTCCTAGTTGGAGCTGGTTGCTGTTGGTAGGTAAAGGATGAAGGACACAGGTCAGAGTCGCTGACTGATTGAAGAACCATAGCAATCCTAGAGAGTTCTGGGCATATCTGGGGTACCAGTGCTAGCCCTGAACGACTCTGTTCTGCTTACCCAACACTAACTGCACGAGTTTCTCACGGTAAGCTCCAGCTCACATCCCTAGTCAGCTAGTGAAACACATGCAATCCCTCTTGTAAAGCTTATGGGGAGATAAATTCTGCCCCAGCTACTCTGAAGGATCCTGTGACAGTAAAGCAGGTAGAGGCCAAAATACAGAAAGGATGTGGAACACCAGCAGAAAAATCTGTATGCTGTATCATTTACATGTTCAGTCCCCCATCTGAATGGAGCAGTTGAGGATGCTCAGGCAGCATGAACTAACTACTCCTGGCACTGGAATGCAGCAAGATGCACTGGGGTGATTGGTGGGTAGAAAAAGATCATATGCTTTTTCAGAGACTTTGCATGTTCTGGACCTTCTTAAAATGAAGCTATGGAGCAAGCCAAGGCAGTGTGCATCTTGGCCTGGGAGACATGCTTTGCTGGGTGGGGGCTGACCTATGATTCCTTCTTTCTACACGGGGAAACCAAACAGGCTGATGGCAACTCCTGCCTCACCATAGATACTGTTAAGGCAAGACACATTCATGATCGTTTGAGCAGTGAAGAGGAAGGAATAGAAAAGGAAAAGATAAAAGATACTACCTTAAGTTCATTCTAAATATAATCAATCACAAGTCAGCATAATTGTGCCAGGTATTAATTTGTTCCCAATATTTGTAAAACATTCCTTTGGCAAAAATAAGGCAAAGTTTTAACATTTTCTAATGAAGCTGAATGCTGCATTATGTCACATAACTGTGAATGCTACAGTACGGTATATCCCACATGGGGCACTTAATTAAATTAAATGCATCGAAAAAAATTATAACCTGTATTTGTTGTTATAGTTTATCCCATGAAAACAATTTTAGAAGAGCGGTAAAAAATTATATGGAATTGTATAATTTTTAGCTGCTGTAATATGTCACTGCTCGCTACAAAGAGTTAGCACTTGCAAAGAACAGCTAAAACAAAATATTATTTACTTGTAACAGACTTATGAGTATATAAGTAATGCTAAACAATATGTATGGCTTTGTTTTATGCACCAACATCTGTGGTTTTTTCCATTATTATTTCATTGAGGAGAGCTGATATTTGACCTAACTTCTGACCAAGAGAGCTGGTAAGCCTGCCCTTGGTCAGGAGG
This sequence comes from Strix aluco, assembly GCF_031877795.1. Classification (NCBI taxonomy): domain Eukaryota; kingdom Metazoa; phylum Chordata; class Aves; order Strigiformes; family Strigidae; genus Strix; species Strix aluco. The sequence continues at coordinate 66,934,589 of NC_133931.1, read as the reverse complement.
CCACGGTACAGAAGGGCTCCGATCTGCATTTCTTAGCCTGCCCTATGTGAACTGGAGGCACGCCTGGAAAAAGCCAAAAGACAAAGCTCTGCCTTACTCCTTTGCTCAGAGCTCCTTTGGGAATTAAATGAAGCCCAACTGTTACTCAAGGAGGCGGTTGCACATGTAGCAAGCAACATTAACTTGTACAGTATATCTAAAGAGATTCAGAGAGCCTGATGGTGAGGGGAGCTTGATAGCACAACCTAGCTCTACCCTTTGGCTGCTTTCACCAGACCTTTGTCAACTGATACAGCAGCAAAAGCCTAACAATAACTTCTCTGCACAGAGGAGAAGCTATGCTTGTTTTGTGGCTGGGGAAGGGGCAGGCATTATTACCTAAATGCTGCACTCTCCCTCCAAAAAGGCAACATTTCTATTTAAGTTGCTGGCTATTCTGCATGAATAAGGACAGCAAGATACAGGGTATGTTTCTCATCTCACTTACTTAGAAATGTAAACTCGTGGAATTGTACCAGTAAAACAGGTGTGAGACTGGACTGCGGCCCTTGGCCTTTAAGTTCATAAACCAAATTCTCTTCCTAGCAATTGCTTTTTGAAACCAAGTACCTAAATATACCATTGCTATGGACTGGTTAAAACCCATGCTGAAATGAAAAGTAGCCATGTTCTGAACAGAACCCGTTCCAATCTGTTCTGGTTTAAAATTCATAGCTTATGTAATATATTTTTGGTTTTGGGGTTTTTGTTGGTTTTTTTTGTATGTGTGTAGTTTTATTTGAAGGGAAAGGGTACACATTCCTCTCTGAAACTCTTACCAGTATTTTTAAGACAGTCAAGACATTACGGCTTGTAAACATGAAGACCATGCTAAACATTAAGGTCGTGTCTGCGGAAGTGTTAGGACTGACTCCAAAGCCAGGTTTCCAGATCTACCCATTTGTGGTGCTCGGCAGGATCACAGACTAACTGAACATGCCATAAGTTAGTCTTTACAGGTACAGGATTATTCTTCAAAGGGATTTTTTAGCATTGCAGTGTGTTTATGGAATATTTCATTTAGTTTATCTCAGTCTTTACACAGCATTTGTTTCTGATCTCCCTTAACTTTTCAAAATAAGTATAAAGTTTATGAAAAACATAAAAATCTATTCATTTCTTTCCATGTATTTTTGTCTTTTCAGTACTGCTGAACATAACAGACTATCATTTTACTGTAAAGAAAAACTTAGATATTAATATGTCCTAACAGACAATCATACTTAATCTTTTAGCTACCAAGACTAAATTAATTTACTGTCAATCATGTGCTTCCTGTAATGTCAGAATTGTTCAACAATTAGATCTATGGGCTGTTTTCATTAAAAGAGAAATAATTACTACAGGACAAAGAAAAAAGTCACATAAAAATACACAGATTTCATTCAGGTTTTTGTAAATGCAAAAGAACTTTCTATCTATAAATAAATAAATACGTAAGCTTAGATACTGCTTTCATGGCCTGAGCTATTATATGCCTGTAATTCTGTGGAACCCAGCAGATTTCTGTCAAAGAGCACAGCTCGTCACACACCTCGGTATTTGCAGAATGACCCCATGAGACATTCTGGGTAAGTTAAAATACGTGTAAATATGGGTAATGCATTCTCCCCTAAAAAGCTGTCAGGTACTGAACAGCTATATTCTTAATAATAATTTGGAAAATGATATGATTGTGTACTTACAGATTAGCTTGAAGAAAAGATATTACAGCATGCTTAAAATTGCTAAATGATATATGTTAGTCCAAAATAGCATAATGCACTTTTTAGATAATTACAATCAAATATGCTTTAGTATTAAATATTACTTAGCAACAAGTGATAAATGGCCAATGTAGATGTTGTCAGAGTACAGCTGTATTTTTTACAGTCTCAGATTTAATCAAATTTCATTAAGGGGAAGAAATTTGATCTTGTTTTTCCTTAGCTATATTTTTTCTTTTCCTGTATCAATCTGCCTAAAAATGTAGTTAACAAGCCATTTCAATGCTGTATTTTAATAACTATAGAACAGTTTTTTAAACTTTCAAAATTTTCCATGAATATTTAAATGGTGAATATGATACATTAAAGAACAAAGTTACAAAAATATATAATCTCTGGTAAAGCTTTGCTGAGATAATTTTTTAGAATTTTGATTTTAAAAGGTTTGTTTTACAAAGGTGAATTTTACTGAAGAGATATTCATGCTGGGTATCCAAAGCCAGACCCTGGTCCCATTTAAATAATGGCAAAATGCCTACTGATTTCAATAGAAATGTCCCTATCCATCCAGCGTTACTTTGCGCAACCTTTATATCTGAATATTAGGGAAGTGCTGTTAGATTTTAGCCTTCAGAACCTGGAAATTAAGATACTGGACATATGAGTACAGCTCCTGAGTTTGGTAGATTAATCAATCATATCATAATTGCTAGTGTTTTGGCACAGCCTTTTGCAAGAAGAATGCTCTATTTATCCACACATTTTTGCTTTCACTCACCTATGGAATATACTGCAGGTAACTTTGTGATTGAGATCCTCATGATGGATAGTTACTAACACTAATTTCTACTGCACCTCCTTTCCCCTCATCGTCCACCTACCATGGAAAGACATGTCTGACTGGACAGATTTCTACCCGCATCCAAATTTCACATTTAATTTCATTTTAGCAAACCGATTGGTAAGTAGAAATGCAGTTCATGAACCATTTATATGTGGAAAACAAACAGGAAAAGAAAAGTGAGACATACTCTTGAATAGTCAAGCTCCCTGGGTGTGGAGTCGGTTAAAGCTCGTACGAGGGCGTTCATCATGCTGATGGGAGGAGAAGGCGGGGAGGGCTGAGAGGGTTCTTGCTGTAAGGGGCTCTTTGGTTTGGAAGGCAGCCGACCTCTTCTCCCTTTCAGGCTGTCGGTACGGACAACTAGGTAAAGAAAAAAAAAAAAGGGAATCAGTTGTGAAGACACCAGCAAACAACGGACCAGAATGAACACCTGCTTTTCTTATGGTGGCCAGCCCGGCAAAAATAAGAGCTTTCTCCAGTTTCAGCACATGCTCTTGATGCCTTTGATTGCAAAAGGAACACAAATGATACCAAAATTGCGTCAGACCTATGATCGTAAGCAGCAATGTAGCTGCTGACTGAAAGCCCAGCTGTGTTCCTAGTGTTCATGCTTTGTTTGCAGCACATCTATGCGCCTGTGTATGTGTGCCCATGCACACTCACACACACACAGACACTCTACTGCTGAAAGGAAACAGAATGCGAAACACAAACTCTAATGTTCCTACTATTGGTGCACCTTTTAAATGGCAGAGTCACTCATTCAAAGTAATTTTAGCTTTCTTGAAGCATTTGAAAAAATATGGTCATGCTGTATAGATAATATTATCCATGTTAGTATTTGCAATGGGACTGCTCACACAGTATTACTCTCATGCTTAAAATATTTGCAGAATTGGGACTACCGAATTGATCTCATTTCCATTTACATTAATTGCAAATTTACAATCAACTTATGGGAACAAGACAAGATCCTATGTCAAAATGTACACAATCCCGTGCAGCCCCCGGTGAGATAACAGGGGGAAGCCAACAGCATTATCAAGCAACGTTCAAAGTTAATAAAGGGGACATTTTGGACAGTGTCAAATTATCCTCCTGTGACCTTGCTGTTCTTGAACTCTGGGGTCTAAAGTCTAAATATGATAATATGGGTGAAAAGAAGAAAATCAATACATTATTACACAAATGCACATATTTTGGGGTAAGTTATGAATCCCATCCCTGTAAAATTCATTGCAGAGATATCCGAGTCCACACACGCACACACAGAGATTCATTAAACATAGTATTTCAGTGTCTGGGATAATAATAGCAATAGTCCTTACCTTCTTTAACCATGCCGACGCTGAGACACTTCTGAAACCGGCAGTATTGGCATCTGTTACGACGTCTCTTGTCCACTGGACAGTTTTTATTTGCCAGACAAACATATTTTGCATTTTTCTGAACTGTTCTCTGTGAAAATGCAATACAAAAATAGTAAACTGATCGTTTCTTGAACAAGTTAGAACCTGACAAAATGTGTTTTAATTACAACATGAAAAGCGACAGTGCAATTCATATAATTAGATAAAATTAATTTCCTAACACACTAGCCTGCAGGAAAAACAATTTTATTAGTGTTAGCTGCTGACAATGAAAATCATCTAGGATTGTTCTGAAGCAAGTCTCTGGAGACAGGCAACTTTGAATGATAAAATCATATCTGAAATTACCAGGTCATCACATCTACCTTTGGGGATTAGATTATCTCCGCTTTTAATATCCCTTTGGGAACAATTTTCTACTTGGTTCATTCCCTTGATTATTGCTGACCTTATTAAAATAAAATCAAAATGATCTGCAATGTACTTCTCTTGCTATCTCTATTGTTAGTCAAATACCACAATAACTGGTTTGGTTAGCCATTAAAATCATCAGGGAGAAAAATAAAAATACCAGAAACCCCTACAAAATATGTTTAGTTAAATATTCTGGGAAAGCTAACCTGACCTGGGAGAAAACCAGACAGAATTATACTGTAGTTATATACATTTAATTAACTCTAAAATGATCTTAAAACTATACAATAAATTTAAAATTTGTAAAAACCTGGTAAGCCTTGAGAGAATGTAACAAATATTGATGCAAAAACATATTATATGTTTCCATACTTAAAATCAAAGATATATCAATAAATAACTTAGCACCAAAAAAAGACATTAATAGGAAAGACAGCAGAACAGGAACAAATTTATCAACTCAACATTCAATATTAAATCTTTCACTGCAATGAAATTAATGGATAAGTGTTATTTCATAATTTGTGTTCCTTTTCAAATAACAGCCTCCATGTATTAAATATAAGAGACACAGGAAATATTGTTCATTGCGCTTTGAAGCTGAAAACTGTTTAATTTTGCAGAATAAGCTCTAGATACTGCTCCCAATCAAGGACATGCTATTGATTTCCACAGTGGCAGGATCAGGCCCATAAGAACTTCTATTTCCATGTTATTTGTGTTCCCTTTTCTAGTTATATTTAAATAACAAATGAGTCTTATAGGAAATGTGTATTTTACCACGTTGTCAAAGGATTATTATTAACTAACATTAACAGCTCCGTCTACAATTAAAAAAATGTTGTAAGCCCTTCCCTCAACTATTTTTGGACTATTTCTGTTGTTCCCGTCGTATCTTTTACCAGAACAGGGCCTGACTGCTATCTTTGCAGGAGGCAATATACCAAATCAAACCCAAATGTATCAAATCTTAAAGCTGCTGCCCAGAACCATCCTAACAAAAGGCTACTCTGAGTTCTTCACTTAAACAAGCTATTTCTGAAAATAATACTGGGATCTGAACTCAGTCTGTTGAAAGGAAATTATGAAGTATCCAAACCAAAGAGCAGAAAGAGAGTATTCAATTCTTAAAAATATAAGCACAAAGTTTCCACTGAGAAACTGCCGTAAGTTATTCATGTTGCTACTCAGCTGCAAAGCCTTCTCCGTTACAGAGCAGGCACCGAGACCCCGTGCAGTGCTTAGTCACTGCTCTGCAAGCAGCTTTCCACTGGTGAGGACTCCCTGGGCTCCTGAACTGAAGAGTAATGACAAGGCAGCGGCCAAATAAAACTAGACATGCTTGGGTTTGTCCCACGTGTGAAACCAGTTTCCTCCCGGTGCCGACCCCACAGCCCTCCTCACCCCAACTGCCCCAGGACAATGAACGGCTCCGCTGCCATCAGCTAAAATACCAAGCCGACTTTACGATTTCAGGGTTTCTTTTCTTGCTTAATTGGTATGAGTGACTGAGTAAAACCTGGGTTGGATGTGAGTTTCGCTACGGAATAAATGCAGTTTATAGCTCAGACAGGGGCGACCCCGTGCTCCGTTGAGGGATGCTGGCAGACCGGAGTTGTGGTTTGCCCAGCTCACTGCCACGGCCCTTTCTCGGCCGAGACTGGCTGATCCTTTTATCCTACGGACGGCTTGCTTTGGCCTTCTTCAAAAACTTTGGGTGGGTGTCCATCCCACCCTGCTGGGGGACTCTGAGCTCTAACGCACAACACAACACCCCCGAGCCCTTGGGCGAGGACAAGGAGCAGGTGAGGAGGAAGGGGAGGTGGGGGGAAGCGGACAGGGGAGCAAACCGCAGAGCTCTCACCTTGAAAAAGCCCTTGCAGCCCTCGCACGTCCGTACCCCGTAGTGCTGGCAGGCAGCATTGTCCCCACAGACGGCACAGGTGCCTTCCCCCGAAGAGGAGCTCCTGCTGGGCGGAGATGGGAGGCCGCTGCTGCCACTGCCACTGCTCTCACCCATCAGGCTGGAGGTGGCTGCGTTGAGGCCGAGCGGTGAGAAGGCTAAGGTGGCTGGTCTTTTGGCCAGGTGAAGCCCGTAGGAATGGCTCTCCATGGATGCCTGGCTGGCGGCGGGTCTCTCCGAGCCCAGGGGCAGGCTCAGGGAGGCAGGGTCGTAGCACATGTGGGCGGCCGTGGCCGGCGTGTGGGGGGGTGAGTGTTTGAAGTGGAAGAGGGGGAAGCGCGGAGGCACGGTCTTCATGGGGGCGGCCTCCATCAGGTGGCCGGGGGGTAGGCAGGTCTGCGTGGGCTGCAGCGGGGGCTCATCCCACAGGCTCTGGTGAGAGGGGAAGCCGGGTGTGGTGGGCGTGGAGGGAGGAGATTGCTTGAAGTACATGGAAGTGCTGGGCATCCCCTCATCCGTGGAGGGTGGTAGTGAGGGCTGGTACGGGGAGAGCCGGGTGTCTTCCATCTTTATGAGGGGCCTCTGGCCAGAAGAGGCAGATTGCATTTGGTAGAGGCAGGAAGGCTTGAGCTCGTAGCTGCCAGAGTAACCCTCCATAAAGGTGCTGAAGCTGGGAAGGGAGGTGGTGGCAGTGGCAGTGATTTCAGTACTGCTCAGGTCCATGGTCAGCTTGGCATAGTCAGGGTTCATGATCTCCGAGCTGTACTCCGAGCCATATGCGTAGGTCTGAGCTGCATAATTTGAACCGGGCGGTGAAGGACTATACTGCGCTTGCACACAGGGCATATCTGCAAGGGCAAAGGGGGACGTTAACAACACGCCCAGCACGCCAAGGCCACGGCCCAGACCCTCACAAACTTCTTTCCTAAGAGCTTTCCCACATTTCACGGAGCTCAGTTAGGCACCCGACTCCCACTCTCGCCTGGACAGGGGACATATAAATTACCGTCAAGTCTTCGCCTTTCAACAAGAAATATGCATCGGGGATCGACTAAGCATTAGGTATTAGGGAGCCTGCTCTCATCTAGTCGTGGGAGCAACTCAAATTTATACCAGTGTCAGTGAGAGAAGACTCTATCTCAGGCTGTCCTACATCTGCTGCTTAATATACATAGGTGTCAATGAGAATTAGATAAGCAGAATGAAAACAGTTTATGGCTCTAAATCTGTCTCTGTATGCGTGCAACCGTGCCATAAAATTTTCATGAAGGGTAAATGAGATTATCAAATGCATAATATTAAAAATTATATTTATTTTAAACAGCATCTGCAGTGCATGTCAGAGGAACGACTCAAAGCACAGTGTTTGCTACTTAAGGACTTGCAAACATAAATTTTGCTTACTCAACTCTGGGCCTTTGAAGCATATTTCTGGTCAGCTAATAATTTAAGGTTGCTGTCTAACTAGTAGTTTTAAGGCTTATCTGTGGTAGAACATTCTCCTAAAAAAAGTGGGTGGTATAACATATCCTTACATTTGCAAAAATGTAAGACCAAAAGTATGTGGTATTTCTGTTTCTGTTTTTATGGGAAAGCAAGGTTGAGGCTGCTAATATAATTGTTTTTATCCATTAGTCATAAAAGTGAATGTGGTTCACTGATAGCTGGGATGGTTGAAGTAACACAGTGCCTGGCTGTAAAGATTTGATTTTTTTTTTCTTTCAGTTTTCCTACTAGTCTGCTATTTCCTTTGCTGCTCTCAGGAAATAATGGACCCAATTCTGCAATCCATTTGAGGTTTGCCTGACTAAATGCTGTGAGATTCTAACCCTATATTTGCAACCCAAACTAAAAGTCTGTGGTGCGTTTTCATTCCACAGCAGAGAAATAAAATGCATCAATTAGTACAAATTCTCTCATAAAGACAAAAGTAAATATGGAGAAAATGTATATCAAAATTAAGTGCAGTTCATATCTTCGTAACTGTGGCAATTTATATTCCAAAAGCACTCAAGAAACAACTCATACTAAAAAAAAAAAAAAAAGCTGTGTTAAAAATAATGGGGTTTTCCTCGGTATTTTAAGAACTCCCTTCACTTACAATTTTAAAATTTTCACTTGAACCTGGCATGCAGAAATCCAAATAATTTGTGTTAAATCAGCTTTTGATTCTTTCTTGCTTGTTTTGCAGATAAACATGTTTAAATTAAGCACCAGATTTCAAATATCATACTGTCACAAACCATTCAGATCTTTCTTCTTCTCGAGAAGACATTAAAAACTGAGGAAAAAAATAGCACCGTTTTCTGAAATTAAGACCTTCCTGCTTGTAAATTCAAATGCTTAAAGAAAAAAGCAGGATAACCCTTCCAGAAGTCTTGCCTCCCAATGTTATTTATGTATTTTTCTACTGTTCTCTTTTTTCCCTATCAATTTGTCTATGCCGTTCCACGCACACACATTTCATGGGAAGTCCTGTTACTATCATTTGTTAGTTCAAGCACCGTCTGTTAAAATGCAGTGATCAGTGCTTAAGCAAATAAAAAGGGAAGGAATTTCCTTCCACGCACCTTCACTGAGAACTGATTGAGGAACACAACTGAGCGAGTGGACAGATAATGTCACAAGTGGACGTGTTGATACACAGCCCTGTGACGGGAAAAGGCTTTTTTGCTAGCTCACAAAATGAGCAGGAGTTCAGGGAAACAGGTCATTATGGTTTTTTTCCCTGCATTTTTCTGAGCATAACAGGATTATGTCACTGAATTCTGTGCAAAGTGGAGTAAGAAAGCAGAAGTCTAAAAAAAGTCCGACCTGAGGACAGAAAAAATATCTCTAACCTAAAGGTCTGGTCTCTCCTGGCTCTGCGGGACTCCTCCTACCTCCCCCTTTGCCAGCGCACTTGACTGACTAATTCTAACCCCTACTTTTCCACTTAGGGCACCAATATTAACTACCCTGAAAAGTAAATAACCTGGGATTTTTTCTTCTTTACCCAACAATATTAAAAAAAAGCCCCACAGGAGGCGCATTGAAGATCAACCTGTCACCAAAGCCCAAATGAATGGGTAGAAAAAATCAGGGCAGGGACATTCAGAGCTATTACCTTATTATTCTGCTATCTGTGCGAAAGCTTGACACGGGGGATGCCCAGCTCGACGCCAAGAAAGCTGCGGTCCTCACAGGGACACTGATATCCCACCCATTTCCCCCTTAAATCTGCCTTTGGCTGAGGGGGGGTGGGCTCGCAACCCCCATGCGCCCAGGCACGGCACCGCTACAAGCCCTGTGAAACGCGGGCGCTGCCCTGATCCTTTGGGGATTTAAACACCCCGCGGCCCCGGTACGGGACGTCGGGGACCGATGATGCCAAAGGGATCTGGGAAGGGCTGCAGCTCCCGCACACCCCCCACCTCCCACCCCTCCTCCTTCTCCTTCTCCTCCTCCTCCTCCTCCTCCTCCTCCTCCTTCTCCTCCTCTGCCCGGCCCCGCAGAGCGGCAGCTTACCTGGCGGATATCTTGCGCGCTGAATGGTGGGGCTGGAGGTGCGGGCGGCGGCGGCGGCGGCGGCGGCGGGTGGCGGCGGGGTGGGTGCCGGCTGGGACCTCTCTGCGGAGGCGGGTCTGGGGCCGGGCCTCGGCGGGGGGAGCTCTTCCGACCCGGGCTCTGTCCGCCGGCGGCGGGAGGAGAAGGCAGAGTCAGGGGGCGGTGGGGACGGGCAGCGCAGAGGGGTGCCCCCACGCCCCCCCCCACACCCCCCCTTCCCGCCTCCCAACCGGCGGAGCGCCTCGGGGGAACCGTGTCCCCCCCCCACACCCTCGCACGGCAAGCCCCCGCCTCGCCCCACGCGTGGGAAGGGGGAGCCGGACGGGGAGCGCGTCTCTGCCTCATCACACAAAAGGCAGAAAGCGCCGGGCTGGGGCAACGGAGCCGCCGGTTTGTTCTCCGAGCGAGGAGCCTGGGGAGGGCAAGAGGAGAGCCCCGCGCGGGGTGACTACAACAAGCGGGGCAGCATCCCTCTGCGTCCACTTCCCCGCGGGAACTTTTTTTTTTTTTTTGAGGGGGGGCGGGGACGGATCGGGGGGAAGCAGGCTGAGAGTTTCTATGAAAGCTATCGGCCGCAGTTGGGGGGTACCCGACCAGCCCGCGTAGCCTGCGGCGGCTCCGCGCCCCGCTCCCCCGCTCCCGGCGCGGCTCGGCCCCGCGGGACGCCTCACGGCCACTGGCGCGGACGCGGGGGAGGGAGCGCGGCCCCGCCGCGTCCCCCCGTCGCGGGGGAGCGGCCTGTCCCGGCCCGCCCGGCGCTGCCAGCACGGCCGGGGGCTCCGCGGCAGCGCGGGGGATGCGCGGCGGTGCCGGCCCCTGCCCACGGGAGCCGCTTCCCGGCGACTCCTTCTCCCGTTCCTTGCCTTTTTTTTTTTTTTTTCCTTCTCCGCGCCCCTCGCCTTTTGATATCCCCCCTCCCGCCCCTAACCCCAGCTCCCGGGATGTTAAGTGACTGTCAGCTCATCCCTTTCTCTCCCGAGGGTTTTGTTCCCTCCCGAGCTCCGGCGAGGCGACTTCCCGCTCGGCGAGGAGCGCTCTGGGGCTCCTCTCCCCCCCACCCCCCCCCACCCCACCGACCCCCCCGAGCCACCGGTTACCTAGAGACACTCGCTGCGCTTTTAACCATGCAACACCCCTCCGGACTGCGGCCGCCCGAGCCAGGAGCCCAGAGCCGTAAGGGCTGTAAATTAGGAGGAAATAACTACCCTTGTCAAAGCTCTTTTCTTCCTCCGTGCACTTTACATTCAGCCCCGAGTGACACCCCTCCCCACCCTGTAATACGAGGAGGAAACCGTGAAATACTCCATTGTGATTGTGACTTCTTCAGTCGAGTTTCGAAACCTTCATTTACCCGGGAGGGACCGCGGAGGGGGAAGCTCCATTGAATTAAAAAGTTTCAAGCCCGATTTCCACCGCCGGTTAGCTCGCGATTTTTTTTTTTTTTTGGGGGGGGGGGGGATCGCCCCGAGCTGCACGGTCACTCCAGCAAATATCCACGAGCTCGCGTGAGATTCACCTCCGAAGAAAACGTCTGGTCTGGTTTAGTCCATTGTTTTTTACCGGGGCTTGACTCCAGCATACAACGGTCTCCACGGAGGAGAGAAAAATAGGGCGAAGAATGTAATCGAGTGAAGCGGCTTGGATAAAAGTTAGCGATTCATTCCCAAACTTTTTTTTTCCCCCCCTCCCCCCCATGGAGAAAAAAATCCGATCCCAACACACCAACCCCCCGACAGAAAACAGCGTTTTCCGCCCTTTCCCTGGGAAATATCCTCGCACGAAATCCATCGTCTCCAAAAATCGCATGCTAAATGAGAGCGTTATTAACTAGCCGCGCGAAGGTGAGCCGCATCTCCACCCGGGAAGGAGTATCGCGATAATGCCGTCCCGATAACCGTCTCCCGATATACTATCACAACCCAGCGCCCGCGCTTTCTCTCCTCTTTCCAAGACTGAAACTTCTTTCGCGGCTATTAGGGCGAGGAGGGAAAAGCGGGAGGCGCCGCGGGGGCAGGGAGCGGGGCGCAGCCCAGCCTCCCCGCACGGTACCGCCCGTGCCGGGGCACCGCAGCCCCTCGTTACCGGCTCTGACCTCCGAAGGGAAAAGTGCACATTTTCCGAGGAGCAGCTGCCGGGCAGACGTGCCGAGCAAAGATCCCGTCTCGTTTCAATACAATATGTCACATTCCGGCAATTACCTCTTGGGCGAGCTCCTCCGGGCTGCCGAGGGGGGCTGCTCTCTACCCAAGTGGGATTAGCTCAACCTGCCCCGCCGGCCCCCTCAGACAGCTCGAACTTGTGCAAACAAAACCACCTATTTCCCAAGCGCAGTTAAACGAAGGAGACAAATTACTGCCATTCATCACCGGCGCTGTAAACTCCCCGCCGCCGCCGGCAGCATCATTTCCATGACAACAACCAGCAGAAATACCGTAGTACCACCGGCTCCGGTTCCCGCTCCCCTCCACCACAGCCCTCCCGTTTGTTTGCCGGGGGCGGCGGTGCCCCGGGCACGGCGGGGGTTGCCGAGCCGGCTGGGAGGCTCAGAAGCCGAGCGGCAAGTGAGCATCCTCGGGGAGAAAGGCGGGGGGAAGGCGCGGGGTGGGGGGGGGGGGGGGGGGAAGGGAAGGAGAAGGAAAAGTTTCAGCGAGAGCCCGGCACGGCAGCGCGTCGCGCCCGCCGCCGGCACCTCCCGAGCATCTACCCCGGCGGCGCAACTTTGACGGAGTGGGGACACGTCTCGTTGTCCCTCTCCCTCAGCCTCTCCCGCTCGTTCGTATACGTACTCGGTTGCTGTGGAGGTTCCGTCTTTACATCTAGTTTGTAGGTGCCCGCTTCCTTAAAGGCGCGTGTAGGCGCTGTCCAGCGGCAGGACCCGAGACGCAAAACCCCGGAGACTCCCGGCGGCCGCAGGTCCGGTGCGCGCGTTATCCCGAGGCATGGAAAAGGGTTGCAAAAGCCTGAGGAGCCAGGAGCCCGTCCCCGGGCGGAGGGAGGGAGGGAGGGAGCGGGCGGGCGGGCGAGGGATGCCGAGGAGCCGCCGCCGCCGCCGCCGCCGCGATGCGCCTTTGTGTGTGTGTGCGGCGGGAGCCGGGCCGGGACCTGCGGCCGCGTCCCCGGTGCGAGTGCCCCGGGGTGCGCGTGTGCCTGCGCGGAGAGAGGGGACGGAGGCGCCTCTCTGCGCTGCTCTCCCGCTCCCTCTCTCTGAACGTCATTTATGTGAGAGGAGCCCTAGCGGCCTCTCCATAGAGCGGCTGGAATGCGAAACGTCAATAGTGACGCCATGGGAGCCTGACGCTACTGACCCCCCCCCCCCGCCCCAGTGTGTGCGCCGCGCTCCCGCCGCACCGCGCCGCGCCGAGCCGCGCCGAGCCGCGCAGAGCCGCGGAGAGCCGCGCAGCGCCGAGAAGCCCCGGTGAGGCGGCCGCTCCGCGCCGGCGGCGGCGGGACGGGGTGGACGGTCGGCCGGCTCGGGGCTGGCCGCCCGCGACAGCCTGGCCAGTCGCTCCCAAGACAGATTAAAATTATTATTATTATTATTATTAACAGCAGAGATCGTGGTGTGTTGTTTTGCAAACGCAGCAACTCTTTACTGGAGTGGTTCAACGGTAAAACAGCTTTGCTTGGTTAATTAGTGGCACTTTCAGGAGGAATTATTAAAGGTTTCTTTTTTTATTGTACTTTCACTTTTTTCTTTTTCCCTTGTCTTTTTTTAAAATTTGGGGGGGGGGGGGTTAATTCTCTTTTCCCCTTTTCTTTTTCGTTTTTTTTCTTCTTCTTTTTTCTTTTTCATTTTTTTTACCCCCTTTTAATTTTCTTTTGAAACTTTCCAGTGCGCAGGAGCAAGAGAGCAGGTTGCGGAAGGTGCCGCTCTGAGCGGGCACTCGGGCGAGCGGCCCCGAGAAAGTCCGGGCTCCCGCCTGCGTGTGTCTGTCTGTGTCCGTGTGTCTGCCCGGGGCACCGGCCCTGTGGCGGCTGGGTCCCCCGCCGCCCGCCGCCGTGCCCGGTGCTGTGTTTACTTCCGCTGCCGGCAGCCGGACCGTTTGCGACTGTCACCGCGGCCGTTACGGCGCTTGTGCTCCGTACGGAGGGGCTCAGCGACACGACTTCTGCCGGCGGGGGCCGGGGCCGGGACCGGGGCCGGGACCGGGCGAGGCCCGCCCGCCGCCGCCCCGCGGAGGAGGGACCGGCGGAGGCGGCACTTTCTTTTTGCCCGCCGGGCTCCCGCCGCCTCCCGCTCCAGCAGCCTGTCACCGGCACCGCCGCCGCGCACGCTGCCGCCCCGGGCGGCGGGGAGGGGAGGCCGGGGCCGGCGCAGGTCTCGGCGGACGCGGCGGGGGCCACGTAGGGGCCCGGGATCCCCTTCCCGAGGCGGTGGGGCCGGCGGTGCGCGCCGTCCCCCCGCGGGCGCCGGGGCCTCCCTCCCTGCCTCCCTCCTTCCCTCCCTGCCGGGCCGGCGGCGCTGCCGCTGCCAGGCCCCGCTCCCCCCGCGGGGGAACCCGCCGGCCGCCGGGCTCCCCGCGCGGCGACACTTCCCCTCCGGACGCAGCCGGCCCCCGGCGGGGCCAATCAGCGCCTCCACGTCACCGCGGAACGCCATCCTCGTGCCGCCGCGGCCAATCCACGCACAGGACGCGGCGGGCCCCGTTCCGAGGGGCGGAGCCTAGCGGGCTGACGCACGGCAGCCGCGTCATTGACGCAAGCGGCGTTGCTAAATTTAGCCGCCGGGCCCCGTGCAGGGCGATCGGGATCGCGCGGGGGAGGGGGCGGAGCCGGAGCCCATTGAGCGGCGGCGGCGGCGGCGGCGGCGGCGGCGGCGGGGCGGGCGGGCGCTTGGGGCTATTTTTGGGCCCCCCGGTTGTGATCCGGCCAAACCAAATATAGATGCGGGCGGGTATTTATAGCGCCGGCGAGTCCTATTGTCGTGGGGCCGCGCCCCCGCCCCCGCCCGGCTTCCTCTGCGCAGGGGGTGGGGTGCGGGGACCGCCCGCCCGGGGGACCCCGACGCGCCCACGCAGCCCCCCCCACCCCGTGCACGCCCGCCCCCCCCCCCCCCCCTCCCTGGCCGCCCCCCGCGACTCTCCGGAGGGGAAAAACCGCAGCCGGCCGCTGGCGGGGGGTGCCGGCCCCGGCTCTCCTCTCCCTCCAAAAAAAATAAAAGACGCGGCGGGCCGCGTTTGGCGACCGGGCTCCCCCTCCCGCGGCGTGGCCGGGCCGCCGGCTCGGGGCGCTTCCCTCGGTGCAGCGTGCGCTGCTTTCCCTCCCCCCGCCACCCCATCCCTCCCCCTGCCAACCACTTGTCATTCGCGGGGCGTCTGCCCGCTGCAAGGGGGCGGCGGAGGGGCTGGAGCCAGGATACCCCCCGCCCCCCACCTGCCCCGCTGGTGAGGGCCACGCGTGGAAGCGCGGGGTGTTTCCGCGGCGGGGATGCCCCGCTCGGCCGCGGCGGGGATACCCCCTGCCTGACGCAACGGAGCGGAGCAGGGGCGGCGGCGGGCGCGCATAGCGCGGCGGTGACCTCATGGCAGAAGCGGCGGCTGGTTGGGAGTCCTCCCCCCGCTCCCCCCCCCAACCCCCCCAGCCTGTTGAGTAAGCGCCGGGAGAAGTGAAAATGCCATGACGGGCCGGTGCGCTCGTCCCCGGTGCTGACACGCCGCGAGAAGGGAGATTCCCTTTGATGCCGCTGCCGGCGTGGGCGGCTGAGGGCAGGGGAGGAGGGAGGGTGGCACTTTCCGCCCGCCGCTCACCCCGGGCACCGGCCCTGATAAAAATACTCCGCTTTCCATGTTGTCATTTCTCCTTTGCAGCTCG
Source organism: Strix aluco (assembly GCF_031877795.1). Classification (NCBI taxonomy): domain Eukaryota; kingdom Metazoa; phylum Chordata; class Aves; order Strigiformes; family Strigidae; genus Strix; species Strix aluco. The sequence goes on along the minus strand of NC_133931.1, from coordinate 66,918,956 downwards.
GTCTTTCTGCTGGGAAGGGGACTCCGCGCAGCACGGCCGCCGCCCGGGGCCCCTCACCCCCTCCGGGAGGGCTACCCCCGGGGGATGAAGTCCCACCGTCATCCCGAAACTTTCAGCTCCGCGCTGAGAGTGTCTGCAAGCACAAAATGTCGGTACCGGGTGGACGGTGCTAGAAACCGTATTGTCCTTCACCCCACCCCACCCCCCCCCGCCCCGGTACTCCATGCAACTTCGCAGCTTCCTCGAGCTGCTCCTGTCTCCCACGACGTGAAAATATCGTCATGCAAGAAGGCTTAAAAAAAAAAGCAACAAAACCCACCCAAACCCCAAAACAGCGGCAGAAGTGTGGTGAAAGCCTTTAAAATAATCTTCCAGGCGCTATTTAAAGAACTGCTACACAGGAAACGGGATATTTGGAGAAAAGGGCTAGAAAGTGGCGTTGAGAGCACTATACGTTTTGGGGAGACACGGGTGCTGCGCAGGGAGCCGGGCGCTCGTCACTGCCCGACCGAAGGCAGCAGTTTCCTCTAGGGAGAGCACGGTTTGCTATTCTGCAGTTATTTATGAAATGAGAGGTCACTCATTACACGTTGCGTGCTTCCCAAGCGGCAAAAAGGAAGTCCTTCGTGCAAGGAGCTTCCAATCTAAGGATAAACACTGGGCCGGAGGGAGATAAGGGGACAGGAACAACAGGAGGCAAATCGTCTAACTGGTGTGTACACGTCGGCTTGATTCGCTGGAGGCAGTGGTGCAGGAATGAGGGCCAGAAGGATGTCGTTCTCGGGGCTCATTGGATAACTCAGGATAATCAAAACTGGAGGCTGTGCAATGAGCGGAGAAAGCCTGTAGCAATATAAGGAGGCTTCAGGAGAAATAAAGGTCCAGGAGTTGGGGACGGACATTTGCCGGATGATACCAGAGTTGGGGAGACAAGGTTATGCAGGGGCACTGGGAGCAAACAATGCGGAGAGGCTGAGGGGTTCACTTCCAGTGCCCGTCCATGCATTTGCATTTATGGCCAAATAACTTGATGACAACTCCTTATCAGAATTTGCAGCTGACTTCTCCCAAGACTAGAGCTTGTGCAGTCCAGGCCAGTCTTTAGGCTGCAAATTTCTGGGACCAAGGCAATGAAAATGTCACTGGTTTTAGGCTTTTACTGCAGAATTTAAATACACAAATCAAAAAAACACAATCCAGAAATCCTGACCAGCTGCCATCTATCTGGAGGCATCTAAATTCAGTAGTGCCATAGAAGTACTCTTCGGAAGGTCAACTAGTCCAACCTCCTACTCAAAGAGTATCCCTCTGTATTACCTACAAATTTCCCTATCTTCCTCCAGGATGTAGAAACCAACTGTTCCTAAATGCCGCCTTCTAGGAAAACCCCAAAAGAGGAGTCGGTGCACCCAAATTACACAATAACTCGGTAGTTTCAGCACTTGCACAGAAAATAGGACGTCCAAATGCACATAGTTTGTCTGGGGCAGAGGGGCAAGGGTGGGGATGGGGAGAGTCAACCTACATTCCCCACCTCCCAGGAGACTGCTGTAATCCCTGCATCCTTCTGGGTGGCATCTCACCCACCCGTTTGAAGTGGTGAAACCGCTTTCAGGCTTGTGTGCAAGCACTGTAGTCTAGTGCTTCAGGCTGTCTGCTGGGACGGAGGAGATCTGCCTATCCATTCCCGCTCCAAGGACGGCTTGTGTTATTTTGTGTTGAACACCTATAGTGTAAAAATACTGCCACGGCCTTACGTGAACTTTCTTTCTTGCCTGATTAATCCCCTCCTATGGAGCATGATTTCTACAGTAAAAGCTCCCTTTTCCCTCCATACCTTCCTAGACAGCCAATAGCCTGGTGATGAAACCATTCTCTCGGACAACGGTCGGTGTGGATTTGAGTTTCTTTAAGCAGAGAAAGGAGCTGAATCCCAGATCTTCTGTTTTCTGGGGAGTGCTGTCATTGACAAAGCTACAGTCAACAGAAGGTAGCACCCATCTGCTTCCAGCTGTGTCTTTGAAGAAGCTCATAGGTGAGCATCTTCAAGATAGGGTTCCAATAACCTGAGACTTCCTGCAAGTCCTAAGCTACATATCCTTGCTCCAGAGGGCTGGGATTTGGGATGTGGCCCATGTCAACTTGTTGCAGCTAGTCTGTTTTGCACCCTTTTCTCACCCTGCAACTACGCAAAGAGTTAGATGGTTAATTTGGATTTCTAGGTTTCTTTCTGGGGATGGGGCACTAAAGAAAACACTGCAACTTTTAATACGGTCACCTATTGGATTTGATGACCTATTAGATATGGTCACCTACCTCATTAGATTTAGGCCTGAGTCAGAATCCTACCCTTCAGAGGTATCCTGCCATTCAGAATATAAATGTAACAGGTTCTGGTGCTGCTCAAGGTGTCTAACGTCCTGAAAGGAGGATTGTGATCCTGGTCAAAATGACACCTGGTTGAGCCTGGATAGCCTGGAACAGCAGCTCTGCCTCGGCTACCTTACATGGTTAGGCCAGCAGGTTTCTACATGTGAGGTACCATGCTACAACAGGCAGTCAGACACCCAGTTTGTCACCACTGTGTTTCCAAACTGGAAGAGGAACTCATCCTGCCTCCTTTGCTTGAAAGGTGCCCTTGTCATACAGGGGTCATGATGGGGAAGAGGGGAAGGCCTAGCTTAGCCTTTGGTAGTGTGGTGACTGAGTCCCAGTCTTGACTAAATTAAGTCCCAGTCTAATCTAGGCTGCTGTCATACTTTTACAGTCAAAAGTTTATATTTTCTTTTTCCAACTAGTTAAAGAAATGGTTGGGTGGTTTATGCTCAGATTTTCCAAATGACTGTGATTGGATCGAGGCCATGCATTGGAAATTTTTGCCCCAAAGGAAGAACTTTTGAGAAAGATTCAAATGATTCAAACCCAGTCTTTTATGAATGTTAGAAATATGCACAGTATGCTTTGTTCACAATAGCTCTGTTTTCCCAGACAGAAGCTCCACCAACTGGTGGAATTGCCCTGGAATTCTGCAATACCACAGATGGGGAGGCTTGAATATTCCTGGACTGACTCAGCCTGTTCACTTTGCCTGGCTTGTAAGACAATAGGCGATTCTTTCTTGCTCGTGGAGATCCAAAATTAAAAGTAAAGGAGGTTGCGTATTAATGAAAGGAACGACTGCCTTTCAGACAAACCCACAGACCAAACTGTGATCATATTAAGCAGAGGGGCTGTTGAGAGCATAATTTCTACTGCCCACGTAAGAGCTGATTAGGAACGGGAGAAGCCAGGACCAGACAAGGTTCAGACATGCAAGCATAGCAGATTATTAAATAAGGAGATGAAGAAGCATTCAGAGGGATCTTAATTTAAGTACATTAATTATGTAATAATGAAGCAGCTTTAAACAGGATTTATCATGGATGCACAAGAACTACATTTTGCATTGCCCTTGATTCTTTCAGAAGGCAATCTTATTTGATTGTGTTCACTTAAAGAAAGATGAGAGAGAGGAGGAAAAAAAGAAAAGCTCAAGCTCATTTTATCCTGGGCAAAGATCTTGAAGAGTACAACGTTTACTACAGCAAAATGGATTTTAATGAAGGGTCAAGGCCATGGGGCTGGTTTATAAACGCCAAAAGTTAGTATTTTTTCTCCTCTACCTTATAATTAATAAAATAATAGCAATTGTCATTATTATTTTGTAAGTTCTTTTCCCATGGTTTCCTTCTGAGCCCTTCCATTTCTAAATTTAATTCTTGACTGGATTGTCAATCTCTACTCCTAAAAAGGAGTCTCTCTACTTACCACATGGAGTACTACACAAATGTGACTGTATCATTGTAAAGAAAATAATCATTTATATCAGATAATCATTTAGGCTTGTTCAGCAGGCACTGCCATTCTGGCAGACTAATACTTTCAATTCATGTTGACAAAGGATAGCTCCTCAAAACATCATCTTGTTATTTATTTACTTTTCCTAACATCTATCTATGAGCAGAACCTTTTAAATTCCATCTGTTCTTATTACCTCGTCTTTCCGGTTACCCTGTTTGTTTTACTCCTAATGATCTCCAAACCATTTACCTATGTTACCGGGCATTGTGTTCCAGTTACTGTCTCTCTCACCTCTTCCTGGACTACATTCTCTTTCCTTCCTACTATTTCCCTGTCTGTTGCTCTCCCTTCTCACTACTGTTCTATCCAAACTGCCCATTTCCAAGAGCCATCGGGCAGCAGCTCTTCACCTGGGGTAGGACAAGGGGCTTGAGGAAAGAACAGTGGGAGAGTCAGGCTGCCCAGGCAGCCGACTTGTCCAGGTTTTGCTTTTTGTTTCATCTCTGTCCTGGCTTGTGCCTTTGCAAAACCCCATTTACCTCTGCCTGCTTCATTTTTCCATCTGTAAAATTACAACAGGGGATGTAGGAAATAAAGGCACAGAAATGAAAACTAAGTACTATTATGGTTTATGTCTTATTAACGCACAAGGCCTCAGACCCCTCAATGGCAATGGTTCCTTTTTTTCTTATATAAATAAATGAATAATTTACCCTAGAAGATCTGGACTATTTCTTTCAAGCTTATCACATCTTAAAGATCAGAAGTGGGCTCTAGTATCATGTCACAGGTTAAGAGAGTTGAAGCATCAGCTTTCTTCAATTATGACTAAACCTTCTGGCATCTCTGAATCAGCTGAGATACACTGTTAGAGTGAGCGGATGAAATCAGTCCATCTTTTCCTCCCTGCACTGTACACGAAAGCCCAGACTGTGGTGTATGCATTCTAGGCCCTAGCTCCGGGAGTAGGGTGATGAGCTCAGAGTCCAAGTCTTTGGGGTTGTGAAAATCATCTTGAAATCCAAACTTGAGTGAAACTGGCAAGTCATGGCTGCTGGAGCCCATGGCGGGCTGGAAATGTCATACCTGGAGCTGCGTTATGCGCGCTCCTCTGTGCAGCCCTCTGGAGATGGCAGGAGGGAGCAGTGCCAAAACAAACTTACAAACAAAAGGAGCAAAGTGCGCTGAGCGCAGGTGTGCTGCTGTTGGACCAGCTTAGGGAAGCTGGGCTGTTCCTCTCCTACCAAACAGGAGGAGCCTTCTGCCATTTCTGCAGGAGAAGCTGTGAGAAAGGCAAGGGAGGATGTTTTTTCCCTCGCACTCTTCAGGAAGGCATTTGAGCTTTGAAAGGTGTCTTGGAAAGCCAATCTTCAAAGTTAAACCAAAAGAGAAGCTGATCTCCTGACTTTGTTCCCTCCTGTTTCAAGGAGGCAAGGAACTTGACAGTCTCACCTGATTATAATTGTACGCTATACAAAAACTTACAGGTGGAGTGCTGTATGAGATGGTGGTGTGGTTCGAACAGCAAAAATCTGAAACATCAAGAAGTGAAAGTCAAAACTATCCAAATACAGCTTTAGAAAACAACCATCACTGCTTCTGGGGCACCTAGAGCAGAGATCCAAAATTCTAGAAAGGCTACATGTCTCAGTGACGGAGACGAGGGGGAGAGTGACAGAGAAGAGGGATTCCACGCCTCATCTTCTGCTTGCTTAAGTTATCCTCCCTTGAGCGTTCAAGCTTCGCAAAGGCAAACAGGAAGCACCGCAGTGGAACTAAACATCAGTGGAGCTGCTCGCCGCTGTAGCAGAAGGTGCAAGCGTTTTTCTAGTAAAAGGACCCCCCCGTTTTCAAAGGAGCAAAGTCACAATAGGTTTTCTCTAATTCCTGTGACTCTGAAAGAAAAGATCAGCAAATGTCTTTGCAAAGACTACTTAAAGTCAGCAGCGTTCTGCAGCGTTTTGGCCGATCTCAATGCTCTGCTTTACAAGAAGGGAATGGAACATTGTGCGGCAAGAGAATTAATGTCTGAACAATCTCCTATTTTTTACTAGGATATGTTTTTGTATTTTTATAAGAAATTTGTTGGGGATGACGAGGCAAAGCTTTGTCATGTTGCAGTGAAAATTGGCAATAGAAACTAATGCATAATCAGAAGTTCTGGGCAATTTAAAACACAAATTTCATTCCCGTTTTCTTTTTCCTTCACCAAAGCTTTCATGTGCTGAGTGGTAGAATCACTCTGGTGTTTTCACCCTACCAAAATTCCCCACTGGATCATTCCACACATTTGTGGTTCCATGTGAGGGGGAAAAAAAGCTTCCTGCCATCTGTTCTGAATTAGATATCTTTTCCTATTATATTTCCCTGCTTTATTGTTTTTGTTATGAAATAGTAAGTTAAATTTGCAGTATTTGTACCCTTAAGAGTTTAGGCAATTCTTTCGTTTCCTGCTGCTGCTCTTAAATTAAGACATAGTATCCTGTTTTCAATAGATAACACCGTTGAGCTTCACGTTTTTGTCATTCATTATACCTTTTCCTAGGATGGTATTTTCTAATGATAGGAACCGAAACACCACCATAAATAGGCTTTTATTAAAAATTATGTCATTTCACGATCGCTGCCTTTCAAGCCGTTCAACTGGCTTTTTAATTGCTTCGCCGTATTACAAACATTTCTAGAGGGCTCCACGTTACCTGCAGATTGTGTGTCACATCAGCATACTCCATTAAATCCCATTAATTTTTCATCCCTGCTGGTAGGCGTGCAAGGAATGCGCGCTGCTTTCAGATTTTTAAACTTCACCGGCTGAGCCGCCGCCGCTTCCCCAGCCACCGAGCGAAAGCCGCTTGCTCCCGTTTACCCCGTCACGCACGGCCGGCGGCGAGATCCCGCCAGGGTGCGGGAACTGGCCGTGCCCCAGCAGGCAGCGGCACAACGCCCGGTGGCACTATTGGCGGTAACCCCTTTGCCCACGGAGGCCCCTTCTCAAGAAACTTTTTATTTCGCGGCTTCTCCGGGGCTGCTCCATGTTACAGCACTTGACCCGGGGGTGACGCCTTCAGGCGGGAGATGGCCCCGGGGGGAGCATCCACCCCTCCCCCCCCCCCCCCCACACACACACCGGGGGCCGCGGGCAGGTGACGGCGGGCGCGGCACGCGCGCCCGGTCGCGTGACGCCGCCGGCGGGCTCGGGGCCCGGCCCGTCGCGCGCCCGCCCAGCTGAGCGCCGCGTGACGGCGGCGGCGGCGCCAACAGGTGTCCCCGCTCGCCGCTGCCGGGACCTCCGGGGACCCCCCCCCCCCCCGCCCCGCCCCGGCCGGTCCCTGGCCCGGCTCCCAGGCCGGGAGGGCCGCGCTCTAACCGAGGGGTTCCCCGAGGACAGAGAAGCCGGTGGCGGGCAGCGGGCGGCCCCGCTCCGCCTCCCCTGCTGGAGCGGGTGGGTCCGAGGGGCATCGTCGAACGGCGGCCGCCTGCTGCGGCGCCGGCCCGGGCAAGAGGACCTGCTGCGGCTCGCGTGCCCTCGGAGCGGGGGAAAACTCGGGGAACGCCTCTTTGCACCTCCGGGGACAAGGGAAGGGGACGAGACTGAACGCTGCGTTAAGCGGCCGCCGCCGGGACAGCCCCGGCTCGGCGCCACCGCGCTCTCCCAGCGAAGCCGCCACCCGGGGGCTCCGCGGGCGGCCGCCCGCCCTTCGTTACGGCACCGTCTCCACCGGGGACTCGCTGACCTGGCGCCTTCCCCCCGCAGCAGAGACCCGCTCCCCACACGGGTGGGGAGGCGGAACGGGGGAGGGAAGGGAGAAGCGTTTTGCAGCTGCCGTGGGGCTGCCGGGCCCCGCCGCTCGGCCCACGCACGCCGTGGAAGGAGCAGACCCAGCCGGTGTTCTGGGGGCAGAGCGGCACCGCCGGGCCCGGGCGGCGACTCCGCTTCCCGGAAGCCCGGGACCGGCTCTTACGCTTTTATTTTCCGTGGGGTTTTTCCCGGGGACGGGAATCCCCCGCCCGGCGCCCCGGCCCCGGCCCCGGCCCCGCAACGCCCGCCGGGGAAGGGCGCCTGAGGCCTGGCCTGGCCCGCGCCCCCCGCCCCCGTCACGCGCTGCCGCCGGTCAGCCCGCGCGCCGCACGGCTTCCCCCGCTCTCCGCAGGGGCGGGGCCGGGGCCGGCCCGTCACCTGACGGCGCCTACGCCGCGCGCGTGGCCCCGCCCCCCCAGCGCGTGCGGATGGCAAACAAACGGCCCGAGCGCCGCGCGCCTCCGCCGGGCTCTGGGGTGTTGTTTTTTTTTTTTTTTCCCCCTCTCCGCCTCCTCCAGCTATAAATAGCTCGCGCCGTGCGTGTGTCACGTTCCCATTACGTACGCCTTACGCTGACGCACGGGGGCGGTGCGCTCCGTGACGTCAGCACGTATCCGGCCAACCTATAAATACACTTCCGGTGGCGGGTGCCAGGGGCGGGCAGGCGCGGGCCGCGGCGCTGCTGCTCCTGCTCCCGCCGCTCCCCGGGGAGCGCCTGGCCTCGTTGCCCTGGCGACCGCAGCCTCGTTTCCTGGGGCGGTGCCGCGGGGGGCTCCGGGCCCGGAGCTGCCCTCGCCTCGCTCCGCTGAGAGCCCGCGGCTTGGGCGGAGAGCGCCTGTGGGGTTGTGGGCAGGTCTCGGCCGCCCGCCCACTCACCCGCCTGCCCTGCGGCTGGAGGGGGCTGGGCCTGCTCTACCGGCGCTTGGTCGCCGCTTTCATGCGGAGCTTGCCCCCTCCTCCCGTTGCGGCGCGGCTCGCTGTGCGCCGTTTAATTACCTACTTCTCATCAGTACCCTGCTGCGAGGGCGGGAGGGGGTTGAGGAAGGCGCGGCGCTGTGTGCCCACGGTGATGGGGGGTGGGTTCCTCCCGGCCGGAGTGGGGAGCCGCCTCGGGAACTGCCGAGCGGAGCACGTCCCTCAGCCCCTCTAAGGGGGGGGGGGTGAGCTGCGTGCCAGAGGGTACCCCTGCTCTTAAGAGAGGATGAACTACATTCAGACAGCAGGTGATGCAGCCTTTTCGCCCTCTGTCACCCGGCTGCATGGCAAGTCCCGAGCTGTGGCAGTTTGCAGCCATGTATTTTAAATCGTGTTGACTGTCAGTAGCGGTTGCTCTGCAGTCGTCCCAAGTCCGTGGGTGGAGTGTGTAGCAGAAACGGTAACTTCGGTGGTCCTGCTGTGCTCCTCGTCTGAGATCCAGATTTCAGAGTTTCACGGAACCCATATATATTTTAGCTGGCCGTTAGAAATATAGGTGATCTATTCCCTGCTACACAATGGATGTCTCACAAGCTTAGTTGCAACCATCTGGGAAGTAGGCAATGCTTTTTTTGGATCCTTTTAGGTCGAGGAGGGAGGTGAATGTCGTTCCCTCGCAGCCTGTGCAAGTGCTCTAACCACTAGTCCACTGTGTAAAAGTGGCTGCGATGGCTGGTCTCGCTGTTGTCAGTATGTATTAGGCCCCTCAGGGCTAGGAGTGTAGCAAGATAATTCATTTTGCAAGCAGCTGTGCTGGCTGAAGATGCAACTCTTCCCCAGTGATTTGCTGCTCTCTCCTCTGGCAGAGGAGAGTTACCGCCCCCACAGCTCTTGAGTTAATGTTGGATAAGTGAGCAGCTGGGTGAACTGTACTAATTTTGCCTGAAGCACACTAGGGAGGATTTGTAGGAGCTCTCTTGCTGGCAGAGGTTTGGACTGGGTTATCTATGGCACATAGCTGATGACAACATTATATGGCAATAATACGTTCACCTAATGCAGTGATGTTTGAAGGAAGATACCTGCCCGTTGCTTTAGGCATTGGGACAACTTTCTTGTGAGTACATGGTATCTCTGGGATTCAGGTGGGTAGAGAAATGCTGGGCTCCACCTAGATGGCAATACCTTTGGATCTGTTCACGGCGGTGCTGGATGCCCGAGTAACCTCGCCTGGTGAAAGCATCGGCATGGGCAGCCTGTTTGGCTCTTGTGTCTTGCATCCTGAATGTATAGGGCTAAGTTCAAAGATAGTCCGGTTTGACTGGCTGAATGACCTATTGAAAAATGATTCTGGAAAAAGAAATCCAATTCTAGTACTTAAACTGTTGCTAAATAGCGTGATAATTAAATTATTGCATAGTTTTGATTTCTGGGTAGGGAAGCATAATGGTTATTGGCCATCTCATGCCTCTTACTGCTTGCACCAAGGTGTGTTTGTCTTTGCAAAGCAGTAACAAAGTAGATAGCAGATTTACTTAATATAACTCTTACAGTGCTTGGGGTTTCAGGAAATCCAGCCCTCTTAATTGTTTTTTAATGCATGGTATTTTTGTGCTTCATTTTGTAGGTCAGCATCTAGAACTTGATTGATTTGCTTAAATTATAGGTTATAAAGTACTTGATGTTACACTTGTCTTGTGCTTTTATATCAATGGAATTTAAAAAATAACTTCTTCCACTAAGAGAATTAGCCAGTTCGGTGATTCAGGGTTTCCACCAAGTTCTGTGCATTTGGGGAGTTTTGTGTGTATTTTCTAGCCCTGGTAGAGTAGGCAAACTAATTTCTTTCTGCAGATAAAGTGAAAATTTTACAACTAGCAGTGGGTTGAATAGTGATACTTGTAATTTCCAATCGCTAGTCTGCTTTCTAGGACATATTTGACATAGTAATTTCTTAGAGATGTAGGAGCATTTCTTAATCTTGTAGTTTTTTGGAGGCATACCCTCCTTTGATGTACATGGTCTGTTGGAACACCATGCAGAGACTATGTCAGCCTTCCGGGAGTTCAGATTTGATGGTAATATCAGCTTCAGTTCTCAAGGAGAATGATTTGCTTCTTCAGTAATTACATTCTTGGAGAGAAACTCCAAGATGGTTCTGCGGTGGCTTTATCTGTAAGGTTTGTCTAGGACAATTTTCCTGGATGGCACATGTGGCTGCACAGGTGAGCCGGAAGTAGGAGCAGCTCAGTTACCTGGGACAGCTTTCCTCTGCTGTTTTCTGCTATTGCAATAGGATGGATTACTTGCGACATCATTGGTGGGATGGCTGGTATCTTTGCCTCTACCTAGTCATCCCCAGAGTATGAATTCCAAGCCATTGGCAGGTGTCTAGAGGCAGGTGAAAAGGATTAAAGGATCTAGTCATGAAGAAACCCTCAAAGTAACCTACCTCTCTGAAAGTGGTGGAGTCAAGTCACAGCACTGTCTTTCCAGGAAAAGTTGACTTAGTATTTCTGCCCTGTGATATTTCAAAGGGAACTTTGGGGAGAGCTACCACTGGTGGGCAAAATGAGATCTTTAGATGTATTTGACCAAAACTACTGTTAGCAAGCTACCATCAAACTGATCTTGAGCTTTTTGTTAATGAGCCTTGTGCCATTTGAACCCTGCTGGAGACTTTTAGGCATCAAGTGTTTTACTAATTGGCCATTTAAAGGTTTTTTTCATAGCAAAAGCACTTGTGTGTGCAGTGAACTCTCTTCCCTCAGAAAGAATGGAGTTGGCACACTTGACAGTGGGCCAGGAAAAGCTGACTTTAACACTGTGTCACTTCTCAGTGCTGTGTCCCAAGGCCTTGAATTAAGGAGGGTGAAAAAGGTAGGGAGTTAGAGGTAATCTTGGTGGGGTTCAACAAAACAAAAAAAGAGTAAAAGAGTAGTGATTCTCTTAGTTCACGTGCATGGGTAGTAATTCTACCAGTGTATAGTGACTTGTCTGAATAGAAGACAACTTAAAATAAAACAAAGATAGAGTTTAGGGGAAATCAGAGAAATCAGTGACACAAAGCCACAGTGTCTTGCAGGGTACGGTAATGACGCAAAAAACTAGTGTCCTTTGTAGTCATCTCCCCAGGCTCAGATACTTCTTAATTCTCAGTGCTGGGAATAAGCGTCCTCTACAGTGATCAGGCAAATTGAGAGTGTTTCTGTCGTTGCAAATGGTAAACACTAAAAATATTTTTGCAACAACATTCGATCATAAGAAAGTCTTATATTAATGTAACAATATTGTACATTCTTTGAGAACTTTACAAAAAATCATACTTTTTTGAAATATCTTTTTTTTTTTTAAGGGTTTGCCCTCTAACTTCAGGTAGACTGTGATACTTTTCATCACTGAACTCACTCCAGTTTGTTTTACAGAATTCAATGTGTCAGATATATATTTTTTTTAATAAGAAAAAGAAAAACATTCTATTCCTCCTGTGATGTATGTCTAGGAGCAAATTTGTTAATGTTTATTTTGAACAAATTCTTGTTGCTTCTTTTCCAGAAATGTTTCATTTGTCGAAGTGAAGAAAATTAAGTTAGAAAAGCATGTTTGGATGGAATATAACAACATGCGTGATTGTATTAAAATCCAGTTTGATATTTGAAGTATTAAAAAGTGTGGCTTGGTACAGTTCTTGAGTATGATTGTAACAATACTGTGTGTGAGGGTTCCGTGTTCTAAAAAAGTTTTAATTGGCATTGTTTTCCTTGTTCCCTTGTTTTTTCTTTTCATGAGAAGCAAAAATGGGCTAACTTCATGATCTGAGTGGGACATCGTAAGCAGAGGAGCACAAGATAATGTGGTTTGTTAATGTCAGCCTTCAGCTTACGTCTGTGGTCACACTTAAAAATGCCCTTCTTGGTTTCTCTGCCTTCTGTTCTTCTTTTTTTCTGCCTTACACCTCTAGAGTTTCTAGTCTATGTTTTGGGTCTCCTTCCTTCCTTCCACAGTAGGGCAGTTCTGGAATTTCCCACTTCATATTTCCCCAATTGACTAGTTTTCTTCATTCATGTATTAAAAATTTGTGAATTTGAAATGAGTGATTTCATGTTAGCTTTCTAGGGTTTTAATGAAACTTCTATTTACTTCCTTTTTTCCAAGCTGGTCTCCTTGTGGAAGAAGTGCTAATGAAACCGGTTAATGTCTAAAGCATGCGGCCTTTTCTTGTGCTACATTCAGCCTTTTTCTAAACATTTTTTGACATTTGGTTTTCATTATGCACTTTTCTGCTGTTGACTTTGTCATTCAGAACTGACTTCAGTCATGAGTAGAAACTAGAAAGGAGTTTGCTCTGGGATCTGGCATAACAGACAGAGCTACTTATGTATGGTGAGACTTGTGTGTGCCTTTCCTTTGATGGTGTTTTCTACTAGTGAGTAGATCTTCCCTCTCCCACTTAATTGGTCTGCAACTTGCTCAGTCTTTTATGGCAAACCCAAGACTTTTGCACTGGGAAGGAGACACAGGCTTGAGACATGATCTCTCTGTTTCTTCTCTGAGGAAAAGAATCAGTCTGACTTTAATATTCTTAAGGCATTTAGAGCCACAGAGCAGCAAGTAGTCATGGAGGACTGGTGACTGCTTTCCATTTCCCATTCCCCCAAGGTGGTTGGAAGTATCTGGAGAAAGACTAATCACCCCTCTATGTGAGGAGAGGCAATGTGGTCTTTCTTTGTGGGAGGGGCACTGGTTGCTATCATGCTAGCACTTGTAGTTCTGTGTGTCAAAGTGATTTGGTATTGTATGCATTCTCAGTAATTTATTTACAGAAATGTACTTGGATGAGTTTATTGCTCTCTTTCAATTAAATTGATACTTAAAAAGTGCATGATGCACTTAATTAATGCTGCTTGTGCTTTAGTTGTGGAAGAAGTGCTACAAAAGTAATGAAAGGTAGAAATAACCATTGCAGCCGTCTGCATTGTTTTAATTTCATTTGAAGCTCCTCAGTCAGTGATGGGGAAAAGCTAGAAAATGGGTGATTGACGATTTAAGTGATTGTTCTTGGCTGTGATCATTTGGACATTGGGGCAATTATCAGTGGAGATGGTTGGGTAGTGGGGGAAGAGTGGCTGAACAAGCTAAATGATTTGGAAATCGTTGTTGATAGAAATTGGCTGGACTGATAAAACAGGAGGAATGGGAGGTAAGAAGTCTTCGTAATGTTGGATAAGACCTCTTACAGGTCGTAAAGGCTGGAGTAAGTGCACTGGGAGATTTTTTTAAGAACCAGAAGAAAATATGGGACATGTCATACTGAAGTTCTGCAAGTCAAATAAAAACATTGTTTGATTTAGAACTTGTTTTTGCAAAAGTCTACAATGTAGACAAAAACTGATTGTTAACCTCTACTTCTGAGTGATGCTTGAATTCCCATCGTAAAAAAAAAAAAAAAATCAGTTTGCACATCCTGGTATAATAATTGTATAGAAATAAAGATGTGAGCTTGCATGTACAGTTTTGCGTGAACAGTAGATGTTTTCTTTTTGAAAACTGTCCTAATTGTTTCTTAAAACTGAAGAAAGGAGTTATGTTAAGTATTAAGCTAAAATAAGTTCTTGGCTGAACAGTGTGTGGGATTCAGTAGAGTCATGGATGCATAATTGTACAGATTTATTTATATTTAAACAGTTTCCTGAATTCAGATTGTGCCTCTTGCTTGTATAAATACTGAACCACTCCCTCCCTCCTGTAATTTCACAATAGCTTTAGAAGCTATGAATCCTTGTGCTCTAGTTGGCTACTGACTTTTAGTAGCCAGTCATATGGTATAGATTTGCAAAGCTGACGCAAAATGGAGCAATTCATCTCCTCCATAATACAGGCTGCTGAAAGCATATCACCCTGAAGCTCTCCTCATTGCACTGTAACCCCGCTGAGTACCAAGACAAGTTCAAGGTTTTGGTTTTGGTCTTAAACTTTACAATGCTTGGTGGCGATGGCCCAAGCTGCCGGAGGGAACACCTTCTGCAGTCACGGCCGCTCATGACAGCTGCATTCCACTGGAACAATGGCATTGTTGGCAAAATGGGGAATGAATGGGGGAGACAAACTGCTTCTGCAGCTAGCCCACAACTGAGGGATTCATTCCTGGAACACATCAGAGTGACTATAAACCTCCCTGTCCTCGGAATTAAGCGTAAAATTCACTTGCTTCAATCTTGACTTTCCACAATGACCAGGGGGAAAAAAAAAATCCCTAGGGTGTAGACAGGGATGATCTCAGTTTCTTTTTAAAAAGCCCAAATAACAATGTATATAAAAATATAGAAAAACTAGTGTAAATTTTGTCCACTATTCCTGTGCAGTTTTTGGTAGTCTTCCTCATGACTCCTCTCCTCAGAACTTTCACTCTGCTGGCCAGCAGTAAAAATGCTACTTAGGCTTGTTTTTGGGGTGAGGAAAAATCCCAATCGAAGAGAAGACAATAGAAAGTCAAGCAGAAAAGCAACAGAGAAGAATGTTTCTCAAAATTTTAGCTTCATTTTTTTTCTGCTTCCCTCTTTTTGCTGCACATCTATTCTTAATATACTTTTTATTTACAGATGTGTACAGGAGAGTACAGGTTGTTGAAATGCAACAGTAAAATTTATTAATCTTGGCAGGAGTGTTGCAACTGTTCTTGGGACAAGAACCTCACTGATCTGTCGTAGTTTGCATTTCAGTGAGAGTAAGGAGATATAGCAGGGAGAAAATACCCACTACAGTTTTTTTCCAGAAAAGCATTGGACAATGTTGATGGCCCATCTGGCTGTTGTAGTCCTTTTGCTCCATAGTTAAATTTTGGGCCTGAGCCTAAAGGAACTGTAAATCTGTTCTGAAATAGCTAACAAATGGCTCAGTCTTCAGAAACAGAAGTCCACCAAATCATGGGTGTCATTAGCGGGTGACTAGAGACCCGGTGTCTGAGGTGCCAAAGGAAGCTGGTGGGTGTCAGGTTCAGAACAAGAGGAGGTGGTTCTTTGTACAGTGTGTCGCTAAGCTCTGAAATTCCTTGCTGGAGGACATGACAAACACTAGAAGTTTGCCTGGGTCCAAGGAGACAGCCGCAGGAAAAAGCAAGCCATGGAGAGTTGGTAGCTATAAAGACACCGCCTGCAAACTCAGGAGTGGTTGAGAGTGGAAGGTCTTCCAGGGATGTGTTCTGACGCTCTTGCCTAAGCATCTTTTTTTAGTCAATATTGCACAGAATGCTTGGTTAGGGGGATCACTGATCTGACACAGTGCAGCTGTCTCTGTATTTTTATGTTTAAAAGCAGTCTGAGGAGAATGGAGGGAATGGCAAAGCTTACAGAGAAATCAAAACTAAAGCTGGCTGTAAAGCTGTGCAGAAGATCTTGCAATTCTGCGTGACTGAGTGAGAAAATGGCAGATGAAATTCAGAATTGATAAATGCAAAATAATGCACATGGAGGAAAAACAACTAATTATACATACACAGTGATGCTCTCTAAATTACCTATTATCACTCAGGAAGGATCCTGGACTCATTGTAGATAGTTCTGTGAAAATGTCAGTTTGATGCTCAGTGGAGGTCAAAAAGGCAAGCAGAACAATGTTTGGAAGGGGTAGAAAGAGCAAAAAGGGAAGAAAAAAAAAAAAAAAAGAAAAACCTATCAGGCTGTTACATGACTCCATGGAGATCTTGAAAACTGCATGCATTTTGGGCCACCTTATCAAAAAGAAGATAAAGTAGAATTTGGAAGAAACCTTAGCAAAGGAACAAGGATTGTTGGAATGGTTTTCATATAAGGACAGAAAAGTTTTCACCTAAAATTATAGATTTTAGGGGAGAGGGGTTGAATATGATACCTCTCTGCAGAGGGATAAATGGTGGATGGGAGGACATGGAGCAAAGAATTCCTTTCTCAGTAATAAGCCATAAGGAAAGTGGAGTCTTTGAGATGCAAGCTTAAAAACAAGCAAGAGGTACTTTTAAAGGAAAGAAAGCCCAAGCAAATCATTACATTGTGGTGTTTGTTACTGCAGGTGGTTTGAATAAATAGGTTAAAGCAGTGGTTGACAAGTTAGTGGGACAGAGGTCCACTAAGGGTTACTAAACACAAAGGTGGTGATGCTGCTGCTGGTTTGGAAAGATCTTACACTGCTTATGGCTGAAGGGGGATCGTGCCATACTTTTCCCAAAGTAGTCAGCCTTGGCCACTGTCAGGGATGGCAGAGTCAGTGAAACCGTGGCCTGACACGGGGAGTATGCCTTACGTTCTCAGCCCTGATGTCGGGAGTAGTCGAGTAGTCGCTGTGATGCTCTGCAGTGTGGCTTGTAGCGGACAAAGCGTCTTGTTCACAGGACATGATGTGTGCATGTAACAGCTGAGGAAAGGAAGGCTTTGTTCCCGAATATAAAAAGATGGAAATCATTGAAATTCAATGTAAAATCATACAGAAGACCATGGCCTGGTCTGTTGCCCACCACATGTTGTTCTGATGGGTGATTATAATATCAAAATATTTTCAAGCTTTCAGTAGGCTGTGGAAGATGATCCGTGGGGCGGTCTGAAGGCACACAGTTTCAGGTGCATCTTAGTAGTGTCAAAGAATGTTTTTCAGTTTCTCATTCCTCACTGCAAAGCCTCTTTTTTCCCCTGAGTTTGTCTTAGTGATATGTTTTTCAGCCAAGTACCAATTTCTTCAAGACATTTAGAGACACAGGAGATGGTGCTGTCTAAATTTGGGGTAGTGAAGATCAAGAGTTGGATATTGCCTGTGTTTTGGTGATACTGTAGCCAAAGCGCTCTCACCAGTTCTCCCAGTCACTTTACAGATGCCACTTCTGTCTGTGGAAGAGCAGCTGGTCATAACAGCCATGAGAATGGGTCCTGGGGTGGAGAGTACTTCTTTTCATCCCTGAAGCCTTTAAAAAGCAAGACAGGAATGAAGAAGTTGTTTTTACTGAACTTTCTGTATTTGTTAATTTTATGGACTCAAGGTAAAACATAACAGGTAAGACAATCTTGTAAATACATATGTGTACAGCATGTCAGGTACATCTGCTGGACCACAGTCTAATAATGCAGAGAAAATGAAACTTCTAAAGTTATTGTTTATTACCTCTTCAAGGCTGAATCACTCAGACTGGAAGTGAAAGAAAACTCTTTTCAATGTTTGTTTGTTTTTTATTGGTGTGTTGTGTTTTTTTTTTTTTTTTTTTTAAATAACAGCCTGTACAAAGCAAGTGAGGTAATGCTGAAATACATGTTTTCTAGTGCCCGTCTGCTCAGCATCTGTTAGAAAATGTCAAGAAGCTCTCCCCATGGAAAGTGTCTCCTGAATCAGACTGAAGGCAATAACAGAGATTTTGTGGTTAAAACTTCTGCCTACGTCAAAGTTCTCAGTATTGGTGTTCCAACTGCTGTCTTCAGAAAAATCACAATAATTAGATAACTAGGGGAATAGTCCATACAAGGAACAAAGATGTTCCATGCAAATATACCACTTTTTACAATTAATGAACAATGCTAAGTGGTTTTTAACTCTTAAAAATACAAAAAAATCTGGTATATGTATGCTGGTTTGAGTAATTTCTTTCTTCAAGTTACTGGACTGAATTTATTTTTGCTGTACACATAGTTTTATCTCCTGTAGTTAGGTCTTTGCTGAGGGCTTTAAGTGTTCATTTTACAGTTAGACAAGTGATTTTTAACCTTTCGGTTTGAAGGCCCAGAAAAATGTGCAGTGGTGGAAAGAAGAGCAAATTTAAGCCTGTGAGAGTTGTCCTTTTGGTTTTCTGGTCCCTAAGTCTACCAATGCTTTGGGGGTCTCCAGAATTTGAAACAACTTATTTAGACTCTTTAAGTTATGTATAGAAAATAAATAAATAAAAAACCCAAACCCGTTCTCTGCATGGAAGCTAACAATTCATCCCAAATATGTTGCTGGCTTTGCCAGTAGCTTGCTCTGCACACTTATTCATGCGTCGAGTAGAGTTTTTCTTTCAAGAAACTGGCTAGCATATATTTGATCGAATTTAATTAAGCTGGACCAGTAGAATCCGTTTAAAGTCTTCCTTCCTGCAATGCTGAGGAATTTATGAGCTGGTAACAAAGCTGGTGGTCTGTTCAAATATTACTCCATG
Source organism: Strix aluco (assembly GCF_031877795.1). Taxonomy (NCBI): domain Eukaryota; kingdom Metazoa; phylum Chordata; class Aves; order Strigiformes; family Strigidae; genus Strix; species Strix aluco. The sequence goes on along the minus strand of NC_133931.1, from coordinate 66,900,255 downwards.
AGTCACCAATTCTTCATTATTAAAACGGATGAACTACCCTCTCCCTCTCCAGTAGCTTTTACTAGTTTCGTTGGTAGGGAGGTCAGATGTACTGGTCTTTGGCTCCTAGGATCCCTCTTCAAGCTGTTAAAGATTTTTCATGTTCAGTATCTGACATTTCCAGAAGCTGAAATGGACTGGAATGATAGGTTACATGACAGACATGATAGTTCTGTGATTTGGGGAAAAGTTCCTTTACATTTTTGATTTTGTCCTGACCTGTTATAATACAGGATTCAGCTGACTCCAGGTTTCTGTCCTAGCATTCAAATTTCGCTGGCCTTATAAATGGCTTCATCCCTGGTAGCAACGACTTCTGACAATAGCTGTATTACATTGTAATTAAAATAGTGTAAAAAACCCACAACCCAAACCAACAAACAAATCCAAAAGGTAGAGAGCTTGTGAGAAAAGACCCAGGTCCCTTTTCATAGAGCTCATTCTAGTAGTGAGCCTGTTGAGGAAGGAGAATCTTACGAACCTCATGGTATTCTGAACTTATCTGTAAAATGGGTTTCGTCAGTAAAAATTGTCTTTGCTGATCCTTCACATGCAACTCTACCACTCTTTTTTTGAAAATCTGAAGCACAAAGGACTATGAAGTTGCTGAGTCCTTTCTACAGAGCCAAAGGATCAAAGATGTGACATGCGCACTTAGCATCCATGTTTCTAACACTTTCTCTCTCTTTGGTCTCCTTGCTCCATTACATTTTTTTCCCCTTCTGAGTGGGAATCTAGAGGGCAGGAAGGTGGAGGAGGAACGTGCTCAGCAGAATTTGTTTTCCATGATGATCTCCTAAACAGGACCTCTGGAAGAGGAACCTTCCATTTCAGGACTCTGATGCATCAACAGTGTCATGTCCTGCCTATGCATTTGGAGACTACCCATTCGGTTTTGTGGTTTCTGCAGGGAGCTTTTGTATGGAAACAACTTGCCCAGTGAAGTAGTTTCTCTCACCACGTGAAACTAAACTGGGCCAAATAGAGACATTTTGCCAGCTAGGTGGAGCTCCCCCACTAAGTTTATTCTTGCCTTGATTTTGTACAGTCTTAGCCACTGAATCTGTAAGTTCATTTAATAGATGGCCAGTTTACAAAGAAAACTAAAATCAAAATGTAGGAGATGCATCCTTCTCCATGGACTTTGCCGCCGGCGGAGACGAGCACACAGTAAACCAGGGTTGTATGGATCTGTTGCTGAGGCTGTATCTCTCTGTGAAGTTTTCATTCAGTGCAGTCCTGAAGTGCTGGCAACACTTTAAGTAGTTTTCTTGCTGGATAATAGAATTTAAAAAATACTTCACAGTGACTCAAACACAGCCCGTGGGTTACTGTAAGATAAGTTTATCACTTAGCTGTAATAAACACCTGTTCATAGCAAAACTTATTTTTCCCCCTTTCCTCAAAAAGTGATTCTCTAAGCCTGGTGTCCTTTGTTTCCATACTTGCTGGATCTCTAGAGAACTCTGCATCAAGTGATTTCTATGTGTGACAAGGATGAGCTTTCCCACTGCAGCCTGAGATGTGAGGATCAGATGAGATTCATCATGCATTTTTATGCTGTCTCCACAGTAAAGAATTTGGAGGACATTTTAGGCATTGATGCAACCACATAATTTTCTATTAGGCCTTTAATGATGCTGAAGACACTTAGTCTTCAGTAGTTTCCAGTAAATACATGGAGTGAAGCTTAGTACATGGTTTTGTTGATAGTTCAGGAAGAAACACAGAATCTAGATTGCTGTCTTAAAGGGAATTCGTATTTTGGAAAAACACAATTGCTTTGTTGTGGCTGTGAGGAGAGCCTAATGTATATCCTTATCAGTGTTCAAGGTAATGGGTCTGATTTTGCTAAAAGCACGCATGGAGTCAGTTACTGTTGCTCAGCTGCTGAACAGTAATTCATTATGCTACAGTAATGTGTTTATTGTTTGCTGTGATACCCATATGCTGGAGTAAAAAGTTATGGTTCTGGATTTGAAATGTAATAAAATAGAGCTAGTAAGAAGCTAATTTCTTTTTCCACAGACCTACTTTTCAAAGAAAAGTGAACTTTTTAAGGACCATACTGAAGTATAATTAAATAAAGCTTTTGGGGAAAAAAAAAAAAAGAAAAGGAAATAGTGAACAAATAACTCTCTATGCCAATAATCAAAGACATTTGTTTGAAACCAAATTTCTCCAACAGAAATTTACGTATATGTGTTTCTACTGTAATATGACACTGGACTTCTGTATGATCACGTATGGAATATATTCAACCACCAGCAATCATTGTTTCAATTCACCAAATAACCAATTAAAAGGAGGAAATCAGTACCATGTCGTAGCATTAATAATAGCAGTAGAAGAGTTATAGATTGAGGCAAGTCCTTTTTTTTTTTTAGGATATGCATACATTAGTCTAGTGGCAAAATGTCTTTATTTCCACCCTTAACAGCGTGGGAAGTTTAAAGAGTTGGAAGAATTCTTTTAGTTCAGATGAAGACAATCTCTGAGATACCTGCTGATTGATTTCTGAAAAACAGTGCCCTGGGGAGTAACAAGCTTCCATCAGTTAATATCTCATGTTTTAATAACTAATGGTGGCACATATTACACATTTTATCACAATTTGCATAGAACATGGAAGACAAAACACCAGAAGGAGAAGGGAGGAATTTGAAGGAATCATCAGAAAGTAATTTTCACATGCCTGACTAGAGTGGTAACTACATTTATGATGTTGTGGAAAGAAGGATACTTCTATGCAATGCTAATTTAATTTTATAAATACAGAATTGTTTTATCATGAAACCAAATCTATTTTTATATATTTGCTATTCCAATAGCATTGGAAAATTACTGACCCTAAACTGCATGTAATTATTAAAGCTTAACAGCCTGTGTATTTACTTACAGTTGCAATTCCATTCACTTATTAGCTGAACATTTTTTTAGCATAGTGTGTAGAGTGACTATATTAAGTATTCTGTGAATTCCCATGACACTGTGGACCTAAACTGTGCAATGAGCACATCTAAATTTTGGAGGAAGATGAGGGTTTGGGGCCTCAGTCTCAAGGAACAGATTCAATCCTCTCTGCAATCCTAAGTGCAGCCCTTTCCAGCTCATGATTTTGAGCTAAGGAGTGAGCTGTGATTCATTGAGTACCGTTGACTGTTGATTTCAAGGCAGATATCGGAAGCATGACCTGCATCAGTGACTCAGTACCTATGCCAGTATTACAGAAGACGTTTCAGTTACAATGGTGCATTCACCATCAGGATTACCACTTACAATAAAAAAATATTTGACTTCTTCCTCAGCAGAGCTATGCAAGAAGACCTTCATGTTCTGGACATAGTCACTGGAATATGTCAATACAATTGTTCTACTTTTCATAGAATCATGGAATCACAAAACTGTAGAGTGGTTTGAGTTGGAAGGGACCTTTAAAGACCATCTAGTCCAAATCCCCTGCTATGGGCAGGGACATCTTCCATTGGACCAGGTTGCTCAAAGCCCCGTCTAACCTGGCCTTGAACACTTCCAAGGCGGGGGCATCCACAGCCTCTCTGGGCAACTTGTTCCAGTGCCTCACCACCCGCATCATAAAAAACGTCTTATGTCCAGTCTAAGTCTGCCTTGTTTCAGTTTAAAGGTGTTGCCCCTTGCCTTGTCATTACAGGCCCTAGTAGAAAGTAACTCTTTTAACTCAGAGTATTGGGCCTTGCAATGCAGTGCCTCATTATACTCTAGAATACTTAAAAAAGCTGTACCTAAGATTTGCCATCAATGATAATGAGTGCTACGATACTATGAGTGACCAGGGGGAGAATCATTAGGTTAAAAACACATTGGCAGAGATGTAAAATTGGTATATCAAAGCAACTTCTTTTTTGATGTGTCACAATGAGCTTCTCTATTTCTGAAGCTAACACTTCAGTGTTAGTGATTTTGTCTTTGTGTGGACACACAGCAGAGAATTTAAATGAGATCATATGAGCTACTAATGTTTCAAACCAAACAACAGGGCCATGCATTTGGCTGGAGAAGAAATTTAAATAAATAGTTTATGGGAACCTTGTAAACCAAAGACGGTGGTAGTTTTGCCGTTTGGTTCATCATAACTAAATGATTTCTCACCTATTTGCATATGACATTGCTTTCATACTGGGGTACTGTAATGCAATTGCAGAATAATGGGCCAAAATATTCAAGCTTTCACTGATGCCTTCTTATTTTTCAGACCATTACCACAGAATGTGAGTGTGTATTTCGGTCCTTGTAAGAACACAGAAAAGCATCATGCCCCTGTTGGAATCAGGAGCCAGATTTCCATCAGTGATGCAAATAGTGATTTATATGTATCTACATATTAATGTCAGGGGAGTCCCCATCCTTGAGGAGGTATGTAGGTATGAAGTTATCAGTCAGTATCTTCAGACCTTAATAATTCACCCTGGAGTGGATGCCTTGCAGGCAGAACAGGTCTATGTACTGGATCTGGACAGGCATCGTTTTCTTCTGAGTCACAGTTGCTTGGGGCTGTGGTGACAGCTGCTGACTTTGCAAATAGCTGGGCTGGTTGGGGATATTAAAATATCATCTCTTCATTACCAATCTTGCTGCTGAAGAGTATCATCCTGGTGAATCTTGTAATGGAAATAAGTGTGCTTACTTCATCCACTTCAGGCCCAGATAGAAGGTTTGATTAAACCAGCTGATAACCTTGCAGACTGGACTAATGTGAATGAGGGAGAGCTCATACAGTCTCTCTTGTTAGCAGGGCTTTGCAAGTGGTAACCTGCAACTAATGGGTTATGAGTAGCAACCAGGAGTGGTAGCAACTTCATCCTACACAACTAGATCTGAAAGAGGTTACACGTATGCAGAAAAGCTTATTCTCAGAGTGCTGCTGCTTCAATTTATATTGGTGCATGAAAAAGAATACAACTTCCCCTTCTCCAAACACAATTATTACTAGTACAATTTTGTATTTTAGCTATAAGCTGTGCCAGTATAATAAATTTTAATATCCAGGTTGGTATCTCTGTGCTAGGAGGTCTGTATTCACCTGACAGTTTTACTAAAAACATCACACCCTTTACTGATATCATTATGTGGCTAGAAAAAAAAGAAGCCTTATGAAGTTATATAGGCAAATGCTTATGTGGTTTCTCAATAATGTTGCTGTAGATAGCTAAATAATTTCAAATACTAAATCAGAATATCTTACTTTTTTTGAATAGTGTAGACTGCCTCATAATGTAGTAGGATAGATGGGACGGATACCTGTTTTTACCTTTGCTGCAGAGTACAAATATTTAAAAGGCATCTTAATCCTTTGTTGACTGTGTATTGGTTTTGTTTCTGGCCTGCAGTTTGCAAAGAGAGGTTCAGAAAAGGAAGTGAAAAGTATTTTACGACTTGAACTAGCTTTAATATCTAACAGACTTGTTGCAACATCTGTACAGGAGCCTGCGGGGAACATGAGTATTCTGAAAAGAAAAACTTCATGCCTGCCTAAATGTTATTGTAGGTTTACTTGTTTAGTGTCAGCAAATGGAGTGCCCTGGCACCTCAAGACTCATGACTAGGAGAATGGTGTACTTCAGAATGACTGTAGTTTACAGACGTTTCTTCTTATTTGTGTATACTATTGGATTCATTAATACATACACTTTTTTGATTTTCAGGGTACATTGCAAAACCATAATGAGAGAGAGATATATATATTGCACAACACTTGCTGAAAAGGTTATACCTCGTTGGGGGTGGAAAGGGATTTCAGAAGGATTTCAATATAAAGAGACTATTTTGAATCACAACATCTTGTTTCAAAGGAAATTCCCTCATGAAATGTATTAGCACAGTGCTGACTATTGTTGTTTTTGTAATCCCATATTTAAATTAACTCCCCAGCCATAAATGAAAGGTTATAAATGTAGCAAACAATAAAACGAAGAAGAAACTGTACTTTACATATTTGTCAGGTGAGGAAAAAAATATAAATACTATAATGATGAGATTAATATGGCTAGGTGTGGATAGGACTTATAGTATCATGCTCTGTGCAAGTTGAAGGGGATTTTGAGCGATGAGGACCTACCAGCAGGTGTAGTTTATTATTTGTGAAAATGGGTCTGGTAAGTGAAAAAAAAATACATACATGTCATAGTTTCTCTGATACTAACAGTGCTGTGCTTGCTTACACCTGCAGATTGTCCTGCACTTTTGGTTACAGTGATAGCATCAGCTGAATAAGACGAATTTATGTACAGTCTTTACAATGCTAATTGCGATTGCTTCTGCTTCTCTGCTCTCTAATGTTGTCTACACTGATGAGCATTACTAGTGTGACTAATATTCCCCAAAGCAGTATTTACAGGACTCTTACACTGTGCTAGGGAAAGAGGCTGTTCTAGACCTCTGATGGAGTAGTTTTCAACAATAACACATTCTTTGAAAGTATTGACAATTCACAGAATATAGGGCCAGTACTTCACATTGTTTTTGCTTCTTGCTGACAGTTCTTCTTCCTGTGTCCGCAAAGAAATGTCATTCATCCTGGGGAGTACAGGAAAAGGCAGAAAGGTGAAAATAGCAGTGCCAAGGACAGGAAAATTATAGGAAACTTAACCTCTCTGAAGAAAAGCTAAGACTTTTTGATGTTTGAAAACACAGGCAATTATTTAGCTTCTCAATACATTATTTGTCCCCAGCTTTTTCAAATTGGTAAGTTTCTAATGTGTCTTTTATCATATTTTATGAATACTAGGGCAAAATTTCTAATGGGTGAGGAAGTGTAGTAAACAGCAAGTATAATCTGAGGTATGACGATAATTCTCAGAGAAGTAGTAAAACTAATTTTAATACTAACTCCAGGGGCAGCTTTGCTTTGTTTTGTTTCTAAACAGGAGATACCTGGAGATACGTTCAAGGTCAGATTTAAGTGTTGTATTGACCAAGGGGATATTAGAAGGTAGCACATTCTCTAGCTCCACATCCAGGAGAGAGTTTACAAAGTTAGGTTTTTGAAAGATGTTCATGACATATATTGTAGAATTGGTAAAACCATGAGACAGGCATCAAACGTGCATCCAGATTTGACGCTAGCTGTTGCACAAAAAATATAACCTATAGCATCTCCATCTCAAAAAATACCCAAAATGAACATGAAAGATCCTACATATCTTGTCAGTCACCTCACAGCATTTGTAATTCAATAATCACATTTTTCCATTTAATGAATGAATCAAATATGTAAAGAGTCCTCATATTCGTTGCAGTATAAGAAATGGGTAGAATATACAGCAGGATGTGGTAGGGAAGAAGTACAACCTTTATGGGAATAGTTTTGGGGCTCCTCCGGAAGTGGAGCCTAGGTGGAGAGCAGAGGTTAGAATAATACCAGCTCTGAGATGTACCCTCGTTTGAGCTGCTGAATGGCATTACGCTTCTGTGACTTACCTGTGTCGCAACTACTGGCTGATCTAAATTTGTAGAATTACTTCTTCCATCTTAAAACCACAATGAATGGATCTTGGAAAGGCATCTTTTCTCTTTTGGTACTTGGAAGGAATAGCCATGATTAAGAGCAGTTTCTTAGGTCTTTAATACTCCAGGCATTGCAGAAACCACAGCATGGTTTTGAGCATACAACATCCTGGTCACTTCCTCCATGAGGGAGCACACTGGTAAGAGAGAGCAGGATAGATGTCTGTAGCAACATTAGCTGGTGTGAGCTCCTCTGGGTTAAAGGACGATCTTCTAGTCAGGCACACTGCATAGTCATCAGCTGGGACCACCACCACTTTCATTTCAAGTGGCCTTGTGGAAATGACAGGAGACTTGTAGGTGTCAAAAATCCTTTGTTCTCTTCCTTAACCACAGAAATCTCATCAAGATGAAATCAGGCAATTTAGATGCAGTAAAACTAAGTAGGGAAAATGTTGAGCAATACCTGCTGACATCACTATTGCTAGACACACACTGTATGTGACTGCCATTGACTGAAGTTTGTAAACTTTACTGAGCTGTGGTATTTTGTGAAGGATAAATTTAGTCATACTGGAACCCTAGCAAAAGGTCTCTTGAAGGAGGTGCACCTCTGTAGTGTTTGATACCCAAAAGAACTGAAAAGACAGAAGTTTTCTCTAGGCGGGGTGGTCATCAAGATGAGCACTGGTGCAGCTCTCGAACCTGCTACTCTTCAGAAGAGCCGGAGCCTCGATGGAGAAGGGGAACCCTGGTGAGGTTGGATGCATGCTGTAGCTTTAAATCTGTAAAGGGACACCTGGCAGAAGGGGGCTGAAAAACTCTGCCAAGAGTAGGAGGATGGGGGGAGAAGCAGTTTAAGGTAGTAGTTTCTGACCGATGGATGCCTGTTAGCCTCATTCTTTCTCTGGTACCGCCACTGAGCTGTTTCGTCAAACCTTTAAAAGAGACACTGTTGAAAACAGTGTTTTAATAGACTTTTGTGGGCCAGCCTTAGAGCATTTAGCCTGGCCTGGTGGACCATACTTTGGGAGTGCCTTCTTAAGGGGAATTCTGGTCTACTTATTGTAATAAAGTTCTCAATTCATTGTCAGAAGACTGAAACTCTTTTGGGGATTCTGCACTATTGTCATTTTACATGGTGGCTGTCGGGGATTGTGGATGGTTTAGAGGCATATGGGGGGTATTGGCCTATCACAGATTCCCTGGGAGCTGCTGTGTGCCATGGGGGGCCTTGGAGTCTATTCTCTCTTGCAGAAGGGGCATGCTCTGCCACCCCCAAGGAACAATAACGTTCAGACAAAGAACATTTTTTGCAGATCTCTTTTGCAAACATGGAGCTGAGTGTAGAACCCTTTCTGAGCCGAGAGGGAGCTGCAGAATTTTGTGTATCTGCTCTACCGTGAAGCCAGGAAGAATATTGGGCAGAGGCTTCTTTGGAGGGTGATGTTTTGGGATCATCTGAGTGCAAATGATTATTGCTACTCTAAAACCAGAAAAAGAGCTTCTGAACCCTAGACAGAAGGTTTTCCATCCTTGTCATCAGAAACAGCTCCCTTGAATTATGGAGACATAGATAATAAAAGCCAAAGCACTTAGGAAAACAGAATGGAGTGCTCTAAAGCTGTAGGAGAAAGTCTGATTCCTGAGTAAATAATCTACTTTTGATGGAATTCCAGGATAGCTACTGCATCACTGAGATCAGTTGTGGGTCTACACCAGGTGTGGAATGTGGGGGACAAAGACACAGACATTCTCTCAAAGTGGTGTCTTTTCAGGGGATGGTCAAATGAGACAGAATAAGCAGATGTGCCAGCTCACCACTACCAAAAAGATGAGATCCTCTACCCTTCTCTCCCTTTCTTTTCCCATCATATACTTTGTGTTTTCTCTGACAATTGTATCTCTCCAGGAACTGAATTAGTTCACTTAGATGGTAGACCATTTATGCCATTTATGTTGAGAGTAGTTTTCTGAAATGTCAGTCAGTCAAATCAGGTCATAGAAGAGACTGATGCTACAGCCATAAAACATGACAGTGGATTATGTGGTTTTGAGCAGGGGGGGAGGAAGTTAGGAGCTGGGGCATAGAAAGAGAGAGGCAGGAGAAGAAGAAAGGGGAAGACAGACCTCATACTTTCAGCTGCAGGGAACCATTTATTGGCTTTATCTACCCATCAAACTTATGCTGTGGCTTTATGCCACTTAAAACAACTTTTCCAATTAAAATTGAAGAGTTTTCCTTACTAATTTTTGTAAATGCCTTTTTTTTTTTTTCCTTTTTTGCTCTCATGAGAAACTGATAAGTAAACTCATTTTTAGCTCTTCACATGCCTGAATTTTTCTGAAGTTTTCATGACCTAGATGTTGGTCTTCTTTTGTTTCATGAGATATGTTCCATGTCTTCTGTAATTTTCTTTTTCTTCACATGAATCATTTAATCTCTAATAAAATCTTCAACTACATTAAAAATAGATAAGTAGAAGTCAAACAGCAACAAAAATACTGAGTATCAGTCATATTGGAGTCAGATTTAAAATGTGGAGTAAATTTCACTGCTTTACTGCATGCAGTTGTTCCTGTGGACATTCAGGTTAGAGCAAAAAGAGATGGGCCATAAATACAATGGTTTTTAGAAGCAGTGACTAATAGGGAAAGGCAGGTCAAATATCAGCTAACAATCTTAGCCTCAGTCCCATGAGGATTATACACAAACAGCTAAATATAGGAGCATTCTCCTAAAATAATACAAATTAATTAAGGGCAGAGGATAATTTTATGTGGTTCAGAGCTCACTAGGAAAAGCAACGTCATATAATTTCATAAGTCTGAATTCTTGTTCTCAGTGAACAAATTGACTTGAATGACTGATAACTTAAACAGTTCTGTTGACCAGAACAGAAACCTGTCCCTTTCACTGAAGACTGTAGACTTTTCTTCACTGCTGAAGATCCTTCTCTTGGTAATAGAACCTTGGGAAAACCTAGGTTTTAAATTTTGGAACATTAGTCTTCCTATGTACTCTGTTCTTTTAAAAACTGTGTTCCTCAAATGATAATAAAATACAACAGCTAGACCCCTTTTTAGTGGTAAAAGCATTAGCGATGCAGGGATCCTACATTTGGACTTTAGAACATATGTCGGGGAGTGGTTCTTTCTATGCTGGCACTGAATAAGAAAACAGAGATTGAAAAAAAATCTTCCAGAATCACATTGCTTTGCAGCCAGCTGAGACTTTTGGACGTGTACCCTCACCACTGGCCCTCAGTAGCCTTTTGCATACAACTTTGATGCAGCTATTTTAGGGTTCCTTTTCCCCCTACATCATGTCAACTTGTAACTACGCTTGCTCTTTGGATGGAACTAGACTCTGGAATTTTTGTTTTTAAATTGTTGTTACTGATAATTGCCAGTAAATGAAATTTTTCAGTGGACACTGAAACAGCTGGCAGTGAGAAGGGACTAGGGGCAGACAGACCCACTGACAGGGAAGGGGCTGGACCACTGTGACTTGGGAGCAGCAAAGGTGTGACCTGCAGAATCAAAGACCCTGGGAACAGGGAACAGGGGGACAAAGGTGGGGTCATGCAGAACAGTAGCCAGAGAGGAAGAATGGGAAATGCTGTTATGAAGTGCACATGGAAAATGAGGAGCATGAGAAAAAGGGGGAACTGGGAATGTGGTATGTTATAGCAGTTTTACTGCTGTCAGTGTGGTGTGACAGGGAATGAACGGGATCCACATTTCTGCTGTTTCTTACACATTCTTGTCATATTGGCTGGTTTGCAGGCATATATCAGAGCATTCATTTAAATTTTTATATTTATATCTGAAATCTGCTCTAGAGGAATTTGTAGGTCCTTCAGCGCAGACATTTTCTTCCTTTGTCTTTGTAAAAGCAAAGATCAACCCACAACCTTTCATATTTCTTAACTAATTTTGTATTGAGATGTTTATTACATCTTTCTTGCCTGGGGAAAATCCCATTTGTCTTGAGCGCACAGTAGTTTCCTGTGAAAAGCTGTTCTTCTCAGTAGGCTGTGCTTCAAAGATATTTGCTCTAAAATGCAGGCTCAACAAAAGCCATGCAGTTTGGTCTATCCTATCTGCTTTAAGCAATCACATAGCAAGAGCTTCTCCTAAAACAAACAAACAATGCGTTTTAAAAGCTGAGTATCTTTATAAAGGTGTTAATGGAGAAGTGTAAATGAAAAGAAATCAAGTTGATGATAATTTTAACCTACTTTTTAAACTTATTTCAAACTTAAACTTCAAGTAAGTAGAAGAGTTGGAAAGGGAGGGTGAGGAAAAGGATCTCTCTCTCTCTCTCTCTTTCTCTCTTTCCAGCTTGTTTACTCTGTCCATGTGCCAGCACAGTGTGGGTATTCAGTTTCACTCTTTTCATAAGAGTTTTATACAGACATGCACCGTTTTTTTTTTTTTTTTTTATTTCTATGATTATTGCATATGTTAGTAGGGGATGTGAAACCCGTTAAAAAAGTAGATGATCCATACTGTAAAGCCATGGAAAATATCCCAGCGGATTTAGGCACATATATGGGATTTGCCCCATTTCAAACCAACTTTAGATTTTGTTAGATTTCAGCATGAGATGGTTGCAACGGCCTGTACATCTATGAACTGCTCTAAGGGCGACTCCAGGGCATGATAAACTACTTTTGGCTGATACTAGGAGTAGGTTTACAACTTTTAACTCCGGCAGCACACCCCCGCTTCTCGTCATGTTTGCTGGGTAACATATGATGGGGGAGCAGAGTAATGATTCTCTAGATATCTGATCAATCACAGGAAATAGCCGGCACACAGTCTTGCTAATCTTTAATCTGAGATCGGTTGCATGGGAGAATTTTCTTACTTCTTCTCTCCATGGTTATAATCTGGCCCTGAGTTTTTTTACTTTAGATAATATCTGATAAGAGATTAAAAATATGATAAGAAGCTGTTTTATATGAAATTTAAGAGGCCATTAACATTCCATTGAATTGTAAAATTGTCAAGCTAAAAACAGCTCTCCTGGTGTTCTGCACAGATGCAATAGCAAATCACTGAGTCACAGGAAATGATTCAGTCAACATTTCTAAACTTTCAATGTGTGTTTTATGGAAGAAACTTGATGTAAATGTTTAGACAGTTACGGTTTTGGAGATAAATATTGCAATTTTATGGAGTTTGGGGTTTGACGTACCAGAATTGTGGTGCATAGTTGTCAATTTACTGAACATCTAAAGCTGTTCAATTATTGTATTTGATTCAAGTGTGGGACATATTTTCTTTGGCTAGTGAAACGTGGTGTCATATTTGGGCGTAACAGATTACACATCAGAAAATTGAAGGAAAATTAATGTTTAATGACACGGGATTCCCTCTGCACTAATGCAGGAGAACTTGCATAGGTGTTCACACAGTTCTCCTTAGTTTCTTGTGTCCTCATCCTGCAAATACAGTGCTTCAGTGATATGACCTCTCACGGCAGGTTATCCTCTAAATGATCTCACTGGGATAAACTGCTTTAGAAGGTTAAGTTAAAATGTTTCCTTCTCATTTTAATTTCATTAATTGCAACAGAGTGCTGACAATGCAAATGCACTTTTTCTTATGTCAGTTACTTGCAGTTAAAGTTTTTTTTGTATTTTTCAAATATTTTATTTCAGCAGGATTTTCTTAGATGTTTTACTCAGTAAGACTTTGCATGGACCTGCAGTGTGCTATGGCTTAAAGGACATGAAATCAGTATTATGTTTTTCGTACAAAACTATTATACCTAGGTATACTTTTGTGAATCTGACGTAGCACTAATAAAGCTAATGTAGATTCTCTGGATTTACACTGATTTAACTGAGACCAATCCAGGCTTAAGTATTAATATTCACAATTAAAATATAAACAGAGAGGCAGGAACTTAAAGTTCATATTACTTATTGACATTAAATATCCCATGGCAGGGCTTTTAAAAAAGACTTGCTAGCAGCCACGTGATAGGCAAATTCTAGCTTCAATCGTATAATTTCCATGTGCCTAACTTGGCTTTACAAGAAAATAATCCCAGGAGACAGCTTCTGCAGGTGAGCAGGTGTCTACTGGTGTGTAGGAATCGGTATTTGGACCTGAGGCAGAGGAAGAACTACCTGGTTGTCTCATGTTTCTGGGTATAACAGGTGAGGACAGGCATGTTGAAACCAGTAATGACTTTGTGGTTCTAGATTTCCACCTAGAGGTGGGCTAGGCTAGTCCAAAATGGAAAAAGAGACCCCTTTGAATGTCCCTGTGATGCTGAACGATCAGGATGCATCAGCCACCCTAGACAACGTAGGGTGCAGAGTGACCTTGGTTCAGTCTGAGCGGTGCTGTAGCGGGTGCAGGTGCCCAGGTGCTGGGAGTGGGGGGCTGCAGAGGCCTCTCTGAGTAGAGGCTGGGGCTGCCGCATGCTGGGAACAGCCGGACACAGCTGTCCCCAGTGGACCCACTGCAGGGCACAGCTGAGCCCCACAGCCAAGGTGCTGGTGCCTCAGGGACAGTGTGTGTAAGAGAGGGCAAAATGTTGCCTGGCAGAGAGGTGTGAGGAAAAAAAGGTGTGAGGAAAAAAAGGTGTGAGAAACAGCCCTGTGAGTCTCGAGGGGAGAGCAGCAGGAGGGGACGAGGTGCTCCAGGTGCCCCAGCAGAGACTTCCCTGCAGCTGCTGGAGAAGACCATGGTGATGCAGGTTGTCCCCCTGCAGCTCCACCACGGTGGAGCAGATATCCACACTGCAGCTCATGGAGCACCCCGTGCTGCAGCAGTCTTACCCTGAAGGACCTGCAGCCCAGGCGAAGGGCCCAAGCTGGAGCAGTTCTTGAAGGACTGCAGACCATGAAGAGGACCCAGCTGGAGCAGGGAACAGCATGAGGAGGAAGGAGCAGCAGAGGGGCGCTGTTACAGACTGACCACAGCCCCCATTCCCCATCCCCTGCACCACTTGGGGAGGATAAGGTAGAGGAGTTGGGGATGAAGTAGTGAAGGTGAACCTGGGAAGAAGGGAGGGGTGAGGAGAAGGTGTTTTGACTTTTGTCTTTGTTTCTCAACATCCTACTCTATTCTTAATCAGCGATAAATTAATATTCCCCTGTTTTGCCTGTGGCAGTAACTGATGAGTGATCTCTCTGTCCCTATCTTGACCCATGAGCTTTCTCATATTATTTTCTTTCCCTGTGCTGCTGAGGAAGGGGACTAAGAGAGTGACAGGGTGGGCATCTAGGAGCTGGCCAAGGTCAGCCTACTGCAAATATATTTTATTTTATGTAGGGACTATGAATGTTCTAATTAAAGCAAATAACTGCTATGTAATTCGTGATGATATGGTCTTTGATGTCAGATTGTTTTCGAGGGAGATGTAAAGAGAAGGAGAGAAGGGAAGCAGATCTAATATTGAATAGATACTCAAATGGCAAACCAAGCACAAGTAGCTTTCACTTAAAATTGTCTTGAAAGGTTTGTAATGACAGTGTTTCTTGATTATATATTTTTTTTAATCTCCAGGGTGAATTTTTAAAGTAAAAAACAATAAACAGTTAAAAAAATCACAAAGCCAGTGGCATGTAACAAAAAAAATCAAAGCTTTAAAAATGAAAATAATTTTTCTTTGTTCAACAGCCTGTAAAAACTAGCTTTGAAACTTCAATCATGAAGCTTTTGCATTTTCTTTTAAAAAGTTTAAACTAAGTCTTAATGTGGCCACTTGGGATTGCACACAGCCTCCTTGAAAAGACAGAGAAATGTATCTGTCTAGGGCTTATACTATGTATTCAGTTTTGTAACTTATAACATCTTTTTTTTAAAAAACCTGCAATATTCTCTGTGAAATTTCACAGGCAGCAGTTGGCCAGAAATAAATCAGTTTTTACAACAAAGCAAAAAATTCCTTAAGATTCACTGATAGATGCAATTAACTGAAATTTA
The DNA here is from genome assembly GCF_031877795.1 of Strix aluco. Taxonomy (NCBI): domain Eukaryota; kingdom Metazoa; phylum Chordata; class Aves; order Strigiformes; family Strigidae; genus Strix; species Strix aluco. The sequence continues at coordinate 66,884,781 of NC_133931.1, read as the reverse complement.
ATAAAGCTACTATTAATTAACTTGTCAAACTTGCATCCCTCACTTACCTATAAATCCTTTTTAATTTCCTACTAATGTTCACTTTTCCTTCAGAGTACTTACTACTATTAATATCAAATTGGCTTAAAGTAAATAGTTTGAGGATTGTAATAGCTAAGGTTTAGTATTGAAATTGTTGAAAATGTATACATATAGAAAGTACTGTGATTCATGGTTTATAGACTACCTCAAGAAACAAAAAGTTGATTTTTTTTAGTATACAGCTTCTGTAAATTTTTATGGGTCTGTCAAAGCCAAAGTAGTTACAGCAGTGTATGTGAAAATATATATGGTGAGTGGAAGACAGTGAAAAAGAAATTCTGCATGAAAAACAGGACAGAATTCTTTATGTCTCTTTTTAATCAAATCAGATTTTAAATGTATCCTGAATTATGTAATCCACATCTTTAAGCTAAATTATAGTAAAATGAGTCTGTGATAGTAGAGCAAAACAGAAAGGAGGAAAATGTTAAGCTCCTGTTTAAAGAATCATTCATAGAATTATCCGTCGTAATGAAGTTAATAGAAATTTGGCAAGGAAGAATGCCAAACCCCGTGCCTGGGAAGGAGGGACCCCAAGGAGGAGCACAGGCTGGGGACAGAGTGAGGAACTCTGTGGAAGGGACCTGGAGGGCTCATGGGCATCAAGTTGGGCAGGATCCAGCAACATGTCCTGGCAGCAAGGGAGGCCAACAGCATTCCGGGCTGTAGCAACAGGATTGCAGTCAGTATGTGGAGGGAAGTGATTATTCCCATTTACTCAGCACCTGTTAGACTACGTTTGGATCCTGTGTTCAGTTTTGGGCCTCTGAAAACAAGGAAGACAGTGGTAAACTGGTGTGAGTTCAGCAGAAGGCCACAGTCAGGGGGCTGGAGCATTTGCCTGATGGAGGGAGGCTGAGGGAGCAGGGCTTGTTCAGCCTCAGGAGGAGACTGTGTTGGGGGGCCCTAATAGTGACATTCCCTTGCCTTTCACAAGGTCAAGAAGATGGAGCCTGGCACTTCTCAGTGGTGCAGTGTGGGAGAGCAATAGGCAGCAAGCAGAAGTTGAAACAAGAGGGATTCACACAGGGTGGGAGGAGAAACCTTTTGACCATGAGGGGACTTGGATACTGGAACAGGTTATCCAAAGGGGGTCGTGCACTCTCCATCCTTGGAGGATTTGAGGCCAGATTGAACGAAACCCTGAGTAACTGCAAGGCTCATCCTGCTTTAAGTAGGACATTGGACTAGGTCACTTCTTGAGATCCGCTCTAACTTGAATTATTCTGTGATTCCATGTGATTTTATTATTGTTATTTTCTTTTCTGTAAGAGGTTGAAAGACTGTTGTAGAAAGTGTCCTTTACAGAGATTAAATTCAGTATCATATCAGTCTTAAGTACTTTCACTTGTGCTAAATGCAATTTGATATACATGAAACAAATTGTGTCCAACACAGAAGACTTCAATGTTCTTGATTCTATCATCTCAAGACATTTAGATAATTATATATTTTTCCTCAAATAAAAATAGTTCCCTGATGATTTTGGCAAATATTTATTCATCTTCCCTGTTTTAACTGGTAATTAAGTGAATGGAGCATGACTTCTTTATCAAATAAATACTTATTTTAGAAATTAAGGGTATAATTTGAAAATAAAAGGTAATTTTTGAGTTGAACTGATTACTTGTATTCAACCACTATTCATTATCTATTTTCGCTTTATGTCTTGCTGTTTAAAAGGATTGAAGAATATATTTCTAAACTCAGTGTTAGATTCAGTAATTACATTTTCTGGTTGGAAAGTTAAGTTCTTGAACAAAACTTACAATAGGCTCAAGTGAGCTAAAAATAAACTCAGGCAGTTCATATTAACTGGGTAATAACAGGCAACAGCAAAAAGCAGTATCCAGCTATGATGAAAACAGGAAGTTCATTACACAAGCTGCCCTTTCTAGATAGGTATGAATTCTTAAAGGCTTAACTGAAATAATAATCCCTCAAAGTTTTTAATAAAAGCAGAGAGTTACCTATTGTTCATAGCTCAGTGGAGACGAAAAACATGCACCCCAGTACATTGTGAAAGATCTGCTGTGTTCTGGGAAACAACACTATTTCCATTTAGTTATCGGTAACCCTGATTTCAATTTTAAGTCACTATGGATTTGATCCTGCAAAGGGCTGAGCATCTGAGCCCTATCCAGCAAAGCTGCATAATGCTGTGAAGCCTGGGAGCATGGTGAGATTGAAATGCAGAAGTTGCCCCTGATTGACTGGGGTCAGAAGGGAGTGCTGAGCGCTTGTCATTGACGCGGAAGCTATCTGTGCTCCAGCATCTCCCAGGAAACCACATTCCCCCTCTGAAGCTGTAGTGTCCTCTCCACCTGAGGTGGCAACAGGGTCATTTCCTTAGAAGTGACAAGTGAAGCACTAGCTAGATCCAGACCACTCCTGGAGAGGTTTTGCTAGAGACATGCTACTCATTTTGTTTCTGTGGTAAGAGGCAGGTAAAAGAAATAGCCCCCCTGCTGCTGACCCAAGGTATCTAGAAAAGATCTGCATTTTCTCAGCCCCTTTTTCTGCTTGTGAGTTGGTGAAAAGTAGTTGTGTGCACAACCAAATTCCCGTTGCATGCGGTTAACACTTTCTCTGATATGTTAAGGGGACAAATTACAGCAGCTTAAGCACGCTGTGTTTCAAAGGTGCCACTTGCTTAGGTCAGGACCCAGCCAGACGGCAGTGATAGAAGTTCCCGGCCTGAGAAGGGACATGCCTCAGCCTAGCTATGGCCTTTCATCTGTCCTGTAGCATTGACTGATCCCTGCTGCCCTTTTGCCACTATTGTCCCTGCGTCACTGGGATGGCTCTGCGGGGAAGCTCTCACCCACCTTTCAGGAGACCACCCTTCCACAGTGTGGCTCTGCCTCCAAGGCCTGTAATAGGAATCCGTGCATATACGGTAAACATGATACAACACAGCTCTCTCCCACCCTGTGTATTCAGCATGCATTTGCATGACAAAAGAAATGTCACTGTGTATTTCTCTTGCCAAATGAAATCATGTTGGACTTTTATGTTTGCTCTGATTTGGGTGCTTTTTATTTAATGCTGCCCATCCAATAAAATGACCTCTGAAATTAAGATATTTGAAAGTCAGAATTGACTACTTCCACCCAGCAGGATAGAACGCAGCCATATTATTAAATAATGACAATGTTGATTTACTGTTAACAAATTCTTCATAGAAGCTAAACACATTAGACAGTCTATGCAGACAATACTGGTATAAACCCAGACCCATGGACGAACTATTGCCATTATGATCTTATCACACAATTTTGGTTCTCAGACGGAAAAAAGCTTCATGTATTTATTAAATGACTCTATGGTCTGCAAAGACTCCTTACCATGTTTCAGAAATACATAACCATAATGATTCTTGTGATATATGACAGGAGGAAGCTTCTTTGTAATCTTAAGATAAGGTTTCTTGTGGAATCTCCTCAGGTTTAAAGATTGGAAGTCATGTCATTCCTTGCTTAATTTGTCTATGGTTAACTCATGGATTACAATACGTATTTCCACTTTTAACCATGTATTGCTCCAACATATTTCTTTTTGCTGCTTGTGGTGGGTTGACCCTGGCTAGACCCCAGGTGCTCATCAAAGCTGCTCTATCACTCCCCTCCTCAGCTGGGGAAGGGAAGAGAAAAAATAATGAAAGGCTTGTGGGTCGAGATAAGGACAGAAGAGATCACTCACCAGTTTCTTTCATGGGCAAAACACACTCAAATTGGGGAAAAAATAATTTAATTTATTGCCAATCAAATCAGGGTAGGATAATGAGAAACAAAACCAAATCTTAAGAACACCTTCACCCCACCCTTCCCTTCTTCCCAGGCTTAACTTTACTCCCCATTTTCTCTACCTTCTCCCCCAAAGGGGTGCAGGGGGGACGGGGAACGGGTCTTGTGGTCAGTTGTATCTGTCACTCCTTCCTCCTCAGGGAAGGACTCCTCACAGTCTTCCCCTGCTTAGTGTGGGGTTCCTCTAATGGGAGACAGTTCCCTATGAACTTCTCCAATGTGAGTCCTTCCCATGGGCTACAGTTCTTCATGAACTGCTCCAGTGTGGGTCCCTTCCACGGGGTGCAGTCCTTCAGGAACAGACTGCTCCAGTGTGGGTCCCCCACGGGGTCACAAGTCCTGCCAGCAAACCTGCTCCAGCGTGGGCTCCTCTCTCCATGTGTCCACAGGTCCTGTCAGGAGCCTGCTCCAGTGCGGGCTTCCCACGGGGTCACAGCCTCCTTTGGACATCCACCTGCTCTGGCGTGGGATCCTCCATGGGCTGCAGGTGGATTCTGCTCCACCGTTAACCTCCATGGGCTGCAGGGGCACAGCCTGCCTCACCATGATCTGCACCAGGGGCTACAGGGGAATCTCTGCTCTGGCACCTGGAGCACCTCCTCCCCCTCCTTCTTCACTGACCTTGGGGGCTGCAGAGTTGTTTCTCTCACATGTTCTCACTCCTCTCTCTGGCTGCTCTTGCTGTTGCACAGCAACTTTTTCCCTTCTTAAATACATTATCCCAGAGGCGCTACCACTGTCGCTGATGGGCTCACCCTTGGCCAGCGATGGGTCTGTCTTGGAGCCAGCTGGCACTGGGTCTATCAGACACAGGGGAAGCTTCTGGCAGCTTCTCACAGAAGCCACCCCTGTAGCCCCCCCCCGCTACCAAAACCTTGCCACACAAACCCAATACATTGCTGCTTTTGCTGTGCTAAGTCCAGCTTGGATTGCTGTGGCTGGTACAAACACATGAGAAAATGCTGTTCTCTCAAGCCTGAAACCTAAAATGGAATGCCTTCAAGTGAGGGGAAGGAGGAGAAGATGATGACATGTATGCAAAATTATGAGTGACCTGTTGATATGACATCTTTTTGATGTGTAGCACTTTACATTTAAAACATTTAGTTTTAACATTTTGTGATGGAAAGTTTCATTATAGTGATGTGGAAAAGAGGATTGTTGGCTTTTGCTATGGGAGAGAGGAAAATGTGAAGGAGTGAGAAAGTGTGTGTTCCATTGAGGACCATATGGACACGTGGGCAGTAAAGTTGAATGACTGATGTGTCACAGAGGTGAAGGAGGAGGAGACGAAGGTGTCAGGCAGCCAGCAGTGACCACAGTTAGTGGCAGATCTGAACCTCTGGCCCAGATCTTGCTGTTCCTATCTGCAGTAAGGGAAAGAGGATGCTGGATTTCTTGCCCTGGGATTTCTCTTTCATGTCTTCGGTGTTTGCAATCTATTAAGTAATTTTTTTCTAACAGATAGTTCTTAAGCATCCCTTTTATTTCATTAGATGGCCAAAACCTGTGGTAAAACTAAATAACAATGCTTGTGATTTTTTTTGCGTTCTTTGCATTTTTTATACCATTCAGGTTGAGATTACACTGGGTGCTATTTAGGTCAGAGTGTGTGGGGACACAGCTGCTGAAAGTTTCTTTGAAGGAGCTTTTTTAAGGCCTGAGGAATTTGGGATGTGACTGGCAAAGGAACTTTACTAGGTCTTTTTACCTTCATTATGCCTTCTTGTGAAGGACTCCCTTTTCAACTTGTGGTTGGATTTTGAATGCTTGGAGAGTTCTCCACTCCCCCATCTGCTTTTGAAAAACCATAATTAAACTGCAAAGATTTAAGGCCTGACACTGATATGGCACACTCTCAGTGGTTTTGACAGATAAACATGGAGAAATGCCAAATAAGAGAATTGTGGGTGAGGTCCCGTCTCTGAATTGCTGTTTCGTTGTCTCCTGCTGACAGAATACTGAGAAGGGAGAGGCAAGGAGGCCTTTCCGACTGCAGACGCTTCTCCTTTGCAGAGTACCTGTGTGAAACACTGCTGCGGTGGATTGTGGCAGAAGGGACAAAAAACCCCTCAGCTGCTGCTGGGATGGAAGGGACAACGACAGAAAGGTAAGTGCCTAAAGAAAGGCATGGGACAGGGAAGGAGCACATCTGGAAGGAGAAGACCTAGAAAGAAAGTTATAACTGCAAATGACAGTGATAATTAGAATTTTAACATGTTAGGGTAGAGGTGGGGGAATAGTTATTATTTTCCAAGATAATTTTTGGAAGGACTGAAGCAATTATTTACTTTATACAGTTTTCTATATACTTTATATATACAGCCCTTGATATATTTTACCAAAATTAGAAAAAAATATTAAAACAATGCAATCTGAAATGTCCACAAGAGATGAAAATTTTTAATAAAATTATGATTTCCTGAAAAAATTATCAACTTCGTTGGAAATTTTTTTTCCCAAAATTGCTGATCAAAAAAACTTGAAACCTTCTCTTATTGTATTCCCTAGTTTTGCCTACTGCAGTGCAGGATCATTCCCAAATTAATCTAGATGCTAGTGCTTATTTAATCTACTATTACACCAATTAATTTCATTTCAGAGACCAATTAAAGTTTTCCCTACTATTAAACTTCAATGTGCATAACTTAATTTTTCCTTGGTATTTGTGTAATACTCTCTTGTATCTATCTAAATGATTCTGCTAATGAACCAGTGTAGAGTTTGCACATTTTAAATATTTGTTGTAGATGTAATCGTAATTTAGCTGTCATTTAGCCAGCACTAAACATGTATTTCTCTTTTCATATTTTCTTTTAGTTTAGTCTCCCCTAATTATTCCCATAGCTTTTCTTTGAACTTAATCCAATTTGTCTACATTTTCCTGGTAATTAGGTGCTGATAGCAGAAAAGCATTTGGACAAATTCCACCTGTTATGTGAAGAATCATCTCCTTTTATTTCTTTGAACCTGTCTCCTACTAGTTTTTGTTAATGGCCCCTATTTCTTCTGTTTGAAAAAACAGTAAGCACTTGATTTCTAGCCACCTTCCCACATGTAGTGTGATCATTTTGCATTCTGGAACCCCTTTATAGTTAATTTCTTTTGAATTCCAAAATTACTTGCCCTGTTATTTTTGTATGGGAAGGAAGTTAGATTTGTTCTGCTAGTGGTTTCTGGAGCAGTATGGTTTTCTTTCTTCAGCAGTAGAACTGTTTCCGGCTTCCCCTAAACTTCTGCTATTTATTTAGTTATAAATTCTTTACCTAATAACTTTGGCAGTTTTTAACACTTGCCCCTCATCTATGAGTATGCACACAGCTAATCTGTTAAAATAATGTTAGTGTGACAAAGTGAAGATCTCAAAGGAAAAACAGAGTTGCAGTTACCCAGGCAATACTGATTTTGAGACCTCCTTCACTTGTATGATGTATCTTTAATTTATTATTATACTCTTTTTTTTTCCTTTTATGTAAGATTCTGTCTCAATAAATGCAAGGATGGATAACACCAAGTGACAAAAGTCTTCCACATCTCTTCCTTATCCTTTAGCTGTAGTATCCTTAGTTTGCAGGCAAGGAAAATATTTGAGAAAGAACTTTTTATGAGATGACATAACAGACTTTTGCTGTCAATTAGGATAATGTCTGTCAGTGTGGAGACTCCCAGCACTGCTCCGGTCTTCAGAGGTGGCCATGAGAATGCCTGGGAATGCACACTTTGGAATGACCTTGCTACAGAACTGAGTGGTCATATCACACCCCTGAAAGTTAGCACTTCAAGAGAGACATACCAAAAATGAGGACTGCAAAATATTTCTTTCTTGGGGGCAGGGAGGAAAATCTGGAGATTTCTGTGAAATCTGTGGAAGAGTCAGGAATGGAAATGAATTCATCTGACTGAATTTCTGCTTCCTAAACTGTAAGTCTACTCTTACCTTGAAGTCCCCCTGCCAGTCGCTGTAATGCTTGAAGCCACGTAGAAAATGAGGCAGGGACAGAATCAAGAATATTAATGGCCCTGGTCTGTGTGTAGGTACGGTTCTTTCTTTCAGCTGTGTCAGGTAAGGAGGATATCAGAAAAATCAGGATGTGAATGTATAATTTAAACCAAATTGTTCTCCTTGTGGATGATGGACATTACTCTTGCTTGGCCAGTCTTAATTCTGGACTTCCCAAGCTTTGAGTGCTAGATCCTAAAAATTATTCTTCAGATGTTAGTTTAGGGAAAGAAGGAAGGAAAGAAGTGAAATTAGTCAGTTCATTAGAAGATAGAAGTTGGGCTGCTTCTCATTGCTTTTATGTATGGTTTTAACACCCTCAATTCGTTGAACTGGTTTCTGCAAATTCATTTAATGAAATGAAGGTTAATTGCTTCAGTATCTATCTGCTACTCTTTGTAGGCCAAGCAGTGTAAGATGATGTGACCCATAACACACTGAAACTCTGTGATATATGCTATACAAACCCAGTAATTTTTAATGTGTTGATTTTAGGAGTCATCCTGAGGTTGTCTAGAAAACCAGTGCTGGTCTGTATTGTCAATGAACCTGCAAGGGTGGCTTGAGGTGAGGCCACCTGGTGTCATGCATGATGTACAGATCTCTCTGGTATGGTGAGCGTGTATAGCTGTCACGCTGGACTGGAAGTGTGTAACTGCTTTCTGCATTTTCTTTCTTAATATATCTAAGTAATGCTAATCTGCTTAATACATCTTTGCCACTTTAAAAAAAAAAAAAAATTCTTTCCTCTTCTTATCAAGAGGAACATGTATTGCAAGTAGGACAATGTTATGTCCTGAGATACATTTTGTTATTCTCTTTCTCCCCACCAGACCTTTCATTTCTCATTCTGCCATTCTGTGGCAATTTTATGCTTGGCTTGTGCATGACTTTGCATGTGCTTACATGAGTTTTACAGCACTGCTCCCCCTTGCCTGTAAACCAGTGCCTCCTAAGTGCTTCATGCCCTTTTTTCTTCCTTCTCTAAGTGCCTGTAGAGCTGTGTTCTGGCTGCTGGAAAGAGCTGTGCTGCAGGAGGAACTGGGAAGGGCAAAAACCAGGCAGTAGGTGAGTACCAGCCAGTGCAACGATAAAAGTGCTTGTCTATGTAAATGGTGTACTTGATTTTTTTCAGTATTTTTGCAAAAAAAGCAGACACCATAGTAGCAGAACATACAAATTGGTAAATAAAGCCTGGTTCAGTTCTGGCTGCAGAGTGATTCCCTGAAGTGGTAGGGATTTTCTTCATCTCACAGTGGATTATTGTATAGTAGCCCATGTTTTATCAAATGTGAGATGAGAACCTTAAAGCTTTGCTTTAAGATGATAAGCTTTTCTCTCAGTGAAAGATTACGAATGTTCCAGGCAGAGTGACAAAAATTGACAGGTGATTTGAAAGCATTTAGAAATCAGGTCTTAAGGACTGGTCTATGGCAGAGTAGTTGGACAAAGAAACAAAACCTGTAACTACTGTAGATTATCATAGCTGTTCTGCGTTACGATTTAAAGTGAGATAATTTAAGGAAGTCTGTGATAAAGATTATTCCTTCCAGACTGTAGCCATAGAAGGATGACAGGAAAACTGAGGAAAGTTTGTATTCAATGAGGTTTGTGAAAAAAAACAAAGACCCTTTCTCTATTTTGTGAACTTTTGATTAACAAGTATTTGTGAGGACTGGGAATTTCTGCAAATTAATTTTAGCAAAGTAGATTTTGGTCATACTAAATGGTTCCACTAATGCATTTATGTAATTTTTCATTGCTCATGGTTCTGCTATGACAAAAGAACTTGACATTTTGGCATCCAATAATATTTTTGCTTTGATCTTGTAACCAAATGATGCTAGCCACAAAATTATTTTAATTTTGTCATGATTGCACTTGGCATACTTACTATTCATTTTGGTTTTGGTACTCACAGCATTGAAACTTAACCCGAATAACCAATAATATCTTTGCAATAATGTCAAGCAATATTTGGCAATTATTTCACTGTATGATCCAGTAAGGAGTTTGACACTGACCTTCTTGCATCTAAGAATAATTGTGAGTTTATGAAACCAAGAGTGGAATTATAAACTAAACAGCTAGTCACCTCTGACAGGAACATAACAATTATACTCTTTCAATAATCGGTAGTTTTAACTGGAAAACAATACATAACAATACATAAAAGTAAGGGGTGAATAGTAGGCCAGATAATTCCTACCAAAGAGGGTAAGAGGGTAGCTAGGCAAGACTTCATGTTTTGGGCTTCACGTTTCGGCTTAGTTCTGTTTCATGTTAGTGTACATAACTGGGTTTTACAGCATCCTTGAAGTCAATCAGCCTCCTGTGGAATTAAAAAAAATGGTTAATTGATGTGTATTGCTCTATTTGAGGCCACTAATATAATGGGTGTGTAAATAGTGATTGCAAAGGGACAGAAAGAGATCTATACAACCTTGAGTTTTGTATAACCGGGAATTTTTAAAATAGTCTTTTGGTCTTTTTTTGCTAAATGAAGAAAAGACCAATTATTCTGAAACGTAGCCATCCTAGAAGTACAGGTGAGTCTAACAGGTAAGTAAGCAAACAATACATTGCTTGTGAAAAGAGTAGTTGTTACTACCCAGCTGAGGTCACAGTTTAGGAAAACAGTTATGAAGTAATGTAATTTGTCTGATCATTCCTATTGATCTTGATAGGAGGTCTGTAATGGTTATTATTGACATATAAGAGTTAGCAAAGTCTGTGACAGAGTCAGTTAAAGGTATTTGGTAAGGAGAAATGATAATTAGCTCAAGGGTTTTAGTCTGGTTAGATTGGATTTAAAATCTCACGTACTTATTTCCTTTTAGGACTAGTTTACGTGTCTTTACCTATTTCAGGAACCAGGTAATATTATCTCTTCTTTATAACTTGCAGGTAGAATGAATATGGCATAAAAGCTTGTTTACTGAAAGGATTCATAATATCAGCACAGAAGTAACTAGGTGATGGTTTTAGTGTCATTAGTATGGTGGTAGATGATAGTATTGTTATCATCATCATCATCATCATCTCAGATTTTCACAAGATTTCCAGCCAAATTTGTTGAAGCTGGATTTAGGTGCTAATATTTTCTGCCAGCTCCTAGTGATGAAGCATAGTTGGATAGGTACATACATTAAATTTCAGTGGCATTTTCCCATGGATAAATATACTTGAAGTTTTATGTCACATAGGAGAGTTCCAAGTCTGCCAAGAAATAAGAGTCATTAGGTAATTTTCTGTTTCCCATTGAATTCTATGATAATCCGAGAAGAAATTGCCTGGGTTGTGTTCTTTTCACATCACTAAAACTCAGAAGCAGAGTGGTATTTCCACAAATAAATATACAGCTTCAACATAAAAGAAACTTCCTGAAAAATATCAAAAATAATTTGCCAAAGATGAAGTATCAGATGATAAAAGTACTGCTTTGGTTTTGTTGCACAAGTCCAGGTCTATTTCAGATGCAAGAAGAAGAGTTTTAACACAATAGTTTCAACCATGAAACGAAACAGAGTCTATGGTTTATTGGTTAGTTTAAGATAACATATACAATAAACCTTTATGTCTGGCCAGATATATTTAAAACCAATTACAAGTAGCTGTTATTAAAAAGTTTTCAAGATGAAGGAGCCTTTCTGGTTTGTTTTGTAGAGGAAACATTATCATATTACCCAATAAAACACTTATCATAATTACTGCTGATGGCCCTAACCTCTGCATTTTACTTGGCAGAAAGCAGCATGGAACGTTGCTACTCTTTCTCTTGCTCCTGAGCCTCCACAGGAATGTCTAGCCAAGGTGGCTGTAGACACTTTTTTGGCATAGAAAGCATCACATTTTCTTCTGTCAAATCCAGATAGTTCATATATTCGTGTGAAATGTTGTTTTCACTCTTTTTTGGGATATCATTCTCAGCCTCCTATCAGCCACATACATTAGGAAAATAGGAAAAACTTGCAGTATCATTCTTAATAGGTGCAGATATTTATTTGCGTCACCCCCTGTCATATTGATATTCTGGCTTGCAATATGAAGGACACTACTTTAATACGGCTTTTAACTTGACACTCAGAAATTGCAGCCTCTGCTTTCTTATAGATGGATCCTAAAGAGGAATTATGAACAAGTTAAAATATTTTGTAATTTCTCTCCAAGCATTCATTCTGTGCAGGAAGGATGGATAAACAAGTTTCACTAATAACCTGAATTGCATAATATATTAATTATAATGAATTCTAACAAAAAAAGTTCTAAGCATTTTTGATTCATAACTGCCATTCTTTGTCTTAAGCATGCACTTTTGATGTATACTTAGAGCCACTCCTGTCTTGTCTTTTCCTTAGCTCATAAACTTGCCTTTGAAGGTGGAGAAAATACAATCATTGGAGACTGACTCCTAGAACTGCAAATTGCTTTTTGGTGCATTTTCAAATTAATTCTGCCCAGTCTTTGTGACAGCTAAAATTCTTTCAGTAAAGTCTACTGGACGTTATTTAAATTGCAGACACTGAATCTCATGTGGTTGTATGATGAAGGCATACATGCTTTGTGGAAAGAGAGTAGTCCTTAGAAGGAGTTTCCTATTTAAACATTTACTCAAATACTTAAAGTTTTGAATATTGTAATTTCCATATGACAGAAGCACATTAATTATGTTAAAATATGGTAAGAGGTGCAAAACCAATCTACCTTCCCTAGAACTTTTCATGACTTCCTGACTCTTGCCCTTCTTTTGTTTGTATGCAGTAAATCATTCTGAAGAACAGAAATTGATGGCTGTCTTGGTGGACTTTTGCTTTCTTCAGTCTCCTAGAGGATGTTGCAGTTGTCAAATGTGGGAATTGCCCATAGCAGAACTGGTAAAGAAGATGATTTATGGATCAAAGATGTTGCTGGGGAGTGTTAACAAGTGGTCTGTCATTTATGTAAGACCTATTTTTTAATGACTGTTTTGCATTCTTAAATGGGACTTGGCCACAAAAAAACTTTTGCGATAATCTTCTACAGAACGGTGACTATCTTTCTCCATTTCTCCATTTCCTCTTTAAATTTTCTAGGTTGTTATGTTTCCTCTTTCATGCCTTGTGAGGCTCAGAGTGAATGCAGTATTCAGCTATTCTGACATCCAAATATTTCAAACAGTATCTCTGTGCTCAAGAAGTCTTATTTTTCAGTGAAGTGTATTTGTTCTTTTATTAATACCTTGTTTAATACCATCCTACCATTCAAATTCAAGCTGATGAATATTCAGAAAATATTTGCACAGAAACACTTCCATTTTTATCCTGTCCTGGTAGAGGAATCCTTGCATTAAGCAAATCTCCTTTCTTTTAACCCTCCTCCAGTCCACTGAAAGTCAATAGGCTGATGATGTTGCAGCAACTGCTTTTCTTGCTGCCAGGCTGAGAAAAAGTCTATCTACAAAAGCATTCTTCTGTCTACAATTACTTGCATGTGCTCTTACCTCTCTTTCTTCCTGAGCTGAGAGAGACTGCAGAAAAGAGGTCCGTGTTGGCCACTTACCAGTCTCTAAAAATGTCCAGTGCTGAGATGTGTTCAGGTTCTGTTCAGATTGACTGCTTGAATTTTGTGTCTGACCTGACTTGCAGTAGGAAGTTTTTGAATGTATTTGATAATCCAGAGAGAGCTTGGAGCTTGGGTTGTGGAATTTAATAGTTGCTGTTCTAATTAAAACTGCTGCATCAAAAAACTCTTTGTGAGCAGAGTTGTCTGATGAATGCTGAACTGAGGTTCTTCCTTTGTTTGTGAAAATTTTGTCATCCAAAACCTGAAATAGAAGTTTCTAGTCAAAAAGCAGGTATTACAGATGTTTATAATTGGGCTGGGTACAAAAAAATGATTAAATTTCTACATTTTGAATGTAAAGATTCAGAACTCTGGTTTATCTTGAAGACAGAAATGTATTTATTTTACAGTTTACAAACAAGAAAATCATGACACAGTATCTAAAACCAAGATAAATTCCTAAATGAAACATATTAACATATTCCCCAAGGGGATGTCTCCACAGTGTTATTTTTACCTGCTACTCTAAACATTTTATAAGAAGCTTTTCCTATTTCAACAGAAGGATCAGTTGTTTGGAAAGTTACAAGTGGGCTTCTTTTGATCAGTACTTTTGATAGGTGTTTATCATAACTCTTGGCTCTGAGGCTAGTGCTAAAAAATAGAAAAGGAACATGCCATTGTTAAATGACAGATGTTAAAAACCCAAGCAATTAACTGTGAGCATTAGGCATGGAATTAAGCTGACTTTTATATACATACTTTGTTTATATGTAATCTTCAAGAACAGTCTTTCATAGGTATGAAGCTGCTGCTATATAGGTAAGATTTGTCTATGGCTTGTAAGTTTGACAGAAGAATTTTAAAAAGTCTCCTGTGTTGTGTGAAATAACTTGGGCAATGCTTGCAAAGATGTATGCTTGCAAAACAATTGCTTCTGCTGCTATGAATAGTGCAGTTCCCAGGTCAGTCATTGACTTATGTAGACCTTTAGATGGTCCTGAGCAACTTGATTACATAGGAAAGATGATATTGGTGAAGAAGAGGTTATAGCAAATGTTTTTGTTTCTTGCAAACTTAAGTAAACTTGAAGTTCCCTTAATGTGAAATGACTAAATTATATATTACTTAGAATTCACAGTCTCATTTCCTTCTTATGCCCATTCCCTCACTTTTTCATGTTTCAAGAAATGTTAAAGCACCTGACAATTATTAACTGACATTTTGGAAATATTTAGACAAGAGTACCTGGGTTCCATAGTCTAGTAATTGTACTCAGAAAAATGACTCTTGTACCCAAAGATGGAGAAATGTTATGAGGAATGATATTGTTCTTGATGAATAATGGGATTTTACAAGAAAAAAAGACTCTGAAGTTGATAGCAAAATTCTTATATCTGCCAGTAGGACTGAGATTTCATGAGCTTTTTGAATATTTTTAATTTTTTTACTAGCCAACAAGAAATTTTGGAATCACTCTATGGTGAAAATGATAATTACTTTTATAACATTGAAACCTCAGGTAGTAATTTTAGTTGAATGGACTACTTAAGAGAAGTTATTTTTTAACTTGATTTCAACATTTTTGAAGAAGAGACTTATACTGTGTCATTGTCTGACCATCTGCCTCTTTTTCACTACCATCTTTTGAATTTCTTAGTCAAATTCAACCAAATCTGAGTTACCTGTAAGAGTTCTAGTTTAGTTTATGTTCTTTCAAGTCATGTGAAAAATTAGGAGCTGCATAAAACTAAAACTCAAATTAGTGTGCTGTTGAGGAAAGGGTAGGCAGAAAGCAAACACTATATATTTTACTAGGCAACAGTGGGCTAAGTCTAACTTTGGACTATCCACACTGCATGAGCTCTCTTGCCTGGTTGGGGTGGCATGATGAGAAATGGTGGTGTCAAGTGGGTTTATGGGATGAATGGAACCATCTTTCATTAGTTCTACTACTCACAGAAGAGCTCATTTGACTGGCATTTCTATAGCTACCTTAGTTCAAAAAGAGAAGATTTTAAAAACCAATATCATATGCTTTATTAAACTCAAGTCTTAAGTAAGGCTATATATAATCATTTTAATTTCTGAGGCTTCACAAGTAATCCTACTTAAATATATAGAGAAGATTTATCATAAGATGTTAACGCCATTTTTTTGATTATCACTTACTGAGGCTTCAGAGTACTCACTTCAAAGTGCTTAAAAGCCAAATGTGTTTTTTTTTCTTGTCACAGCATCCAGTAACCTAATAAAAGACAGATTATGCTGATTTACTGTGAAGCACAAGGGATAACTAAAATATAAATTTTTTTACATAGGATTGTGAGTTATTCCAGGACTACAGGCAATGTAGATAATTTTGTATTACAGGTACAGAACATTCATGTTTTTTAAAAATAATATTTTGCTTCAGTATGACAAAGGACATGTCAGAAAGGAAGCTTTGCCTTCAAACTTAGTCACAGGGACTCATGCTCATTTGGCATTTCTGCTAGAGGAATCTCTCTAAAGACATACTCTCTGGTGAAGCACTGTCCTGCATGGCCTTTGGTAGGTGGCCACAAGAATGCTGCCCATCAGAGTCTTTTGCTCTCTGAACATAATGCTGTCTGTCAGGCAATCTACAGCTGTCCACCCTGGTTGTGCTGGTGTACCAGCAGGCTGTTTTATGCCACTCTAAGCCCTTGGGCATTCTTGAATGCATGTCTGGTGTCCTCCTTGCAGTTCCTCTGTAGGAACAGAGACTTCTCAAGGCACCACAAGGGAGCCTTCAAAAGTCAAGTTAGACCTGTTCTTTGGCTTGCCAGCACATTTTGGGTCACTACTGAAGCTGTGAATTTCACTGTTTGAGAAAGTTTCAGTGGCAAATAATTTTCCTTTAGGTGAGAACCTTTTAGGTAGCCCATAGAAGATTCTGAAAGGAAGAGCAGAGTCATTTAATTCTGATGTAACCTGACAGAGTCAGGGTAATGGGTGCTGAGTGACTGGTGTGGCTGAAAGAGTTGGGCTGATACACTTAAAACTTGCTGAAGACATTCAGACATCAGTTAAAAATGGCAAAGGTGTCTTGCAATAGCCAGACCTGAAAGCTATGCTTATGAGAAAGAACCATGGCTATGTCATATGTAAAAATGATAATTTTAGTGACGTCTGTATTTGCAGCTAAAAATTGTTGAGATTTTCTTGGAGTCAAAATACCAGTACAGGTAACTCAGCCTTCAAGAATTTTGTTCTCAGCTTCAGAAATTTTCCACCTTGTGTTTAGTTCCATCTTGGCAAAGCACTGAAACAGCTGGGCTGTAGGACTAATTGTGCCACACCTAGAAGATGCATGCAACTGACTTTCCTCAATGTGCACTGGATTTTCAGTCTACAGTATCTTCTGAATTCTGCCAGCACTTTCAGGTAGCTGTTCAGAGAAGATGGGAGGGAGAGTAGACCTGCAAGGACATGAATAGAAGTGGCTGAGACGTTGCTGCAGCAGAACCCTCTGGGACCAGACTACAGTTTGTGTTTGGCTACTGTTCTGTGTCAATTTGTGATTAGAGCAGGCTGGTAAAACAGTACTGAAAATTTACCAGTTCTGGCATAAAAACCTTATCCCTAGCCTATCAAAAAAAGGATGAGAAAATAACATTTGTGTTATAAGCTACATTTTAACTCTTACTTAGACACAATGAAGGAAACTAATTCTCCAATTAAAATTGGCCTAACACTAAAGTTGGTGCTCAGCGAGTTTAATAGTTCTCTGCTGCAAGGAGTGGCAAATGTGCCAGAACATACTGGATTATATCAGAGCATGGCTCTTATACTACTACTATCCACTTCACACAAACTTCAAAGCTCTTGCCTATGAAGCTGCCAGAACCTGGTTGTGGGACTGCAAGACACTGGCTGCATTTGTGGGGAGAAATCTTCTCCATCAAGTGTTAACCAGAGCCTCTCTAGCAAGCAGTAAGAGTTTTGGCAACCCCTCATTCAGAGGGACTTGATCCCCTAGATCAAGTTAGGGGCTCCACTGAATTCAATCTGAATGAATGTATGTGAGTTTTGAAGTTATGAATATTGAAGTCCTTACAACACAAATTAGTAACTGGACTCCAAACTATAATTTTATATAGATCTTTAAGCCTTAAACAAGGACATTCACCAGTGATATTTCCTGCTGACCCTAGAGAAGAGCAGCCTTTCCTGAGCATCCCATATATAGCAACCTGGTTTTGGAGAGTAAGAACTCTCCTGGTATCTGCTGAAGTATGAGATGATTTGATTAGATGGTCCAGGTTTCATTTACACGTGAACTTTTGAGACAGCTAACATCCCACTTTGAAAACTATTACTAAATTTTAAAATGAGAGAAAATGTAACATCAATATTTATGCTTGTAGAGGACTGCCCAGACTGTTTTGCGATATATAGTACTGGGGTGATGAAGCCATAGGTCAGACATGAATCTGGAAATGTTTGCCTATTGTCAGGACTCACTGGACTTCATTTTGAGTAATGACTCTCTGTGAAGGAGGAAAGGAGTGGCCAGGGCACATTGGCATGGCAGAGCTGATAGGTCACTAAATTGGCTAGTGGGTATGGCAGCTACTCGTGGTGCCTGGCAGGCTTGTATGTACCAGCAAGGGAGTAGTCAAGGAGTAGACCAGCTAGATGTTGTTGAGAACAAAAGCCATCAGCAGGAGCTCTGCTCTTGGCAGAGCTGGAGTAACTAGAAGAGCCTTGGGAAACTGCAACAACAGATCAACCATCTGCTGAAGTTATCTGAGAAGTATAATGTGGATGGCCATGCCCAGTGAAGGAGGGTAATAGCAGTTACTTCAGTGACCACTTACACCTATGGGAAGGGAAATAGTACAGGACATTTGCTGGAATACCCTAGGAAAGGGGGGAGGCTAGCTGATGGTAGTTTTGATCACTGTACCTCATGTCTCCCAAAATCATCTTTGGTTATGTTGTCATCTCCAAAGCCACTGAAGTTCTGCTTGTTTATAAACCTTTTGAGTGATCTGCTGCATGTCAGTGTGCATGTTTTCTCAGTTTTGGGCATAAATTATGCTTCATGCAGCATAATATAATTCCCTAGGCTTTCGGGTGGGAGTATTTAAGAATTTTACTAGAAAGGTCTAGAAACTGAACAAATACAAACTGATCAGTATGGGACAGAAGAGTCACCTAGTGACTGAAAGTATAGGAAATATTCCACTCTGTAGTATTCTGTTTTCAGTAGCATGGCTGTACCATTTTGCACTCTTAAATTCTTTCTTGCTTCTTCACAAGCATTAGAAAGCACCTGTTCTCTCAGTTATACTGGAGCTATGAAAATAATTATGGGGTCTCAACATACCAGAAGTGAAGCATTAGTTTAGGAAAATCATCAGCAACTGAAAATAATGTAAGAATTGTATCAGACTAGACTGATATTCTTGTTACATAAGGGTAATTCTCATTATATGTTTGGATTACTGCAATGGCTTACATCCATAGTCTTCAAAATACTTCACTATATACTACAATTTTGAATACTTCTGTGAGATATTCTTTTTGTCATTTCTGTTATGGACCTCTTACATCTGAATAGCCCTGGAAAAATAAAAAGTGTCCTTCAGTCTCAATGGGAGGAATGGGTGAATGATGACGACATCATGCAGTCCAGCCTGTTTTTCCAAAGAAATGATGCATAGGTAAGTTAAGTAATTGCTGATGCAGGTATCTGAGGCAAAATTTGGAATGAAACTCAGGTATGAGTCCTGGTTCTCACTGTCATTGCTAGGCATTATATACAGTGCATTTACAGGTCCACTGTACGATATTACTTATGAAGTGTAATAGATAGAAATTTTTGTGGTGTTTAAACTTGACTGGCATTAACAAAAGACTATGGGTGGTGTCACCCATAACTGGTATTCTTGGATACATTTCATCATAAGAACTCTCTTTCCAAAAGGCTGTTTGGCTGTAACAGTTCCTTGGGTCCAAGTTTTCTGCACTGGATGACTGTCTTCAGCTAAAATGATTACTTTTCTTAAGTTCAGCTAGTATGAAACCAAGCTGTTTGCAAGAATGTTATTCCATCCATTATGGCTGCATAATGCTTTTGCTGGGTAAACTCTAGAGCATTTATTTTAATTTAGCAGATATTTGAAATATGGTGGAGATGGGCCTGGTGACAAATATACACCTTCTTTAGTCTCTGTAGAAGCCTCAGTGTGGGCAAGGTACAGAATCCAATCACGTCTTAGGTTATGTATGCAAATAAGGGGATAAAATTTTCATCTAGCTTATCTGAAGATGTTGCATACTTGATCTCTAATATCCTGGTGATTTGGAAGGCCGTGCTAAGTTTTCTGTAGCACATCTACAGAACTGTGTGGAAATACAATGTTTATGAACTGACCAGTGCTGTATGGTAGATGTTGTAGTCTACCATCAGTATCTTCTGCTGCAGAGCTTCTCCCTTGCTGTGTGTCCTTACATGACCACTGACTCCCCAGCATGTGACAAGTCCCACATGGATGGTCCACAAGATTCCAGGAGTGGTTCAGTGCTCCAGAAAGGTTTGGGAACACTGATTCATCCCATAGATAGAAGAGGATTATCAAAGTTTTCCACTGTTTTTCTCTCCTGTTGCTGACGATGTTTGTGGAAGAATAGGATCACTGTCTTTTCTGTGTGATCAAATGCTTCTGCAGCTGGAGACAAGGCTAAGGGGAGGAAAAGGATGAAACAGCACTCCTCTTACTTTTTTTTTTTTTTTTTTTTTTTCCCATTAGCAATGTATTTACTTTTATTCTCAATGCATTTTTCAACTTTATAGAGAAAGCTGGGATTGGATGGTTGGAAAGACTCCACAACTTTCTTCCTTTGTCTGCAAAGTTAAGATTGCATCTCTGCTCAGAAGAATGAAAAACTTGAAGGCTTAGTTATATCTCGTGGTATTATCTTCTGGTTTCTTGGTACTTCCGTGCCCCCAGTGATGTTGAGGAATTTATATTAAACTTAGGGAAATAACAAATGTTTGTAGTATATTTAAAGGACTAGACACATTATTTAAAGGACTAGACATGTTAGTCCTTGTTATGCAGTAACATGCTTCCTTCTTTCTAATCAGCATGTTTGTAATGCCTTGTCCTGTCACTGGCCTGCCATGGAGTGGAGTGAACAATATGATGTCAGCCATGGAAAATCAAAATATACTAACTTGTATGCATTTGGAAATCTTCAGAACCAGGTGACATACATGAGGGTACTGGTAACAAATAAGGCAAATAGCCTGGAACTGGGGACAAAAGCCCTACATCAGAAGGTTCTCTTGTGCAAAGCTCTTTCCTCTCATACCTTCTGTACTGTGCCAGTGAGCAGTCAGCAGTATGGATTCTGCCTGTCTCAGCTAGCAGGAGGGAATTTAAGGGGCTGGACATGAGGATGATTGTCTTGAGCTATTGCTCTGAAACTGCCTGGTTGGCAGGAGCAGCAGCTCGATAACAGAAGAGACAGCTTTCACAGAGTCACAGAATAGTTGATGTTGGAAGGGGCCTCTGGAGATTGTCGGGTTCAACCACCCTGCTCAAAGCAGAGTCATCTAGACCAGGTTGCTCAGAACTGTGTCCAGTCAGGTTTTGAGTATTTCCAGGGATTGAGACTCCCCAGCTGCCCTGGGCAACCTGTTGCAGTGTTCTATCACTCCCACAGTAAAAGGCTTTTTCTTGTGTTTAAACTGAATTTCCCGAATTTCAGTCTTGTGTCCATTTCCTCTTGTCTTTTCACTGGGCATCTCTGATAAGAGTTTGGTTCTGTCTTCTTTGCCTCCCACCAGGTTTTTTTGCACATTGATAAGACATGTCCCCTACCCCCAGCCTTTACTTCTCCAGGCAAAACCAGTCCCTGTTCTCCCAGCCTTTCTTCTTATGTCAGACACTACGAACTCTTAATCATCTTCATGGCCCTTTGCTGGACTCACTCCAGTATCTCCATGCCTGTCTTACACAACACTCCAAATGTGGTCTCATCAGTGCTGAACTGTGAGTAATAATCACCTTCATTAAGCTGCTGGAGATGCTCTTCCTAGTGCAGCAGGGTGCTGCTGGCTGCCTTTCCTGCAAGAGTGACTTGCTGGCTCATTTCCACTTGTCAACCAGGACTTCAGGTCCTTTTTGAAAAGCTTCTTTCTAGTCAGGCAGTCCACAGCATGTACTGAGAGGTGCAAGACTTTGCATTTCACTTTGTTATATTTCCTAATATATCTGTTGGCCCATTTCTCTAGCCTGTTAATGCCCCTCTGAATGGCAGCACACTCTCTGGACCCATCACCCATTCCCACCAGTTTTGTATCAACTGCAAACATGCTGAGGGTGCACTCTCCCATCACCCAGGTCATTAATGAAGATACTAAATAGTATTGGACCCAGTACCAACCTGTGGGGTACACTGCTGCTGACTGGAATCCAGTTGGACTTCATACAGATGAACAGATGACAACCCTTTGAGCCCAATATTTCAGCCAGTTTTCAATCCACCTCACTGTCCATCTATCTAGTCCCTACTTCCTCAGTTTGTCTATGAGGATGGTATGTAAGGCTGTCGAAATCTTTGCTCCAGGCAAGTTGAACAACATCACCTGCTTTTCCCTCACACCAAGACAGTTATCACAGAAGGCTCTCAGGTTGGTCAGGTATAAATTCCCCTTCCTAAATCTGTGCTGAGTTTCCCTAATCACCTTCTTGTCATTCATATGTTTGTAAATGGTTCCCAGGAGGATTTGCTCCATCACCTTCCCAGGGATTGAAGTGAGGCTGACAAACCATAGTTCCCTGGATTCTTCTTCTTGCTCTTCTTGAAGACAGCAGTGACATTTGCTTTATTCCAGCTCTGAGGAACCTCACCCGATCCCTATGACCTTTCAGAGATTTTTGAGAGGGGCCTTGCAATGGTGTTGATGAGCTTCCCCAGTCCTTGTGGATGCGTTCTATCAGGACCCATGGACTTGTGTATGTTCAATTGCTTTAAATGTCCCGTAATGATCCTCCCTGATAGAGGAGAAATCTTCATTGCTCTAGTCTTTCCCACTGGTATCAGGGGCCTGGGATTCCTCAGGGCAAATCTTGCCAGTAAAGACCAAAACAAAGAAGGTACTGAGTGTCTTGGACATGTCGTTTGTCATGAGGTGCCATGGCCCATTCAGAAGCAGGCATACATTTTCCCTTCCTTTTTCTGCTCATATACTTGTAGAAGCCCTTCTCATTGACTTTCATGTCCCTTGCCGGTTTCATATCCAGATGGCCCTCAGCCTTCTTTATTCCATCTCTTCATTCTCAGGGAAGGGTTGCCTTACTCTGCTTCCACCTCTTGTATGCTTCGTTTCTGTGGTTTAGTTAGAGCTCCTTGTTCATCCATACAGGTCTCCTGCCACTTTTGCTTGATTTCCTGCTCACTGGAATGGACGAATCTTAAACATGGGGAAGGTGATTCTTGAAAATCAACCAACTCTACTGGACCCTTCTTCTCTCCAGAATGGTCACCCATCGGGATACTTTCAAGCAGATCCCTGAACAGGCCAAAGTCTGCTCTCCTGCATTCCAGGATTGTGATCCTGCTTTTTTAGTTTTTACCCTCCTCTCAGCATCCTGAAGTCCACCATCTCATGGTCACTGCAGCCAAGGCTGTCCCTGATCCTCACATTCCTGACCAGTTCTTCCTTGTTTGTAAATATAAGGTCCAGCAGAGACCTTGTTGTGTCCTCATTCACCTATGTCAGGAATTTATCATTAATGCCCCCCAGAAACCTTCTAAGTTGCTCGTGCCCTGCTGTATTGCCCTTCCAGTAGGTATTGGGGTAAAGTCCCCTCATTTACCTATAATATTCTAGTAGCAGAAATTTGGTAAAATACCAGAATGTAGGAGTATGTATTGTTAAGTACATTGCAATTAGCCATTCTCCCCCTCCTCTCTTGCACACCTGTGTATGAACAGCTAAAAAGCAGGCATAGACCTTTGTGTGGCATGTTTACATGTGCTTCATGTACATGAACATTTTAAGTGGTATGCATTTGTATTTTCAAAAATCCCTTACCAGATGACACCAGGCTCTGAGGGCTGCTGCCATATTTCTGAAGAATGGTAAGTTCCTGGAAAAGTACCAGTTAGGTTGAGATACAGAGTCAAAACCTTGTAAGACATTTGCTGGCCACATTCCAGTTATTTAGTGAAATGAATGCTGTTAGCCATTTATAATTGCTGATAACCTGAGTATATATCACTTATATAATAAAAATAGTGTAGTGTTTCCAGGGGACAGAGAAATATCTGCCATCAGGTGTTAGTCTTTGTCTGTAAAAAGTTCACAGGGTCCTGAGGATGAAATCCTTATTATGGTGGTGAAATATTCTCAGATGATTAGACTTCAGTGGAAGCAGAGTGAAATGAGTGCTGAACACTTCTCATAGTCCTACTTTGAATATTCAAGTTTGTATTTGCAATGTGAAGCTGCCTGTTCTCCATATCAATCTCCCTTCTTTTAAGAAATGCCGTGAAGTTGAGCTTTTTTTGAGTTTTCTGCCTCATGAGTTCAAACAGCTGCTCCAAAGACGTTATACTGTTGGTTAAGCAGTGCATAATCCATGTGGGTGGATGGTGGCTCTGCTTAGGTCTGACTTCTTTATGTATTTCCTTGAACACAAAGGTATGAAAAGCCTCATATAGGTTGTTTTATTCTTGACAATGGGTCTGTAACAGGATGTGCACAGACTAAAAGAAATATTAGTTTTACACTTGGAAACTAACAATTTTAGGCACGTGAGGTACAAGTGGAAGTTAGGCTGAAGCTCAGTGATGGATGGTGCTTTATTTTTACTCTGTTGCTATGATTTTTTCACTCCTTTATAAAAAGAGTGCTAGAGTCAAACAGAGACCTCTGGAGGAAGGGGCAAATTACTCCTTGGGATCATCTGAGCATGTAGGAGGAGAAAAAAGTTTTGATGCATGCTGGTCAGGAAGAGGAGGAATGTCTGAGACTGAAAGCTAGCTGAGGAGCTAGGAGATGGCCAAGGAGAGCAGGGAGCAAACACACAACTAGGCTTGAGGGATTTCTAAGGATCAGGAAGGCACTGCAACCTCAAGACAACAAGCTATTAGGTTGCCAGAAGGCTGAAAAGAAGGGATGTACTTCAGAACAATAAAATAAGCAGAGGATTTCTCATTGCAAACCATTTAAAAATTTCAATTCTGTCTTACTTCATCACTTGATTTATATCTATTATAAAAAGTTAACTCTTCTTGTTTGTATTTTAATAGGATCTGTCTTTTCACTTGGAAAATCCTTCCATTTTTTAGGAGCAAAGGAAGTTCATTTTACAAGCTTTAAGCAAATTTGCCTCACAATTCCTACTCAATTTGAAGTTTAGTCCTTAGCTTACCTGAAAAAGTGATTTTCAGATTTTTCAGAAACTGCCTCTAACTTTTCATTTTTCTAACCACATGTGGACTGCATTTAATTTTGAGGCTTAATAATGGAATACAAAATCTGTTTCTTTGTCTTGCATGAGATATGTGGGCTGGATGTCAACCAGATGTCAAACTTTCTGAAAATAGTTCCCCTTATGGGGAAGATGAGCAACCTTTCTGTGTTTTAAAGGAGATTCCTTATTTCATTAGTTTATCGCATGAATCAAACATTTGCAGAGTGATGCTAAAACATATACTGTTGATTAAACCTTGTTTTCAGTGTGGAACTCATCCTGAAGAAATATTGGTACTATCCAGAGACATTCACATGTGACAAAAGATTTAAAGCATGCTCTCTTCCAAGGTTTGTCCACAACTAAAGTAATACTTCTTGGTAGAACTAGAATTTTATGTACTTGCTGATAATAATTCCTCTTTCAGTTGCGAAAACAATTAAACAATTAGGTTGGAAAGGGCATATATTTTATTTCTGGCCACCATCTCAAATTGTGAAATTATCAATGTTTCTGATAGCTGTTCATTATCCCCTATGAAAGGGGAACAAGCCTCTGTCTCTCAATCAATTAAAAAAGCAGCAATGAAACTGCATTAGGAATATTTGCAAATGGGAAAAGTACAGTGCATTCAAATGATCTGACTTTTGAAAACATATAAACATTTATACTGATAAAACTCACACTGACTTTCCAGAAACACTGGCTCTCTTATTCCCTAACACAGTAAAGCATGCTGTACATAAACTGTACTGTTTTAAAAAAATGTGCAATCATGTTTATAGTCACTTTTATTCCATTGCCAAAAGAGTTCCAGAGTTATGGGACATATTTCATTTTTTCAGCCTTGAATATTTGGACCTACTGAAGCATATCTCCACAAAAATATTATCTCCGCTGTTAACTTAAGATAACAGTTATCTTAACTGTGCAGTTGAAGGGATCTTGAAACGTTTCCTCACTATTAGAAGTTAGTTTTCTACATTAGGTGAAGATTGCCTAATTGCAATTTCTAATTTCTTTAAGGATGATGAGGATGGGAGTGAAGCTTTCAATGACTAAATAACAACTTAAAAGGGTTTTTTTATGACACACTTAAAAATCATAACAACCTGCTCTTCAGTGTGCTGGAGTTAATGACGTAATGCTTTCTGTGAAAGGTAAGCTAGGAAAAAGAATTGACAACTGATTCATGCATCACAGTCTAATTCTTAAAACTACTTCACATCAAAGCAGAAAAACCACCAAGCATTTCATTCACCTTTCAAATACCTGAATTTGTATCAAAGCTGCAACAAACAAAGCTAAATGTAAACTGAGCCAGTTGCCTTCTCTGGAAAAAGCATTGGCCTTTCAGGAAATCACAGATGTTTGTGACAGGCTGAACTTCCAAGTCTGGATGTGGAACCTTTGCCTGAGGAATTTTGTGGAGGGTGAGGGTGTCAGTAGTACACCTGCTGCGTGAGCCTTGTGTAAGGGACTTGTCCATGGCTCTATCCTTAAGCTCTAGTTCTCTCTATTTCTCTAAATTTGTTAACTTGAATATGCCCTCTGCTAACTTGAGTGCACAGTCTGAAGAACATTCTTCTATTGGAAACAGATGGTACGGAAATTTGTTAAATATTGGTTCTGTTAAACCCAGACTACAAATTAATGTTAATTTGAGTTGAATGTGTGAAAAGACATACAAATTGATTTTTAAAAACACCTTAAGAATGAAGATGTTTAAAAAGGTATTCATTATCGGTTTTATCTCAATAAATTGAATATGATAATATAACAGTGAGGGCAACAGGAATGCTGAATGAAAGAAAATTGGATGAGAAATAGTATTTCCCTTTTCTATTATGTTTTCACCCATGAAAGATCATGAGCCAACTTCTGAGGCAATTAAAAGCTGCGTTGTCAAGAATATGGCATCCCCTATGGATTTCTGGTAACTGTACTGCAGGTCCACCATTTAATCACAACAAAACTGATCTTTTTAAGCTGCACCTAATAAATAGATGTTCATATTAAGTGACAGTAGTTTAAACTTGCACAGCTTTCAGCCCTGAAGCTTGTTATATTACATTTTTTCTCTGTATAAAGGTTCTACTCATAAACATGTTGCATTTATTTGTTCAGGTCTTGTCTTCCTTATATTGACAAGTAATAATGTACAGAGGCTTCATTTGGGTGGGTGGGGAGAGCAACTGAATATATCTAGGTCCTTTAATAAACTTTATATGTTATATTTTCTAATTGATTGTTCTTTGGTTTATTTTGGGGGAATGTTTTTTTTTCATAATTAGCTTTTAGAGCAGTGGTACTCAAATCCAACTTCTTTATTCCAATTAAGGCCTAGTCACTGCTGTCTAGACTGCAGTAATGATGTTGGTTGTTTTCCTGTAATAACCCTATTGATACGCCCCAAAATAGCACTGGCCCTTTTTTTTTCAAATAGCTGATGTTGGCTGATTGTACAAATAATGGACTGTCATCCATTACATGTAGTCTGGTTTTTGCCATAAAGGGAAACTGTGCATTAAAGATAAAAATCATCTTGAAAGGAAAGGGAAGGTTTTAGCCTAAAAGACGTTTTTCAGCCCTACTTGGGGAAACTGTCATTCAAGCTCTACATATCAGGGTTGTGTTGCTCTAGGGAATTATGTCTTCTCCTAGTCCCTCATGGCAAAAGGGTGAAGGCGAGAGCTGGGGTCTAATGAATTGAAGGCTGAGGGCAAATTCACCTTCCTGTGAAAACTGTTGTTTAATACCTTTTTAATAAGTTGGACATTAGCCTGAACCTTACTGTATTATTTCTTGCTATTATGTTTTACAAAAAGCTATCTTAGCTAGCTGAAGCACCAAAAAGACCTACTTCTGGGCACTAAGGAGTATGTACCTCTGTTACAAGTTGGACCAGTATGATGTAGGATTCTAAGTGCCCTGTCTGGCACTTGAATGTCTCTTGAGGCAATTACAGAGGATCACTGGCTATTTGGCATGGCAAGAAAAATTTCTGCAGTAGCCCCTCTATGGTGTCAACTTAGCTCAACACGTTCATACTTCTTTTCTTCAATTTGGAAATCTTCACCTCACTCTTTAATCTTAATGTTAGTCTTAACAAAAGGGCAGGAAAGTACAATTTCACAAAGGTGTCACAGGCTCAAGGTATATATTTTGAGCTTGAGTCTTATTTTGTATAGAGTCATATATCTGATTTAGTTGGAAGCTGTGTCAGAATGGGGTGCTCTAGTTGCTTTCTTCCTTTGTATGTGTGGAGAGACTTGCTTTACCGCTTTACCAGAAGATTTCTGGTACCTCTGGAGGTGTCATGGTATTATTGAAACTGTATGATCTGTTGTTTTGTCCCCTTTCTTGAGGCTATGCCAGGTTCTTGTAGATAAGTACCATATGAATATCCACAAAGTTTTGATCAAATATTAGCAATGATGGGAGGCCTTAGGTACCGCAAATGGTATGGGGGGATTTTGCTGGGCTGTTTTGTACTGGAATAAAGGAAGAAATCTGGTACAAGGACCTCTGTGCTAGATACGTAGATGAATACTTGGCTTTATACCAGCTGCTGCGATCAGGGGAATGCCGGTCAGCTGGATTCCTGTCCTGTAGGAAGAACAATCTCTGAATTTCCCCAAAGAATGGTGTGTCTCTGCACCATCTGTAATGACAGCCATTATTCTAACTGCACAAAAATCCTTCACAGGTGCATCTCTAGCTGGGAGAGAGACTTATCCTTTGTTTATTTTAATTTTTTTCCCCATTAGCATTCACGAGCTAATAAAGCAATAGGCACTATATATGTATTTGGAATTGCAGTACTTGTTACAGATAAGGAATTCACAAAAAAATCATGTGAGAGGAAGAAAGAGACATGACCGGCGTTGAGTGTATGCTTCCCACACAACAGAAAACCACAAATATGTGCAATTGATGAGCAGCTAAATCAAGTGCTCTGTTGGTGAACATACTAGTTTTGCATAAGGTACTCTGCTTGATTGCCTCTCAAGAACTTGTGCTATAAGTTCTTCTAGAAGGCTGAATTTGTTTCAGACCTTCCAGGGTGTTTAGGACAGTAACCCTACAAACAAGGAGATACTAGGCCAAGGGAATGGGACTATCTTGGGAGGCTGTACGTAAACTCATAGGCTATGCATCTTAAGTTGACCTCTGCTGTCTGGTGAGCTCATCAGGCAGGGAAGTAGGAGACCAGTACTCTCTTCCTGACTCTGCCAATCATCTACTGGTATTTCCTGGCAAATCACTTTATCTTTCTATGTTTCAGTTTCCCTGTTGCTTCAAACAAGAGATAATGCTATCTTGGGAATAAGTTTCACCTAGAAGAGTCAGGAAGCTCATCATAACAATAAGGTTTGTGCTTGTGATGTTACTACAGAAAGTACCACGAGTTTGTTTCAGAAAAAAATGTTCGTTGCTTCTAACCTATCAATTTCCTTTCTGCTGGGCCTTTCCACAGTGGTTGATCATGGATTCTAACTATCCAATTCCAAAGCAAAGCAGGGCTGAGTGTCTTCCATTAAGGTGAATTCAGTCAGAGACAGAAGTGAATAGAAATACTACACAATGCAATTGAATTTCTAAGAGTATTTTGTAGGATAATTTTTTGCTATCAAGGAACCAGAAAAAGTAGAAGACAATATTATTTAAGTCTATTCTTATTGATGGGATTTATGCAAATTTAAGATTCTATTATTTTTTGTAAAACTGGTACTGCTCCAGGGAGAGAAATTAGGTTTATCTGTCTTGTCAAGAAGCTCCAAAGATTTGAGGGGAAAAGAGTGAGGGAGAAAAGACATTCTGAAGTATATAACCACATAAATAATTAGATAATAAAGAATGGAGAGAAGAGAATGAAAACTCAAGGCTCATTTTTACATAAGATATTTTATAGTAATGAATTGGTGATAGCATAATGCCAACATTAATAATGCATATCTGTGTATTAAAGTATATTAAATTAACTCATATAGATGTGTTTCTTTTATCTGTGTCCATACTGAATTTAAGCCACAACAGTAAGACATCGATTATGGCTAGTCCTGAGTATGACAACTATGAGAACTGCAGACAAATGACTAGATCACTGACAAGGTCCTAATCTGAATTTAGCCTAACAACAGAGAAATTACTGGACATCAGATTAGAAATTCCTGAACATGATACAATAAAGTAAGAGGCTAGCAAAAGCAGCAGCTAGTACCATCAGGAATGGCAGAATCACCTGGATTAGAGTATCAAGATATTAATGTAACAACATTGGAAAAACAGTAAACAGGGGTGGTTGGTGTTTATTTGGGAGAGAATGAGGATGGTGAAACATAAGAGAGTGAGAGGGGGAAAAGGGAATGTAAGAGGTAGCAAGTTGTGATTAGTGCTGTCTGGGGATACCTGTTGGGCAGTCTTGTGTTTTATCACTGTGGACTAAACTAGGACAATAAACCAAACTTCTTTTTCTGACCATAGCACATGCATCAAACCTGCTTTCCTAGTGAGGAGGACCAGGGGGAACAGCATGCTTTGCTTAGCCAGCCAGGGAACACCTGAGCCAGATCAGGCATCCTGGCATCACAGACCATACCTGCCCCAGGCCTGAGGGCATTGGCATCCTCCTAATAACTTCCTGACAATATCAAAAGGTGCCAGTGGAAATCTTGTGCAATCAAACCCATTAGAGGCTTTTGAGTTTGCTTCTTCACGGCATTGGTGGAAGGAACTTCAGAAACTATATGAAGTGGTGGGAAGGACCTCTGATTACTACCTGTTCCTCAGTTTGGCTAAACATAATTCCCCTAAAACTAAGAAGTTTGATTAATGTGGCATCTCTGGAAAGTACTGGTTCATCAAAAGAGCCCTGGAAATACTTCTGATATATGGTACGGGTGAGACTTTCAATATGATTTTATAGCTGTTGTTCACTTAACTACGTAAGTGAAGAGAAGAATATGAGTAGAAGAATCAGTTTTGCATTGCTAGAATTAATCTGTTGGTTTTTTTCTTCAACCTAGTTTAGTGTTAAGAGGAATCTCAGAATCCATAGCAAGAATGGCTAGAGTAGACACAAATAAAATCTTTTGTAATCTGCAACCTGGGCAAGTCTATCAATCCCTGTGTTGTCCTGCCAACAAGCTGCAAGGTGCAGTTTGAAAGCCAGTGGTCCCAGCAAACAGCATTGGTCTGGTGGGGGACAAGTAATAGAGAGGCAGCCTTTCACTTTGGGAGACTTTGGATTATCACCCACAACTGTAAGAGATTTCCTCTCGTGCATTGTTTTTATTTTTGCTATGTGAATGACTGTCTTTTGGATGGGTGTGTATAACAGTAGGCAGTGTCCATAAACATACACTTGATACCTCCAGATGCATCTGTCCAGATGGTATTTTTGAATAGTGAGGCCTTTTCTTTTTTAACGTCATGGCAAACTCTATGTATGCTGTATAGCTATCAGCTGCTACATTAACTTGCCCTTTGAAAATTTACGTGCTAACAAGACATTCTTCACCTGTCTGGAAATGATGGTAAAGAGGGGCTGCAGCAGGATGGGACTCCTGTTGGTCATGTGGCAACGCTCTGTCCTGGTAGGCCCAGCTAACCTTTTGAGAAGAAAGCTGGAGATTGCGGTGGCAGTGTGACAAGGTGAGGCAGAAACTGCCATTGGGATCTCAAAGAGTTAATATTGCCAGAGATATCTCTGCTCTGGTTTATTCAAAACTAGACAGTGTAACAGGGTTTTAGAGTTTGAGATGGATCACTTGAAAATTAGTGTTTCTCCTCTGTGGATGGAGCAGAATTATTTTTTTCCCCTCCAAATGACCTAGTTTGCAGTTGCCAGGCAGCCCTGGCTGCACTCACCTGCAGGCCCTACTCATCATGCAGGTTGAGAGGTTCATAAGTGCTATTTGCAACCTGGTATTTACAACCTTGTTGGGCAATAGAAATGTTTTCAAGACTTGGAAGGTAACTTCAGACTACTTGCCCACACCCACATTGAATATGCGAGCTGATATGCCTAGATGCATGGAAAATTTATAAATTTTCACCATCCAAAATTACACCACTTCTGGTAAAAATTTGTTGAAATTAAATTTTTTTAAATGTTTAACATGACTTTTGATTTGTATCCAATTTTAACAAAGTTCATACTTTTCCCTCTCTGCAACATTTTAAAATCAATTACAGAACTTCCCACAATTTCATTAAGTTAAAAAAAATGTGACAGTTGTGAGGAGAAATTCTCCCTCCTCCTGTCTTGTTCTGTCATTGTTGTGACAGACTGTAATGGCTTGTAGGACGGTGGGAGGCAACTCTGAGGAGCAGTGAACTCAGGAATATTGTGCTTATCCACTATGAACTCTCAAACGATGTCCCAGTAGACTGATGGAAGACTGCTTCATTTTCTCTTTTGGAGATCAGGGAACACATAAGGCTTCATAGTGATTCTGTGCAGGAGCAGGTTTTTGAGGGAGCAGAGAGTGCTACAAGGTGGTTTACACATTGCCATCTGAGAGGAATCCGCTGGTCAAGAAATGGGAGCTGTACCAGAGAATATCTGGTGCTGCAGGCTTGGCCTTCAGGGGCTAGCTCTGGTGGATTTAACTGTGGAAGTCTAAAGGTATGGATGGTCCCCACCTATGACATTTTCCAGAGGTTATCGCCTCTGCTGCAAAGGTAAAAAAACAGGATTCACATCAGTTCCTTGGCTGCCCCAGGTCACTATCCAGTATTTCAGCATAAACCCCACCTTTGAAACTATTTATACAACTGTGTTAGGTAGCAGACTGACAGGCAGACCCACGGCCTCTGTCACAGCCTGCACTATCAAGGTAGAAATCTCTGGCAGGGAGGTGCAGAAAAGAGGTGTGCATCAAGCTACAGTGATATTTTCAACTCTGCTAAATAAATCTTCCAGAGTTTGTCAGTCACTCGTCTCGCAAGAGGTAGCATCAAGGAACCGCCTGGTAGTGAGGGGTGGCCAACTGGAGACCACCTCTGCCTTCTCTTATACCACTGTCACTCTTTAGAGTATGATTTTCCTAAAATAGATATAGGGTATTCTTAAACATCCCTACCCCACTGACCTGCATAGTCTGAGAAACTTGTGCCTGAATTCAGCTGATATCATTAAGTTATTTTTTTAGCTCTGGCTATGCATGCTGTTGTATCATAAATAGCTCTTTGCCTATGTGCATCCATTTTTGTAGGCAAGACTGTCATATCTCTTCAGATCAAGGGCATTAGTTAGATCTTAAATTTCAGTGGTTAGTGATTGAAATAGAAAACATTTGAATCAAGGACTGTCTGAAGCTTAGAATGAAGCATTCTGGGTGTCTTGTCTTTGAACAGAATTTATGGGTTAAAAGAAAATTATCAAGAGAGAAAAAAGTTGCAAAAGGGGAAATACAGAAAGTCCTCAGGAAGAAACAAGATTGGAGACAGGTAAGCTCCCTTCTAATGGGGAGGTTGAGTTAGGAAAAATAGGGTTGTTTGGGAGTACCCATGTTTCAGGAGAATGGTGTGATCTAATTGGAAATTCCCTGTATAGATCCAAAAGATCTGAACTGAGCTCAAAGGAAGACTGATAGGATGGTGAAAAGGAGGAAGGCCTTACTTTTGTATAGCTCCATGTATTTATTGTGGCATGAAGTAAGTAGTGGTGGAATGTTAATGAATTTTGTCCGTAAGTCTGTTTTTGGTATACTTAGCTCTACCAAGTACTTGTAGAGACCTAAATGGTATACAGGAGAGCTTGTGCTTCAGGGGTAAGTTCTGGGAGATAATGTGTTTCAACACTGAGGGACCAGCCTTAAATCCTGTGGGGACAAAAATTGATTCCCTCTTTTGGATGTGAAAGAGAGGATCTAGAAGCTGAAAACTAGAGTTTTCAGCTCAAGTGACTGAGTGTGCTGATCCTTCCCAGACCCTGGAGTTTCAGGTCAGAGGGAGATCAGTGGCCGGATCTCTGGTACTTTCCTATTTGGCTATCCACAGCTCTGTAGCAATAAAGTCTTGCTCTGTTCAGTGTCTTCCTTTGAAGATGTAAGGTAGGTTCATTTCCACCAGCTCATAACTATTGCATGTCAGTTGTCACTGGTTTTTTTAGCATGCTACAATATCTGTTAAAATATCTATTTGATGTTAGACATTACATGTTTATTCCTTACGGTTTTCTTTCCCACCTCTTACTTATTGTGGCAAGGGCACAGGGCTGTTCCCAGGGTATCTGCCTCATCAGCATCTCAGTAAGTCTGCATTAACAGACCTGTGATCCAGAAGAAAAGTCATAGCTAGAGAAATGAGATATGGATGGGGGAGGCTTGAAAGGCTACTGATAAAATGTCAAAGCATGGCCAGATATTGCATGTACACATTTCTTACAATGCATACTTCCATGTGCTCTTTTGCAAATTGAAAGTGGAAATGGTGTCACACTGTCTGTTTCTTATTTATTCACGTACCCCCTGACTTGGAGGTTAAACTGTGAACTACAGTGGCATATCCAGTAAGATCTGCTTTGTGTGTGTGTGCGCATGTGTGTAAAGTAGTGGGAAAACCTGGGACAGAAGGAGTCCTCTACTAGCCACTCAGGGAAGGTAAGGACAGCTTGAACTATGGTTTCACTGTCACAGAGCATCCAGAAGAACCTGAGGCAGCAAGTGCTCACCCTGTAAATTCCTCATCCCTCTGACAGTACTCAGTGGTCTTAAGGACTGCTCCTGTTGGCGTCTGCAGGTGTGTCCACTTACCCCTGATGTCTGAACCACAGTTTTCCAGGAACTTTCCAGCCTTTAGGGTGGCTCCTTGGGACTCCAGTGTAGCTGCATTTCCCAGAAACAGTAGAGACCCTTCTCTGAGTGAATTTACTTGTATGGACTACTCATGCTCACAGACGCATAAAACTACAAGGAAATGGCAGTTTTGATATAAAAGCAGCAAGCTGGTGAGAACTGAGCAAGAGGAGCTTGCTTAGGGCTGCAGACTTGCCTTCAGTTGTGTAAGGAATAAAGTTAATTGTGCCTAGCCTCAGTTAAATGGATGACCGCATGAGCAATAGCATGTTTAATCACAAAGCCACTAGAAACAACTTGACATGAGATGGAATTGCTTCATTGGAATTTGTTCTGAAGGGATCAGGGACTGAAGCAGCGAGGATTGTAGTCCTGTGAGGAGCAGGGAGTTGGACTTGATGATCCTTATGGGCCCCTTCCAACTTCAAATATCCTATGATTCGACATGCTGCCAGTACAGAATAAACCTTCTTGTCTCTCTCCTTCCTAAGCAGGTTTGTTCAGAACCACTGGGACAAAAGTGTTGCCTTCTGAAAGGTACAACCTGCCTTGACAATTTAAGTCAACACCACAGTAGAGAAATGGGGGCCATCACAAGTACTTCATTGCAGAACGCCACTTCATGTCTGAGGTCCTGGGTGAGATTTTCAAGTATATCTGAGTGAGTTACTGCATGGTGGCTGGAACTCTGAATTAATTAAAAAGCCTAGTGATTATCTCCACTAAAGAACAAAAATGGATAGTTCTTTCTGTGGGGTTTTGAAAGTATCCTTCTTTCAGTATAGCTACTGACTGTATCACATTTCAGTCAACTGAGTTGCCAATTTTAGCCTATGAGAAATGGAATTGCCTTGAGGCAGGTGAAGTAACTGCTCTGAATAGTTTAACAGCCTATATACTCTTCAGGAAATGGACAGGTTAGCTGTACATATTTGGTAGAGGTGCTAGTATTGTAGTTGAAGAAAGGAAAAAGGAAAGGAAAGGAAAGGAAAGGAAAGGAAAGGAAAGGAAAGGAAAGGAAAGGAAAGGAAAGGAAAGGAAAGGAAAGGAAAGGAAAGGAAAGGAAAGGAAAGGAAAGGAAAGGAAAGGAAAGGAAAGGAAAGGAAAGGAAAGGAAAGGAAAGGAAAGGAAAGGAAAGGAAAGGAAAGGAAAGGAAAGGAAAGGAAAGGAAAGGAAAGGAAAGGGTCTTCACAAATCTCTGCATGAAACTATCATTTTCCTTCTATTATTGTTCTCTTAGAAGAACTGCACTTGAGTGACTAAGTTAAATAACACAAGCAAAAGATGATGATTCATGCTGCTTTTCCTGATAGTTTCTAATGTTCAAAAGCCAGTATCACAGCTGCAGCTTTGAATAAATGCGTGGGGAAAGGAATAAAATTATAGTAGGTATGTTAGCGTAATGTTCCCAATGTGCAGCCTGTGTATGTGATTACCTAATATTCCGTACCAGCTGTTTCTTAACATTAGTCATAGTGATCTAAAACAACCACCCTCTCTTCATTTATCTCAGTAAACATTGTTCTTTTTTGAAGAGGTAAGCTGTTTAGGAACAAAAGTTGTTCACTCCTCCCCTTCAGCTCTTTCGTATGCATGTCGTAATCATCTTGAATTGGAAACAGCTATAGCTGACTGTGGAAGTAATAAACAGTGAAGAAATATTTAAATATGGTAATAGCTATATTTGAGTATCATTATGAATGTGTTTCCTAGTGGTGTCTGGAAAATGCAAGGCTGTTCTCACGCCAGTACAAAACAAAGATAAAAGGAGGAAATGTTTTCATTTTCTCATTTAACACTACACTTCTGTCTTTCCAAATGGAATCAAGATATCCTCTGCAATTCAGCATTTGTCTTTTCATTTGAAGCTGCTTGTATGGTGCAAACGTTTTGGTTTTATTTCAAATATGAATTGCCATCATTCATTCATTACCTGTTCATGCTACCATCTTCATGAGTGTCTGTCCCACTTACTGATGGTGAGCTGTGCTCTATCCCCGCCTAGCTCCCTCAAAACTCAGTGGGACATATGTGCCCAAATTCACTGGGACACATTCAGTGGAGCAAAATCCTGCTCCGGGTGAGGAGAATCTGCTCGAGGTATGCCTGAAGGGAAATGGCAGGAGTGCTCGTGAAACTGAGGAGAGAGGCAGCAAGTGGATCTCCTCACCCTGTGGTTTCAAGTACCTTCTCTAGACATGGTGGTGACCTTCCTTGACAGGACAAGCTTCAAACCAAAATCTTTCTGTAGCTGAAACCACAAAACTCATTCCTTTCTCCAGAAGAAGGCCAGAGTCAAGACATGAAATGATATTCAGGGTCATAAGCTGATCATAAGCAACCAGGTCTGGACCATGTGATCTCTAAGAGGGTTTCTTTGTTTTTGTGTTATGTCTGTGTAAGCAATAGTGTAATTTTGCTCAGCACTTAGAAGTGATTATTTCTCACTGCTTAGTCTAAGGAAAGACCAGATTAGTCCGCATTCTAGTATGTGTATGATGCTGAAGTAGAAGCTGAAATTTCCTACCTGGTCTTGAGCATAGAACAGATTGACAGGAATGCTTTCTTGTCAGCTGTCAGCAACAAGAAAAATTTGTGCTCCTCTGCAAAAATAAAGCATTCATGGAACAGAAATCAGTTGATAAGTATTTAGATAAGTTTATACATAAGTTTATAGAAAATGCTATTTAAAACCCTGAACAACAAGAAACTCGAAGGACTATCCAATGTGGAGAAATAATTAAATGGAGCATATATGTAGGGAAAAAATATTTTATTTGCAAGTTTGAAGGCAAGTAAATGGTAATAAAACCCAGATATCAAGAAAAAAAAATAGAGAAATTCTCAGCTGAGGTTTGATTAAAGATCAGTGGGGAAGTGTCATTAATAGGTAAAGTGCAGTGTATGTACCTCTTTATCAACATATAGCTGGTGCAAAATCAAGGCTGATTTCAGCATCAAAGCCCCCATGTTTTCTTTTGTCTTTCTACTAGCCTACTCAAACTGTGTCATCTTCTCTTTCTGTTGGCACCATGATCCTGATCAAACTGATGGACAACAGAGAAGAGAAGAATTCTGATCACAAACTGTGGTGTTTTTTTGGTTTTTTTTAAGAACAATCAACAGCTAAAAGACATTCAAGTGATTTTCTCAGTACCTGCTACTATGTAGCTGAATAGCCAAAGCTCTTTATAAAAAACAATCTTGAAAATGCAGTCCTAGAAAATGAAGTGTGCCATTTATAGACAGTAAAGAAGCCTTCAAAATTGGAGCACATTGATCAGTACAACACATTCTGCTCTTAAAGTTTTTTAATATATGTAGAATACCAGCATGAAGTATGTACAGTCAGTGCTTCTCTTAGTACTTCCATTTAGATGTTTGCTGCAGCACAAGAAAGAGATGTGTCAACTGAAGCGTATGTTAGGATACCTGACAGACTAAAATTCAAGGCACAGTATTCAAACACTGAATTCAGGTCTTTTGTATAGGTAGCCAGCTGTTATTTAACAAAAAGGTACTGCATAATTATTCATAGTGAAAATATTTATAGTGAGCACATAAGCAATGAAAGCATACATTCTGGAATACTTTAAAAACAACTGTGTAAAAGCAATTTATTTCTGAGGAAGTTTAATCCAGTGTACTGCCATACTAGCTCACACTCCTGCTGTTGCCCATACATTATGTTCATGAAAAGTAACAGCTGTAACATCTGTTATCATCACAGCATATTTTCAGCACAGCATTAACACACATTTATACCATATAAACAGTCTTTCTCTTTTCCCACCTCTTCTTCTGAAATAACTAACCCTCCTTCAATATAAACATGCTGTGCTTATATAACCTGAGCCTTCACAAGCTGAAAGGCATTCACAACATACCTGGATCTATTGCCAAATCCTTCTTGACTGGGAACATACAGAAGACTGGTTGGGAAACCCTCAGCAGTTAGAGCATTCAGGGCTCTTGAAAATGAGTACTTTCTTCTGTTTAGTTTATGTGATTCAGTAAGGGTGTTCCCTGTAGACAAAATGTTAATATTTCTGGGATGTCAGCAAAGACAGTAGCCTACCTCCTGGATGCATATTTCCTCCTTCTTAAACCAATCAAATCAAACAAGGTATTTAAAAGCTTGAATCTCACTCAGTTCTTCATTTTTGCCTGTTTGCTCTTTTATTTCTTCTTTTTTTACTTACCAGGAAGGAACAGTAATCAGTCAGCTAATAGGTAACTTATAGACTCAGATTTCATGGTCCTCTCTCACAGTCCTCCATATTTGTAAATCTACTGTGGAATTTACTTCCTAATTTAGTAGGGCCTTGTCTAGTAGAAAGCTGATGAAATAGCAACTGTTTGTCATCAAGCTATTACAGATGGGGAGAACCAACTCCAATGACATAACTTAGGTCTCTTTTTTCACTTTTTGTCATTCAGCTTGTGGGTGTTTGGTTATCACTCAAAGCCTGACTGAGTCTGATTCACCAAGAATTTGAGCTCTAGCTTATCAGTGCTGTGTAACATCAACCTCTATGCAACACATTGGGTTACACCTGCACATCTAGCTAGCTGGGTCCTGTGTTTTTCCACACATCCTCCTTCCCTGGTCAAACATAGCAAGAATTCATGATCAACACTAGCATAACACAGAGTTTCAAGACCGTTCCAAAATAAAAGCCCCAACATTCAATGATCTAAGATTAATTGCTGATGCCTCAGGTGATTGCTTCCCTCCAAACAGTGTATTTCCATAAATTCTGGTTACTTCCCAGAGTCTAGCTCTTGATAGTCATTGACAGTCTTGACAATCATTGATAGTCATCTAAGACTGCTGTCTGTGTAGACCCTATCTGGATAAAACAGCCAACTCAGAAACCTATATGTTTCTCCCTTATATGATCTGAAGAGGGTGTAATTGATATTTCTGTATTATGTGACTGTTTGAAATGGTTTTCATGTTCAAAACTGCTATCTGTGATCTGGCTTGTTACAAATCTTGTCTGCTTGACAAACCTGATCTCCTTCTATGACAGGGCGACCTGTTTATTGGATGAAGGAAAGGCTGTGGACATTGTCTACCTTGACTTTAGTAAGGCCTTTGACACCATTTCCCACAGCATTCTCCTGGCAAAACTGGCTGCTCATGGCTTGGATGGACACATGCTTCTCTGGGTAAAAAACTGGCTGGATGGCCGGGCCCAAAGAGTTGTGGTGAATGGAGTTAAATCCAGTTGGCGGCCGGTCACGAGTGGTGTCCCCCAGGGCTCGGTTTTGGGGCCACTCCTGTTTAACATCTTTATTGATGATCTAGACGAGGGGATCGAGTGCACCCTCAGTAAGTTTGCAGATGACACCAAGCTGGGTGGGAGTGTTGATCGGCTCGAGGGTAGGGAGGCTCTGCAGAGAGATCTGGACAGGCTGGAGCGATGGGCTAAGGCCAACTGTAGGAGTTTCAATAAGGCCAAATGCCGGGTGCTGCACTTTGGCCACAACAACCCCCAGCAGCGCTACAGGCTTGGGGTGGAGTGGCTGGAGAGCTGCCAGTCAGAGAGGGACCTGGGGGTGTTGACTGACAGCCAGCTGAACACGAGCCAGCAGTGTGCCCAGGTGGCCAAGAAGGCCAATGGCATCCTGGCCTGTATCAGAAATAGCGTGGCCAGCAGGGACAGGGAAGTGATCTTACCCCTGTACTCGGCACTGGTGAGGCCGCACCTCGATTCCTGTGTTCGGTTTTGGGCCCCTCACTACAAAAAGGACATTGAATTACTCGAGCGTGTCCAGAGAAGGGCAACGAAGCTGGTGAAGGGTCTGGAGCACATGTCGTACGAGGAGCGGCTGAGGGAACTGGGGTTGTTTAGTCTGGAGAAGAGGAGGCTGAGGGGAGACCTCATCGCCCTCTACAGCTACCTGAAAGGAGGTTGCAGAGAGCTGGGGATGAGTCTCTTTAACCAAGTAATAAGCGACAGGACAAGAGGTAATGGTGTCAAGTTGCGCCAGGAAAGGTTTAGACTGGATATTAGGAAGCATTTCTTTACAGAACGGGTTGTTAGATGTTGGAATGGGCTGCCCAGGGAGGTGGTGGAGTCCCCATCCCTGGAGGTGTTTAAGAGTTGGGTTGACATAGCGCTGAGGGATATGGTGAAGTTGAGAATGGTCAGTGTTAGGTTAATGGTTGGACTAGATGATCTTCAAGGTCTTTTCCAACCTAGATGATTCTGTGATTCTGTAAAATAGGCACAGTACCATTTTCATGAAATAATAATAATACTCAGAACCTCACAGTAAAATAAGTCTTGTTTTTACACTAATCTACACTATTAATTTCTGCAAATCCTTCTTGCCTTTTAATAGCAATTTGCTGGATAAGGGAATAACAGGCTATACTTCAACCTATGTATAATTTCAAGCTGCTTACTCCTTTGTTACTAATTGGTGGCTTACTATTAAACAATATTTTGTCACGTATGGTGCATCATGAGAAAGCTGTAAGATAAAAACCTTCTAGTAATCATATTTCATGGAAATCAGAATAGGAGCATAGAGTTTACAGCTCCTCTCCCATACAGTCCAGAAATATGCTGTTCTCACCATCCTGGGCTTAGACTTTTCAGTATGGTCTCATCTGCAGTAGCAGTTTCTGAAAGTCACAGTTTACATTTCATCTAATCCTGGTCTCTGGTAAATAAAGACATGAAGCTTTGTATACTTATCAATCAAGATGAAAGTTTTTGCTTGCACACATTGCCATGTAGATTTCCTGAACTAATCATGCTGCTGTAAGAGCAAAAGTCCTTCCCTAAAGAATTCAGTAAACAGTTAAGTTTTCCTTGTTTTCAGAATGCATGAGTACTAAAGGGAGAGGAGGCAGTCGTGGGTTCAAGCAACATTTCAATCTGGCAACAAAAATTAACATACATTAGGACCAGTTGCTCTGAGTGATTTTAGCAAGTGCCAGAATTGTAGTGCTGGACACACAAATTCAATGTAATGGAATAATATAACTGGCAGGAAAGGCAATACAGCTAAACTGAGACCTTTGATAACATGCCCTCCCATTCAGATAAGGAAGATGTTAAAAGACTTCCTGGAAACAATAACTTAGGTGGGGAAACATGCTTGTGCCTTCTGTGCCACAGATGGAAAGTGAAACCATTGTATTACTGAGCAAAGACAGCCAAGATGAAACAGGGTAAAGCTGGTCACTGTCTGGGAGGTGTGATATGTAGGGTCAGGCTAGAGCATGTGCACAATTGCTTTCCTGTCGTGTGTCCCAGTGCACATGAGGACATCTCAGCTAGGTTTCCTCAGTGCCTCCAGTGAATTACAAACTAGTTCTGACTCAGTATGTGCCCCTGTCTGCATTTAAGTTACAATCTAATAGCATGAATTATTTTTTCATCTTCTAAGGGTTTTTTTGGCATTTTGTGGAATGACTACCATGTGAAATACAGGCAATAAAATATTGACACTGTTCATACAATAGTTGGGAGCAACACTCCTTTAACTCAAGAAGCTGCAGGGTGAAATTCTGTGTCTGGTGTTAGACAAAGAGATCAGAGCACATGGGCCCTTTTGGCCTGAAAAACCTATGAATTACTGTGATAAAGTAACACCTGGAGCACTATAAAGACAAATCTCAAAACCAGACATTTAATTTTTTATATTTGTTTAACAGCATACAGGAATATAGAAATGAGAACAGGAACGACAAAAGTAATGACACTTTGAAAGTAGAACATATAAGTAAAAGAGACAATAAAAAGTTATGAGAACATATTAATCACACACAGTCTCACCA
Organism: Strix aluco; assembly: GCF_031877795.1. Classification (NCBI taxonomy): domain Eukaryota; kingdom Metazoa; phylum Chordata; class Aves; order Strigiformes; family Strigidae; genus Strix; species Strix aluco. The sequence goes on along the minus strand of NC_133931.1, from coordinate 66,842,284 downwards.
TCTGTTGACTCCATATATATACCCCATCCTACTGCTCCATATGGTACTTGAAGATAAATACATATAATGATGGATAACAAGTGAAAAATAGCACACAAAAGGTCTAACGTACACATAGTAAATAAGCATATGGCATAATGACCCCATTTTGGTGTATCTGCTATGACCTCCCAGAATACACAAGCAAGGAAAGGAACTGATCAGCAACTGAGCAAATGTAGCATTGAACAGATCTAGTAACTTCAGTCACTGAAAACTCAAAAAAACTCAGCTGTGGAAAGTCGTAAGTGAATAAACAGTCTAAGAACATTAAACCCTGAAAATGATGGGACATCATACAACCACAGAGCTCTGCCCAATTGCTGTCACTCCTCTTCCATGAGTCTCTCTCTTCCATACACATCCAAATATCAGTGACTTTCTTCTATCACAGATCCTATTTTGCTTTGTCAGTGGGTGCCTTCAGTGATGGAGTTTCACATCTAAGGAACTAGAAATCATTGAAGATATTCTTCTGTGGACTGTGGAGCAGAGGACAGAGGTGGAGAGTCCATGTTTCCTCTTTTTCAGCTGATTGTTCCCTGTGGAAGGTAGAACATTGCTCAGCTAAGAACCAGGTCTTCTTTCATCAAAGACTAAGGCTGGCCTGTAGGGAAAATGGAAATAATATTGTCCAGAAGGTGGATGGTGCTCCAGGGGAGCTAGTAATTCTCCTCATTTTTTGCTTCCCTCTTCTTGCTTCTCCTGCCTGCCAAGTTCTGGGTAGGAAACAAGTTGAACTCTGTGCAACATGAAGGTTAGTCATGCATCTAAGTACTGCATTTTCTTTGCAGTTCCTGCCAGAAAAGTAGGGTTTTTTCTAACCATGAACTCTAGGCACCGAATGGGAGCATCTTCAGCTCTTCATTCCTATTAGAGAAGCTGGTTTGACAAACATCCTGTGGTCATTTTCAGATGTTCTTACTGTGTCCTCTGTTCCCATCATGGCTTGTTTGGCCAAATACATAGTTCTACAGTCTTTCACAATTCATTGTATGTGTAATTAATAGGTAATAGGCCATTTAGCATTGTCTACATTTCCCTCTAGAAAATGTAGGGCTAAGGATGGAATTTGTCTTGCCATAAGTGGTAGTGGTTCCTGTATGAATTTTCAGATGAGAATCACCTGGCACATCAAGGAACTGGGCTGTGCAAAACAGATGCACCCTACTTCTGATAGCAGCTATCAGCTCCCAGTTCACAACAGACTTTCTGATTTGTAAGGGAATCAAGCAGCCTGGTGCACAAATCCTACTGGTTTAGAGGGACTTCCTGTCATTTGCATCCTCTTCCCCCACCCTGTGTCTGTGGACTTCCATGTCATACAAAAGAGATGAGCCTCTGGCCATTGGTTACTGCAGTTTCCATGACAGCTACAAAGATTATTTTGGAAAGCGGTTGACTCTATCTGGAACCTTTGATCTTTATTTCTTAATGAGTGGTGTTCAATGGACAAGTATTTCCTATATTTCTGCTCCTGTTACAACTCAAATGTTTCTCTCTGCTTTTTTTATAGGAATATTTTCAACCCAGCAAAGAAGTTATGCCTATGCCTGAAGGAAAGTCACCGCAAACTGCTAATCTATTGGCTGTAGGGTTGCTGGCTTGGTGTTGCTGTGAGCAGAGATCAGCATGTCACAGGAGAGAGCATTCTCCATCCACTTTCCTGGTCCTGTGCAAATGATAGACCTGGTGTGGGCTGAGAGTATTCTGGAATGTGGATGACACAGAGTCCTGCTCTAGTGCTCTACCTGCCTCCATGTGTAGCTCCAATATTAAGAGCAAGTGACTGTTACCCTTAGATCAAAGAAGGGAGAGGATTAAATGTGGTCCAGTTGCTAAGTACTTTTGTGATTAAAAACACGGCTTTTGCGTTTTTACTCTGTTTACTATTCTTAGTTGTGTTTTGTTTACTTGCAGCTATGTGGTCCTGATGGATGCCTATGGTTGCAGAAGCCCTGATTATCGCTTCTGTTGTCAGAGCAGTGATATGTGTTCTGCCAGGTAAAATTTAGGGGCATGTGTCTCTTTGTTGCAGAACAGTGAGCTAAGAGGATTTCATGAGGGAGTTTTAATGAGAATCTTCTATTTGTTGACAACAGATAATAGATGAAAGATCTGATAAGAACCTTAATTTCTCTCTGGAAAAGTGACCTTTCTGGAGGCCTTCCAGCTTTTAAATTCTTTTCCTTAGTTGCTGGTTATCTGTCCACCTTCTGGTTTTGGTCAGAAGTGGAAGTATTGCCCTGCCATGAAAAATGCTTTTTCTAGGGTATTTCTGATTCACTGAAGCAGTGAAGTGCTAGAAATCTTGGTGAGAAATCTTATTCTCGTGATATTTGGAGCTGTGTTTGGAGTAGTGCATGTGCTTACTGTGAAGAAAGATAGAGGTTGCTGAGCAGTGTAACATTGAATCTGTCTTCTGCTGAGTTGTTTAAGTAATCTAGAAGAGGGGAGGGAGTATATATAGCACGTAAGAAGAGAAATTGGTGCAGTAAAGGTTATAAGTAGGCAGTGACAAATCATGACATCTTACTATGTCATCCCTCCAACTTGAACAGAGGATAGTCTATTGGCCAGAATGCTTTGATTTACTTTCCATACTTAATGGTGCCTCAAATTAGTCTATGTTGACAGGGCTTTCTGGTTTAGGAAGCCAAAGGCAAACTCTAACCTTATTCTCAATCCAATATAGCCAATATGAGGCTCTTCTTTTTTTTTTTTTGTCTTGTAGGGTAAGCTTACATACTAAGATGCAGAGGTAGAAGGTTCAAAGATTAATCGAGTCAACTCAAAAATCAAGACTATATAACTTACTGTAATCACAGCATCACAAAAACCTGATTTCTCCCCTGCAGCAGCAACAGACTATGAAGGCAAAAGGTGAAAACTGTTTGTGCAGGCAGTATGTTTAGGTCATACATCTGGTACCCATCTTTTCTGGAAGAGGCTATGGGGCTGGGCCTGGTTGAATCCATCTGGACTGGAGCTTTGTCCTTATTGTTTCCATGGACTCTGAACATGTAGGTCATACTTTTTTTTGAGCACAGTAGACTAGATTTTTACTAGTTTGGTTTTAAAAAATGTGTGTCTGGAAAACCAGGTTGTGCAGATCATTCCTGGTTGAGTTCTTGGCTGCCCCTGGCAGCCTGCCATTCCCAGACAACCAGATTCCCTGCCTTTGCATCAGGCTGGTTCTGGCTAAGGAGGTACATTTCTGTTTGGTATGCTAGCTGTACAATCTGAGATAGCCTCATTTTCTCACTGGCCTGATTTTCAGAGGTGTCAAGAACCCACAAACCTAAGTCAAAGGACATCTGGGTGCTCTGAAAAATCTTGCCACGGATGGATAGATTAAATTCAGCAAGAGGAACACTTGCAGGTAGTTTATTCTGTCCTTAGCTGCTTTTCCTGACCTGTGTTTTACTTCTGTCTCTCTGTGATTAAATTATATTAACAACTTTGTCAGCTGTATGACTGGGAAGCTCCTGCTCATGGATCCTACAGATTAGTTCAGATTCTACATGCTCCTCTTTATTTATTTACCTATTTTTTAAAACAAGTAGCTAGTTTTGGAGAAAAGCATAAATGTGCTGTTGGTGAGGATAGCATCACCATAAAAACTAGTAGACAAAGGTGATAATATTTTAGAAAATCTTCATGATTATTCTAAATATACCAGGAGCTTTGTGGCCTTTATGTGTAATTTTTAGGTACTCAGATCTGATAAAGTCGTACCAATTTACATTCACTCTTGTGTGCAGTCTGCGTTACAGCATCAGTTACCCAAACTGGACATATATGTGTGTGCAAGTGAATTAGTCTGTTTTTAAGAGAAACTCCACAAAGAACAGTTGTCTTTTCTCTCCTCTTAGAATTCATCCCCTGATAGAGTTTGCCATCTTTTTAGGTCTTAAAATTATGGCTATGATTTTTTTGATCTTTGAACTGGATACTGCTGGTTGGCAAAATCACTATGAACATATTGCAGCCAGAGGAAGAGGCAACTGAGTTTTAACTATAGCCTGGCATTTCTGACATTCAGTTTTAGGTAAGGTGGTTGAAAATGATAGACTGTGGAACAACTTAGAGATCATGGAAAAATTTTGTAACATCATTTCATTAGGTAATTAGAACATTTAGGTGACTCAGGTTTTTTTTGTAATCAGCCTTACTGTTTGGAAATATTGGGAGCTTTTTCAAGCTGATTAAGATGTTCCCTGAATGACTTGTACACACATTACTTCCTTCAAGCTCTTTCTAAAACTGCAGCAGCTATTTCGCATATGCTGAAACTTACTTTTCTACAACAGATAAAGAGCTGTGAGTAAAGTATGAATTACAGGCAACTTGTCTCTCTAAAGAGAAACTTTGTGTACCCAGATGTTCTTGGATCACCACAGGAAAAATGATTGATGCACAAATCAAAGTGTGCATTTGTTGGTCCAGCAGTTTCTATCTGTTTCCCCACTAAGTTCAGACTGTTTTCAGATAGAATGAGGTGTATTTTTTTTCAGTTCTGATGCTGTGGAGGCTTTTCTTATGACACAGAACAATAGTAAGAGAGGCTGAAGGATGAACATTTTGATGGATTTGAGAACAGCCTTATGGCAAAATAACTCTGATCATGAGCAGTCATCTCTAATATGTGCTGGTATTTTATTTTGTATCCATTTGAAAGCAGTTTATTGCTAGCTGCCCCCCCCCCCCCGCCCCTCCCCCTCCCCCCCCCACCCGCTTTCTTTCTCTTCTTGGATTACGTGGAGACTGTTTTCTTTGGTTACTGGAAGAAGCCTGAAGTGATTTGAAGAGTTTTTCTCCCTCTAAGGTGCCATCTCAGACCTGAAACACACCAGTTTCTATGACGCCTTCTTTTGTTTTTGACAAATGGTATTTGTTGACTTTTGAAAGAAGGGGGAAGTGTCAACAAATTTTCAGACAATTTTCATTGTGATTTAATCTGTGTATCTGTGTAGGAGAATAACTAGGCATTAAGTACTGTCTCATTGCTTCACACTAGCCATCCTAAACTTGAACAAAATAAGCTGCTGTGGGGAGCGATAGGTATTTTGACTCTACCCTGCAAAACTACTTTTAGCAAAACTAAACTGATGTATTTGTGATTGGAACGGTCAAGTGTCCACTGAGTTAACTGGATTTCTGTGAAGTCAGTACCTAGAAGGCAGTGTAGTTAACACCTATCCTGTGCATTGTGGTGCAAGATTGCATCCTTCAAACACTTGATACCTTAACTTCACTTGTACTGAACAGGGAAACAGTCCTTGAGTACACCAAGGATTTACTCCTATAGCAAGGACAGCAGAATAAGGGTCCAGAGTAATTTCTAAAACCAGACTAGTTTTCATTCAAATCTCATCCATAGCAAAGTCATTGAGGAGGACGAGAATAAAAATATGATGCATACATAGGAAATATACGAAGCTGGTGTCTGCAAAGTCAGATCCACCTGACCCTCTGTCCCCTGGCTAGGATAATTAATGTGCAGTTGCACAGTTTTGTTCTAAATGGAAGAACAGCTGGTGCTCAGAGATGTGGGTGAGTGAAAAGAGTGTTATTTGAAAATAAGATCATGCAAAGGCTTGGAAGACAGCTATTGTGTGGCTACACCTTCAAAGGATCCCTGTAATTCTGTTCAAACAATAAAGGAGAAAGAAGGCCCAGGTCCATTCATGCGAAACTGTGAATAGTTTCCTGGCTTTGGGGAACATGCAGCTTATGCTTCATGAGACAGTCATCTCCTCCTCTGAGAAAGCACAGTGGAAATACCCTGGAGGGAAAAGTCACATGGGAGAAGATCAAAGCAACCTGAAAAATATAACTGAATGGCACTAGAGAGGCAAGGGGGAGGCATGATAAAAAATGCCTGCTACCTAAAGGATCTGACACTGGCCCGGTCAGGGAGAAGGAGGTCAACTGGGACAAAGAAAAGGCATCCTCATGAAATAATTTGCCACTGTGTGCTGTAACTATTCCAAAAGGCACCTATCTAGAGTAACATTCACACACCCTTAAGAAAATTAGATGGACTTTTTCCCTGTGATAATTTTATTTTACTTTGCAGTGTTTTTTTCTCTTCATCCTTAAATAAAGATGCCTGACAGCTGACATGCCTTTTAGACTTTGGGATTTTAGGAGAGACCACATAGAGATGACACACTTTTCATCTATAAGATCAGTAATACAGAAAGAATGTATACCTGGTGTCTACCCTGCCCATAATGTGCTGTCATAGGCTGTAGGCTATGGACCATTCTCCTACATGGTGAGTTGTTCCCAGACCTAGGCTGTGTAAAGCTAGTAAATGCATATTCTTATCACCTCTCCTTAAAAGCCACGACCCATTTTTTCCCCAACAAATAACCTGCCTGAATGTCTGGTTAAACCTAAATTATCTAGAAAATAATCTACTTATGGCATTAGCATGATGTCCTAGTGCTCCTGTTAGACCTTTAGATTCCAAATTAGTAATATTAACAAAAGCAGTAAATAAACATCCCATGATTGCAAGTGAAAATTTTTCAAATGGATCTAGAATGACGCTTATTAGCCAAAACCTTTGAAAGACAGAAGAAGGTGGCATCACTTCCCAATTCCTTTTTAGTTAGGAAATGTCTGTGGTCAGAGAATTTTCATTTATCATGAACCCAAGACTCTAGATTAAGAGAAGTGGCTAAAATGGATTTTTATAAATTCAGTGCAAATGCCACTATTTTGAGGAAGTGAATTTCTGCTACAAGATGCACTCTTCCGAACTTGCTGCTTGCTATCCAGGTTTCATGATGTAAATGATTTACTGTTTGTTGCCTCTTGAGAGCTGAGAAATTTCATTCTTATGATGAAAACTCCTGGGGAGATGCACTCATTTGTAGAGTGCTTCAGTTCAGATGAACTATATGAGTGTGTGCATAATAGTACCGATGACAGACTTCCTTGTCTGATTTTTTTCAATGTATACTTATGTATTTTTATTTTTGGGGCATAGTGTCTGGGGATTATAATCTTGATTGGGACTTCCAGTTCAAAAAGGGAGCAGTAATTCTTTCCTTTGTTTGACTGGGGTTTATCAGAGTAGCGCTTATTTAACCTTGTGGGCGTTGTCGTGTGATACCACTTTTGGGCCTGACAGGCTTGGGAGATTTCCTTCTCTACCACCTATGACGTAGCTGTGCAAATGAAAAAGGGAACTTAGTTTACTTCAGGGAACAACTTGCTTCTACTCTGATAAGATTTGGTGTCTTTCACCACTAAGTTTACCCAGAGTTCCCAGAGATTAAACAGTGAGGATAAACTGAGTTCAGATTATCTGAGCCAAATGAGGTTTTTAATCCTAATGTTTTAAAAGCAATACTGAACACTTTAGGGTTTGTTTGTTTTGCCAGTCTTCTAGTAATCAGGGAAACTTTTGATACAAAGTGGATATGTTTCAGGCCTGGAACCAGTGCATGAGTGAGCAGTTGCAAGTGTCTTGAACAATTTAAATGAGGGACCATGGTAGGCTCTTGTCAGGCGAACAACAACCTTGTGCTGGCATGGGATGTGCTCAGATGAGTGCACTGTTGTAGGAGGAAGCAGAACAGCAGTTGCTGCTGAGATGGTGTTGGGTGAGTTGGTCTGAGACAGAGCTGCTTATCAAGGCCAGCCTCAGCTCATAACAGAATATGACTGAGACCTCAGGGGATCAGTTTCCACCTCTGATACACCCCCCCTTCCCATGGCTTTTCACTGCATGTAGTGTATGTCTTGGTCACCTAAAGGTTTTGGTGTGAAAGTCAGGAGGTTGGGAAGATTAACCATCCTGGAGTCCTGCCATTTCTCATTTGTCCCATAGCCAGTGGTTCATAGCTGAGAGTCATGCTCTGCCTAGGTGTTGGTTGCAGAACACTGCAACTTGTGGGGGTGCTGCTTATATAAGGTTGTGTATGTACTCTGTGCTCAGTGTAGGCATGTTCACACCCTCTATATGAATCTCTCCAGGGCTTCTACTTTACTAGTGATTTAGTTTGGTTTCTTATGAAAATTCTGGTTATGCAGTTGTACAGTGTGTTTGCCCCCTTTCTCCATCCCTTTTCTTCCTTCAGTAGCTTCTTAGATGACCAAAAGGTTAAGGTCTTAAGGAGATGTCTTTCCTACAAAAGCCATGAAGCTGCATAAGACAGAACAAGCTAACCTGTGCCCTTATTTAGGGGCTGACTTTGGTGAGCTGGTCTTCTTCTGGACACCAGAAAGTCAAAGAGAGGAACTTTAGAAAAACCTCAACCATGGGAAAAGCTTCATCTGAATCTCATGCCTAATTGGATGCCAAAATCAGGCAAGCATAAATCTGCAGAAAATGTGACTCTTTAGTTCTGGGTTGATGGAATGGCATCATAGCTCAATGCTCTCTCAAGGTTCAGTCTCACCTGAAGACCTTCCCTTTACTAGCTCCAGGCCTGTTCTCTTCTCTCAGTCCAGATGCACAGTGAGGAATTCCATTTCTAGCCTTCCAGATCAAAGAGTAGAAACAAATCAAGAAAAAGTCCACAAGGGAACCGAAAAGAGAAGCCTGCTGCCTCATCTTCACCTTGGCTGCTGCCTAGCACTGTGTTCTGGATGAATACCTCAGGTTTCTGTAGAAAGTCTTATGTTAGCATAAGTGGTGCTAATGCTCTACGTGTTTCTGCTGTGGAACATTTACCTATGTGAGAGGTGGAAGAGCTCTAAGGTACGGGTGCCTTGGACTGCACAGTATCCCTGGGGCATGGACCACATCTATTCTTCTGTAAAAGATCTGGCATGGTTTTTGGAGTTATGTGGAAAATGCACTGAGAGGTGTTTAATAAATGTTATGCATCTCTATGCATTGTCCTATGTGATAAGAAGCATTAAGTCTCAGCTAAGGGACAGTAATGAACTTAATGGACAGTGGGATTGAATGCACCCTCAGCAAGTTTGACAACGACACCAAGCTGTTTGGTGCGGACGACACGCTGGCTGGAAGGGATGTGCCATCCAGAGGGACCTTGACAGGCTTGAGAGGTGGGCCTGTGCAAACCTCACGAAGCTCAACAAGGACAAGGGCAAGGTCCTGCACATGGGTTGAGGCAATCCCAAGCACAAATACAGGCTGGGTGATGAGTGGATTGAGAGCAGCCCTGCAGAGAAGGACCTGGGGGTATTAGTGGATGGAAAACTGACTATGGGCCAGCAATGAGCACTTGCAGCCCAGAAAGCCAACTGTATCCTGGGCTGCATCAAGAGAAGTGTGGCCAGCAGGTCGAGGGAGGTGATTCTCCCCCTCTACTCCACTCTCACGAGACCCCACCTGCAGTGCTGTGTCCAGCTCTGGGGCCCCCAGCGTAAGAAAGCTATGGACCTGCTCGAGCGGGTCCAGAGAAGGGCCATGAAGATGATGAGGGGGCTGGAGCACCTTCCTTGTGAGGACAGGCTGAGAGAGTTGGGGTTGTTCAGCCTGGAGAAGAGAAGGCTCTGGGGAGACCTTATAGCAGCCTTCCAGTACTTAAAGGGAGCCTTCAGGAAAGGTGGAGAGGGACTCTGTATCAGGGAGTGAAGTGATAGGACAAGGGGTAAAGGTTTTAAACTGAAAGAGAATAGATTTAGATTAGATCTAAGGAAGAAATTCTTTACTATGAAGGTAGTGAAACACTGGAACAGATTTTCCCAGAGAAGCTGTGGATGTCCCTTCCCTGGAAGTGTTCAAGGCCAGGTTGGACGGGGCTTTGAGCAACCTGGTCTAGTGGAAGGTGTCCTTGTCCATGGCAGGGAGGGTTGGAACTAGAAGATCTTTAAAGTCTCTTCCAACTCAAACCAGTCTATGATTCTCTGATTCTAATTTTGAGACTAAAAACAAAGTCAGAAAATTTCTTCTCCAGGCAGATCAGGGGCACGTATCAGCTGCTCCATGTAATATGTTAGACCTATATATAGGTGTATATAGAAAGACATTCTTGTCTCTTGACTTCAAAAAGACTGCAGGTTAAGCTCAAATTTCTGTTAACAGAAATGATACATTGTGTAATTGCCTTGGAAAGGTCTTTGAAATGTCTGCTATGAACCCAAACTATCTCTCAATTCAGCAAAATTTCAGTGCAGGAACCTTATAGGAAAGTAAGAGCCTGGGAGTTACTGGCACTCTGCTGAAAAAACAAGTCACCAAAAAATTCATGGTGCACTGCTTGAGTTCTTGGTGGTTGGGATCATGACCATCATTTGCTGTTTGTGTTGGTGGATTTCCAGAAAGGGGTTCTACACACACAATGATTTCTCCATATTTCATAAGCAATTTGAATACCTAGAGCTCTCTGAGTGTTTCACACTTACACATAAAAATTGCAAAACTTGTTGCTGGTCAGTTTAGGATTGAAAGTGATGGTGCATAACACTCTCTTCTGTGCAAGGACAGGTTTCAATTTTCTCTGATTTGTGACATAAACAAATAGCAAGTGTCTTTGTAATGTGCATCTTGAATAGATCAGCCTGGGAGTAGAGATGGTTGCTCTTTTTGTCACATTTTCTCAGCTTTTGCAAGTTTCCTACAGTAGAGGAGGCAGTGCTTCTGCTGAGGCAAGCACTGCTAACTCCACTAATGAATGGAAAGTGATGTCTGACCATGTGATACAAGAACAGCACTTTCCATGTTTGCCTGATTATCGAAGAACTGGAATCAGCATTGACGAAGATAATGTGATGTCACTCTTTAATCTGGCAAGCCTGCAAAACCACTTCCTCCTTGTGTAGGCTGGAGGTCTCATGATTGCCATTTCACTCTAAAGCATTCATTGAAAATGATGTAAGACAGTAGAGCTTTGACTCTGTCCTTTTTTAAGATGAATGAATGCTATTGTGAAACTCCTTGCAGCTATATTAGGAAATACAGTGGTTATTCAACAAAATATACTGATTATCAAACAAAAAGGAAAAAATGAAAAGGTTAACTTCATCACAAAATTTAGATTTTTAGTTTTTGAACCTTAGCTTTGATTTAATTTAACATGGATTAATAGGCTAGCTGTCAAGTTAAAATTCATGATCTGAAACACCCAGAGCCTGAGCATTGCCAGGATTGAAAGAATCTGCTCATCTTAAAGATGGGATGTATGTGTGTGGATATTTTATATCATGAGGATCCTGTTCATAACTTTAACTTAATATGGTTTTAATAGGTTCCCTAGAATAGAACACTTATGTTTCTCGAGATTTCTAAATGACTAGGAAAATCTTGCAGGCAGCTGCTTCTGTCAGGGTTTGTACTGCGGTGACTTGTGTAGTGGGGTACATGCTTTTGCAAGGAGTCTGTAAACTGTTGATAGTCAGGGGTCAGCTAGGGATGACAGTGAGGTCTCAGTGCTTTTGCATTGCACAGTGCCACAGCTGTTGTTGAAGTAATGCATGCTGGTACTGCAGGCAGGGCTTGTCCAGTAAAAATACATTATAAGCATGTTCATATGCATTTTGCTCTTAGTGGAATACACTCATAATAGGAGCTAACAGAAAGTCTTCTGACTATCTCTCTCATACTGTTCTAATTCTCCAGTCCTACTCTCTCCTGCCTGTGAGGGCTGTGGACTCTTTACCTAGAATGGCAGCCTCTTCCAGTAGCTTTACTATAACATATAGAAAGTGAAACTGTGATTTTTTGGGGGGGCCTTTGGAACCTTACACACTGCAGATAATAATCACTGTTTCCTTATTAAAACAGTTCATTTTGCTAATTAAGGCTGAATGTGTAAAGCAAAACAATCAAGGTAAATCCTGGTGTTTTATTTGGAAAATAGAAGAAAAGGATAGAAAAAAAGTCCAAGCTATTTATCTCAACATGTGTTTGAACTAGATTCTTAAAAGACTAGTAAAAGAGCAGAGCAAACACTGGATGCCGTTAGAACCAAAAGATGAGATTAAAGACGCCAAAGTATTCTATCACCTAATTAATTAATTTTTCTGTTAATGGATTTTGAGAAATATTGCTTTGAAATTGTGATTTACACTCTTCAGGATGTTCTGGAACATCATGTAGAAAACCAAAAAATGTAGTGGTTCTTTAAAGGATGACTGAAAAATACAAACCCTGTAGAGGTCTGTTCTGTTAGAGCATTATCATTTTGGGGGAAAGAAGTGTGATAGTTACTTTTTGTTGTTGAAGAAAGCAGGGGAATTAAAAAAGAAAAAATTTATAACCTGGTTAATATAACTTCTTTCTTTTTGTTTGCTTTTCCTTAGATTGCTGAAATAAAAGAAAATCAATTGTCATAGCCCTTTTCAATACAGAATTTTGTGAAAGCAGGAGGCAAGAACTTCTATTACCTGTATCTATATGGCAACTGTTACAGAATAGGACAAGCCTTCTTAAAAATATTGTTTATTATATGTGACATGAAACACAAGCATGCCTGCACACAGACTAGGACAAAATGTGACACTGAGTCTGACGACAAGGTATGCTGGATGCAAACACCAAAGCTTGAGGGCACAGCTGAGCCTTCTGTGGTCACATTGTATGTGCTGCTCTTATTCTGCCGGGGCTTGACACTGGCTGAAGGGTGACGTTCTCCTGATAGCTCAGAGAGAAAAAGAAAACATGGACACATCTAGAAGGTAAGGATTTGTAGCAGTGGTTCATTCAAAGCTTCACCCTATGTCCCGTGTTCAGAGAGACTGTCTATCAATGTCATAAACTCTTCAAAGTCACTGCTTGGTTTCTGTAACATCAAGATGAACCTAAGGCTTGTTTTTTAAAAGAAAACTGAGGACTCTGAGAAATTTGTAAATTCTGTTATTCAAATTCCTGGCCAACACCTGTCAGGTATCTAAACTTGAATAATTTTCCTGTCTTTACTGGCACCAGTGGCATAGCTGAAAAAGCCGACAGAAACAACTTTTGAACCCCAGCACGAGCCACTACTTGGCAATTCAACTTGATGAGTTGAGCAAGATCTGCGATGCTGAACACCTGCCAGCACGTTCCAGGGATACTTCTGATGATGCCATTAAGAAAAGCTTATTCTTTCACTAAGTTGATGCTAAAACCACAGCAGCAGAATGCATGTTCAGGACATTTCACAATGGAGGTATCAAGGTTCAGGAGGAGCAGTGTACTGCAGTATGCCTGGGCGGTGTAAAGAAACAGTACTGGTCTGGGCAGCTTTTTACTAAATAAAGCATGTAAAGACCATCTTGGCTTTGTGTATAATACTAGGATTGTAAGAAAGAAGAATGTCTTCACAGGTAGGATAGCTATAATATGATGCCTTTACAGATGTAAAAGCATTAAGCAAAGGTAATTTAGTAAATAAGCACGTTTTTCAAGTTTCTCTGATGACACAGCTTTCTTCTGCCATTCATACCTTGTTCAGTTTGTGGCAAGGGGCCTTTTCCAAAGGTACCTGTGTACCATGCAAACTCCTAAAATGAGGGATTAATGTACAAGTATACTTCTTTTTCTTCCTAAATAGTTGAACAATCTCTTCTTTTTATATCCTTCAGCAATTCTTACTGAGTGGTTGCTTAGTCCAAGAAACTTCTAGCTCTGGACATGCAAGCCAGGCAAACTTTTCATTCCACAAAATGTGACATGCCTATATATGACCAAATGAATGCATTTGGCAAAGAACATAGAAACCAATCTTTGCAAGCACAAAGGGAAGTCTATCTTCTCGGCTCTTTGAAAGACCTGAAGAATTAGTCCAGACCATGCAGAAACTTTAAAATCAGCATGTGAGGGAACTTCAAGTCCAACTGCCTGGCCCTTACTTTCTTTTCTCTCCCTGCAACGATGATAGCACCACTGACTGAGCCACTGAAAGTGAAACTGCAAGATGCAGCATGTGAGGTGATCCTCCAACTGACTGTGACTGCAAATTTGACAGTTTCTGCAGGAGAATCTTCCTCCAGATTCCCCAAGACTGCCTATGAAAGTCTTGAAATTCCTCATCTTCTGCTATTGTAACTCCGCAGGGCAATTTTCCATCAGCATGTTGGAAACAGAAAGAGCTTTGCAATTACCTAGTGATCAAAACTGATTTATAAATCCGTTCCTGTCTCCCTTTATCCCTGTTCAACCTGGTATGTACTGTTCTTCACTACTACCATGGGATGCATTGCAGCATGCTCTGAGTATATTTAAAATTATAATTTTCTATCTCTTTTTGTGTATTAAAACCAGATCACTAGCATTCTTTAATTAAAGGTTTTGTATCACTCTGGAGCTTTAGAGGAAGAATGTGGATGGTTTGGGATCTGCTCTTCTCGCACATGTCTGTATGACTCATTAAGGCTAATTTTAAATGCTGGTGGCATGTCCTGTCAGGTTGGCTTAGTTTGCCATCATTCTTTATACCTGCACCCAAGGCCAGTTGCAAGGTGTATGCCCTGCTCTAGTCTTATTGTAGATGTTAAAAGTTCACATCACTCAGCTCTGCAGCAGTTGTTTAGCTGCAAAGCACTCTAATAATGGTCTTCAGAGTCCAAGATAATGCCAAAGCTCAGAGAAGAGGTCAGATGACCAGCTTCTATATGCCAATATTGTGGTTGATAGAGCTATGTTGATTTTTACAAGGGAACAGAAAATCCAGCAGCACTGGAAATGTAGATGTTTTAATTCTTGACCTTTCCATTGAGCCCATTTGTTGTGCTCCTTTTCTTTCAGAGAAATCTGAAAGGTATCCGCCACACAACAGATCCCAATTTTGATCTGTTGTTGAGAAAACCATTACAAAATGCTGCTTCCTTCAATATTTATTTTCTTTATCTCTGTTCTAGGCTTCTCTTAGGGCTTTTATATGATGATTATCTTATATATATTAATGGAATAATTTTGACAGTTTCTTGTGAGAAGACTTCAGCAGGTATTTAGATATCTACCACAGAAATCTGATTATCTGAGTTATTGTAGTTACTCAGAATTCTTTCACTGATTGGGAGAGCAGATTTTTTTTTAAAATGTTTAGTATATATCCCAAAGCAGAGATTTCTGCATTGCAACAGGAATCAGAATGCCAAGAGACATAGTGACTTGTTCATTGTGTCACAGGAAGCAGAAGCACATAACTTGAAGCCAGATCTCTGTTCTGCCCTAGGACCTTTTTCCTGGCTTTTTAATACCTTGTGTCTGAAGGACAGATGTCAGGATTTTAGAAGATGGAAAGCTGTCATAATTTGTTACTATGGAACATATTTGATGAGCTGACTTACCAGTGTTTCCTTCAGTCCAGAAATGGTCATCATCTTCTACTGTCATCTGTCAGATGTCATTTATAGTGGGTTAACTTGCAAGACAGGAAAGGTGAGCTACAAGGCTTTCCTAAGGAGAAATGAGCTAAGAGGCTGCATAGCACTACTCTTCCAGACACTGCTCGCTTTTAAATTGCACTGGGGAGTGAAGTCTGTCCTGTCTAGCATCTGTCACTGGCTGGGCTGTGGGTCTGTGTTCTGTAGCAGGGTTGTTGAGAGTAAGAGCTGTGTCTCCCTAGGAAGTATTGGGGGACACTGCCATCTACTGTCTCCCTTACCTGAAATAATAGTTTCATTATCGACTTTGTAGAAGAGATTAATTTCTCCTGCTGCTGCTACTTTTTTTTTTTTCTTTTTTAGTCACTGTGTTCAGTTTCTAGAGTTTCCTACTTGCACATCTGTCTTAAATGTGGACAGATCCTGGCTGAGGTGCAGTAGCAAGAACACGATGCTGGGATTCAGGCAGAGTAGCTTCTATTTCTGTCTTCACCACTTGGCATATTGGAGAAGGTTGGGCAAGTTCCTTTGCCCCTATTACCACCCTGCTAAATGAGGAGAATGGTACTGAGCTGCCTCATAAACCTCATTAGTGCTTTAGCAGCTGGTCACTGTCATTATTACTCTGTTGAATAACTACAGATTTGGAATCGGCCAAAGGAGGAGTAACTCTGGTCTGGGAAATCCATGCACAGGTGTGAGGTAAATTGTTGACACAATATTTTCTTTTTGAGAAAAGTAGCCAGTGTTGTGTGCTCTCTTTCTTTCCCTCTGGTGATGAGGACTGTACCATGACATGTTATCACACTTCCTTCTTCATTTACCCCTGCACTGGCCTCTGTGCAGAGGTGCGCTCTTGCCCTTGTACAGGTCATAGTCAGGATCACCATCCTCTCCAGTGGGAGCAGTGTATGTACAGCAGCTGAGGGGAGCATGTGGTTCCACATTCATGATGTCAAAATGTGTTTGTAAGACAGTACAGGCATCCCAATAGCCTTAGCTTAGTCATACTGCTCAGTACAAAACCAATACAAAGAATGCTGGGTTCAGTTCTAATTATCCACTCATAATTAATTCATAATTAACAATAACAGTCAACACTGCTGTCCTACTCATTTAATGTCTTCAATATTGAAGGCTCTGAATCAAATTTTTTATGTGTTTCTCTCAAAATACAGTTGTGTGAGACAGCTATAACTCAGCAATATACTCATCTCGTGGAATTGATTGTTTTGGGGAGTAAAGCTAGGTATTCATGACAGAGAATAAATAAAATTGTAACTTGTTGTAAAGCATTTATTAATTTTTGCGGGTCTAACTTCTGGACAATAGTTATCACTGGGCAGTAAATCACTTAGATCAAGCTCCAAGCACCGAAGAGCAGCACAACTGAGAACAAGCATTCCAGGATGTACCCTTCTGTTCCTCTCTCAACAGGCGCATCCAGCTGGTGAGACCTGGATGCGTTGCTTCTCCCAGCTGATCATGCGAGGTTTTCATACTTTAATGGTCTTAGGCAGCTAGTGCTGAAGGCTGCTTCAGGCAAATGCCGTTATCCTTCAAAGTCTTCACATGGCTGGGAATTAAGTTTTATACCTCATCTGTAGCAAATAATATGTACAAGCCACAAGGTCATGTCACAGAACCACAGAATCAGTGAGGTTGGGAGGGACTTCTTGAGATCTTCTTGCCCCACCCCTGTGCTCAAGTGGGCTATCTGGAACAATATAGTCCAGGACCAAGTCCAGTTGGATTTTGAATATCTCATGGATGGAAACTCTACAACCTTTCGAGGCAACCTGTGCCAGTGCTCGGTCACCCTCACAGTAAAAAAGTGTTTCTTGGTGTTCAGATGGAATTTTATGTGTTTAAGTTTTTGTCCACTGCCTCTTGTCCCTGGGCAATACTGAGAACAGTCTGGCTCCCTCTTCATACCTCTGAACAGGTATTAATACATTTGATAAGATCCCCCCCTGAGCCTTCTCTTCTTTAGGTTGAACAGTCCTGGCTCTCTCAGCTTTTCCTCCACTTCCATGATCATCTTTTCTACCTTTTTCTGGACTTGCTACAGTAGGTACTATACTGTGAAGTCCAGAGCTGAATGCAGTAGTCCAGAGGTGGCCTCACCAGTACTGAGCAAAGAGGAGGGATCACCTTCCTTGACCTGCTGCTGATGTTGTTCCTAATGCAGAAGATTCTGTCATACAGTCCTGGGAGAGATCCCTCCAGCTGACAGTGACAAATAACTGTGCTTGAGTGCCATCATGCTGGACAAGCATGCTTGAATGTCTCCATTTGTAGAAGGTAATCATGAAATCTCTTACTTCAGCCATTCTGATACAAATTCTCTCTGGCTATAACTTTTGCATGGAACTGGCATTTCATAGACCATGATTTCTTAGACCTTCAAGGTAGAATTATAATGTTTCTAAATTCTCACTTTTTTCCATCTCTCTAACCCATTTGGGTCCTTTATGGTTATATTTGTGTCCTCAGATGTGTTATGGAAGAAGTAGACAAGCAATGAGAACTGCAAAGTGTTCTAAATTCAAATATTTTTCAGTGTAGCAAGCATAAAAGATTTATGGAACTGTAAAAAATAATAATGTCCTACATATATTTCTCAGCTTCCTCATCAGTTTATAACATTTTAACGAGTCCTCCAGGGCAACCACAATCCTCTTTCTGCATCCCAGGGCTTCTCCTCACACTACAGCATCTCTCTCTCTCTTTTCCCTCACTTCTCTCCTTCTCTCTCCCTCCTCTCCTTTGTCTTCTGTAGGCGGTTTCTTCTTTTGACCATGTCTAGCCTACAGATCAGTCCCATATGCTCCTTATGTTTCTCTTGCTTGCTCTTTCCTTAGTTTCTAATGCCATAATTCTTTCTGTGGTCTTTCTGTGGTTCTAAGACCTAAAAAGTTCAAGGGAGGAAAAAAAAATTCCCTGAGAGTTAAATCATCCCATCTTTCTGCCTGTGCTAGTGAATGGTTGTCTTCTCTAAAGGAGGACTTGTAGGTATAACTCTCCTGTCTCTTTAAAACAGACAATGAGAATCACAGTAAAAGACCATCATAAGACTTAAGAGGACAGACAGTCCACAAAAAACAAATCAGATTTTGCAATTTGTACAGCTGTCTTCTAACCACTAGCACCACTTTCTGCAATCCCAAGATTTACTGTCTGTCTTCACAAAACTACTACTGTGACCTTTGGTTCATCTCTAGTGCAATATAATGCATCAGAAAAGAGTTTATGCAGAAACTGATAACTGATGATCAGATACATGAAGCCAAGTTGTGGTCTTCAAAGTCAGTGAAATTATTATGGTTGGCCTTTACCTGTAGTGGGTGGAACTGGGGAAAAAAGGACAGATTTTTATTTATGATAGATTAACATGGGGCCATGGATATCAGAAAAGTAATTTTCAACTTCTGTCAGTAAATACTGCTTTTCTGTTTACTGTGTCTTTAAAGAGAGTGGCACATGAAGATAAAACACAGAGCAGATGTACCTATCTGAGAAGAAACCTCCTATTTTCTGTTAAGCCTGCAGAATTTATAATAAATAAAATGGCAAGCTACATTTATTGCTGGGTATTACCATGCCTGAGATCAGAAGTGGATAAGTGTTGTGTTTCAGAATTCAGTTACTGAACTAGACAGCTGTAATAGCTGCTTGAGGGTCTTCCTGTATAGAATCATAGAATCATTCAGGTTGGAAAAGACCCTTGGGATCACTGAGTCCAACCATCAGCCCTACTCTACAAAGTTCTCCCCTACACCATATCCCCCAACATCACATCTAAACGACCCTTAAACACATCCAGGGATGGTGACTCCACCACCTCCCTGGGCAGCCTATTCCACTGTCTGACCACTCTTTCTGTGAAAATTTTTTTCCTAATGTCCAGACAAAGGGTAGTAATCAGAGGGCTGCACCAGAGCAGTAACCCTCCTTCTAATGTTTCTAACCTGAGCCCTGGGGAGGCAGCAGACCTCTCTATGGTATGGGTCTGATCGACATATGGGCCCCTCTGTACCCCTCAGAACAGAGTCACCCACTACAATTACTCTCCTTTCCTTCTTACTTGAAGAAGTTGCAAGTCGTGGGACTGAGGGACAAGCTGTGGATGGCTCACCAGATGGGCCCTCATTTCCATCTTCATTTAGCTGGCCACCTACTTCCAAAGCCTCAAACCTATTGTATAATGACAACTGGGAAGGTGAGGGGTACTGAGAAGTTTTTCGCTTGCCTTTCCGAGGAAGGACCTGACTCCACTCTCCACGTCCCCCACATGCCCGCCTTCTGCCCGGTGAGAGGAGGGGAGGGAGTCATGTATTTCTTGTAGAGCTTCTACCTGTTGCCTTTGTCAATCTCGTTTTCACACTCTTTGATTGTTCTCAACCTTTCTACCTCCTCCCTCAGTTCAACCACCTGCCTGAGCAGATCCTTTACTTGATCACACCGTACACAAACGGTGTCTCTGACTCCCTCCGATTCAAGTGTCAGGCTCAGGCACTCTCGGCAGGCAGAGACCTGCACAGCCGCCTGTTGGGGCGGCTCTGTCTGGGTTCCCACATTCCTCATCACTCTGCCTCTTGGCCGTGTTGTGACCATGGTCTAATCTCTGGCTGGGAGGGAACCAATCCCTGGGTGCTGTTTCCCACACGCTGTGCTCTCACATCCCTGCAGTGCTGTTCCTTCCCTCCCCTCTCTCCGGCACGGGTCAATTGCTTGCAGGGCTCGAACGTACCTTGTCCAGTGGCAGAGACTCAGCCCTGCTCTACAAGCTGCCTCAGTGCACTCACAGTCAAGTACTGTCTGATCACCCTGAGCTCGGTGGGCAGTGACTAGTATCTTGTGGAGTTATCTGTACAGCCAGGGAAGAAATGCTCTTCATCTCTTAAACCGGACTGCCTGGAAGCTTCCCTGGTTTGGTGATATAGAGCTAGATCTCCAAGCATTGGCCAGATACTGTCAGCTACGGAGAATATCTTATAGGATCCAGACCATTTTAACTTGGGTGTTTTTTAGTCAGATTAAATCTGTTACTACTCTTTACAAAAGAACTACAAAGTATTACAAAACTCAACTGTGCTATCAACTGTGTTGCCAACTGGAAAACACTTGATATCATTCATAACAAATCCTGTGATGTTTCCATCACTGTGCAAAAATTATTCAAATAAGTACTCCTCTCATCCCTTGAAGTGGTTTGAGCCGTGTACCACTGTGATGTAGGAAGTGGTTTAACCAATGAGCTGGTTATATCCTTAGGCATTTGAGTCTGAATGAACAGAGGGCAAAATCATCTCTGTTGAGTTCAGACAATCCACTCAAGTAAAAGGCCTCAGCTGTGGAGCATGACATATTCTGGTTTTGAGGACTTGGGCATGGCAAAATCAGGAGAGGATATATTTGATTTGGAGAGTGTAGTATCACTCAGCACCAAGTGAGAGAATGAAGTATCACTCACTAAGGTACCAAGAAAGGATTGTGCATAATGCAATTTGGACAATTATCTACAAAGCAAAAGAAGAAGAGACCATAAAGAATAAACCAGTCTCATGCAAAAAAAAAAAAAAAATGTAAATAAAGCCTGAGGCACGATGGAGATGCAATGTAGAGGACAATACTGCTCCTCACAGCAGTTAGCACAGATGAGCGTAACAAGTTAGTATCTATGAAGAAAGCCCTAATTGTCTTAATTAAAAAAAAAAAAATCTTAATTTTATGTTATCAAAGAAGTACTTGAAGCAGTCTCAGCATTGCTCAACAGCCTGTGTAACTGTTACATGAAATGCATGGCCAAACATTAGCAGTTTCTACATAGCCTTACTCATGGCTTCCCACGCAAATGTTCTTCAATTTGCTTTTAATGGAGGATGTCCCACTGTTCAGTGCAGCATTGCTCAGCTTAATATAGATAAATCTCCTCCCTTTCTGTCTTACTAGTAAGTTGACCTATTGATTTGAAAAGTACATCTACTGAAGACAGAAGTTTGTTTTCACTGTAGAGTTTGCAAGATGCATGGAGCATGGTGGCTATCAAGAGTTGTCACTTTTAGTCCCTTAAGTGTGAATCCTTTGCGCAAATTGCCTGTCACTGATGATTCAGGGCAAAGGAAGGTGGAACATTAATGCTTTTCTAGCAAATATAAAACCTTAGTAGCTGCAATGTAATTACAATCACCTGGGTGTCAACAGTGATTTTTTTTTCCATTCTGTGCTAGAACTGTTAACTTATAACTGGATCCAGTACCCCTTTATGACAGTGATTTGCTAGCAAATAAATATCCAGTATGCTGACATTTTTATTAGGTAGCAAGTAGTCATCCAGAAATACTGACTGCTCACTATTTAGCCAAGGGCTCTGTAACTGCTTCTGCTACGGATTATGTTGTTTTAATACAAGGCAACAGAGGACTCTCAAGGTTAGTCTTGGGATAGTCATGATAACAACTACTATGTATTTTAAGTGCAGTCTCTGAGTTATTTATTGCCTGCTTTTCCATAATACACAAAGTACCATAGCTAAGAAAGCAATGTGTCCTGGAATTTAAATAGCTTTCTGTAGACAACAGCTTTACTGTTTCCTACCATAACTGGGCTCTTCTGGTTGAAGGTAAATCTTACTGCCTGTGACTTCAGCTCAGCTGTGAACAGCAGTTAACTATCATTACAGTTTCCTTTTGCTTTGCCTTCAGATACAAACAGCATGCTCCTCACATTGACACAGATCATAGAGTCTCTGTCAGAACAGATAAACTCAGCATCCAAACTCCTCCTGAGCCATAGGAATGACATACAAGCCTGTTGGTACTGTTGGCTGATCTCTAAGTATAGCTGCACCAGTGTCCTTCTTCTGCAGCCAGGCTCTTATTACAGACATGCTCAATCACAGGAAGAATGACTCTTTCTGGAGGGTGGATAATAGTGTTTCCCTTGACAGGTCTTATTCTCTAAGCATATTTTTGATGTTATGGCTGTTCTCTACCAAACTCTGAAACGTGGTATTCTGAGTTGATCTGGTATTCTGAGCTGGACTTCAGAAAGGGATGAGTAGGGATGTGACTGTATTCTGCTTTGCACTGATGGAAAAAAAGTGGAAAAGAGTGTCCTCCTTGCAGCTGTTCTTCATTTAGTTATAGTCCTTCTGATAAGACTTGATTGGCCATAATATGGATTGGATTTATATTTGAGGAAATACTAATCTCCTCATCCCACCAACCAAAAAAACCCATGAGAAAATTTCTGTTGTTCAGTGAGCTAGTTTTCACTTGACATTCATGATTCAATTGATGTAACAAACAATTTATCAAAGAATAAAGGAAATTATCAGAAAGATAGATTGACAGAGTAATGCGCAATGTCAAACTACTCTTCTCCTGAAGTCCAGTTGTTCACACTGTTCCTCTCTTTTTTACTGAGATTGCTGAAAAATCACCTCGTGGCTTCCCACTCACTCTGCTAGGACTTCATTTTGAGTTTGGCATGGACAAGGTGCCAGATGCAGAATATTCTCTTGGGTAAGTTGGTCCAGCTGAAACTGCCAGTGATTTTTCAGTCAGAGCTGCTCTTGCTCTGCACTAGTTACTCACCATTTCCCTTCTCATTGCTCTGGTACTACTCTAAGCCAGCCATCACAGTTTTGTCAGCAGTTTCTGTTTTTCAGCTCTTCGGTAAGAGATAAGGAGCAGCACACAGAGCTATTTCTCAGACCTCTTATGTATGGGGGACAGGCACTCCTACCTCTCAGTTTAGAAGAGGCCTAAGTAGATTATCCTACCACCTCTTCCCTCCCTCTTGCTCTGCACACACAACTACTGGCTTTGTGGCCAGAATCTGCAAGGTGTTTACACAGATTAGATTGACCACTGACTCCAGGCATATCTAGGCATAATTCACCACCCCAGATATGAATTTTCCAATCTGTAAATTTGTCTCAGCTTCATAATATTTCTCTCCTTTTCCCTTTTCTTGTTTTAAACAGAAACGCCTCCCAAACAACATAAAACAACATGTGTAAAATAAACTTTTCAGAGTTGCCCAATGATTTTTTTCATTCACCTCTCCTACTCTCTAGATGTAATCTCAGCACCAGATAGAGGGGAATGGCAGAGAGGAACAGCTGAGAACAAGGTGATGTGTTAACTCCTCTTTATGGTCTTTCTCATGCATAGACCAATAAATGAGAAAATACTGAACTCATAAAAATTATGAAGACATTGGGTCAAATCCTAGTCTTGTTACACAAAGGGCTGTGGATTATGAAGCGCAAAGGTGGAGGGCAGTTAGATCCTTCTCCTGAAAGTTCTCAGAAGACCAGGGAATGACTGTTTTGTCTTTGGTATACCTGGTTTCCTAATCAATGACTGGCATCACCATTGGACTATCTTCTCCTGAAATTGGCATGTCACAGACAATACAGCTACTACAGAGCCACCTCCAGAAGAAAGTGCCTATGTGTTTGCCTCTCTTACTCTCCATACACAGATTATGTGTGTGGGTATCTGGCACATCCCTGTACATTAACAGAATATCAGAATTATTTCTGTATTCAAACTGATAAAATTCTCTATAAAGCAGTCTGTAAGCTAGTCTCTTCCAAAAAATTAGTCTGAAAATATCTTTGCAATCCTTCCTTTAGGATGGTGCAACCCTATATCAGGCACGCAAGAGCACCCACAGAAGCCGGATTTGCAAAATAATTCTTCGAAATTCCTGCAAAGTGTCAAAAGCCTGAAATAATTTCCTTAGAAGTGCAGTAGGAGAGGTAAACTAGCACAGCTCAACAGAGAGTCCACCTTAATGCTGTTTATGCTTCAGCCCTTTCTGAAGACTTAAAAATATTGTTTGTATTTTTTTACTGACCTTCAGAGAATAGCTAGGTAGTTAGCAGAGCTCACTTATTCAGGAGTTGGAATTAAGCATGATTTATTAACACTGCAACATTGTCTCCTGCTGGCCACTGGCAGTAACAGAGTAATTTCTTTGTCATGTTGGCTACCACGAGATCCTACCCCATTCCTCTACATTTCAAGAGCACACTTGGAGTGTATTCCCTTGAATTCACAATGAAAATGAATTATTCCCCAAGGAAAACCTTCTCTTCCTTCATATCTGCATGATGCTTTAATGATGTAGCAGTGAAAAGGAGGTAAATGTTTTTTGTTGTTGCTGTTTTGTGGGGTTTTGGCTATTCATTTAGACCATACATCCTTTTGCTTTCATCTTGAAATACAGGACAGAAAAGAAATAAGATTTATTTTTGGCCCACTTCTTCAAATATAATGATTGGTGGCTGTGACAAACTCCCTGGGTAGTCTTGAGTCTGAGCATCTGCTCCCCACAATCTTTTCACAGAGACAGCCAAAGAGCCTCCTTGGTAACTGCTGTCCACCAGAAGACACTTACGCATCACCAGACTTGTGTGGTCTAAGATCTCTGCTTGGTTCCTTCAAAGAAAACTAATAATTTTAAAATGGCCCAAACTATTATGCTTTAAATAGTCTAGCAGGACTGCTGGAGAGTTGGAGAACCTTACTTAACTTAAGTAACTTAACTTACATTCCATACACTTGAGTAATAAATGTATTGTCATTACTTACCTATCTTGAAATTACTCTTAACTCACCATAATAAGGTAAATGCAAATAAAAACGTTTATTCGCAACTTCTAGAATAGATAATGTAATTACAAAAATTAGGGGCTCTTGCTTGAGAGCTCGGAAATCAAAAAATAACAACCTCAGGATGATAAAAGGTATAGGGTGTTTAATCCCTGTTGCTTTTTTCTAGGCATACTTGAGCAGTGATTAAAAAAAAGAAATCTGCAATACTTCCATGGTTTTCTTCATATCTTAGGCAAAACTGAAAAAATTAAAATAAGAGAATATGGCTTTCTCAAGTGGTTCTTGGCATTTCATTTGTTCTCTGTTTCTTTCATTTATCAGGACCGGCATTGTTCAGAGCTGGGAGATCCATGCCTTGGTCTCAGAATGACGGGTCATATTTTATCTTTGAGTGGATGATGAAATTGCCGAATTGTTTTAGAGAGAACATAAATATAGAGGTAAAATAAAAGGACCCAGAGGGCCAAATTCTGCACAGACTAACACCTGTTTGCCTTAGGGATTTAAATTAAGACAGAATTTCTTTCTTGAGCTAAATTCATCTCTCTTATGTGCAAGAAACTTTCACTTAGGCAATTCTGAGTTATGCAGATCTAGCAAAACAAAATATGGCTTTTTGAGAAGAAGTGCCAAATTTTGTTTAATTTGAAACCCCACTGACTTCATTTGTGCTACACACAAGTAAAGGAAGGCATTTTTAAATGCATCAACTTATTGGTGCATGCATTATGATTTGGAATACATACACACTGTCACTAGTTCTTCCAAAGGAAGATTTTCTTAACCACTTCACCAGAAAGTAACTCAATGGGTTATGGCTATAAATGGTTCAGCTTTAAAATCTACCCTGCTGTTACAAAGAATAAAAGAAAAGGAGGTAAATGTATCTAAACTAGAGGTGATGGTGGACTGAATTTTACTTGGAAAAACAGAAAGGATGAATTTACTTCCCTAGTTCAGAGAGAACTCTGAACTAAAATATTTGAATGAGTCCTAGTGTGTCACTTCTCAGACATCCTTCCAAACTGAACTAGGTTAAGAGAGTAATTGCAAACAAAGACTGCAACAAAATGCCCAACTCATGAGATTTTTAAAAAACTGATTGGTGTTCAGTATCTGTCTCTAATCATTTAGCATTGGTCCTACACACTCTAGGCTTTTGCAGGACAATTGGATTCCCCCATTAGTCCGTTAAGAGTTGCTGTCATCCTAAAAGCTATCAAAAAAGTTGTACTGAGGTGCTGAAAACAGCTAGTGCTCTCGTCTCTTGAAAGGCTGACTGAACTGCCAGGTACTTGAGTAACACAGGCGTTCACATAAAGTATTGGTAACAAACATACACATCTTCTGTTACGTATACTCTTGTGGAATTTAGTGGGCTTGATTAAAGAGTTTTTAACCGTATTTGTACAGCTATTGGAAGTTCAAAAAGGGAAGATGACTGTAGTTTAAATGAAGCTAGAGATAAAGCTGTGAAGATGTGTCCATCTCCTGGAGACAGACAATGAGGTTAAATGAGTGTGAGAGTAACAGACACCTTTGTTCATATACTAAATCTTACTCCCTAACCTCCTTCTGTTATAGGAGCTATGAGCAGATGTTGAGTTCAGTACACACTTTTGGCAGCCAGTGACTGGTGTCCTGTAACTGCTTTGGATAAACACAGTAGCGCCAGTCAGCCCTGCCTCACTGCATGTGCCTGGGACTTTTTCTGGAGCAGATGTACCTGTGAAGCAACACGCCATAGGAGAAATATGGTCAGTCCAGTCTCCCAGTAGGCAAACTTTTTGATCTTGGGCTCTGAACTGCTGCATGTATCACATCAGACTATAATTTGCCCCATAAACACAAAAAAAAGGAGGGAGTGAATGTGACCTTTAAAGTCTTGATTGTAACATGTCTTCTAAAAAGCAAAGGTATGCACACAGTTAAACTATGCTTTCACTTTTCCAAATTCTAAATTTTGCCCAAAGACTTAGTCATTGCTGGAGAGGCCAGCCAGGCCACTAGGCAGCATGCAAATGTCAGGTAAATTGGCAAGTTCTCCAACACAAAAGGCAACATTCACAATGCTCTTGGTAACATGACTGTATCAAAACATCCAGTTCATTGTTTGACATACTTAAATTAGTTTGTAGAATTCTTACTGAAAGAGAATTACGCCCCAAGAGCTCAGAGAAGCAGAGGAGTTGCTTTGCTGTAGTTTCTCCTTTGCAGATCCGTTCTGAGAAAAAAAAAAAAAAAGCCTCTTAGTTGAACAACATTGCTAAAATTATTTTCTATTTTGAGCGTGTGTTTAAGCTAATCCTTTTGTTCCATTCAGAGCTCATCCAGTGATGTGGTCCTCCCTTTTTTAGTTCTCAGAATTGTTGCCCATAGCTAATCTATGCTCATATCTAAGCCTCTAGAGTTTATACCCCTTTACGTGGATACCTCCAATTTCAACTGACTGAACTGGACTTTGTGGAAGTCTGAATGAATGAAATGACAAGGCACTGATGGCAAGGCATCTTGTAGGACATACAGCTAGCAAGAAAGCATGAACCATTCACAAAGAGTATGCAAGGTCATCTCTGTTCTAATTCATGCTGTAGACTCCCAGTGGTTTGGGCCTCTGCATTAGGACAGACAGAGTCTCTCAGATCCTTCTAAGTCTTCCTTACACCCCTTAAAATGAAGTTCTCCTTTCACAGGGAGTAAGTAACATCATCTACAAATTTCTCTGATCTAGTCTTGATTGCTATGCCTAAAACATAAAAAGTCATTTAAGACAAAAAAAAAGTAGCTAGATTCTTCTCTTATATGACTATACCACCTACTCTTTTTCCATCTATTATGTAAGATCAGTCCTTAAAATTACCTCTCCAAGGGATACTTTCATTTCTCAACTGCTCCATACGACCCTACTGTTCCAGCCTGTGTGGCCTTAGCTCCTGGCTACATCTTACAGCACTTCACTGTTTATCCCTCTTACTACACTGTCATCTAAAAATAAAAGATGGAACAACCCTTGGGTTATGATTCCTTTACCGTTCTCTCCAGGTGCTGACTTGCTTCCTCTCCAGCCCATGTGGCAGCTCACAGCGACACAATATCAGCTTTTAGGAATAAGCACAATAACACAATGTTTCCAAGAGGCAAAATGTCTGTGTTTTGGGATCACTGAAAGGATCAACAGTTATGAAAACAGTGCTTTGTTGCCCTTATGATTTTGCAGGTAATACTAAAAGAATCTGTAGAAGTGCATATAACACTGCACCAGCCGTCAATCTTCTTGTGTGTTACAAATTCTCTTGTGTATTACAAATTCTCTACAACTTTTGGGATTTCCTGGTTAATTTTTAAGTCATCTGTAGCTATTTCCAAAGTACAGAAACCTGTCTCTTAATCAGTGCCCACAAGTCTTGAAGACTTTTATATTTCTTCAGTTTCAAAATGCTCATTGCAGTGCTTCTGTAGCACCATAAAACATCCAACCCTTGCTGGCCCAGTCTAATGACTTGGCACTTACCTGGGATCTGCCACAGGTAGGAAGATACACTCCATTTTAGCGGTACTGACAGTTTCAAACCTCTTATGTGAGGGACTAGGTGCAACTCAGATAAGTGAATGCAGAATCCTAGTTCATGCACAATCTGTTTTGGGCTGGGACAGGCGATGGGAGCAGTGTTGGCTATTCCCATGGGTGCTCTTTTGTTAGCAAAGGGCATGCTGACATTCTTCTTATTCTGTGGGCTCTTCTTATATTACCCTAAAATTCTCTCAAGCAGTTGAAGTCCTCCCTGGCTGGGCTTCCAAAGAGGTTTTATTGGAAAGCTAACCTTTGTCTTGTCATTGTATATCTTGCCGGCTGAGATCCACCTCAGTAATTTCTCTCACTGGTCCTGTCAAATGTCTACATACAGCTATCAGCTGAAATTGTACCACAGCAGAAAAACAAAAGCCAGCAATATGCACAAAGGACTACCTTCTTGTCATCTGAGGATGTCTATTATAGACACTGCCACAAAGACTGTGCTTGTTTAAGATCAGATCGGGGACAAAGACCATCTGTTTGCATCTTAGCTTAAGGAAGACCAGACTGATGTTTAAACTACAGAACATCATCTGTGTCATCCGTGTTAGGACAAATGACTGATATGGACAATAACAGTAGTCTTAGAAAAATTATAAACTAGCTAGGGGTAAGCCCTTTGGAAATGAATCAGGTTCTTACAGTAAGCAAAAGAGTAAAAAGAAAGGATCAACCAAGGCCTTCCTGTCTAAAGATTTTGGTATTAATACTAATGTCTTTTACCAAGGGATGCCTTAGAGAACATTGTACTCAAATTGTGAAAAACTATAGCTTATGTTAGATACAGCACTTCATAGGCTCATTATGATCCATCCTTTTCTGTTACTAAAAATTGTTAAAAATAAGCAAACAAACAAATTGAGACTACACATCTGTAATGTCATGAAAGACACAGAGGAAATGCAGTACTGAAGATTCAGCTGAAGTTGAATCATTGATATCTATTTAAATTAATGCAGAAAAGATATTTTTTCTTTAATGCTTAGTGACTAAATGTATTCAGATAATAAGTGCATGATTAAAAGGCTCAAAACCGGATATATTCAAAATCCCATGCTTGTCTAATATATAAACTCAGGAATTTTTCAAAACTCCCTAAGAAGTTTTAATAGTAGTAATGTTCAATAGGAATGCTTGGAGAAACAGAAATGATAGTTAAGTGCCTGAAAAGGGTCTTCACATAGTATCCTGACATAGACCCAGTATCTTAAAACTGTTATCTATTTGAATGCATGTAATTAAATGTCTATGCATGGAAGTAAGGGAATAGGTACATGTATTATTATGAGAAGTGACCTTTTTCTTTCCTTCATATAGGTTTTAGACCGAAGTTGCATCTAATTTATTGTAAATTACTGTGAACTATTATTTAACATTCACTGACACTACCCATTCATCTACTGTATCTGCTTTGGCGGTGCTATCAGCTGCCATTGCTTTTATGGCTGCTATAGATACTATAAAGATCTTTCACTCTCCAAAAAATAGCTCTGTTTTGGATCTCTAAGAGGTAGAAAAAGGCTTTACAACAGTTACTGACATCTGTTTCAGCAAGTACATAATATCTAGCCTCACAGAATTTCTTCCTTTACTAGTGAAGACACTGTTTAAAAATATAGATAAATTTGATGAGAACACAGCAACTAAAGATTTTCCTGCCATAGAGTAAAAGTTCTGTTCTGCATGTTTTCATCTTTTTATAAGGCTGTAGAAATTAAAGATGAGAATAATTCCTATTATTTCGCCCAGGAAGGATTCTCTCCAGATTTGAACAAAGCCAAATCAGAGTCTTTTAAAAATAATATTCAGTGCACATATTGACAAAACCAGAGATTCATATAATGCAAAAGCAGTGCTTGGAGAACTCAGAAATGCTAACATAGGACCATAAAATATTAGAATTTGAAAACGTATGAAATTATTCCTCCCCATGCTGGGTTTTTTTCTTCCAGAAAAAGTAGACACCTTCACTTGCATACCCTTTTTTTTGCCTGATAGAATCTGGAGGCAGAAATAACATATTCTGCATCAGGATATTTATTTGCATGTCTTCTTCTCTCCTCTCTTCCTCCTCAACATGACACATGAATTTTTGATCATTTTTCACTGTACGGCCCATTATTGATAATTTTATCATAATAATGAGAGGGTGCAGTTTTCTCTTCTCAGGTGCATCTGTTTCAGTCTCCTGACCCTTAGAATACATCTTAACTAACCATTTATTTTTGAGGTATATTAATACCTTTTGTAAGGTCAAATATATAATCTTTTTTCCATTCTGGAAGAAGTTGTCCATGTATAATGGGAGTTTTCCCCCCTAAATATTTTTGCTAGGGTTGCAACATAGATCCTGATGCAATTGTTCTGAGTATTTAATGGAAAAAATAAGTAGCTGAATGCTACAGAATCCCAGACGAGAGAAGAGGGACAAAATTTGAGATTCAGAACTGATGAAATAATAATCACTGCCTGGTTTTGGTGAGATTATGGATACCAAAGCCTGCCCCCCAAAAACAAACACCAAAGGTCAGTCCTATTGTTATACAATTGATGAGAAGACTCCAGCTGACTTCAGTGGAAGGGAATGAAACATCACTTCAGCAAACTTCTAAGATTTAAATAGTTTAGATAGCTCTTGTCCTTCAGCTGCATCACTGCTGAGCCCATCTCTGGATACTCCAGGAGGCCTTACAGGCCCGGTGTAGTTGCCCTCTGGCCATGGTCAGGCTTTCCATGAGGCACTTCAAATATATGTTACTGGAGCACACATGAAAAAATCTTCCAGCAGCTGAACACTGAGGGCAAAAGAAAATTGTGTTTTCATGGAAACTCAGTGTCCAAGAAAACAAATGTGTATGATTCCTGTTTGCAGGGTATGCCCCTGTAGCCAACAGATTTTCTGTTATTTAATTCAGTGGGTGCAGGACCAAACAGGTGGGATGTGAGTTGGAGTCTGGTTCTTGTCCTGATCTACTGGCTTGTAAGAGTTATATGATGACTGATGGAGAATTCCTCTGGTGGAGGGACAATGCAGCATTGCTTATCTGTGTTCTCACAGGGCCTCTTCTTTACTGTCCCTCCTTGCTCTACCTCTTGCGGGTTGTGGCACAGTCTCCCTGCGGTGGGTGTCCATGCTGTCTTCCATGGCTGGTCTTGTGCTATGCATACCACGAGCCTGGCTGCGAGTCCGTGGGTGAGGTGAGAGCATACAGAGCTCAGTGGGATAACCACGGATACCAAGCAGGCCAGGAGGGCTGACCCACTCCCACTGGGGCGAGGGGGCTGTGGATGGGTGATGCTACAGCAAGCAGGGCACACTGTGCTGACGGCCTCTCCGGGGTCTGCTCTTTCGCAGTGGTGTGCCACCACTTCACCCGTTCTCATGTACGCACATTTTCTCCTCTTTTTCATTTGCGATTGTTTTGAGCAAAAAGGCTATGAAAAGGCCGACTGATGGTAGCTTTTAGCAGAATAGATCAGTACATCTTCCAGACCAGAAACTGGTCATCATATTTAATCAATGCATTTTAATTTCAGGCTCATCTTTTAGATTAGAAAAAGAAGCTCTTTCTAACTTTTGCATAAACCCCATATTTTTCTAATCTCAGTCGGAGTATTTTGTTCTTACTGAGGATTACTGGAGGTTTTGACAATATCCAGTACAATCTGAACTCTTATTTAGAAGAATAAGGCAATATAAACAACCAGACATGAAAAGGCAAATAGATGTGGTTTGTCCTGTCCTGCAGAAAACACTACAGGGAAAAGATCACAGTGGCAAAATGGGAGTGACTGAGTCCAGCAGCCCCTCTTTGAATTCAGTGAGATCTGCTTAGGAAGAGCTTTCAAATACTTTTTCCTCTTAGTTTGTTTAGGGTTTTTTTTGTCAGATGACGAAGATCTCAGCCACACGCTCAGCTTTCTCTTGGTGCTCGCGATTTCACTGCTTATTTGAGGCTCTAGCATGATAACGTCACTTCTGCATGGTTCCAGGAGAGCTGAAGTAAACACTCCCATGCAGTGCTCTGAGAGCCCACATACAGTGGCTCATGCTCGTTCTGCCAACAGAGCTGTTTCATCCCAGACACTATATTGTCTGCATAAATAAACTGTAACAGGAATTCATACACCAGCCATTCGTCAGAGATTTTATTTCTATTTTTGCAGCTTGCAGTAATTATTTCCTCATAGGGAAGCTGATTCCGCTTATATGGACTTTTCTTGAGATGGAGCATCTTTTCTGTACTTTTCTTATACTTGTTATAAAGAAAGATTATTCATCTCTAAATTTATAGCATCTAGACATGTTCCCACTTGCAGCACCCAGACAGACAGTTATTCACTTAGCTCTTCTCAACACCCGTTTTAAAAAAAAAACAGCTAATATTTTCTTTTTGAAAGCGACCAGTGTCTTTCTCTTTCATCATACTCAGCAACAGCTTTTTGATCTTATGACATTACAAATCCATGTTTTTCTTGCCAAAATCCAGGTCCCTATTTGGACTTGTTTGTTCCCTTATGTAAATGCTACTATCACCATGTTTGTGACCAAAGTCTAATACACTCCTATGAAATAAAATATGCATTTAATTAGTCAAATTAATAGGTAGAAATAATATGAATGTATATAAATGCTTATATCTTTAATTAATAGAACCTTGTAAAACTCATGATATAACTTGTTCCTGGGCTTTGCTTTCAAACTTCATGAGATTAATCAGTGCTGATAATTTCTTGAAGCTAAATTGTCCCTCACTGACAAGCTTATGCTGCAGAGCTTTCAAGCTTTTTCTGTGTGGGGAAGATGAAAGCTTTGAGTTGAAGAGGAAATGTGTTGAGGTCTAATTTTCTGTGCAGTATGACCTTCTACCTTACTGTTCTGGTGGAAGCCATCAAAGATTGCCGGTAATACATATGGGGGTGAAAAGGCTCACTACAGTGAGAGGAAGTAAGTGAAGGCCAGTTTTTGTTGCATCACCTCAATTTGTCCTCTGATTTGTCTGCATGTTCAACATGCTGTACTCACACTCATGCCTGGGCCTGTCATCACAGAAAAAGTGATGGTCCTCAGCTCTGCTGTCTGTGGCTGCCACAGAGCCTCCTTTGGACTCCTGACATGTGGCCAGCCCAGGGTTAATTTCAGATTGCTCCATGTTATGGCATAAGCCTTTCTGTCACACAGCTGACCTGGAGTTGGGCAGCTAAAGGCAGGAACACTGACATCACTGAGGATGGACACTGACCTCCCTGAGAAGGAAGAGTGGCATCACTGAGAAGGGACAATCCAGAGCAGGACAGCTTGGAGACCATAGGAGGTTCTGCCAGTAATCCAGTAATCCCTGGGCAAAAGCAGGGCAACAAGTCAGGTCTAATGTCAGTCCTGGGCCAGTCGACAGGTACAGGTCAGGGAGGGCAGCTGAGGACAGACCTACATGGTGACATAGCTCAGTCTGCAGCAAAGGCCCCCCAGCCGTGAGGAGAGGGTTGATGGAGGCCAGTCAAGGCCAGTAAGGCCTGTTGGTGTGCCCAGGTCCCCAGTACCTGTGCACGGTGCTCAGTCAGGATCATGAGTTTGAGTCCTTGACTGTGAAGGAGTAGCTTGTGAGGCTGAAGAGAGAAAACAGATCTTTAGTTTGATCTCAGATACTGTTGACTGAAGTTCAGTTTTTAAGTCATTTGATCTCAAGTCCTTGATACTAAGCCAATGTGTGAGTGAGGGGAAAACAAAGCTTTGTGAAATCAGACACCCTCACCTTGCTCAGATCTACCAGATCACCTGTGCATGCCAGGCTCTGTCTTCTCCTCAGCAAAACCTTCTCTCCCAGGAGACCTGGTGCTGCCTTCACAGGCTAGTGTTGTCATCCATGGCTTCATCAGAGCCCTGGCTACACGAACCATCTTGCTATCTGAGTCCTGACTTTCATCTTCTTCTTGCAATGACCAGTCTGCTGAAATACATTTGGAAATTAAGGCAGAGGGACAAAAACAGGAAAAAAAAACGATTAAATGAGAAAGATAAAAATAGGGAGTGAAGAAAGTGATCAGGGAAACTAGGATCTCAGTTTCCTTCTGCTAGACACTAACAAAGCTTCTGAAGTGTTAGACCACATATTTTCAGACATGCCTGGGATCATTCTCTGCTGAAGCTGCTGATCACCTGCTTTTTAGCTGTGAGGTTGACTATTATGCTGAACGCCTGCTCTGCCAGATCCTATCATCAAGACAAAATACTTCACCTGCTGCAGTTAAATTTCATGATTTTTTAAGCCTGTCTCCTGATTTTTGGAGCCTGACTCATGGTTTCTGTGGAAAACTTCGGCTTGGCAAATGCTGAAAGCAGTGGGAGTATTTGCAGCTTGAAGGCACTGTTCAGCGAGAGGAAGGGTGGAGGAATCTGCCCCTCAGCAATTAGTAGACTCGCTTTCTACGAAAGGACGTGTCATTTGGTAGGTTATTTTAGCATGCTGTACAGATGCAGATTATTTTTTAGAATTTTTAATTGGTGATACCATAGCAACTTTATACAATGAAAAACAGTCCAGGCCAGATTGTGCCTGACAACCACCCGCCTGTTTGGGGGTGGCATAAAGTTGTACTGACCCAGGAGGACTTTGAGAGGCTCTGGATGCTCCGAATCTTGGTGTGGAAGGCTGTCAGATAGGTGAAACGGGTTCCTAACCCCATAGCTAAAGGGAACAGGTCCATTGCCTTGTCTCCCCACAGGCCTTCCCGCATCCTTTGGGACTGGTCAAGATGTTGCAGCTAAAACCCCGAGATGCCAGAAAATTATTTAAATTCCAGAATTCTGACAGATTTTTACCCTCTGTGAATCAGGTGGGAGAGTGTCTGAAGAAGTAGTGCAGGGCAGAAATACATGTAACAGATTGCTTTGTTTCTAGGCCTATTAATGCTGCTGCATTTTCTTCCAGTGATCAGTAAGGACTAGGCTTTTCCTCTGTGCATTCATCTTAAACATTGTCTGCCCTTTTGGGGATAAAAATCTAGGTGGGATATGTTCAGTGCTGGCCCTGCTTCCCTTGGTATTGTTCTGACAGTGAGGGTCAGAAAAGAGTGTCACATCACTACCGTGATGTAGGTCCCTTGGTGTTCTCTCCTTAGCCAGAGGACTGTTTTTCATACCTGAACGTCATGTCAGGTGCAAGTAGATCTCAAGTGAGATAAAGAGGCCATATTCAACTCTGTGTGGCATT
This sequence comes from Strix aluco, assembly GCF_031877795.1. Classification (NCBI taxonomy): domain Eukaryota; kingdom Metazoa; phylum Chordata; class Aves; order Strigiformes; family Strigidae; genus Strix; species Strix aluco. Next base: position 66,806,585 of record NC_133931.1, on the reverse strand, counting down.
GTGCTTTCATGCATGAAGTCTTTGCCTTTCTGTCATGTCTATGATATGGATATGTATATATGTATATGACTGCGACATATTTTGACGTCATCGATAGAAATGAAAATGGACTGTGCTTGACTGGGTGAATAGGCTAGGGACTAGCATGAAGAGGCTAAATGTATTAAGTAGATGGAATGGATGTAAGTGTGAGGCAGTATACAAAAGTGGAGGATGAATCATCAGAACATTGTGGTTCCCAGTTCACCTAGGGAAGATGGAGAGCAGGCAATGACTTTCACTGAGAAACAGTGATGGTAAAAAAGAGACCTGAGGACAGGGGGGTGGCTCTCTGAGGAAAGTTACATATGATCCTTACACTGTGATATGTATTTAGGGTAAGAGAGAATCAAAGCAGTGCTGTTTATGTACTGTTCATTGTGGACACATATTACAGCAAAGACAGTCTCTTAGTGAATTCAAAGTCTTTACCTGGAGACAAAATTCAACACGTGATTAAATTGCACTAAATGTGTGGAGAATGTTGATTCTTGGGAAGGAACATAGTAACAAGAAAGAGAGAGATCTTTTACAAACTGTGCAGAAGCTTGAATGGAAAGAACAGATTGATCCAGGTAGTGGAGACATGAGGAAAGTACCTGACAAACACAGATTTCCCCCTTTCTGTTTGGAAGAAAAAGAAGACGCATGGAAAGAAGGTCACTTACCTTGATAATATCAGACATCCTTCTGCAAGGCCTCCAGCAGCCCTCTGTTGTAAACAAACAGGTGTATCGGAAAGAAGCTTGAAGGAAGAGCAAGTCCAACGCTTGGGAGTTGTCTGTTTCATTCCCAATGTAGATTCATAGAAAAGGTAACATGGAACATCACTGTACTAAATACTCAGGCTCAAACGCTTTCCCACCCTTGTGGGTAGCCCTATGTCCCTGGTCATTCCCTAGAGATATGCACAAATCAGCTTCAAAAATACAGCAGAAGAGGACTGTTGCTGAGTATCCCTTTATTCAAACCACTTCCCATGGGATTTTCAATAGAAGAAAGCAATCTGACTGTGGGAAATTAAACTTTCTTGAAGCTATGAGCAGAATTTATCATGAGCTAATGCTATCACAGTAGAAAAACACCTGAAAATGTCCCCAGGAGTCTTTTAATAACAATTTTTAATGGATTTTTTTCTTTGAAGATGGAAGAATGTACCGTGTCTGTGTATGTTATTTTTCATCTATAAGAATTTAGCATTAATTATCAATTTAAAGAAATCTACCAAAGACTAATTGGATATATTTTTGTTAGTTTCTGCTGTCTATGAAAATGAAGTTCTGCATAGTGGTCTATGAATCATGGAATCATTTATTTTTTAATTAGGGAGATACTAAATACTGATCCCGATTCTGCCAGTGTGGTCAATTAATATATCACTGCTGGAATGTTACAATTTAAAAGCATGGTAGTGGTCACATATTTTTCAGAACACATTCATAATAATGAGCTGAATTTTTCTCTCCACATTAAATTGCTTTTAATGAGAAAGTATGTAGGAAATAAATACCATGAAACCAAAGCTTATGTATTTACTTCTGCATAATGCTGTGGTCTCCAAATTCCTTCTCTGCTTTATTAAACCGTAGATAACTGTTCCCCTTTCCAAGTAATCTTAGTTTGGGTGAAATCTTTATACCAATTTGTGATAAAAGATTATCAGAATGTTACCAGTTTTTGAAGAACAGTATCACTTCATCTTTCATAAATACTAATTAAACAACTCGGGCTTACGTCAGTGCCAAGATTCATGTCAGCAGTTAGTGCAACTTGTTATTGTAAGATTAGTTCTGACACATTCCTTCCAGCACAGCAAGCAGTGGGATCCTGTGCAGCACTGGGAAGAAGTCATCTCTCTAGAGACTGCCGGTAGGTATCCAATAGGAAGGAAGACTGCTTTCTTTAACAAGATTAAAAACTCTCTGCTGACATACTCCCTAACTGAATCATCTCGAACTGTAAGTCTCACCACGCAGAAGGAACGAACGTATCACTCATCACCCAGTCTTCTCCCTTTACGACACTGTTAGGCCATTTGTATTATAACATCTATACACTGCTCCTGATACGTGGTTGTGGGGCTGGCTTAAGGAGCTTTCTCTAGTCTGGTCAGGGATCATTCACAACTACAATAATTGGCAATGATTTTTTGACTACAAGAGCATCAAATGAGGCTTGGTCCTTTGAGCAATTACTTGCTGTGAAAGGGAAGTAAGGGAGAGAAATGACCTTATTCTGTTCAGCTGGCATGTACACTGCTGATTCAGGGGCGTTCACTGGGCTCTGCTTAAAGGGGTGCTGGTAGTGGTATCAGTGTCTAAATGTTGCTGTTTGAGTGAGCTGAGATATTATTGCTTCAGGGCCCAGTAGAAAGCTAAGTAGAAAAGATGAGTTGAAAAGCTAAAAGTACACTTTAAGCACATGTAGTTTCAGCAAATACAATGAGAATTTGGGAAGTAATGCCATCTCACCTTGCAGAATTCATTGCATAGTATTTGTCCAATACAGAAATTCTATGCCAACATGCAAACGCTGGTATTTTAAGAGCTGTGTAAAATGTTTTATCTCCTTAGTAGAGTACATCCTCAAAAGAATTGCTTTAATTGTTCAGATTCGCAGGGGTTCTGTTACAATGCCTTTCGGGTATCATTTCTTTTTACTCGGAATGCTTGTGAAGTTGTAGAATATGGTGACAAGGAGATAGGGATAGACAATGCTTCAACGCAATACAGAGACTGCTTGCCCAGCAGTGCACTGTGAACCAATATTCTGTCTTGTTTCACAATATGTTAAGACCCAGATTTTTCAGAACGGTGTAAGCATTTGTGTGTCCAATTGTCATACACAGTTGCCATGAGTGTGTGCACAACTGTAATAAAATATAAACATAAGGGATGAAATACATATCTAGTGGCCTGCATGCCTAAAGTGATTCAGTGAGTAGTGCACTCACTCAAAATTGGATTTTAATCATATTGCAGTTCTGAAAACTAATCTAGCCTGAAAACTTGGACCCTCTCAAGAACTGAGGCATACACTAGCGTTACTGTTTATGCTATATATTTTTCTCTCTTTTTCTCTTTTAATTTAATTTTTCCTAATGAGGTACCATTTATTTTTAAAAAGGCCCTGCATATCCACAATCAGAAAGTTATTAAATAGGTAAGCTTTCTTTATCATCCTGTTTGCTGCACTGACTTGAAGTGAGTATATGAATCTTTGGTCTCAGTTTGAGTAGCTAATGATGAGTTTGGACCTCAACATTAATCTGAAGAAGAAAATCATTATGATACAAAGAGGTCTGACTGATCCGGGAGTTGCATCAGATTATACCATGCTAGAAGGTGCATTAAGACCCTGTAATCTGTAATCAAATGCTACTTGTAATCAAGTGTATCACTCAGATATTGTCATTGGCCATGTGTCTAAATACATACTGGAAAATAAGCAGTTAAGATCAAATGCCAAGATATGTGACTTCCAGGTGGGGTGTGTGTGGTGCTGTTCTGAGCATGCTACTGCATGCAAAAGAGGTATAAACACGTGAGATGACAGAACAATTTTTAATTTCTGTCTTCATCATATACTGAACATCAAGTGGGAGACCACAGCATCTTTACAGAAAGCAAAGCTGTGAAGCGTGATGGTACTTTTTGGTTTTGTCACATGTGCTGTATAAATGACAGATTAGTCCAAGCAGTGCCTTATTTGAAGAACCTAAGCCTGCACAACTGCTAGTAGGCTGAGCAAGATTTGGGCTCATAGATAGATGCATGAAAGCCTTGAGTTTTCTAAACATCCCAGACTGGAGGGTGCTTCTTAGCAACAGCTCATGAAGTGAGCAGAGATACAGTGGTCCTGGCTGGGTGCATCAATCATCATCTTTGTCATTATCCATCTGAAATGGAGGGGTGTTGTGATGTTCTTTGCTGGTTTTAAATCTGAAGTGTGGAAGAAAACTATATCGCAAACAAGTTTTGATTTTTTGCTGAAAAATGCTGAATTCCTTTCTTAAAGGGAACTTTCCATTATTAAATACAGCAGAAATGGGCTTCTTCATGAACTTCAAGGGGACCACAGCTATTTAATAAGACTTTTTTTGTGGAAAGGTCTCAAATATTATCATAAAGGGCACCTGGACAGGTTTTTTTTAAGGTACAGAGAAATAATTTTAGTCTATTCTCAGTTGATACGAAGACTCAAGTCAAGAACTCATATTGCATTAGCACATGTGATGCTGTGACTGGAGATAAAGGCAATTGGGGGCACATTTTTAACCTCTTTAAGAAGTATTCAGATACTTTAATTAGTTTGTTTCTTTGATTTATTTACTCTGAGGTCTGCATATTGTAGCTTAGACAGCACGTCTTTAGGTGCAGAATAATATCCCAAGGTTATGGGAGGGAGGGTGCTAAAAAAGGCTCTTATATCAAAGGAAAAGGGCATTAAAAAGAGAAATTAGTCTCATTAATATATAGTAAAGAGGTGAGAAAATTAATGATGACTCAGAAATCGCTGAGATGAAGTTTGAAGTTTCTTCCTTCAGGCATTTTTGAATTGTGAATGTATAAACATTTTGTGTAGAACATATGGAAGAAACAAAGCTTTTATTTCCACTTGCATAACTCAAAACCTGTTGAGTTTATAAGAAAGGAAAGGAAAAGGGAAAAAGGGGAAAGGAGAAAGGAGAAAGGAAAGGGAAAAAGCAAATTTAGTTGAGACTAAGCATGAAGCATTTACATTCAAAAGAAATACTTTGGTTTTGGTTTGGTAGAGTATTTAGAAGGAGTTGTGAGTAACTGAGAAGGGGAATCTGAATGGGCAGCAGAACGTCACCTGCACAGATAACCAACTATAAATACACAGAGATAGAAGATATTTGGTGCATGCAAGTTCCTTAATTTAAACTCAAGAAGTATAATTTATTCTGTCCTTATGCTTAAATTAACTGCAGTTTCAAATGTATAATACACATACACTATAATACTGGTGATGGTAATATCAGAGTGCTTTTTAAAGTGTATGCCACTGTTTAGTCTGTTCACTGTATTGATATTGTCAGGTATTCAGGCTGTTGAGTGTTATTAAAAGCTGACAAAATAGCTGGACTTCCACCAGAAAGAAATAATTAATTCTTTCCCCAAAGCAAAAATTGTTGTTAACTATTCCAGAACAGTAACTGTTAAAGCATTCAGTCTCAGAGATACTCTAATGAAGACAGAAGGTTTATATAGGCTTGGCTAGTCCCCATGGTAACAGCCTTTCTACTGGGTTACCATAGGAATCGTCAAAGCCTTTGTAAGCCTCCCTTAATAGAGCATATACGCTTTCCAGGCAGACTGGAATATCTGCTAGAGGATACACCTCCTGTTGTTAAATATAAATACAAACAGATTTTGTTTTGGAGTGGTACTCATCTCTGTTTAACTAGCTATGCTACTCCTTACGTTAGAGTTATATTAAACACTGGAGTCACCTGTGATATAAGAAAACATGTGAGAGCTGAATGGTTTTACGAACAAGACAACCCATATATGTTTGTACCTAACCTGCAAGGAACCGCAAGCAAAAATACTGTTCTATACAGCACTTCTGACATAGCCCAAACATCGTGGTACATTGCCCTTTCACCTTCCCATGGACATTGCAGAGCTTTAGTCAGTCTGAAGCTTTGCTGGACAGAAGTTATACAACAGGAAACAAACAAACAAGGAATGGAGCCAAAGGAAACAAACAGAAACCCCAGCTGAATGAAACAGGCAGAAAGCAAGCCAGTGAGTGACTTCAGCTCTGTAAGTCTTTCAAGACAGTTGTTCTTTTGAACTTCTAAACAATGTTCCTTAAAACTATTACCTGGGCACAGTAGTAGTAGTTTCTTGGATAACCAGTCAGGAATTCAGTCACATCCTTGATCCTGAGACTTTGTAAGACCAGGGAATTATGGTGGAGAACTGCAGGTTGTGAGGGAACCACGCACCTACTTGCTAGTCTTGACATTACGGGCTTCATTTTATTCAAAAGACCTTTACTCATTAAAAATTTTAATGTAATTTTGGTTCTGTTTAAGCTCCCAGGATTAACACAGTGTTCTCCATACAGAGAAATGACATTAATAAGACGACTTGTTAAGGAAATCTAGCCAACTTCTTTGGGGCTTGTTATTTTTCCAAACAAATGCTACTTACAAGGCTTTCTACTGTAAAGCTGACAGCATCATAATGCTTTTATATTCTACTTTCCAGTTGGCTAAATTTCATTACACAGTTTGTGCTTATAAATCAGTGGAGCTGAATTGAAGGACATGATCTTATAGGATGACACTAGCAGAGAATTTGGCCCTTGAGTTCCAGTTACCAAGATACCAGCTTCTACACATGTAAAGATCTCTACGAAAAGCAGTGGGACTACTTACATGCTTTTCTCTGGTACCTTATCTTACCAGAGAAATAATTCTGGACGGAGAAAACAAGGGTTTTGGAACTACCAGAAAATGTGTTTATTTTAAAATGAATAACTGGAACTACAGATGTGAAAATTGCTATATATTGTGGTAAGTTTGCACACATGGTATGATAAGGCATACATCATACATTGCTCCTTTCCAGAGCTCATAAAAGGGCAATATATTTTTTCCAGAAAAATATTCAAATCAAACCAGAAATGTCATTGATTTCACAAGTAACAGAGGTGTCACTATTAAGGACATTTTTGGACACCTTAGCCCAAAGATGATCTCTCTAGTTACCCAAAAGCAGACAGTGAAAATGTGAGGATAGCAGTCATCCAGAAGCAATCTGTGAGCTAGAGCTCAATTTACAGGGAAAGGGGATGAGAATAAAGAGATTTATTGAAGAGTTAATAGTGGATTCTTCTCTGCATTGATAATTTAAAGGCTGCTTTAACTGTCCTCTACCAGTTCTGAGCTGCTCTTACACAGAAGTTGATCCCATATTCTTGGTTCCATTTTAGGACCTGACAGAAATCACAAAGATGGTATCTGGAGCAGCAAGAGAGGCAGGATTATGTAGGGTATGACGGTATGAGTGGTCTCCAATGTGCTCTCCCACTAAAATGTAGAATGCTTACTATTTATGGAGGTCTGACTTCCCTAGACATGCATTATCTTGCCAGAGTGGATAGTTGCAGGACTACCTGAAATGAAGGTTTAAAAATAAAGCCATGACTAATTCATTGTATGGTTCAACTAGTTGTGTGTCCACCAAATGGAACAATGCAGCTTTAACTTCAGGCATTTTGATCTTTGACCATGAGAACAAAGAGGATGATGTAGCCCAGATAACATTCCTTAACTCACTATTATTATACAGACTCTAAAAGGCCTTGTAAAAATGGCTCTACCTGTAGGCTTTCTGTAAGAGTGCACTCAGTATGTAAACTGTCCCTATTTGCCCTGTTCTTTGCCACTGAGAAGATTCATGTTGCAGACACTGTCACTGAAGTTTTTTGGAGGTGAGAAATCCACCTGGTTTGTGACTCATGTTTTGAGACTGTCTGGCTGAAATTTTTCCCAAATGTGTCAGGTTATGAAGAAACTGCTGCAGCCTTCCAATAGCCAGTACGTTTTGTATGTTTTTATATTTGCATAAGAAATCACTGATGATCAAATTGTATTCTTGTGCAAAACATGGCATGTGAACAATTTGCCTGGCCTGCAGGGCATGCACTACATCTGCTCCATTACTGAAGGTGCTAAAATGGGTGAAGGTAGGGTGAACATACTTCTAAACTGTATGGCAACAGGAGCTCTTTCTAAACTCCACTTGTAGACTATCTGCTGACGGATACACTGTCTTTCTCAGTGGGCAAGAAATCGGGCACAGCGTTTCTGTTCTGGTGTCTGTCTCTACCTGCCCTTGGTTCCACTTGTATCCACAGTCCTTTGTCTCCTTCCCATCTTGTGTTTCCTGTTTTGTCCTACAGAGCCAGGGGTCTGGATCAGACCTTACAAAGGGCTGGAACATGCAACACTCTATAGTTCTCTCTGGTGTGTTTTTTTCAGCAGATGTTTCCGTCTGTATACCTTGCTTTCCTTACATCACGAATATGAGTATACACATGCAACATATTGCATTATTTTTGTCTTTCCCATCTGGAGGACCACTTCTCCCTCTGAGCATTCTCAGGCACATATAAACACACTTACACAGACATGATTGCTGTAAAGTCAGAGCAGTGGGAGCACCTATCCCAGGCACCAGAAGTAAAGGGAAGACAAATGTACTGGAGTCTCTTTGGCTCCTGTTGCTGTCTGTTCTGCTCAGGCTAAGGGCTGAGGTAACAGGATGGTGCCATGGCTGGATACAGGCTGTTTGGAAGGACAGGCTGGGAAGGTGAGGATGGGAAGTTGCCCTTCATGTGAGAGCAGTGGGAATGCATGGGCTCTGCCTTGGGGTGAATCATGAGCCAGTCAAGAGTTTAGGGGTTAGGATTAGAGGGCAGAGGTACGTGGACATTGTTGCAGTGGGTGTCTGCTACAGACTGCCTGTCAGGAAGAAGTAGATGATGCCTTTTTCAAACAGGAAGACGCCTCACGTTCACAGACCCTGGTGCTCACAGAGGAACTTTAGCCACCACAATATATGCTGGAGGGACAACAGAGAAGGGCACAAATGATCCAGGAGGTTTCTGGAGTGCATTAATGACAGCTTTCCAACACAGGTGATTGAGGAGATGTCAAGGGGAGGCACTCCACTGTACTTGCAAATAAGAAAGAACTGCTTGAGGATGTAAAGCTCAGGGACAGCTTCTTCTCGGTAGTTTCCAGTGAAAGGACAAGAGGCAATGGGCACAAATTGTAGTACAAGAAATTCTGTTCAAACTCAGGAAGATGGTTGTTTGTTGGGTTTTTTGGTTTTTTTTTTAACTGTGAGGATAGTCAAACACTGGAACACGTTGCCCAGAAAGGTTGTGGAGTGTCCATCTTTGGAGACTAAAAATCTAAGTGGACACAGCTGTGAGCAACCTGATGTAATTGACTCTGCTTTGAGCAGGGGGAAGGTAGACTAAATGATCTGAAAAGGTGCCTTCCAGCCTCAACCGTTCTGCGATTCTAATTTTGTAATGTAAGAGAGGCAGTAGAAAGGCTCACATGAGGATGAAGGAGAAAAGGAAAAGTGGGGATTGTGTTGGATCCAGCACAGCAGTAGAAGGAACACCTATCAATTTGAAAGTAAAAGCAGAAAGAGAGCAAAATAGGGAAAAGCAAGAATGTCCTAACCTACTGCTCACCCTTTCTAAGCAATGAGGCATTAGCTAGCAGCTCTTTTCCAAAGGGAAATGTGGCATACCTGGGTTGGAAAGAGGTAATGAACAAGAGCCAGCCCAGGGACAGTACTGCTCTGTTGTCTGTGTTGTGTCCTGTCATCAGTATATGATTCCTACCTTGTTCACCACATGGTTAATCACATGCTGTATGTGCTGTATGGACTGGTAGGACTTCATGTTTCTTCACTACTCCCCACCACATTTCTCTTGCTTTGGAACTACCCTGAATTCACGGCCCTGTACTAGCACCTCCTCTCCTCTTGTGACCTGACAACGTTGTCCAGCTGACCCCAGCATCTGCTAGACTGTAGAGGCACTAAGCAGCCACATGTGGTATAGGACTAGAGGAACTTACTCCCTTTGCTTCTGTGCCTGCTCCCACCTCTTTGGACTGGTATGACAGTGCATTTTTGCCATCTTAATGACTTTGTATTTTGTTGATGTTGGCTGGATATGTCAGGCCTGAGCTGGTTTAATGTTCATGGATAATTTTTAACTTGAGGGAGAACATGTCTTAAACAAAGAGAAACAAAAACCAGCTGAACATGATTATATCCCTGCTTGGAAAAGCCTGGGCAACCATCCCTAGGGTAACAAGGAAAAGAGGTCACTAAAGAAATACTGCAACCTACAGCATGAATGGGAGGAGGGTTGAGGTATCTGAAGCGTAGGAGCTGTCGACAAGGAAAACTGAAGTCTTTTTAGAGGAATAAGAAATCATGTCAAGGAATTCTGCCTGCTGTGTCACAGGTACCTTTCTGAAAAAGCTAAAGCCCTGCCACAGGAAAGGGCTCAGGAGGACACCAGCAGTTGCAGCTTACATGCCTAGGCGAAGTGATTAGCATCTAACTATGTAGTTAAAGAAACTACATAGTGTTTTTCTTGTTGAAGTGAAACGTTAATGCCAAGAATCAAGTAGAAAGGCAGGGAAGTAGCTTGTTTGTAGGTTTAAAGACTCAAGAGGTCTAACATGTGGAGAACAAGGGGAAAAGTCTAACTGTCAAGTCAGCAGAACAGAACTGAGAGTTGAAGGAAAGGGAGGTCTAAGGTCTTTTTAGTTCATTCAGTTTTGTTTGTCTAAGATATTTCAGCAGCTGAACAGCCTGTAGAGCAGCCTTGAGTGCAAATGTGCATAAGTCTTTTTTGATTTTTGTGAAAGTGTTCATGTGAATACACTCACCCATACACTTGATTAGCATGCATGCTTGAAATCATCATTCCTTCATTCAGTTAATGCCTATTTCTTAAAATATTAAGAAATTACATATAGAAAATACCAAGAAAGTAAAATGGATGTATGTGTTATGAGAGAAAGGGCAGTTAAGCTGTAGGCCGAGCTCTAGTGTAAAGAGACAGAGTACTGTGGGTGCCAAAGGAGCTGTTGAATGGAACTGCGCCAGCAAAGACAGTGGAGAATTTACCCTGTACATACAAAGATGATCTTTCTTTCTGCGCACAGTTGGTCTGTTAACAGCTTTCAAGATCACAGTAGACATGAGGAAGAAATAATTTCAAGAGATCCCAGAAATGCTGAGTTGAAAGCAAGGAAGTGAATGTTTATGAGAAACATTTATGAAAATATTAACTTTTGGCAATGTAGGCATCCTTTTTAAGCTGAATGGGAGGGGTAGGGTTTAAAATCGTAAGGAACCCCTTAAAAATTCATGCCAAGATACAGCCTAATGGAAGCAACAGAGTACTGAAAAATATTCCTGAGAGTATTGGTTGCGTCCTTATTTCACATGTGTAGGGTAAAATTAAAAAGATATTTAGTAGGAATGATAAAGAAAACATCATCTAAAAAATGTGCACACCCAAATCTGTCAGCAGTTATTTATTTTATTATTAGTTGGTCAAATAATGAAGCCCTAGTGAAATATTTTTCTCAGTTTTTTCTCTGTGCTGGAAGTATTGACTGAACAAGGAAAATAAAAATCAGAAGTAATGACTAAGGGAAAGAGTCTGCAGTCTCTGTCAGTAACAGGCACTAAGGATGTATGGACTGTATATATTTATTATGTATGATGGTTGGAAAATTTATTTTCCAGAGGAGGAAAATATTACTAAGAGCTGTAAAAGATACTGACATTGTCATTTCAACCTCTGTTTTTTTTCTTCCCTATTCTATGTTTATAAACGTTGTTTTTCTTAATTTTTCTATCCTAACACTGATATGTAGTGGTGGCATTGCAGAATGGAAGAGACAATGTTGGACAAAACAAGAGCACTATAGGTTATTCATTGTAAAGGCAATACAAAGAATTCGAGACTATGTCTCATACTTTGGAAAAGAGAAAAAAACCAACATGCTCTTTTGAAGGACTTTGTAACTTTTCATATACATATGCATATAATTTTCCAGATGCATGATCTTTTGCCCTCAGCAGAATTGCCTCATGTCTGATTCTGTGAGCCTGAGGATAGGCAGCAAAAACCCCACCAAAGGCTACGCTTGGTAGGAGTCACTTTGTGTTGTACATTGTTACATGTTGTGAAAGACTTTCTGTAAATACTTATTTTTCTCACATATTTAAGTTAAGATTTTAACTTAAATTTTTTAGAATTCTTGTGCATTCACATATATCATTATCTTGATACTTCATAACCTGTACTATTCATGTTTTGTATGACATTGCTCTGCTAAACCTCATTTGTGCGCACGCCCCCATAACCCTACTGCAAAGGATTCCGTTGTGTTCCCACCAGCTAGGAAGCATTTAAAACTGCTTTTTAGTTTTAATAGGTGGTTTCACTGTATGTTGTAGTCCTTGAGCATTTTGAATGATTCACCCAAAAATTACATTAGAAGAACGGGAAATCAGAGGTAATTTTGGTGTCTAAAATCAATTACTTCTGAGTTTTGTGAGTGCAAATTATGTCTATGGGCTTTGAGATTGAAATTACTATATTCTACATCCTGGGCAAAGATCAATATAATTAATTTTAATTGGTGATTTTCCTACCATCTAGGTAAAAGACTGTGAGCAAATGGAGGGAAAAGATCTAGAATTGAATTTTCTAAACTAAACCGATACATTGATCATGCTGTCACCAGCAATTGCTGAATATAAACATTCACTTCTTCAGTTTTTAGTTTACCAGCATTAAAGAAACACATTAAAAGTCATGTGCGCTTTAGCATCTGGTAGCCTGTGTTTTTCTGTTTCAGAACAATATTCCTGACATACAATCATAATAAATCTATATTTGTATAACTGGTAGACATTTTGTGTCTTTACTGGTCTAGGATATGAAATATTGCACCCAATCTTATTATTTAGCACTAAAATATTATGGGATGAGTCTTCTTTATATTTTTGTTCCTTTCTAAAATTCTGGTTGTGTAAAAGAGCATTGAAAGTTGCTGCAGATTTGGCAGGGGCTTTCATAGACATATCAGTCTCAATGAGTTCATAATGACTTATAGTGGTCAATATGAGTGATGCAAAACAGAAGACCATGGTTCATTGACTGTCATTTCCTAGACTTGCCTCTGTTCATGCAATGTGTCTGTGAAACATTTTCATATTGACAATATTGTGTTTTGCTTGCATTTTGTAGTTATCTTCCACATGTGTAAATGGAGCAACAGGTGCAAGATTCCTGCATTTTCAAACTTCAAACCTTTCCATGGATAAAATTGTAAAATATAATAGGATCATAAAGGAAGCAGAAAAATGAGATGAAGGTAAGGGTACACATGTAGACAAGAAAAAGTATGTTTTATGATATTACACATTACATATGCACCCACACTTTTTGTCAACAAGCTCAGTCTTTTTGAGGTGAAGAGGACTTTAGACGTAGTTGTAGAAGTAGAAGTAACAATGACTAGAGCATGTGCTCAAATGCAGGTTTGGCACAGCACTACATAATAAATTCACGAATGTTGCTCATAATGCTTGTTGCAATTAGAGATTTGATTTAACTGCAATGAGTGACATGACCAGATGACATCAAGGGAAAATAAAAGCTGTTTTGTCAATACTCTTGTTTTCTGTCTTGCTACTTGCCATTATAAAGTCAATATTAAGTCAGAAGTTTCCATCTAATAGGAGACAAGATTGTATGCCTATTACCTATGCACTCTCTGAAACCTGTATCTCAGATATAACCGTGTGTTCTCTATATTCAGAATATTTATGTGTAGTGGTCACCACTGTATATTCAGTTCTTCCTGTCATATCTGTTGAGATCTGTGGATCTCTAGAGGCTCTTCTGCTTGAATAAACTGGTGTACATCATGCAGAATTATACATAACTGAGCCAAAACAACACATGTTTTGCTTTAGTTTCCTGTTTAGGTTCAGTTGTGACTAAAGTTTTCTACTTGTGCCAGTTACAGTTCATTATGTGTAAATGGTATATACTGTGTATACATATCTTCAGTCTTACAACTTCTGTGGGACTCCTCTTTCTGATATGGACATATAATAATCTAAAATTTACTAGTAACAAAGCATTTAAGACCTCAGACAAGTGTGAAATGAATCTGCTAAAACTACCTGTGAACATTTACCATTCAGTTTTCAGTAGTGTGCTGCAGGAACCTTTGTGTCTAGGGATAAGGGCAGAGATCTTTACAGCAAGTCATTCTACTAAAAGGTTGTGGGGAGTAAAAAGAAATTTTCTGGCCTTATAAATTTTCTGATGAGTTGGATGAATAGGAATGGAGGGCAATGCTTTCTTGTCTATTTTTTAAAATTTATTAAACTGAAATGATTAAAATAAAAACAATGCAATGTTTCAAAAGTAGATCACATTTCAAATACTAGTGTGAATATAAAAAATCAATAGCAGTAAATTGTGTAAACCATTGTAAAACATATGTGATGCTTTAACATGGTTAACTGAAGTCTGATGTGCATCAGCAAGCTTTCACAGTTAATTCATATCACTCTGGTAGCACACTTTGAGACTGTTTTTGAACATTTTTAAAGATAATGCTTTAAAACCACCTCATTAACTCCATTAAGTTTTTTCCCCACAGGTTAGTTTTATTAGGTGACGAAAATCCAAAATCTTCCATGTAATCATGCAGTAATGTTAAATGACCTATAAAAGGACTAGATGCTACTTCTAGGTGTGGTCTGGAGCAAAAATAATGGATAAAAATGTTGTCTCAGGGGAAGCACAGGGAGAAACTATCCATCTGAGACACCCCTCTGGGGAACAGTTTCTCTGCTTTTCCTCCTTATTCTACCTCTGTGATAGGAATATAGTAATGTGATTCCACCTTAAAAAGGGCAGCATTCTCAATAGATATCTTGTCAGCTCAACAGGATGTCTGCATGTATGGTGGGTTGCCTGGGACAGAGCAATGATTCTGTGCACTTGTCAGTGGAGGGGCTGAGAAATTTTGAGCAGAATGTGTCTCAGAAAATGCCAATTAATTCAGTTGTAAATGTTCTCTGGGAATGTGTCAGGATTGACTATACTTTGTTTGTTTTGCTTTCAATCAAAACAAAGCTTTTTGATAACTTTTTTATAATCTTGTCAAGACAGAATATTTGAATGTTTCATTTTGGAAAAACATTTCATTCAAGATTGTGTTTGATATTATAAATTAGGCAAAAAAAAAAAAAAAGAAGGAAGAATTAAAACTTTTCATGGAAGTTTATCTTAAGTGAATTTAAAAAAAAAATGTCCTAGGGGAAATATTTACTTTGCTTCAATTTAGAAGGGGGAAAATGTTAAGATGTTAAGGAAACAAAAATTCTGCTTTCAGGAAAAGTGTCTGACAGAAGTCCATCACTCATTGTTTAAAAATGAAAGTGTTACAGTTTTAAAAACAAATTTAACATAGAGTTAAATGAGTGAAAATTGCTTAAAATTAATATTTTGCAGTAATCTTAATTTTGAAAGACTCAAAAAACAATTGGGTCTTTTATTTAAATTACTGAAAAAAGTTTTCCAAATGTCCAAACCAATATTTAGATATTTGAGTCCTGTCACTGGGCACTACTGAGAACAGTCTGGCTTTTCTTCATTCCCTCCCATCTACAGACATGTATCTACAGACATTGATGAGATTCCCCCCGAGCCTTATCTTCTCCAGACAGAAGAGTCTCAGCTCTCCTCATATGAGATGCTCCAGTCCCTTAATTATTTCCACAGTCCTTCACAGGACTTATTCCAGTGAGTTAATCTCTCCCTTGTACCAGGGAGCTCAGAACTTGACATAGTATTTCAGATATGGCCTCATAAGTGTTGAGTAGAAAGAAAGGGTCACCTCCTTCAACCTGCTGCCAATGCTCTTCATGATGCAGCCCTAAATGCTGTTGGCTGCCTTTGCTGCTATGGTGTATTGCTGGCTTGCATTCAACTTGTTGTCCACCAGGACCCTAATGTCTTTCTTTACTGTTTTCCAGAAAGTCAGCCCCCAGTGTGTACTGGTGCATGGGGTTATTCCTCCCCATGGGCACGACTTTGCATTTCCCTTTGTTGAACTTCATTAGATTCCTCTCTGCCCAGTTCCCCACCTTGCTGAAGTCCACTTCTCCCGATTTTGTATCATTTCTGAACTTGCTGAGGGTTCAATCTACTGTCTAGGTCCTTAATAAAGAAGTTAAACAATATTGGCCCCAGTATTGCCCGCTGGGCTACACCACTAGTGACTTGCCTCCAACTGGACTTTGTGCCATTGATCACAACCCTCTGAATTCAGCCACTTTCAATTCACCTCACCGTCCACTTATCTAACCCAAACTATGTCAGCTTGTCTGTAAGGTTGTTATAGGAGACTGTATCAAAGGCTTTAATAAAGTTGAAGTAAACAACATTCATTACTCTTTCCATCATCTGGCAAGGTAGTAATTTCATTGTAGGAGGCATGACTTCCACAAGGTAAGTCCACGTTGACTACTTGAAGCTGTAGAAAACTCATGCTCGTGTGGAAACTTGTAAACATGCAGAACACCAAAGAAATAGCTGGATACAACTGTAGAGATAAAAGAAGGACATCAAAAGCCAGAAATCTGTCCAGTAACAGTGAGACATAATTTGATGGTAATTTATATTTAAATGCTTGTAGGAAGATTAAGGAAGAAAATAGACTGAAAATAGAGTTGTCTTCTTCTAGAGACCACCAGGCTAGATCAGAATAATAAAATATCCTGGATCAACTCATCTGGTACTCAAAACCACATAGTTCTTTTACCCATGGGGGAATTTTAAATATGTGGACATCTGCTGGGTAACAAACATTCAAACTTGGTTCATTAAAGTGTAGCTCTACTCTTTAGAGTGGATATGTGAGAACGACATCTAGGACCTCCATGAGTGTGGTCTCTCACAGATCACTCTATCAGATTTTTTCTGCTTACTGGTTAAAAGATGCTTCTTTAACATCAGTCCACAAACTTAACCTTATTTCCTCAAGATAGTCTGAGTTTTCTGCTTATTAGGCATTGCCATGAGACTTTTCTCTCCATGATACTGTAGACAATTCTAAGTAATCAGAAAGCAGAAAACATAGCTGTTGGTGAGAGAAGGAGAAACAGAGCAATTTCTCACTTGATCTTGCTATCTTTGATTCTCTGGGGCTCATTTTCTCTGTACCCTTAGCAACTCTGATCAACATGAGCAATGGAGGGGGCATGGCTGAAGAAGTCCCTTTGCCTGTTGCCTTGGAGAGAAACTGATTTATTGTCTCCTTCTTTTAGAACTTGCAGCTTGAGCCTAATAATATGAAAAGCTTCCATGAGCAATGGTTTTGTGGAGAGCAGTTATATAGTTTGAGGAAGAGAGATGGTAAATAATAAGGAAATCTTAATTCCAAGCTACAGACCTGAATCGGATCTCAAGAAGAACGTGCTCAGGAGTGAACCATGAAGAAACCACAACGCTGACATATTATGAGGGAAAGGAATTAAAATCAAGGAGCTTACTCCTGATTCTACTGTGCATTCTGCTCGTTAAGGTAATCACCTGCTTAGGCACTCTGTCTGTCAAAGATAGGTGGAAGGCTGAAAAATACAGGTGGGAAATCACAAGAGGAGATTGAGCATGGAGAAGCTCACAACAAAACTGGAGCTAATCTGTTAACTTGGAGGGAACAGGGAGGGAGAGAGAAAGAAAACATCTAAAACAGAGTAGCCCTGGTTTAGGGTTGAGTAAGGTCACTTTCTGGAAGTACATATTCTCTAGTAAGCAAGTAGTTGCTACTACTGTATGTAAAATTAATAAGTAAAAAAGTGCTAGAATCTATCCTCAAACTTGGATTGGAAGAAGTAGCTATACTGTCCAGGGAAATAATTTTCCTCTCTGTTTGTTAGACTGGTATACGCAGTGCCAACAGCACACCTGCATCTTAGTTCTTGCCCTCTTAGTGTGGTTTCTGTAGCCATGTTCCAACACAGAACAGCGTCTTCTGCTGGAATTAGTGTTACAGGCAGCTTCAGGAATCATCTGTCCCCAGAGCCCTGATACATAGTTACCATGGGTGCATAATTCTCTATACGTTATGAATATATACCCTGACCTGTATTTAGCATCTTCAGAAGAATCTTCAGAATCTTCAGAAGAATCTAATCTGAATTATAAAGATTTTATGAACTTGTTTACTTTTTGGCCTACAATATGTATGCCCAGTTATTGCTCCCATCAGTCAAAGTAGGTACATAAGACACATATTTAAAAAAAAAAAAAAAAAAAAAAGAAAAAAGATGTTTGTGAAATCCTCACTTATCATCCCAGATCACATTTTTGATATATGAAGTTGTATGACTTTTGTACAATCCAAGAAAGGCTATTAAATGTTTTAAAATACGATTAGACTTTATTGCAGTATTGAAGAAAAACCTTTCTGATGGGATATATTCTATCAGTCTCCTTGCTTCCAGAAGGCAGCAGCCACTCTCTGGGTCTTTACTGAAAGAGTTACAAGGACCTAAATTTTCCATTTAGAGATTTAGGAGTAAATAGAAGGAAGTAAACTAGTCCTTATTCTCCTGTACAATATCAGAGATACTCTGCATCATTTATTTTACAGGTTATGACAAAGCCATATATTACATCTGCTGATACATTTCTGAAATGTGTTTAATATGACATTTATTGTGTTAACAAATTACTATCATTAAAATCTAAGTAAAAAATATAAGCTTGTCCTACTAAGGTAAGTAAACATATTGTATTGTTCCAAGTCTCAAAGTTCTACAACAGCAGAATTCTAAGCCCAATCACTCTGTTTAAAAAAAACCACTTTTCTCCTTCCCCATTGTGAATTATGAAAGAGTCTCCAATTATATGGTGTGCCCATTCTTTGTTCCCCTCCCGCTTTTTACACATGATGGACTGTGCTTTCATAGTGGAGAAGGCTTGCACAGCCCAGAAGTCTGCTCTCTGTAGGCTTCCTTCATTAGTGGTAGAAATTGGAAGATGGGTGAGGAGACTGTGGGAGGGTGGAAACCAAAGGTTCCTCTAAGAGGGTTGGATGCTGTTCAGATAATTGAACTCTATTCACTGTAGACATGTGAGAATTCCCTAAACCAAATCTTTTATGCATGATCACTTAAAAGTTGTTCTGCTACCACTTTACACTCTTGCCTGTGGATGGGATGGAATCAACAGGATCCTAATGCTGGATACATAAAATGCTACATATATATCACCAAGTGCTCTTAAAAATCAAAGTATGAGGCAACTCAAAATGGACACCCATATTCAGTGAATATTTTTGTCTTTAATTGCCACTTGTTTCTGCTGTCCCACTGTAAATTGGGGATAGTCAACCCTGTCTCTTCACAGGAATGCTGCAAATATAAATTCATTGATATTTTCAAACATTAACTGTCACTCAGAAGCTGCAGTGATGAATACCATTAGTGAGCTTACAGGAAATTAATTTCAAAATGTTGTAGATTTTCTCACTGACTGACTGACTAACTGAATACCCACTGGTTGATTTTTGAACTGAGGTAAAAATTCTGAAGAAAAGCTGGTACAAAATTAATTAGTTCATTTATTCAGTGTTATGTGACAGCACAATGGAACTTGGTTAAAGTTACATGGCAATTTTAATTCTGACACGACTTAACTTCTAAAAATTGTATTTTGCAAATTTATTATTCTCTTAATGAGATTTTTAGTGTTCTATAACACAACATAAGCATTTTCATAAAGCTTTAGATGCAGGGATTTATACTGTATTACGTGTAGCAACCGACTTTTTTTTCTTATGTCAATTACACCCATTAACAATGACAACTACTACTGTCATGCTCTTTAGGTCACATCCTGAAATAATATGGGGCGTTTTCCCTCCTAGAAAAATGTGTTCATTGTGGATCACCATCAACTTCTGCAATGCACGTTTAAAATACTGTTGACATAAAATTTTGCCAAGGTGTATGTAAAATGTTGTTTCCATAAACTTCAGCATTAATAGAAGTTTGCAAGCAATTTTTCTTTAAAGAAAAAATATAAAACAATTTACAATTTAAAGATCTAATGTGTTACAGCAAACAAATAAAAAAGCAAGCTGAAGTGATTTAATGAAAAAAACACAGAAACTTTACCTTCAGTTTTCTCTTGCTCACCTGACATGCAAAATCAGATATTCCACAGAGAATGAGAATTCTACTTACATCTTGTACCATCTTTGTTCATCAGGTACAGCCCTCTTTATGACTCCAGTTCAACAGGGTACTCGGGACACAGTAACTTTTAATAAGCAAGGAAACCAGTCAACTTTAATGATGTCACTCATAGATGTAAAATCAAGCATGTGACTAAACACTATGCTCTGGCCCATTTAGATAACACATACACAGAGTGCTTCATTAATATACAAAATTTCAGTTAAATATAAAATGGAACAGCTATTGCACATGTGCATTCTGATAAGAAGAGGTAAAACTGCAAAATCTCGTGTGTAAAGTACATGATACAGGAAGGTAACTAAATGAATATTCTATTTGTAACAAATCCCATCCCTCAGGGTGATTTAGTGTTGGAGCCTCGCATCTGAGAAGAAGTAAGAGTGATACACTGAGTTACAGCTGAATCTGCTTTTTAAGAAAAACATTGATTCCACTCCCACCCGTTCTGAAGAGTTTGATTTCAGCTTCTAGGAATACACAACACTTCAATAGGTAGTTTTTTCAATGATGTATTTTTTGTATCATTATCTTATACACTGCAAAACAGATGCAGAAGTTAGGAAGGCTCAATTTTTTCTGGAGAAATGCTATCATGACACAAAAAATCATATAAGCTTCATTTGCACACCAGGTGAAAGTTCTAGCATGCAGAAAACGGAACTGAAATTTTCCGTGCTGCCATTACATTGCCAGGGACACAAAGATAGCTCTGTTACACCTGTGTGTCCTGTGTTTCTTCTGGCATGTCCCTTGCTGTAAAGCCCATAAACTCCCCTTCAGTGCTGTTTTATGGATATATGCTTCAGCTTAGCTCTCGTTTTGTGTTCCACCAACTGGCTTCCCTTTCAGGATTTTCTTTATTTTTTTATTTATGGATAACATTAAAGGCAACAAATAGTTGAAATCTGGGAAATCTTAGCACTTATTAGAAATACATCCCATTCAATATCAGCATTTTTTTAAAAGCATTTCCTTTTAAGGAATGTGTACCTGTGATGGATTTCCACATTTTTTCCAATATCCCAACACTGCAGCTTCTGACATATCACCAGTGACTTGGTACTCTGTTACAATTTTCTTCAGATGTAAGGCTTTTAGCTGTAATCATTTTTACTGACTCTTTTGTTACTTTGAGATATGATGTGTTACATTTCCTGAGAAATTATTTTTCAGTAATTTTTTAATGGTGTGTGTTTTTTTAGCAACCCTTGAAATTTTTCTTGCTTTATTTCTTGTCTGTTTGAAGAGTTTTTCCTTGCTAATCCAGGGATAGCCCTAAACTTGCCTCTTCAGATCCTATTAAGCTGATGAAGTTTTATTATTTCTCTATAAGTAACCACTTAAATATGCTTAAAAGTACTATATACATTCTTCCTTTTGTCTCTTCTCATGCTGCTTTTCACTGTTCTATATCTTTTGTTACATCATAGAATTTTTGCCTGTTCTTGTCATTAATTACAAAGATGCTGTGAGGCTATGCAGGGCGGAAATCAGGAGGTCTAAAGCCCAGCTAGAAATTAATCTAGCTTCAGCAATCAAGGACAACAAAAAATGTTTCTATAAGTATGTCAACAGCAAAAGAAAGACCAGGGAGAGCCTCCATCCCCTGCTAGATGCAGGAGGAAACATCGTAACAAGTGATGAGGAAAAGGCTGAGGTCCTTAATGCCTTCTTTGCCTCAGTCTTTAATAACAAGACTAGTTGTGCTGAGGGAATCCAGCCTTCTCAGCCAGAAGACAGAGGCTGGGAGAACGACCCCCCCGCAATCCAGGAGAAGATAGTCAGTGACCTACTGCATCAGATAGACATAATGCAAGTCTATGGGACCAGATGGGATACAGCTGAGGCTGTTGAAGGAGCTGGCTGGGATGCTCGCCAAGCCACTTTCCATCATTTACCAGCAGTAAATTACCTGGCTGATCAGGGAGGTCCTGACAGATTGGAAATTGGCCAATGTGATGCCCATATATAAGAAGGATTGGAAGGATGATCCAGGAAATTACAGGCCTGTCAGCTTGACTTCGGTGCCCAGGAAGCTGATGGAGCAGCTCATCCTGAGTACCATCACACAACACATGTGGGACAACCAGATGATCAGGCCCAGTCAGCACGGGTTTATGAAAGGCAGGTCCTGCTTCACAAACCTGATCTTCTTCTACGACAGGGCGACCCGCTTATTGGATGAGGGAAAGGCTGTGGACATTGTCTACCTTGACTTTAGTAAGGCCTTTGACACCATTTCCCACAGCATTCTCCTGGCAAAACTGGCTGCTCATGGCTTGGATGGACACATGCTTTGCTGGGTAAAAAACTGGCTGGATGGCCGGGCCCAAAGAGTTGTGGTGAACGGAGTAAAATCCAGTTGGCGGCTGGTCACGAGTGGTGTCCCCCAGGGCTCGGTTTTGGGGCCACTCCTGTTTAACAACTTTATTGATGATCTAGACGAGGGGATCGAGTGCACCCTCAGTAAGTTTGCAGATGACACCAAGTTGAGTGGGAGTGTTGATCTGCTCGAGGGTAGGGAGGCTCTGCAGAGAGATCTGGACAGGCTGGAGCGATGGGCTAAGGCCAACTGTAGGAGTTTCAATAAGGCCAAATGCCGGGTGCTGCACTTTGGCCACAACAACCCCCAGCAGCGCTACAGGCTTGGGGAGCAGTGGCTGGAGAGCTGCCAGTCAGAGAGGGACCTGGGGGTGTTGATTGACAGCCGGCTGAACATGAGCCAGCAGTGTGCCCAGGTGGCCAAGAAGACCAATGGCATCCTGGCTTGTATCAGAAATAGCGTGGCCAGCAGGGACAGGGAAGTGATCTTACCCCTGTACTCAGCACTGGTGAGGCCGCACCTCGATTACTGTGTTCAGTTTTGGGCCCCTCACTACAAAAAGGACATTGAATTACTCGCGCATGTCCAGAGAAGGGCAACGAAGCTGGTGAAGGGTCTGGAGCACATGTCGTACGAGGAGCGGCTGAGGGGACTGGGGTTGTTTAGTCTGGAGAAGAGGAGGCTGAGGGGAGACCTCATCGCCCTCTACAACTACCTGAAAGGAGGTGGCAGAGAGCTGGGGATGAGTCTCTCCACCAAGTAACAAGTGATAGGACAAGAGGTAATGGCGTCAAGTTGCGCCAGGGAAGGTTTAGACTGGATATTAGGAAGTATTTCTTTACAGAACAGGTTGTTAGGCGTTGGAATGGGCTGCCCAGGGAGGTGGTGGAGTCCCCATCCCTGGAGGTGTTTAAGAGTCGGGTTGACATAGCACTGAGGGATATGGTGAAGTTGAGAACTGTCAGTGTTAGGTTAATGGTTGGACTAGATGATCTTCAAGGTCTTTTCCAACCTAGATGATTCTGTGATTCCTGGAGGTATTTTCGAGAAAATTATTTTTCATTGTTTTGATGAAGAAAGGTTCATGATATAGAAACAATGTCTTTTGATGGACCTAAAGTTTAGCACCGTTCTTGAGGCCAATTTGTATTTGCCACTCATGTCTCACCTGTTAGCCTTCTACTGGCCTTCAAGGATTTTTTCTTGAGTTAGATATCTGTTATTTTCAGTCTGCAGGCCTGAACAACAGACAAGCAGCGGACACACAAGAAACCATGAACTCAGAATCTGCAATAACATGCGAAATACATGACCGAAAGTCCAAATTCTAGTGGAGGCTGATCATCTATTAACATAATCTTGTCACATAACTGTATCACTGCAGACACAGTTTTGCATCTGAATTCAAATGTGTATTTATGAAGTATGTTTTTATTTTTAATACTTTCTGAGGGCTGTGATTTAAAGGTATTGCTGCTTCACTATTTAATCAGTTGTTAAGTCAGTTGTTTTCTTGGTGAATTGATGGTTTATGTATTCATGTATTTAATTGGCGTTTAATTCTTAACCACTTTATGATGTCCCCTTTCTTTTGTTAATTACTTTGTAATGAGAAGCATGTAGAAGAAAATGTAAAAGTCATCATGTATTTGGAAAAATATTCTTGACACATCTTGGTACTTTTTATGACTGCTGACTGTTGCCATTTACTTTGAGGATGGTGAGGACAGTGTCTTGAGGGTAATGTTCCTCTCTCATTATTGCAGCATGAGTACACGCTCAAGCCAAAAGACTAATATCTGATATGTGTGTTTTCTTATTGTCTCAAATAGCTACAGTCAAAAACCAGACTCTAAATATATGCGTTTCACTGCACTGCATGTTCTACAAATTCTGGTTGTTGTGAGCTAAGAGCAAGTTTTTAGTGTTTGACTGGCTCTCAGTAAATTCCCATTTATTTCAGCTCACAAGTTGATAATTTTGTTGGCAGTGAGCAGCAAAGACACCCAAGAGCAGCTGAGGCCTGGGAGGGAAAAACATTCTTCTAGATACCCCAGTATGAGATCAGTCAAAGCCTAGAAGAGATTCACAAAAGCCCTGGTTTTCAAAACAGGCATCAGTTTTCAGAAAGAGCTTGGTATATATTGCCTTGCATGACCAAACATGCCAGTTTCTTAGGGGAATCTAATCCTTTAAGTGCAGAGTAAAAGATGGTAGTTGGCTGTATACCCTACTGATTAATTTTCTTTTAATTTTATTCTGCAATAAACATTCTGGAGTTGATTCTCATTATTAAAATTACTATATTGAGACATAACAGGGGAAACAATATTCAGAAGCTATGAAATTCAGTAGGGCCACAGGATTTTTGTGAGTATAGTCTGGAAGAAAATGTGAGAAGTTTTAATTGTGCATCAAATTCTAACAGTGTGACTACAGAACTGTCTAAAAATATTTCTCTGTTATTTCTGAGTAATTTATATTTTTTTTTTTTTAATTGGTGTGAGCACAGAAGATGTTGAGTGGTTTTTCCTACAGCCAAAGTAAACTAAGTGGGACATCACTCATTTGCTACTTACAACACTTCATTAGTCACTTAAAACTTCAGCTTTCATTCAGATGTGTCCAAATTCTCTTTTTTAGGATAACAGTTATATATCTGTCAGGCTTTCTGAGCTATTCTTACTAGTTTCCATAAATATCCAATTCTAATATTACAACATTATTTTTAAAAAGTGTTTGCAGTACATATAGCAAAGTATTATTCTTGGTCTTGAAATAATGACCAACTTAAGAATAATTTAGAGGACATAAATCAAAATGGTAAATGAATATGGTTCTGCTTTTCAAAGGAGTCAAGTGTCCTGATTATTTTCTGCTACAAGAAGTTATCATTCATAGATATCTTAAGTCTATTTTGAAGAAAAATAAAACAACAAATTAATTACGTTAAGAATGATTTTATGCATGTTGTGAGTTAGGAAAAAATCTAGTTTATACTACTTTTTCATGAAGATTGGAAAGGATCTTCTGTGCCCTCTTTGGAGAAGACAGAACTTTCATGTGGAATTCAATTATTCAAACAAACAAACAAAAAAGCTTTATTTTGGGGGAGTTAGACTGTTGCTCCATGATGCAGTCATAAAAATGTACTCAAACAACCACTGCAGATAAATATAATTATGATCACAAACAGAGCTGTTAGAGATGAATGAGCAAAGAGTGGACAGAATGTGTTGCTTGATAAATTTAGCTCTGCCTCTGACTGCTGCTTGTTTGTGAACTGCTTTGGTCTTCCTTGAATCTATTTGTTACTCTGTATTAGCCTCCAGTCATGGTGGAAGCTCTTGTGTGTTCCCACGGCCCTGGGAGCTAGGCCAAATATGTTCTGCTGCAAGCAGAGCCTTCTGAACAGGGCAGGCTAGAGGGGATGAACCAGAGTCCGGCTCTGGTCTTTCAGCGTGGCTTTTGGGCAAAGGCAGAACACTGTTCTTTTGATATAAAGCCAAATAAATATTACAGATAAACAATAATACAGATAAATTACTCAGGTATGGAAAACAGACTAAGAGCTGAAAATGTGGAACATCTGGATCTCATCAAAGGCAGAAATCCCATCCAAATATGGTGGAGTAATTATCTTGAAAGCACATCCTAATCTCAGCAGAATGTAAAAGAAATGGAATCTTTGAGTGTGAAAATCTGCCAATGCAGTTACTGTCTTTGAAACAAGCTGCAAGCAAACTTGATATCAGTGTCTGTGTTCTCACTGAAGAAACAGTAAATCAAATCTAGAGACAACTCGAAGGAACCTATACCAGCTCCCAAAGTTGACATTAAAATGATCCTTACACTAAGGTATTAAAGTAGGAAAAGGAAAAGGAACTATATGTGTGACACAGCTGCTTTGCAGTTCTAAAGACTGTCTCATTGTACTCACAATGGCATTTCCAAGAACACATTCAGAGATGGAGTTCTTATCTACTAGATCAACCACAAACTGACTTAAGACAACAGACTAACATTCAGCCTGAGGGGACCTACTTGTGATTCAGGCCACTATTGTGCAAGAGAGAAAAATGTTCCTTTAAAGAAATGAAAATACAAGATGAGACACAGCTAAAGCAGAGAATCCAAAGAATAGGCGAGAATCACACAATGATGTTGGTCACCAAGAGCTGGCTTTAGAAAACCATTGATTGAAGTGCATAGAGAGGGTTGATACTGTAACTCTGTTATAAGGCATGCAGTCATATTAAGAATGGATAGACTGTTTTAATGAGTATCATGGTGGTGAAGTGGATAAAGACAGAGATTCAGAGAGGTTTTCTAGGCAACTGAACCACTTGTGAAAGCATTACCTTTTAAAGAGCATAAGGAAGCCACCAGAGCCTAAAGGAACAACAAAATTTTTGGTGAACTATTAAAACATAGGAAGGTGTAAGTTAAGTCAAAGATTTTCAGATTTATTTCTTATGTCAGGAATTTGGAAAAAAAAAATCAAAGTAAATGCAAAGTGGGATCCAAATCCCTACTTTTTCAGATGGACAAAATCAAAGACTAGTGCAGGAACTTCTCACCTCATAAGATCCCATCTAACTTTTACAGCTTTCATAGAAACATAGAGTCATAGAATTGTTTGGGTTGGAAGGGACCTTAAAGATCATCTAGTTCCAACCCCGCTGCCATAGGCAGGGACACCTTCCACTAGATCAGGTTGATCAGATATTGAACACTTCCAGGGAGGGGGCATCCACAGCCTCTCTGGGCAACCTGTTTCAGTGTCTCACCACCCTCACAGGAAAGAACTTCTTCCTTCAACCTAATTTAAGTCTAACCCCTTTCAGTTTAAAACCATTACTCCTTGTCCTATCACTACACTCTCTGATACAGAGTCCCTCCCCACCTTTTCTGTAGGCTCCCTTTAAGTACTGGAAGGTTGCTATAAGGTCTCCCCAGAGCCTTCTCTTCTCCAGGCTGAACAACCCCAACTCTCCCAGCCTGTCCTCATAAGGAATGTGCTCCAGATCATCTTCATGACCCTCCTCTGGACCTGCTCGAGCAGGTCCATGTCCTTCTTATACTGGGGGGCCCAGAGCTGGACACAGCACTCTAGGTAGGGTCTCATGAAAGTGGAGTAGAGGGGGAGAATCACCTCCCTTGACCTGCTGACCACACTTCTCTTGAGGCTTTCTGGGCTGCAAGCGCACATTGATGGCTCATAGGCAGTTTTCTATCCACTAATACGATTGAGTCCTTCTCCACAGGGCTGCTCTCAATCAACTCATCACTCAGCCTGTAGTTGTGCTTGGGATTGCCCCAACCCATGCGCAAGACCTTTCCCTTGGCCTTGTTGAACTTTATGAGGTTTGCACAGGGCCAACTCTCAAGACTGTCCAGGTCCCTCTAGATGGCATCCCTTCCCTCCAGCATGTCGACTGCACCACACAGCTTGGTGTTGTTCACAGACTTGCTGATGGTGCACTCAAACCCACTGTCCATGTCACCAACAAAGATGTTAAACAACACCAACCCCTGAGGAACACCATTTGTCACTGTTCTCCACTTGGACATCAAGCTGTTGACCGCAACACTTTGAGCGAGACCATCGAGTCAATTCCTTATCCACCGAGTGGTCCATCTGTCAAATCATGTCTCTCCAATTTAGAGACAAAGATGTCATGTGAGACAGTGTCACACAGCTTTGCACAAATTCAGGTAGGTAATGTCAGTTACTCTTCCCTTATCCACCAATGCTATAACCCTTTTGTAGAAGGCAACCAAATTTGTCAGGCATGATTTGCACTTAGTGAAGCCATGTTGGCTGTCACCAATCACCTCCTTCTTATTTTTCATGTGCCCTAGCATAGTTTCCAGGAGGATCTGTTCCATGATTTTGCCAGGCACAGAGACGAGACTGAACGGCCTGTAGTTCCCCAGGTCTTTCTTTTTTCCCTTTTTAAAAATAGGGGTTACCTTTCCCCTCTTCAAGTCAGTGGGAACTTCACTGGACTGCCACTTCTCAGATATGATGGACAGTGGCTTAGTCACTTCATCTGCCTGTTCCCTTGGGGCCCACAGATGCATCTCATCAGGTCTCATGGACTTGTGTACCTTCAGGTTCCTTAGATGGTCTTGAACCTGATCTTCTCCTACAGTGGCTGGTTCTTCATTCTCCCAGGCCCTGCCTTTGCCTTCTGCATCTTGAGTGGAGTGGCTGGAGCACTTGCCGGTAAAGATTTAGGCAAAAAAATCATTGAGTACTTCAGCCTTCTCCACATCCTGGGTAACTAGGTCTCCTGTTTCATTCCAGAGAGGGTCCACATTGTCCCTGGTCTTCCTTTTTTCACCCACATACCTATAGAAGCTTTTATTGTTGTCCTTGATGTCCCTGGTTAGTTTTAATTCCATCAGGGCTTTGGCCTTCCTAGCCTGATCCCTGGCTGCTCAGACAATTTCTCTGTATTCCTCCCAGGCTACCTGTCTTTGCTTCCACCCTCTGTAGGCTTCCTTTTTGTGTTTGGGCTGGTCCAGGAGCTCCTTGTTCAGCCATGCAGGCCTCCTGGAGTTCTTACCTAACTTCCTCTTTGTTGGGATGCATCACTCCTGAGCTTGGACGAGGTGACCCTTGAATATTAACCTGCTTTCTTGGGCCCCTCTTCCCTCCAGGACTTTATCCCATGCTTCTCTACCAGGCAAATCCCTGAAGAGGCCAAAGTCTGCTCTCCTGAAGTCCAGGGTAGTAAGCTTTCTATGCACCCTCCTCACTGCCTTAAGGCTCTTGAACTCCACGATTTCATGGCCACTTCAGCCAAGGTTGCCCTTGAGCTTCACACTCCCCACCAGCCCCTCCTTGTTGGTGAGAACAAGGTCCAGCATAGCACCTCTCCTCATGGCTTCTCTATCACTTGGAGGAGGAAGTTATCATCAATGCATTCCAGGAACCTCCTGGATTGCTTATGTGCTGCAGTGTTGTCCCTCCAACAGATATCAGGGTGGTTGAAGTCCCCCATGAGGACCAGGGCTTGTAAACATGAGTCTGCTTCTATCTGTCCATAGAGGGCCTCATCTGCTCTGTCTTCCTCGTCGTGTGGCCTGTAGCGGACCTCCACTATCAAGTCACCTGTCCCTGCCCTTCCTTTAATCCTGACCCATAAACTCTCGGTCAGCTCCTCGTCCATCCGTAGGTGGAGCTCTATACACTCCAGCTGGTCATTGACAGAGAGTGCAACACTCCTTCCTTGTCTCTCCTGCCTGTCCTTCCTGAAGAGTCTGTATTCTTCCATTCCAACACTCCAGTCACAGGAGCCATCCTACCACATCTCCATGATGCCAATAAGATTGTAGCCCTGCAAGCATATGCATGTCTCTAGCTCCTCTTGTTTATTCCCCATGCTATGTGCGTACATGCTTAAGTTACATGGAGAATTTACTAAGAAAATATGAAGGAATTACAGAAAAATAGGTCTGTTGGGGCTCAAATATTTTCAGTTTGTCAGCTGCTTGAGAAAAGATGGGAATATAATAAGAATATATGATTCTAGAAGAATGTATGTGATGGTATAGCTCAAGACAGTACTGTGGTCACAATGAAAAATTTGGATTCTCAGGAAAATTATTAAACTTTGTCTTTGCAGACTGTGATGAGAGAATGAGATCTCTGCCTAATTTAATATGAAGTGATACTACCTAGTCTCTACAACTACCTGAAAGGAGGTTGTAGCAAGGTGGGTATTGGTCTCTTTTTCCAGGTAGCAAGTGATTGGCCAAGAGGAAACAGCCGCAAGTTCCACCAGGGGAGGTTTAAATTGGATGTTAGGAAAAATTTCTTCACCGAAAGGGTTGTCAAGCACTGGAACAGGCTGCCCAGGGAACTGATTGAGTCACGATCCCTGGCATCTAGGGACATGGTTTAGTGGTGGACTTGACACTACTAAGTTAACAGTTGGACTAGATGATCTTAAAGGTCTTTTCCAACCTAAATGGTTCTATGGTTCTATTCTATCATAAGGTAGGAAGTAATTTTTAAAACATGAATGGAAAAGTGCCATGATAATTGCAAAATCCTTTCGGTGGTGTAGATGACCTTTATTGAGTTTTAATTTGTTCCGATACATACTGATGATCAATTTACCATGAAACAAACAGAAAACATGATATAAAAAAATGGTTGAAAACTGTGCTTGAAGTGGCAAGAAACGCCAAATATATGTTAAACTATGAGAGGATGCTGAGCAAGCTTGCTTAGTAATAATCTGATATCACCAACAAATCAGATAGTGTAATACTTGGAAACATTTCTTGCTAATAATGCTTTTCAAACGATTGTACTTAAGATGTGCTGCAGGAGCATGACTGTCTATTTCTTTAATGGGTATATGTAGCCACCGAGAAACACTGAGGAGGAGCAATACTGCATGTCTGTAGCTTGGTCTATGAACTTTTTTATGTGGATGTATGAAGAACACATCCAGTAAGGATGAGGAATGCCTGGTATGAGATACATTTTAGTGAGGATGGGCAGCTGATATATACAAAGAAAACTCTGATAAAGATTTCAGGGAGGCCAGTGAAGAGTAATAACTGTAGAAGTAGTGATTCCTGAGCATTTCAATGGGCTGAAGTGCTGTGGTGTTAGAATAAAGCCTAACTGAACATCTCTTGGTAGGCTCTTTGCATGGTTTTTAAATGTGTGGCTGACCACAGTGAGAAAGAATGACACAGAGTAAACTAAGCCTGAGAAGTCTCATGTAAAATACCAGCAACAGCAACAATATGACTGTGGTAAGTTGTTAGACCAGTCCAGGACCTCTAGTGCCTTTCCTGCTCTAGTGTCAGCCCTGATTATTATTCTTTATAGGTGTGTTATATGAAGAATTTAATAACATTTCTGTTCCTATATGTAGGCCCAGTTAATGGAAGAAGATGACAGGTGATTATATCCAGCTAAGGAAAAATCTGGGAACCATGCTTCCAATGTGATTTACTGTGTGTATGACTCATACCTGCACACTACAACTGCTCTTCAGTTTTCACTGAATTTGCTATTTTGCAAAATGATTCCTGCAGCACACTTGTCATGAATAGATGTGAAAAACAGACTCAAAAAGGTCGTACAGGGTAAGTGAATGCAGTTTTCTGTCTTGAATGTTTGCACTATTGTACTTCTGTTGCTCTAATTTATTTATTATTTAATTTTCTCTCTCGTTCTGGGCCTTGAACTTCACTTACTCAGTATGGAGGTCAGAACTTCTTAACAAATCATATTACTTTGTGAATGGTTGGCATCTAGAGACCATACACTATATTTTTACATAAAGCCTCTTTTGAAATAGCTGTGGTTGCTGCATATGTAACAATAGTCAGTGTCTGAATTTGAATTTTTTTGATTGGAGCATTGCACACAAAGAGAAACAAGATCTATTCGAATTATGTTTCTGTGAATTACTTTTTAAAAATTAAAAAATATCCAATGGATTTGTACCAATTCCAGATGCCTACCTGAGCCAAGCAAACCATCAGATTTCTGAATTACAGAAAACTGGTAAACTGACTGTAAACTCACAGTGCTTTTTGCGATACGGGCCTACAGATTAATCTGAGGGAGGAGAGTATGGTAAAAAAGGACTCATATGGCTTGAAATAAAGGAAGACAAATGGCCAAGAATGTTTGCTGTAGACTACGAAGACATCTACCTGTTGAGGACAGTGGAATGTGGATTCAGTTCTGCTTAGAATTAAACTACATGAAAGCAACTGAAGCCAGTGAGTTTGTACATGAAACAAAGAAGGAACCATTATGGTCTATATGAAAGAATCCTTCATACCCTCTCTGCTTTACCTGGTTTAATGCACTAAAAAGCAATATATGTATTTATATTTTTAAAAAGAACCTTTTTTCAGCCAAGTATTTATTGCTTTGTTGTGATATCAGAAGATAGCACCTGAAATTAATAATCCACTTACGTTTCACTGAAAAGACAAAAAAAATTCTTAAAAGTACCTTTAACTTGTAATGTATACTGTTATATTTTCAATGTATATACAATTACATTTAAACAATACTTTTAATCTGTATTTTCCCATGCAGTATTTTTTATACACATGGTATTACTACATGGTGTGAGCATTTTCTTAAAGATTCTTAAAATTCTATTCCCTGTGGTTAACTCCTATATTGTGGATAAAATAAGCAATGCATCACTTACCAGACATGTTGAGTATCTGAAATTCATGGGATTTGGAATGCAACTTATTATTTGAACACTGCTGACTAGCGCTAGGCCTCGTATTTTTTCCTCAGTACTCAGTAAAAAAATAAGAAAAGAAATTCTATTCTGTTCCACTCTTTATAGCACACCAATTTCCTTGGTATTTGAAGTCCTATAAAACCATCCATTAGATAAATGGGAGGGAGGAATAAGAAAGCCATGTTTATAAAGTCAGGGTTCAGGGTAGACCTTCGAACATCTTTTCACAGGCAAAAATGGGACCTAGAGTTCAAAGGAATTACATCAGAATAATTAAGATCAGAAAATGACCTTTCAGGACACATCCTGCTCACTTTCTCTGACTTTTTGTACAGCTCTGTAGCAAAAATGGGACAGGGAGATGCTCCTAATAGGTTACAGAGATCCTCGTGACACGAAGGATATGTGGGTGCTCTTAAACTGATGTATCAATTCTGTCTTTGTACTTCCACCCAAGGGATGTCTGAGCTTGGCTGGAATCAATAGCAGGTGCTGGGTAGCATGATAGAAATTGGCTTTAAGAGAAAAAAAACTATCAAACAACAAATAAATTATGAGTATAATCCAGTCATGTAAAATCCTCCCCGACACATGTGGAACCAGGAGGTTTGTATAACTCTCTGTAACCTCTGGCTAGAAACGGAACAGCTTTTTCCATAGGAGCCAAAATATGGCCCTTTCTGAAATAAGGGATGAGTGTTATCATACAGATTTCCTTTTCTGGTCTATGGCCTGATATGGCTTCCAGTGTTTGCCTAATTTTTCAGGCACTGGCTTCAGCTTGGCCTTTTAGGGGAAAGAGGGGAAAAGGAAGGAAAGAATGACATGGTTGCTCCAAAATTTGAATTATATGGTTGCTTCAAAAGCCTCTGCTGACTTGAGAATCAGTTAATTCAGTTCTTCATTGTCTACTTTCCGAGGAAACAGAAAAACAGGGCTTTCACCAGAAGAATTTAGGGGAGAGTTATAGGTTGCAGATGGAATGGTAGTTTCATGAATGCTCTGGTTCTGCAGTGAAATAGCCATGGAGGATGGTGTTCAATTTATTGGAACAGGGATTTGTTTTCTGTGCATGCACAGCAAAAAGAAAATTGCACCCTTTTCACAAAACTTAGGTCTTATATTCATAATAATAGTTAAAAAAAGGCCACAAAAGAGCAGAATTCTAGAGAAAAAGCTGCGTTAACACAACGATTTCTCAGAAATGACCATATTGATGCCAATACTTGAAGAGAAGTTTCTGAACCTCAAAAGGTACATCAGAACAGTTCATCCATGTGTCCTGGCTTAACCAGGATAGGGTTAAGTTTCCCCAGCAGTGGGGGGGGAGCTCTAGCCGGGTTATTCAGATACCATGCGGACGTCACATCCTGGCAGGTCACATTTTCCTG
The DNA here is from genome assembly GCF_031877795.1 of Strix aluco. Classification (NCBI taxonomy): domain Eukaryota; kingdom Metazoa; phylum Chordata; class Aves; order Strigiformes; family Strigidae; genus Strix; species Strix aluco. The sequence continues at coordinate 66,772,693 of NC_133931.1, read as the reverse complement.
GCGGGAGCGCGTGGTTTTGTACATCATGCTTTCCACTGCTGTATTTGGTAGCTATTTTGCTCTGTTCATTGCTATCGCTATTACTGTTATTGTTATTGTTGTGGTTTGTTGTGTTGCTATTGCACTGTTGTATTAAACCTTTCCTTATTTCAGTCTTGGGGCTTTGTATTTCACTCCCTTTGTGGGGGAGGGGCAGCGGCCACGTGGTCTCAGACCCCGGCAGGGGCTAAACCACCACACCATCAAAATGGAGAATGATGGCTATCCAACATAGCCATGGATGTGAGCTGCTCAGTTACCAATTATTCTTGCTCCTGAGGAGGTAACATATCTGGATAGACTGTGGGTCTTCACTCCCCTCTAGTTGCTAGTCTTTTCAAGATGGTGGCCAATTAAGTGCAGTGAAAGCCATGTAACTACAGTGGCCTGAAAGTGCTATTTGTCACCAAATTCTCTGTGTCTGGATCTTGCACCTTTTCAAAGCTCCATGTAGGTTAGTCAAGATTGTTGCTTGCCCAGGTATATACTGAAATTCAATAAGGCTCAGTCACTTTGAAATTACATTATCAGTCTCGCAAAGAGTGTGATCAGACTTCCTTTGATTTCACACAGCTGTAATTTTGCCATAAATACTTACATTGATGGTTTGAAGCAAATCTTATGAGGTTTTGGAGGCTCACAAATCCTTTCCATACCAGTAATATAGACCAAGAGACGTCCAGTGCTGCCAAGTGGAGTTGAGTGAATATATTTGATTTCTTTCTTTGTACACAGAGTAAATAAAAACATTTGTGAACACAGGTTGTTTTAATTGAGCAGTTATTAACTTAATATTGATGTTTTTGAAACAGAACTTCTGATTTCTTTATTCAAAAAAAATAATGTCAGAAGTTAGTTACATTTAATAGTGAAATAGGTGAAAAATAAATAAACAAAACCCCACCCAATCTTAACAGTTTCATTTGATCTGAAATGGAACAGCCTTTGCTCTTTTATTTCACTGTGGGAAAAAACAGCCAATGGCTGATGGTCAGCCAACATTAAGTCAATTGTTTGTGCTGCCCTAGTTATAATTGCCTTTCAGTTCTGTGACAATTCAAAACAATTTGAATGATGTTCCTTTTCTCATGGCCCATTTTTACCTAAAAGACAAATATTGTCAATGGCCTCAAACTGTGCTTTTTTTTTTTATCATGAAAAAGATGTTCAATTCCAAGTATTAAAGCTTGGAAATGTGAAGAAAAGTGGCGGTTTTACCTGTGACACCATGTTGCCAGTTTGCTGTGGAAGACTGTGCACCTATGAAAGTGATTAATCTTCAGTCCCGGCTGCAAAGGAATAGCTACGTTCTTTGACAGAAGTAGACAATTTTTATCTTACATCATGCTGCGTTCTCCTGCAAAAGCAAATCTTTGCAAAAGAGAAAAGTATCTGTACCCGCTTCCCCCATTTAACATAACCTTCCAGAGCTTCATGTGAAAAAAGTAATTTTTAATACCACTAGTTAGAAGAGTAGCAGCAGAATGTGGTCTTACTGTCACGGTTCTTAAAGCTAACTTGCTTAGCTTGTTTTTGTGAAATAGCCAAACTACTAGCTAAATTTTAAAATACTTGAAATTTACTTACAATATACTTACCAGTATTGATTTTTTTTTTGTTGTTCTGTGTTTTTCAGTGTTCAAAAGGCACAGTAAATATCTTGGTTAATTGAAACTTATACAAGAAAGTTAGGATTTTCCCTCCCCCTTTCCTAGAGAGCACTGTATTTAGAAATGCTGTACTAAAATTTTTCAACCTTTTAATTGCACACTGTCCACTCCTTGTAGTTTGTGAAGCTTCCAGCTGAAGATCTGGGTCTTCCTGCAAACACTAACCATACATAATCAGGGACAATCCTGTTTCCAAAGATCTTCAAGGCTAATGAAGCCAGACAGGAAAAATAATCACCAGTGTTCCCACTTTTTCCAGCTCGGCACTAAAGGACTGAGTGATTAGGATACTTGCCCGGTGTCAGAAACCTTTGCTGCAGTAACAGGAACTGAATATAGTATTGATTTTCCCAGGCTCCTGCTTTGAATAGAGACCCTCTTTCCTTCTGTGAAACCTTATTCTTTCTGAAATGCTGTTTTCAAGATTCAGAATGGTCAAACCTGAATATTTGAATATATATTTTTCAAATTTTTATGTTTTGACAAACTTAAAAAATTGCCTGCTAACATTCTGTTTTCAAAGGCCATTAAAGAGTCTGGGACTAGATGTTAGGCCACACTTTCAAAAACTTTTGCCAGCAAAAATATCTTCCTTAAGCAAACAAATCAATATTTATGTGTCCTAGCTGGACATTTACATGAACAAATATGAGTTTTGCCTGGGCAAACACTGATACATGAAGGTTCCACTGGCATGTCTCAGGATAGAGCACTAACTAAACATGTTTTCTAGCTATAGGTAAACTACCCATTTTGAAAGTGTAGTCTTCTATAATTTAAGAAGCATGATGTTTTTCATATTAGTAAAATCTGGAGAAATAAACTAATGGGACAGAGCAGAAATGTTTGATTCTACATTTTTACTAAGTTTTCAAGTTTAACGAAGCTTTCTCTTAGAAAGTTATTTCATTACTAACTTTTCAAGTTTAATGAAGCTTTCTCTTAGAAAGTTATTATTTGCTCCTTTTGAAGTGTACTCTGCATTTTTGCCATAATTTCTAGATGCAAGTTCTCCTACACAAATCATTAATTCAGTGTCTATTTAACTTCTTGGTTTTGAATGAAATGCTTTGATTGGAAATTCAGGGCAATAAATCAACAACTACTAAGGGGGCAGGGAAAAGAGAAAAATTTTGTGATTTTAATTTGGCATAGAAGGACTGTTTGTGTTCTTTCACTTAGGATTTGTCTTGGGTTATCCTTGTTGTCTGTAGCTGCCCACCATCACATGGAAGATCCTGACTTGAGAACCGACCACAGTCCAAAATGTATGGAAGTTAAATAAATCAAAATAAATATACTCTCACCTGCACTGCAATTCTATTCAGACTGGGAGGTCTTGAAGGAGTCTGTCTCCTTGATTCCTTTTAGTGCCTTGGAATTCAATCCAGAAAAAGAAGTAAGTGCCTAAATTTAAAACTGCAATCCAAAACCCACTGTTTACTTGCTACCAAATCATAGAAGTGTCTAAACTCTACAGTATGACTTATTTTTGTCTTCAGACATTGTTTAGGTATCCAAAACATGTGCTTCTGCTCCCTACAGACCATCTTATGAAATCCTTTTTCTGCTACTTCCCTCAGAAGAGAGCCATGAGAGACAGGACTGATCTACCCTACTAGCTGGATCATTTCTATAGAGAGTCAAAAATCTGGACTGATTTCTTCCTTGACCTATTCTTTCCCTTTGCAAATTCAGTTAAACCAAATCTCCCATGGCTGCCAGTCAGTAATGGAGGAGAAGCCTCACATTTTTTATTTGCTCTTGCAGACAGAACCAGAGATCTTTTCCAGCTTTTAGCCAACTGAAGAAGTGTGCCACCAAGTTCACTGAAAATGTGCCTATACTGATACTGCAGTCCCTGTGGTGTTGCACAATACAGTTGTCCCATCAAGATCACAGCACCCCTGGTCTCACCTGAGCTCCAGGAATTATGACTTCCCTTTGTGGTAGCTGGGAAGAAGGACCTTCAATGTAGTCCCCTGTTTCTCATGGCCCATGAGAGCAAGGGCACATGTGGTAAAACAAAGCCAGATTGTACCACTTTTGGGAATCTTCTTGAAGCCAACCACACCAGAGGTTTGTTTCCAAGAATATTAAGTAGCACACACTAGCCTGGCCTTGAGAGTACTCTTGCATGTAAATAGTGTAGATGGGGGTAAATACGCTACTGAGTTACTAAGGGCAGCCAGCAATGGAGGTGTGGCCTCTTTTATCAAAGGGTTAAAATCAGCCCTGTGCAATGGTCTCACTTTAAAGACATTATATCCTACACTGGAGTAGTGAATCATCATCTATGTAAAAACAAGATTTCTCTCCACACAGTAATTTAAACTTTGCTGAGAGAATCTGTCCCCCTTTATATTGTTTGTTATTAGATGATTTAATTTTGCTTTCTGCTTCACATCCTTTTCACCATACACCAAAGTAATGCTATTTGTTACCTGCTACTACAGGTGCCCTGGGCCACATACAGTGTAGATTCATTGTCTCTGCATAAAAGGGGTAATCCCTCTGTGCCTCAAAATCAAAGATGTATAGTTCATCCCTGTACTTCACCATAGTTAAAAGTAAACCAGTTTGTGTTATTTAGTAAGGAATTGTAAAAATAGAAACAAATACATCAGTTACTTGTGCTACTTGAAATATAAGGCAATACATCTTCAGGATTTCTCTTTTTAGACATCTGAACTTCACACTGATTACAGTTACTTCACAATAGTACTGTCATACTCAGGCTTCATGCCATCAGTTGCTGAGTGTATTGGTTGGTGCACCTGATGTGCAGAACATGTTCTCTTCCTGTAGGTGTGTCTTATGTTGTGGAACTCAAAATAAGTCACAAGCAACTTAGACTTTTATTCCAGAACATCCCTTGACTGTGAACTGGGGGTCAATTCTATAATTTCTGCTCTCAGAGCATGCCTTATTAAATTGAGAAGAATTTGCCACAACCCCTAATAACTGAGTTTGAGTCATTGAATATAACTTGTTCTTCCAGAGTTAAACTTCTCAGAACAGAAGCTGTGACCAGAGCTACTGTTTCCAGCCGAACAAAATCAGACATTAAAAAGTATTCCAGATGTATCCTTCCTCCTGCCTCCTTGGTTTAGGTGAAATTCAGTGGCCCATAATTCTGCTTAATTGATCGCAGATAATCAGCAAAGAAAAGAGAGGAACCGTTTCTACACCAAACTCAAAGAACAGTCAAATCACATGCGTAGTTCTGGCTTTGACCATTTGCCTGTTAATGGGACGCCTTAATTTCTTTTGGCTTTCTAGCGAATCTTTAGACAGTCTACTGCTCAGCTTCATTATTTTTAATCAGGTGTGATATAAGGATATTCCTAAAGGCTATCTCTGGCCCAGTGAATATAACCTTCTTTAGCTCCTTCTGCAGTCAGTGGAGAAAGACATGGCCCATTTTTCTGTAGTTTAAACCTGAATTTGATTCATCTCTAAAGGACAATATGACTAGATTCCTGCTGTAAATCACCTTCTGGAGGGCCCATCTTTCAGTGCTGATTACAGATGGATGAGAGATGAGCTACTGTGGATGTTTCCACTGTTTTAATAATGATTTATCATCAAAAATTATACCTGTTAAATATTAACAATTACATGCCAGCCTGAGTAACATTTGTTCTTAGAACTACTTAGAAGATAATTGCAATACATTAATAATCCCAGGAAATAGAAATGAAAGTGTAGTGAACAGATACTGTCCCATTAACAGTTTGGGGAAATCTGGTTACCTGTCATATCTACTTTCTCTTCTGTCTGATGTAGCTTACTGGCAGAACACAAAAGACTGGCATAGTCAAATCTGCCTAAGTATTTAGATACCTTTCTTCAGAGAAGAGGGAAGTGGTTGTTCACAAACATTTGCCTATATCACATTTAAATCTTACCCTTAAAATCAGATCATTTATAAAAATCTGTATTTGATATTTGTCACAGTGGGTTGAAAATAGTTGTAACTTGGGATTTACAGAATAAAAGATCAGCCTGAGTTTTCTCTGTAATTCTCTACAGGTTAAAGTGCCTGAATGAGTAAAACTTGTGGAGAAGGCAGATTGAAAATAGTCTGAAAAGTCAGAAAGCAGAACAAAAAGTGATTCATACCTTCTCATTCATTCACCTTCAAACAGGAAAGCTTTCAGAAATTTCAATTCAAAGAAGCCTAGAAGCTACTAGCTAGGTAGAAATCATCCTACGATATGTTCAATGCATACTTACACAGCATTAGTGCACAGGGAACTAGGAGATGCAGTACACCTGTTAACATTGACAGGGACAGGGAGTTGTGAGGGGTTTTTTTTATTTACTACATATAGAGAGGTAACACCAACTTATATTATTCAAGGAAAATGTAATTATGGGAATGCTATAAACTTATAGCTGTTGACTTATCTTCATTCTCATCTGGCCAACCACTTCACACAGAGGAAAATCCTCATAGGAGCCCTCAATTTTCCTTCAAACACCTTTCGTTTCACTGTTTAACTGAATGTCTTCCATTCTGTGTAGTGTTAGGAGAGCTCCCTGGGTTGGTGATTTCCAGACCACAGCTGGGAAATTGACAGTGTAAATGAGTGGCAATTTACAGTACATATTTATCAAGAGTGTCATCACTTTCCAAAGTTGCAGTCCTTCTACCATGCATCAGAGGGGCTTGTGAGAGAAGTGAGTCTTGAGGAACAATTATGAGATACTCACCTACAGTCATATCTATCATAATTCTGTGTCACATTAAATATAGCTTCTGAAGAAGAGACCATTTAAATTGAGTTCATGCTCATCTGAAGTTGATATTTGAACTTTTTCATACAAAACTCACCCTCTGTTTTTACCAGACTTGTCATTTTTCATATTGACAATATGCTTTATTGAACACATTCTCTATACACTACTCCCTAACCATGAGCATTTCATCCTGCTCCTTTGAGGCTGCCCATAGACGTGGTGGTTTTAATCACTGTAGAAAACAAAACACAGTATCCCAGGTTTCAGCAGGAAGGCGAGCCAGGACCCGAGCATGGTAAGCACAGACAGGGACCATGTCCTCACCACAAGGGTGCCATCTTGCAGCACCTGTACATGGCAAGTAGAGCAGGTTTTGTGATAACAGCTTCAGCAAGAGTCCAGACTCCCAGACAAGCCCACAGCAACACGGCAGGTCCAAGGTCAAGTAAGCAACACGGCAGGTCCAAGGTCAAGTAAGCAACAGGTCAACAAGTCAGTGGTAGGATCAATCTGTGCTTGCATGTGGTAGCCAGGTCAGACACAGTCCGGTGATCATAGTGATGAGGCAGGTCCATGGTCAAGCTGGGGAATTGACTCAGGAGCTAAGGCTGAGGTACAAAACTCCAGGGTACAGCGGCCAGGACTGGGCACAGTTACAACACAGTTGCTCTGACCAAGGGTGAGACCCTCAGTTTAAAAGCTGCTCCAGAGAGAAAAAGGGAGGGCAGCTGCTGAGGCTTCCTAGCGGTCTCAAAGAACTCAACACCTGCCTAAACTGGCCCCTGATCCCAGACTACCAAACCCCCGGGCAGAGGGGGGCTTGCTTCAGTGAACAGCATGCACTGAAGCCTGCACTGCCGTAGCTAGATTTCCCTAGTCCACACAGACCTGCACTCATGCAGCAGTTTGCCTCTAAATGAACTGAGGCCAGCATTGCTCAACATGTGGGCTGTGGGCCAGTGCTGGTCTGGGAGGCATGAAAAGGTGATCCCAAAAGTGGTTGTTGGATCCTGATTGTTCTTAGTGCCTGAGGAAGGGATCTGTTACAATTTGTTTGCAATATTAATTACAGTTTGCATGCTTGCAATTATAATATCATACAGATTTGATAAACCATAACATTAGGTGGAATTAATCTGCTCTAATTTAGGAACTGGCTAAATGGCTAAATCAAAAACTTCAAAAAGCTGAAGTGTATCTTTTAAATAAGTCACAATGAGAAATTTTGGCATTTTGGTGATGTGCATCACCCAATTTAACAAGATATACTAATGCTGATTGTAGTATTTTGCACTCAGGATTTTTGTTTTACAGTTGCTCTTATTTTGTCATTTAAAACCTGTAGTGCTCTTGGTTCATCTGAATTCATTCTCTTTAGGACCCATTACCAAAGCTGTCTGCTAGTTCATGGAGGAAAAAAGTATGTTTATTACGTACAAAGAAGTTGGTGTTTGTATAAAGTTCACTCACAACTCCTGCTAAAAAATGCTTGAATTCTATGTTAGTTCTCATGAAAACTCTTGTGTTCACAAAAGAAACTCCCATTTAAACAGAAAGCAACTGACTTTAAAAACCAATCTTAAACCTATTTCCTTAAATGTGAACACAGCTTATGAATCCGTACTGTCACATTAGGACTCAAATTTGTATGCTAGATATTAATATTTGTCATTTCACCTGCATTTTTATAGTTAATAGCTCTGCTTCAGACATGTAAGGCATTTTATGCATCAATTCTTCGTACATTTTATGGACCCACACAACCCCTCAGACTATCATAGATAAAGGCTAACCAAAACAAATGGCGTCAGGTCTTCTGGAAGCTCTATGTTTATATCTCTCACCAAAACTGGGAAACTTCTCACACATTGTCTTCCTACACCTCCTGTTAATGTACCATCTCTTGTTAATGTACCTTTTGTTATTGTCTTTTCATACCTGGCCCTTCATAAACATTTTGTGCCTTATTCACACAAAGTTAATCAAGCAGGATTTGCTTTGCCTGTTAAAAACAGAAGTTTGGAGTTCAGAAAGATGGGGATATCTTGCTCAAGTGAGTGATAAAAGCATTACAGATGTCTTATCTATGGTGAATATGAAGACTATTTTAATCCATTAAAGCTAATGTCTTATACATGCTTGCTAATCAGTAGGTGTACATAGCCACACTATGCAGCACAGGAATACAAGTTGTGTTTACAATCTTTCTTTATCTACACTAACTACAAAGTTCGTTTAATTTTTACAAGAGTGCTGCCTATACTCCATTCTGGGCCTTTCCCCTGCATCTCTAGTGTCTATGCTGGGCCAAAACACTCGGCTTCTAGAGAAACTCTTGCACACAGCAGAAGGTTGGTGTTAAAGATTTTCTCTGTTTCCATTAGGTCAAAGGAAAGGCTACTCATAAAAGAAAGGTTTGATGTTTTTAGATCTGAAATTCAGTTGGGTGTTAATGAACAGACTACTTCATAGTGATGTGACAGAGAGCTAGATCATGGATAGATATTGGATGGGAGTGTGTGAGGGGGGGGGGCTGAGACTGCCAGGAGTATTTCCTGATAAAGAGAATTTGAAGTCTACTTAAAAAAACCCTTTCACTGTCCGTTTCAGAGAAAGTTTGAATCAGAAGGCCAGGCTGTGCAAAGGGCAACTCTGGACTGTCTCCAGGATGGACCCAACCTGAAGGAGTAGTAGAGTGGGGAAGAAAATGAGACAGGAAAGCATGCATAGGATTTTTTTTGTGGGGTGGTATAGATTCCATACCTCTTCTGTTGTCTAAATTAGCAAGTCATAATTTAAGAAACCCTTTGCGTTCAGCCTGTGATAAAGCTGCATAATACTTTTCTCCAGAACTAGTACTAAGCCAGTAGGTCCATGTCCTATATTTCTGTAGATAATGATTTCAATTAGGTGTCCTTTATGAATTTCAGGCTAATTTTTCACATCAGTTCTTCAGGTAGACCACTCTTTTGTGTCATTGGCTAATTAAAGTAAACATCCTCTCTGTTTCTTCATATAAGCTGTTAATGAAAATATCAAACAGCATTAAGTCCAGAACAGCCTTTCATGAATCTCCATTCAATACAGTCTTCAGGCTGATAGTGAACCATTATTAGCTATTCTGTGTGCAAACATTTTCAGCCACTTTTTTTGCTTACTCTACAGTAATTGCATCTAGTCTCTGGCTGTGTCTACATTCTTAATCTGATTTGGGGAAGCAGTGTATCTTTGGCCTGTTTATGTGTGTTGGTTTGGTTTTATGGAGATTTTGGAGTGTGTGACCTAGATTCCTTGGAGATTAAACTAAATCTGAATTTTGGCTCCAGGTGTATACTGAAAGCTCTGCAAATCTCTCCAGAGACTGGTGGGGTCCAAAATAGTGATTGGTTCTTCAGGTGTCTTTGAAGACAGGCCTCTAGTGCCTGATCCTGTTGTACCAAGTTACTTGCTGTGTGGGCATGTTTTCCAAGCTTGTTTATAAGACTATCATATAAGACAACTTTGAGAGCCCTATTAAAGTCAAACCCACTTTGGCTTGATTCTTGTTCCACAGCTGTGCTACAGTGGCTTAATTCCATTGCTTTAATGTTTCCTTTAATGTATGAAAGCTCCTATGTGGTTTGTAACTGACTAAAAGAGTATATATCTATAAATGCCTAAACAGCCTCTTGATATGTCATGGGAATTACAAATTGTCACATCAGTCAGAATTTCGTGAAGTAGCATTATAGTCTTTCTCTCTGAAAACTGCTAATTTGAGCATAGTACTTGTCAAAACTTGTTTTATTTTTCTAGTTTACTTTTCTTTGTCCATTTTACAATCAGGCAAATAATATGTCTAGTAAGACAGATCTTTTATCTGTATTGCTCCCTTAGAAAGACTGTTGTTGGGATGTCTGTTGCCAGCTTCTTGTAGGAAATTGTGCTAGTTGCTCATAGTTGCTGCTAATAAAATGAACTGTATGATCTTCTAAGCAGCAGGAGTCTCTGTAAAATTTTTCATAAAGTTTGTCTTTCCAGGGCAAAGCACCAAAGAGTGCAACTGGGGGAGACAAATCAAGGAAAAGACAAATTTCCTCTCCTTTCCCCTACCTTCAATGAAAGCTTCATGTTGGGAAGTAACAGGTTTCTAAAAAAGGGATGCTCTTGAACCAGTAGAACTGGGATGGTGAAAGTTTGTGAGAGGAACCTTGAGCTGAACACAGACTCAGATGCAGGGTTCAGCCATCTTCTAGCATAAATGGGTAAAACCCCATTCCTGGAGACTGCTGATTTACACAGTTTCTTAACAGCACTTCCAAGTGTCAGTCCTGACTGCAAATTTTTGTTTTATTCTCTGGCTTTCTAAGAGCTGTATATTTGTTTCGAATTTACTAAAAGATTAAGTGCCTGAAAATTTCTGATGCATTTATCACACTCTCTTCTTTTGGGTCTAATTCTCCTCCCAAACTTTTTGTCAATCTGAAATAATGCACAACAGTAACAGCAGTGCCTTTGTTGAAAGCCACAGGAGAATCAGGCCCCACGTATTTTTATTATTTATATACTCAGAAGTTCCTGCTCCCGATAGCGATTGCAGGAGTGTCAGCACCAGTAGTGACTATGGCAACAGGACTGCTTTGCAGACAGAGTTATCATCCCTTGTCATCACTTGGGTAAATCAAGAAGCCCTCCCCAAATATGCCCAAACCTCTTTGTTTCTTGTCAGTTGTACGGCATGCTGGCATGTCCTTTAGCTCAGCCTCACCCTTGCTGTGACTGGACTAAGGCAAAGAGGAGGTCCAGCCAGGTGGTTTCCATTCAAAGGGCTGTGACAAGAGGGCTCTGTGCATGCCCAGATCAGGCTGTTACCTCACATGGTAGCCAGTGGTAAAGCACGTGACAGTTATTTAGTAAGAACTGTAATCATCTTGGGAAGCAAAGGAGAGCCTGTGAGGCTGGAGACTTCCCTGCAGCAACTAATGAGCTGTCTGTGGTGGCTTTCAGAAGAATAACTTTGATATATGGAACAGCTCAGGCTGTTGAAACTGGTCATCCTAGATTTCTTCAAGGGTGAATTAATGATTTAATCACTTGACCAGCCTCTGCATCAGATCACTGATTGATATGACGAAAGCCTTAATTAAGGCTAAGGCCTATCAGGCCATGAAGTAGTCACTTTCTCTATCTCCTTTCAGGGAATCTTTCAGCTTCAGGATGTGAAGTGGCAAGCAATAAAAGGACCACTTTGTACAGTTTCTGATGAGTTGTATGGGCCAGTCAAAAGGGAACAAGTACTTCTGAGAAGGCTTTGAATGAATATGAGTGGATCTCTGGTTATCATCCAATTGGGAAACAAGTCATCTCCTTTGTAACATTTTAATTTTTTCAATTGCTCATTGTTGCTTGTGGTTCTGGTTCCCAGGACTTGGTGACCATAAATGTTCATGTGAAAGCAATGACTTCTATTTTGATTTATGTAAGATGTGTTAAGATATGTTAAGATATGGCAAAAAAATCCCAGAGTAGACCAGTTTACAAAAGACATGTTAATGCAATCATAACTGAATATTTGCAGGTCTAGTTACAGTTCAAATCCCGCTGACTCAGACTACTTTCCATGTATCAGCCTGCAAGGTTCTCTGCTGGTTTAATCTGTAGGCAGCTATATTTTAAAAAAACAAATCTCTCAATCAGCACTTTAAATATCTCTAGAAATGTTGGTTTTTAACATAGAAGAACCTTAATGTAAAAGATCTTGTCGTTCTTAATTTTGCCTACAATTTCTGAAGTCTTCACAGTGTTGCAGCATGAAGTCATCTGTCCTGATTGCTTCGTCAGCCTCCCTTATGAAATAACAGGTTATGAATTGATAAAGAAAACTTGCCTATAGCTGGTATCTTGCTATTGCATTCGCTTCAGCAGTAAGGACTGTGTCACACCTTTATGTATTTCATGTCCCGTATAACGTGGTTGACTGGTGATCATTGAGTTTTTGCCATTGCTTGAGTTGTCTAACTAAAGAATTCAATTTTAACCAAGAGATTTGTGTCCTTTTGTATACCAATTAAATACACATTAAGAGACCATATCAAGTAATCATGCACAATCCCACATCTTTATTGTCAATTGTCATAATCATTCAGTGTGTAATGAGAAAGATAAGAGAAGGTGCTTCATCAAGTCTTGTGGTTGACTGAGGAAGCTGTGATTATTCTTCTCAAGCTATAGCTCAGTCATGAAACACTCAGGTAAAATCGGCTACTTGAAATCTGATGGGAGCCCCAGCCTGCTCCATCTGGAATTCAAAGTATAATACTGACCCATGCTCTTCATACAGCCGTGAGCAGCAATATGGTGATAAATTCTACAAGAAATGGAGTATCATCTGCTGACAGCTGAGTCACACGTACCCTGCTGCTGGTTCAGGGCAACTTGTTGCTCCTGAGCCATGCTGTTTCTGCTAGTTATCATAATTAGTTATATTAAGGTACCAAAAGATATAAAGATATATACAAAAGGCTTCACAGTGAGTGATATATATCCTTTTATCTATCCTTGGATGTTCAAATATGTTGGAAAATCTGGACTAGCAGGCTGTACTGTCTACAAACATTGATAAAACAAAATGAAACAAACAAAAAAACCAAAACCAAAACCAAAACTAGCACTGAACTGAAAATGGTGGCATATTGCCCATGCTCCATCTCCACCTTCAATCCAAAAATGACCTCACATGGAGCAGCATTCATACCTTTTTGGCTTTTGACATTGAGATTAGTCATTTGCAATGACTTCTGGGAAGGATAGTGAGAAATACTACTTTACTACCAATCCTTTCAGCAAACCGTTTGGATCCCTAAATCTCCACAGCCATTCTCTGGACTTGGGTTGCTTCACCATGGACTCATCCTCATCTTGTCCAGACACTGTAGCAGTCCTAATTGGAGTTGTCATAAAGTAATGCATACACTATGCAATGAAGTGGGCTGGTATCACCACATTGTATGATGTCCTCTAAGATATACGAGCTCAGATCTTGTAGCAGTAAAACTGGGAAAGCAGCAGCTTGTTGAAGTAAATAACCTTCTGTAGTGTTTCAATCTTTGCATTATGCTCTACTGAACAATGTATACATAAGCATTTTTCTTCTCTTCCTTCCTTCCTGTCACTGTCTCTCCCAAGGAGCTGTTCATCTCCTTAAGAGGTCTTGGGTGGAGATAGCAGAAATTCTTCATAACTGAAGAAAGGAAGAGTTACTAATCCAATTCTTACACTTTCCAAGGATTTTTTTTTCATTCAAAACAATACTCCCCCTTCCTTCAAAGATTAAAAATACACAAATATGACTAGTTTAATTTATGGAATGATTTTTTTGTACAAGAAATCATGTCCCCTGTAGTAAAGTACTTATCTTCAATTCTCTCATCTCCAAAACAATCAGAAATTTAACTCAGCTTCAGTATGTATTTTTGCTGTCCTTAGGAAAGTAACTTCACAGGTAATCAAAGATGTCTTTTCCATTACTAAAATCTGTCCTCACAACAAAGCAAGCGGCAAAAAGAAAAAGAGAAAGCATAGAGAAGAAGAATAATATAACCTAAATACTGTCTGGGATGAAGTACTTCAAGTTAAATGAGTGACCCAATCTAGTTGAAGATGTCCCTGCTCATTGCAGGGGAGCTGATATATGACCTTTAAATGCCCCTTCCAACCTGAAGTGTTCTATGATTCTCTGAAAATACTATGCAGAGTCAGGTCTGCAATGGTTACAGCAAATCTTGGACACAATGAGACAGTGGGTGAAATCAGCCTGCCCTACCTTATGTTTATCAAAATCACACATCCATGTTTGTGTTGTATATCTACTGTCCATACTGTTGATGCAGAAAAAAACCCCACCCCTAGAAAGGGTCATCTAATCCTGAGATAGGTTGTGTATAAAATAGGTCAAGTAAACCATCATTTGGAGAGGCCCGTTTCTCTTTATGATTGCAAGACAGCTGAAGATGACTGAAGTTACAGGTATTATACATGATATTTACTTGTCTGAAGTCAGGTGACAGGAAGTCTAATAGCCAGTGTTGTAGCTGAAATAATTGGGTTAGTATGTGGAAGTTTCGCAGCCCAATAAAGAGGCTACTAGCTCTTCCGAGTCCCATCAATATCAAAGCAAACAGAAGTGAGGTCATTTCTTACCTGGTGTGGCAGCAAGGTCCCACTGGCAAGCTTGCAGTGACCCCAGGTTTCACTTTTCAAGGTAAAGATAAAGATCTGTCTGTTATGTTTTACATTTTATTACCTGGAATCAGGTTCCTCTCAGCTCACTACAGCTGACTTTGTCATCCGTGTTGCCTTCACGGGTGGTGGAAAGCAATGAGCACCATTAGCATGGGATCACTTGGCCTATCTTTAAAATCTGCTTAAGGCAGAGATAAGTAACCCCATAGTTTATGTTAATTAGACTGATTAGATGCCCACTGACTCTAAGAACAATTTATGGTGATTAACTCCTGTGTAAATGCCCTCATTGTACCTTTCAACCATCAGGCAAATGGTGTTCCTAATACATGGAGTAGCTGATCCCACTGATCCCATCTTAATTTATCAAGGTCATAGAGGAAACTTATAGAACTGAAAGATTTATATAAAATAGCTGTTATTGACTTTGGTGATCCCACTTCTAACTCATTTTACTTCTCATACAGCTGCTATTACTACTCTTCATTGGAGTAACATGGGCGGTATATTGAGGTATCAGAGTATACAGAACAGGGCACATGACTTCTCCCAGTAAAAGAGACCTTGGTTCTGGTTGCCCAGGGCTGTGTACTCCTGAGACATCAGTGGTGCATCATTTGCAGAAAGCACTCAGCATGCCAGAAAAGCAAACTATTTCACTTGGGTATCTTCTGTGTATTTTGAATGCTCTTATCTCAGGCTTTAGCCATGAAGGAAGGGTGGTTGTGATACTGGGCTTTGTGTTGGAAAAAAAAGTGAAGAAAACACTCAATTTTTACTAACCCAGAAAAAGAGAAAAAGGATTCTCTTCTCTCCCTCCTAACTGCTACTCAGATTTTAGAAGAAAAGGCTAGCACATTTTTTGGCACAGAAACACTTCCAGATTGTGTCTTATTTCTTTGAACTATGCAGGCTAAGATAATGATATAAGGATAATTATATTTCATGCTTCAAACTGAAGTTGATAGGAGAGAAATATCCTTCTGTGTGGAGCTTTTACATCATGTTTAAAACATCTGTTATTAGCTGAAGCCAGAAAGACCTATGCATGTATTTAAAGAATACATTTAAAGAATGGAAAACGCAACCAGCATTAAAAAAATCAACCCTTTTCCTCCTTATGTTATCTAATCTGATATTTTAGTGGCATCAACAGTGAAGTTGCCAGTGATATCCCATGCTGATCATCAGCGTACCAGAAAGCCTTGAAACATAGTTTCCAGAAAAAAATAACAGCAAGATTATCTTTTGTCCAAAAAGCCCATGAGTAGTTTCCCAAAAGCCCTTACTAAGTGAAAAAAAAAAAAAAAAGCTTCAAGAAAAGTAGAGAAAGCTTCTTTAGAAGCTTTCCTAGAAAAAGGAAAGAAAACGCAATGGTTTAGACTGCTACTCTAATCATTCAGTTCTGTGTGAGGAAAAGAGGTTAGGATTAGAAATTGGGAGGCTGTTTCTTGAGGGCTGCTAAACTTCATCACTGAGGGAGACCATGGTAGGGCTGTCTGTAGCTAGGTAATGCCTTTCTACAACCCCTGTCACTATTCAGGAAGCTGAGTAATGATGTAGTGGAGGCTACTTCAGAATTAGTTATTAGACAGATGGTTGCAAAGGGCCTGGATTACCCCTCTTTTAGGTTCTGTACAATTTAAACCCATACTGAGCAAACATAGAGCATGTAATTGAAAAAATATGAATAAGAAAACTTTTTGGAACTTGGGAAGAAGACTTCTTCTGAGGGCCTTTGTTGCTGGGCATGGAACTGGAGCAAGAGCACTCCAATAATGCAATAGTGAGCAGAAGACTTAGTTGGCATTTGGCCTTCTGCTGGGACATGAAGCAGCAGGACTTCTGTACAACAGCTGGCAGGACAAGACTAGCACAATGCCTAGTGAAATAAATGAAAGCCATCTCCTGAAAATGAAGAGAGGTGGTGGATGGAGATCTATTGTACCGCACCTGAAATATCTGAGATATGAATGGCATTGAAAACCTCATGTTACTGAATTAATTCCTCCTGAAGAAGTAGGAATTCCTTTGTTGCCTTCCTTCACCTTTCAGAATAGTTTTTGTAAAATTCTGGAGATTTTGTTTTTCTTGTCCTTTAAACTTAGAGAATGATTATGTAACTTACTATCTTTTTCTTTCCTGTCACTGAAAAAATTTGATATTTTACATTTGAATCACTGTAAGGTCTTGAAGCTGTGGTAAACATATAAATAACAATCTATAATTTTGGGGTTAGTTCCAAATTTTTGATTTGTAAAAAGGGATGGAGTATCAAGGTAACCAGACACTGGTAAGGATAACTCTTTCACACTATTAGGGTAAGAAAGTGCTGCCGAACATAAAGCTGTGCCATTTGGAAAGGAGCTGGCAGCATCTGACAGGATATCTGACAAAGCACTTTGCTTGTATGTCTCTTGCTGTACACAACATGAAGCTGAATGCTGGCAGAAACTCTTTGAGTGAAAGGATGCTATTAGGTCCCCCTTTCCTCTGTGACTGGCAACGTGACTGTAGCTGACTGATTAGCGAAATTGCTGATCATCATTTTTAGTCTTGAAACTGTGGGTCCGTGGTTTTGGTTTTGTTTTGCTTTGTTGTTAGAGAATGAGATAATAATTCATGATGAAACAGTATAGGCTGCAATAAAAAACCCCTCAAAACAAAAACCTTTGCTAAGCAGTTGGTATTCAGTTCTCCGACAGGCAGAATTTAGAATAAAAGGTTACTAACATTTTGGCAGTGTTTTCCTCAGGCTTTCTCTTGTATTTCTGCCAAATATCTCACAAGGCTCAGATTTGATTAAAATGGCAATGCTCTCTGCTACTTGAATGTAATTAGAGCCGTTCATTACAGCTTTAGTTGACAGTTTGGCAACCTGTACATTTTTCTGAACATGGACAGCATTCCATGGAAACAGTTCAAGGGAAGAGTGCAAGAAGAGGGTCCTCTCTTGAACTGCAGCAAATGGAAGCCTGTCTTATGTTTAGAGAAGTTTACAGGTTTCCAAACTGTCAATCGAAGCTGCAAGGAAGAGCTCTAATTAGATTAACGTAGCAGATCACCGCAATTTTTGTCAGGCAGCTTCTGCAAGCTCCTGCTACATAGTTATCACGTACCCTATAGGACCAATAAGTATTTCTATTGCAAGTTACTCTATTTTACTGCTATTAACTCCAGTCTTAGAACACTGCTGGATAGAAAGTAAATCAAGAAAATGTGTTTGCCTATGTAAACCTTTTCTGCAGGCCAGCTTTTTGCAGAATTTAGAAGATTTCTAACCTGCTTGAATTTCCCACCCTTTTCAGTATATGTCAAATAAAACATGGCTCCAATAAAGTCAGAGCAGTCCTGGGCTTCTTTCAGGTTCCTAATGAATTATATCTTCCAGTTCAAAATATTGTCAACTATTGTTACTTTCATTTTGTATTCTTCTGTGCCTTGCACAGGAACTGCTAAAATATAACAGGAAATGTCATTTTAAGCATCTGAAAACACAAACTCTATTGATTCCAATCAAGTTTTTCTTGTGATTAGAGTAGGAAAGGCTTAGTCCAAAATCTGATGAGAACAGCTCTTTGTTTTCCCTATAGCTCATCACTGTTAAAAGGGAAAAGGAAGAGTGCAGATTAATGGAAGGGGCAATCTGTAGTTTAGTTTTGCATTGTTTGTTGCTGGGCTACTTCACTATGAGAACCAGGGGATGATAGCCTCATTGCCCTTTTGGTTTCATGGCAAACTGAATACTGAGGCTTTGCAGGAGAGTGGATGCATCTGAATGAAAAATGGGTTCAAAGTTGGGATAGTCTTGAGGTCATTTGTTTGTTTACAGAATTGTACACAAAGCCTAGTTCCTCTCAACAGCAATAGGAAAACGCAGACCACGAGCTTTTGCCAAAGTCTCCCACCAGATCCTTTAGCCATGTGCCAGAGAAACATCTGTCTCTTTCTGCCTCAATTTCTTTATCCTCTGACATTTAACTGCTTTCCTCATTCCCAGCCTTGTTAGATGTCCCTGAGTCTCAGAAAACCTCTTAACTCTGGGTGGAGTCATGGCTTTGGGCCAGCCAGTTAGAAATGTTTTTATTCTGCTTTGCAGTAGTATGAGTTGCAGAGCAGTCACAACTCAGGACATGGAAGGCACCAGGAAGCCATCATATTCCTGACCCTGAATGACTACTGAGCCAACCCCTTTCCTCCCAGGTCAGCTGAACCTCCCCAAATGAGTTCGATGTCATTACTTTTACAATACCTATGTGACCCTTGGGGTAGCTGCTTGCTATGTCTGTTCTATTTGTTTTCTCTTAAGCCTTGTGTATATTTATACTATTTTAAATACATTAGATAAGAAATCAAGGGAAGCTAAGTCAAACTACATCCTTTCTGTCAGTGCAGGTATTCTGGCAGGATGTACTTACATTGCTAACAGCTGATGCCACACAGAACTGTTGTAATCTTATGACTCATGTTACTGGGATAGTACTGATTTCACCATGTTTGTGTAAATTCACACCTTTAAGTAAAACAGCTACATTGGTAAAAGACCAGCAGACATTTATTGCTTCTAATGGCATCCAGCAGACATACTTCTTAAACCTAGCCTACCGCTATGGAGCCTGAGACCATGGCATGATTTCCAAGATAACCAGTACCAAACATACACGAAGTCAGAGGAGCAAATTAACAGAGTAATCACAAATGTTTAACTATTTATGTAGTATTCTCCCTACCTCAACTTTTCAGATCATAATTGCAAATCCATTTTATTCCCTTCCCATTCTTCTTGGAACCTCCCTCTGCGTGACCATTTTTCTTTCCTACACAGAAGAACAGCTTTCAGATGCTGTTGTTTGCCTTGGCAGGGGGCCTCACAGGTGATACCTATTCAAGTGATTCTAACTCATAAATTCGATTTTACTGGCAGACTAACTGTATTTGGTGTCCACCTCTGTACAAACACATCACAGTTGTGTTACATTCTCACATGAGTTAGTCTGTTTTAAAGTCTTGCTTCTCATGGGAGTGCAGTAAATACATTACAGTTCTGAAAGTTTTCCTATGACTCAGAAACATTTTTATGAATTTCTGTCTCAAATTTTATCTAAAATGTCTATGCACTTAGATGTAAGAAGCCACTCAAGTCACCTTAAGAAGCATTCTTAGCTTCATGTGTTCCTTTACCAAGCCACAAACATTAATATCTGTGTCAAATATGAAAGGAATTTGAAACATAGGTAGGTTAAGGTTCCCAATTTGACTCTGAGACTACATTAAGTCTATCAAAAGCAAAGTAAATTATTCTGTGGAGAGCTTTGTGGTTAGTTCTGTTTCTATCAGTTTGCTAGTAACTCACTCGGAGTTCCCTCCCCTATACTGCAGTCTGCACTGAACACGTGACTTAGGCAGAGATGGTCACAAATGGCCTTCAAAGGAATTCTCTACCTGGCTAGGATGCTCAGCAACATTTCTTTCTCCTGATGCATGGGAACTTTTGTGGCCAAAAGTGACTCACAAGACTCTAGGTTTCACACTTCAGTCCGTTCCTCTCTTTTCTTCAAAAGCTACTATAATGTATGACTGATATTACAGTTATATCACAAGGTCTGTCTCTAGGACAGAGCATTAGGACAGATGCTTACTGGAGTCCATTTCTTCTAGAGGAGCTACACATTTCAAGGGGGTTTCTATAGACTAGCCATACCAAAAGTACTTCCTAGTGTTTATATATTTTTAAGATCTAAAGTGATAATTGACAACTTATATTTTCACTTGTCCAGATCTATTCAAATTCTAGAAGTCCAGATTTCAAAATAATTTTTCTTATATGTGGACACATTTTGATACACTATCTTCACCTGAAGTGAATTAGATGATTTAGTTACAGATTCCGTTATTCCTTAGTGTTTTAAGTAAGTCTGCTTTAACAAAACATTATCAATAAAGTCAGTGTCCTTATGTATTAAAAAATCCAATAGAGAAACAATATTGATATGAAACTTAAATAACTGCCTGGAATGAAACACATCTGAATTTCACCAGGATGTACTTTATAGTTCTTTCATCAATTCTTACATCTCAGACAGAATGAAAACATTTTTGCCTTGGCAGACTTAAATTCGTGATGTTTAATGACATCATGAAACAAATTCATGATGAAACAAATTCCTTGTTTTCTGCTTTTGCACATCACCACTATTTGACAGAACAGATACTCATCTTTATAATTCATTGACAGTCCTTCCAGTCTTATGAATCAATGTTAATATCATTTTGTTGTCTGTTGACCTTAGCTGGCTGCTAGATGCCCACCCAGCCTCTCTCTCACTCTGCCTCCTCATCAAGGCAGGAGGAGAAAATAAGACGAAAAAGCTCATGATTTGAGATAGAGACAGGGAGATCACTTACCAATTACCATCATGGATGAAATAGACTTGGGGAAATTGGCCAACAAAATTTGGATTGGATGGTGAAAAACAAAGACAAAAATTAAAACAACACTTTTCCCCTTACCACTCCCTTTTCCCAGGCTCAATGCCACTCCTTCATTCCTGACTAATCTACCTCCTTCTGCCCTGAGTGGCACAGGGAGATGAGGTAAGGGGGTTATGGTCAGTTCATAACAGCTCCTCTCAGCTGCTCCTTCCTCCTCATGCTGTTCCCTTGCTCCAGCTGTGTCCCTCCCACAGGACACAGTTCCCTCAGGATAAATCTGCTCCAGTATGGGCTCTCGATGAGATGCAGTTCCTTCAGAAAACATCCACATGCTCCAACATGGTGTTCTCTGTGGGCTGTGGTGTGGACACCTGCTCCACCATGGTCACTCCAGGGGCTGCAGGGGGATCTCTGCTTTTGTGCCCGGGCCACGTCCTCCCCCTCTTTCTGCTCTGACCTTGCTGCTCACAGGGCTGTTTCTTACACTCTTTTTTTCTCACCACTCACTTCCTGCACAGTGTTTTGTCCTTTCTTAAATATCTTTTCCCCAAGATGCCACCACCTTGGCTTCTGGGCTCAGCTGTGCCCTGTGGTGGGTCCATTGGAACTGTCTGGAACCACCTGTGTTTGGCACGGGGCAGCCCCGGCCTCTCCTCACAGAAGTCACCTCTGCAGCCCCTTACCGCCAGCGCCTGGGCACCTCCACCCCATACATGTTTCTAGACCACTGAAAAGAGCCAGAAGCCAGAATAGAATTACCTTTTCCATAACACATATAAGACAGATGTTATGGTACTACTTTCATGGTGGTTGGTCTCCTTTCTCCTCATTACTAGCTGTTTTCATTCCTACTGCAACCAAATTCTGCCACAGAAGCTCTCTTGCCGTCTGTGCATTGGATCCTTTCACTGATCTTGATATGCAAATTGAAATTCAGCTGAGTATCTCAAGCTGGAGTACCTTTAATTTATCTGGGTGGTCTCAGAGGTATGTAGTATGCCAGGTACAACATCTCTCTGAATGCAGTCTCCTCTTCTGCCTTTGCACTTAAACCCAGTGATAAGACTGATGGCTGGATCCTGTTTATACATTGACAGCTTTCACTAGGGACAATCCATTTTTTCTGGGTTAGGTTCTGCAGAACGAAACCGGTGTGATTATTTTGATTGTTCAGGCTCATCTCTATCACCATCTCCCATGTGGTAACCAAGGCTCAGTGTTATGCTGGACTCCTTAGGGTACTTTTCCTTCAAGCTCCTCAGGATCACAAAGGTGGGAAATCTGTAAATACCCTTCTCTGCCCAGATTCTTTGATTGGCTTGTCAGGTGTGGTGGTTTAGCCCCTGCCGGGGTCTGAGACCACGCGGCCACTGCCCCTCCCCCACAAAGGGAGTGAAATACAAAGCCCCAAGACTGAGATAAAGAAAGGTTTAATACAACAGAGCAACAGCAACACAACAAACAACAACAATAACAGAAATCGTGATAACAATGAACAGAGCAAAATATATACCGATACAGCAGTGAGAGAACTGACTGCGCCAACCCATGCGAGTCAGCATGATATATGAATAACTGGGCTAGAGCTTCCCCCCACTGCTGGGGAAACTTAACCCTATCCTGGCTAAACCAGGACATCAGGGTATCTTGCTTCCAGCAGTCTGCACAGAGGGATAAATGATGCTCTGATGACTTCCTTGCTCCTCTGGGACTCCCTAGCATCTTGGTGCATGTCAGAGTGCTTTCCTGGTTATCACGATCCAGCAGAAGACACTTTCCTCTGTTTCCTATGATATATACCTGAACTATCTCCTGACATGATCCACTCTGCTGCTCTTTGGATACTCTGGAAGGTGTGTTGAGCGGTGAGTGTGCATGATAAGGTACGTTAGTGCCCTGCTTTGGGATTTGCCACATTTGTTGGTCAGGAATGTACTGGTGATACCCATATAAAATCATAATTCGCTAATCCCAAATCAGATTAGGGTTACATGAGGCATACATTTATACGTGTAATGTATATAATTCACTTATAATAGATTTTAAAGGAATAGGGAAGAAAACTGAGGCTTAATCCATTAAAAATTACATTAGAAAGGTCACTCTTTCTGTCTCTTTCTTCCCCTTGCCCATTTAACTTGCTGTTCACACTGAAAGGGTACTTAATGCCTTCTTTGCCTCAGTCTTTAATAACAAGACTAGTTGTATTGAGGGAGTCCAGCCTCCTCAGCCAGAAGACAGAGGCTGGGAGAACAACCTCCCCACAATCCAGGAGGAGATAGTCAGTGACCTACTGCATCAGATAGACATACGCAAGTCTATGGGACCAGATGGGATACAGCTGAGGGTGCTGAAGGAGCTGGCTGGGGTGCTCGCCAAGCCACTTTCCATCATTTACCAGCAGTAAATTACCTGGCTGACCAGGGAGGTCCTGACAGATTGGAAATTGGCCAATGTGATGCCCATATATAAGAAGGATTGGAAGGATGATCCGGGAAATTACAGGCCTGTCAGCTTGACTTCGGTGCCCAGGAAGCTGATGGAGCAGTTCATCCTGAGTACCATCATACAACACATGTGGGACAACCAGATGATCAGGCCCAGTCAGCACGGGTTTATGAAAGGCAGGTCCTGCTTCACAAACCTGATCTCCTTCTACGACAGGGCGACCCGCTTATTGGATGAGGGAAAGGCTGTGGACATTGTCTACCTTGACTTTAGTAAGGCCTTTGACACCATTTCCCACAGCATTCTCCTGGCAAAACTGGCTGCTCATGGCTTGGATGGACACATGCTTCTCTGGGTAAAAAGATGGCTGGAAGGCCAGGCCCAAAGAGTTGTGGTGAACGGAGTTAAATCCGGTTGGCAGCCAGTCACAAGTGGTGTCCCCCAGGGCTCGGTTTTGGGGCCACTCCTGTTTAACATCTTTATTGATGATCTAGACGAGGGGATCGAGTGCACCCTCAGTAAGTTTGCAGATGACACCCAGTTGGGTGGGAGTGTTGATCTGCTCGAGGGTAGGGAGGCTCTGCAGAGAGATCTGGACAGGCTGGAGCGATGGGCTAAGGCCAACTGTAGGAGTTTCAATAAGGCCAAATGCCGGGTGCTGCACTTGGGCCACAACAACCCCCAGCAGCGCTACAGGCTTGGGGAGGAGTGGCTGGAGAGCTGCCAGTCAGAGAGGGACCTGGGGGTGTAGACTGACAGCCGGCTGAACATGAGCCAGCAGTGTGCCCAGGTGGCCAAGAAGGCCAATGGCATCCTGGCCTGTATCAGAAATAGCGTGGCCAGCAGGGACAGGGAAGTGACCTTACCCCTGTACTCGGCACTGGTGAGGCCGCACCTCGATTACTGTGTTCAGTTTTGGGCCCCTCACTACAAAAAGGACATTGAATTACTCGCGCATGTCCAGAGAAGGGCAACGAAGCTGGTGAAGGGTCTGGAGCACATGTCATACGAGGAGCAGCTGAGGGAACTGGGGTTGTTTAGTCTGGAGAAGAGGAGGCTGAGGGGAGACCTCATTGTCCTCTACAACTACCTGAAAGGAGGTTGCAGAGAGCTGGGGATGAGTCTCTTTAGCCAAGTAATAAGCAACAGGACAAGAGGGAATGGCCTCGAGTTGCACCAGGGAAGGTTTAGACTGGATATTAGGAAGCATTTCTTTACAGAACAGGTTGTTAGGCGTTGGAATGGGCTGCCCAGGGAGGTGGTGGAGTCCCCAGGCCTGGAGGTGTTTAAGAGTAGGGTCGACATAGCGCTGAGGGATATGGTGTAGTTGGGAACTGTCAGTGTTAGGTTAATGATTGGACTAGATGATCTTCAAGGTCTTTTCCAACCTACATGATTCTGTGATCCCATTCAGTCCTTCATATAGTCTCTACCTTAGTGGAGCATGAGAGCTTTGAGACCAGGTTTCTTAAAAACTTAAAACTCTTTCTTTCTTAACTTTCTTAACTCTTTCTTAAAACTCTTTCTTTCACCCCAAAACCCATACCAGTTTTTGTCCTGGCCATTCTTCTTAGTTAAATTAAATATTATTTCTCTTCCTGCAAGTCACTCTCTGTTAAGCTAAGGCTGATTTCCTACACATCTTTGCTGAATGAGATAAAATTTGTTCCCCTCCTCTGGCTTTGGTGATTTTTAGGTATGTTTCCATGTGAAGGGTTGCTATATGGACTTCACATCTTACAGAAATTGCTATGTTAACAAAGATACTGGATACAAATGTGTAAGGAAGTTAAGTGCAGGAAGAAAATTTGTGGCTCTTGGTTGAAACCAGACACCGTAGCACTTGACTCCTGCAGCAACTTGACTTTCACCCTTAGCCTTTCTCACTTGAGCTCCCTGTAACACAGCTGTCAGTCTCAGCTCTCCCTCTCCTCTCAGCCCTGTGACTAAGGCTGTGCCTACACTCTGGATGCCAGAGTCAGCTCCAGACCCACTGCATGGTGTTAACATGCTGCCAGTTTCCCAGAAAGGAGTTGATCCCATCATACAGCAGACTGTTGCAATTGCTCAGGTAGCTCTTGCCCTCAGAGTGCCCACTCTCCTCCTCTGAATTTGAAGGGTGCCTAGATGAGGGGTTTATGCGTGGGCATCTACACTGTAGACAGTGTTTCAGTGCCATGTGCGTAAAACATGAGAATTGTAGTAGTTTGGAGCTTAACAGAGAAAATGTGAAGATAAATACCACGTTATTATAATTAGACTATTAGCTAGATAGCACATTTGAGCTTTTTGACATTCTGTTCTGTAAATCTTCTACCCAGTTCATGTTTGCTCAACTAGTTTCAAGCTTTCTAGATCCTAATTCCTTAAAGACCTTCCTTCCCCCCTCCAGCAAGATGGCTGATCAGAAGGAGGTACAGATTATTTCTTTGTATGCATTGATTCATATGATGACCTGGATGCATTTGAAGCAGATGGACTTTGTAACTGAACTACCTCTAAACAAAGTATGGCAGCTATGGCAGCAAAGCCACTCTTTGGGCTGTATGTCAATGCAACCACCCAGTCCACTAGGGAGGTTTCCAACTGTGCTGAAGTTCCCAACATGGGGCAGGATCCTTCTGTGGGTACTAATACCTCTAGTTTGCAGTCCAAGCTGAACAGTGCCTTACTGAGCACACCAGGACTAATTCTGGCGCAGAAACAGAGATCTGAAGCCATACCCCTGCATGTGCTCTGGGTGAGTGTTTGTTGCAGAATCTCGGTGATGCTGGATATTAAGTAATTACAGATATCTGCCTCTGTTTTGGCAATCCTGAGGGCTCATCACTTTTGTGGCTTTGGCAGTGCTGGGGCTGGTTTTATCTTGTGCTGCTACGTACTTCCAAAGGCTGGAATCCACACACCTCTCTGAAAAGAGAAGCAAGTTTTCCATGGATCATTTCTGATGCCCCGGCTTTGTTGTAGGAGTTCTACCTGACCAGCTGGGCAAGCAGCAGCACAAAGTGTGGCAGGGGCAAAACCACATGAGGTGCTGGTTGCCCTGCCAATACACACATGCTGACTGGCCACCTGGCTGCCATCTCTGGTCATGCGCAGTGGCTGAATCCCTTTCGTAGCACCAGCTTGGTTCTTCTTCCTTCACCCAAACAAAAAACGTGTAGAAATGTTTTATCTTTGACATCTTCATCCATATGCCAAGTGTGAATAAAATTACTCTGTTGTTTCAAAAAAGAGAAGGAAAGAGAAATGTATGAATGGACAGACTGTGTGATCATCTAAACCTCATTTTCTTAGAAATCCAAAGTAATCATGGATCTCCAGAATTCTGGAAAAGAATAAAAGCTCTCTGGAACATTACAAGGTGGTATATAATATAAAGGATAAAATATGTCCAAGGTTTATTATTTTGGTTCAGACCAGTAGGGCTATGAACCTAAAGCTGGAATACATATGGGGAGGGGATTTGATTTTGGTCACTGGAAGCCAAAACATGGCCATCTCAAACCAATTTCCATTCTCCTGTACAGTTTTCTGAGGTAGGGTTTAATGTTTTCCCCGGAGAGAAAAATTAAATATTTCCTTGAAGAGTATTTATAAAACTAAAGAAGTCTACATGCTTGTGACATCAAATCACAAATGTGCTATATTGCCCTGTGGGCATGGAAATTTCAAGCTCTTTAGTACACTATTATAATCATTTTAAAATGCATTTCTTGCGAACAGCGTAATTTCTGGAGACACTTTAGTTGTACATTGGCTTACAGATTGTTATCACAGTTGTGGAAAGAAAAGAAGAAAATATTTCTACTTCCAAACACCAAAATCAAACTGACAGGCCTGCACTCTCTCTGAGGAATCAGTGGTGACTTCTGTTTTCTTTTGACTGTACAACTGCTTTCCAACCATTATGCAAAAGCATTAATCTTTGCTGGAAACAAAGCACATCTATTCATAAAAATCCCTTTGAGGATTTATCTCAGTATGTTTTCAAGAAACAGTTTTTAAATGCTTTCACTAAATCAGGATAAATTAAAAAGAAAGAATTGACCTGGAAAAACAACAATGATTTTTAGCCAGATACCCCAGTGTATCTGTCTGGCCTTGCTGTCACTTTCAGGTTATGAGGCTGTTGTCAGCACACTTGTTGGTCTGTTCCATGTATCTCAAGAAAACTGGGTTGTAATAAATGGGGACAACTTGTGACAACATAACATTTAGTTAACTGAAGCCATTTCTGATCATGTAGGTTAGAAGGTAGTGAGTGGATTCCCCGGTTCATGTCTTTTCATCTTGAAAACTCTGATTTTATTATGCTGAAGTGTCTCCCCACAGACTGGTGTCTCCAATATCCTCAGTGAAATTAATTTCATAGCTTTTCCTGGCACCTTGTTTCTGCATTCACAGCTGGCTTTATTTTGCTTTCACATAGCTATGAAAATTTCCCTAATTTTTAATCTGCATTTTTTCATGTTAATGTTTTATTTTATTACTTCCTGGTCTTCCCATTTGGTTAATGAGACTGATTTATCTCTTATCTAATACCCATTCATACATCTGTGAATAATCCTGCTTCCCCTTGGTCTTTTCTTTCCATGAAATCTTCTCCATAGTTGAAGATGTTGTCTCTTAAACTCTTTCAAATTCTACAGCATTTTAAAAATTTGCCCCTATATTTAAAAAAATAAAATGCAAGATAAAACATGATGGTTTTATTAATACTATCCAACATAGTGTTTGACTTTTCTCTGACAGTCAAAGTAACTTGAATACAGTGTATTAACAGCTTTCATCTTCCTCTGATATGACTGGCTGGTGTCTTTATAATGGTGGTTTTGATTATGTCTGGATCAATTTGAATAAGTTTTTCCCACCTGATTCAAGTCATATTTATCTCTTTAAAATCCTGGACTGCCATACAAAACATCAGTAGTGAGTTTTAACCGTCTCTTTTGGCCCATGAACAGACTTGAAATGCAAAGTTTTTGATGCTTAGCTCAAGAAATATAATACATTTTAAATGCCTCAGTGCTTGAAAAGTGTTAGAAAGTGCAAGCTATGAATACCTGGCTCTGCTGACCTATGGAAGGCTAGCTACACTCCTCTTATGTGGTAGAAACATTAGCAAAGGTAGGGGAAACTGCTGGGATAGTGGGAAGAAGCTGGTAGCTGTTACGAGGAAGAAAAACACACGCAGGACAGAAAAACAGATCTAAGCTGGAACTGGCAGCTAGAGAAGTCATTTTGTCAGAGTCGTGACTGAAGGCTGAAACATTATAGACTCATAAGAACCTTTGACAGCAGTTCGTGATTTCATAGTAACCTGTAGAAGATAACTGGATAATAGTTTGGACTGGATAACAACAATTTCTAGCCTGAGTAATTTACCCATGCTAATGAAGATGGAAATGGGCTTTCACATCTATTTCTTACAGGGTTTGCCTGTATGTTGTCTAAAATGGATTTTCGTTTTATCACCGATGGCAGGAACTTACCCAGCTCATAACTAGAATGGAATAAAACTACCTAATCCAGGTATGAAATGCTATTCTTTGAAAATAAGGTTTCCTTCTTACCCCAAGTTTTCTCCCACCTGATTGGTAGTATGAATTTCCTGCATGACATTGATTAGCATGAAATGTATTGCTCAGTAAATCTTCTAATTCGGGCTTCTGCTAGACTAAAACTATCCACTTCAAGGATTGTCCGTATCACGTCAGTGAAGAAGATCTCATTACTTGTTTTAAAATTTTGAACTGGGAGTGGTGTTTTAGTCAATCCCAAAATTTATTTTGGTTCCTAAGAGACAGACTGTTAAAAGCTTATGTTGACTTCCTTTTACTGGTAGGATACTTCAGTGAGACTGGACTGGATTATAATTACTCGTCATAAAGATTTCTACAGGATTTCTTTGAGGAGATTCAAAGTTTCTTGCAAACCCTTCCATTACAGAGAGAATCTTTTCCATTCTTGCCCCGGTTCTGCTATTACAGAACCAACAGCTGATTTTTGGTGGCTTACTGGTCCCCTGAAAAACACAGAAATGCTGTACCTTTGCTTCAGCTTCACACATCCCTACCCCTTACTTATTGCTTGCTAAAACAAGCAATTTATTTTGTGTTGTTATGAAAGTGCTCCCACTCAAACTGTATATTCATGTTGATGATCTTCTGTGATAAGATACTGTACAACTTTACAGTGTCATACACGAACCGTAGCAGCATGCAGGAGCTCACATGATGGTCATTTAATATCCATGACTCACAGTCCACAGGACTAGGATTCCAGCCAGCTGGGATTTGTTCTAAGTGGTGTGAAATGACAAACAGTGCATGAGATACAGCTCAGATACCAAACATGGTGGCCAAGCATTTAAAAAACAGCTCCTTGCTCTCTCCAGTAAAAAAAAATTAAAAAATCATGCAACTGATTGACCTAGTGACTATTGAATATAATTTAATAATTGAATATAAATTAAGTGCCAAAATAAAGAACATGGTATCTTGGCCTTTCTAGGTGTTTTCTGTACCCTCTCTGGTCTCTGGTTGTTTTATTTTCTTACTTTTTCTTTGTTTAATTTTTCAGTTTGAATTTTATGGTGGAAACTGATAACTACTTTAACTGTGCCTGTAAACTTTCTGCCTGATTTTTGTGTTTAAAACCGCAACTTCTTTTCCGTGGCTTGATATTCAGCTGGGATAGTATACAGTTGCGGAGTGCAAGAGGGATTAGATGTTACTCTGTGATTCACCCAGTCCCTGAGGAGAGCTATATAAAGATCATCCTCTTCTTCTTGGCCCCAGGGAAGCTAGGGGGCAGATTATGAGCTAGCGGAAAAGATGAAGGCATAAAGAAAAAAACCTCACCATCTGCAAAGAGCTTCCAGGAGCACACATCTCCCTGCTCTTGTGTTGCACAGAACTGGGAAAAAGTGTGCTCCGCTGCTCGGCTGCTATTAGTATAGCCATAGAGGGGTGGTTTAAGAAAAATAAAACCACTAAAAGTTGTCTTTCCCACATTGTGATTATTCCTTTCACAGAAATTGCCCAAGGTTTCCTTTTCCAAGGAGAAGAAGATGATGTGGAAAGGCAGGACTTAGAGACTCTGCTGTTTACAGATGCCTTTTCTCTATAGCCTGGGAATCCTGAAATGTGATTGCCTTGTAAGGGCAGGTTATTTTCAACCACTCCCTTCCTTTATGTTCCTGTTAAACCCATGGCTTAAGTGGGGCTTCTGTGTTGGAGAGATTTTGCACTGGCCGTCTGCCCAGGGATGGATTGCAGCAAGAGTAGACTCGGACAGAAATAGGTGGTTATGTGTGTAGACATCTAAGTCTTGAAATGAGAATATCACTGCTAGAGGTCAAGGTTTATGCTTGCCAGTATTTCCCTCATTTACTGAAGTCAGTTGACTCTCCTTTGCCAGTGCTGGCTATTTTTGTAACAGTTTCACAATGGTGGGGATTTTCTCATTTCAGTCCTCACAGAAATGAGACAACTTGGGATGCTTTTGCATCTGAGACTTCATTAAGAAGTTCAAACCCTGTGTTTTCATGTTACAATTTTTTCTAGATTACTCATTTACAAGTAAGAATTGTTTTAAATTAATTTATATAAAATATTTAATTGTATTTTTATGTGTTTTATCTGAGGCTTTAATATTTTAAGATTATTATTTTGTTCTTCAGAAACTCTTGTCTTTCCTAATCTCTCAGAAGTAAAGCTCTGAATTCTAGAAAAGAAAATCAAGACAATTGTGTTTGTTTGGGTTTTTTTAAACCTATATGCAGAAGTTTTAGACTGCTTTTCAAAACACTTGCAATTGTGAATTTAAAACCAAAAGTCTCATATCTCGTCCTTATTTTGCTTTTCCATGGCTGTTAAGGAAGAATCAATATATAATTTGGAAAATTTGAAGAAAGAAGGAACCTGAAATCTGACAGCTATGACAACACCTGCCCCAGCTTTCTGTGTTCTGAGTGGCACATTTAGTTATATTTATCCTTCTATTTTTGCATCGCCATTTTGTCCCACATCTTGTCACATGGAGCAGGGTTTTGCTGCTTCAAAGTCTTTGTCAACTGTAAAGTCACTGCTAGATGTAGCTTATTTAAGATGAAAAGCCTTTCCAAAATAGAGGTTTGACCTTTTTACAACAGGAGTAGTGATTTTTTTTTTCAATTTTGTATTAAGTTTTGCTGTATCACTATCTGATATCACCATTGGCTTTACTAAAGCTTCACTGCCTTAACTTTTGTTTGTAATGTTCATTATATTCAAATGTGTTTTGTTTTAAAAATACATGTTGCTATTCATGTTACTGAAAGCAAACTCAAAGTGCCCTGTACAAGAAGGTAATGAGATTTGTGATGATTCTCAGTTCCTTGGGGAATTATTTTAGCCTTAGATGGCACTTTGAGAATACTCTATCCTTGCACAAGTAAGCTTTCCTTAGTTATAAGTAGGTACTTATTATAAGGCAAGATTGAAATTAATGATAAAGATTGTAATGACTTCACTGGGTCAAGGATTTTACCATAGGATAGTGAAACACAGAAATGAACAGAAATGAACAATGCACTGCACTGTCTCCCTTGGGCTGTGAAGGGAGATCAGTCTTGGTATGAATGTTGGATTTCAACAAAACACCGCTTCTTCTTAAGTAAGAGTTGTAGTATCCATGAAGATGAATCTGCATCGTGCTACCCACTGGATTTTTTGGGTAGGTTTGTATTTTCTTGGCAATAACATGCAAGGAAGGGAGAGGTGAATCTGTAAACATTTGTTCTCTATTAGTAGATGACATTGCTAAGATGTGTTTAAAAATTTGGCTGACAGGCCTCAATTTCTTTGCTGTCTGACAGTCTAAGCTATATTTATTACAGATTACTGAACACTGAATCAGTAGGTACATAGCAGAACATTTCAGTCACCTTTTGACAATAGCTGTTCCTTTCTAGCAGTTTCCATTGGGTATTGAGCTACTCAAAACCCATCTTGAGTCAGCTAGGCTCTGGAGCCTACTGATGCTTTCTGGTACAGATATGGGAATAAACAGACAGGATTATAAATTTCAATAAAAATTGGATTACAAAGAACCTAACAGACTAAGGTGTTTTGCAGAAGTATTATCTAATCTTAACTGCCTTAATGTCATGTAAGTGGGAGGGAGGGAAGAAAAAAAAAGAGGAATGAGGAGTTGCTCAGGTTTGGAACAATTAATTTTTCTGTACCCTGCTCTTTGGTTTATGTTTCCAAAAGAGAATGCATTGACATTGACACTGTGTTGACTGGAAAAAAATTGGTATTCTGAGCCCTATCCTGCATTTTGCAGGGCTGGCAATGCTTCTGTACCCAGTCTCCTGATACCTTCTACAGGCCCTAGATAAACGGCCTGAATCAAAGCACTTTGCTGATCTAATTCACAACACTGCCTCTCTCTCTCTCTGCATTAACTGTTAACCCATTGTTCCTTCCTTCTACTGCCCTGCGCTATTTCTTCTATCTTATCTGTTGCTGTAAGAGGAATACATGCAATTGTGTAAGTCCAGGTGATGTATATTTCAGTTTGCTTAACTTAATAGTTTAGATGTGCTGAGTTTTGTTGCCACCATCTTTGTAGTCTGGTTCTCTGACAGGAAGTCATGATTAGAAGATCATGACTACGTGGACATACTGTTTTGTAGCAGTTGTGAAGACAGGATCAGAAGATGCTCTGAGTAGGTATTTTGGAGAGTAGATATAAAAATGCAGTCAAGTTGGAGGATCTTTTTCACATAACAAAATGTCAAAAGAGTCTAAAAGTCCTTTTAATGGAAAGTATTGAATAGGAAACCACCTGCTTGTTTGTTCATAACTGACATTTCTCCTGTAGAAGAATGTCCCAATACAAGTTGCTATCTTTTGTAACTCCTGTTTAGCCGATAGAGTGGGGAAAAAAAAAAAAAAAAAAAAAGACACCTTTATGGATCTACTGTCTTCAGGAATCAAACTGTGGAATTCAGTGTCTCACTCCACTTGGATCTTGAAGGTCTTCAAGAATCAGTCAAGGTGAAAGGAAGGGAAGGTCTGAGAGCCCAGAAGCCATGAAACATTATGGTTTTGCACATCAACTGGTATAAAGGATCAAAGGATCAGACTGATTTTCATAACTGAATTTGCCAGGGAGGGAAAAGAACGCAGCTCAAAAGGCTTGGGCTGAGGCTGGGTGTGAGCTCATTTCACAGTAAAACTCTAACAGCAGGGAAAACTGTGTGCCCATGTGTAAGGGGAACGCTGGCAACAGCGCTGTCAGTGATGGCACTACATTTACTGACCATTTGGGAGGCGGGGGACAGGACAGGGAGATGCAAACAGCTTCAGCAAACACTTCCAAGAGAAGAGAAAGTGGTCAGTAGAGAACTCCCCCGATCTCCCTCTGTCACCCATGTTGATTGATGAACCTCTCTGCGGCTCTGACCTGGTCTTTTCAGTGAAAGAATCCAGCCAGCTTTCTCATAATGGCAGATGTAATTAAAAAGGGGATCAACTTCAGAGGAACATAAAACACACACCAAAGTCTGTCTCTTTAATGATATCCCCTACGTACTTCACTGGCAGGGATTCTGCTAGTCTAATACCTGTTAATTTTCTTTCTAATTAGGGCTATAGCTCACCAGAGGCTGTTTTATATTTAATATAGATATGGTTAATCCTCAGTCAGGGAAAGAATCTGGAGCTATGGAAAGAGATTTTAGAAGAAGAGTGTGGAAGACATGATACACAAGACACTGGAAGATCAATAGCTTGTTTTATCTTGGCTCAAAACCACCATGGAAGATGCATGGAGCTTATGCTACTTTGAACAGAAGGGGATTTTATATGGAGAAAGATCAATGTAGCCATAAACATATTAACTTTCTTTAAAGCAATGTTTGAAAACTCATAAAATTAGGGCCACCGTGCTGTTAGCCGAATGGAATTATGAATATCTGACCTCCTCCTTGCTCCCCAGTGTCCCTCCAGTGCTGAAGTGAAGCAAAAAGAACACCTGACTGCTGGGGAAAGACCACCTCTGAAAAGGAACTGTATATGTATATGTATTGCCTCTTTTGAGGGAAAATGTTCCACTTTACAAGTTAGAATGAAATTTCTAAATGAAATAGGCTTTTATAAATTAAGATTTTGTTGAGCCTGAGTATTTTACAAGTATTTTTCGTTACTTCATAACACAGGTGCCCTGTAGAATTCCCATCTGAGTTGCTGGATTCCTGGCGAAGCAGGTATTTCATAACAGTTTCAGGGGATATCCAGGAGGCATATTTCCAAACTCTGGGTTCTCAGGCATGTGCAGAGTCTGAGGTTTCCCAAAAGTGTAAGTCTAAAAGCTCTGGGAATGAGTAGGCTCTGAAAGCTGCAAGCCTCAGATTTTAGAAGTCCTGGAGTTGGCTCTCAGGGTCTGTAGCCAGAGCACTGCTTGTATGATGAAGTTGTCACAGAACTGTGAATCACAGAAGCTCCCCAGGGCCTCTAGAAAAGGCCTGTAAACATAGGTTTTGTGTTGGGACAAGATTAGCATGTATTCAGTGGTGACTATACCAAGATTATTTTGAAAACCATGTCATTCCAGAATGCACTGATATGGCTTAATGTGCCTTACAAAATTCTCTTATTAACAGAAAATCCTCTATTTTTACCTCCACTTCATGTAGAATCCTTGTCTGAAATTCTTCACAAGCAGTAACTTTCAGTTAGGTTGAAGAGTAATGTGACAGGAATCACGGCTATACTGTGGAACACATTCCATCTAGAACATCCTCAACTTGTACTGAAGGAGGACAGATGACTGTCTTGTCAATAATAATTTCCCACATTTTTTCAGAGACTCACTGAATCTACATTTGGAAAAAAGCTATCAAGGTATTCCGCTTTCATCTTCTTACTTTCAGAAATAGTTCTTTACTATACAATATCTATAGCTTGATCCTGCTGAAATTAGTATATGGGGAAAAGCAAAGCATGAGGAACAAACTTCAGGGATTCACTTGGAGAACTTGCACTTCAAGAAAATTTGCAACTATTATCACACTGGGGTTGGCTTCTGCAAGGAACTGGATATGAGGTTACAAGGAGAGGATGCCTGGTAAGTCTTTGAATTCTAAAGGACCTTATGGCCATTTATAATGCTTGCAGTGATGCAGGGCACCAATCAGGAGGAAATGAGGTTTCATGTTTGCTTTCTGAACTTCTAGTTATTCCTAATAATAATCCTATCACTAATTTTCTTCATTTCTGACAGTTTGTGTCTCTCAAACTCTCATATTATGTTTTAACTCTTTAGTTTTCAATTTGGTGCCTTTTTTTTTTTTTCAAATATGCATGTCCTTACACACTGACATTGCTTGCACAAGACTACATCAAATCGAAAGAATATGGAGATATCAAAATATGGATGAATGGAAGTCTCAGCTGGAGTGTTCCATACCATTTTAGGCATCGTACTTCAGAAAATAAGTGGACCAAATGGATGTACTCTGCAGAGATGAAAAAAAATAACTAGAAATTGTAATCAACAAGGAAAACAAAAGTAGAATTAGGTTTATTTAGCCTGAAAATGAGAACTCCAAAGACAGGAGAAATATTCCTTAGGTATGCAAGTGGTTGCTAAGAAGGAATAGTTTGTTCTCAGAGCATTCACAAGGCATAAGACAATAGATAATGGGTCTAAACTTCAGTAAAGGAGATTCATGGCCAGATCAAGGGAAAAAATATTAAAGGGTACTCTAGTACTGAATTATATTGTCTGAGAAAGCTGTTAAATCTCCATCATTAAGGGAGATATTTGCCATTATTTTAGGCAAGTATTTCTCAGGTATGGCTGGATGTGGGTTAAAAGGAGGAAATAGGCTGATTTTTGAGAACACTTCCAGCCATATTTTTGATAATATGCTTCAAAACAGGTAGGGAAGGAGAGTACTATTACAGTTTGGAGGTGAAGCATGAAGAAATACCTAAAGATTATGATCTTTCTCATG
The DNA here is from genome assembly GCF_031877795.1 of Strix aluco. Lineage (NCBI taxonomy): Eukaryota > Metazoa > Chordata > Aves > Strigiformes > Strigidae > Strix > Strix aluco. Next base: position 66,736,126 of record NC_133931.1, on the reverse strand, counting down.
ATTCTTTTATTGGCAAATACCACATATAAAAAGGAAAGGAATTAACCTGTATCTTCCCTAATACATTAAGATTTCAGAAAATAGCTGGCTGCTCTTCTGTTTTGTCAAATGTGATGAAGTGATACTCCTGTTATTATCTCTCTCGTTGTTGTTATTGAAAGAGCAATACAATAAAGATTTAATTTTTACCCTGTAGTAGTTTTAGGCATTAAAGTTCACAGGGGGCCACCACTGTAGCCCATTCCCCTGCTACCAAAAACTCCTGCCACTCACTCAAACCAGGACATGTTGTCAATTCTGCAATGGACTCTCGTTGATCTTGCGCAAGACTCAAAACCTTTGTAATACTCCATTTTATAAATGTCATTACTCTTTTGCCTCACAGACAAGGCATAAGTTATTCAATGTCTGCAGACAGTTTGATCTATGTATCTGAAGGAAATATAAGATACTAGTGACTTATTATTATTTTTATATATCCCCTCAAAACCTCCCACTTTTCTGTTTTTTTACAGAGCTTTTATAGCCTGTGAAAATTAATTAGATTACTGATATTTTTTATTTTTAGCTTGCTTTCCTATGGAATGACACTCATTTAATCCTGCTTTCTTTCTTTCTTTCCCTTTCTTTGTGTGCATGTGTCTTTTGTATCTGCTAGCCAGTTTCAGTGAGATCTGATAGAGGGACAGAGATCTCAGACATACTCTGTTCCGAGATGCTTCATGAAATTAGGCAGGAAGTAGAAAAGGGTGATACTCTTAATCCTCATGGGAGTAAAATAGCTGTCTGTTATCTGTCAGAGATGCTCTTGGAAAAGAGTTGTTATGAATGACCAGCCACAGGAAATGTTTCATTAAGAGCCTATGGCTGCAGACAACAGGGAATCTACGCCACAGCAAAGTTTTTGTTCCTGCGTAGACTTTCATTCTCTGGTCGTTAATAATAGGGTTAAGAAGTTTAAAAGTCAGTTATCACAAGCCCAAAAGCCGTTCAAAATTAGACTGTACTAGTTCATGTGCTCACCCAGCTACTTGTTTTCTTGTAGAGAAATTCAATTTAAAAAAAAGTCATGATCAGAATCCTAAGGGTGAATTTGAAAACAAGAAAAGCTGAGAAATCCAAAGGTAAGGCTCTGTGCCCTTGCAATGCAAACCATGCATTATGAAAACACTCTATTAATATAGTACTTTGTGCTAAATTTTACAATGATTGTTTTAAAATCCATTGCAACCCAAAGCCTTTAATATTCCTCCTAGCCATCTTTCAAGAATTTGCTGCTGGCTTTTCTGGGTGTGAGGAAAGCAAATGTCTCATTGGCTGGCTGCCTCTTCTCTTGGGAATGGTCACTGTATATTGGCTCTAACCATTATTTGTTTGTTTTTCAAATGTTCTGGGGCAAAAAGATGGGACAGGAAACATCTGAGCCTGTCTGACACTCATGCAGCATGAGCCCTGCTGGACAGCTGGGGCTCATTATTTTGCTGGATATTCCTTGGCTCAGGCCAAAGTTTCTTGGCACTTTTCACCTCTCCTGTAGTACAGCTCCTAGAAAAACTGTGTCAGGGTCCTGAATGCATTAATGGACCTTAGTTGCTCTGTCCGACCTCACCTGGGGCCTCCATCCATATCTTCTGCTCAGGGGCTCCATTGCAGCTCAGTCCCTGCCTGAGTTATGCTGTGAGTGTGCATGTCTCTAGCTCCAGCTGTGTTGCAGTCATGCCTGGACATGGGACCTGTTGACCTGGATGGATCCTGACCTGTGGACTCTGCTCCTAGCTTGACACCGAACCTGCCTGGTCACTATGGACTTGTCTGGTGATCATGAGAATGTGTACGACTCTGGCTACCACTGTCAGACCTGGCCTGACCCTGACTTGACGATTTGCATGTCAGGCTTGACCTTGAACCTACCTTGCCACCACAAACTACTCAGGACTTGAGGAGGTCTCACGCCTCGGAGGTGCAAGGCTGTAGTTTGTCTTAAAAGGGTAAAGGTGCTTCTACTATCTGACCTTCCCTCTGTCCCTTCTGTGAGGAAAATCAGACAGATGGAGCAAAACATTGATTTTGACCAGCTTATGTACATGAATTTACTCTTATACCCCATTCTTGCACATCCAAAAAGTCCTGGCTAAAATCAAGTGCTTACATGCACATGTTGGTATTTAGACACGTGGTATGGGCACACTGCTGGGAGGGATGCCACTAAGTCATGGCTTGCCCTTGCTAACCCTATCCCCAAGGAATGGAAATATCCTTCTGACAGGAGATAGTGGGACTTAGACTCCTTGAATTTCAATTACAGGTGGAGGAAGGGAGAGAGGGAAGGAGAGCTGGATATTGTTGCTGTCTGCTTCCCTGTGCACAACACATATTTCTGCATGGATTTCCAGCAGCAGTCATTGATGATCGCATCAGCAGTAATGTCCCTTGATGCTTGCAGCACCTCTTAAGGAGGCCAGAGACTGGAGCACTGCATGGAAATGGCACTGAAGGCAGGAGGGGATACTGGTGACAGGTCAGTAGAGAGTGGAAGAGCTGCTCTTTGTGTGGAGAAGTTTCATCCAGCCCAGCATTTTTTCTCTGATAGGATCTAACTGCAGGTGCCTGCAGAAGTATAGAGCAACTCGCCAATTTCTGGAGTGACTTTGCCCTTGTTACATCCTTCCTCCATACTCTAGCAGCCTCTGGGTTAGAGACTTCCTGGTCAAGAATCTGATCTGTTCTATATGAAGACTCCTAACGGACACGACCTTCATGCATATGTTCATTGTCTTTCAGAGATGTTTGTTAGGCCTACCCAGCAGTGGGTGACACTGAGATGCATAATTTCAATGCGTATTGTGCAAACCTGCCCTCTCTATTTTTTTCCTCTGTGCAAGGACTTCCCTTCTAGAGATCTACTTAGGCTTGCCAGGGCATGTTCAGAAAAATATGGTTATATCACATCTGCAGTAAAACTCCTGTCATCATCTGAAGCTCCTTCAGTTCTGAGAGTTTTTGTTGGTAGAGTTTGGGTTGTCTGTTTTGCTGTGCTTTGTATTCTTCCGTGGGAGGGTAAGGTAGAATCTTTTCAGCTCATATATGTTGTTTCAGTTGAGGATGATTTCTTTTCCTGGGTGGAAAAGAAGCAACACATTACCTCGTGCCCTAGTTTATTTGTTCCTGGAACAAGTAGTCTTCCATGGCTGATGGAGGGTAACTGAACTGCACTTCTGAATTGTCAAGTGCATCTTGTACACCTGTACACAGTAGGTAAAAGCCCAGCTTCCTTGTTTTACTTTGCCGTAAACTTGCCAATCCAGGAATTCTAATTCCTGTAGTTTTCCCATCCAAATACCTCTGAAGATTGTCTGACTAGCCATGCTTCTGTAGACAAAAACCAGATTCAGACAAATTGCTCTTCTTTTGAGCTAGCTGGAGCTAGGTCATGTACTGAAAACTACTAGATGTATGGCTAGATGGGCTGCTTAGGTTATTTGGCTAGATGAATTAATTTATATTTATTATTTTTATTATTTTACTTATTATTTTTATTATTTTACTTATTATTTTTATTTACTGTATTATTTCTGAAGGTTTTCAACAGCAACCACCATTATCTTGACCTTGCACTCTCCATCTCTCTCAGTAAAATCCTACCAGACAACAGTGGAGAAAGTAGGAAATTTCTGCGGATTATTTCTGCTGCAGAGGCAAGAGTTTCCATTATCTTGTTTCTGTAAGAGCTGCAATAACAAAGTCATGGGAATTGCTTGCATGAAAATTAAGCCCTTTGTGGATTCAGATAAGCAGGATAGTGGTTCTCTGGAATTCATGTGTTGTTTTAGGATGACATAACAAGTGCTACCATCATTCTCAGTGTGTGACTGAACAACTTTTAGGTGTCATCCTTCCTAGCATCCACAGAGATGGAGGATGAGGCTTACTATTTAACAGCTATTGGTGACCTTCTTTGCTCACCAATTTGGAGTCAATGATGCACTAATACTCTTGTTTACCTGGAAGCTGACATCCTAGAGGCAAAACAAGCATTGGTCAGTCCCCTGGGCTGGCTTATAGTGGCTTAATAAAATGTTGTTTCATTGGCATATATTATGTTCTGTTCACTAAAGCACCACAGACTTTTGTTATCTGTGATCTACTCTCTCATTTTTCTCCTGATAATTTCCAAGCTAATTGTTTAACTGGTGCATAATTTGGTTGCAAACCTTTCTGGCAAAAATAGAATTAATGAAGATCTCAAGTGTGTTTCAGACAAGTAAAATCTGCCTCAGACCTCAACTTCATTTCGAAGTTTTGAAAGTAAGTATTTTTTAAAAATGTCAGAAATACAAGGAAAACAGTTAAGAGAATGAGTTTTCTTTTTGGTAACAGCAAAGAATACTTTTAATTGAATTTTTTTCCTTTGTATAGCAGTCTACGTCAACCTTGAAAAATGATTGAACTGAGTATATTTTCTGTCAATTAAAAGATGGTTTTGAGTTGAACTAAATCATCACTTAGAATTCCACCTTAAATTCTCCAAAGATGGCACTTGCTTAAGGTTCTGAAGATGGGAATATGATCTGCTAAAAATCAGACAAGTGAGCAGAAACAAACTATGACTTCTGCCCCAGGGGTAATGGAGATGGAGATGAATCCTGACAAGCACACACATGACAAGACCTAGGCAGAGAAAGAATGGGTGACTCACAAATTGTAGTGGCACGTTCTCTCCAAGGGCCTCAGTGTGCAGTAATGCCTGAAAGATCCAACCAGGATCACATGATGCATACAGTGGTTGGCTGACTGTTGAGCCATATAATAAAACCCCAACAAATTAAGTATAAAACAGCCTCTGGTGAGCTATAGCCCTAATTAGAAAGAAAATTAACAGGTATTAGACTAGCAGAATCCCTGCCAGTGAAGTACGTAGGGGATATCATTAAAGAGACAGACTTTGGTGTGTGTTTTATGTTCCTCTGAAGTTGATCCCCTTTTTAATTACATCTGCCATTATGAGAAAGCTGGCTGGATTCTTTCACTGAAAAGACCAGGACAGAGCCGCAGAGAGGTTCATCAATCAACATGGGTGACAGAGGGAGATCGGGGGAGTTCTCTACTGACCACTTTCTCTTCTCTTGGAAGTGTTTGCTGAAGCTGTTTGCATCTCCCTGTCCTGTCCCCCGCCTCCCAAATGGTCAGTAAATGTAGTGCCATCACTGACAGCGCTGTTGCCAGCGTTCCCCTTACACATGGGCACACAGTTTTCCCTGCTGTTAGAGTTTTACTGTGAAATGAGCTCACACCCAGCCTCAGCCCAGGCCTTTGAAGCTGGGTATTTCTTCATTCTTTTCCCTCCCTGGCAAATTCAGTTATGAAAATCAGTCTGATCCTTTATACCAGTTGATGTGCAAAACCATAATGTTTCATGGCTTCTGGGCTCCCAAGGTGCTTTCATCTGCCTTTCCTTCCTTTTCACCTGTTCCTGTTTGTCCACTCTGGTCCTTCTTCTTTCTTCCCAGTCTCTTGTTATTCCTTTTCTTTCTACTCCCTCTGCATCTTTTTTCCCCTCGTCTTCTACATTTTTCATTTTGTCTCACTTAAGTCTTTCTGTCCAGAATGCAGGTCTCCATTGCTTTTTCCTCATCTTGCCAAATCAGAGCACCATCCATTTATGCAGTCTGAATAAGGGTAATCCTGGACACACAGATATTGCATGCAAATTTCCATGCAAACTCAGATATGGCAAATACTCAGAGCAGAACAAACAGTAGTGGCAGTGGGGGCAATCAGAGTTTGTCTCATTTTTTAGTTCATCAGTGACCTCCTTCTAGCCCATCATCCTGAGATTCTGAGTCCATGAAAGAGACAAGAACTGTATCCCCTAAGTCCACCAGAGTGGACAGTGCAGCAAGCCATCTCTCATGCTGTCTACCAGCTCATGTTGGTCTGTGTTTCTGCCAGCTCTATTAGGTAAAATAAAAGCCACCAAATTCCAGATCTAAAAGTAGGAGGGTTCTTGTCTCCCACACACTTACTGTAAGCCCGCTGTGCCTGTACAACGCAGATCACCTGTCCCAGATGTAGTAGGCTTGCCGCACTTGCAGTGTAGAGCTTTTCTGTACACATGTAGGGGTTATCTGATCATGATTATGTGAAATTATGATCAGGTCTTTGACTTTCAAAGTCTGCAATTCTTGCCCATGCCCCTGCCCAGAACATCAAACTTTTGGTGAAAGATGGACCATATTTGATTAAAAAGCCTCTGAGGAGAGGCCTTCTGCCAGAGCAATCCTGTTGCTGGAACAGATTGTCTGGACAGTTCAGAGAGGAGACTGTTTTTACAGTGCATTTATAGATGTCCTTTGAGAAAATCAGGTATGGGTTTCAGTTTTCTGAACACGCAGATACAGTAGTTGGCTCCCAGTTCTCAGATAAGTGGAATTCGTAGAAAGTGTTTTAAAAAGTGTTATTTCAGGATGCAATTCAGCCTGGGCAGTCCCATTCTGCCAACATGAAGTGCTCCCATTCAGGGTCTAAGAACACTGTTTACTTTCTGCTAGGTGTGCTCTGTACTGATGGTTGCTGTCTATTTCCTTCCTGTTAGATGTGACTACATTTCACAAGTGATGGAGAGGGTTCCAGCTGAAAAGATGGATAGATTTTGGCAAATCTGTTGTCCTTTTAAAGCCACGACCCTACAAGGCACACATAGTATGACTTGGCCAACAGTATTCTGGCAGACTCTGTAGACAGCTATTGAAGTCAACTTTTGGCAAGGATTTTTATAGCTACTGTGGTTTACTTTGACATGGAAGGGGTGACATAGCACACCCAAAAAAAGCTTAGGTTGTTACCACTTTAATACTAAGAGTATAGACATCAAGGATGTCAAATGTGTAACTTCAGCTTAATGAGTTACTGTTTATCATTGCAGATCAGTTGAGGAGTGTTAGCTAGTTAAGCTCTGATAACAAAAAGCTCTGTTTACAAAATTAGCTGTCATTGATCAGCTTTGACCATATCTGGATGTGGATCAGCCATGCTGAAGTATGAAGTGGAAGCCACATACGTCTAAAATACCTGTCTTCTTTCATAGCCCAATCTCATTTTCTTTTTTAAACCTATGCAATGATGACTGCACTTTTGTGTTTGTTGCCCTATTCGTTAACTATGTCTCAACCAGGAAATGCCTTAGAGGATTTCTTGTTCTGCATATGCTCCATATATGCTTATATGAGGGCTTCAAGAAATAATCTTTAGTCAGAAGGTGAGGCTGCATTTGTATTTTACTGAATTAAAATGCTAGATTGGGTCATAAATGTGAAAATGAATTTGCTGTCATATGATAGTTTTTGTTTATCTCTTTTGTTCCACATGCACACACACACACACACACACACACACACACACACACTCACTGTCGCAATTCAGTACAGCTGGTAATTTTCAGTTCACCAGAAGCTCAGAATAGCAGAGAAATTGTTCAGTCAGGCTTGATGTGGAGAACAAGTGTTTGCACACACTCCTCGTTCTCTTTCTGGGAGGAAACTATCAAAAGAGGCTTGAAAAAGGAATGTCAAAGAGAAGAGTGTCAACACATTTGCCTGTTCTTTTTAATATACTTATTGTTGATATACAGGTCTGCCATGGTTTAGCTGAGAAGTGTACTACACCTGCTTCATTTAGGTGTAGAATAACTGGAAAGGTGGACAGGAGCAAAGCAGGTAGCATTTCACTATTGGGAATCTGCTGACTGTGTCATATCAAAGGAAAAGGCTCGAGAGGTCTTTCTTGAGAAATAACTTATCTCTTTCCTCTTTCCTATCCTAAAAGATTGGAAAACTTAACATCTCCCATAGTTCTCTGAAGAGGCAGAGACACACATGACCAGGAAAGAGTTTGTTAGCTGAGGAAATACAACAAAACAATATAAGCACAAACTGATGATAAAATGGCTCTCTTCCACCCTTCCACCTACCAGACTATGTCCCAGAGAACAAAGTCTTTTGATTCCACCACTTCAGTCATCCACCAAGCACCAGACAAAAGTCTCTTTAGGGCTGTGTATTCAGTGTGAGAAAAGCTACCTTCTACAAATAGTCCCCAGTAGATTCAGCTGTACTAAGAAAATAAGTTGGAGTTATACAGACACTCAAAACCAAATGTTCCTATTTCCCTTCTTTCTTTCTTTCAAGGCCAAAATATTTCCTCAGATATACATATTCATCTCCATTGAAGATAATAGAAGCTAAACAAGTCTCAAGGCAACTGCACAGAAACCAACTGTTGTTTTCTGCAGTAAAATACAGTTTTTTACAGAGTAAAATATGTCTCCTTTTAAAAATGCAGACTCCAGATCTAAACTCCTCTTGACATTATACCAATGTTTCTAAAGAATCCCTCTTTCTCTGATATATTAACCGAGCGAGGAGACTGACCAATTTATTAACTGGTCCTTTATGACTTAGGAGAAAAATTCATCCATTTTGGCTATAAATTAACATCAAGATTTAAAGCTGAAATGTATCTTGTCTTCATGAAACAAATCTGAAATTTCATTTTCAGTTACATATATTACATCTACATCCAGGAGCAGCAGACAGTTTACTGAAATGCATCCTTCTCCGACACTGGCAATATCACAGAAAGAAGACCTAAATGTAACATGAAATATGAAAGTATTTAACACATTACAAATATAGATAAGTATATTTTTAATATAGATACATTGAAGAGGCATGGCAACCAGTTAAGTTCCTTTGAAAATGCCAAACCAATTGTTTAACTGCTGCACAGAGCTGTAGGCAAGTATCCTAGTGAGTTGCTCACAATGTATGAGCTTTTGTTCATATTATACAGTGAAGACAGACTAAACCTGCAACCTTCTCAAGTTTGTTTATGATCCAATTAACTCAAATGTGATATTGAATAACTCGTTCTACTGTATTCAATTGTTAAGAAATTTTGATACCGAGCATTTTTCATGGTGGTGCTAGTATTCATGGTCAGGGACAGAGGGATGAAATCTTGATGGAGCTAGAAAGGAGCGACAAGATGGTGGAGGTTCAGCCACACTCATGTGACTCTCCCATCTTCACCTGATGTGCTCTTTGGTGATTTTGTTGTGCTACATCCTTCTGGTGCCTCCAGTTACCAGAGTATATAATTTTATACTTCCCATTCTTATACTTCACTATAATAGGTAGTGGAAAGTCAAAAACCCAAGAGTACCTCTCATGCCCTCTCACAGGCAGGCAGACTGTCTACATAGAGTTTTAAGATGGAATTTCCTTTATGCTTTGGAAAATTCAAAAATGTACCATAAAAACTATGCAGTATTTTAACTGCAGGAATGACTTCATGGTTCGTTTGCTTTCACTGTAACTTGTGTGCATTCTTAGATCTTCCAAAACCTTTCTAGAGATTCCACCAGGAGGTAATTGGCATTGCTTCTCTGTGGTATATACACTGGCTCACTCAAGCAGAAGACAATTTTGGCTGAGCAAACTATGCAGCATGATGTGTATTCCATTAAATATTGTCATTCCAGCTGAATGTGGTTGGCCTAAACTAACAGGATGTACTGAAGGTAGCAAGGTTGGTTCAATTATTCATCTGCACAAAACTCACTTCTGTTATTTGAGAATCAATCACAAATATTAATCTGCAACATATAAATGAATATTGTTCATGGTATGTTGAACTGTTTGTTTGCTACAGGTTGCTGTTTGATGGGCAGTTGATGTGAACACACAGGAGCTACTCATGATATGTTTGCTCTTGCTGTTGGGGAATAATTTCTAGCCTGCTTTTTTATGTGACTGTTTTACAAATAACTTAAACCAGGATAAAGATTTTAATGGAGGAAAATATTAAATAATGAATGAAAAAGACTCAGGAAAGAAGAAATTATCCTGTTTGTGAACAAATACCTTCGTCCATCTAAGAAATTGTGAACTGTGTGAGTGCCACTTAGCAGTCATCAGAAGAATAGATGGGCACAAGCGGTTCTGTAAAGGACCCTCTGGAATACGGCAAATATAGTTTGCTTTTGAGTGGAGTAACAGCCTCCAACACCTGCACAGACATGCATCACTGCTGTTCTGTTTTCATCCTAATACTGCCAATGGGTAATCAAAATCATCAGGGGCACTCATGACAGTGAACTATTGCGAGCCATCTTGAGTAGTTCCAGCACATTTATCTGGACAAAAATGTGAGTGTGGTGTTAGCCCATTTTGCAGATACAGGTTCGAAAGTAATAATAGGACAAGGACTGATCAGTTGTTAGAAAATACAGACATGTGGGCTGGGTCTGCTCAAATGATACATGCAGAAATAGAGTAAACTCATATTTGCAGAGAGGATAATCTGGAAAGTGGTGACTCTGAAAGAGACTTAAATGGAAACAGAGTAAACAGCTGAGTGTGAAGTTCTGTGGTCTCTGGGTAAGAGTGCTTGAACATGCTCTGTAAAAAGCAGGGCTGTCAAGCAGCAATAGAAGGTGGTACTGCCTTGAAAAAACTGCCACTAAAATCCTATCCAGTCTCTATACACCAAACAGTCTGTCATTAGGAAAGAGTTCAGAGAAGTTACAAGTCTGTAAAACCTATGTAAGTGTGACTGATGCAATATGCTATTTAGTTTCTATAAAAAAAGTTTAAAAGAAGACTCAATTTATGGCACACAGGAGCTGTTGAACACTAAAGAAAATGGCAGAAATGTGATTTCTGCACAGTAAATGTAGATAAATTAAGCTAGAAATTATGTGCCTACATCTTGGTGTGGTTAGTTGACCCCTGGAAGCTACTTACCTAGGCATGAACCTTGCTCCTGTCACTTGAATTCTGTAAGCCAGTACTGGATATCTTACAAAAGTTATATTCCACCTCAGTCAGGAATTATGCATTTGTGAGTGTTTTCAGCCTTTGGACCAAATAGGTCAGCAATCAAGTAACCTCAAAGACCAGTTACAGAAGAGGAAAGTGTTTCAAATAACTTACTTGAAAAACACTTAAGTGAAAATATTATTCATGGACCAGAGCAGATTTATACAATATTATATATAAAACCAGAATAATTTAATGAATTGAACAGAAAGGAAGTTATCAATACTGAATTTCTGAACATTTTACTGCAATAAGAAACAATAACTGGTATCTTGCCTGTAACAGAGGAATCTCATCTAAGTTTCTGTGAGGCAGCAAGGGTTTCATAGCACTTGCAGATGAGTTGCAGTGCATCTCTGGCATAAGCACCATTTGATAACCATTATGCTTTCTAATCACTTTCTAATTAAGCTGCATTATTACAAATATGATGCACAGCTGTACTTTATTTGTCATATTCTTCCTTGGATTTATTGGCTCCAACCTGTAGCCTAATTTTCATATTATGGGGCTGTCTGAAAAGGTTCATCTTGTCAGTTCTGGCTACTGAGTTGAAAACTTCATTCCTTCTATAGTCTATTACCTATGCTCACCTCATTTGATCTCCCTTCCCTTCCCTTCCCTTCCCTTCCCTTCCCTTCCCTTCCCTTCCCTTCCCTTCCCTTCCCTTCCCTTCCCTTCCCTTCCCTTCCCTTCCCTTCCCTTCCCTTCCCTTCCCTTCCCTTCCCTTCCCTTCCTTCCTTCCCTTCCCTTCCCTTCCCTTCCCTTCCCTTCCCTTCCCTTCCCTTCCCTTCCCTTCCCTTCCCTTCCCTTCCCTTCCCTTCCCTTCCCTTCCCCTTCCCTTCCCTTCCCTTCCCTCCCTTCCCTCCCCTTCCCTTCCCTTCCCTCCCCTTCCCTTCCCTCCCCTCCCCTCCCCTCCCCTCCCCTCCCCTCCCCTCCCCTCCCCTCCCCTCCCCTCCCCTCCCTCCCCTCCCCTCCCCTCCCCTCCCCTCCCCTCCCCTTCCTCCCTTCCCTTCCTTCCCTTCCCTTCCCTTCCCTTCCCTTCCCTTCCCCTTCCCTTCCCTTCCCTTCCTTCCTTCCCTTCCCTTCCCTTCCTTCCCTTCCCTTCCCTTCCCTTCCCTTCCCTTCCCTTCCCTTCCCTTCCCTTCCCTTCCCTTCCCTTCCCTTCCTTCCCTTCCCTTCCCTTCCCTTCCCTTCCCTTCCCTTCCCTTCCCTCCCCTTCCCTTCCCTTCCCTTCCCTTCCCTTCCCTTCCCTCCTTCCCTTCCCTTCCCTTCCCTTCCCTTCCCTTCCTTTCCCTTTTCCTCCCTTACTCCATTCCCTCCTTCCTCTCTTCCTCTCTTCTCTCCCCTCTTTTCTTCTTCCTTCTCTCTTTTTTCCTTTCCTCCCTCCCTTCCCTTCTTTCTTCCTTCCTTTCTTCCCCCTTCTCTCTCTTCTCTGCCTCCTCTTCCCTCCCTTCCTCTCTGCCTTCTCTCTTCCCCCTGCCCAGAGGACTTTTGCCATTAACAGAAACTAAAGCAACAGTGTAGTTATCTTGTATTTTTTCTTATTCCTAAGAAAAAGTATATAATGAAAAGCAAAAGATAGAGTTGTTATTTAGTTTAAATTTGTAAGAAAGCCACAAGAGAAAAGATGTGTTGAAAGCACAGTCATATTCTCTGTGTTTTGGAAGTAAAAGTGCATGATACACAAATTACAGGGAAGCAGGTATGGGTTTGAGGTCCAGAAAGGTAGAAAAGCCACATTCAAACCTAAGTGGCCCAGCTAACCCGTATTAATGGCATGACTGTTTCTGTAGCTGATGCACCCCAACTGACGACTCCTTCCACTTCAAATGACCAGGTCAGTTGGACGCAACCTTTGGTACAAGGCCTTGAATTCACATCTCTGGACCACTGTGTCTGTTCGGCTGCTTAAACCATGTGTATAGAGTTCCCTGGTGTCTGAAGTGCAGTCTGGTGTGGAGCTGGTGTAGTCTGGTGTAGTCCTCTCTCTGCAGACTACATACCATTGCAAATCTTCAGCCTCACTCTTTCATCAGATGCTTGGTATACCTACTGCCCTCCTTCCCACCAGCACGATGTTACGGCCTCCAACTTTTCTCCTTGCAAAGGCAGAATGTATTTCAGTTACCAGGATCAGAACTGGTTTTCATAGCCTCTATGCCACAAAGAGAAGAAGAAGGGAGAACTGAGATGCAGAGTTCAGGAGATAATTTAGTGTACCAGGGTAAGTACATACTTCCTCAGGCACTCAGATGTATTAATATATTTTTATGGCATGTAAGCTATAAATATGGTGAACAAACTTTTGGCAATGGAGCTTCTATAGATTCCATCTGGACTTCTGACTCGATTGCTGCTGAAATAAAGCAATGTATGTACAGTGAGCCAGTATAAAAGTGACTTAACTGCTGTTTTGTGGATCTCATGACTAAGGAGTAAAAGGTAAAAGGGGCTTTTAACAAAACCAAATAATGACAGCTTCTGGAGAAATATTGTATTCGACCATCTTACATCTGTTTGAATGACAATCATATTTGATGATGTTTTGTTCAGCTTCTCACCTAAAAATACAATGCATTCACATCATTGCTTCTAATTGCATTCATAAAACTAATTGACATATTTCATGTTTTACACTGCTTGTTTGTTTTCTTTAGTACAAAAAGAAATGCACTAAAATGGACTTCAGCATTATTAAGGCATAGTGTTTAACAACAAAGGGTTTGGATATCATAAAAAACTTCCAAAAGCCCAAATGGCTATTATATCTATAAATTAGATTTACTACTGCGTTGTAAATGAAGTTAATAAAATTCTACTGACTTCACTATCAATGTCACAAGACTTTGGTACAAAATCTCCTCCCAAGACTTTGGAGATTTAGTAAAATTTTCTGTGTTCAGGTTTCTAAAGGGTAATTGCATATATGATCAGTTTCTGCACCATCCATTAACCAAAAGGAAGGAAAAAAATAGAAAGCATAGTTCATTTTATTCATTACCACTCTTGGTTACTACTGTAGTATTTATGTATTTATGTAACTGATGTTACATAACGTTTGTGACAATTATTGTAAATTTCCATTGCATGCTTCTAAAGAAATGAAGACACTTAAAATATCTATTAACTACCAATGTAATGTTTTATCTTCCCCTTATTTGGTTGTAAAGCAAATACAGAAATGAAAAGATGAATCTCCATATTCTCACGCTGTACAAGCAACATTAATTAATGCAACATGACAAGCTTTGTGAAGTATCTGGGTAAGTCAATCTAGTATCATTTTGTTCACGAAGCCCAAAATGTAGACTGACAAAGCACAAGTATGAAATGCATTTCAATCAGTTTAATCAAATAGAGTCAATGTAAAGAAAAGGGGCATTGTCAAGATGTGTCAGTGAACATTTGACCTGCCTTGCAGTTAATATTGTTTTGTGCAGATTTCTCTTGGGGGGATACCCTCTCTGTTCTGCATTTCAATTCTAAAAAATAAAAATTTTATTTTTGATCTGGTGAATGGCAATCTATAATAGGATTGATGTCAGGAAAGACATCACTTGCAAATCATTATCCACACAGAATTTGAACATGTGAAATCAGACCCTTTAAGGAAATTAGACCATTTGGTGTGACTTTTGCCTGGATTGCAGGAAATTCTGCTTTCTCTGAATGAGATTTTGACTGGTCCTTGAATAGATGCCAAACATGAGATTATAGAGCACCAAATCCAAAATCTGCTGGAAAGTTTAGCTTGTTCTCTTCTCTGAGGAACAAGGAGACTTGGGCAGGAAAAAGATGTGGGCACACAATGATCCTATAGCAGAGCCGAGTGGCCACAGAGCTTGGCAAACTGTGCCTTTTTAAGGGCAGTGAAGGGGATTTGCCACAGACGGCTTCAGTGAGACTTCAAGAGGGATTCCCTGGTAAGATAATTCATGATTTTTTCCAGGAATTCCTAAAGCTGTATTACTTCTCTGTATTCCAAGACCCCCTTTATCAACTTCCATGATCCCAGTGATAAGCAAAGCAGAATGCAGGTCTATCTTTGTTTCTGAAAATCTCTTCCCAGACCTCTTTTCGCAGTGCTTGATCTAATGCTGTAGTTTCTGATCACACTCAATGTGCAGGATAACAATGGTTAAATCATGTGCAAAATAATTCTGTTTTACGTTTAAATTTATTCCTCTGCCAGGGAATAATATGATTGTTTTAAGGGCTTTAAAAACTGTCTGTTACTTTCTCTGAAAACTATAAATTGGGCAGGATTTCAGTTCATCAAATATGGTTATACACACACATGCACACCAGAAACTAGGAAAATAGCTGTTAACTTTTTTTTCTGAAGTGAAGACAAAGCTGTGGGGGTCACCAAGAGTTAGAAAACAGTTTTAAAAGCCCATTTGTCACAACAGTATTTAGTTGAAGGTCTTGTTTCATTTCCTAGACTCTCATATTTTACTATGTAAAAAAATCATCACACTCTAGCTGCTGTGGTGACCTCAGACACTTGAACCAAGTTTGTCAAGATATGGAGAAATCTGCAAGGAGAATCCTTAATGAATGCCTGAGCAAGCTGCTCTATCCACCCCTGTGAAGCATTGAATGTTACACCCAGGAATGAAGACTGAATCGTCACTGTTAAGTTTCATGATTCTCCTGAGAGACGACAAGAGGAAACCCACAAATTTGCTGGGTTTCAGCCCCACTGATTGTTGCCTTTTGTGCCCCTTCCCCTAATTCCTGGTCCTTTCTCCCCAAACCTAGATGGAGTCATGTCTGGAGCTCAGCAGAGCTGGTGGACAAACTGAGAGCACACCCAGAGTGAGCCAAGCTCCAGAATCACAGAGGACCAAGTCATACTTTCAATATGCGCACACTCTGGTCTGAGCAGGGTCCATTTTAGCGACTCATCCACAGGGCATGTTTTTCAGGCAATGCTCTAAGGATCATGACTGAACATTTTGCCCAACCTGATGATGGGTGAACCACAAGAAGTTCACAAATCTGGAGAGCTCTCCATACAGTTCAATGTTTCTCCCAGATCTCTTGGAACTGCAATACTATGTTGAAGTGTTGGAAGTTCTCTTACATTATTTTTGAATGCTTCCTTCTTCAAACTTTGCTGGAATGAGTTTAGAGCTACATGGAAAGAATGATTAATTGCAGTTTAACGAATCACAGGAAAAGTTTGTGCCTGCTTCCAGCTCTGGAGATGCACCTGTATCAGTCTTATTTATTTAAACTGGTTTACCCTTTAGTTTTACAGTCAACAAACTAGATTAACCAGAATGGTCTGAAGTGCCTTATTTTGATCTTTGCAGCATTTTCATCCCAGCATTTTATTTAAATCTTTCTGTTTTTCATGGATATATGCTCCTTGGTCCTTGACTAAAACCTTTAGCAACATGAGAGTGAAGTATTTTGCTGCTACAGACTTAGACCTTCTGAAGAGCCTAATCAAAACCAGATTTTTTTTTCTTTAATTGGAAAAGAAATGAGTGTTTTGCACTATACACTAGCTAGTTAGTGCTATCATAAGCAACCCCCTATTAATCACGTACCATTTTTTGCAGCTGTGTACAGTAACTGACCTGCCTAGATACACTATAACCGAAGCAATTAAGGATCTTTTGTATTTTTTATATAATTACCACTTCTGAGCCAGGTTGCTAAATACTTGGGACATTTGGGGGTATAATTTCAAGGTCATTATATTTTTGTTCATCTCATTTCCTAGGAAACATATTTGCAGACTTGCCTAAAGCATCCCAGATTCTGTACATTAAAGTATGGCAAATTAATTTAATCCTACCTCCTTCCACTCAGTAGGTGCATGTCCATTTTCCCAATTTATAATACACAGTATATTTTTAAATTGTAAACTATTCCTGTTTTTAATGATGCAAACAATGGAGAGACCAAATAAGCTAAAGGAGCTAACACATTTATCTCTACATTCTGCCATCTGTTTGAAACTGCTGATGTAATTCCAGTTTTAAATTACATTAGATCCTGCCTTCTGGACCCCTTTCCCTATTTACTTTTTTTTTTTTTTTTTATTTAAGGCTTTAGAGAAAGCAGTGCCTTCAGGTTGTTGACTACTTAATCAGAAACTGTGTCTTTGACTGTTTTCAATCTGGTCTTAAATGTAGGTTTCATAGACAAAGAGGTATAATGAAATTAATAGCTTTATTTCCAAAAGATGAAACTTATTTCTGTGTACAATTTGATGAGATCTGTTTTCAGCAATAATGCTAGCAACCAGCAGATTTGTTTATACTGAAGAAACGGCAGAGATTAAGGGTTGTGTTCTTGCATACTCTATTGTCTAATGATGGAATTTCCAGTTTTATGTCTGCATTTACGCTTCAGAATTAGTTTAATTTCTTCTATGTAACCTCTCCCCCTTATTTTACTGTCTTAATTAACAACCTTATATTTATTTTTCTTAGCACTTTCTTTGTCTTTTGAGTCCACAGTCGTAATTCTCTATTCTCTTTTATTCTGGTATCTTGTGGCTGGAATCACTTCTTTGTCTGGATCTGATACTAATGTTGATCTTCTAAGGATTTGCTTAAAAGAGATATTGGTCAGGCTCTGTCTTCAGCAAATCTATCAATCAAACACATAGTCTGATTCTTGCACAGGCACATTGAAGTGTTGAAATCATGATTCAGATTGAAAAACATTTGCATCACAGAAATTAAATGAATGTATTCTAGTTTACTTTTTAATTTTTTAATTTTTTTCTTTTACTTTTTACTTTTTTTTTACCCACAGGATAGTCGGAAGTATAAGGACTTTGGAAGAAAGATGAAGTCCTGTACTGAAAAGTTTTCAGACTTCTCATTTGTATGCATTTTAAAAACAGAGAACACATAATTAAAAATTAAGGAACATGCATTTCAAGCTACATTTTACTCATCATGGTACAGAAACTTTTCATGAGCATATTTTCAAAAGTCATGATAACATTTTAAAAAACTGTATAGATTTTAAGAAGATTGGAACAACTTACCCATTTAGAATTTCTGAACCATAACAGGCAAAAGTCTGAAGAAAATGTGGAAATAGATTTATTTGATTCTAATCCTTTTATAGAAAATTGAGATTTTTAATGAAAAGAAATTTCATCACAATATTTGCCTAAAATTAATTTGGAATATTCTTTAAAAGTAAAATGAAACCCACAAAATGAAACATTTTTTGTGTGCTTTGGAAGGAAAACAAACATTGGGTTCATTTGGAATTTAAACAGATGATTTTATCTTTCACTGTCTAATTTAAAATATAGAAAATTTGTTATTAATAAAGTTTATTTAAGTATAGAAACTGTAATTCATACTCCACTGTAGTCCTCTTACTGAATGGCAGCTAGGAGCTATGTCTATTGTCAAATATGTATCTTAAATTTTCTAATGGAACGAGCTTCCAGAATGGTAGCAATTTTGGTAGATTAATCACTGATCCATGCAAATTTCTGGGGAAGAACCTCAATTCAAGTTTCAAATTTTAACCTTCCTAAATCAATCCTACCAATAAAAATACATATAATCGGTCACTGTGGCTTTAATGATCATCATGCTTAATCACAACAAAAGTCTGGTGATTAAAATGCAACAGACTTAGTGTAGGCTTTCTACATTTCCTCTCCAGCCACTGAAATCAATGGCTCAACTAAAGTGGTGGCCAACCGTTGGGAATGTAGATGACTCTTCGCTGTTTGTTTGTTTATGCCTAGTCTGGCCACCACCAGTGGTGAAAATCTGAAGCAGGGAGGTGTAATATTCCCTCTGCACTCCAGCACTGCCAACCCTGGCTGGATGGATATGGAAAAAGTCAGCAGCTTCCCATGAACTGTTGAAGACCAAGCCGAACAGTACAATGTCCAACCCTAACCTGTATTTTCAGAGGTTGGTAAAGAACCATGTAAACCATTTATTCCATATTTTCATATAAGAATATATTTTATGGTGATTCATCTTGCTATGAAAAGATATATGCAGAAAAGTTAAACCAGATATACCCAGGTAAAACAAAGAACATGCATATTTTAAATAGGTCTGAAGCTGATGAACGTGCCAAAATCTTGTCAGTTAAAACTTGTTATGGGAGCTCATATCATCTTTTTATGGATATAGACAGTGATGCAGAACAGAGCAAGGAGTGTTGATTTTCTGCTTACAAAAATACCATTAACTTATAGAGTCTGAGCAGTGTTTCCCAAACAAAGAATTTATGACTCCATCCCAGCCTACGAGGGAAAAATAATTAAAGTCACATTATTTCTTCAAATACTCAGATTCAAAATGTTTGGTAACCAGCTGCCTGTTGTGTTAATGCTCCTACTTCTGCACAGAATTTGTGTTCTAGACCTACATGAAATTAGTATACAAAGTGAACTGAGTGAATGATTTGTTAGAAGAACTTTTTGTTGTGAAAAATGTAATGAATATTTCATGATTCAAATTCAAAGCAACTATAAATTTAAAATATCAAGTTTTGCTGTGATGCATAAAAACTATTCATCATAACTGTTAAATACAAACCATATTCACTCCTGGTAAGAAGCATAAATATGACAAGAAGTCCCAGAAAGTTGTAGTTATGGTTAAGAAGAAGTCTATGTAATGAATACAGTAAAATTCCTCCCAAATGTTTTAAATAATGCTGTCTTTCCTGAGGATAGATTGCGTTTCATCAACATCAAGATTTACAAATCACTCAGGGTCACCAAAACTCAAACATTGTCATTGTATCCTTAGGACAATGTAATATTAAAGTATATTTAAAAATTCATTTTTTAAAAAAAGCCAAAGAATATGTCTTGCCAAGCCCTGTGCCATTTTATTTGCAAGAATCTTCAAATGTTTTCTCCAGTGCACACACCATGTCTTTTCAACACAGTTCCTGGCCTTAAAGAGATGCTTTCGCAACAACAGATCTCTTGGTATCCAAAGGAACCTTTAATAAATTGAAATGTAAGACTAATACCATGGACTGTATTTCCACTGGAGTAAAATATATGTTATTGTTCTTGAGATCTATGCTGCTGACAATATCTGATACTTCTTAATCACAGTAGTGCATGAGTTCATATGATGACAAGACTGATTTTTAAAGTGATGGAGTAAATTTTATTTGATTGGTTAATTTATTTAGTGATGCTGAGATCTTAGTTTTTCCTCCAGTTCTTTTCTTACTGTTGATTTACAGAGTGCATTTCTTGAAAACAAGGCCTCTGCAGCAGTTCTTTATGCTTGTTTGAGGTCTTCTAAGACACATGCATTTCAAGAGAAATTCAATCCAGGTGAATTGCCCTATAATCAATCCCATCAAGAAAGTCTGTGCATAAATTAAATTAAATTACATAAATAAGAGAAGTCACTGTCCCTGTTCCACTGTGATGCTGGGGCCCATCCCATCTGAAAGAGAAACTCTGCAAGGTGGATGGATGGGAGCATGCTACAGGGTCTGCAGAACAGTGCCACACTCTGGGTTGTTTTACAGAAGAGGCTCTGACTGTGGCATCCTTCTGTTGTAAGGAGGGGGACTGTCTTATCTGGCCATACAGACAGTGTAAAATTTTGGACAAAGAGCAGAAATACTGTAGTTGCTGCAATGGTTCAGAGATACAACATAAGTGAGGCTTGTAGGGAGGAATAGCCTTTCACATAGCCAGGACCCCAGCCTAAAACTCCAATTAGAAACCTTCAAAAAAACCAGCAGAGACTATGAAGCATGAGCATGAAACATTGTTCATGTTACTGAATGAATATACTAATTTTCAAAATGCATATGCCTGAATGTATTTATATACTTTCCAAGACACTCTGTGTATACAGCTTGAATCCAGTCTTAATATAATTTGCAATGAGCTAGCTAATGAGCTCCTGGTTTTGCACAACTTGCCTCCATTGTCAAAAGATTACACCCTCTGAGAATCACATTATTCTTATTTTCATAAAGTACTGGAATCTAGCTACTGTAAGGTTGCAAAATACTGCAGAACAGTCAGATTCAGAGATTATTTAATCAGTAATAAAAAGTCATTATAGGCAGCATAGCAGTACTTCCTAAATCCCCCATTGCATGGTCGGCTTATTTCATTAGAATCTGTGCTGGCCATTCTCCAAAGATGCAGAACTAATGCTATCTGCAATTATCGGATTTTGTTAAGCACAGAGAATTCGACAGGTATAGTGTTAATGACTGAAGAATAGCTAAGCAGCCCCTAATCTATTGCTCATTGTTTAAAAAAAATTAGAGGCCAATCCTATCATACTTAGTTATAATATGACTCAGATCAGCAGAATAAATAGCTCTGCACCTTTTCTCCTTGTGAGGTGAATGCAATGCTTGCTATTTTGCAAATGATGGGATTTTTTTCTGAAAAATCCTTTGCTGAGAAATAAGTAAGATGTAAACTGATTTCTAACAAGTAGAGGTATGATATCCACCTGTCATGATCTTATTCCTGACTGTTGGAAAAATAATCTATTGATAGGAAAAAGAGAACATAATCTAGTCTCACCATCACTAGAAATATCAGTGCCTTTTAATGAGCCCTCAGCAATCATAAGTTATCATGGTGTGTATTGTACTGTGTTGATAAAGATATGAGGGGAAAAGACTGCAGCTAATAACTAGTGCTGAGTTCAGAATTGCAGCATGTTCAGTGAAGCTTCTGGATACTGACACTTTCCAAGATCAACAGAGACGTGGGTCCCCTGGCAGAAAGAAAGAGGTGAGTTTGGAGGTAACTGAATCTGGGCAAAGGATTTCAACTTTGCATTTGTAATTGTATTATTTATTGTAAATGGATACATTATATATTATAAAATTACAAATTAAAAAATTGGTAATTCAAATACTTTCATAAAGAAAAGGAGCTGAAAGCTTTCTATTTGAGATAATATAGAGCTAGTAGATGAATTTAAAATATTTTGGGAAAACAAAAAATCTCACAGGGCATTTTTTTTCTTACAGGGGGTCTTTTCACTGAACATTCTATTATTGATCAATCAAATTTAAAATCTTTTAACATTTCAGATTACATCATCATCATTAATTCTGATAGCGACAGCTAAGTTTGGCTTTATATTGAAGCAGCCTGGTAATAAAACACAGCGGAATAACTATGTATGTATCCTGAAAATGTCCTTTTCCTGTATCTGCAGTCCATCAGTCCAAATTACCCTGTTCTTTTTCCACTGTCTGATTAACAGGAGCCACAGAGAACCATATCAGAGTGAACAGTTTGCTTACTTTTCCCCTTCAGTGTCTTGGTCTCCATCCTACCATTACCTACTAACAGCGAACATTTTAGTAGAAAATGAAGAAATGGTTGGAGGAACCTACAAGGCAGGACATAGGTACGGCCATTAAGAGCTCTTACTGGTGCCCATGGCTGAGGAAAAGTATCCTCTCTTCTCACATTTCCAACTGCAGCAGGCTCTGGGCAGCTGAAGTTGTCCTGCATAGCCACCAAAACGCCTGTCATGGAGGCACACGTTGCTAGGGCCATCGATGCAGTGTGAGGAGACCAGCCTCTCAAGCACCCCAGCACACCACGGCCCCTGGGCCCCGGCACCCCAGAACCTATCCGGGGCCTTCAGCCCCTGCCTGAGCTCCTGCCCTGCAGCACCCAGGCAGGGCGAGCAGGGCAGGCATGGGGCTGGTGCCCGGCATCCAGACCACTGGAGGGGCTGGCCTTAGGTCAAGCAGGGCAGGCAAGGCAGCAAGCTGGGGTCCAGTCTGGCTCTGGTCACCAGCAGGGCAGGCCTGAGGCCAGGCCAGGCTCAGTCTGTGGGTCAGGGTCTGAATCAGCGAGGTCTGTCATCAGGCACAGGTGTGGCTGTGGCAGACTGGGAGACGGGCGCACCAGCCTCTGGGACTGGTTACTCTTCTTATGCCACTTGGGGAATGTGGAGGGTTGTCCTTGAGGGAACTGTAGGATCAGGCCCTGCACCACACAGGCAATGGATGACATTTTTATTGTCATGCATAATACAAACAGGCTGGGGACTGACTAGTTGGAGGGCACCTCCTCTGAAAACAGCCTGGGGGTCCTGGTTGTCAGCAAACTGGACATGAGCCAGCAGCTTGCCCTGCAAAGTTTAGCAAATTTAGCAAAGAAAGCTAAAAGCATCCTGGGCTGCGTTAATAACAGTATAGCCAGTAAACTGAGGGAAGTGATTATCCCAATTTACTCAGAACTCATTGGATCATGTCTACAATATTGCATCCAGTTTTGGGACCCCCGGTACAAGAAAGACATGGATTAACTGGAGCAAGTTCAGCAGAGGACCACAAAGGGGGCTGAGGGCTGGAGTGCTTGCCATGTGAGGCTAAGGGAACCAAGGGTTGTTCAGAGGATGAAAGGGCTTCAGGAGCATGTAACAGCAGTCTTCTAAAACTACGAAGGGTGTTACTGAGGAGGTGGGTCTAGGCTCTTCAGAGTGGTGCTTGGCAGGAGGACAAGAAGCAATGGGCATAAATTGTTATAAGAGGTGCTCAGACTGAATACAGGGACAAATGTTTTCACCATGAAGATAGTCAAGCATGGCAACAGGTGTCTAGAGAGGTTGTTTAGTCACATTGGAGGTTTTTGACACCTAACTGGATAAAGCTTTGAGCCATCCAGTCCGATCTCATGAATGACCTTATTTTGAGCAGAAGATCCCTTCCAGCCTGAGTTATCCTCTGATTCAGGGTATCATTTGCTCTTTTCTGCACTGTAGGTGCACTGTGACAGGGAGAACTAGAGAGTCTTCTATGGCTGCTGATTCTAGCGTAAGGGTTGCAGAGCTGAATCTTTTGGAAGGCTATTTCTCTTTTATGAGGTTGGTCTTATTTGGGTGACCTTTTCTTCCAAGAAGAAAATGAACAGGTCAGTTTGTCCCCTCTGAAGAGGGGACATGATCTTGATTTGGGAATAACTGAGCTTTCCTCCAGGGAGAGAGAAACGTGGAGGCATTCAGAACCTTCAGAACAACAGGAACCAGCAAGAAGAAAAAGAAACAGACATGTAGACATCAGAGGCAATGGAAATAAAAAAAATTCCTAGGGGTCAGGAAGGACAGAACAGTGTTTGCTGTAATTCTGAATGTCGTGGAGCTTGTGTGAAACCCACTCTAGAAGCAAAGACCCATCTGTGAGGGCTTCTTATTTCCAGTCTGTCTTATCTAGTGACTTTGAATTCTTTTAAATAAAAATTTTAATTGTTACAGTTCATATTCTAAAATAGTCAACTTTTTAGGTTTTTTTTTTTTCATAATGTTACTACAAGAAAAAAGCTCCAGGTGCACCTCAAAACTCTGAAACTCACAAAGCTTTTTAGGATGAAGAAGGAAATGACCCTGGGCATCTCACATACTGAGGGCATCAGTTGTTAGATTCTTCAGTGACACAGGCCTATCATTAGGATTGCTTCTGTTTTGTAAAGGAAATCACTTAGATGTCTGAGTCTGGAAGAGGTTTTAAGGCCAAAACATGTACAAGTGCTTTTCTGAAGAAGGAGAATTTATAATATACATCTTGGTTAGATTTCCTGTCAGTTGGTCTAGGAGAATACTTGTCTTCCTATTCCCCCAAATATTGATTGTAGATTTTTTCCTAAACTGTCCTTGTTCTCCCTGAGCTCTACTTAGGAAGCCAATTCAAGGCTATGAGCTCTGCTGAAAAGAGGAGAGGAATTATGGAACTGGCCATTAAAACTTGTCCATTTTTACTATTGCCTTTAGCTATTTTAGCTATTCCAGTCTAAAGCCTGGAAGGATGAGGCTGAGGCCCTCATCAAATTTCCTTTAAATTCCCCAGATCTTAGAAGGAGAAGGGACATGTTTTGAGAATAGACTGAAGTGCCTGAAGAGTATGCAATTCTTACCATTAAGTTTTCTTTCAGGCTCAATGCAAAGAACGTTTCTTTAACTTTCCTTAAGTTTTTGAGAAGTATTTTTTATTCCACAGTGGATCTCATGACATATTTTTAAATTTGGATTGTCTTCAGAGAAAAGGTGTTTTAAATAGTCTTCTTTTTGAAGAAAAAAAGAAGAGCAAGGCTGCACCGCAAGGGAGGACAAGATGGAAGCCAGCGGTGATGACAGTCACCCTTACTAACCAGGGTGCAGTCCCACAGCACATAATCTGGGTGAGTGAAGTGCTGATAATAGGTCCATGGACAATCCCAGATAAACTAGACCCATGAACCAGGTCCATTCAGGAGACACAACCAGAGACAAATCTGCAGCATGGTCCAGGGTCTATCCAGCAGCCAGAGCCAGCCATGCCTGAGCACAGTTATAGCACAGCTCAAGGAAGGAGTGAAGAACAAGGCTTGAATTTAGAAGGAGCTCCTTGGCCCTTGGGCAGAGAATGTGGGTGGAGGTCCCAGGTCAGGCTGGACAGGGCCATTAAGGCCTATTGGTGCACTCAGAGCCGTGACAGGTAAGCTGTTCTAAATATTAGAAAAATCTTTATGATTTGTTATGAATGATTGCTGTTTAATAATGATTATAATACTATACATATCTTCACTTTACTAGATTAAAATAAGCATCAAGAAGTTATAAAACAGTTGTTCTGAGGAGTTTTCCTTTCTAAATTGTTTTAAATGGTGCTTATAAAGTTGAATCATTTCCCTAAATGGACACCAAACAAAGTATAAATTTTAATGTGATGGGATTTTGTTCTAAAATCCTATATTCAAGGTAGAAAGTAAGAAAGCTTCAAGCATCTTGTTCTTCAAGCAAGAGGGATGAAATCTGTGTTGGAAATTCAGACAAGACCACTTCAATTCTTTGTGAGCCAAAGCCATTTTTTGACCATTAACAGCAAAGGCAACAAGAAACTGATGGTCTTGTGGGAATGGTAATTATGAATACAATCTGGTCCCAGAATAATGCTTTTGCCTCCTTTTCTCTTTCTCTTCCTTGTGCCTCTCCAGTGAAGGAAAATCATGGAACTGGTAGAGTTGGGCTATCATTTTAGGTTACCACTGAAAATAATAGAAGATACAAAACAGTTTAACACAGAGCCTCCACTGCTATAAAAATAATTTGTCAGTGGTCTTTTTTAACAATTAGGTATTAAAGCATACATATCATTACCAACTTATCAGTACTTTACCAGTACTTGGAACACTTCCTCCTATGATGAAAGAGCAAGAAATGTGATCTACCTTTTGTGGGTATTTAATGGTAAGTTTTTCTAAATTTTCAGGTGGTGATCAGACCTTTTTTACTCCAGTAGCAACCAAACTCACACTGGACTGACATCTAATTTTTAGTTCGAGTTACTCTTTAAGGAGGCATCTTTAGCCTACTGATGTAGACTTTCTTTTTCCAGACCAAGGTAAGCTTTCCCTGTACCTACAAAGAAGAATCATCCAAATGTTGTTGAGAAGCTTTGGGAGGCCCCAGACGGATGAACAGTCCCAAATAGGACGGATATGATGCAGTGAATAGGAGCACTGTACAGGGAATTTAAAATTAAGATGTTTTTGTAGAATCGCACAGAAATTGATAGTGTCAAGAAAAGTCTGGTAGCTCTGTGATCATGGCCCAGCCCTGGGATTCAAATATGCTCCTGCTTTTTTTTTTTTTTTTTTTGTATTTCACCCGTGCAAATTGCCGTCATTCAGACTGTAGCTTTGGACAGTCGGCACTGAAGACATTGAACAAAAAAAGAACTTCAGACCATCCCTGACCAGATATAACATGCACATTTTTGTGGGATGAGAGCCACCCTCTCTAAATATAATGCCAAATGAGAACTCTTGATGTTATCTTGTGACATTAGGAAGTATGTGAGGAAATATCTGGTTCAAAAAGTAGTTGCTTTTGCTCCATTCATTAACTAGCTTATAAAAACACAGATAGCTGATGATGTCTGTCTTGCAATAGTCCTTTAGTTAGTACAGTTAGAAATGTACTTCTACCTCTTTAAAAGGCCCAAGCATAAAGGAGGCCTCTTCAATTTCTTCTAAACTCTAAGAACTGGGAAGAACAAATAAAATGTTAATACCCATTTTTGACACTGATTTGATTTAGTGCTCTTGGTGCTCTTGCACACTTTTGGAATTGGACATCTAGATCTCTGATATGCCCCTTTTTCCTCATGTGAGACAGTGTACAGAGGTCAGTGAGAATTTAGAATTCACCTGTGGTGTGTTACATAGCCTGAGCCATCAAAATTTTCTTTAACCAAAGAGTTTACTCTGAATTTTCAATATTTTTTTTTAGCTTAATACATCATCACTGAATATTTTTTAATATAAAAATAACCATTATAAATTAAATACAAGCTTAAGCTGAAAAAGTCCTATTCTATTTTCTAGCCAGTAATGCCCAAGCAATTTTTCTTTGTGAACTACCATAACTCAACAGAACCTGACAAAGAGTCAGTCACACACTGGAAGTTGTCAGATGTGTTGTGTCCCGTAGCAAGGTGGAACCATGGTGATATATGCCATCTGCTGGGACCCCACATGCTAGCACATTCTCAGGTAATGCTTGGTGGCCACAGAATGTCTGAAACTGTGACTTATTAAATCAAAGGTAACTGTTAGCAAGTTGTAGCAATAAATGCCAACCAGCAAAGCTGGTTTGAGCAGGTCACTTGCAAAGCTTCATACACAAATGGTGGTTCAAAGACTGAGGCCTGGAAACTACTGCATTTCTCTGCAGGCTCAAGACATCTTTTGTTACATAGCTTTTCACAATTTTAACCAGATTAGTATTAGAAATGCCATTCTTCCTTTCTAAAATGTTAAGACAGGTTTTCCTAATAGCACACAAATATCACAATTATATTTTTTCAGCCTTCAGATTTGTGATTGAAATTGTTCAATAATCAAAATATTTCAATGAAAACGTTAGTCAGATTGGAGTTTGTGTTGTTTTGTTTTCACTAGGCAATTCACCGCATGACGTATTCATAAATGTTACAGAAATACAAAAGGATATTTATGGAAATACTTCATAGGAATTCAATAAAGTAATTTTACCCTGAAAATGTTATTTGATGATGTATGTTAAATCAGGTGTCACGGAGAAATATATACCATTTCATCCATGTATCCAGAGCAGCTCAAATTTTTACTATGAAAAATAGTATACACACAGTATACATATCAACAGTTATTTCCAGAAATGATCTGTAGAAGTCAGTGCCTTTGAAAAAATCTTAACCTTTCTGAGATATCTAAGGTATTGACCGCACTTTTTAATTATGGTACTTAATCACTTATGGAGAGCGTCCTAAATTGTACATGCTATGAATGATTTCCCTATATTCTTTTCCAAGTTAGAGATGCTTTAAAAAAAGACCTAAAACATAGCTTTTACTAGTTGAATTCAAAGCCTATAAATGCATTTTCTTGGATTTTCTGAAAGTTTTCATTCTGCATGACGGTCCTGCAGTTGCAGTTTTTGATATAAAGTTCTCATGAAACAGCATCAATTGTTCTCTGATACCAGTCAATTTTTACTACATTCTTGCTCCCTGCAAGTTTTCTGTTTCTTAACACAAGATCAGCCAGTTTTGCTTCTAGGAGGTTTATTCTTTATAAATCTAGTAAAACTTATCACTAATGATTCCACTGATGATTTGAGGACTTGGAAAAGATTCTCTAGGAGGCTGCTGTAACCTGTGTCCAGCTGTCTACATCTTCCTGGGAACCTATCTGCACAGATGGGGTTAGATGAAGCTCAGAAACCCACTAGGAAGGTCTTTTCATAAAACATGTCCCCAAAAGCAATTCTTCCCAACATAGGAAATACTTTTCTTTAAAAGCTATTTTATTCTTTTACTTCTGGCAGTGAATATTTTGGCTTGTACCGAAAGCCTTAATCTTTTTCACACAACATAGATCATCAACTGAGAGAGGAATTTACAGTAGCCTGTTGAGAACGTTTTCTGTCAGTGTTGCCTTGCTCAAAAGGCAAAGCAGCTGGACAGACAGACTGTGTTAAGACTGCTAGTTAAATTCTAACTTAGCCCTGTCTCCATGACAGCTTTAGTTGGAGCAAAGGTTTAGGTCATACTACTCAAACAAAAGTGAGCAAAGGCAGAATGTAACAGTGCAGTAGAAGCACCAATGTTATAACTCTGCATTTGACTTTCTGTAAGAACTTGTAGATAGCTTATTATAAATTCTGTACTTGTTAAAGCTGGGACAGCTTGCATTTGAAGTAATTGCTGCTCCATCTACAAAATAATTGGATCAAATATGAAGAAGGAGATCATTAAATAGGCAAGATTATGCCAGAGTGAAAACTAGAGTTACATTGTAGAGGCTGAAGAATCTAAGTACTTCAAAATGCCATATTTATCTCAGCTTCACAACAATAGTAATCAAACTGCTGACTTCCATGCATGTTTGTGCAAACAAAGGCAATGGATTTCCACATTAATAAAGAAATGGGACTTTCCTCAGAAACATGTAAAAGTAAGTGTACTCAGAATGCACAGCCTGCTGACTGAGTGATGCCAAACATGATGTATAACGTCATTTATGATGGTGACACAAATATATGAAACTTTATATTGGATGGATGATCAATGAGAAAGAATGATTAAGAATCCATGTTAAAATTTTAACAGGCACTAATGAACCCTAATGTGTAACCAATTTATTGAGGAAAGAAGTCCCACTTAATTTACCCCAGTTTAGAAAAAAGTTGAGGGAAGGTTCTGGCAAAGGGAAAATCAGAATGAGCATCCATTACATGGCAGATAAACCATCTCAGAGTAGACATTTTCCATATTATCACCAATATAGAATTACATTGGTCCCATTAAAGTATTTCAGATAATGCCTGCCACTTCATACAAAGTACCGGTATTCCATTTAGAGCAGCAGATATATCCACTGGGTTTGCAGGCAAGCTTATTTTCCAGCTGCTTGTGGAAAATATTTCTGCTGCCTTTGAACCCCCTGGTGTTTTTCCAGTCATCTTATTGCTCAGGCTAAACCAAATACACACTATCTACCACTTTAACTTCTGTTTAGCTGAGCCATTAAACATACTATTACGTTGTACCCTTGCAAACTTCATAGACTGAAAGATTTAAGATTAAATGATAGGTCTAGAAGCCTGAGAAAATTCCTGTAGACATGTTGAAAACACTTCTTTTCAACAGTCAACTAAGTATCAAGGCTACTTAATGATCAAACCAAGATCTGCAGACACCACAGCCTGCACACTCTTTCTTAGAAGATTTTAATCTTTGTCCTTGTCCTTCAGTGGAGTTTCTTTCCAGAGCATCTTGGCTTAATAAATGCCTTTCAAGAAGGCTTCAGTACAAGTGAGAGAGTACTTGTGTAGCAATCTTGAGTTCTTATCAGCTGTATAGTGATCAGGTGAAGGAATAATTGATTTCAATCAGCAACACCTGTTTTTATAATTGCTCAAGTGATTATAATTCAATAATAAAAAGCCAATTTAACTATCTTTACTCAGATATTAACCCCTGATATACAGCATAAGAGTGAAATTGCAATTGGTTAAATTCCCTTAAGAAAACAATTGATATCATACATTTATCCTATGTTGGTCTGTTTCCTTTCTTATTTTCCCTTGTTATTTTTTCTTTTCAGAATAAAATATGTTTACACATTCTCAGTTGAAAGACCCCCATTGCTATCCATTTTCTATCATTGTCAAATATGCCCTATCTGTCAAAAGATTCAATTCTTTTCATTTTTCCTCATAGTTATCTTTTTATGATTTGCCATTTTCATGACAGCATTACACTGTTGATACATAATTCAACTTGTGATTTCCTATAATACCTAGATCCACTGCTGCCAAACTGCTGCTTAGCCAGTTATTTTCCCTCCATTTTTGTGCACTTTCTCTTTCCTACCCAAGTATAAATATTTGCAGTTGTTCTGACTGAACTGCACCCAGTCTTTTTTCTAGGCATTCCTCCATTTTGTCAAGATCATTTGTATTCTAAGCCTGTATTTCTTCATTCTTGCAGTCATTCCCAGCTTTGTGTTGTGTGCTTGTTAAGTTTGCAGGCTCTCCAGTCCATCTTCCAAGTCTCTAATAAAAATACTGAATACTTAGAGGTCCAACAGATGTTACTGCAGATCCTTCTTAGCACATCTCATCATCCTACCTACTAAATTGATACTAACTACTAAGATACTGCATTTCCTTATTTTTTTAATGAGATTTTTGTTCTGAAAACAGAAGTAAAGATAAGTCTGTGATTTCCACCCCCATTCCCCAACCTCCTTCTCCCTTCACAAATTAAACCAGGAGTTTGTCCTTTTCAAATCTTCTAGCATTTCCCTCTCTTCTGTGGGTTCTCAAAAAGAATAGCAAATCTCCTTGTGACAAATGTCTGACCCAGAGTATTCCACAGTGCATCTTTTTGACATAGCTGATCTGAAAACAACCAAATATATTCTGTAACCTGCTCTAGTAACCTGTTTTAGTCTTTGTCTCTGATCTGTCAGTCATTGGCTTGCAACTGTAAAGAGTGATGAAAAAAGAATTAAACATGCTGATGTTCTCAGTCTCATTTGTTCATACCATTAATTGTTCTTCAACAACCAGACCCAAACTTTTCTGATTATCTGCTTAGCACTGATATAGTTACAGAAAGTATAACAAGACATGACTCATATCCCACATTAGGTATCTCACACAGGCATTTCTAATTTTATCTGTATGTACTTAAACTATTTTTTAATGGTTGTTGTTACTAACCTGACCTGGTTCATACTTTCCGTATGCTTTTTTCCTACCTAGAATATGACTCTACAACTTTTGCTCTCAGCAAGGTGGAGTACAATGTCACCCATCTTGGCCACCCAGTACTGGAAGGTAGTGACAATATTTTTTCCTTCCTTTCATTTTGTTATGAGAGTTGTAGTTATTCTTACCATTTACCCAACCACCACAGGATTAGTGTTCTATGATCCTACCGGAAAAATAATATATAACTCAGGTTTTACTTTGACACCAATGTCGAGCAAGAGGAGCACAGTCGCCTGGGGACATTGCTGTCAATTGCATCGCCATGGTGCCACCTTCCGACAGGCTGAACGCGACCGCATCGGCTCTCCCAATGCCGCAGGACAGCCAGCTCTAAAGGCAAGGCACCACTGCAAGGAAAGAGGAGCTTTTGTGGCGGGATTGGCCCTGTGAGAACACATCTGCCTGAGACTGGACAGATGTGGGTGCGAGGATCAAAAAGGGAAACTGTAGGAGCGTGGTCTGGCATGTATCTTGTTTTCTGCATTGTATGCAGAACAAAGTGGGATTCTTTTCAGTTTACTGGGCGCTAAGACGTTGTGCAAACGCTGGTTGTCAGCTTTATGTCATGTTGAATGATCAGAAATTAAAGAACTACCAGAAAAGTGAATATTTTAAAATATTTTAAAATTTATTTTGCAGGAAAAAACTTGAAAATGTTAGTATTTTTGCAACTCTGTTCACATCAGTTCAGGGTTAATTTACAATACAGTGACAGCAGGACTATTAGACATATTTTCAATGGAGGGAGGATCAGTGAAGTTGATACTGAAGGCTTTCCCAGTGACTTGCAACAGCTCCCAAGAGGCTTATACAGAGATGAGAGCAAACACAAGTCACTCAGTCATCGGCATTAAATGTATATCTTGCACTCTTGCCTTAAATTCTTGGTCCCTATTTTTCTTTCTAATTCACTCTGTTTGCTATTTAGCCTCATATACAAGACAATGGGAGAATGTAGACCTGTGCTGAATGTTACATGCTGACGTAAATCCTTCTTTCATTACTTGAATCCTGTGAGGGGAAATACCATGAATACCTACTGATACAGGTATTGTAAACTATTGATCTTTCTTACACATTGAAATGCTCCTGTATGTACCCGGTTAAAAAGGACTCAGAAATAGGTCCCTGCCCATTAATGGGCTATGTTGCTTATTGTTGACTCAAATCTTAAAAGCAATATTGCCTAAGATGCATAAGGAAAAATATAGCCCATCTCAGTCTATTTTGACCTCTAACACTCCTCAAAATATTAAAGTTACTGGTAACCTTAGTAAAAACATTAGTGTATTAGACCTCTAATACTTCTAAATGTTCTGTTGAGAAGTTTAAAAATAAATTTAAGCAGAAAAATCAACAGATGTGTCTATAAGATGGTGTGGGGAAAAGAATCTGATGGAGGAGTTACGCTTGAGAAACTGTTCTTCTTCATAGTACGGCTCTCTTAACTCAACTGAAATTATGTGAAGCCCCCATACAAAACTGAATGAATTAAAGAAAATTCCTGTCATTGTAAGTTTTAAAAGATAATATTTCTCTGACTTTTCTGTTATAAGTTAATTGCAAATGGCTTGCTATGAGAAGTTGACACCTGATACTCAAAATGTGAATTGTTTTGTTTAGTTCTGACGTTTCAAATAATTGCATATTGTTGCCCATTCTATGGACACAATGCTTACAAGGCAGAAGGCTTGAAGAAACCAGGGGGCTTGGACTCCCTGTCCAAAAAAATAGTGCTGCAGGGAGAGTAGCCTAACAGTAAGCAGCCTTGGCAAATTCTAGAAAATTAAAACTATTGAAGAGGCTTTTCTTTTTGTTTGTTTGCCTAGTTTTAAAATGATATTCTCAGTGGAGATATCTGGAACACTGCCTATTTAAATCAACATGAGGCAAAAATTCTGTCATTTTAAAAGAGTTGAATCTGATTGAACAGCGAAGGTACTCCTTGGTACATGACTTGATCAAACGTATTTCTTTGTTGTGGGTATGGCTATACTCTGTCTTCCCCTCTTTAGAGAGCCCGTCTGTCCAAAGAGGCAGCTGCCACTGTGGGAATATTGCAACACATTTTTATGGATCATATAAACAAGATGTTTTGTATCATATGGAACTCATTTTTTGTTTTCTTTAGGTCAGTTGCTACCCTTGATCAATACTAGATCACTGAAAATACATGATCATGGTGCATGGCAAAACATTACAATGCAGGTCTACTTACACAAGGTTTCTTCACTGTCTGACAGACAATCTGTAAAGAAAGAGAAAATGGCTCACTCTGAAGCTATCTAGAGATGATTTTGCAGATCCTAAAAATATAATTTCTACAGTGTGTTTTTTCTTTATGGGAGGACCAAGGTCTTCAACAAAAATACATTTGTAGGCTTCTTTTAAAGAACAACTAAAAAAATCAACACAGAAATGTGGATGTATCTGTTCAGAAACTTGCTGAGTTTTCCAGGTCACAGAAGACCATTTCCTGTCAGTACAAGAAGAGAGCTAAACCGCTGATTTGTTTATGGGTGCATAAAAATCCTGTGGCTTTAAAGTGCTTTGTGTGTGGGGAGGGGGAGAACAGGGGAAAGCAGGGAGTTGTTGAGCTTTTTTTCCCTGTAAAATAAAATCATGTTATTTATGTGTTTGTTTCACCAGCAAGCGACTGCACTTAGTACAGCTTCAGATTTTGGAATAAAACCTTACTTTAACAAGACTTACCTGACTAGAGTAACAAAGCCTGGATTGAAGATAAGTGGGGGTCAGTTCCAGAAGTAAACATCTATCTGTTCTATAACCAGGTCTACTCTTCATTTACTGAGGCCTGAGCTGGCTCTTCTACTTCCCTAAGTAGGGAAAACATCACGTCTCGAGCTTCAATTTCTTCACCATGCAGATTTTTATGGGACAATTGTCACTAGGGATTTGTGGAGGGCTGGTAGGAAAGACATGACTACAGCTCTGTGCTTCCTGGTTTTAGGAAGCTTCCTCATTTTCTGTCTCCTGAAGGAGGAAGAGTAGAAATCAGCTGGGTGTATGGGTACACCTGGAACCATTCCTTTTCCCATTATCTCATAAAGCATCCTGGTTTAGTTGTGTGTGAGCACTACATTTTGGACGGACTAAACCTACTTCATAATACGTCACTATAAACACCGAAGTAAAATATACCAGTCTTAAACAGGGCATTGGCATAGCAATTGTAATCTGAAAGAAGACATCAGCCTGAGTGAGTTTGTGAGGTTTTTTGTGTGGGTTTAAAAGAAAGAAAAGTGCTGGGATCCAGGAATGATTAATGGAAGTTAATCCAGAAATGTTGCCACGCAGCATTCCAAGTAAGAGAGGACTGATTCAGCCTGTGCAGTTTGTATGCAAATTGATCTTGCACAGGGAGAGAGATTGTTTTTGACAACTTGACTCTAGCAATGCTGCAAGGCACCTAGAACGGTCCTACTTTCTATTTTCTCCAGTTCCTCATATTTCTCGAGGTGTTGATAATGAAAGACTCCTGCCCAAACCAAATGTAGCTCATGTTGACAGAGACAGCAAATACACATGGTAGCTTTCATATTTCTCTGTGAAATCTTTTGACTTTTTTCATGCTTTTTGCATAGGGCAAGCTGTGAAACAACATATAATTTCTGTCACCTGTGTTGAGATTTTAGCAGTAGGATTACAAAAGATGTGCAGGTCTTTAGAAAAACATTCAGAAAATGGAGTTTGAATGATCTTTGGACTCCCTTAAAGCTTCAAAGGAACTGCAACACTTTCTCCTTAACCTCAGTAATTGCTGCTTAAAAAAAAAGAAAAAAAAAAAAAGCAGATTTTAAAAAGAAATCATGCAATCTAGAAACATACTTTCCATCTGTGTATTGCGGCTGAAATCCAAAATAGGCCAGCTGGTCATAGCACAGCTCACATATTCACAGTATCTGTCCTCTGAATAAGTCATTTCACCATAAACAGTGGAAAGCAAAAAGTGGAGCCTTAGCTTGTCTGATTTTTTCCCTTCCACTCAAAGGACTGGCAGGTACTAAAAGATTCCTCTCTGATGTTAAATTTGATATTGTCATTGCATTTTATTTGCTGTTCAAATATGTCTTTTTGAAACTGTGTGATCCAGGATGTGGAGTGGAATGTTTGTTGTGGCAAATGCCTCTCTTCATTGGAGCAGTTTGGTCTGGCAGTGTTCCCAGTTTGCTGTAGATTTAGCAAGTAAGTTGTGCACAATCCCTTGATTTTTGTTCTTGCTTTTTGTGGCACTCTCTCTGTATCTTGAGAGCTCCTGGAGTTTTACAGTAGTGTCTTTCAGCATCTAAATTTTATATCTAATCAACAGGGTCTGTTCCCAGCAGACTAGAAATTCCTCTTTAAGTAATGGAAAATCTCTCCTTTCTTCCCTTCTATATTATTGTTTTTGCTTTGGGGAGCAGACACTGTGCATAGAGGCTGCAATCTTCCCCACTCCTTCCCCGGGCTGGAATGTTTTGAACCAGTGACTGTCACTCTGTGCTGAATTCTTTTAGTTAAAAGATAGAGATGATTTGTCAGGTAGGGGAGGAGGGATCAAAGGTTTAAACCGTGGTAATAGCACCCAGGGGTCATGAAGGGGAAAGCTGGTCATTGTAGTCTTTTGAGGTGATCTAAACCAGTTTTGATCAGATACAATGGACATGGAGCCAAACACCAAGCTCCATCTGAAACATAACCAGTGAAGGAAATATGAACATGAATGAGGAAACTTGCAGTTATGAAAGGTACTCAGGCTTTGACTAGCAGTCTGTCAGTGTGGGGGCACCAGACAATGTGAAACTGGAAGAGGGTTCCAGCACTGCTTAAGCTCTTCCCATCTTCTTCATCTGTAGTCTGGGGAGTCCTCCCCATCTGTCTTGGTGACCCTCCACTGAACTTGCTGAAGTTTGTCAAAATCGTTCTTGCACTGGGGAGAATTAAGTTGAATGTTCATAAAAACTAAAACAAATGGCAGTTGAATTTACAGTTTCGTGCTTTACTAATTTGTCTATTTTTACATTCTTAAAGTATGAATCTGGACAGACTGTGTTTACCTACCTTTGTCTACCTACTGGCCAGACTTCTGGATAATTCAGTGATGGAAAGCATGAAGCTACAGTCTGTACCTTCAACAAATAGATATTAGGATTGGCGTGGGAACATATGCAAAGGAATGGCTACTTTCGCAAAAGTAACCAAAACCCTTGCTGCATGTAGAGTGCAGTTTCCATGCACAGTCATGCATACTTATATTATACCTCTGTGCCTAAATAACTACAAGTACAGCCTTACTCCAGGCTCTCAGGAAAATACTACTATGCTTTGTAATTGCAGCTGTGTGTTAATATGATGCCTCCTCCTCATTAGCAATTGTATTTGCTCTAATTGTATGGTCTTTTCTGTACTCTTTAAAGGACATCAACTCGTTCAATATCCTTTTTTTTTTCTTTAATAACAAAATGTCTCCTTTGGTAATTAGTTACAAAGGTGCATTTGCTTGATAGAGGTTTACTACCATTACAGAATCATTTAGGGAAAAGGGAACCTCTGGAGGTCTCTAGTCCAACACTCAGCTTCAGCAGGACTATCTCCACAGTTACATCAGATTGTTTAGGGTCTTGTCCAGTGGGTATCTGAATATCTCCAAGGATCGCGGTTCTACATCTTCTCTGGGCTATCTGATCCAGTGTTTGAACCCCTCTCATTGTGCTAGATTTTTTCCTTAAGTCTAGCTGGAATTTCCCTTGTTGCAACTGGTGTCCATTGCCTTTTGCCCTATTACTATGCATCTCCGAAAAGAGTCTGTCTTCTCTATAACCACCCATTACTTATTTATGCTGCAGTTGTTTACAGAGTTGTATGAATGGCTGGTGAAGAAAGACAGGTACTCTGAATAGCTGTCAAATTGATGTAATTAAAACCAGAACCTGCTGGGCAGAGGCTTCTGCAGACCAGGAAAGAGGTACAGCTCATTTGAGTAGCTGGATGAAGCATTAATGGTCTTAACTGGGAATACAAAAAGAAAGGTGATCTAGGTACCAAAATGCCTCTTTATGGCTCTGCTTGCTCACAATTAGAGAAAGTTTCCCCTTGTGACAGTTGTGTGAGAATTATCCCAGTTGTACCACATAATAGCTTTTCCAAAAGGTAGTAGATAATAGGTTGGAAAAACTTGGTCCTTAATGAACCCTGTAGGTCCTACTGGGAGGCTGAAAGGATTCCTTCTCCTTCTTTGTGGTTTTGGGATGGGTTTTTCTCAGTGAAAACTATCACAGTTGTTCAATCCTGTGAGCTATGCCTGTCCACTGCATTTGTTCTCAACCCATGGTGGACATACTGGAGTGCGTCCTGCTCACTCCACTTGTGCAGGTGTGCTCTGCGCTAGTTCTAATAAGAACACTAGAGCAGAGTACGAGTCCCTCCTGACTGGGATTTTGTGATACAAAGTTTCACACAGGGTTGGTACTGATACGGAACAATTGATCCCTGAGATAAGATTTGAGGTTTCAGTCTCTCTGGAATGCAGGTGGAATAGACATCTCTGTGCATTCTGCCAGATCTCTATTCTCTCTGTGGCCTGGCTCACATTTTGTGTTCATTCCTCTCTTAGACCTTCATGGCCAGATACATGCTACGTACACCTCCTAGGTTAGTACCAGGATGAACATCTTTGTGCAAATGCATTTCACTGCTTTTGAACTCCCAATGAGAGCTGGTGGACTATTCAAGCAAAGCTGGCAGTCTTTTCATATTTACTTGGACAGTATTATATACAATAGATTCTGCTTCCTACCCCCGAAATTGTTTGTTCAAATCTCGTTGTGTGCGGTGGCTCAGGCACAAACAATTGTTGTCATTCAAGCAGGATTAGGTGTGGTTTATATCCTTCCAGATTTGTTTATTTGTGGTGTGGTTCCATCCTTAGAGATGCCTGCTTGTTGAGGTTTGTGCTTAGTTCTTTACCTACTCATATACTTAGCTTTACTCAGTTAAGTAATACTGCTGAAGTTTAGCACGAGTCTGTTAGATTGAGGTCTGCCTCTGTATTAACTTACTGTAATGAAAATGTAAAATAACCAGAGCAAAACCCTATTCTAACTACATATACAATCAAATATGCCCTCAAGTAATTGGATCTGTAGGATATAAAGCAAAACATTGTAAATGGTACTGGTTTGCAATAATTCATAATCCTTTAAGCATATAAATCCACCAGACAGCTTAGAAGTGCAATTTCTGCCACCAGCTATGTTGAAAATGCACTTGCATACTTAGTACTAAACTATGGCATCAAGCAACAAGCTATGCTCTAGGGATAGTGTAGAGCCCCTATCACTCCTGTGCCAGTTCTGGAAGTTGTCATGTCTTAGGGAGGCACAGTGCCTCCAGAGCTGCTCTTGCATCACTATTAATTAGGGCGCAGTTTGCACTCCTTTCTGCATCTTGTCAGCTTCAGTGACTGGTGTGCAGGATGAGATAGTCTCGTCCCCTTAGTGTATGCCATAAGAATGGCTACAGTGGATCAGATTGAAAGTCCAGCCAGCCCAACACGCATTTTCTGACAGTGGCCTGCAGCAGATGTTTAGAGAAAGAGAAGCAGAACAAGGCAATTACAGAGATACTTTCCAGTGGTTTGCTGGGAAACCAGGAATGTGGAGGCTTCTTGAGCCAGATATTGTCTCTACACTTTAGCATATGATAGCTGTATAGGCTGCCAGTGAACTTGTTTTAATCTCCCTTTGAATTATTTTTACTCTTCCTGCCTCCCCAATATCCGATGGCAATACATTCCATAATGATTCTCTGATGTGTGAAAAAATGATTTCTTCTGCTGTCTTTAAGCCTACCACTTGCTAACTTCACTGGATATTTTCCCTCCCTGATCACTCTCCCATTCTTGCACTATGAGAAAAAAATACTCAACCCCAGTGGGCTTGGAAACAGTCTGTCCCTGTCCACTGCTTACACAAGGGGTGCAAGTGGGGAAAAGGATATTTTGTGCACAGGTTTTGCACAAAAGTATGAAAAAGAAAGGGATGCAATCTGGCAGCCACCCTCAACAATTACCTTGTACTTAAGAGTGGAGAAGGCTCAACTACATAGCCTTTTGCCACAGACGACAGCAAGGATCGGGGCAGAGATCCCTTTCTGTGTCAAGAACAGCAAACACCTTTTAGTGAAAGCAAAGCATGTTTCTAACAGACTAATTCTAAAGAAGAATGTGGAGGGGATGTTTTTCCTTTAAGAAATATCCGTTCAAGTTAATTGAAACATCTGTGTAAAATGCATTACATTGTTTTCTTTCAAAAAGAAATGACAGTTCAGTTCAAAGCTTTTGAATTATACTTAGATTTTTCTTTAGAGAAATGTTTTGTTTCATTTCAAAATTAAGTTTACTAGAGTTTAATTTTAAAGAAAACAAAGCAAATGAAGAAAAATGCAGTGAAAGCAAGAAAGCCTGCCTTCCCTTCCATTGTGAACTGCTTCTGATAAAAAACGCTCCTCATCAAAATAACAGGTCCCCTCCACCTTCTCTAGTATGAAAGATTAGACCTGTTAGAAAAGTGCTAGAGACTTTGTCTTTAAAATGGTCTTTGGCAGGCTACGCAGCACAAACCTGGTGTCTGATAATGATGATCAAAGTTACATTTTACTGTATTTACATTTTTAAATTAGATTCCAGGTAGCTAATTGCAAGAGAACCAGAGAAAGATATTTACAAAACTGCATTTCATTCTTTCCTTCTTTCTGTGTTTTATTTGGTCAGAGTTTTCCACAAAGGAATCGGGATTTTTAACCTATCAACTCTAACAGTTGTAAACTGAATAACAAGCAGAATTTAACATATTAACTTTTGTATTTTTTAAATATCTCAGCTATAGAAAATCTTCTATTGTCCCAGATGACATCAAAATCAAAATGGATTGCTCTATTACTCTTAGAGGAGACCAAAATGTACGCTGATACTGAAAGAGCAACTGAACAATAATCCTTATCTCCTCACAGTATGAAAAATATCCTACAAAAATTAATGTCTTCAAAGGCCTTATTTGACATTTCCCCATGTTAATTATTTATTTAATTCTAGGACAGGCACAGTGAAGTAAAACAGGTGTTAGTCCAGCTAGCAGACTAATGGAGACTTTGCAGGTGCAGGAAGTAGATTCTGAGACGCAATGACTGACTAGTCTTGATAATGATCTTTCTAGCAATTGATCAGTATTTATTTTAGGAAATGTCTGAAATATATGTAATATCAATAAACTGCAAAGAACTGTTCTCCTGTAAGTCAATGTGATTGCCAGAAGACTACTGCTATGTAAATTAAAATCTGCTAATTGTTTAGTGGTGCCAAATGTTTAACTGGCCTCTGAAACTTGGCATACACAATGAAAATTAGTTACCAAATAGATAAAACAATAGCAATTATCCAGGAAATGTGATTTGTTCTCTTAAGTTGTGCACTGAGATGGAGTGCTATGCTGCCTTTATCTCATGCTAGATGAGTGGGGTGAGTGGTGAGACATCCAGTACACAAAGGTACCTGTGAGAGGTGCAGAGAGATGGGCAGCTTGCAACAGCAGATGCAGCTTGGCTCAGTGGCTCTGGACTTGGTGAAGGATCACACAGCAGAAGGTGTAGCAGCAGTAACAGCACCATATTTTTCATGATGGGAGGCTTCTGTATGCCTTTATGTCTGGGATGGTAGATTCTGAACTCAGGTGCTTTGGTTAACTGCCTGAAGTTAGGCAGGATAATTTTGGGTCAAAGAGATGAGACTGGGGCCACATGTTGGGTCTGTGGCTCCAGCCAATTCCACCTGGCCTTCACGACAACAGTGAGATTGCCTTTGGGCTCTCCCAGCATTTTAGCTCATAATTAATTTCATTCCAAAGAAATGGTGCAATAGCAATGCCTATTTCTTTCCACTGGCTAAAAAGAGAACCTAAATTTATGTGTCTGCAATGTAAAAATATCCGCAAGTTAGGTGAGATCAGGGGCCCATTTACAATCTCTATGGATTGTGACCATTATAAACTTCTGAATACACACTCACACCATTCTCACTGTGTGTCAAAGATTTGGCATGATGTTGCTCTAAGGGGAAAAATATTCATGCTTGGTTTCTTTGATCTGGTGGTGGAAATCTCAGTGCAGGAACCAAGCCTGACAGCAGCAAAAGGATGGTTAGGCTTACAGCAGTACTTCCACTTGGCTACATTTGACCTTCCAGAGGTCACTTTTTCCTTATACCAACATATAATATAGGTATTACAGGTACCTGTATTACATGTAATACCTATATTACATTGCTAATAAAATTATTACAACTCCAAGGTCGCTTCCAGAGAAATGGAACAGAAGCAGAGATGATGGCAAGCAACCCGAGTCTCCATTGTTTGCACAGGTTTTGTTCTCAAAGGCCAGAAAAGAAGTGTGAGGCTTGAGCACCTTTCTAGGACTCATTCCCTTACATCATCCACTGTGAACTTTCTATGCAGGATTACCCCATAATGTGCTGAATAGCCACAGAGTCACGTTAGGTTTCTGATAAATGACAATTTGAGTGACCACTGAATATGCAACTTCCAGCTTACTATTCAAATATGTACTTAAAATCTAATTATAAAATCCATTCTTATCTTCAGTGCAGCCTTTTGTACAGCCCTCCGCAGGATGAAGTAATCGTCTCAAGCTGTTGACATACTTTAAAGAAAAAAACCACAACTATTGCTTCCCATGCCAAAAAAATGTTCATTACTGTCTCTGAAGTATGAATGAAATCACCTAATCTTCCAATCATTAAGCTGCTCCCTAACATTTCTAATCATGGATTTTAATGTGATTAAAACCGAATACCATGCATCTGATAACACATTTGCATGGGACACACAGAACTGTGTTTCAATTGGACCTTGCTACTGAGGGTACGATGCTGTTTACTGGTACATAACTGTGTTCAGCTGGGAGATATTTCATGCTGATCTCAAGCAGCAACTTCCTCAAGAACACTGGAATTCCAATTGGATGATTTTAAATGCAATTTATCTGCTCACAGTGTACAAAACTATCCCCAAGGTCTTTCCAAACTGCCCTGTGGTTATGCCCCAAAATATATTTCATGCACCACGTGTAATTCAAATATGCCCCAAAAGACTCAGAGACCAAGAAGTGAATTCTGATTGAAAGAATTCCTCAGGGGAATGTTTGTTGCTAAGAAGTGGCTGAATACCACAGAGATTAATAATCCCAGTACAAAATATTTTTTCCATGCTCTTTCATTCTGCTCATTTATTTAGAACATATGCCAGGGAGCATTAATGTTTAAAAAAGCCTCCGCCCACATCCATGTAAAATGTTCTAGTAAGAAAGGCCCAAGGTTATAGTAAGTGTAGTCTTCTGACTGTGCAGTTTGGTACATTTATACCCCTGACCTTCTTCCCTTCTTTCTTCCCCTAAGTGCCATAGAATCATAGAATGATTCAGGTTGGAAAAGATCTTTAAGATCATCGAGTCCAACCATAAAGCTAGCACTGCCAAGTCCACCACTAAACCATGTCCCTAAGTCCCACATCTACATGTCTTTTAAATACTCCCAGGGGAGATGACTCAACCACTTCCCTGGGCAGCCTGTTCCAATGATTCACAACCCTTTCACTGAAGAAATTTTTCCTAATATCCAACCTAAACCTCCCCTGGTGCACTTGAGGCCATTACCTCTTGTCCTATTGCTTGTTACTTGGGAGAAGAGACGACACCCACCTCACTACAACCTCCTCTCAGGTAGTTGTAGAGAGCGATAAGGTCTCCCCTCAGCCTCCATTTTCTCCAGGATAAACCCCAGTTCCCTCAGCTGCTCCTCATAGGACTTGTGCTCTAGATCCCTTACCAGCTTTGTTGCCCTCCTCTGGACACACTCCAGCACCTCAATGTCTTTCTTGTAGTGAGGGGCCCAAAACTGAACCCAGTAATCAAGGTGCGGCCTCACCAGTGCGGAGTACAGGGGCAAGATCACTTCCCTAGTCCTGCTGTCCACCTTAGTTCTGATACAAGCCAGGATGCCATTGTCCTTCTTGGCCACCTGGGCACACTGCTGGCTCATATTCATCTGGCTGTCAACCACCACTCCTGGGTCCTTCTCTCCCAGGCAGCTTTCCAGCCACTCTTTCCCAAGCCTGTAGCATTGCATGGGCTTGGTGTGATCCAAGTGCAGGACCTGGCATTTAACCTTGCTGAATCTGATAAAATTGGCTTTGGCCCATCTATCCAGCCTGTCCATATCCCTCTGTAGAGCCTTTCTACTCTCAAGCAGATCAACACCCACCCCCCTACTTTTGCCTGCAAACTTACTGAGGGTGTACTCAATCCCCTCATCCAGGTCATTGATAAAGATATTAAACAGAACTGGCCCCAATACTGAACCCTGGGGGAACACCACTTGTGTCTAGCCACAAACTGGACATATCTCCATTCACCAGCACTCTTTGGGCTTGGCCATCCAGCCAGTTTTTTACCCAGTGAAAAGTACATCTGTCCAAGCCATGAACAGCCAGTTTCTCCAGGAGAATGCTGTGGGAAATGGTGTGAAAGTCTTTACTAAAGTCTAGGCAGACAACATCCCTTTCCCTCCTCTGCTAAGTGGGTCACCTTGTCATAGAAGGAGATCAGGTTTGTCAAGCAGGAGATCCCTTTCATAAACACATGCTGACTGGGCCTGATCACCTGGTTGTCTTGTATGTGCCGTGTGATGGCACTCAAGATGATCTGCTCCATAACCTTCCCCAGCAGTGAGGTCAGACTGCCAGGCTTGTAGTTCCCAGGTCCTCCTTCTGTCTCTTCTTGTACATGGGCATCACATTTGTTAATCTCCAGTCAACTGGGACCTCCCCAGTTAGCCAGGACTGCTGATAAATTATTGAAAGTGGCTTGATGAGAACTTCTGCCAGTTCCCTCAGTAGCCTTGGGAGGATACCATCTGGCCCCATAGACCCGTGTGTGTCTAAGTGGTGTAGCAGGTTGCTAATCATTTCCTCTTGGATTATGTGGCTTCATTCTGCTCCCTGTCCCTGTCTTCCAGCTGGGGGGGCTGGGTACCCAGAGAACAACCAGCCTTACCTTTAAAGACTGAGGCATTAAGTACCTCAGCCTCTTCCTCATTCTTTGTCACTATGTTCCCCCCCTGCATCCAACAGAGGATGGAGATTCTCCTTAGCCCTCTTTTTATTGCTAATGTATTTACAGAAAAAAATTTTATTGTCTTTTATGGCAATAGCCAGATTAAGTTCTAGCTGG
This sequence comes from Strix aluco, assembly GCF_031877795.1. NCBI lineage: Eukaryota > Metazoa > Chordata > Aves > Strigiformes > Strigidae > Strix > Strix aluco. The sequence goes on along the minus strand of NC_133931.1, from coordinate 66,691,173 downwards.
GCTTTAGCCCTTCTAATTTTCTCCTTGCATAACCTCATGACATCCTTGTAGTCCTCCTGAGTGGCTTGCCCCTTCTTCCAAAGGTCATAAACTCTCCTTTTTTTCCTAAGTTCCGGGCAAAGCTCTCTGTTCAGCCAGGTTGGTCTTCTTCCCCGCCAGCTCATCTTTTGACACATATGGACAGCCTGTTCCTGTTCCTGCTCCTGCTCCTGCTCCTGCTCCTGCTCCTTTAAGACTTTCTTCTTGGAGAATGTCTAGTCTTCCTTCTTTGCCCTTCAGGATGGCCTCCCAAGGGACCTGTCAACCAGGCTCCTAAACAGGCCAAAGTCTGCCCTCCAGAAGTCCAAGGTAGCAGTTCTGCTGACCCCTCTCCTTACTTCTTCAAGAACCAAAAACTATCATTTTGTGATTGCTATGCGCAAGACTGCCTCCCGCCATCACATCACCTTCCCTTCTCTCCTCTTCTCTCTTCACAAAGATGAGTCCTTCTCCCTTCACAAAGAACAGGTCCAGTGGGGCACCTTCCCTAGTTGTCTCCCTCACCAGCTGTGTCAGGAAGTTATCTTCCACACAATCCAGAAACCTCCTGGACTCTTTCCTCTCTGCTGTATTGTATTTCCAGTAGACATCTGCACAAGAACAAGAGCTAGTGATCATGAGACTTCTCCCAGCAACTTATAGAATATTTTGTCTGACACTTCATCCTGGTTGGGTGGTCTATAATAGACTCCCACCATGATATCTGCCTTGTTGTCCTTCCCCCTGATTCTTACCCATAAACACTCGACCCTATCATCACCATCAGTAAGCTCTAGACAGTCAAAACACTCCCTAACATACAGGCTACCCCACCACCTCTCTATCTCTTTCAAGAGTCTCTCTACCAAGAGCACAAGCTTTTTCCCAAATACCCTTAACAGAAGTAAGAGGGACCTTACAACACATAAGCTTTTATTCTTGACTTTATAGTCTGGGAATCACAGAACCATAGAATGGTTTGGGTTGGGAGGGACCTTAAAGATCATCTAGTTCCAACCCCTCTGCCATGGGCAGGAACACCTTTCACTAGATCAGGTTGCTCAAGGCCCCATCCAACTTGGCGTTGGAAAAGGGGGTTTCTGTGATATAATTTAATTGGATTATTTTACATAGCTGCATTAGGTTGAGATTAATCCACTCTAGAAATGCCTCTTTTTCTTTAAAGTTTAGGTGATTGGCATAGGTATGGATGTATGAAGCTAAGAAGGGTGAATCCCGATGTGTTGTTCAGATGGTTCGTGACTGCTTGTTTTGGGGGGTAGGAGCCTGCATGTCTACTGTGTTACTGTGGTGATTGTCTACTAATGCAGAGTGATAGTACAGTATACAGGGACAGTATCCTGTGTTCCAGGTGTCTCAGCTGTCACCAGTAGTGAAACACACTGTGTTTCAAGAGCTGATCTTACTCAGAGACCAGTGTGGTGCCCCACTTCCACTGCTGTTTCTACACAGCTCCCCCTGTGCCTTCCTTGGTTCATTGAAAGGAAAACAGGACTGCAGTTCTGCTTGCACATTAAGAAAATGAAAACGCATCACAGACTATACCAATCCTGGAACAAAGTAAAGCAAACTTCTCTGGATCATTGCTATTTCTATTGCTCCTTTGAGTATACATAACTACAGCAAGAGCAACTGTATAATTTCACCCTTTTTGAAAATGAAGGGAAGGAAAAACTGAAACATGGTTTCACTGAAACATGAAGATTACAAATAACATGAGATGCTTTGTACAACTGTGCAGAGAAAGCAGCTCTTAAAATTACAGTGACAATCCCTGAGTCAGATCCAGTACCTGGGTGATTGTTTTAATTAGAACTGACACATATTTGTTTCTAGATGTTTCAGCAAGTAGGGAAGAATGGAGATCTTGGCAGAAAGTGTATGTATCAGGAGGCACCTGATGCTATTGAGCCTGAAGCAAACCTCCCCCAAACTCTTCAGGATGTCATTGAAATACACAGATGTAATTATTTGAAGTTCCTTAAGGAATTGATGTCGCAGTAATTAGACAACTCATTACATCAAGAAATAAGGAAATAAAACTGACAGAGATAAAAATGAACACACTGATAATTTAGCAGTATGTGAACAAACAGGATCGTAAGAACCAGCTTTCTGAGAGGAGAAGCACCTAGGAGAGAATCATCAGACCTAGGCTCACTTTAATTAGTCCGTCCAAGTTATAGATACAATAAAGAAAAAGAGGTCAAACAGCAAACACTGTTGTTGTCTAGCCTAGCCTTTCACTCAGCAGGTTACTCGCCAGGCCTCCATCCTCTCCAGCCTCTTGTCAAAGCTTGTTCAATAGTATCTCATCCCAAATGAAGGGTAATGTGTGAGACCTCTAGAGCTAGACTTTGTCATGTCCTTCCAGCCAAGCCGACAGAGTATTTCCTATGGCTTCAGATAACTTTGAACCAGGGCTTCAAGTTGCTTACACTGATACCCTACCTTCAGTGAAGATGCCCATGGAGTGTGCCTATTCTACTGTGGAGCTGACTCTACGCATCATCTGTTACTTTTTGAGCTCTGCATATACTACTTGCTGGAACTTCTAGTGCACTGTTTCAGACTTTTCATCCAAAAATTTCCCTGGTTAACATTCTATTATTCATTCTAACACCTGCCATAAGTCAATTATTAAACAAATGTTTTCCTCGGGGAAATCTTGGTGGTAATAACATGAAACAGAGAGGTATTGTTTACGTGTCAGTAAATATTTTGAGAGTTTTGGTGAAACTAAACTTTAAGACACAGCATTCATATTATAGCAGGAAACTTTAATCATGTACACAGTGCTTAACTATTGTCTTTACAGATGATGTGGTGCTGAACAAAGGTTTTGAACAATAGAAATAAATCACCAGTAAATGCTACCTCTTTGAGATTTCTCTGCCCATTAAGAGAAGAAACTGAGTAAAATAATTTCAATGTTCCTCTCAGGACTGTATCTTTGCCTACTTTATTGAACCTCCTACTAACTGTGCAATTTATTTGAATTATTTTCAGATTCACTCTTATAATGCCATCCCTACCTGTCCTTTTGAGTTTGCTATTGCATAACAGTACTCTTCATCTCTGCCCTTTCTGATCACAGGTTTTCACTTTTTCTATCCTTTGCCTGTGAAGAGTTGTCACCAGTTTTGTTGAGGACTCTTGGGTCACTCTACAGCTCTGCAGATGCTAACAGGGCCTGGATAGTTCAGAGGCTTATGGTGCAGAAAGGTATTATAACCGGTCACTAACCTGAAGCCAAACTTACTTGGTCAGAAGTGACCAGAAGTAATTTCTGAAATCTTGGCAGCCATACATAAATGGAAACTAAAGCTAACAAAGTTGGGTTTGTTTATGTTTTTGGGGGGTTTTGTTTGGTGGTGTTTTGTTTTTGTGTTTCTTTCTTTCTTAATAAAGCATGTCCTGTGAAAGATTTCTTGGAAATTTTTCAACAAATCACTCCCTCCCCTCTCAAAGTGCCTTAATTGGAGGGAGGGGTGAGGATTTGTCATACTGATGTTCTTCTTTTTTCTGCCTTTTGCTTTTCCCCACACGAGTCAGGTTCCAGTTTTGGCAGTAAAAATGAAAAAAAAAAAAAAAGCACCGAAGTACAGAGATGGAAAACAGTTTGGGAAACAAGAATAATCCCTAAGGACAGCAGTGACCAGCTGTCCTGGGCAGTAGTTGAACACGGCTCATCTCAAGGTGAGATGAGGTGCTGTGGACTCTTTAATTTGCCTTGCTGGCATCGTACCACCACGCCTGGGCCTGACACAGGCAGAGGTGGAGAACACACACCAGAGGTGTCAGAGGCAGCAAAAACTCCATTATCCCTGAACACTGCCTCTTTGGAAGAAGAAACGCTAATCACCAGCTAGGTGAAGACCCGTTGCCGTTCAGTAGCTGCAGTTTCTGAGGAGCATTTCAGGCTGAACCAGCTCCCCGGTGCTGGGACCTGAGCTCTTCCTCAGAGGTGCGTTGGGGAGGGAGTGTGAGGGAGTTTGCACAGCTGCTGCCGGTTCTGTGAAGGCCTGACCCAGGAGCCAGAAAACTGGTCAATTAGAGGCTTGTCGTTGACTCCAATGGGCTGCAAATGAGCTCTGGAGTGAATAAAGAGTTTCAGTTCCTGGAGCTGCTCATCTGGCACCTTTCACCAGAAAGGGGCCAATTTTATAGTTTTAAGTAAATAAAGTTTAAAGTAAACAAAGCTGTTTTTCACCAAAACTCTGGATTCTTTGTATGTGAAGAAGTGGAAGCTGCTATTGCCTCAGAGGAAAACTGACAGCTAAAAGGAGCAAAAGGAGAGGCTTGTGAATGAAGAAAGCTGTATGACACATTGCAACGCCCCTAAATCATGCAAGGCAGCCTCCTGCAGTAATACCTGAGCTAACTCCAAATCTGAGAAGCATTATAGCCCTGTCAGCATGGCACTCTGCCTGAGCCACATAGCCCATTCCTAATGTAGTTATGCTGCTTCTAGAACACAACCTAGTATCTGTACGGTACTGTACTGTGCTGGTGTGACCAGCTACTGCTCCTTAATGCCCTACAGATACCTAACATCATGTCTTAGTGCATGGTAGCACACATACCTGTCCCAATTTGATGCCATACTTTAAAATTTAAATCTGTGTAAAATCCATATACAGACATTAGATTGACTGGAGAATTCAGCAAATAGTCATTTGAGCAGTTAAACTGATATGTTTTTTTCTTTTGTACTGGCATGAAACGATGCACTAATTTCACTAAATCAGCCTAAATCCACCTTTTGGGTTACCAGTCACACCAAATATACAGCTTAGTTTGAACAGTCACATTCCTGCACTTGTACTGTACAGAGTAGAAAGGCTGATACCTGGATTTCTTTGGGACACTTCTAAAACTCCCGTTGTGATTCCATCTTAAGAAAGGTGTAAAAGGGAGCTATAATTAACCATTTGGAAGTCTGCAATGTTTTCACAAGGAGATAACAATTTCCCCTTGTTCATGTTACAGTATGTTAAGTATTTAGTAAATAGTCTGGAAGGAGGCTCTTTCAAAGATTTTCATTACTTAACACCTACTGTTTTAAGAACTATTCCTAAACTGTTGTAATAGCCAAGCTAAAGGGATTTCAGATATACTGACTTTTTTTCCAATCCCTTCCCCTCACCCCATTCATTCTCCCTTTTCTGGCCAGAAAACCTCAAACCCCAGATTTCCTCCAAAAACACAACTCCAGTAATAATCAGAATGTTGAATTTCTGACAAATGCCATCTGCTGATTTCTTTTTTTTCTCCCCCAAAAGACAAGATTTTGGATACGGCTAGTAAGTACTTTAGCTTCTTCTACTTTGTGATACCAAAATAATCACCATGGCAACTCTTTAAGGGCAGTCTTCCAAACAGATTTATTGTGAATGCAAGAACTCAACAGCACTCTCTAGCAAGAAACAAGACGGCATCTATTGTAGGTTATTTTGGTACAATGTATGAATGATGACTAATAGACATAGGCATGTCTGTCTGAACTTTTTCAGTTATCCCTAATAGTTTAACTTGCCATATTTATAGGTGGTGGAGGATGCAAGGGGGGAGGGAGGGAGAAGCAATCAGTATTAAGCTTACACAGCTTATGTTGTAATTGCCTTTCCTGAATACATTTTGTGCGGCCCCTGATGGCTGTAAGACAAGAATACCAGAGAAACAGCACAAATACTAGAACAATGATGCAGTAGACTAGAAGGAGGTTGAATTTCTTGAGATAACTAATGAAGCTTTCAGCATATCAGTTCTCTCTTTTCCCTCCTTTTTCATTTCTTCTTTTTTAGCAAAACAATGAAACTAAAGGAGATTGCCAAAACTATTATCATACTGGAAAGGAGAAGGGGGGGACAAAAAAAAAAAAAAAAAGGCCTCTTTTGCATGGCTGTAAGGAAGACAGACCAGGACAAATGCTGATTTATTAATCCTAAACAGTCATGCTAGTACTTCCCAGGTAGCTGATTTTTGGCTCAGGTGTTGGTTGGAGTTAGCAGATACAGTTTTTACATAAACCAGAATTTTGGAAAACAGCCAGCATTGCTATGTTATGTAGTTGTGTAAGAGGTTATATATGGTTCTTGCTTTGCATTTGGCAAATGGTTCTTACTTAAACATTCATTTAGCATGATTACTTAAGTGAACCATATAAGGCTCTTCCTTGGAGCTGCAAAATTAACTTGTTACAGTGATGCACTATGCCAAAAGCTAATTTAGGCCCTACTTAGGAATTTATAGCATTTATTTACCATGCCATTTGAATAAGGCAACTTTGCTGACAACTCTTAGCTGGCCACAACTTTTATATCATGCTGCATCTCATGTAACACTCCCAAACATTTATTTTTCTGTTATGCACTGTCACCCCATTCTTCTCAATGCAAAGAAGAGAAGAAACCCTGTACAGAAGCTGAAGCACGCTGAACCCCATGAAAATTGTCCTTTTCTGTGTGAATGAGGGAAGGACTTGGGGAGTTTTGCTTTAATTGTAATGACCATTGAAGGAAATAAGAAGTATCTTTCCCACCCTCACCTCTGATTTGAGAAGATCAGAGACACAAAAGAGGGACTGTTTCTCTCCTTTTTGTCAATTCAGTTAAAAAAGTATGTTAAAAATATTGAAGGATCCCCTGCCTGCAGCATCACACTTGGAGAAAACATCCTGAGGATGTTACTTAATGTATACCTCCGTTCTGCAGCAGGTACTCTTCCTCAGGTATAAGATATCCTACAGGTTTTGTTTGTGGGCTTTCACAGCCTCAACTACATTGCAAATTGTTTATGAAGTGAAACATGAGGTAAAGCAGATATACTGATTCAGTGAAGCAACTTCTGCAATCACCGGAAACTCGTGAGATTTCCTTGAAAGTAGGGAGTGAATAGAGTCAGGGGAAAGCATTGATGTCACTTTCTTTTCAGTTAACTCAGAAGTTGGCTCACTGGCTTATGTTCAGTCAGATGAGTGCATGCAAATCCAGGAGAGCTCCCTCCAGCCAGGTTACTGTACTCCTTATTTGTTTCAGAGAGACTGAGATCAAAATCCGTCCTGTCGTCTCTTTTTACGTCTCATTTTCTGTGCAACCAGCCTTTGTGCAAAAAAGCTCCCTGTGTTGCTCTTTGGTGCTAGCTTCAACTTTCTCCTCAGTCCCAGCTCTTTTTCTCGTTAGCACTGTAACAATTCACAAGTGATCCTTCCTTTGTCCATTTTTTTAAACAAGAAAAATAATGAGGGGAAAAGTTAATTTATGTCTTATTGTAGATACTAATTGCAGAATGCGTCGTCTTTCTTTTCTCCCTTTTCTCCCCTTCGCTGACGCACATGCTCTATAATAAGCTCTGTTACTTGGAGCCTGTAAGCCTCTATAGTAAGCTGAAACTGCTACTATATTTACTCACTTTCCACATTTAGACAAAGGCTATTTTTAACTGGAGTTCTATTTGCGGGGGCTGCCAACGTCACTTAATGTTCACATGCATCTTGGGCATCATATGCTTGTTATTTTTATTTACTGTGCCTGTGCCAGGTCTGCTTTTTTATGGGAAGAAAGAATGAGAATGCTTCTTCAGGCCAGTTCTTGAAAGCTCTTTTGTACAACAGCAGATACACAGATAAGCAAAGAAAAAGAAACTCAGCGGTAGATTTGGCAAACCTGCTTTTTAATGGCTGGCATCTTTTGTCTCGTGGTCTAGTTGCAAAGCTGTGTTCTTAGTCCCACTGCATTTGTTAAAGGTGAAGATGTTTCAAAGGTATGTTAATTATTCTGGTGTCTCCTGGAGGAGCCATGAGTTCTTGCTGTGTGATGAGGGACGCAGGGATCAAGAAATTATGATTCCAGTACTGCTACCAGGTAGTTGAAATAGATGATGTGTAAATAATCAGTGCTTTTCTGATCCTTCTTGTTAATAGGTGCATGCTTTGAAACTTGAATGCAACAGATGTTATTTTCAGATAATTAGTTTGGATTTTCAGTGTAAGAGTCCCCTGAAAATGCTGGAAAATACTGTGCTGCAGCCATAAATCAAGTCTGTAAGTTGGGGCCCATGCACAGCTTTTTCTATATGGGTTTTCCTGCATTGCTCTAGTGAACTCAACTTGACCTAAGGGAATTGCCCTTTGCAGAGGTTAGAAACGCTTCATTCAGCATGCTGACTCAGGACGCCTGATACTTTGATACTGCCATCATCATATGCCCAGGATTTTGAGATAACCACATGCTTTTGTAGGGAATAGGTTATTCTCTGCACGCATAGCAACATCTTTATTTGCACCGAAGAATGAATTCCTAGAAAGGAGTGAAGTTAGGGAGCAATCATTTAATGCTTTGCCGTCAGCATGCTTAACCAGAAAGTTTTAGCAGGAAGCTAAGTTAAGGAAGAAAGCTGAAATGGAACCTCCTAGAAGCGGATTTTAAGTTTGAAATGTTTTGGAAAGCTTACAGTGTTTTTTTTTAATCTTTCTCTGTACTTCCTACTCTTAACGCTAATTCCCTTTTCAGACTGATTTCAACATGAGACTGAATAAGCTTCACACAAGTCAAGATTTCGGTATGCTGATCACAACAGAATCAAATCTTTTACATTCTCCTGTTACTAATTTTTCCAGTGCTGTTTCTTTCCCCACTACAGTGAATGTTTTCATTTTCTTAAAAACCCCCACTTCTGGTTGTCTGTAGAGCTAGGTCTGGGTTTTAAAATCAACCCTGCTGTTTTCACATATGTGCTTCCACAGCTGGGCAGTGAAATCTCCACCAAGTCATGGACAGGTGTTGGGTCAGTGAGAACTGTACATGTTTAATGCTCTATAGGTTAATCCATTTAGTTAGGTGACTAAACATGAATGAATCTACATACCTCTCTTTAGATGCTTTTATTTAAAAACATGTCATCCTGGTAATATTACCCTATGTGGGATTCTTTCCATGGGAAATCATGTTTCTACCACTAGCTGATGCGTATTTTTTGATGGTTTAGAAAATACAAACTGAAACTAAAAGCTAGGGAAAGGGAAGCATGTCTGAAAAAAACCCATAAGTGTGTACCTTTGATTATAAACTGTAAAAAACCTGTCTTTTCCAGTCCCCCTTGGTTCCTGCTAGGTCTTAGATTTACCATTACAGAATAAAATGCATTCAGGACCTAAGGGTCACCCCAGGCCAGCACAGTGTGTAGTATCTGTGTGACTCTCTTGCTCTGGGCATGGTTCATGCTGGTGGGGCACAGTAGCAAGGCTAACTACTGATGTTACTTATCAGGCTGAGGAATCACAATTTCATCTTTTTGTTATAATTTCTGGTGCTTTGATAGGAATGTAACTGCAAACATTCTGTCCTGTGTGTAATGTCTCTGATATCCACTGCCACATGACAGCTAAAATTGTACAAGAAAGAACATATCTAAACATCTTTTTGGAGGCAGAACCCGTTTTCCCTTTGTCATGCCACAAGCATGTGATATGCACATGGCTCACCAGTGACACACAGCCAATAGCCATACGTATCAGGAGCAGAGGTGAGCTCATCTATATTTTGAAGGTAAATCTGCCAGTTACCTTATACCAATAAGGAATGAATATATCAGAATTATGGCTCATTACCAGAGCCATTTTCTGTTTGCTGTCACAAGTTACAAGTAGCAATAACTGTGCTTCAGCTGCACTGGCATAATTTTCAGCCATTTCCTACAAAGGTACTTTCTCCAAAGTTTTTACTGCAGTGTCCAGGCAAATTTTTGTAGTGTATGCAAAGATATGTTTATGTATGCAAGATATGTAGTGTATGCAAAGATATGTTTATGTATGTTTATGTTCTTTTGCTGTCAGTTCTCGACAAGGGGAAGGGTGGCCATGATGGAGTCTGTAGTGTTCAGGAAGTTTCAGTAACATCCTCTCACTGCTCTGATACCATTTTCTCTCTCTCTCTCCAGCAAACAGCAGCAAACACAAACTTTGTAATTATAGTAGTACTAGACTTACTCTGTGGTCATAAATGGCAGGCAGGTTACTAAAAGATAAAATAGACTCATAAGAGAGCCCATGCAGCCTGCTGCCAATATATCTGATTTCCTACAGTATCAAATATTTGCACTAGACTGTGGCAGGAGGAGACTTACCAAAGGCAAAGAGAAACTTTTTAATCTGAAGAGCTACTGTGGAGGGGAGGAAAAGGGTTAAGTATTACAAAAGTTTAAGCTGACAGCTAGCCCTTGTGCTCTGCTGCTTTGCAGAGGTTTCCCTTTGATGGAAAGTATTTCAGTGACACAAGACGGTAGCAGCTGAGGTAGTATGCTTCTGCTGCAGAAACCTTGTGCTTGCCAGTGAAAATCAATGAGTGAGACAGTTCTGAGAACAGCAGTGGCCAGTTTCTGTCCCTCCTCATGCACTGCTTGTGTGCGAGAGCGTGCTGTAGGAGTGGTGGAGGGGATTGCATTAGGAAATGCATGAAATCAGGACAAATTGGAATTATTTGCCTGTTGCTACGAAGAAGAGCCTTTCTGAGCCATGATGAGCAATCCCAGACATTGCTATGTTACTCATTATGGAGAGGAGCACCAGGAAAATGCACATGGAACACTGCAATCAAACTTGAGCCTTCTGAGTAGTTGTTGTACTGCCTTTCCCATTGATTCTTGAATGCACTAAATCTATATGTGAGTATATTGTGGCTTAATGCCTGAGTTGTCAGAAGACGATACTCAAAACCTGTAGCACCAGTTTCATGTGACCGATCAAACTTGTCACCTTGTCAACATCCTTTGTTCTAAAAAGAGTTTCATGTTAACTCTTAATATGAAATGATTTCTACAATAGTTTGTACTGTTCAAAATGTTCATTATGGCTGACCAGAGCACACTGAGGCCCAGAGCCCCAAAACTGAGACATAGACCTGGATGCAGACAAATGCTAACTACCTTTTGTAAGTTGTAAGCCTGTGCTGTTTGAGCAGTGTGAGGAACGTTGCTGGCAGTACAAGTATATGCACACAGACAATTCACCCTTGGTGCTCTGGTATATCTGGATACACAGAGGATTTAGCATGGTGTGTGGGAGACGAGAGGCTTTTTTCCCCCCAAATAATCTCTTGTTAACTAAAAAGAAATCAATAAATTAACCTCTTTTGATCCAAAAAGAGGAGATGAAATTATTTGTAGACACACCGACAGACTGGAAATTTTTGGTAGATACATCTACATTCACTAAAATTCCTGGAACTTTTGAAAATGGTAGAACCAGCTTTTCTTTTTCTATTGAATTCCAATGTTTGGTGGCTTTGAGGAAGCATTGCAGTCCAGACATGTGAATTCAGAAGCCATTTTACTCAGAGAGAATAAGCAGTGCTTTTTCAGTTGTTGCTGCACCATATTACTCGTGGCAACACTTGCAGGAGACACAACAGGGGAAAATCATTATTTTTAAAAAGACATCCTCACATTATTCTGCATACTCTGTTCCAGAGGTTTTAGAGATGGTTTTTAAGTATAGATGGCTTTATTTAAAATAGATACAGATTTCACATATGACAAAAATGAAAGCATTTTAGGCTTGAGGTTAGCATGTTCTAAAGAAAGAGACTATTTGTACTATTTGGATTTGGACCTAGTTTGGAATATGCATGAATATTTGGATCTAGGCTTACAGGCAGGGTAAGGCAGCATGAGCTGCCTGGAAGGAAGTTGTGAATCAGGCCCTTCGTTTCCAGGCATTTCCAGGCATTGCTTTTCTTCAGAGAGAGAGAGAGCAAGTTGGCATTCAGCCCTCAGTCTTCATTCAAACCAAATTCCAGTTGCAATATTGCCAACTCTAAGTGTTAAAAATCAGGAGATTAAAAAAAATAAATAAATGTTGTGTATTTCTGTTTGCCGTCTGGTGTTTGAGACTTAATATGGGTTATGTTTTCAGGCTTTTCTCTGCAACCAGAAGAGATAGAAACCCTGGGGGTAAGAGGTTGAGGGCAGAATGAGATTCTAACAAAGCATTTGATTCCAAAAGCAGCACTTGAATTGAAATCCCAAATATTAGGAGATCCACACTAAAAAATCCCATGAGTCAGAACACATTAGCATATAAGCTTGTGGGAATTTTGTTGAATAAGAATTGTGTAGGGACTCCAAGAATATTTTTGTTATATTCCACATTACTGAACATGCTCTCAATAACAGTTAGAAAATTCATTTTCAAGAATTAGAAGCTTCACAAAAAGCCTTTATTCTCTGAGCTGGCTTTTATAGAGACTTGTCAGCAAATATACTAGATTTCCATGTCCCTGATATATGGGGTTCTCTGGATGCTATGTGTCTGTCCCCCGGAATAGGCTATAGCATAGGAACAAGCAAGGATAAATGAGGACATTTGTTATAGCCTGTGAATCCATCCAGCCCAAATCTCCCGATACATAAACAACACCAGATCCAAAGATCTTGTCACATCTGCTTCGTACACCAAACAGCTGGGTGCACAGATGCTTTGGTCTACTAGAGCATCTTAGGCTGAGTGCATTCTTCTGTATGCTTAGTTATTTGTTTTAATTGGTTTTGATGATTTGACTGAAATCGCTTCTGATGTTGCTGGAATACAGGTACTTTTGTGGCAGACTGTGACAGCTGCCAGGAGCACATGAGAGGTGACAACAGTAACCTAAAACTTCTGGGTGAGAGTTCACCGCGAGCAGGCCCTGAATTTAAGGACACTGACTTCAGAAGCAGAACTGCTGCTCTCTGAGCTAGAAAAGACACTTCTTCACATGTAACGTGGCCCTGCAACCAGAAAACAGTGGAAAACCACACTTACAAACACACAAACAGCTTCTGGGAAAGAAAGTGAAAGTTAAACAGCTAAAGAACATATCTCTCTGGATAAATTATGTATAGATCATACACATGCATATATATACACAATTACATACATATATATTTATCATGAATGACAGGGCATCTTGTTGATTTCTCCCTGCCCTTCTTCCTTTAACCTATTCTGTCTGACTTCATATCATCATATCATATCATATCATATCATATCATATCATATCATATCATATCATATCAATCATATCATATCAATCATATCATAATTTACTTTCAAAGCTGTTCAAAGGCAGGATCAGGTGTCTCTCAGCCACGTGGTTAAACAGCTAGCATGCCTATGAGGACTGCAAATAATAGATCGCATTTTTTCTGAAAGGAGATACGCTCAGCAGCTCAGTGATTCCCCATGCTACTCAATCTTTCCATGATCCATTTTGAACTCACAGGGAAGAGCCCTCTTGCAAACGGCACCTTCCTGAGCACCTGGTGTGTGTGCCAGTGCTCTCAGTGGAAGTATTGATCCAGTCCAATATTCCTCAACTAACAAAAGCAGAAACAATCACAGACCAAGATGGTCTGGCTTCTGGCCAACTTTAATTAATTAAGTTCTACCAAGCATCACACATTTACCTCTAAAAAAACTTCTCTTCATATTAAATTAAAATCTTCTGGGGAAATGAATCACCAAATCCTTGCCAGAATCTAATCCCAGTTTCTCACAGTGCAGGACAATACCCTCTAACTGCCATTTCAACCTCAGGCTGCTTCCACACGGTGCTGAGCTCTGCAGCCTGCACCGTCTGCACCGATGTCCCTCATAGACCGCTTCTCGATGGCCTTCCCTTTGGGCCATCTGTATGCAGACTGCCTGTTGCACGCAGCTTGAGAGTCCAGGGGCTTCCCTGACTCTGCCCACTCCCTCCACCTCGTCTTTGTTCTCTGCATCCCTCGTAAAGCTTCATCCTTGAGGACGTACCACATAAGTCCTCTTTGCTGTAAGCAGCTATACAGAAATGACCCAGCTGGCACAGACCCTTGCAAGCTTTCTTGTAAGCTCCAGAAACATTGCACCTTTGACATATTTATTTTAAAATCTATAAAACAAAGAGGAAGGGGGTAATGCCAGAAGGGGAGGAATTTTCCCTAACTGGTTGATCAGTGAAAGTGCTTTGTGTCTATCATTAGTAATCAGGCAAGAGGGAATCCTGTCCTCAGTGTCACCAGCAGGACGTTGGCTCACCTCTAGTCATTCTAGATGCACCATGACATTTGCTAAGTCAGACTTCTCTCTTATGTCTCTGAGCACTTTCCACGAGGCACCAGATTACTCACTTCTGTCTCTTGGGAATGCCTCTCTGTCATCTATCCTGTGCTACAGTGATACTGCGTCACGAGTCACTTAAGATTAATTACAATTGCTCCACGTTTACTGAACCTTGGAGAATCAGATATTGCTCCTCCTCTCCATGCCTTGCTGTGATAGGGAATTCACACCTTCTGAGTCTAGCACAGCTACCCAATAATTTTTGAAGTTACCTGCAGTTCTTTATAAACTTTGAGATCTTTGTAACTAAATTTTACTTTGACTAAATTTTTCATTAAACTTCTTTTTCCTGGTCTCTGACACAAACCATGGGAAAAAAATCTGTCTTGTTTCATTCAGTGCCAGAACTTGCACAAGTCAGATGAGCATGATGTTGTCCCTTGATGCAAATGGCTGAAAACTACATTCAGCACTGCCTGTATAATGGGGCTTTTTAAACATCAGACAGTGCAACCACTTAATTATTGAGCTCACCATATTACAGGAGCTTATACTATACACCAAATTAGAAAGGTTGATAAACATTTTTGCCTCAGGTAAATAATTTGCAACAAGAAATGTATTCCATGAATGTTGTTTCTTTTCTGCTCAAGGAATCTCTCTGGGAATGTTGCTGTTTCCTGGAGATGGTTGTAATAAAAGCTAAAATTAACAAAATAGGCGTTACTATAGGCACTGCAAATAATCTTCTAGGAAATGAATTTAAAAACCTCAGTCTATGCATATTTGTGCATGTAAGATCATAGTTTGATTTCCTCCCATTGCTCAGGGTAGTTAACCTCCATCACCTGAATAATCATGCAAATCAAACAGGAGCCTTGCAAGAATGCTAGTAAAGTGTCTTGAATCTGTTCAGACACTGTAGGCTTTTTCTTTATCCTTTGAAAGGCTGTATTTTGTGAGGCTGGGATTGTGTTAAATGGCAAAATTTCTACTTCACAGGGGTTTGAGTGCCAAATAAAGGTAATGCACAAGTATGAATGTTTGCTATTTCCCACTGTGGAAAGAAGATGACTACATTTGCAGTGCTGGAGGTTCAGATGGGAATGGCAGAGAACGTATGGTTGATATTATATATTATCATTTTGTGTCAAGGATTTGGAATGCCATTTCATGGGTGATGGGGTGGGCAGGAGGGTGAAGATAGAAGAGTGTTAATAAACAACCTTATTGCTTCCTACTCCTCGTAATTTGTTTGCTTTTTTTACAGAAGAAATCCTCTTCGTACCTTATGTCAATCATAGCTGAGAATATGAACTATTTTTCATGTGAATAAATGAATGTGAATGTATGTGAATAAAGTAACATGCCATTTCCTATCTGGAAATTATGCATACAGTTCATATGGTGAAAATCCATTTTCTCTTTAAGCCCACACTGGTGTTTCAAATGCTGATGTTCTTGTAGAAATGAGGAAAAAAATTGCTAGTTGGAGTCAGCTTAAAGGAAAACAGTCAAGATTTGCAAGACCATCATTTGGATTGAGCAAAGTCCTTTTCCTTTTTCCTCCTTAGTTGTATTCAAACAGCCTGTCAGTTTTTAGCCTTCTTTCGAAAGTAACAGTCAACAGTCGTAGCTCTGCCATGCCCAGGGACCAGCAGCTCTGTGCCGTCTGTTGGCCGGGACAGAAACAAACCTGGGGCTGGTATAAGTGTGAAAATTCTCAGTAGGGAAGCAGCTGTGTTTTGATCCTCCCAGAGCATCTTGGAAACTAGCAAGGGGAATGATAATTATGAAGATGATATTATAATATTCACATTTAAATATATAGGTTTTATAGTTGCTCCCTCTTCAAAATGCGTTTGCTTAGGCACAGAAGGTCGCGTGTGTAGTAGCTGCATATGCTTTGCCCCGTGCCATAGCATATACGTGAATCACATGGATTGTACGTGAACACAGCTGTGACGAAATAAAGGTCCAGAATAGGGTTTGGGGAAAAGTTTGTTTCCCCATTCCTTGGTAAGTGCCACACTCATACCAAAATTCAGTCAGTACCTACCGTTTCTGATGCTGTGGAGCACCTTGGAGCCTGCTTACTACATGGAGGATTGTTCTGAACATAGCTGCAAAACCCAACATATTTGCAAATGGTAGGAACCTATCCTATCCCTGCAGATAATGTTGCATTGGGATAATTGGGTTACGCTTAGTAAGAAGGGAAACTGCACTGATTGCCAGCAAGGGGACAGAGGACATTTTGTAGGCACCATAGATTACTGAATCAGATTTTAGATACCCATTTTATTTTATAAAGATTTGGGGCCTAGCCCACCTATTCAGAAAGACAGTGAAGTTCACAGTTGCCTGTTGAAATACATGAACTAAAAGCATGCATACAAGTTGCAATTCATATGTCTATAAACAACACATATCATGTGGACAATACTTTCACAGACCACGAGTAAATGTATGGTAGGGTCTACCTTGGAGAGGGTAGGGAATAAGGGTGAACAAGAAGGGCTGATGCACTCAGCTTTAGTAACTCCTAAGAAAACATTTTGTACCATATTGCTCAATGGATCTATGGCTACTTACAGAAGTAGATCCGCCCCAGTTTTCTCTCAGCTTGATTTTCCATGGGGTTTTTTTTCCCTCCTGATTTTACAGTATGTAAGTTTTTGGTGCTTGAGTTTTTACACCTCTTGTGTGCACACGGAGCATTAACACAATGCTCCTAGATTTGTCTGACTTTAAAAGTTTGTGTTGCCATTAAGCTATTTTCCTTTCCTTTTGTGAGAGACGGACAATTAAAAACATTCCCACTATTTGTAAATTCTCCTTGTGAGGAACACAGCAGATTGCCTGGATCTTCTGCTTGTTGTTCTGGCTTCAGTTTCAGAACTGAATGCACTCCTTCTGCTCCGTCTGTTTGAGTTTTGACAATGCAAAGGATGAAGCTGGAGGAAGTCCCATATATAAGCGAGGTCTATGCTTCTGCTTTATCTCATTTTTAATTGAATTTCAATTGGATTCTGCTCGCTTTTATGTAATTTGGTGCAGGAAGATACAGAGTTTTTGTAGTACACTTTCTGCAACTACAAGTTCTCTCAAGTCACGAAATTATAACATATAATGGGCATTATATTTAAGCACAGCTGATGTTTTCAACTAGTATTCTTTTCCTGCAAAATAAGTTATTTTGCACACATTCAGTTGCTAAAACGTATATAGGAGTAGCTAAAAACTTCACTATTGAATGCATTAGCATACATTTTTCCTCTTAATTAACTGTATGTTGATTATTCATCAAGCAGAAAACAAACTAGTGCATTTCCTTCAGCTGATTATGCAGTGTGCTTTTGTAATATGCCTCTTTTTATTGGACAAAGGAACAAATCCTCACGTGGTTGATGTATGTAGGTGTTTCCCTTCCCGGGAAGGGAAACTGCAATGTCTCACTGAATGCCTTTTCTTTAAATTGGATTTTCTTTACAAACTTCTCTCTTGACACTATCTTCTCAGCCTGGCTTTGTCTTGTAGGTTAAAATTCAGCATTCTTGAGGGCCATTTTATTTTGCAAGAGTACCATGCTGATAAAGCCAGCACTGCAGTAAGTTCTTTTATCCTCAAAAATCATTCCTGTAAGCAAACCTATCAACATAGACGTGCTAACTTGCCTATGTGGTGTCTTTATGACATTTTATACAGATGAATTTACAAAATCTGGGACTCTGTAATGAGTCTTCTAGTTATTAATTAAATATTAATAGCATTCTTTTGTAGCTTCATCTGTGTAAAGTACTTTTTGTAAAATATTCTGCAGTGTATTGCAGATGAAGTGAGGAACACAAACGATCAGACTGAAGTATGAGTTTAAGTTTGCTTGTATAGCCCAGTTACACATTTCTGTTTGTGTTATGAAACCAACAAACTTTTATTAGCAAACAACTTTAATTGCTAAAAGTTGGTTCAAAGAACATATGTCATTATACACTCTTTTTATAAACAAAACAGGCAAATGTAGAAAACTTTATAAGCTCGTCTTGCAACTTCTTTAAGTGTAGAGTTTAGCAGTTTGCAGGATTGAATAAAAGAAATTAAAACTCAATTAGAGCACAGCATTACAAGATCATTAGAAATGAAGCTGTATTGTGTTAACAGAAAAATTCTGCTTCTTTAGGGTGTTGTAACAGAGGGCACTCCATGCCTGCTGCTGGGGCTGGGTGGACTACGTGGGTGGACCTGTGAGTGAGAAGACAGCTGTCTGCCTGGGCAGTTGAGAATGTTTGCTCTGCTGGAAACACGTAAGCCTAAAATTTGTGACATGCAGTGTAAATTCACACCAAATAATTAATTCATACCATTTATAAGAAACACTCATAAACAGCCCTGCAAAAATTCTGCTACCAAGCCATGTCAGCTTATCAAATTAAGACCAAAAATGCTGATCTGGTCAAAAACTAGCAGTGAAAGAAAAGAAAGTTCACTGTACAAGCTTGGATTCAAGCAGTAGAAGGGGAAGGATCCATGTCCCCTAGTCTGAGCCATGGAAAATCAGATATCTGGTCTGAACCAGAATCTGAACCAGTAAATGGCAAGTGAGAGAAGGTCACATCTAGAACACATCCCCAACCCTGGGGGAAGTGGTCCACATGAGATGGGCCACCCCACAGCACTGCTGCTGGGTCCTTGGCAGCTGCAGAGGAGGCCCAGGCTGCTGGCTTTGGTGAAATGCTGAGATTTCCCATGGCTAACCTGGAGGGAGATTCACCTGTCCTTGGACCCGAAAGTGCCATGCTGACTCTCTTTTCTGGAGGTAGTTTATTACGTTGTAAATCTTCAATTTTGGATCTTGGACATCCTGAGGAAGGATATACATTGTCAGTGAGGGTTTTTTGTATATTTGTGTTTTAGTCTGTTGTCATCTGTGTTTTAGGTAGAAAATTTTGTACACAGGACACGTGCTGTCTATGCCAGTCACAGCTCTGGGCAGTTTTCTGCCTTCGGGCCCAGCTTATGTCCCTGCACCAGTTTCTAAACAGTTGCATTATGCAACCAAAAGGGAGACTGTGCCAAGCCTTTTGGCATAGTCCTGATGACAAAGTCCTCCTTTCCCAGGACAGAGAAGGACAGGGCTGGGCTACAATGGCCCATTCAGCCTCTCTGCTGCACGAGGCTTCACAGCAATGTTGTCTGCACGAGAAGGATCAGCAAGAATGGCTTATCTCCCCACGGATCCCAGCCCGCCGTGCATTTTAGGGTGGACAGATGGAAGCCCCATTGGCTCTAGCTGTGGAGGGAGTGCAGATTAATTGCTATCTGACTGTCGCAGAATGGTACCAATTTCACTTGCCTGGGAAGCAGTGCCTGTTCCAAGGCAAAGGAAGAATAATATTTGCCTGATGCTATTACTTCTCTTGTTCTCCTGCCTGCAAGAGGAAGAAAGAGGCACGGTACTGCATGGAAGTCTGTTTCTCCGCTGAGGAGAAATAAAAGCACCTCGTCCTGCAGGCACATAATTTTGTTAGTCTGCTTTGCCAATTACCTGTTTTTAAAGCACTTTAAATTAGATTCAACTTAATTCTGTTTCACTTTCAGGTCATAACATTGTTTAGAAACATTATGGAAACACAGACACAATAAAAGTTCTCTGCGGTTAAAAAAAAAAGAGGGTTGATGTTTCCATCTTTGCTGCTCACTGCTGGCCCCTTTGCTTGGCTTCAGAGGAAACCCAGCACATTGATCCCGAGTACCTCTTAACACATCTGCCCCTCGTGCCCGCTCTGTGACTCCACAAGGTGGATGCTGTTGTCGGCACCTTATGGGACCCACTTAGGTGACAGCAAAGGAGACCTCCGAGTCCTATCTCGAAATGGTGATGAGACTTCAGTAAACATGAAGAGAAAAAGCGTATGAGGCAAGAAGGGAGGTTTGTGCCTCTCACTGTTGTAGTGCTCGCCAAGCAGTGATAACAGCAGGTCTCAGCTGGGATGTGCCAGAGGAAGGTACATGTTGTTTGTACTGTCTCCAAGGGATAGCTACCGATATGACAGTGACCAGTTACATCTGGCAGATGGGGTCCTGCAGTGAGAGCGATGCTGTTCTGCTGTGCAGAATAGATATGAGACATAGTGCTAGCAGCAGAGCAGAGAGACAAAAGACCCAGTTGTGTTAATTTCCCCACCTCTGAGACCTCCCAGGTCAGCATCTATTGAAAACTGTGTTGCTTATTATTCTGGCTCCCAGTCTTCTTTACTGACTGTCTTGAAGACATTGCATTGCAACAGTAAAATAATGTTTGCATGTTGCAGGATAAAATTTGGAACACAGTTCTTCAGACAAGCCCTAGTATTTTTTCAGAGCTTAGACAAAAGCTTGGGAGCATCTTTGTCTGTTTAAATTGATGGATGCGTGCAATTACTCCATTGAAACTTATCCCAATATAAATGCAGTTATACCAATATAGAACTGGTGTAAAACCAGAATCAGGTCCCAAATAATTGTCTGAGTCTTGAAATTGTTACACATGGGTATGTAAGCCACACTGGTTTATTTTTACCATTATCTAATGCAATAAAGTATTTCTTTGAATTTTTCTCCTTGTAGAGGCATGTAATGTGCTTTAGTGAAGTTAATCATGTGCAGCCTCAGGTGACTACTGCTTGTATTTCTAGTTTATTTTCTAGCCTTCTTTTCATTCTCCCTTATTAATAGATGTGCTGAGGTTTCAGAGGAAGCTTAACTTTCTAGAAGCCATTTCTCTTCAACTAGCTGTGACACATGCCCACCTGATGGATGTACGGTACTCACTTTCTCTGCAGACGAGTATCTGATTTCATTGGGAGTCCTCACTGACTCTAATATTGCTGAGACAGCTGCTCATCTTTCTTTTTTTTTTTTTTCCCCAGCGAGGAAGCACCATGTACTCACTCTAATTACAAATCCTGTGATCTGGCCATTCTTCAGCTTTTGTGGCCTGCCTGTAACTCTCCCTATTGAGGCTTTAAAGATGATCTGGATGTGGAACACCTGATCCCCCCAAAATACTCCATTTCATTTATTGCTTAGTTTTACATTGATCTCACTTTGGTGTCTTTACTGGGAGCAGAGGGGTAAGAAATGAAAAGGTTATTTGTCTATTTCTATTTTGATTTTAGAGAAAGGGGACTGAGAAAACAAAACTCTAACTCCCTGACCATCATTCTGTGTGTGAGGATGCAGTACCCCATATATACTTTGTGACTGGTCCTAAGAGCTTTGCAGAGCCTCCTCATTTTTGGTGGGGGGACGAATTCACTGGTTTTGATTCACAGAGTCTGAGTTTGATAGCTACTGATGGCTGTGGCCCACAATGACTGCTGTAAATGGTGCTTATGGGCACCATGTTAAGGATGAACATACAGAAACAATTAGTGATTTTCTAAGCAGTTACTCTTTGATGACTACCTAATTAAAATTCTTAAATAAATCGGTGGCAAATATCATTGGAAAGTCCATCCCAGCTAGATTTAGATTATTAAAATAGTTATAAAGATTGATACAGGTCTTCAGAGAAGCCCCACTGAACCAGGTAATGTGTTCAACCAGCAGTCTCCCATGCTGTGGGGCTGGGTGTACTATCCTACACAACTGCACAGGGCACCTGCCTCCTTAGCTCAGCCTTTGCAAGATCCTTAACTAATATTATAAAATATTTGAGCTTCAAGAAACATTGTCTTTGTGAGTTACCATGTTCTAATCAACACATTTGATTTGAAGGGGAAAGGGATAAAATCAGACTTGCTAGAGATAAGCCAGGAGGTGGCACGCCAATCTCTGTGGGATGGTATGCTAGGGATGACCTTCAGTCTGCCATCTCAGTGGAGGTAAGGGATGGAAATCAACATGGCAGCAAAGACACAAGTGTTATTGGTATGTTCGAAACCAGAGAAGTGCCTGAGAATGGTTATGTAGGAATTAAGGCTTCTGCCCCAAAAAAGGTGGCGGGATCAATAGCCCAACTGAAGTGCATCTACACCAATGCACACAGTATGGGCAACAAACAGGAGGACCTGGAAGCCATTGTGCAGCAGGAAAACTGTGATATAGTTGCCATCATGGAAACATGGTGGGATGACTAGCACCACTGGAGTGCTGCAAATGATGGCTATAAACTCTTCAGACAGGAGAGACAAGGAAGGAGAAGCAGCCGGGTAGCCCTGTATTTTAGGAAGAGTTTTGATCATCTACAGCTTACTGATGGTGACGATAGGCTTGAGTGTTTATGGGGAAGAGTCAGGGGGAAGGACAACAAAGCAGATATCATGGTGGGAGTCTGTTATAGATCACCCAACCAGGATGAAGTGGCAGACAAAATATTCTGTAAGCAGCTGGGAGAAGCCTCACAATCACTAGCCCTTTTTCTTGTGAGGGACTTCAACTCACCACATGTCTACTGGAAATACAATACAGTGAAGAGGAAAGAGTCCAGGAGGTTTCTGGAGTGTGTGGAAGATAACTTCCTGACACAGCTGGTGAGGGAGACAACTAGGGAAGGCACCCTGTTGTTTGTGAAGAGAGAAGGACTTGTGGGTCATGTGACAGTTGGAGACTGTCCTGGGCATAGTGATCACAGAATGACAGTCTGTAAACATTTGGAAGATGTTGGTGTGGAATTAATAGATCTTTTAAGTTACACCTTTAGTAAATGATTTCTCTGTAACTCAGGGATTTCTCTGTAAGTCCACAAAGGTCTTGTCAAGTCAGTTCATATGGTCAGTATTCACTGATATGGTTTTGTCCAATATGGTTTGTGTTCACCTTACAAGATGATGGCATTTCTTACAATACCTTTCGGCCATATAGAAGCCAAAGCCCTTGATAAACAGTATCCTCTTTCATGCTCTTACCTTGTTTTCATGCCTCTGAAATTTGAAGTAATTTCTTTGTTGAAACAAGTATATAGCAGAGACTATTCAGAAGTTCTTTGGCTGGCCTCCTCCATAGCTCTGTGTTTACTTATAGCCCAACACAGTGTGAACTTGGGGGTGTTGTGCTGATTTGTATCTTCTGAGTATTATTTCTATAAGTGTTTCTTTTCCAGGAGATAGTGCTGACTGCCCACCTGAGAATGTGAAGAAAACCACAGTCCAAAGAAAAGATCTACTCAATTAGCTAAAAGCATCCCTGTTTTTCTTTTTTAAATTACATTGTTTACCATAGAGCCTATATTGACATATTTTTTTTAAATGTCAGTCATGTGGCTGAACAGTTTGAAAGATGCATTAAAAAAAAAACAAAACAAAAGGGTTTTGTCCCTTTTATTTTGGATGACCTCCAAGCCCCCTAAATCAGACTGTGGCCTTGGCTGCTGTCATTTCACACCCTTTGTCTGTTGTTGCTGTAGAGTACTGGTAAAATTCTATTCCTTTCTAACTGATAAAAGCTTTTAATATGTTTATGTCTGGGAAAGTTACTGTTTGATCCAGAAGATTCCAGAACTGTCCTATTTGTCTAAGACTTGAAAATAGCCTTATGAAGATGTTATACTCTTTGACCCCTAGGTGTTAAGCACGAATGAGACCCAGAGACATAGTTGTAGTTACTCCCTTAGTCTTATTAAAGGAGATTGTGTAATATAAATGAGCAAAAATCAAACGACTGAGTGAAATCCTCATCTCACTGAAGTCTATAGCAAAACTTCTATAGAATAGCAGAACTGCTTTCTTTATTTTGGACCTGGATCTTTATTTTGCTGCTTTTGAGTTACAGGGAAGCTTCTTGCATTGCCATCACTGTAGCAAAAGCAAGTACTGTGTCAACAAAAGTGATGTCTTTGAATGGTGGGTGACATGATTACTATTTCTACCTCATTATATGAAGCTCATTTTGAGTTTGCAAAGCATTCCACAATTCTCAGTTAAATCACACCATAAGGGAAATGTCAATATACACATGCTAATTGTGCATATACTTCCACAGTGAGCATAATAGTTCATCCAGAAAACTAGAGAGAGATGCAGCACAGCACAAGAAGTGTCTTCTAAGACTAGGATAAATGGGGGTTGTAAACTGGCATGTATTAATGTTCCCCATTATTGTTTTTAATGTCTTTGTATCTGAACTTAAAAGCACTACAAAAACCTGCTAAGTTTTCATTTGCACTTTGCTGCTCTCTGGTAGCATAACAAGAAAGACAAAAGGGGAGCATTTGAGAATACTCCCAGATGTTCAGCTTGCTAAGCCACTGCACATGTGCTGGCTGTATTTGGTATTTTTAGATTTCTCTGAGATCCAAACCACTATCAAACCCCAACAGCTTTTTCTCTCTGAATCTTCAATACATGTTGTGTGGCACTCGTTAGTATTGTACGATGCCAAAGCAGGGGCTGAATAATCAGATACCCTGGCACTTTGATACATTTTCTGAAACTACAGGAAAAAAAAATTGGGCTTAGGAATTCATTCTTTAGTTCCTCTGGTAAAATCCTTAACCAGTAATATTCTCCCTAATCTGTTATGGGATTAAAAGGAAGAAAAAAACCCTCTTAACCACATTCTTATTCCTTGTACACCATACACAAATTTTTTCACTCCTCCTGCCCTGATTCCTCAACATTTCCCCCTCCCTCCTGCCCCCATCTCCTCTCATGTAAGATATAAAAAAATTATAGTGTTTCTCCTGGGCACCACGAGGTTGAGCTGGAAAGCCTGTATACAGCACATTCAAAGATGACACCTGTGTCCTATTTAGAGCAGGTTCTGAATTTCAGCAGATACTGCTGTTTCTCCATAAATGCACTAATACAAATTGTTGAGGACTCTGCATCTCCTTTCATATTAATCTTTCCCCATGATCTCATCCTGCCCTTTCCTCCTTCCCAGGACTATCCATCAGGCTTTTCTTTTTGTCTGACTGTGACACAACATCTAACCGTTTCCTTCCACCTCAACAGCTTATCTTCGGTATTAAGCACATGGTGATGCTTTTTTCCTACGCTGCTCACTGCGAGCATTAAATGGCTGATTGGATCACCTTGTTATATCGCTAGTAAACGTACAGTGCCTCTGAGAGAACAGTTACAGCTTCAGGGAGTCTGCAGTAACGTAGTCGAAATGCAAACTGACAACTGGGAGCTTTAGCAAGGAGAGGTTCCTCCCTGCTGCGCAGGCCCCTCTGAACCAGCATGGGAGGTGTTTTCTCTGCTATTTCCAGCTTTGGTGTGAGGAGTCTCCTGAGTTATTTTTATGAAAGATTTTTTTTAAAACCTCTGCGTGTCCCTCCTGTACACTCTGTGCTGGCTGCCCAAGGGCTGTCGAGTGACAGACAGAAGGAGGGACCATGGCCAGGGCAGTGGCACGAGCCAGCGGGACATATGACCCACATGGAGTCTGTGTCACCAAGTGAAGCATGCGTTGGCAGGCCTGCCTGGTCACCGACACCACAACAGCTCAAACCACTTCTTGGTAAAAGGTTCCTTTCTGGGAAACATTTCTTAAGATCCAGGCTATCTGGGTGTTGCACTTTGAGAGCTTGTCAAATTCTTGCCATCACTATGGCGAGTGCTATTTGTAAAGCAGGTATTCATGTACTTTTCAATGTCTTAGTTAAATGCTGATAAGTAGTTCTTCCATGCATGCACCAAGACTAGGACTTCTGGTCTCAGCAATGTGGCACATGTAGCATATCTCATTACATGAGAGTTTATGAGTTGAAATGGCTTTAATGGAAAATGTCTAGTACAACAAAGAACCTTAGTCCCCAAAATAAGAGAGCTATAGGGTCATAAAATCATAGAAAAATTTACATTAGAAGGAACCTTTGGAGGTTTCTAGTCCAACCTTCTGCTCAGACCAGGACTAGCTTCAGAGTTACAGCAGGTTGCTCAGGGCTTCATCCAGTCAAGTTCTGAAAACCTCCAAAGACAGAGATTACACACCCTCTCTGGACGCATTTTCTCAAAATCAGCATGCAATTTTAAAATATATCTCAGGTCTTCAGGTAAGAGTAGGATATACTTTGCTCCTCTGCTTGGAGAATCATGCAGTGCCTCAGCTGTAAGTGTTCAGGCCAGAAGTTACTCCTGTGACTACAGCAAATGTACATGGCTCAATTCCAGAGGGTTTTCCTGGAGCTTTTACCACCAAGGTCAGAGGACTATAAAGCTACCAGTTATGAGTACAGTGTGAAAATATGCCCATGTAACAGAATCTGGCCTAGCTTTACCTCCTGGATGCCTACCAGCCTGCTGTGCAAGGATCCAGACATTGGATCTTTCACTTGAATTTTTATAGAGCATGGACAGAGTCCGGGCAAATGCCCCTCTTTGTTTCCTCTACCCACTCCCTAACACCTGCTTTTGAGACCTTGTGGTTTGACTCCTTAGCCTAGGTTCAGTGCTGATTCTTCTGTCTTTTCTTGTATCGGTATTTCCACTGTAAAGATTAACATTGCATTTCCACCTAATTCTTCAAGAGTTAGGCACTTGTTAGTGGAAAATACATACATGTGGGTGCATAGAGCCTTTGTGTAGAGTTTCTGAATGTAACAAAGACAATTACTTAACAGAAAATTACAGAAGAACTTACTAGTTCTTGCTGACTTAAAAAAGCTCCAAAAACATGGTGAGCACTGCCTTTCCTTGGAAACTAGGCAGGGAGTTCAAGCATCAGGAAAGCAGGACTCCCATTGCCCCACACAGGCCTCCTGATCAGGAACTGCTGAACCAAGCCTTGAACTGCGAGCTCAATTTGGAGCCTATTGCAAAATTCATAACAAATTCTCCACCTTGTCACAGTTAAGAGTCTGGCTTGCAAAACCATCAGTTTCAAGCAGCAGTGTTAATGCACAGCTATGTTACATTTTTAAGAAGAGATACTAATTTAGGAAAATTTAGCAAGTCTATGAAGCATTTGGTAAGAAAGGAATGGGAGTGCCACTTCAATGCAACAAATAAATGTTCAGCAGTGTTAGAGTGCAAATGGTTCATGCCCTGATTTGGAACTGAGATGTCTTTGCACCTGTAGAACTGTGAATGAACGAGTAAATGAAGAGACATTTCAACACCAGGGAGAGCAGAGCAGTGCTGACCCGTGCCGTGTCCGAAACAGTGAAGGCAGAGTCCATTGCCAAGTGTGTGTTGTTACTCTAGTGAAAAGAGGCCAGATGCACCTTGGATAGTGAATTTGCCAGCTGCAGTGTGTGCTGAGTATCAGGAAGCGTGGTGATGTTCCTTAGCCTGCGGTCCAATTCCTCACATGCAGAGGTGCACCATAAGGCACAGAAAGCAATCTCTTGGCTTTATGTTCTTTAAATGTGAGTAAACATAAAGGGCCAATCATTTACATCCTTTGATCAGGAACTGGTATGTGGGGGAAGCTCCGTGTTTCCAATGGGAGTAGGATGAGTAACCAGTTGGATCTGCTGTACTCATTTGTTCTGTGGTTTCTAAGACAAAATTACTAAGATTCTTATGTGGTGCAAAACATTTTAGTTGTCATTAATTAATTTATTTTTTTATCAGAAAGGCAGAGGAGATAAAGCTCTCAACCCCTCACTACTCACCAGATACACAAAACAGTAGCAACATGAAACGTGTGTTCTGATTTCACAGGTGACCTGTGACATCTGCAAAGACAAACAACTGGAGCCAGACCTCAGACTCTCTTTAAAACCAGCTCAGAGCTAATCAGTAGAACCCAGGGCATGATCCCTCTCATCCTAAGGTAAATACCTATGCTAATCATCCACTAAACTCTAGTTTCTATATTGAGTCTATTTCCACTGTTGATAAAGGAAGAACACAGGAAGTCCACCTAGCAAGTGGACTTTGCAGACAGGAATCCTGCTTCTAGTTTCAGTATATTAAAAATGGCCTGGTCCCAGTGAGAATTCTGTGAATTAGGGCAGTGTCCACTGTGGCAAACTGTGGAGTGAACATCCATAAATGAATCAGAGGAGAAGGAGAGTTTCCTCAGTAATTCTCGAGGTAAGAGTAACCACCGGAGGGAGAGGATATTGAACCCCATCATAAGATACTTTCGTCCTTCTTACTGAAACAATGATAAGAAAATATGAAGAGTTGGAAATGAGAATTTGCAGAAATATTCTTTAGATGAGCTTCATATATGCAGAACTGCTTTTCTGGTTTTGTTGGAGAATATAATAGAAGCAGTATCTTAGGAAGCTTTAAGAAAAGCACAAACATCTCTCAGTGTATTTTTTTTTTCTTAGTAGGTGATCAGTTTAAATGTCAAAGGAGACCAATTGGAAAATTCCTTAAAAAAGTTAAATTGAACATATTCAAGTGGAACTTGTTCCCTTTATATATTCACGTCTTTTATATTCTGGCTTAATTATTTTAAAACATGGCTAAAATACAATGAGTTTGATTAAGATGGTTTTAATAAGAGGCACAGAAAATGTTTCTGTATGTAATAATAACAATGAGCCTCATATTTTAAGGTTTAATTTGCTGGGTCAACATCTAATGCTTTTCCCATTAGCATTGGTGTGATTTGATGTGGAAAATAATCCCGTTTCCCAACAAACTTTAGGAGATAACAAATATTTAATGACACCCTACGTAGAAACAATAAATAAATTTGAGTCGCTCTTGGACTCCTGTGGAAAGAGGTTGTGAAAATTTTATAAGTTGGGAATTAATAAATTATAATGTGGCTGTTAAAATGTGAATCACTAAAGACTCTTGCCACCCTTTTCCTTTCTCTAATTAGAATTTAAAAATAAATAAATGAACAAATAAACTTGTCATGTTTAGAGGCTAAGTTACTTCTCTGCACAAGTTGCTAAAGTAAGAAAAGTTATCATATATAGTTTGCATATTTTCATTTACAAATTAGAATTTCTGGAAAGGACAGGATATAACCCATTTATAAAAACATGTCATAACATACAAAACAATTACTCACAAAATATCCTGGAGCCTCCAGATTCTCTACAATGTTCTATGTATTAAACAGTCATAAGAATTGTCAATGCAATTTTCATTTAGTAAAGCACAGTTACGTCAAAACACTTCTATATGTGCCTTTATTTGTGAACATTTTGCATTCAGATTCAGAATGAGCAGAAATAAACACCATAATGATGGTACAGGGACACTGGTCAAAACACTGTATGTTCTGAATATTCTGTGGAGCTCATATATTTGTCTGGGAAATACGGGAATTAAGTAAGTGTTTGCCTGGTGCTGGCAGCCTCTTGGTTTTTCATAACCTTTCCTCTCTGTTAAATTCTCCCTGTGTCTATGTGGAAGGGGCAGTTTGTCCTTCCAGGACAATCCGTGAGGATTCAGGGATGAACCGAGGGATGAGGAGTGAAAGCAAGCTCTTATTCCTCAGAGCAGAATGAAGGTAGAAATAAAATGTAAATGACTGTGCATTCATGTCTGGGATCCTCTGTCTGTCTTGTGAACAACCTGGCTTTCTCTGTTGGCCTTGGAGAATCTATGGGCAATGGGTAACAAGCAGAGCCAGTGTGCTAGGAGGGCACTGAGAGGAACGGTGATGCTCACCGAAGTCTCAGTACTCTCTACAGATGCCTCTGACTGCTTGTTAACCTTCCTGAAATATCCTGGCTTAGAGGACTTAACCCCCTGGTCTTCTCCCTTTCTACAGCATCTCTGCAAGATGATACAGGAATTCCATGAAGGGCAATTTAGGTTTCCCATCTCCTAAGCACATATTCATCTCAAGCACAGGGATCTTTTGTTCAGAACAAAGTACATGCTCATATTCACTAAAATGTCTCTGCTAAATGAAAGTCCATAATCTTGTCTGATTCCACTTTCTTAGTGTTCACTCTACAGGGCGAGATATAAAGAAATGTGCTAGTAGATAATACTAAAGGATGATTGGGCAGGACTTATATCTTCCACTTAAAATTATTCTGTTATTTTTCATGATCTGTTTAATCCTTGCGACCATTTTATTGCCTCTTGTTCCTCTTTTCCTCAGTATTTATGACTCATGATGTCATCATGTGTAGAATTTGTCAAGATTAGATTGGCTGCCTCTGCTGAGATGGAATTAAATTTAGTCTTTTGCTGATCCCACGTAGAGAAAACTATTGCATAATTTGATTGGGCTAATGACTCCTAGTATTGGCTTTTGCTGAAATATCTCTATTCATCTCAGTATCTTCTTCTCCAGATTTTGGCAATTCATCATACTTTGACTCCTGTTTCAGATTTCTACATTTACAAACCCATGGTCTCTTTTGTTTCATTCTCTGGTACTGTTAGCAGGTAGAGACAAACAAAGCCCACTTAGAGTAGCAGTGTCAAAATCAGAGAGCATCATTCTTCTACCTGAAGAATTATTGTGGATTTTGCAGTCTTATTTTTCAAACAGGGCTGATAACAATCTTGGAAATCACCTGAAAAACAGAACTTTCCTGAAAAACAGATGTTACTGCCTGCACTCTTTTTAGTAGATGCTGTGTAGGTGCCACAGCTAGAGTTTTACTGCCCTTTCATGCCCAGTGCTCATTTGCTTCTGAAATGATTCTTTGTCTGAATGACAGCTAATTGCCTTACTTTATTGGTGTCTTTTTCCTTCTCAACAGTGTGACACTGAGTGCTCATATGGGTGTATGCACAGGAGAGGTCCCCAGGAATTCCCCTCCAGGATGTTGGCCATTCCCAAACCCTGATCTGGCTAAGGAACAGCAGATCTCACCCTAGCATGGCTCTTCATGATGCAAAGCACACCCAGGAACCAGGATGGAAGCTGTAGACCATCCAGGTGTTCCCTTCACTGCCATTACTCTTCTGTGGTCAGCTGAGCATGGGTTTTGCTCATGGAAACCTGCTCTACAGTTGAGTAGAATCAGGCTTTAATTACACCATCCTGTGTGACTTTCTTGGCATGTCACAGTATTTGAAATGGCGGGTACAAGTCTGGCATTAGGATCTAGTCACCCTCCACAAAAGTGGTGTTGTGGGCTCAGCCCAGACTCGAGGAGCAGATCCTGTTCTGATCTTCTCTGGACGCGTTTCTGTGTGGCAGTAGCAGTCCTTAGGTCAAGAAGACCATCTGGGGTCATGGCAGAATAAAGGGACAACTGAATGCAAATATAATATCCAAACCTTCCCAAAACAGAAAGCTTTTTTATCTGATGTTTGAATCAGGTCCATCCTTTCTGGAGACATACAATCTATTTTTTATATATATTTTTTAATGGAACTAAAAGAGGAGAAAATATTTTGCCATGGATTTAGTCTGCTTCTGTTACTGTCTTATGGTTCTAGGGGCTGCCTGTGATTTCACTGATGAGCTGTATCTGATTATTGTTCAAGTCTGGACAAGAGAAGTACTCTGTTGTGTGTAATAAGAGTGTGGAAAAAATTTGAGAACCTGTCATGGCTGAACCAATTACTTAAGTAATGATTGTTTCTTTTAGTCATATGTTTAGTATATTTTTGTAACATACTAGAGCATTTCCTGCTCTTGCATGCATGAGTGCTAGCTTGAAGCGAGTCAGCTGAATTAATGTTATTTTCTTTAGAAAACAGATTAGAGATTTCACAGACTTGGTTGACTCAAAATGTTTTCATAGGAGAAGGTAAATGAAAATAGATACTGGTTTATTTTAACCAGACTGTAAATAATTTAGGAACTTTGTATCCGTATTTGTTTCTATTACCAGAAAATGCAGAAATTCAGAAAAAGAAAATAAATGAAATTAAAATCTTAAAAATTCCAATACAAATTAATTTCACATTTGGGGAAAAAATGAGGCTCATTCTTGATTAACCTGCATTGATTCACTTGTCTTTTTGTTAAAAATGAAAGTATCATATTAACTTTCTCATTTGACTATAAAACCCCTCTTTATTGTATCTCTCTAGCAAAAATCTATCTCTCAGCTGGCCACCCATTCTTTCTAACGGAACTGGGCAGACTTGAATTTCCCAGGACATGTCTATTGGAAGGCTGGTAGAAAGCCATGTTCCTCTGGCTCAGTACTCACCATTTTTTCTGCAAGAAAAAGTTTGCACACAATGACCTTCCCATCAGATATACACTTGATCAGGAATGGGCACCATCAGTCTGGAAAGCCATTTATACTGGTGATCATTTTGACCCCACAACATCTTACAAGGCAGGCCTAAAACTGAACAAGCCAGTAGTCTCCAGCTCATAGCTCACACAGTTTACTATGCTCAAGCCAGCTTACTGTGCTTATTATGATCCTAGCATTTGCTTTTATAGATACACATCTCTTAGGGTCAGCAGGAAAAGTAAAAGTAAAGCAGCTTAATTTCTCAGTAACAGCCCAAGGGAAGGTGAAGTTAAAGACCACTGGGATGGTCCTTAGCACCCAAGAATCCCTGTACACTTCTCTTTTGTTGCCATATACCTAGCTAGTGGGTTGATAACC
The DNA here is from genome assembly GCF_031877795.1 of Strix aluco. NCBI lineage: Eukaryota > Metazoa > Chordata > Aves > Strigiformes > Strigidae > Strix > Strix aluco. Next base: position 66,658,672 of record NC_133931.1, on the reverse strand, counting down.
AGAGTTGATAGTGTGAGGAAGATTTCATTTCTGATGTCTATGGCATTGTCTGTAACAGGTAAGCAGACACCCTCCAAAAGTGTTAGCAGCTCTTTTCTCAAAACACAATGATTGACAAGAATAAGAGAAAAAAGATCTGGCATTTCCTAGACTGATTTAGGAAGTAACAGTGCTGACCAGAAAATAATTCTTTAAATATGATTTAAGCCTTACTAGTGTATTTCAATTAAAGGATTAATTTGCTTCTTACTAGGCTTTTGGTAACACACTCTTTGCAAAGAGTAATAAAAAAAATTCATTAGTGGGGATGGTAACCTCTTCTGCCATTTCAGTCAATGCTGTAAGGTAATGTAGCCTGGAGCTTTGCACAGCTTGGCACTTGTTATAAAAGAGGGTATTTCTAATGAGATTTACATTTATTAAAACTACTGTGGCTGCCCCAATCTTGATCTTCTCGAAGTTAACGGCAAAATTCTTACTGACACAATGTAGGATCTGACCCAAACAGCAGGACATCTTGAAATAAAAAGCAGACTTATAGTATCCCTCATTTTACTGGGATAAGAAATAACTTTAAATCAGCCTTTCTTACAACATTTTGTTCTTGCCTGGATGTACAATGCACATTCCCATTCACTCACGCAAACACTTGGCATGAATATTTTAAAATAAGTTACCTTAAAATAAGTTACCTCCGTACAAAGCACATATGATACAAGACACAAGTGAAGGCACTTGATTTAGGAAAGGTATAGGCTTCTCAGCAAATTACTGTTCTCTTTTAGCAGCTGGCCAAGGCTCTGTAACTGTGGATCCCTAATATAAAAGTTTTCCCTGTTAAGCATAACTGTATAGATAGACCCAAACTGAGTTACATTTATGCCTATGTACCTGATCAAATAAAATTATCATAGAAAGATTTGATCATATGAGGTATCTTTTATGCCCTGGCCTCTTACCTCAATATGAAGAATGAATTTGAGGACTGGATTGCTCTAAATGTAGAGCCATCTGAGTTAAACCAGGATATCTCACCTAATTAGAAAAGTATAGCTACTAGTAGATATTGTGAAAAGGAACAACCGCTAAGGTGTCCTCTGCCTTACCAAGGCCCTTGGTATAGTCATCTTGTATGTTCTTGTTATCTTCATTGATGTCTTTTCCTTTCACGGAGATATGGTTTCCATGATACCAACTGACAACAAAACTGAATGTCTTAATAATGATTTGGGTTTAAAAGAACTTACTTTGTGATGTCCTTTTGAAGGATTTGCTTTTTTCAGCCAATAGACTCTACACAAAACTGCCTAGCATTCTTAAAACTAAAAGACTTTGCATGCTAAATTTACCAGCAGTGGACTCTTCATACCAAGTCAGCGTATTTCTTCTGATGATGTAAGTTGATTACAGCTGTGTGAAATGTCATGTGAGATGTAGAAGCACCTGGTATGTCATTTTCACTCCTCTTTATCTCCTTGAGAAAGATCATCAGGTAGTTTCAGGAACTGTTCTTACAGAGTTGAAGGGGCAAGCAAAAAGGCCCAGTTCATCTGCATCATTTATTATTTTCTTGGCTTCCACTACTTCCTCTGTTGTTCATTTTTTTCTGAGTAATTATAAACTTTTATATCTCAGTTCATATGGGAACATTTCCATAGTGATTTTGATCATATCTGTCTGGAGTGCTTTTAAGTTTTTTGTTTTGTGGGTTTTTTAGTTGCTTGTGCCAGAGATGCATGCAATATCCAACATATAGCATATCACAGTTTTCCACCTGCAATTAAGGAAAACAGCAATCAGTAGCTTCACTGGAGTTAAACACTGGATTTCATAGAGGTGCATATGCATAAACAATTGTTTTAAGTATTACAAGTCCTTCTGTATGAAGGCCTATTTTTCACTCTTAGTAAAATAGCCAGACTGGTATCTGCTCATGAGCCAAGTCACACACTTTTATTTCTATTGTGAACAAGAAAGAGCTTACAAACAAAGATTTAATTCTTTAGCTGAATAAATAGTTTCTTGGCAGCGATTATAAGGGGCGCAAAATGCCTATTATGCTTTGACTATAATTATAATTCTCACTGAATCATTAACTCCTATAGCAAGGACTGGTATTTTTTAATAATGAAGAACTGAATTTTCAGCCTTCAACAGTCATCTGCCCTGGACTGCAGAAATGTATCAAGTATACAGCTAATGTAAATGAGTGTTTTTCTGCATTGCCGCTATTATTGTAGTTTGGGGAAAGGAAATATATCTATAAATGAGAAAGCTGCTTATAGCAAATACATAATTCAATACATTTCAGTGTTAACTTTGTTTCCAAATTATCTAGGGATGACATCTTGGGATGTTTTTTGAAAAATTGCCCATTTTAGAATACCTGCAGCATGATATGAGGATGGATAACTTTGGTTATGCAAGTAACTCATTGTTATCCAATTTATTAGTCTAATAAGTTACACGTTATTCCTCCTATTTCCTGACTGGATGCAAATATCTCTTGGAATCAGAGCTGTCTACTAGAAATTCACTTTTTGCCTGGTTTAAAATGTACAGGTTTCAGTAACTTTTGCCAGTGACCATCTTGAAAGAACATTCAAGGAAAATAACCGTGACAGGAGCAATAAGCCAGCAAAACTGTTCTGGCCAAATACTTGGAAACAATATTTTAGGGTATTCCCTTAGCTCTTTTTTAGCCATCCCTCCACCTATTGTGCTTTTTCAGACCCAGTCGCCCAGTCATCCAACTGAATGCAAGTCAGATCTGTCTGGCAGATCTGGTCCATTCCTGTGGGCACAGCAGCTTTCAATAACCAAACAGTTGGGCAAACTCACAAGGAAATGGTCAAGACCGATAGCTGGCTATCATCATGGCAAATACTAGTGGATGTCCTTTGAAGGCAATGTTTCAAATTCAGCAAGCTGGCATATTTCAGCATATTTCTGTCAACCAGCTCCATAGCTGCTGCATCTGAGATGCTGCAGCGTTGTCACAAGCTTACTGACAGTTTTTAGCAAATACTGACTTCTGAAACAGCTTGGAAAGTATCCAGGAAAGCTGGGGACCCCAGGAAATGCATTAATTCTTTGTCTCTCTTTTAAAACAACATTGGATTGACATTAAAAACAACACCCTTCCTGGAGACACAGTATTAGACTGTGGCCTCAAGCCATGACCATCACCGGCTCTGGAGCAGAGAAGGAGCAGCACGTGTAGACCTGGAAGCTGTATTATTAAAGGAATCAGCTGAGCCAATACGTATCTCCAAGACTCAGAGCAGAATACAGAAGAATGCTCTGTGCCAAATCACTCATTATCTTACACCTACCCCATCTCACCAGACCACTTTTAGGAAACAACAGCAGTGCTACTACTCTCCTGTTTTTATACGCGGACACTGCACAAAGGCATTAAAGTCTCTGCCCCAATGCTTCTCGGAGCTAACAGGAGTTCTGCAACAAGTCTCAGAAGATGGAAGGACTCTTTACATCTCCTCTCTCTCCATCCCCCCTCTCATGCATACATACATATGTATGCACAATCAGGTCTTTATTTAATGGAACTTGAATTTACAGCACATTAGAACAGTGTGTGGTTTGTACAGAAAGTGATAATACGGATTTAATTAGTTTGATCTTGCTTTCTGTGCTAAAACTGAGTATGTTTAAATTATTATTGTGGCATTTCTTCTCTGTTTTGTATGTATCATAAATAATAATACAATAAGTTTTCAAATGTCTTTTCTGGTGGTTATTAGGCTATGAAGCAAAATGGGAGTGCTCAGTGGAAGACTAACAATAACTTTATTGTTACAGTACATTTAATTCCAAACAAATCTGAAATCTAGATGACTTTACAAATTTTAATCCTTTCACCCATCCTGGAAATGCCAACACTTTTTGTATATGGCTGTTATTTAACAGTTCAGAAAAGCACAAGACAACTAATTGGAACAGAAATCCATTTAACCTTACCTAGTCGGCCAAAAGTTAAGCATGTATTCTAGCCTAGTTGTGCCAGCTCCTCTTAGTGAAAAGCTAATCTAACTCACCGTCCACCTCTGTGATCAGCTGGACTAACTTAAAGGAAAGGGCAGGAACACACATTCAGGATCAGAGAAATGTGGGAAGGCTCTTTGTCAGGACAATATGGTTTTGAATTAGGTTAAGCCAACTCTCAAAATCTGACCTGGTTGTTATAGCTAGAGAATCCCCTTGTTTCATTTTCAGCTGTGGTTTTTCTTTTTCCTCTTACAAGTTCCTTGTATTTAACCCTGTGAATTAAGGCAAGAAAATATCAGGCAGATCACCTGAGGAGCATGATATTTATAAAAATAACATTTAATTCCCTATTTCTTTGCATATACGAAGAAACAAAGATGTAGTATCAATGTTATGTTGCTCAACATAACAGAGAAGATGTTGACCAGCTGAGATTTCAATATGCCAAATAGAATCAAACCGAAAGCAGACAAATCAAGAAAAAGTAAAAGAAAAGATGAGATATTCTGAGAAGACTTGAAATTAGCAGGGTGGAAAGTAAATTAATTCCTTCGAACCAAAGAGCTTTCTGCCCTTGAAATTTGCTTCAACATATCTCTGGTTCCACATTGCAACAATGGGGAATTTCAATGACCTGTGTTGCACCTAAAGGATAAGCAATTCTGAAGAAGTATGTGTGGACTTGTTAAGACTCAGCGGCATGTTTTCTTTGCCTAGATAAAACCAATCCAGGGCTACTGCAAGGTTACAGGGAAGGAAGAAAGGGTTTTTATTAGGGATCCCCCTAAGACTCAATCTGTCATTCTTAGGGAAGATGTTGTACTGTCATAATAGACTGATGACTGCAAATTGAAGAAGCTGATTAAAAATTTCCTAAAATTTTTGCACAAACTCTGACACAAAATAAAAATCCTGAAACTTACAGCAAAGACTATTCAAAGAGGAGAAATTACAGAAAGTGCAAGTTTAAAAAAAACACAAAGGTAACCTAGAGATTTATTGTGATTTAAAACAGCAAGGGAGTCAGCCTTTTTTTAGAAAATAGATATCCAATCTGAAAGAATGCTGTAGGAATCAGCTCAATGAAAAGTCAATGAAAATGGAACTGAGGAAGAATAAAGAACTGGATGCACTAAACTCAGACATAAATACATATACAATTTATTTAGTTATATCCGATACAAAGCATATGTAAGCATTTACCTAAAAGCACTATGTAGAGAAACTATGGGAAAAACCACTTATTTTCTTTATCTTCATGAAAATTTTTGGAGGCATGTATTAGACATAGTACATTCAGTTATTTGAGGAGACAGACTGCTGGGAGATTAAGCTAAATCTAAATTTTAAAAAATATATTTTTGCAGGGTTTTTTATCTGAAACTAGGAAATTTGAGTCTTGGTTAAGTCAGAGCAATAAGCACTGACATAGTACTTCACCAGAAATTGACCATCTCCTAATTAATCAAACCAGATTGACAAAGTCGGTGTTCAGTTCACAGGACCCTCCATCCGATGCTGAAGTTGATGTTCTTTCCACCGGCACACCAGATGGAGTGCGGTGCCAGGGACCTTAGCCAAGGGGTCACGTCTCACAGCCCTACCACAGTCCACACCCTGAGTTCAGGGCATGACCTGGCATCCATGAGCAGGTGTGCCTGGAAGTATCGTGGGGAACAGCCAGTTTCCAGGGTGCTTTGGTGAGTAACTCTGCCCACAAGGCAGATCTTCTTCTGGAGTCACTAGTTTGTGGAAATGAATTGGAGAAAATTGGCTTTTGTAGGTGCTGTCAAAGAAGGGCTTTCCTTCAGCATCCCAGTGCCATCACCTTTTGCATTTTTAGAGACTGTGCTTTTGTATTCATGGCAGGGGAGCACCCTCTGGACAGTTGCCCATCCTAGGGCTTGTTCTACAGAGTGGGACAAACGAGATGATAGGAAACCATGAATTTCGAACAATGTGTCTAGATATGTATAGGACTTTGATCTCTCCCCATAGTCCTACACAAGATATGTTTCCCAAGGGGCAGACTTGTGTCCTGTGAAAAATAAAAAAAAAAAAAAGCATTCATATACTGGGATTGTAGGATTTGTTTTAGGAGGATTTCTTCATCTTTTTTTGTCTTTTTGCATCAGGACTATTAAGCCCCTAAAAGACATTTTCAGGACATTGTATGCAGACCAATTCAATGGCAGATTACAAATTTAGGTGCCTAGTTAATACTGCCAGAGGCTCAATCTTTAGAGGACTGACAAAGTACAGTTCAGAACATGGGATTTCATGCTGTATATACATTTGATTGACTTTGTTACTCAATATTCATGTTAGCGTGGTGTCTAGTGCAGTGTGGGAGAAACACTTCATATTATATCGCAGATAAATGCACAGGAATATATTTATTCTCATATTAAAATGTCATTATTGGCTAAAAATCAGGACTTCAATAGTTTGAAGTTTCTGTTCATTTGCTTAGGCACTGAATTCAGATGGCACTGATGAAGTTTTTCCAACTTGCCTCTAATGCTGCTGGCAGTTCTCCCTTTATCTCTGTTTCTTTCCACCTCCTTGCCTGGACAACCATTTCTCCTTTGCTTCATGAGTCTCTACTCTGTACCTTGTTCCTTTTTTCCCTAGCACTTAGTTTTAAATCTACCTCCCTGGGGATGTTCATCTAATGTTCTTAACAAATAAAGTCTAGCATTCTGTGAAACTCACATGCCTTCGGGTTTCACCACAGACTCAGATCATGGTCAAAGTTTTTCTTAGATTCATTAACCTTTTTACAGGGGCTTGGTCCTTTCATAAAAACCGAAAGCACCGCTTACTTTCATTATCAAGGACCACAGGAACCCAATGGCTTCATGACATTTTCATAGAAAACAGTTTGTAGCAATAGTTTCTAAATTTAAGTAATCTGCAAGCCTTGTAGGAAGTTCTGGGGATGTGCATATATGCAAATCATACACAGAAAAACTTTCTGGCTACATATAATACTCTTACATTTGTCTTGTTTTAGCCTTAGGTCTTGTATTATCTATAGTATTGTACAAGTTTTAACTTACCTTTAGCAATTTTGCTTAAAGCTATCTCTCCTACAGTACAAATGTTGTCACATGGTTTCATTTTATCTGCTGTGTGCACACATTTTGCCATTTTTGGTGTATCTCTCACAATCAGCTATTCCAATAAGTACAGTATCATTTATGTCTGACTCATTAACCATGCAGTCATTTCTGTTTCACTTGGTTTTGCTCTTAGTAAAAACATGTTTTATCAAAATTGTAAAGCTGAGCAAATAATTTACATCAAACACTTTATCTTCCTTCTCCTGGGAAATCTATGACCAGATTGCACTTATTTCTCAATTATTAATTATTTATACTTTTCCAACACTGACTAATTAATTTCTTACTATATGGATTAATTACAGATATTCTAAACAGAAATGAATTTCCTTCACTCTATAATCAGTCAGCGAGGTCAAGTCACTTTGTTTCAGATCCTTGGGTCATATCACACACAAGCATTTTTTACTTAGAAAAAAATGAAAATACTAGTGCCAGTAAAGGGGACAGCCCTTGAACATTTACAGGAAAGCACACACCTGTGTCTTTCCAGGTAAATGGATCATGTTTTGGTTAACATTTTCATTCACATTTATTTTGTTAGGTTGTGAGGATGCTAATAATGCAGCAGGGAAGTGAAACCTTGTTTTGCACATCCGTGTACATTTTGAGTATCTGCAAAAAGTCTGAGCAACACAAAATTCAAGATCCAGCATCTCCTGAGTGTGAGTCTCAGATGTCCACCCTCCCTTAAAAAAGTGCAGTGAAATTAAGGTCAAGCGATGGGTGCATGTTCAGGCAACACCAGGCTGAAACCAGGATATACCTGCCTTCAGAAAAGATCAACATCTGCCTGTGCTGCCCTTGAACAAGACCAACAGTGGCATTAATTCACCTCACCCTGCTGTACTGACTTTCCAGGAGAAGGGTAGCAATGCTACCTTCAGGGTTCCCCTGAAGGCAGCACACCAGGAAAACTGTTCTGGTCTCCTTGTGAGCAAGTCAGAAACGAGCTTGGATGTTTGTAAACTCAGGCAGATGTCTCCCCTGCCCACTGCAGAAAGGAGTTCGGGGTGCCTCTCCAAAAAGACTATTCTGAATATCCCTTTGGTGAGGGACAGTCTGTCAATCACAGATGAAGTGCTGAGCTTCTCTCAGCTTCCTGTTTTCATTAAGACCAAGCGAGCTGTATCTTCTAAAGAGAAAAATTTTCTGTGTATGCACTGTGAGGGGCAGTTTAGTTAGTTTTAAGATAGTTGTTTAAAAGGACAAAAAAGATCTGGTCATAGCACAAACACCTACAAGGTGCTGGAGCTTATCTTGCAAGTGGCTGAATGTCTATTTGTCTGAAATTTGCAGATAAATATGTAACAAACACAATGATTTTAGAGGTGTTTAACAATACTGAGCTTTTCATAACTGAATTTCTTCACCCAGGCCCATTCTCTAGGCCTGGTATCTTCTTGACTCACTCTTCAGACAGCAGTCCCCTCCATTAGGAGTTAGGGTGATATTAGACATGTAGTTGGCATAGTAACAATTTGAAAACTCCTGACAGGGCACTCTTCTGCCTCTCAGAGCAGATTTTCACTGCTCAGTTAATGAGCTAGTAATATTTCAAAACCTACAGAGAAAAGAGGATGAAGGCAGAACTATAGCCCTTGTTGACAACAGGTGCAGGAACCGACAACCCTTCCATCTTTAAAACTGTGCCTTCTTTCATTACTTAGGTTAGCCTTGAAAAAAACATGGTTCTTCAACACTCACCTTCTGCTTCCATGGCCTAAGGCCTGGTGGTGGCCAGGCAGTGGGCAGGTTCATGCTGGGATGGGTCTTCATTGACAATGGTCCTTATTTTATAGCTGCCATCTCTTAAGAGGGTAGCATATGATCCTGCCACCAACCTCTTAAGTGGGTAGTCATAGTCATCATAACATAAAAATTATGTCTCTGATGGAGATGTTAGCACCCCTGTTGTCTGTGGTAGTGAATCTGAACAGGTGTTTCTATTGAGCTGTTGCATGGGCTTGGCTTGTTGAAGTTGGGAAAACTGTAAGAGAAACTAATGCATCTGGGCCTGTGCTCTGCATTTAGAACTGGATTCTCCTTCAGGTCCCATCCCAGCATATAGCAGACAGAATGAAATTATATTATCTACCTGATAATTTATTCTAGAAAAATATTTTGAGTGGAAACAATCAGCAAGAAATTTGTCTTCCTTATTCAGCAGTTAGGTATTCTCTGTTCTCTGCAGAACATGGTAATATTGTGGGGTGATTTCCTCACTGTCAGCTTATAAAAATACCACACTAATTTGTTGTAGTTGGAGTGGCTCTGCTGGGAACCCTTCCAAAGCAGTCAAATACCTACATGGACTGACTTGGCTGCCTGGCTTACTACATGCACTCTAAATATGGCAGGGTGAGACGTATTAGAACATACCAGCCTAGTCACCATCTCCCTGCTCTTGTACTCTTCATAGTAAAATCAATGCACATTGTGCTCTCAGGCTGAGGCTATTTTTAGGTGTTATTTTTCCACTCAGTCTGCAGCTGTTTTCAGTCACAAGCTTCTTTAACTAAAACAAATACACAGTCCTTGGCAAAGAAGAGGTTGTAAAGAGGACAGAAGTGTGCACATGAATCTTGTGCCTGCCTCATGGAGTTTTACGTAGAGAGGGTCAGAGGGGAGCAAAGAGGACCCTGATGTCCAGGGAAGCCAGGGCCAACACTCACCATTGTGATTAGCCCTACTTTCAGCCCTCTTCCAGAATGACCGATAAAGGACAGGCTCCTCAGGGCAGAAGAATGTGGGAGGAGGAGAGCTGGAAGACTACCAGACTCATCATTATCTGCAGCACCTCCCCGAGAGATACGCACAGTCACAGTCGTTGCTGAGCCTTTTGCCTTCAGTATGCACAAGCTCCTTCAGCAGAATATGTAATCACATCAGCCCGACTGCATTGTTGTCATTTCCTCCTTCCCTCTCCACCTTGGGGAATGGAGAGAATGGAAAGAATGGGAACAGTTATCACGTGGGATGCCTCAGAAACAGTTGGTCTCTGAGCAGGAGATCTGACTTTTGGAGAATTTCCTAAGATTTGCAAAGCACAAGGGCTGAGCTTCCCTTCAGTTACAGCTTTATTCTTTCTTCCCCACTGCTCCACTTGGCCCCAAGGCAGCAGTGGAAGTCCATAAGGCCAGAGCTGCAGCTCTCTGTCTTCAGTGTGGGAATGGCTTGGTTGAACTTCCTGTTAATTAAGAAGCAGGAGAGAGCAGATTAATCCAACTATGTCTTGTTTGGTAAGATGAGGTTAATGTCATATTAGGATATGTTTGAAGTCAAAAGGGCATAACAGTAGCCAGCCAACTGCTTTTAGTGTTGTTTGTCAGGCTCAGGTGATGGAGAGAAGTGAAATGGAGTGATCATATTGTCTGAAGTCCCTCCCATGCATCACACTGGACATCTTCACTGTCTATGGTGTAAACAGATATGGTACTGAGAAGACATAGGTCTTGAGATGTTTCTTAACATTTAGTGCTGCATACAACCCATGAACACTGAGAAGCCATACCCCCTCTCATAAATTTCTTATGTCACAAAACACCATGGTTGTGCTGGTGAACATGAGGAGATGGGCAGGCACTGTCTTCATTTCTCCATCACACCATTCAATTAGTCTGAGGAACATAACTGAAATAATGGAAATATTTTGGTGGATAGTACATGCTATGCTTGACAGCAAATGTTGGAAGGATTGGGAGCTCAGATTATAAAATCCCTGCTGACCTCCTTAATTCTGCACAAGGCACACTTCTGACATGGAATAACATTCACAGTGTCTTGCAGACATCATGCTATTTAAAAAGCTTTCTGTGATACAGGCCTTTCGCTGTGAGGCTGATGCAAGTAAAACAAGTATAATTTTAGCTTTCTCTGTTTTCACTAAGCAGTGTACTTACTAGTGTCACTACATAAAAAGCTAGCTAGCTATGGTGGTAATTAAAAAAAGCTGTATCATGAGAGTCATTTATGCTCATCTTTTGACTCAGATTGTTGAAAAATCAGCTTTTGGTAGAGTTTACTGTTTCGTTGTTTAATATGGAAACTTTCTCACACTGTTCTCACACTGTCCCTTAGGAGAAATGCTGCCATCCTCCATGTGGACTGTCTAAACCACAAGTGTGAAGTGCCTTGTTGCGCTATACTATCAAGTTCTTCACTAGGTTTTGTATGAAAAGCAAACAAAGACACTTCTTCATGAAATCAGAAGTGTGCAGATTATATTTCACATGTGTGAGTTTCCTTGTTTTTATTAAAATTAAGTTCGCTCATTTGCCATTTTTAAGCTAGTTTGAAATGAGGATCACCTTGTATCCTAGGAAACACAGTGAGAATTTTATATGTGATCACATTTTCATCCATGTTATGAAAAAAGCAGATGGTAATTAGGTGCATTATTCATAGGAAAGCTTGTTGAGCGCAGTGTCTGTATGGTTCCAGCTTCGATTAGAACTTGTTTGGAAGAACTACTTCATACCTTTCAATTGCCTCTCATTAAGTGTAATCATTACTCTTCTGTGGCCTCAGTGTGCTTTAATTCGTGCAAAACAGCATACACAATATTATTTAGAAAAAAACAGCAAATTTCTGGGGTCCCTTTCATTCTGCTTGACATCAGTGTGACATTTCTGTCCATCCAAATTCATTATTTTTTATTGCAGCTGTGAATGTGCCTTGTAAGAGACTACTCTGCAGTGGGAGAGGTGCAGAGCTGTCATGTTTCAGGGACAGCATTGGAAGAGACCAATTCATCCACTTAGGTAGTGCAAAGGATGCTGAGGGCACACTTAGAGGCTGGGGCAGTTTGCATAAGAAGGGCAGGTGTCAGGATTCCTCTATCTTCTAGCCTTCCACCACGGACAGAGTGACAGAGCAGAAAAGGCACAGCCACGCTGCAACAACAACAAAGCGTCTGCACCAGGATTTGTTAGCTCAATGTTGTCTATTTGCCTATTTAGGTGAGTCCTAAATCATGCCCAGCAGGGTGACTAGAAGTTGCCAGGTAGCTGGTTGGCTAGCCAGAAATTTTCTGCTCCCCTCCAGGGACCCTTAACTCCTGCTGTAGGGCTCCAAGTCAGAAACACTTCTTGGGACCCAGAGAATCCAGGGCAGTATAATCCTTTTGCAGAGGCTATACTAGTGACATCCTCCATTTCTGAGTCTGACTTTCGCACAAACTGGGCAGTCCCTTCAGTACTAGGACAAAAACTGTGTTCTCCAAAGCTAGTGAAAAGGCAGACACTAATACCTGTGCCTTTTGCTAAGAGAAAGCCTCAGTGCCTCTTTAAACAACACATTTGCTGCTCACCTTACAGCAGGATGCTTTCTAGCCCCCATCTGAACAAACAAGACTTACTGTCTTCCTTCTAGTTTGCAATCTCCTACTCCCAAGAAACACAGCTGGAAAGCTGAATGTAGCTGCTTCCCCTTCCACCTTTGACATTTTCTTGATTTGTTCACTGTTAAGCTTTCCATATGGGTATGACACATAGCCAGGTGGTGGTGGCTTCCTTTAACTTCTGTGGGGAGGACAGTGGCCATGCTTGTACTGACAGATCTCTGCAGCATTCAGCTGAGGTACTACTGTCTCAAAAAGCTGACAAGCCTTTGAAACAAATCAAGTTGACATAATCCCAGGAGGTCACTCTAAGGATGTCCAGATCTCTGTTGGATAGTTCTGCTAAAAGCTCACTATAGTTCCCTCCTTCTCTTGCTTTTGGCTTTTCAAATGTCACAAAATGTAGCCATGGACTTTTTGTCCTAACACAGAGCATTCACTGAGTCCTGATGATATTAGTGATCCCACATGAATGAGCCAATGCACCATCAGGTAGTATAATACACCACATCACATATCTTTGGGGATGCAGACAGTTCCCTGTCTCTTTCCAAAACATGAATCTAATATTCAGTTCTTGTTTCTCAGAAGTCTTCAGTAAACTATCCCCCTCAAATTAAATTCAGGTGTTTCCACCTGTGTAGCTTTGCAACTCAGAAAGTAGAAACATATACAAGAAAATACAGTGGGATGATCAACAGAACTAAGTTATACCAGAGTGAATGGGACACCCACTTCAAAGCCTGACTGCTGTTTTAAAACATCCATCCTGGAGACCCCAGAGCAACTGCATGGCTACATACATTCTTACAGAAGTACAAGGTCCATCTGCAGCACAGCATTTCCAGTGAGCCATACGGTCCTGACTAAGGAATTACCCAAAACTGAATGACTGGGAAGTAGGACCCACCACACACAAGTGTCCTTGTTTCTCACTGAAAAAATCTTGTTAGCCTAGCCCAGTCTTGCACTTGGGCTTCCTCCAGAGACTTCTCTGTAAAAGAAACCCAAGAAGTCCTCACAGATGGTACTCAGACTTGGAGATCTCCATATGGAAAATATTTTTGGAAAGACAAGTAACTGTAACTGGGTCAGACAAGGAGATTTTTTTTCATACTGCCCCTGAAAATAAAGAGGGGTAAGGCTATTGTTTGTCTGGTTACGCTACACAGAGGCTTCTGTAACCTTCTACAGCATGCTAAAGTGGGCAAATAAGGATATTCAAGCACATATTAACACTTGCATCATATAAGAAAGTGTGTGTGTGCATGTGTTTAAGAGAGGCTATTTAATTTTATCCATACTGTAGATGTCAATTTTATTTATTTTGTGGTTAGGATATTAACAACTTCTACTACGTCATCTGTATTTGCTTCTGAATAAATTAATTTCAGTGTTTTCTTTAATGACAAACTAATGCTTTTAACATCTCCTCTCTCCTTTGCAGCAGACAATACACTCAGACAGTGCCAACTGTGTCCTGCAGAAATAGATTGCTTTAAAGTAGCCATCAATAAATAGATGTGAGGGTCAAATAAACCTGGTAAAATATACACTTGACTAAACAATGCATCAACACATTTGAGACTTATTTTTTCACATTTGAAATGTTTGCCAAGTCCCTGACTGATACAGTAGATAAGATGGTTCTTAAAGATTCAACATAGCCTTCTTCAACACTGGTCTCCCAGAAACAAGGCAACACAAACATGCCAAAAAATCAGAATCATTCACATTCTGTGCTTTGCTAATCATAAAGTCCAAGAAAAATTTCCTTTTTCTGTTCTTCACTTAGAATTCCTTGTGCCTTGAGTAGGCTACTATTTAAAGTCTCACCATGATTTCCAGTATAGATTGTTATCATTCATTTTCAGGCTTCTGCCATCAGAAAAGTTGCTCACTTCTCTAATAACTCAGGTCAGGAATGACCTTAAGGCTTCTGACAAGATCTTTTTTGGCTCACCTTCTGGTGCCTCTGGTCATGAGATATCTGTATTGCAGATCTATATCAGACAGCTGAAGGCACACATCTCTAAGCACAATTCTGTCAGTGTTGTCAATCTCATTTCACATACGACCCCAGATGAACCACAGGAAGGCTGAGTTCATTGTCTTCTTCCTCCTATGGCTTCCACCTACACATTAGCTCTGAGTTCCCAGCTCAAGAGAAGCACAGGTGAAATAAGTGGATTTCCTTCCTTCCTTCCTTCCTTCCTTCCTTCCTTCCTTCCTTCCTTCCTTCCTTCCTTCCTTCCTTCCTTCCTTCCTTCCTTCCTTCCTTCCTTCCTTCCTTCCTTCCTTCCTTCCTTTCCTTCCTTCCCACTGTTTTCCTGATCTTTCCAGGCTCTCCAGGTGGTGGTTCTAGCCAGTGCCACATACTGACACTTCACAAGGAAGCAGGACACTGCCCCAGACTAGCCTCCATTACTACAGAGGTCACTTATGACCAAGTGCCCATCTGGGCTAAAATATTACGTTCCCCTTAACCAGGAAGCCAAGCCTTTTAGGTGTGTATTTTCTCAAGCATCTAGTGAAGCTAAGTCTACCTCTTCCCCAACTGCCAACAAAACAGAAAGTATAAATAGCCCTTATTTGTGGATGTACCTATCCTGTTCTACAGGCAGTGGCTTGCTGTTGTTACAGAGAGCCTTGATAAGAGAAGTCTATATATTGTGTGAAGGAGAGCACAGCATCCTGTGAACAGGTCTCCTGTCCCAAGGGTGCAGTCTGCTGCAGGTGCCAGTCAAAGACCATGCTTCACAGTACAGCTCTGCTTCTCAATCACATGCTCTCATTTAGGAAAAGTCAATTTCTGAGCCCATCTTGCTGTGAAGAAACAAAAAACCCCAGTCTACGACTGGTTTCAGTCATAGTGATGCTGCCTAAATTAGACAAGGACATGAAAGAGTGGGCCTGGTGAGTGCATAGGCTGCCATTCATTTGTCCCAGTATCAGTATTCCTGTCTAAATCTCTAACCTCAGGTGTCTGTCTCAGTATAGGACCTTTTAGCATCCTATTAATGGCCTTTTCCTAGAAAAAAACCCATCCGCCATCCCAATCATCCCATGCTCCCCCTACCCAGTTACCAAATCCTCTAGACCTCCTGATTGCTTTTCCAGAACAGGCACATGTGCCTGCTATAAGCTTTAGCAGCCGAGTTGAAAATATGAAGTGAAGCAAAACAGATGGAATTTCACAACCAATTAAATACTACATAGGGAACCATAATGCGTAGGCTCCTCATTTTCAAACTGAAGTCAGTCACCTTGTTAAGCCTCCTTGAAGCTGTGACAGATCCCCTATGTTCTCTTCTGCAGCCCCAGAACTTGTGTAGCATCCTGCATGTTGTGAGTATGCTGAGATGCTGCTGCAGGACCAAGACCTTGCTCTGGAGAACCAGTGGCTCCACCTTCCCTTCACAGATTGACATATCTTGTCTGAAGTGAGTCTGTGTTTCTTTTGGTATTACTGAGACATCATGGTCTGATTTTCCATCTGTGCCTGGTAGTGCTCTCTTGCTTCACAGCTCAATTGAAAAATGGGGTAACTATTAGAGAAGACTCTTTAAACAACTGGGAGATGTTGGGTTTGTGGCCAATAAGTGTTATGGGCTTGTACAAGATAAATCCATGCCAAATATCGGTGAGGGAATTCTATGGCAGAAAGGCATAATTAATGGGAAGAGGAACTCCCTTGGTCCAGGATTCCCCTTTTGAAGCTGAGCTTGTGGAAATCAAAGTTTATAGTACTCTTAAGTGAGAGGAGGACCTGGCCCAAGTGAATTACAAGAGAATAAGATCAGCACATATGATGTGAGAATTAGGCTTAAAATATCAAGGGCCTGGGGATTTTTTAGTAAAGCATCTGATACCTGGCTCTCACAAAATCTCACCCACTAAATTAATTCAAATGGGATTGTGCAGATTTGCTGTGTGAATATAAATGCAGTGATGACGCAGGGAATCACCCTGTAAGAAGCTGCACAGACCATCACTTTTGACATCATTGTCAGTCAATTGGAGAAGGGTCAAAGAGAAAGCTTGAACCTGTAGAGTGAACTCCCAGTGTGGAACACATTGCCTGGGGAGAACCATAGGTTCCAGCAGCATGGGCTACTCAAACAAGAATGTGAGATCTGTAGCACCACCAGATATTGAATGGGTGGGGAAAAAACTACATCTATTATCCTACCAGAGGACTGAAGTATATCTCATTGGCGGATGTCTTACTGAGGACATAAAAAGCAACTAACCATTGTAGATGAGTGGAAAAGTTGAAAAGTGAGCTAGGAGGGTCTTTTGGGAGGGATATGTTCCCTGAAGAGACGCTAATCTTTGGCTCTGTTCACACGCTTCACCTGAAGCCAGTGTGCAGCACAGGGGAACACAAAGATGAGGGGCAATTGAAGATGGTGAGGTTAAGGAGGGGAGGATCAACACTGTTCGTTTCAGAGCTGCACAAGCTTCCTGTGCTGATATGTGTGTACTTGCAAGAGAAGAGGGGGAGAGAAAACACCACACTGCTTGTTGTGAAAGGTTACAGGAGTAAAAAGAAACACAGAGGTAATGTAAGAAAGATGTTTGTAGTTAGTACTGGTACAGCAGTCAATTGAATGTGTGTCAATTCCCTTTCTTCCTCTCTGCGCTCAATATATATATTTAGATGTGAGCAGAGACATTGTTAATCTCAGATCCCAAATGCCACTTTGATAACTGCCAAGATTTTGGGGGGGCTGCTGTAGCAGCAATAATACGACGTTATGTTTTCTGTCCTGATGGACGATTGTATGTGAAGTGCTCCTGTCTCCAATATGTACAATATTTCAAACTTTCCTGCCAAAAATAAAAATGGAAAAAATCAAGAAAGCCTTGAGGCAACAATAACTTATTTGACATCAAGTTACATGGGTTTTACATGTTTATTTCCTCAAATATTCAATTAAAAGCTTACTTACTGTGGCAGATGTCATATCACATGGTGCATATGCTCCCTCTCCAATACAGAGCAGCTTTTTAGAAATGACTGCCAAAATGTTGTAAGAACTTTTATAATGGTTTCAGGATGAAGCATAAAATGTAATAAGTCACACATTTTTGTGCGTATTTTATTGATCATTTGGTACTGGCTTTCTCTTTGGGGGTGGGGGTTTTTTGATTGTTTTTTGGGGGAAAGGAGGAATTGTTTCCATGCAAAGCAGGAGAGAAGGAAACTGTTCATTATTTGGAAACTGAGCATAGGCTCTTTGTTGTGAAAAGACAGCTAGAATGACCTGAGTGAAACAGGTTTCTTTTGGTCTGCTCTTGTTCCTGCATGTGGAATGCAAAAAGATGTGTAACTACTAATAAGAAATACTTCAGTAAGTTTAGTTCCACTGAAGGCATTTTACTTCTCTGAAAAAGATCTCTGAAAACTATTGTTGGCCATTTGGTTAGCTATTATGTGGGTAAAAACAGGCTATTTTCCAAAATCCTTGTCTGATTTCCATTCATAAATTAGTACATGTGTTAACCCAACTTAGATTAAATATTAAATACATGCAATGCATCTACATCTCCCCAAATCTGGTATAGCCACCTGTTATACCTCACAGTGTAAGCCAGTCATTAGTGACTTTCAAGAAAAAATATGTTTTCTGGTTGACAGAGTCATCCATACTGGAGACACTGCATGCTTTACCATAGCATTTAAAATCAAGCCCTGGTTCGAAGATCCTGGACTACCTACATAAGGGTCTTATCAGCTACTATGATCTCCATGTCTTCCTTTTGACTGTCACTAGTAAAGCAGCTCTGAAAAAACTCCAAAGCATCATAAGAAAAGAACTGTGAAAAAGACTGAAGGTAACAACACTCATATTTGTTTCTGCCCACTGGAGCCTTGTATAATCACAAGGAATAGGGTCCCTGGAAAGATATTACTGTCTTGTTCAGCAAAGGAGAGTCAGAACTAGGAAAAAGAGTGAGTTTTTACAACATGACCATAATACATGTCAGCTGACATGTTACACACAGGACAAGAGTGAGGCAGTAATATGGATCTGTCTTTGCTAGCATCAGTGCCTGCTCCAATCTCTATAAACAACACATGTCAGCACTGGATCAATATACTTGAAACGACAGAGCTTTATGGATTTTGAGGAGCTTTTAGGACCAAAAAAAATTCCAAAATGTCTTCACTGAAAAGTAGATCCTGACTGTCACCTGAACACAGCAGTTAGCTCTCTGTGATTGCCCACAGAGAGTCTTTAACCCTAACTTCACAGTGCTTTCAATCCAGGACAGGTAGTGTTTAAATTTAAACTTTTGTTTCACTTCAGCATGGTCTTATAATCCACTTGCCTTGCCATAAGAAGACAGGTTAATCAAAGCCCATGGCTGTGAGGCTCCCCAAACATTTCTCTCTCCTCTTCTGGAAATAATTCAGAGCTGAAACTCCATGTTTGACTCCTTTTTGCAAAACTTCTACAGCAAGCAAGCAGGGATGCCATGCACAAAAAAAAGACTGGGCAAACTCACTTGACAGGATGAACAGGACAAAATTTGTGTTAGGGTTTGCCCAACATATAGTAGCCCAACAGAGGTGAGGCTGCTGCAGCTCCATGTCTCTAGGTCTGGCCAGTAGTGAGGCTGAGTATGTATTCCCAAGAGGCATGTGCAGACACATACACACAGTCATAGAATCATTTAGGTCGGAACAGACCTTTAAGATCATTGAGTCAACCATAAAGCTAACACAGCCAAGGCCACCACTAAACCATGTCCCTAAGTGCCATATCTACATGTCTTTTAAATACCTCCAGGGATGGTGGCTCAACCACTTCCCTGGGCAGCCTGTTCCAGTGCTTGACAACCTTTTCACTGAAGAAATTTTTCCTAATATTCAATCTAAATCTCCCCTGGCACAACTTCAAGCTGTTTTCTCTTGTCCTATCACTTGTCACTTGGGAGAAAAGACTGACACCCACCTCGCTACAACCTCCTCTCAGGTAGTTGTAGAGAGCGATAAGGTCTCCCCTCAGCCTCCTTTTCTCCAGGATAAACAACCCCAGTTCCCTCAGCTGCTTTTCATAGGACTTGTGCTCTAGACCCTTCACCAGCTTCATTGTCTTTCTCTGGACACACTCCAGC
The DNA here is from genome assembly GCF_031877795.1 of Strix aluco. Taxonomy (NCBI): domain Eukaryota; kingdom Metazoa; phylum Chordata; class Aves; order Strigiformes; family Strigidae; genus Strix; species Strix aluco. The sequence goes on along the minus strand of NC_133931.1, from coordinate 66,639,070 downwards.
ACCTCAATGTCTTTCTTGTAGTGAGGGGCCCAAAACTGAACACAGTATTCAAGGTGCGGCCTCACCAGTGCTAAGTGCAGGGGGACGATCACTTCCCTAGTCCTGCTGGCCACGCTATTTCTGATACAAGCCAGGATGCCATTGGCCTTCTTGGCCACCTGGGCACACTGCTGGCTCATATTCATCTGGCTGTCGACCACCACTCCTGGGTCTTTCTCTCCCGGACAGCTTTCCAGCCACTCTTCCCCAGGCCTGTAGCATTGCATGGGCTTGGTGTGACCGAAGTGCAGGACCCAGCATTTAGCCTTCTTGAATTTCTGACGTGGTTTAACCCCAGTTGGCAACTAAGCACCATGCAGCTACTCGCTCACTCCTCCCCCTCTGGTGGGATGGAGGGGTATCTGAAAAAAAGTAAAACTTGTGGGTTGAGATAAGAACAGTATAATAATTGAAATAGAATATAATGATAATAATAATAACAACAACAACAACAATTGTAACGAAAAGGAAGATAACAAAGAGAGAGGGAAATAAAACCCAAGAAAAATAAGTGATTCACAATGCAACTGATCATCACCCGCTGACCAATGCCCAGCCAGTCCCCGAGCAGTGATTGGCACCTCCTGGCCAACACCCCCAGTTTATATACTGAGCATGACATCCTATGGTATGGAATATCCCTTTGGCTAGCTCATGTCAGCTGTCCTGGCCATGCTCCCTCCCAGCTTCTTGTGCACCTCCTCACTGGCAGAATACGGGAAAATGAAAAATCCTTGTCTTAGGATAAGCACTACTTAGCAACAACTAAAACATCAGTGTATTATCAATGTTATTCTCATATTAAATCCAAAATACATCACTGTACCAGCTACTAGGAAGAAAGTTAGCCCTATCCCAGCCAAAACCAGGACAATCTGATACAGTTGGCCTCAGCCCATTGATCCAGCCTATCTGGATCCCTCTGTAGAGCCTTCCTACCCTTAAGCAGATCAATGCTCCTGCCCAACTTGGTGTTGTCTGCAAACTTACTGAGGGTCCACTTGATCCCCTCATCCAGATCATTGATAAAGACATTAAACAGAACTGGCCCCAGTACTGAGCCCTGGGGAACACCACTTGTGACTGGCCATCAACTGGATTTAACTCCATTCACCACAACTCTCTGCGTCCTGCCATCCAGCCAGTTTTTTACCCAGTGAAGAGTACATCCATCCAAGTCATGTGCAGCTGGTTTCTCCAGGAAACTGTGGAAACATTCTCAATGTACATATATATATACACCACTGGCCACACAGATCAGTGTACACAGGAAACGCCCACACCAATAAAAACATAATGAGTAGCCTGATCCTTTTTCCCTCTCTCAGTGATCAAGATGAAAGTCCATTAGAAGAAAACATATGCATATATAGAGATATATACAATATAGATCCCCCCTTAGATATTCAGTCTTTCCAGTAGCTGGCACCTAGATCCCTGGTCTCCCCAGCTGCTGGTACCTGACACCCACAGCCCCACTGCAACTGCTGGTACTTAAACCTCCTTTCTGACAGATACCTATACACACACATATACACTCACTACAGATCCCCCAGCAAGCGGCCTTGGACACTCAGGCTATCCAATCACTGGCCCCTGGATCCCCCTGCCACGCTGGTACCTCATGCATGGGCACACACACATAAGGAAACAGGTCTCGCTGGTAGCAGGTCCAGACCTATGGTCTCTCCAGTGCCTGACCCTCACACTCCTTGGTCTCTCCAACAGCGGGCTTGCACCTCCAGTCCCTCCAGTGGCCAGCTCTTAGTTCCTCTTGTCTCTCCAGTATCCATCCCACACCATCCAGCCTCTCCCATACCTGACTCCCACAGTCAGACAAGTGTACTGACCAGCCACCTCTCTACACGTGGCCAGTCCCTTCCAGCACATGAGGCAGAGGAACACCATGGCAGGCATACAGTACTCGTGATTTGGTTAAAACTGGATTAACCATTTAACCTGGTCAAGTGCCATTTTTTCAGTGAGCATTCTTTGGAAAGGATGTTCCTGGGATTCCATGACAGTATGCATTTTTCACTGCATGCCATAGGCAGGCATTGCAATGAAAATTACCTTGTAAAGTAAGGATATATTTTGTAAATACACACAAGGTTGATTCATGCACCTTTTAGAGGAACTGACTATACTAGGATCTGGAAAAGGTAAATAAAAGCTGCAGAATGGTGTGCTGTTATGTAATTTTAAATGGTGGTACAAATTTCAGAAATGAACCAAAATTCTTATCTTCTTCAATACTGTAGTTTACAACTTGATTCATTCAGATCATCTGGTAAAATTCCATCAGGGACTACAATTAGATGAATAAGGACCCTTGCAAGTGCAGGAGTGATGTTCACATTGTAGAACCCAGCCTATAAGAACATTTTACTTACCTCAGGTCTGACACAGCAATGAAACAAACTGAAAAAGTATTTAAAGTTGAATGCTACTTTGAGTATAAGGAAACAGACTGGAACTAAAGCACAAACACCACATTTTACATATATACCAATCCCAGTATTGCTGATCATTTTTTAATGCATTCCAAGCTTGCAACTACTATTCCTTGGAGACAATTGGTCCTTTGTCATTTTGATAGAGAAACATACAAAAGAGACATGGGAAGCCTTTTCCATCCACCCACATTTCCCCATTATTGTTGGACTGTTCCCTTCAGCAAGTTTTGAAATACATTTTCTGGTTCAGTTTCACATGAAACCAGCATTTCTAGTTCCATTATTGACTTTTACACCACCAAGGTGCTTCAGGGTTCGAAAATTCTTCCGTGACACTACGCTATTTTTTAAAAAATTTTTCTCAATCCACTTCTACCACTACTGAAATTGTACAGGGCATACTGCTCTAACCCACTGATATTAAGCCATGCTCCAAAAGACTGGCTGGTGGTCAAAAGTTGTTCCATACTGACCGGTGCCTTTAATTAAAAAGCTGATGAGATCAACACCAGCAACCTCACAAGAAACTCTGAGTACTGACAGCAGTCATAATAGTGTGGTAACTTTGGGAATTGCTCTTCTGGGCTATCCATGTCCCTGGAATGCTGGACTGGGATTCAAAATGTGCATTTCTGCCAAACTTTGTGAGGGATAAGAAGGTTACACAGAATATGACCCAAAAAAGTAAAGCCTTTGAAAGACTGCTGCTCCACAGATGCAGTTACCCAGAGTTACTGCAAAATCCAACTTGCAGAGCAGAGCTGGGAAGGAAAGAAAGTGCTGGGATTTAATTTCTTGCACAACTGAAAGGCAAAGCCCCTTTGAAAGACTTAATCTGACAGCAAAGCTGCCACAAAAACAAATGATGGTTTAGGGTCTCTACTGACAGAAAAAAGCATAGACCAAATATCAGCACAGGTATACTCTAATATGCGTGCTTACAAGCTTAGTTTGTAAGGAACCAAGAGCAGCATCTGTAGCAACAGCAATTTCCCCCTGGGTCTTTTGGAAAAGAACCTGCCTACATCTCCACTTCCTTTTATCAAGTAATGGCTACTCCAGGCTCTGTCCAAAGACACATGCTGGTGAAAGAGAACAGGCATAAAGGTCCCTCTTGATCTTGAAATCTCTAGTCTTAGGGGAACATCATGTTTGTACCTACTGCACAGCTCAGCCCAGCCACAGAGGGAAAACTCCATTCCAGTCTCTCATGGGAAAATTCCTGACCACCCACAACTACAGAGTGAACTTAGGGGATCTGGAAAGTAAATGAATAGCTAAAATAGAGCTGAAACATTGGCTGAGTTCCTTCAAGCATGAGGAACCTGGGTGGTGAGTCTTCTGTTGTCACAAGCATTTGTGGAAGCCAAAAGATTGTTTCCATATCCACATGGAAAGATGGAAGCTAGATGTAAAGTCAGCATCAGCAATTGCTCAAAATTACTCTGAGGTTGCTGAGAACTAGTCCTTTGAGGTACTGCATGCAGTAGTCTTTGAACTAAAGAAGCAAATAGCACAGGCAATTTTTCTTTGTACAAATCCCAATTCAGTATCCAAGTAGAAATTCAGATCCACATTAAGATACCTAAACTTAGGTTTCTACATGTGAGCAAGGTGTCCAAGATGCCCCTGCAGTCACTGGAAACTTAAGGGCTATTCAAACACACCTAAAAATCAGTTGCTACATTTGGTCAGCTCAATAGCTGTAAAGCTACATTAAATTTTGAAGTCTAAATCTGCAAGCTGAACCCCACCCTCACATCTCTCTGTGGCAAACAACTGGAACTGTGCAGCAAGAAATTACCGCAGCAATAACCAGACGTTACTGGTTCTACCTTGAACAAAGAACTTGGTCACAGACAGGCTGAACGTGGTCATACACTAATGAAACAGGTGATTCCTGCCAAAAAAGATAAAATGAAACAACAATTCTTCCCTTGATTTGACAGGTCAGGTTTGAGATCTTGTTACAAATAACACTTTTTGATCTGATTCATGGCATCATGCTCAGTGTGTGAGTAACTAAGAAGGTGCTGCTACCAACCATCCAGAAGTAGGAGATTGAATTACTTTAGAGATTTTGGTGATTTGGTTTTAATTAATCAGCATCAAGGGCCATCACTTTCTGCATGTCTCTCTTCTGGGGTATGCAGTAGCTCTCCCTTTTGAACTTACCTGTGACAGTGACTGCTTAATTTCAGTTTTTCTGTGGAATATTGAAACCTTCAAGTATGTCCATATTGCAAACAGGATTGATCAGAAGGTTGATTTTTCCAGAAATTGTACACAATTTGTTAGAGGGAGAAACCACACTATGGTCATGTGGGCTGGAGGCAGAAATGCAGACACTGACCAGAAAATATCACTTGTGGAAAATACTGGAAATTAGGAATAATAGTTTTAGTAATTTAAAAATTAGAGTCTAATAATAATGCCTAAATATACTGTAACAGATTATTGGAAAGGAAAAGTAACTTTCATATACTCTTGTACGTTGTTCAAACTCCATAGAGCTAATTTGTTTTACACGTGAGGCAGTGACCTGTTCCTGCCATTTCAACCGATTTTATTAATAAAGGTTTTCTAAGGTGAATGTATCTGATACCAAAGACTAAGTTTTCAGGAATTGGGATAGTTAAATTAATCGTTCAGGGCTTTTAACTCAACTCGATCATATTATGATGGAGAAATTTAGTCATAATGTATGACATTGACTTGTGACCAAGCTAGGTGATCTAGGAGATGGCACCTCTGGGCCTGTGATATTGGCCTGCAATGGTACACAACCAAAGGGAAAACATTTTTTTTCTAAAGATGCTATCTTTTGGAAAACTTTGCTTGCTTATCTGATCAATAATTAAAGAGGATGTGTTCTGACCTGCCAAAGAATATTAAAAGAGCTATCTGAAACAACCTTGCAATGTACTTTAAACATGTATGCAGTAACAGAAATTATTTGGCCCACTCAGATCTTGAAGTCAAATACTCATTTACTGGAGTCCATAGTGAAAGATGAGTACTTCCAGGGGTTGATTCTTCTCAGCTGTTAGCTGCAGATGGGATGAATTGTCTCCTGTTTCTCTGGATTAATTAAAGACAAAGCCAAGATCACTAATATAGACTAAACTTCAGTTTTAGATGGTCGCAGCTGAATGGATTCTTCCCTTACACTTTTCTGATTTGGAAACCAAACATTCTCCTTTAGGGTCAAACTTTTCCGGGTGTATACTGTAGGTATATACACCTACGTATGAGACTGCACTGTCCTATTCACTGATGCCAGGTTAGAGTAGCTTTGTCACAAGGTAAATAAAAGACGATGCTTTCTTTTGATGTCTGAGACATCAACTCAGAGTGAAACTGTCCCCCACTAGAGCCCTTGTACACAGCATGCAGTTGTTACACATGTGAGCTCCCATTACACAGTACAGGTCTCAGTAGATGGTGAACACACTCAAAACAGAATTGGGCATGAGCACCACTAATGAGACAGTAATGTATCAGGCAGGTCCTTTCTTCTTCCTGGGTTTTGGGCCACCTGGGTCAGTTTGGAAAAAATAAGTATTGGTCTTTATGCCAAATACTACCAATATTTATGTTCATACGAATATATTCAGAATTAGCACTGTTTTGAATCAAAGACATTCTCCTTTCAGAAACATTTATCGTCTAAAAGTTAGAGCTGACATTATTACCACTCTGCTCTCTGGATAAAACTGTTTTTGCAAATGTAAAAGCTAGGGACTTACATCCGGAAGGAAAGAAAAGCCCTTGGAAACATAGCATGGGGTCTTGGCTCCATTGAAATCAATGGCAAAACTTTCAGTGACTTCAGCTGGGACAGAATTCCAGGCACTGCTGATGAATTTGTGCATGCAGCTGCTAAAGCAACTGTGAGCATCTCTGGTGTGATTTCTGAATGTGAGAGAGAGGGACTTCTACAGGTTAATTAGTACATGCCTTCACTAAATCTACTGTCTTCCCTTTTGTTCCCCTTTAAAAATATTTTCCCTTTAGAGGAACGTACCACAAATGAAAATTGTTCTGCTGCTGTTCTTTGCAACACTGGATGTGAATTACATGTACTGAGTGGATGATCCACTCTGCAGGGAAGTACAAGACAACAGGGAATATTTATCTGTCACTGTAAACACAGCTAAGAATTAAAGATGAAGTGGTCAGAACAGGGAAGTATGCACAATGACTGAATAACATAAGCATCATGGTTTTCAAATCTACCTGTTCTGTAACTGTGATTAAAGCTATCTTTAATTCATCTTGGATTTACCTTGTTTGGTTTCTGCCCATGTATTTGGGAAATTTTAAAACCTGCTTTTTTCAGATTCACTGAAATGTGGGAAAAAAAAAAGCCAGTTAAAAACCAAAAGATGTATGTGATAATAGAACACAAAGATACATTGGAGAAACATGAAGTGAATAGTCAAGTACATGGCATAGATCAGAGGGGTTAAATTAACGCACAGTGAATATGCAACAGTTACTCTGAGGAAACGAAAAATGATCAGCAGATCTACTCAAATCAATGCAAAAAAATTGACTCTGACCTGGTGTGTCTCTAAGAAAAACAGGTGAAAGCCTATCCTTCTCCCTAGGAGAAGATGCTCTAAACTTCCTAGAGACAGACACTCTAAAAGTGATTAACAACAGCATCAGTTGACCTTTGTGCAGTCTTTTAGAGATCATTCTTCTCACTAAAGTGCGAGGTTAATAGATGCATCCAGATTACTCATTTTCAGCTGTTTCTACTTTAACTAACATGTAAAATGCTATATACAACGGCCATGGTTTGGAGGCATTGTTTCTACATTCCTTTTTTAATTTTAGCAGCTATATTTTTTTCCTCTTAAACCCTATAATAATCCTGTTTTGAGGCATGCTTAATTATTTAACTTTGCCATTCTCTCAGGGAAATTATGGACTAAATTGCATGCATGTTATTAATACAAAGCACCATTTTGTTAGCTAATTTAGAATTTCACACCCACATCAAACAGGCACATGTCTATAATCTATTATTTGTGATCCCGCTCAACTGTGCTGAGCGGACAGAGCCTGCACTCCTGTTCTTCCTCCCCGCTGTGAGGGCAGCATCCCGCTGTCAGGTCCCCTCAGAAACCCAGCCCTGCACACACTGGTACACCATCATTTGAATCTCCCAATTTCACAGCCTTTCTCCCATGCTCAGTGGACACAGCTGGCTCCTCTTTTCTTTTTGGAAGTTGTTTTTTTTTAAAAAAATTCCTTTACTACTGCTTGATTGCCATTGGATACACTCTGGCTCAGCGTATACTTCTCAGCTTAATTGAGATTGTTGCTGGCCCAGGGTTGGGCCCCACCAAACCAAGTGTCAGAATTTCTCCCAGAAAGGGGGAAAAGGTAAATTTAAACTCTCCTCCCAGTTGGTTTTGCTTTTAATTTAGAAATGAAGAGCGTATATTTATTTCAAAAGGTTACGTGTCCCTTCTCTTCATTCTTGGCTCTCACATTCATTTTGTATTGCAACGACTTCATTTGAAGCCTTGTGCAGTACAATGTTGTTTCTACTGTAATGCTGTTTAATGTAGCAACACAAACCTGGCAAGTGACCTGAATTTCACAGATCAACTGCAACCACACAGGAGACGTGGGGACCTGCAACAAGAATGTTTTGTTTCCTCTCTTGATGTTCTAATTGCTGCCCATGATCCAACTGCTCCCCCATCTGACCTTGAATGTAATTTTCATCACTTATTCTTTGGAGGCTGTCTAGATGTATGACATGTCTGCAATTCCTCTTGGTATAATGCATATTCAGCACCTGATCAGCTGCGTGTCTCTGGGTGTGAGACAGTCTAAATGGAGTCATATCAAATGAATTATGTGATGTACAGGGTGTCTTCAAGTATGTCATAAGCATAGTGTATAAGCCAGATTCAAAAGGCAAAGCCCTACTCTGTTGAATATTTTGCATGGACCATCTGAGAACCCAGATGTCTTAATAGAGGTTCTTTTTTAAAGCAAGTAAGACTCTTTAGACAGCCCGAGTGGCTGGAATATTGATACAGGCATGTAAAACCCAATGATGCTTTGAGTATGTCATGTATCTTTCCTGTGATAGTCTTTTTTCTAGCACTTTTCTTCAGACAACACCTCAATTCACACAGAGGCACAGAAAGAGTGAGGATGAGTGTAGGGGATGCAGCTGAGCAACTGAGACAGTATCACCTTCTTTTGCCAGTACTTTTACAACTATATGTTCATTGTATTCTGCATCCATCAGTCCCCTCTCTGAGGGCCAGAGCAGACTGCTACCCACAAAGCTTTTGTGCACTCTTGTTGAAACACATTACATTTCTCCTTTTATTTCCTGTGGTTTTTGTTAACTAGAGGACTAGATCATTCTGGACGAGAGCATTCATTTTCATTAAAAGCTCAAGATCACCCCATGAGTATGGATCAGCCTAGTGGCAAGACTTTAAACTCTTGGTGACAGCTTTATTTACTCATGTTTCATGCACAGTATGTTCCTTATATCCCATATGCCTTCTCCCTCGGAAACAGCAACCTTACATTCACAAAAAATCTAGTTTTACCAATATATTTTTAGTATACATCTATACATTACTAAATGTAGGTCTGACCCGGAAACCCTGTTGCACAGTTAACTTCGGGAATGAACAGAGAAATTTAATGTGGTGTTTGGGGGCATCTATTTCTAATTTGTGAAGGCGTTCTTTTTTATAACTGGGGAACACCAACCAGTGACTGGGTCAAAAGGGTCAGAGCTGTGTAGGAGAGCTGTCTTCAAGATCACCGAAGGAAGAGGGGGACCCCTCAGATGCACGTTCTCTAATTTGGCCCTAAGCCCAGCCAGACAAGACTCCAGGAGGGGCAATACTCTCAGACCTTCTGGTCCTCAGGGGCAGCATCCTTTTCCTTTCTAGAGCCACCTGACAGACTCCCTGCAGGGAAGATCTCTTCTTTTGTTAACGTCTCCATCTGCTGCTCTGGCATGGTGAACCTAGAAGCCATCTCTGGCTGGTACCCTGCTTGATGGAACCTGTGTCCAGTGGCAAGAGGCTGTGAAGGATTTACAGATGATTCAGCAAAGGGCTGGAGAGACATAAATGTACTAGATGCTGGGCTACACTTTTTCAAGGTTAGATGCTCATACTCACTTCCACCAACTGAAAATACATAGCAGTTCATTCCTAAAATGTGTTTGTTTACCCTGTCCTGATATGTATCATGGACTCAGCTTCAGCTATGCTCCATCTCATTCAAACATGGGAAGACATGCTGAAGCAAACTGGACAGACAACACTGACCTGAACAAGTTTTCTATCAGTTCTATAGCTGGCCATATCTTAACCATAAATGAGAAAGCTACAGAGGACTAACTTGTCTCTTTCCCCAAAGTCTCCTATTGCACAGCTGCCAATAGGCAGAGCTGGTATAACCCTAAAATCACATCACTGTCTGTGGGGCACGCTTTCAAGGCACACAGATGTCCACTGATAGAGCCTTGCGCTGAAACATGCAAATGCACCTGCCATCAGTGGTAAATCCTATTATTATTAATGCTAACATTAGAAGAACTTAACTAATGGAGCAACACATCTGGATTTGTAGCAGAAAAACATCAGGACTAAGGAAGTGAAATTATATTCTCAGAAATGAATTATTCACTACATGTGTACAACCAGCAGGAAGAGAACCGCAGGCTGAGGAAAATATGTTCAAACTTACCAACAAAAATAAATACATGAAAGTATGATGTGAACATCAGCTACATTTCCTAGGCAAAAGCTCCACATGGGGGCCTGAAATCCAACTATATTTGCATTTTGACATATTATCACCAGAAAAGACATAGCAATGAAGCCCTGGAGGCAAGGGAGTTCAACATTGCCAGGCCATCTGGGCTTTTTTCTTGTGGGTGGAAAATTCCTCTGCTCCCAAGTGTCCTACAGGATTCTGCAAAGGGAAGTAAAGAGGGTAAATGGGGGATGCCCTGCCTTAGAAGCAATGAAGCCATTGCAAGGAATCATCCAGACAAAAAGGCTGTACTCTTGAAGACCGCAGGATGTTTTTGCACTGCCTCCCTAAACCTAAGTCATCCACTTGCTTCCCCTTTCTTCACGGTCTTTATGAGCTCACTATTATCTGCTGTAACTCTTCACAAAGCTGTTCCCCTTCCTCTCTTTCTCATTTTCCCTCTGAGCAGATCCCCTCTTTGATTTGCCATTACCCTTTATCCCAGGCACATCAGTCCTACACACACACACACACACACACGTGTGCGCGCACGCTTCAGAATTTGGAAAAAAAAGAAAAGCACTTTGAAATGCTGTCATGGGAGTGCCCACTTTGAAGTTGTGCTAGGAAACCCATCCTGGAGTGTTTATGCTCCTGGGAAAATTCAGCCCAGATGTGACAGCAAAAATGGTGATGCTCGAGCCACAGTTACAAGACCTTGCCATGAGGGACCACTACATGAGTGGGAATGAATGGAACCAAAGTACATTTCAATCAATGAATTTATGCTGATGTGCTTTGAATCAAACAAAGAAACTTGGGTCTCTACTGATGCCTCCAAGGATGGCCCTGGGGCAATGCTGTTCCAGGAGAACAGAAGAGACGCACTTGGCTTTCTGTGGCATCTGTTACAAGACTGGTGGCTGAGCCTGAACAAAAACATGCCTGACTCTAAATAAAGTTTAGGCATGGCCCACGGGTGTATGAAATTTTCTAGGCATATGTAAGCTTTGTAACTAAACAGAAACTGGTCTTCAGAATTACTTTTTGCTTATATACAATCTAATGAGAATATATGTATATACACAAACATATATGTTAAGGAATCTGAATTATATGTTTGTATAATGAAGCCTAATGGTAAAACTACAAAGTTAGTTATTTGACTTTCAGATGATGAACGGTAGGTGCTCAGTAAATGCAAAAGTATATGACAGATGAAAAAGCATTCTCTTATTTTTACTTCATTACAGAAAAGTGCATGTGAACTTGTGTGCTCATGCAAGTGGCAGCTCACCAAGGGTATGAGGGAGCTGAAAACCCTGTGCTCTTTGCTAGCTCACTGAAGGTCGTCAGAGGACAGCATAGGGCAAATTTCAGTCAGGCTTTGAAGAGTCTGTCATTAAGGTGGTTTCTATTTCACAGATGAGGGCCACTGCAGTAGCTAGAGGGAGCAGCTGCAAGGCAAGTGGTGGGCAGGCTAGAAACAGGCATCTTCAGTCAGACATTATCCATGGTAAATAAGAAGAAAAGTCACTTTACAGATATGCTAGCACTTGGAGCTGGTGGTCAGCAAGTTCATGTCAGACTGTCAAACAGGATTTCTTGAACAGGGACTATGATTAGTTTCCTTTCATACTGTAAGCCTGCAGTTTAAAAGCAGGTCTTTTCTCAAGAGGATTCTGCCAGTCATGAAGCATGGTGGCCCACAGACAACCTCAGAAGTCTCAAGCCATCTGGCTTCTTTGATTTTAATGATACATAAGAAAATGTCTCTATCATCGTAATAGCATCTTACGTAGCCATTTCTATCCTTACCTTATTTTTACCTACAAGTCTATGGTGAAGACCAGATGGTTAAAGAAACCATTTAAAATCCTAACCACCATGACTGCCTTCGTTTTACACATCTAGTGGACATAAATTCTTGTCATCTTGTTTTATGCGAATGGCAGGATTTATTAGATCAGACAGGTCATTAAGTAATTTTTTTTCTTTAATAATGTCTTTGATTCAGTGAACTCAAATTTATGCCCTGTTATAGTGTGCTAACAGCTATTTTTGGCTAGGAAAGTCAGCAATAAATCTGAATTTAATAAACTGACAATAGATCTCAATGTGAAAGAAATTCAAGGCACTCGTTTTTCCAGTTATTTAAAAGCAGTGAATCCTTGCATAACTGCAAGACTAATTCCAAACTAAAAGCATATTCTCTCTAAAAATATCTCACTGATTACAACATGCAATTCTGCTTAACATGGAGATTATTTTAAAAGCTGTCCAGCAATTGCCCTGACTGCCAGTGGCAGAGTGCTTTTTTCACCTGACAAAGAGGAAACAGAATTTGGGATTGTTCTTTTGTGAACACCACTCTGTTTGTGAACAAGCATATACACACCTCTGTGGGCACTCCCTCCTTCTCCTGCCATCCCCGTTCTCTGCACACACACACACACAAACACACATACACACAGAGAAAAAAGACCTGGACCTGGAGAAGAACGGTGGAACATGTTGCTCAGTGAAGTTGTGGAATCTCCATCCTTCAAGATTTTGAAAACCCAGATGGACAAGGATCTGAGCAACCTCATCTTGCTCAGAGGCCTGCCTGGTTTTAAGCAAGCGGTTGGACTTGTGTCCACCAGAGGTCACATCCAACCTAAATTATTCTACAATTCTGTGAGCTCATCAGCTACCTGCTCTATTCTTTGCTAATGAAACTTTTCAGGAGCTCCATGCACACAGACACAGCTTGTCTACAAAGGGAAAATCACTGGCAAAGCTACACAGACATAGTTTTATCTATATATATATATAGATATATGTCTCGCTATATATACTGTAGGTACATATGCATGTGTCTGTGTGCGTGTACATTTGCAGATGTGTCTGTGCACATGTGTGTTTGTGTAAATGTTTTTGCATGTATGTATATATGTATGTATACAAACAAGCCCTTTACTAGCATACTGCCCCACTGGAATATCAGTGCCCCCACCCCCCAGAAGATAAACAAGTTCTCCTGCAAGGGATGTGGCTGGGAAGTAAGAAAAAGTGGCTGTGTGTGGTACTGGCTAGGCAGGTCTCTCACCATGCTCAAGCAAAACACAGAAGTAGTGAAAACATGGGGCCCAGCTTCACCACAGAAACGGTCACACACAGGCCATGCCATTACAGGTTCTGGTCACCCCAGCGCACTGAGCAGTGAATAGTTCACTCTCTCCTGCCTTGCATTTAAAGGACTTCAGAAAAGTATTATGTGATGGATATGCATGTTGCATATGGGACTCACTTGCGACTAGGTGTTTTAATGACCTGTTCTAATTTCTGAAATTCCCTCTAGCTACATGCCTATCATGAGTACTTGGGGTCTGTGTCTCCCAGCACAGTCTTAAGTAGATCTTTGAGACAATAGATAAATTAAATACTTCATGCGCAGCAAAGGACTCTATGTAGCTCCAAAAAGCCTTGGTTGGTAGAATGCCTTTGTAAGCTTCTTTTATTAAAGCCTGCCATTTTGTTCACCATCTTCCACAGTGTTGCATCTTCCACTTACATAGCTTTGAAGAGAGAGGGCATGTGTTGAGCTGCTCCAGAGCACTGTAAAACAAACGCACCCGAACAAAAGCCAAGACACTAATATTTTCCTATGTGTCTGGCCTAGATTAGACTCCTGTGCGGCAAGGGTCAAGGAGGCAGAAGAACCGCAGTCATAAGGGAATTGTCTTGTATCTATGATGGAGCAGAAAGTGAGGTACACATTGCTATGAATGGGACCTGCTCTCAGCCCTTCTGGAGTCAGTCATAAGGGTAGGAATGTCACCTTTCAATATGTGAGCCCTATAAGTGAATTTTCTTTTCACACCTCTCCACTTTCAAGAAGAACCCCAGTGAATCACACTGTCTGGCTATAAAAAGGGAAACTAAAAGAAATGTCAAATGTCATGGTGGCTTTTTCACACTATCTCTCTGTTGTTCAGACAGGAAGTAGGAGTGCATCCTACTTGCGGTGCAGATAGGGGAGACAGCTGCCTCCAGAGTCTCTTTATCAGGAGGGACTGCCCCTTTTGGAGAACCACAGGGTTGTTTTCTTTTCTCAACACAGTTTTGTTTTCTAGTCTCCATTCTGCCAATCTAACTCATTCTCTGAGAGGCAATATTTCAGGGTGTCCTGTGTGCTAAAATTTGGTCTCTTTTCCATTTCAATCCACATTTTGAACCATATCCATCTACTCTCTACCCATAGGGAGTGGTTGAGATGAAAAATATTTCATTTTAAGTTGGAAAGCCTGATTGTCATCTCACTTAATGGAGTAGGTTAGGAACTGGTTGAAATCCATGCCACACTGTAAAAGAGCTCAGAATGCTCAAAGTGAAGGTGTAAAACTGCCCCTCTCAAGCTAGGCTCAGACTTCTTAGGTAAGGTCAGTTAAAACCTCTTGCAGCCACATTTTCACAGGACTTGGAATGAGCGTCCTTACAGATCCTCCATAAATATTTGCTGCCCTAACTACATGACAGGTAGGCATTTTACACATCTCAAGGGGGAGATGGCTTTTCAGCTGCTCTCCGGCCAAACCCTTTCATTCTATTCACAAATACATTCCCTCTTGGTAATGTGAGAAACTATGGACTAAGGTATTGTTTATTAAGATTTATGTTAAGCTCAAGGTAAAGTTAGACGACAGAAACCACTCATGCAAACAACCACTGGACGCCGCCTGTGTGAGATAAGATAACTGTAATCGCTCACACAAACTGAACCAGATACTGCTCATGCAAGATAAACACCAGATTTCCAGGAAAGCGACAAGAAACAGGACAAGACAGCCCATATAAGGATATATGAGTGAAAGATCAACTATGAGACAAAGAGGGAAGACTTCTTACTTCAGCCTCAACAAATACCAGGAGGCAGGAAACGACCCCCCTAACAACAACTGAAGCATGCGCGGAGTACCTCCACTACCTCATGAGCAGGGAAGTAAAGATGTATAAAAAGGGGACTGTTTGAACTACTCAGCACGGCAGTTGGCGGAGCGCAGACTCCCCTGCCGTCCAGCGCTGTCTTTGCTCATATTCTACTTGCTATAATTAATAAAGAGTGAATTATAGTCCATTGTGGTCTCAATTTATAACAATTCCTGGTGCCGTGACTCGGATAAGGAACGGTGGGCTTCTGTCCTCCGGGGAGGCGCCCCGCGGCAATCCGCGGCCCCGCGACTGACAGCCTACCTCAACCTTACCGACGAACCTAAATTCTAGAATAGTGAGCAAAGGAGAAAACCGGTAAAATCCCATAAAAATTCTGTGCACGGGAGTCCGGACGAAGACGCAGGACGCGTAAGTATATTGCGAATTTGCTCGCAGGTTTGCCGTTCGGGCGGGACTGGGTTTCCTGGAATATAACGAATGAGAGGTTCGATATACTGAACCAAGCGAGTGTGGACTCTTAAGTACTGCGTTTCCCATCTCCCGCGAGGGATTGGGCCAGGAACAAGGGGAGTGAGTGAGTGTATGTTTGTGGATATTCCAGAAGATGGGGGCGAAGGGCAGCAAGCCTTCGACTCCCATGGGAAGGGTACACACTGTACCTAAAAATACCCCTTTGGCATATGTCTTAGACAATTGGAGGTATTTCCCTGGAACCCTAGGGAAAGATAAGCAGAAAATGATAGAATACTGTACTAAGATATGGGGAGGGAAGAAGATTTCTAAAAATACCTTTTGGCCAGTCTATGGGTCAGAAGAAGATTGGGTAAGACAGCAATTAAACCTCTGGGTCAATAATAAAAAACCCCTTAACCCGGAGGAGAGTCAGTATGCGGAAGTATGGATAAAAAGACCGGGAGCTAAACTTTACCCACTGAATGAAGTAAAAACTAAACAAAAGAAAAAGCAGGAAGAGTTAGACGAAACCCTTCTAACCCCCCCTCCTTACATTCCTCCTCCTGCTCCCGTAGCCCCTCCCGAGGTCCCCAGAGCTCCCACTCCCCCACCGGAGTCGGAACAAGGGTCTTCCCCTCCTCCTAGACGCATGACTAGAAGTCAAAAAGGGGCAGCTCAGATGTATCCTCTAAGGGAAATGCCCATGGGGGGACCTCAGCCTATGATTGGATATATTTCTGTACCCCTAAACTCGGCTGACCTACGAGATTTTAAAAGAACCGAGATGGGAAACTTGATTGAGGACCCACTTGGAGTGGCAGAAAGATTAGATCAATTTTTGGGACCAAACCTTTATACTTGGGATGAGATGCAATCTATCCTTGGTCAATTATTTACTACCGAGGAAAGAGATATGATTAGACGAGCAGGAATGAGACTGTGGGATGTTCAGCATGCCCAGGGACCCCAAGCAGATATCAAATGGCCACTCCAAAGACCTAACTGGGATAATCAGGATCCGGTGCATAGAACTCATATGCAAGATCTGAGAACTATAGTAATTCAGGGGATTAGAGAAGCAGTACCCCGTGGCCAGAATATCAATAAAGCATTTAATGAAATGCAAAAGAAAGATGAGAGCCCTACTGAGTGGCTGGAACGACTGAGGAAAGTCCTTCAACTGTACTCTGGGGTAAATCCAGACGACCCTTTAGGGCAAGCGCTCCTAAAAACTCAGTTTGTAGCAAAATCATGGGAAGATATCAGAAAAAAGATTGAAAAACTAGAAGACTGGCAAAATAGAGGGTTGGATGAATTATTGAGGGAAGCTCAGAAAGTCTACGTAAGGCGGGAAGAAGAGAGCAGCAAGCGACAAGTAAAAATGATGGTAGCAGCTGTCAGAGAGGATCGCAACGGGCGAACTGGTGAACACAGATCTGCTGGAATAAAACAAGGGAACGCAGTAGTAAAGAAGGAACAGAGATGTTGTTTTTACTGTGGAAAGAAGGGACACATAAAGAAGAATTGCAGAGAAAGGATCAGAGATGAGGAAATATTGAAAGCAGAATAGGAGAGTCAGGGGCTCTATATTTTAGGGGACCGGAGTCATCATGAGCCCTTGATAAAGTTAAAAATAGGTCCCCATAAACAAGAGTTCACCTTTTTAGTAGACACAGGGGCTGAGAAATCGACTATTAGGCAAATACCTGAGGGATGTAAAGCTTCCCCTGAAAAAGTACAAGTAATAGGGGCAAAAGGAGAACCCTTTAAAGTAAGCAAAATCAAAAATGTGATATTCGAAACTGAAAATAAATTTGGAATGGGTGAACTCTTGCTCGTCCCTGAAGCAGAATTTAATCTGTTGGGACGGGATTTAATTGTTGAACTACAATTAGAAATCAAAGTAGAAAATCAAGAGCTAACGGTGTCTGCTTATCCCTTGACCATGGATGATCAAAACCAAATCAACCCCGATGTCTGGTACTCTCCGGATACAATAAGTAAATTAAAAATCCCACCGATTAAAATTCAAATTTCCGAACCCCACATACCTGTAAGGGTAAAGCAATATCCTATATCCTTAGAAGGACGGAGGGGATTAAAACCAGAAATTGATCGATTGTTAACACAAGGAATCTTAGAACCTTGTATGTCACCCTTTAACACTCCTATTTTGCCTGTAAGGAAGCCAAATGGAAAATATCGGCTTGTACATGACTTAAGGGAAATAAACAAAAGAACTATCACCCGGTTCCCTGTAGTAGCAAATCCATACACACTGTTAAGCAAGCTAGGACCCCATAACTCCTGGTATAGTGTGGCTGATTTAAAAGATGCTTTTTGGGCCTGTCCATTGGCAGAAGAATGCCGTGATTATTTTGCCTTTGAATGGGAAGACATAGAGACAGGCCGAAGACAGCAATTGAGATGGACCGTGCTCCCCCAAGGGTTCACTGAGTCCCCTAATCTGTTTGGACAGGCCCTGGAAGAACTCTTAAAAGAATACCAGGTACAAACGGGAAACGTGCTGTTACAGTATGTAGATGATCTGCTCATAGCAGGGAACAATAAGGAGGATGTAAGAAAAGAAAGCATTCGACTCCTAAACTTTCTTGCACAAAAGGGACTACGGGTATCACAAGAAAAGTTACAATTTGTGGAGGAAAAAGTGAAATATTTGGGACATTATTTGTTTAATGGCAAAAAAATATTGGACCCAGAGCGCATTAAAGGAATTCTAGAATTACCTATGCCTGTCACTAAGAGGCAAATTCGGCAGGCATTAGGGCTATTTGGGTATTGTAGACAATGGATAGAGAACTACAGCTTTAAAGTTAAATTTTTATACGAACAATTGTCTAAAGACAAAATACTCAAGTGGACCCCTCGGGATCAAGAGCAGTTTGCTAATCTCAAAAGGGAGCTAAGTCAAGCACCAGTTTTAAGCCTCCCAGATTTAAAGCGGCCATTCCACTTATTCGTTAACATACATGAAGGAACGGCATTCGGAGTATTAACTCAGGAATGGGCCGGACAAAAGAAGCCGGTGGCATACTTATCGAAGCTGTTGGATCCTGTGAGCAGGGGTTGGCCAAGTTGTTTACAAATCATTGTCGCTGCTGCCTTATTACTTGAGGAAACGAATCGCATTACCTTTAATGGAGAAGTTGTCTTATATGCACCTCATAACATCAGGGGAGTGTTACAACAAAAAGCGGAAAAATGGCTTACAGATAACCGACTATTGAAGTATGAAGGAATACTCATAGAATCCCCTAAATTTTCTTTAAAAACTATTGGAGCAGTTAACCCCGCTGAATTTTTGTACCCAGGAGAAGGTAATGAACTATTACACAATTGTTTTCAAACAATTGAACAACAGACACGCATTAGGCCAGACTTAGAAGAAGAAGAACTACAATGTGGGGAAGTATTATTTATAGATGGGTCATCACGAATAGTGGAAGGTAAACGATTGTCCGGATATGCCATCGTTAAGTTGGAAAAAGGAGAATTTAAGACAATAGAATCAGGCCCCCTGAGTGCCAGCTGGTCAGCTCAAGCCTGTGAGCTGTATGCATTGTGGAAAGCATTAGTGTCACTGAAGGGAAAGGATGGAACTATATATACAGACTCACGCTATGCGTTTGGAGTGGTACATACCTTTGGAAAAATATGGGAGGAAAGAGGATTTATTAACTCACAAGGAAAAGAATTGATACACCCGGAATTAATTCGGCGAGTTCTGGGGGCATTGAAAGTGCCGAATAAAATAGCAGTTGTACATATAAAGGGACACCAGCGAGGTACAAATTATCAAGTCAGGGGAAATAACGCAGCTGATATAGAAGCAAAACGAGTGGCAGGCAATTATAATACGATTTTGACTATACAACCAGTACCTGTTAGTAAAAATTTGAGTTTTGAGTCTGCAGAAAAGGAAAAACTAGAACAAATGGGAGCTAAGGAACGGGATAGTAAGTACATATTACCAGATGGGAGAGAAGTCTTGCCGAAGGGCATAGCACTCGAAATATTTTCAAAAATACACAGTAAAACCCACTGGGGAACCCAGGCGTTAGTTGATCATTTCAATCAACAGTTTGCCTGTATAGGCGTATATAATATAGCAAAGACAGTCACAGCAGCCTGCGAGACCTGTCAAAAGGTTAATCGAAACAACACGAGACAAAAACCTCTTGGAGGACGTTCCCCAGCATACAGACCTTTCTCACACATACAAGTGGATTTTACTGAACTACCCAGAGTAGGGCGTTACAAATATTTATTAGTAATGGTGGATCATTTAACACATTATGTTGAGGCTTTTCCTACCTCCAAGGCAACTGCTAACCAGGTTACTAAGGTATTACTTGAACACATTATACCTAGATATGGAGTACCTGATGTAATCGACTCAGACAGAGGAACACATTTTGTGTCAAAAATTGTTAGAGATCTAGCAGAAAACCTGGGAATTAAGTGGGAATACCATACGCCATGGCATCCACAAAGTTCGGGAAAAGTTGAAAGGATGAATGGAGAAATCAAAACTATTTTGACTAAATTAATGATAGAAACCAAACTATCATGGATCAAGTGCCTACCCATGGCACTATTAATACTCAGAACCAGACCCCGAGCAGATATAGGAATATCAGCGTTTGAGATGGTATATGGAATGTCCTATAGAATTGAAAGTCCACAAACAAATGTTTTAATTCGAGATCATGTAATTAATGAATATGTTTCACAATTAGCAGAGCATCGTAACAAACTTTGGGA
The DNA here is from genome assembly GCF_031877795.1 of Strix aluco. NCBI lineage: Eukaryota > Metazoa > Chordata > Aves > Strigiformes > Strigidae > Strix > Strix aluco. The sequence continues at coordinate 66,618,644 of NC_133931.1, read as the reverse complement.
ACATGGGCTGATTGTGCAACGACCTCCATTGGACTTAAAAATTCACACTTTCAAACCGGGGGACTGGATATTAGTTAAAACATGGAAAGAAGAAACCCTAAAACCCAATTGGGAGGGACCTTATCTTATTTTGCTTACAACAGAAACAGCTGTCCGGACTGCTGAGCGTGGATGGACTCATGCCAGTCGCGTTAAAGGCCCAGTGACAAGACCCCACTGGAAAGTAATCAGTACTCCAGGTGACACCAAGATAACCCTGAAAAGATAAAGTAATGATAAAAACTTTGCTTGATTATTTTGTCGCATTACCTTTTGGTATAAAGTGTGTATTGTTGTTTATATTCGCAATAATTATTTCTCTCTTCGTATATTATATATGGAAGCATACAAAATGTACTAAAGGAAATTGTTAAACTCATGCAACCACACAATATTGAATATAGAAAATATGTTGATATAAACACTCTAGATATACGAATTAAGTATAATAATTTGAACCGCAATTGTTATCCGTTTGCTTGTTCCAAGTGTATGGTATGCCAGGATAAATGGTGGACTCACTGTGAATGTGGATACCCTTCAATAGGGGTTTGCACACAGTGTTGGAAAATCCAAAGAACTCTCACTGAGTGAAAATCAAAGCAATCAGAATCTAAACAAGAAATTATTTAAGAATCCCATGAGTGGTGGGAAATTTTTACCAAAGGAATAAACCCCCAATATTATTGTTACTATTCCAATGAACCAATCCCCTTTGTAACTGAAATCTTGGCTATAAAGTGTAAGAAGGGAAGTACCAACTGTGCCTTGCCTCATCCCATTAGTTAAAGCTGTAAAGTGGGGAGCCTATATAAACAGGCAGAAAGCCCAAAACAGCTGTTCTCCTGAAGAATTCCCTTGCTGCCGAGAAGATGGTACACCCCGTGGCTCGAAGCAACCGAGTCGACGGGCGAGGCAGAGGAGGAACAAACTGTGGAGAAAAGAATCAGAACAATGGGACACAAAAGCAACAATGGCCAAACTTCCCCAGGGATGATAAAAATATACTTAAATTGGCAAAATTGACAGACACCTTTTTTTCTGGTATACCGCTAGTTTTGTTACTGATAATAACCCAAGCAAATGGAAACCCCCATGAACCAATGCTCTGGAAACTATATAACTTACAGGAATCTAGACTAATACAAAATCAGACCTCTCCGGGAAATTGGAATTTTACTGTCCAATTAGTCTCAATGATTCCGGTCGATATCCAGAGAGGCTGGGAGGCGACGGAAGCCAACTCCAAAGCCTTCTATGTGTGTCCAGCTTCCAATCCTGGAAAGAGTTATTGCAACTATCCAGGCCATTTTTATTGCGGTTATTGGGGTTGCGAGACAATAGCCTCAGACTGGCCAACAAAAGGAGACAAATATATAAGTATCACTTGGGGACCTCCAGGTTGCATTCCACCACAACATGGATCTGACGGCTCCGGGGTCTGGGGATCTGTAAGGGGGGTGAAATCATCTCCATCAGAATGCGACAGAATAGAAATTGAAGTTAAACAACCAGAAGATGACACATGGTTAATTGGCCGTACCTGGGGAATTAGATATTGGGAACCTGGAGCAGATAGAGGAAGCTTTTTCAAAATAATAAAAGAAAGGATACCCCACGATCCTTTACCAGTAGGACCAAATCCGGTCCTGAATCCACCCACTTTCTCTAAAAAAAAAGTTGTCCCCGTGAACATCGCAACCCCTTCCCCAGACTCCTTCTTGAAAACAGCTAATGGTACCATGACTGAATTCTCCTTATCCAGGGATTTAAAGTTGTTAGAATCCAAAGACCCTTTATGGAATCTAATGCAAGCCTCTTATCGTACCCTTAATGAAAGCAAACCAAATTTAACTGAAGAATGCTGGTTATGTTATAATATTAGACCACCATATTTTGAGGCAATTGGAAAACCAGGAAGGATTCGATGGTCTAACGGTTCAAACCCACGAGAATGTCCATGGGATGGCCGGAGGAATCATACGCAAGGAATTACTATTCAATTAGTAACGGGTCAAGGAAAATGTATAGGTACAGTGCCTGAAAAGTATCAGCCTTTATGCAACCGAACAGTCACTAATACCAATATAGAGAAACACAAAAATCAAAAGGACAAATGGGCTATCCCGACACCAGGAGCTAAATGGGTTTGTTCAGACATCGGAATAACGCCTTGTCTATCTCTAAATGTGTTTGATCAATCTCAGTTTTGCGTGCAGGTAATTATTGTTCCTCGTCTAATCTATCACACCTCGGAAGAAATATTGCATCACTTTGAGGGAGACCGGAATAGACAAAAACGAGAACCAATTACAGCGGTAACCCTAGCTACACTACTGATAGCGGGTGGAGTTGGAGCAGGCACAGGTATAGCCTCTCTAGTACAAGGTCAGGAATTACAAGGTTTGCAAATGGCTGTAGATGAGGATTTAGCGAAAATAGAACAATCTATCCAAAATTTAGCCACTTCAGTAAAGTCTTTATCAGAAGTAGTACTACAAAATAGAAGAGGATTAGACCTATTATTTTTGAAGGAAGGAGGGTTATGTGTAGCTCTCAATGAAGAATGTTGTTCTTTTGCTGACCATACGGGAGTTGTCCAAGACACCATGTCCGAACTTCGGAAAAGGTTAGACCAACGTAGAAAGGATCGTGAAGCGGGCAGGTCATGGTATGAAAACTGGTTTAATGTTTCACCTTGGCTAACCACTTTGTTGTCGGCTTTAGCAGGACCGCTTATTATGTTGATCCTGGGACTTATATTTGGGCCTTGTATATTACGCTATATTTTTCATTTTATTAAAGAACGGTTTGACACAGCTAAATTGCTTATTTTAACCTCGAGAGTAGAATATGAAAGTGTATCTAATAATGAAGATGAAAATTATTGTGAATGTATTATGCCACGCGAAAATCATTATTGTGAGTGCTATAATAAATGTCAAAATTGTGAAAAAGAAATTGTTTACAAGAATGAAGATGAAAGTAGCACCTAATAAACAATAGGATAAAAAGAAAAAGGGGGGATTGTGAGAAACTATGGACTAAGGTATTGTTTATTAAGATTTATGTTAAGCTCAAGGTAAAGTTAGACGACAGAAACCACTCATGCAAACAACCACTGGACGCCGCCTGTGTGAGATAAGATAACTGTAATCGCTCACACAAACTGAACCAGATACTGCTCATGCAAGATAAACACCAGATTTCCAGGAAAGCGACAAGAAACAGGACAAGACAGCCCATATAAGGATATATGAGTGAAAGATCAACTATGAGACAAAGAGGGAAGACTTCTTACTTCAGCCTCAACAAATACCAGGAGGCAGGAAACGACCCCCCTAACAACAACTGAAGCATGCGCGGAGTACCTCCACTACCTCATGAGCAGGGAAGTAAAGATGTATAAAAAGGGGACTGTTTGAACTACTCAGCACGGCAGTTGGCGGAGCGCAGACTCCCCTGCCGTCCAGCGCTGTCTTTGCTCATATTCTACTTGCTATAATTAATAAAGAGTGAATTATAGTCCATTGTGGTCTCAATTTATAACAGTAATGTTCAAAAGCTGTATGCAGTCCAAAAGCTAAAGTACCTGGCAACTATAGCGCATATGCCATAGTTTATGTGCTAATAAGGGTTGCAAGGAGCTGGAGCAGCCTGTGCAGATAGCTGCAGGCTCACCTTCTCACCTATATGACTGGCAGGTAGAAAACGATCAAGTATCCTCAGACAAAGTTATTTCTTCTCTTCAGGAAGATTGGCAGTTGCTGCCCAGTCCAAATCATCCTCTTTCTAGACACTACAGTTAATACATGAAGAGATAGTCAGTGATTAGACCAATGGTGTCTTGAGCAGATTCCCTCCTTGGTTTTGGCCTTTCATTAAAGCTGAGGTTGAATTTCTCAGGGCCATAAATAAGTTCCTACAGATTTGAAAGCAGTGTTTACAGCCCAATTAGCTTGTAAAGACTCTTCAAGTAGTTGTTGATGATAGTGATCTGGGCTTGAAGTCTTGGCGTGTAAAGGATGCTTGTGATTGTAGCTCACGTTGTCTCACATTGGCTGAAGGCATATAGAAAGGACAGGGGTCACTTAGTGCTATCACAAACTAAGGCCTCTGACATAAGGCATCCCTCAGATATGTACCCTATCGCCCATGTGCTGAGCTTTGTTAGTGAGATCATGCCAAAGCTCAGGCTAGAGAATTATCAGCTTTCTGAAAGAACAGCATTATAACACTGCAGACAAAGCACTCTTATGTGCTTTGTGCTGTGCAAACTGAGACCAAGTGGTAAATGTGTCAGTTTAAGAGTGTTTTGGACTCAAGAAGCAATGGAATGTCCTTTATATCTTTCGTAATGAGAGTCTGTTTGGATTAAAATGATCTCCATGTAAGCAAAAAAATTACCAGCCTTCCCATTTCAAAGCTGGCAGGGCTTCTTACACAGGCTTCTATTCAAACAGTGTAGGGGAAGAGGAATAGGGGACTTTTTTGTTTAACTCAAATGACGTGGTGTGTATTTCTAACATAAAAAGCAAGACAGAAAATGAACTCTGTCTGAGGCAAAAGATTTAGAAGAAAAAGGAAAGTATGAATGTAGGAAGCTGTCTGAACACAAAGGCAAGGAAAATGAACACTTCTAGTCATTGACAGAACATGCATTTTTAAGAGTGCTAACAGAAATTTGGTGTGATGATTCCTATAATGACATCCTAGCCAGTACAGCTGGTCTACAGGCAGAAAGGGAAGAAGCTGGATGAACGGTGGGATCGATGAAAAGTCTTTAGAGCATGTTTTAAGAACAGTTTCAAGCATTTGGGGAAGATCTGAGATTGACAACCTAGTAGGGTTGAAAACAACAAGGAAATTCCAGCTGAAGAAATGCAAATCTATACATCACCTAAAAATAACTGCAGACAGCTATCCTACCAAAGCCCAGAAGCCCAGGAAAGCACTGAGGAATGGTCTAAGACAAGTTCTTTTTCTCCAAAAGCTGGCAAAATGAGGTGCTGGAGAGAAGACTGCAGAAAAGGTCACTACGTACAATTTTGCCACAAAGATGGATGTAAAAAACCATGCATTTAAGATAAAATTATTACCTCAGGCTTAATTCTCATGTACCCCTGCTAAGAAATCTCAACTACCCCTTCCATTCTCCTTACAAAGAAAGGTTACGCAAGGAAGTACCACAATAACTTTCACAGTGCTCCCCTTTCCCCCCAGATGAAACTTACTCAGCTTTCTAGCTTTTTTGTTACTCCCCAAGAGCTCCTCCCACATACAGTTCTTGCCTACTTGCTCTGCTTGAGCCCTTTTTTTTGGTTTCTGTCCCACTCACACTTCTGTCTGCTGCTCTTCCCACCTCTCACCTTACTCGGTAACACAAACACAGACCCTACCTTGTCCTTCCTCTGTCACACCTCTGATGACACTTGACCCAACCTGGCTGCCTGTCCGTCTCCACACTCCTCTTTGCTGCCCTCACTAGCTTCTCCTGCTATAACCTCTGATGGCAACATGCCCAATGTGAATGCTTCTCTACTCAGGTTTTCCCTCCTGTCCCTGGAAGTCTGTTGCATGTCCATAGCATTTCTAAACCTACTGCAGACAGCCAAACTATTTTCTCCACCATCTCCCAGGCCTGACAGAAACATGCATTTTTTCTGCTGTCATTGTCACTGAGGCCACCTTTTCACAAAGATGCCTCTTCTTCTCTCACGCTCCCTTCCCTTTCTCTTTCTTCTTTTCTTCTTCCTTTCTGCTCTTTTGAATAACCCTGTATCCAAGCCCTTTCTCTGCTCCCACATTGCTCTCAGCCATAACTCTCCTCAGATTGTGTCTCCTAAGAAATTTTGGAGAGTTCCTCATCCTCTTTCCACCCTCACTCATCTTCGGATGCAGATGCTTGTGTGCTGATGACAACCTGATCCTATAGGTTTTAGTTTATTTGCACTTGTGTCTTCATGCTGTCTGCAGCCATGCCTCAACTTTCCCTCTCACCTCATCAAGCCATAGTCTCTCTCTTTGTTCCCTCTGTTGTTAAATTCCCCCTCCTATCATGACCAAGTCTCTTTCAGCATTATCCATTGCTCCTGGATACAATCCCTCACCTGGCATTCATGCATCTTCCAGTCCATCAGCTTCTGCGTTCAACCTTTTGTCCTTTCCCCCTACTAATAGTTTTGCTGATGCTCTCTTGATGCTGTGATTCTTTCCCCCCTTTTTCCCACTGCAAGTTTTATACTGGCACTGGCTCAACTGCAACAACTGTTCCTCCAAGAGCAGGCTGACAACTGCCACTATGAGTTTGTTCTCTCCTTTTTCCATTCACCCGTTTCATGCAGCACTTTGCACAGTGGGCTTCTGGCCCATAAGCAAGGCATCTTAAGCACTGCACTGAATGCAAATATAATCACATGGCTGTGGAAGTTGTTCCTGCCATTCATAGGAATAGTTAACTGCTTTTTGTTAATTAACTTTTTGCCGCCGTGAAGTTTTGTAGCAATCTTTATGCTGCTTATGACTGACCCTCTCCTGCAGGAATGGCTGAATAATAGCACCAGCTGGATGCGTCGTAATTATCACAGCCTCAGCACTGTGGAAATATAAGACTTCTGGTGGGTGGAAGCCATTGCCTCTTTCTTTTCCTGTATGCCTGGGCTTATCACAGGATGTCATTCAAGGTTAAAAAGCTTAGCATCCCTGCTGATCATGCCTTTCCCCCTGGAAAAAACACATGATGGATATGATATAAAAGGGTTGTATTTCAGCTGTGCAGTCTGTTCAGGCTTGTCCTTCTTTACCTTACCCATGGTGTCCCAAAACCAACATGTGACCCTGTGCACATGAGGGATTAATATCTGAGATTCCATTTTAGTGACACTGAGAGCATCAGATCATTGTTGTGGGCTGCTTGCTCAGAAAGCTGGAAGCAAATGAGCAGAAACACAGCGCTATTGCTTGCCTCACACCAGAGAGAGGGAGACTGACTTTGTGTTTGTCACTTTAATGTTTAAATTATTTGGGAATGTTGACTCTAGTCATGTTTGAGAACTCCCTGCCCTGCAGTTGCCCATGCCCCCTTCTCTTGCCTGTCAGTGATGTCTTCACAGTGTGCTATGGAAAAGGGTGAATATGTATTTCTTGTTCTTAGATGCTAACACATGGAATATCCATCCCTGTGTCTTCCTCTCTATAAAAAGATGTCTCTAGGAATTTCTGTTTGAATGCTACATTTTCTAACATGAATATAGCTAACCCTCTATTTATACTTCCTTAACATCCCTTTCTATTCTATATCTGCTGTAAAATTCAGCCAAGATCAGGTAGAGAGAAGATATGGTTTAGACTTCTAACCTAGACTGGTAATTGCATTACTGTTTGGGGCAAAGATAATGTATTGCAATTCCCATTGTACATTCTATAGTAATTATATGCTTGGAAATACTGCCTTGTCCTCCTTCCTGAGGATATGGTTATGCCTCAGTTTACCTAGATCTGGGATTGAGGCCTCACATACTCCACAGCCAACTCCCCTGTAATTTCATTGGCAAAGTTCCTAGATTCTGCAACAATCTGGTGGAGGGAAAAGCCAATTCTGCCACTACTTCTTTTCTACTGTAACAAAGGATATGTTTAATCAAATAAATATCAAGATTAACAATGAGGTCAGTGCAATGGTATCCTGTTACTCCCTCAGATATCACTTCTCCTTTATTTAGTGTTTCGGTACACCACAGAGTTGGGGTTTTTTTACATCAGCAGCTCTTACCTGCATCATGATGTTTGTAAGAAGGACTCTTCCCCCAGTCAAAATCAACAGGATACTTTATAAAAAGGACATTGCTGTTTAAAACTATGAGAAAGCACTTATAACAAAAACTGGTCTAATAATGTGTCCTCCTAGATTTAAATATGAGATCTCTACGCTGCCTCTCTTCTTACTTGCTGACAATTTGCATATCATTGTCTCCACTAATGGAATATGTATGTCAGTGTTCTCCTGTTTACATATCCCCCATTTATTTCTTCTTTCTTGTCATATTACCAGTGTGCTTCAAAAATACAAGCAAAACTAGATTTTTGTTAGATAGCTACAATGCTATTTTGGTATAAAGTGAAAAAACCCATCGAATTGTGAGCTAATTTCTGACCTTCTGAATGCATAGTCTCAGATTTGCTGATTGTTAAAAATGCAGATAATTTTAATGTAAATTCCTAGGACAGAGTAACTAAATGAGCTGCAGTATTCATGTGCCTAGACTGACCTTATGACTAAAACACTGCCAAAATTTTACACATTTTCCTGTGGTCTGTTCTCTGGACAATGAGATCCAAGCTGCCAGATTTTTCATTAATTAGTTCTTCAGTGGATGGTAGAAAAGCCAGAAGACTATAAGCTCAAATGTGTTTGTTTACTTAACATCTGCTGCCCCTTAACCTCCAGGTTCCACATTCCTCTAGCAAATAACCTTTCCTCCATTATCTCAAAACTACAGCGCATCCAGCATTTTTCTTTTCATTCCTTGTATGCTTTTGCCCCTTTGCCTTCTCTCTCATTACTGTTTTCCTGGTGTTGACATTAGGACACCCTAATCCAATGACCGTCTCCTCCCTTTTTTCAGTTCTGCCCTTCTGGGGGGTGAACAAATGGCTCATGAAAAAAAGCTGATTTTTTTATCCACACAAAACGTGTGTGAAGGTGGCGCTGTTATATGGGTCAGCTCTGGAAAGATGGAAGAGCAGTGTGTTAAAAAAAAAGGGAGCCATTCGCATGACTCTATTAAGAAAAGAAAACTGCTCCAAACTCACTCTTCTGTGCCTCACTCTCCCGGCTAACTCCGGAGGAGTCACTGCTGCTGTTCATGTCCCTGGGGAAGAAGGAAAGAGAAGTGAGAGCCTCCAGGGTATATTAAAAAAAATTAAAGGGGGGAGGGGGTGGCAAACACTGAGCCATAAAAAAGGTATATAGAGAAAGTGGGAAAGCAGAAACTGTACCTCTTCTGGAGCATGCAGTGAGGCATAAAGGCGGGCAGGGGAATGAGGGGGGGGCAGAGCAGCAGGGCGGCTCACTGGCACCCCCGGAACATCGCTCCCGGCCTGCTGCCACCATAAAATAACTGTAAAACAGCTCTGCACCCCACACCCGGGCCCCACCCGCACGGCCGCTCTGCTCCCCTCCGCAACCCACGGACCCCCACACCCCCCGGTCATCCCGGTGGGCACAGAGCTGGGGCAGTGGAGCCTCCTGGGGGCAGCTGCCTCCTCTTGCCACCACTGTGGCCTCCAGGAGAGTGTCTCTCCACAGCTCTTCAGCAGCGGGCCATGTCCAAAGTACAGACTTCGCCTTGATCGAGCTCAGGGAGGGAGTTTTCATCCCTCTACACAGCTACCTGTGGTCACAAAGTGTGCAGAAACTGAACTCTTTGAAATTTCCACCTCTCTGTCTGGCTTGGTTAGCTCTGACCAGTAATGACAGACACGCATGTGCTCACCACAGACCTGATCGCAGGCACTCTCTGTCCTCTAACAAGACAAAACCAATACCGAAGCTTCCTGGTGCAGCAATCGTTACAAGACAAAAATCACCAAAGCATTTTACCATCCCTGCTATACAACCAGCCATCATCACAAATACTCTTCATCAAAAAATGCTCTGGTGAGCAGATAGCACTATGCGCTTGCAGGTGATGAACAGAAATGATAAGGATAAAGGCGGATCAGGGTGAGAGATGCCCACACACAAAGATTTGCATATCCTGATTTATGCTGTATACTCATGATCAGGTTTGGTAGGCAGTGCACCACTGAGACAGACCTTACACATAAGTCAAGAGGAGATGAAAATCTGAGCTGTCTGAGTTTGTCTGGCCCAAGGCTTTGCACAGATCTTGACCAGCAAAAGTGACACTGCTGCCCCACTGTGCTAGTAACTACACGTTGCCAACTCCCTCATTCACCTTATCTGCTGTCCAGGGGTTTTCCTTCTTCCCGGATACCACTCTTCTTCCAGGCTTTGCAGGCCTTCTTTTTTCCTCACAGTACTTTTCCTTCTTATGTGTATGCCCCTTGTCTCCCCCTTCCTACTCTGACATAGGAAGTTTATGGTGGAAGACTGAAGGAGGAGAAAACAATTCTCAAGAATCAAGTGGAGAACATGGAGAGTGAGAAGGGCTAAGAAGATGGCTGTTGTAGGATAGACAGGTTGAAAGGAAGAATTTCTCTAGTGGCTACTAGTTTCCTTCAAGCCATCCCATGTCATGGAAGCCACAAAATGAGCAATCCAGCTCATGTAAGTCCTTTTTCTGGGCAAAACATTATGTACTTGGTTAACAGCCCATAAAGTAAATACAAATGCCTAAGCCCAAGAATGTCATTTCAACTAGGAGCATCTGTATCAACACCATGGTGACTTTGCTTGCCTCCTGTTAGTGTGTCCTTGAGGTAAGTACATATATTATTTTTTATTCATCTTCATGAGTTTGGACAAGCACTGTACCCAACCCTCAAAAGTCACTGTAGTTCCAACTCTACAGAAAGAAGGGTATGTGAGATCAAACAAGGTAAGCTCTGAGCTTGTAACAATTAATTTTTTAGCTTTATTCAAAAGTAGAATAAGCAACATTAATCCAGGAAAGCTAGTTATCATGCAATAATACCTACAGGGCCCACAACTGTTGAATTATTTAGAGTAAACTTTGCATTGAGTGCCATGAATTATACTCTTAAAAAAAAAAGAGTACACAGTCAAATCAGTTAGTTCAGCGTGAAATATCTGGGTCCTGATCCAGGATTTATGCCTATATTTAAATGATATTACTCTCAGTCTACATTTCCATCTCCATCGAGAAGTGCCTCTATCCATGCAGAGCAAAGTCCATACAGGCTTAGCTGTGCATTCCAGTGCAGGACTCAGGTTTCCTCTGTGATGTGCATGTGTCTCCTCCACACACATCAGTCCTGTCCAAATAATGCTGCAACCCTGACTGACCTTTCAATATTAATGACAACATACTCTAGAAAGCACTAGGAGAGAGGTTTTCAAAGCTGCTGAAAGACAGCTTTGTGGGATTTTCGAATATGACTAAACAGGCCGATTGGCTGACTCCTACTGCGTCCATGAAATCAGTAGGAGTTGAGATACCTAACTTCTTCAGACATGTTTGGAAACCTTGATGCAAACATCTTTTAATAACTAAGAATTTGGGGGCATTTGGCCTTACTTATAGATGAGGTCTGTCTAGACACACAGTAAAAAAAACCCTCACAAAACTCACAAAACTGATTAAGTCTAGTACATGAAAGTGCTCAGAATAGCTGGGTTGCTCCAGATAAGACATACTGACTCAGCTTTAGTTTTGGCTCCATACACTTTGTATCCCAGATTCAGATCCAGCAGAAACCGGGCTAGCGCTATTTTACTGAAGCCTGAAGCCTGAAGAGCACCTGCAATTGGAACAGCTGCCTCATGTACTTGGATTCTGAAAGAAAAAAGAGAAAAAAGAAAGGTTCTGCATATCCACAACTTCTCCCCTCCTCCTCCCTGGTAACCTGGAGCATTTCTGGCAAGGACTGCCAGGTAGCCTGCAACCTGAAGCTATGCTCCAGAGGCCTCTCACCTGGGAGTGCTAACCAAATTGTGGGCTGTGATCTGCTCACCACCATTTTACCTGTCATTCTACATGCAATGCAGGAGACTTCATCAACAACCTCTTGAGCAAAGATTTTTACCTCTGCCACAGCAGATAAACAAAGACCTGCAAGAAATGAAACTTTCGGTAAAGTCAGTTCTGGTTCAAGAAGTAATTGTTCACAGATTCATGGTATGGCCGTCTTCATTGGGAAACTTTCGTTTAATTTAATTGTTATATGAAAATAAATGAAAGCCTTTTTGTGTTTCTGAATTTCAGTCTGCTGTAGAAATCACAGTTCATCACTGAACTTATCACTACCATGTGAGAAGTATTTTGGAAAGTCACATCACACAGGTCTTCCCTTGAAGTCAACACACTGAAAAAAATATGTATCACGTATATTGCTCACCACTTCTGCACAGATCTGGGTTCATCAAATTTGAGCTTTGATTCATTTTAGCCATATGGCCAAAATGATCCGTATGAATCTGTCCAAAATTGTCTGCCTTTCTGCTTCAAGCTCATGCTTGCATTCACAACCAGAGGCAAACACACACCAGCACTGATATTCATCTTCTGGTTACTCAGAACCAAGCCCCCACCTCCAGCAGTATTTACATTCAGGCTGGAATAGGAGGCACCACCCTGGCGGGGAGCTTGATGTGAAGCTCCACATTTACAACCCTGTCACCAGACTAAATCAAATGGTATGTGGTCCATAACACTGTCAGGAAGGTAAGGTATGCCTTTCTGCATCTGATTAAGAGTGATATATTCAGTCAACCCACATAATAATGTTGGTTTAGGACTAAAATGAGACACTATTGGCAAATGCAACAATCTTCTTTTTCAAATGATGAAGAGGATGTGCAAATACAACCAGAGTATAAAAATCTAACAATCCTAGCAACACAGAGATACTGGGATCAGGACTGGGATGCTTTACAGCCTGTGTGCTCTGCCTTTTGCCTCTTATTTGTTGTTTATGCTTAGGAATAGAGCTGTGGGGGACGGGATATTTAGGAACTGTCACCACACGAATGACATATGGGTACTGCCTGGCTCATGGCATCTTTATGATGGTGTGACTTCTAAACCAGACATATGCAGATTAGCAGTGGGTTCAGTCATGCTGAAAGCATCCAGGGCTTCCTTTTAAGCACCGATCCCTTTCTGACTGGCAGTGATGTGACTGTCAGCTACTGTTTCCTGATGTCTCTCTCACATGACTCCCGAGTGCCATGATACACCATGCTCGGATGGCTATCCGATGTCCAATCAGTGTAGCACGGCAGCAGACAGTAACAGGGGTTTCTGTTCCTGGCTGGGTGCCACAGTGTACTTGGAGACACTTGCTGCTTGCATGTGAGTTTTGGAATCCCCTTTTACAATCAGGAGGTCTATGGAAAAAGAAATCCCTACCACAGCATGAACATAATACTGGTTCTGTGTGATGCCAAAAGCATTAATGTCCTTCAGCCTTAAGGCCGAGTGCCTACAGACTCCAAATGTCCCGGTTCACTCAGCACATTTCTCTTGACCTTATGCATCATTTTTTGATAATTATAACATCACATGATAGCACACTGCACTGTCTTTCAGTTATGAAACTGGGGCCTCACATCAGTAGAAAAATCCAGGTATTTTTTTTAAATCATCACAGGAGAATGGAGAAGCCATTACTGCAAACTGCAAACCTGATGGTACAGTAGCTTCCAAACTTGGGGATGAGTTGCCTTTATGTTGATTAAGGGATGCTCCTGTTTAAATAAAAATGTCTCAATTTAATTTTCATCAAAAAAACATGGACTTCTGCCTGTAACTCTCACTGGCAATAGAGCCTGCAGCCCCACTTAATTCAAGCCAGGACTCCACTTAAAATGTTTTTAAAGGAGCAACAGGTGACTAAATGCTATGCTGAGAGACACATCAGAAATGCTTTAGACACACAAAAAATTTGGCTTTGTCTTTTGTACCAAGTGCTGAATAGGTTTTGAAGTTAAAGAGGTGTTCATAAAAATGAAGATAAAGAAGCCGTTCTGCTGTGGGCCTTCCTCCTCAGTTACTACCCCTCACAACTGCTCACTTTTCAGTTTTGGACTCCTCATTCTGCCTGTCCAGGGAGAGGGCAGCCCCCTCCTACAGCAGGGGCACTTTAGAGCTCCTGCAAAGGCATCTCATCTCTCCACTCACAAACTACCGCCAGAAATGTTCCTTTCTTTGGCATTACAAGGTAACTGACACATGTTCAGGGCTTCTGGCTTTACAAAATTATAGTTAATACATACATACAACACTTGTCAAGGTAGGGAGTTCATTCAGTCCTGCTGCTGTCACCATCCCTTTTCTCAAAAGCTGCTTGGGCTGCTGTGGGAGATGCTAAAGCACAAGGAGGTGGTAAGCAATGGGCAGCACGCAGCGGGTGGGGATGACCGGTTAACCCACTAGATGTCATGACCAGTGGTGAACAAGGCTGGTGTTGCTGTTCATGGGAACGAAGAGCCACTCACAGCAAAGGTGAGGTTCCAGTTCCAGGGCAGAGCCCCCACACAGCAGCAGTGCATGCTCCAGGCGTGCCCAAAATCAAGACACTCCCTCCCAATGGACAACACATCAGCCTGTCCACCGGACAGTCCTGTGGCCAGCACATCTTTCATACCTGTAAGAGGACAGGACTATTGCCAAGGCTCCTTGGACGAGAAGAATGCTTCCCAAACCACTGATAGAATTTTCTTCCCTTTAACAACTCCTACTGAATTTTTTTTAATGCTTTTTCATATCATTCACAGCATTTGAATAGGTCAATGTCACTGTCCCGTGGTTGTCCATTGAGCAGAATTTAGACACTCAGATTGCTGCAGAGAAGGGAATTTGAGCTGATGCCATGCAAGTGTGTTAAAAAAGACCACTAGAAACCTAGAGACCACTAGTTTGGGTATGGCAGAATGGCTGCAGTTGTTTGGCAGGTCATGAAGGCCCAGCAAATTTACTTTTATGAGACTTAAAGAATGTAGTAGGGATGAGATCAATGTGATCATACAGAGACTTGTGAAAAGTCAGTAGAATTTATGTTTTGATACAGAAAGATCTCCTTTCCATTGGACTTCCAAAATAACTCATCTATAAAACATGTAAATTCAATCACATGGTTGATAAATGCTGCAGGAAAATTACCTTTTCCTGCACTTTTCTATAAATGCAGTTCTGTAGGTCTGATGGAGAGGAAGCTTCAGGTTTCTAACTTTCCTTCATATTATTGAGTGGGGACCACGTGCCCAGATCAGCTGAGAGTGGGTCACAAGAGCAGCGGCACTGAGGTTCACCACAGATCCTCCTGCCTGCTGCTCTCCTCTGCCAGCCATCGTCACACAGAGCGACCACAGAGACACTTCAGCTTGGGAGAGACCTCTGGGAGTCACCTAGTCCAACCTTCTGCTCAAGCAGGGCAACTTCTAAGTTAGATCATGGCTAATTAACAACAAAATGAAACACAACAGAAACACCAGGGATGTGCATGTGTGTTGGATATGCAGCATCAAATGGAGAATTCAGAATTTCATAAGTACATTCTCAGTTAACCACTCCCCTAACTTTAAAGGCATATTTTAACGTGACACTGATTCATGATCAGCTTTCTCAGATAAATGCAGCATACCCAGAAATCAGCAACTGTAAGCTGCTCAAACTTAGTAACAAATCGAACAAAGCAAACTTAATGCTTTAATCCAAAAACAAGCAGTAGACAAAAATCCTGATACAGTTGTCAAACATAGCATAATCTTTGTTTTTACATTATTTCAGTTTGGGGTTTTTTTAGGAACTGTAATTTAACCTTATCAAGTAGGAGTTTCTGTTTTTTTGGGGGTGGGGGCAGGCTCTCTCCAGATCAAAGCAGAGGCATATGAGGAGAGAACTGAGAGCAAGCATGTGCTCTTGCAGTCTGTGCCGGGCAGCTGAGGGTGACCGAATCTGCTCCTCATTTACTTCTGTACAGCTGGCGATCTCTAACATTAGTTGCTTGCTCCACTCATATTTCCTTTTTACAAGGGAGAGCCTTTCATCAGAAAGCTGGAACAAATTGCACCTTTGGTTAAACCATCATGCATGCTAACCGTTGCTTCCTCTTTCCCAGTATCTGACATCAGAGCCATGCTGTTTGAGGAAGTCACAGTTATAGTGATTGTTTCTAACCACTGCTCCCTTCTATTTTAGGCTGGCTGAGAATGATCCCACCCCTTTGTACTCTGCTGCTAGCTAAGTACACTTATACCTGTAACCTGTACACCCAGGAACATTGTCTGGGAAGACTAGAGGACAAGACATTTCTGCACAGAACAAAGGAGCAGAAAAGGAAAGTGTGGCTCTTTTTATTATTATTATTTATTTTGTATCGATTTGAAATTCTTTAACAACAACAGCACTTTGATTGATGTGAAGTCACAATGAAGTCACAGTAGACTTGGCAGTGTGATGAATGCTCCTTTGACCTTTAGAGATGGTTGGCCTCATTCCCCCACTGCTGTGCACCCAGGGTTGTAATTTATACCTGTGGCAAAGTGGTTACCAAATCAGCATGGTAGCAGTTTATAGCGACTTGTGCGAATCACAACACAAGGAACAAGGCAGGGGGAAATCAGGCCCAGTGCCTTCTCCCACAAGGCATCAAAGAGAGGATCTTTTATAATTTACTACAATACCGCCTAAGTACCAACCTAAAGCGAGGACCTGCCAGGCACCCTACAAACACAGAATAGTGGATGGCCGCTTGTCGCAGCCCAAGGGCTTGTCTACAGGGGGAAGTTACTGCTCATTAAACGAAGGTGTGTGCAGGGAAAGCATCTCTTTGTGCTCCGGGAGGAGCCGGTGCAGTTTGCAAGCTCCTGGGCTGACCGCAGGTGCTGTGTAAACCTGCGTGGCTACACAGCAGCTAAGTCGAAGGGCTGGAGCTCCACTAGTCCCCCTCCTAAATCTACCCCGCCTCCCAAGCAGGTTAGCCCTGTGCAGAGAAACCTCTTTAAACCTTTGCAAGTTTCAAAAGCCTGGGAAACATGCAGGATTACATGGGGGAAGAGGTTTCCAGAGCTGTGCACATAACCCTGAAAGGACAGTGTTGGCCACATCTACAGGGCCTTGCTAGATCACTCCTCAGACCGTCTGACTCAGGGTGCCCCAAACTGGAGGAACCTACCTGTGTCCACGCTGAAGGCCTTCAGGCATCCCAAATCCCTCTTCAGGCGGAGACCAGCTCTGTGCTCTCTGGCCTGACGTCAGTCTCCGAAGCCCTCCCAGAGGGAAGAGGACCATCACGGAGGTCCTTCAGTCATGTCATCCACAAGGCAAATGCACCACGGTCACACTATAACCTCACCATGAAGCGCTACAAAGGGGTTCTGCCTTACTGAACACTAAGATCACCCAACAGCAGATCTAGCAGATCACATGCAGGTGTGCTGGGTCTGGGGCAGGGGGAACTCAATCCATCATCTATTTGCTACCAACTGAGGGCCAAAATGCTCTCTTTCTGAAAGGAGCATGCAGGCTTGAACAAAAATAAGAGGTCTTATAGAGCAGGTGTTGTGAACACATGAGCTCCTGGGCCCTCACACAGAGATGGCTTTTCAGATGATTCAAGGCAGGTTTGCAAATGCGTCCCATAAAATGTGCCTGCACTAAATACAGTAATCACCCAGTTCCAGGTTCTAGGAAAAAAAAAGTTCCCAACAGAAGAAACACAATCCCTCAACTTCTTCCAGGGGTCCAGGGGCACCTCCCAGGACTATCTTCCATCTTCTTGAGAGGCATTCATTTGGAGCCAGTGAAATACAGCAGTTTCTGACTCCAAGACAGCAGCCCAAGCAAGTGTCCTTGGACAGGGCAATTTGAGCTGGGAGTCATGGCCTGTGACCACAGGAGACGGTTTGTGTTCCTCTTTGTGAGAAAAGTAGAGGAAGCCAGAGAGCAAGGTCTGACCAAGGCCTACAAAATGAATATACAACTGTGCAGCCCCTTTTCTGTCTTAATTTTAAAAGTCCTGCAATCCCCCTATGTATACCTAACATACTGATTTTGAAAGTGCCCAAGAGGAACTGGGATTTGGCTTATTTGCAGTGTTGTGATGCGCAAGTTTGTAGGAAACCCGTGTATAATATTGCCCCAGACACCACAGCTCCAGCACTAGGCAGGCTGTGTGTGAGTCCAGCAGTGCCTGCACTTCATGCATTCCCTTGCAAAAGGCAGGGTATGTTAAAATGATCTATAAGCTGGGGGAACCAGCATAAAAATTTCACCTGGCCCTGACATGGGTGACAAAATTATCTACGGAGTAGACAAAACACCATTAAGACCGTGTCTAATGCCACCCCACTCTACTCGACAGTCCTGCCAGGATTAACTCCAGCAACAATCTCACAGAACTCCCCAAGACATGCATCTATAACTACCCTTCTGTCCCTCAAGTCTTGCCTCCTCTGTGGCCAGCAAAACCTCCCCTGGGTCCCAGTGACCTCCACCTCAATGGCACTGCATTTTCCGCCTGAAGGCAGGACTTGGTAAGGAAATGGAGGGGACAGTTAACCTCTGCTTTCACAGGTTCTCCCTACTTCTGAGATGCCTTCCTGCTTTTACAAGCACCCAAAGGACAAGTGCTTTTTACTTAGCAAAAACTCTGGAATTAATTAACTTAAACCAAATAGTGTTTCTGAATCAGGTATTTGTACACAGCCCCTGTTGCATACCCAGATATGATAAAGCCTACGAGGTGTCTCGAGCATAACTCAGTGCAGAGTTTATCCTGTGTGGTCCTTACAAGCGATGGCACAAGTCAGCTGGCTAACCACTAGAAAGCAAAACCATACTCCTCATAAGCTTTCAAATAGAAACAATAAATTAACAAAGCCACAATTACTTCTTAAAAGCTTCTTTTTCAAAGCAAGCCTTTTCTGCTGTGCTTTCTGATTTCTTTCAGGATCTCGAGATGAGGATGAGCTCCATCTCCTTCTGAAAGATCGGAGGGGAGAGCAGGGCCAGGTGCAACCTAGAACAGCAATGCAGAACATCAGGAAGATTTTGGCAGGAAGGGGTCTCTGGAGGTCTCCATTTCCACCTACTAAGGAAGGGCTACCTTCAAGGCAGATCAAGTTGACTTGCAAGCTTTCATTGTCTCCACAGACAGAGACTCTGCAACATTTCAGAGACCTGTTCCAGTGTTTGACTAAGTCTCCTGGTGAAGAATTTTCTTTTTACACTCAGAACTTCCCTTGCTGCATGTTGTGAGCATTGCCTCTTGCCCTTTCGCTGAGCAACTTCGAGAGGAGTCTTGTTCTGTCTTCTCTGTAACTCCCCTTTAGACAGCTGAGGACAGCAATTAGATCTCCCCTTATCCTTTTTTCCTCTGGGCCAAATACCCCCAGTTCTCTCAGCCCATCCCGCTATGTTACACACTCCAGCCACAGCACAGGAGCATTTTACTCAAAATTAATGACAGCATTCCATTCCTGCAGAGGTCAAAACCAGTGACCTCAGGATGGCACCCCGTGTATTTTAATGATAAAATGCTGACATTTTAAAATCATTTGAGGATTTTCTCCTCATTCTGTATAGGTTAAATGCTCATATAAAACCACAATAAATTAAAAATTATATGGAGTTATGTTTTATTACAAGTTGCATAAAATAAAGCAACAAATCACATCCTAGCAGGTGACCATCCCTCTCTGCCAGGTATTAAGCCTGTCATTTGGCCAGCTGAGCTACACTAAGCATCAGATAAAACCTGCAGACTGATTAGACCCAACTGGCACCTGCAGAATTAACACCTGCAATTTTGGTCAGCTAGCTAAACTAATTGAACTGAGCAGCAGAAAGCTATTAGATTTCACTTCTTCTGTTTTCACACATAACTCTTGACGTCCTTTGCAAGCAGTTGTGAGAAACTGCATATTTGATTTAGTTTGAAATCTGATCATTTTCGCAGGTGACCACAGCTTTTTAATGCAAACATGGAGATACCTCTCTATTCTTGCTGCAGAACAGAGCAGGTTTGTTTTTCTGTTCTGCTTTAGGAAACCGCCATTGGATATTCAGTGACAAGCAGTTTGAATAGATAGATTTAATTTTTGCTACAGCCTCGGTTACAATAACAATCCTTACATCTCTTGTAATTACCACCCAGCATTTCACCCACAACTACATAACAGCCTCTCTTTCTGTATATTTAATCACCCTCTCCTAACCTCCAACTCAACTAATGGAGCTGGTGGTTGATTAGCAAACAAATAATCACCTGAGTGCCAGATACAGACAGCTGCACCGTGTGTGTGTCACTCACGACCCATCTGCAGGTCGCAGCAAATGCCAGATGCTTGTCTTGGAGCAAGCTTGGTGGCAGAGCACTGGACACAGGGAGTGGCGCACACATGCATGCACGTGTGTGTATGGATGCAGAGAAATAAGAGTCAGGAAAGCATGGAAAATGTTATGGAAAGAAAACATTTTTATCTGCTTTTCTCTCATGGCTAATTTGTTTCTTAGTGTTTCCTCAGTGTCATGACTACCACACCATCTGCTGAAGAGAAAAGTTTGGTGTAATCTCAGGTAGTCAAAAAAAAGAGCTGGTTGCTCAGACTGTGCAGTGAGAGTGGATTTGGTAAGTGGTCCTGACTAATGTGGTGTGTGTGTCTCCTGAGTTTTATAGTTTCTAAACACTAGAAGATGGCAAGCAGTTACAATGAATACAATATTTGGCAAAATCTCCTGACTAAACCCAAATTTTACATTTGATTCACAAAGTGACTGTGCAGTTCAACAAAAGGTGGGCTTGTAATAATTGCCAGCATTATTCATACAAATATATTAATATTTTCATATCGCACTCATCACCTTGAAAAGAAGTTAGAGATTCAATGCCAGCTTCAGCATATATACACTAGACTGCTTCTGAAGTACATCCGAGAATTATGATTTAATGATGTGATATTTTATTTTAAAATATACATTCAGGTGTGTGGTGATTATTCAGGAAAGATATAAAGCTCACTCAAATCCATTGGCTTCTCTAAGGCTGGATCTTGCTTTATTGTTTGATTTTCTTGACAAAAACGGCATTAATACTTTAGTGGAACCTGGATTTATATCAGCAACTTATTAAACTGAGCAGTGCAAAAATAAAACAAAAGAGAGACTGAACTTTAGAAAGTAAAGATTTGTTGGGCATCCTTCCAGTTGGAAAGGGATGGTGATTAAGTTGGAGGTAACCCATCTTTTTTTAACTAACCTTGAGCAAAGCTCAAACTTGTGCTCAGTGTAGATGAACATTACCACCTTAATAACATATTTACTTTTTTTTAGTGATAAAGGCAGACACTATCAAAGACATAGTCACACTGAGGCAGAGGTATTAAACTTTTCCTTTATATGGGTGTAACTGAATGTCAGATTGGATGTTGCAAGCAGGCAAATGGATGGGAGTAGCAATACAAGTGCAGAAATGTCTTCCCCATCTTACTAGGGAATGCCTACCCGATTACAATGAGGGGAAGGCGAAGGGGAAGGGGAAGGGGAATGCCCCTTTGTCTTCATTACACTTATCTCTTCCGTCCTCATATGGCTTTAAATTCCCATATAGTTGTTTAGATTGTACTCTTCCTTCAGAGCAACACATTGTCTTCTGTGTTTGCCAAAGAAGACACAAACTCCCTTAAAGATCTCCTTCTAGCTGAAACTGCCCACCAAACTAGAGAATTCCCTAGGTCTACGTCTATGTGAGGAAATGAAAGAATCCTATGCAGACCTCATCCGAATATTTCCCTGGTAGGATAACACTACCATGCCACCAGCAATCTCTGCTTGTGCAAACAAAATCTGACAGTAAACACAGGTGAACCTTCTGAAAGATCAAATCTTAGAAAATGCACTAAGCTGCTTGATGCACATGATAAATAAATGGTTTGTGGGCTATATTCATACCGCTGGATCAAGACTTCATTGCTTCTACATTTTTTCCATCCATACCTTGGCATTTAATATTAATTTACTTATGTGGAATCAGCCATAATCACATTTGCCATAGGTGAGCTGTTACTACAACTAGGCATTATTGATTGCTAGGAAAAAATGAACTGAAAACACAGTTGGCTGTGTGTGTTACGGTATGTAAGGGAAAGCAGAGAGTGTGTCCTGCCCTCCTGCTCTGTTGTGTACAGTTGAAGCACTGACTCCATGAGAATTTGTGTGTGTGTGCGTGTGTGATGATAAATCACAAGCAATACTAGCCTTCTCAAAATAGGGAAGGGTAGGGAGGGGCCACAAGCCCACCTGTCTTGGGTGCATACCAGTGCCCACTGGCACCTGTGGAGAGTGAACCTCTGTTACCTACAATCTGTTAGATCTCACAAAATGAACTCAACCCTTTCCTTCATAAAATAGCACTGTATGGAAGTAGAATCATCTCCAGGAAAACAGTATTGATGGAGGGGGAAATGCCAAACTATGTATTTCACCATTTGCACTTAAAAGAGTGGAATGAGAAATGGTTTGAAAAATCCCCTTCTTCTGAGCAAAACAGACTGAACTCAGCACACTTAAATGCTGGCATCCAGCTACTGGATCACAATTTATATCATCTGAATCTATGTGATGATTATACATTTCCTTCCAAATTGTTGATAAAGGTATTGAGCAATGCTGAACCAAGAATAGCTCCTTATGCAACTTCAGTTCCAAATTTACAGCACTCTTCTGCCAGCTCCTCTAAACCAGAGATTTCCAATCTGTAGTGCGCAAAGCCCACTGATGGTCCGCATGCAACCTCAAAGGAGCAGCCAAACACAATTAAAACTCTGTCCTGATGCTTTCTTCTGGAGGCAATGAGAGACTGTTTGAGTAGGTAAGAATTTACTGTAATACCTGGGCTCAGTTTCACACAGTGAAGGGAGATGCTACCATGTAGCTGCTGTCTAACAGCATCTTCTCCTTCCACCACTTAGACTACTAAAAGACATACACGCAGAAACTAAGGGCCAACTCTTTTTCCTCTGAATGGCAACTGCCATGGTTGCTTTCAGTTTCACTGACAGCAATATTTGTTCTGTAGCTGAATCACAGAAATCACTACAGGATCATGCTGTTTAGGGACAGTAATGGAAAGTGGAGAAGTAGTATCAAAATAAAATCAAAATGTGCAGCTGAAAAAGCTGAATGCAGTAGTAAAATCTCAAATCATTAACAGAAACTAATTCACAAGAGCAATAATCCAGCTAACAGTCAATCAAAAGGAGGTGAAGTTGAAGAAATATGTAAAAATAAAAAGATCAGAGAGGACAGAATCAGATGGTACCTAACAGAGGAGCAGGCATTCAAATACGAAATAGCACATAACAAAATTAAAAACAAGGAAGATTATGTAACAATGACACAAAGGAACAGAAACCACCAAATACAACAGAAAAATCTAAATAATAATATTCATAATCCCAGCAAAGGTCCAAGTCAGTCCCAGAAATCTGCATACAACTTTTGGATGTTGAACTCAAAGAAAGAGTGTTGTTTATTAACAGAGGCACACTGAGGAAAGGGGGACAGCTGGAAAGACAGACAAGCAAAAAAGAACTCTTCCAGTCTTTCATTTTCATTTCACCATTGCATTAACATCCTTCCTCTCTCATGTATGTGCACACACAGAGTCTCCATTTCTTTCCTTGTTTCAGCCTATTGAATCCTGTCACTCAACAGCTGTCTGGGGTCTCCTATAGTCTTTGTTCCATTTGTATACAGATAACCAGCCCAATGAAGCTGCTGGGATTCCTAACTATGTGGCTGCAGAAAATGCACTTACAAAGACCTAGTTAAAGGTAAAGTCCAGCAAACTCTAAAAGACATTTGAGAAGTCAGTGTACCTCAAGAAGTTATTGTGAAATTAAGAGCTGAAATCACAAAACTTTGGATCTCTTGAAGGGGATGCCCTACATTGCAGTTTCTTTGTTGTCTTCAGATGTTGATGGGCAATTATTTGCTGCATATTTTTGTTATTGTCCAAAAATGTTAATTAGTCAAATACAAACTTTGGGCAAAAATAAGGCAGTATCAACAAGGAGAGCCACAAATTTTGGTCAAAAGTAGGAAGAAAGGAATGCCAGGATAGCTAGTAATGTGCTTGTGAGGGAAATTCATGTGGCATGTGAGAGAATCAGACACTAGTCCCAGCTCTGCCTGATTCACAACAAGAATATGAAGGAAGTCAAGTCAGTCTTTCTGTGGTTCAGTGACTATTAATACAAGACAGAACAGACGCAACTGGAAAGCCTGAGAAAGTCCCACACACACTCCCTTGCAAAAGGCACTGTCTGGAGACTAGGGAGACCACAGCCTAGTTTCAGCAGAGCAGGCACTTGCAACTACATTGAACTGTCTCAGGTTTATGTTGAAATGTGAAAGGAATATTTATAAAATCTCAGTGAGTTGGATGGCTATTCTGCACCTACTTCCATGCTCCTCCTCTCTTCTATCCCTCAAAAACATACAAGCCTGGTGTCTTCACTACACCCTGCTCTCCTCTGAGAGCTCAGAGGAACAACACACTGGCTGAAGCAAGTTGTTTTTTTGCCCCTAAAAAATCAGTCTTGGATTTCCTTTCTTTTGTTTTTGTGGAAGGATGGGAACTGTATGGAGGATATGAATATGGAGGAAACTGAAGCAGAGTAAATGAAAAGATGACAAATTAAACTTTGATAAAAGTTATGCTCATTGCAGTTGTATGATCTAGGATAAAGGTTGTTAAAACCAATAACACTAACAATACCCAACCAAACCCAGTAAAGGCACCCAAGGGCAAAAATCAAGAGAAAGTTTCAGGAGTCATGACTCAGGTACCAAATGGTTTCATAAGTGCATGACAAAGAAAAGTTCAGCAGAAGTTACTTCAAACTCCTTGAAGAAGTATGAGAAGAAACTGTAGACAGACAAGAAACATAGACTAATACTAGGAAACAGAAAGAACTCTTTGCTCAGAGGTTATCAGGAACAGGAAGAGCAGTGTTTCAGGAAACATTTCCTAGAGGCAGAAAAACATGACCATTCCTTTGTCAGGACACATGTAAAAGACAAATTCAACATCATTAAAAACACTTCTTGAGATTTTTGCTCTTGCCCTGATCCAGAAGCCCATTGCATCTTGATAATACTTGGCTTTGCATCCGTGCAATCACACAGGCATCTCCTATTACTTACAGGTTATGTTTATCATAGAATCATAGAAAACTTGCTTGAGAGAGTCCTGTGGAGATAATTTAGTCTGTCCTCCTGCTTGATATCATGGGTATCACCCACACTAGCTCCCATCAGCTGTGGTTTGTCTCGCCAACTCTTGAGAATTTCCCATGGTGGAGATTGCACAGTCTCTCTCAGTAACATGTTCCAGGGCTGCACTACCCCTTTCATGGGTCTTCTCAGCTGCCCAACCTGAACCTCCCAACTGCAGTTCTTGGCTGTTGTTCCTTGTCATATTGTCTGCTACTAAATGGTAGTTTAGCTCCGCTGTCTTTGCTATTCCCCCTCCAGCTGCTGTAGACTGTTGCTAAGATCACCCTATAGCCTCCTCTTCACCACACTAATCCCTCAACTGCTGCTTGTGCTCTTGGTCCTTCACTATCCTGGCAGTTCTCTGCTGGACTCCCTCCAGCTTCTTTACAGCCTCCTTTGAACTGGGGGAGGGAGGAAGGAGGGCCAGTACAGGATGCATGATTCCAGGTATGGCCTCACCAGTGCCAAGTAAAGGTGGATGAGAACAACAACTTTGCTTGATCTGCTGGGTATGCTGCTTCTAGCCCAGCGTGTGGTTTACCTTACAATGACTTTTGGCTCAACCATACATGGTTCAACTAGTCCACCACAACCCTGGGGTCCTTTCCAGACACGCTGCTGCTTAGCCAGTTACCACTTTGTACCAATGCTGGAGTTATTCTGCCCTGAATGCAGAAACTTGCATTTCTTCTTGCTTAATCTCATGAAATTTCTGTTGTCCCAGTCCTCAACTTTCTGAAGATTCCTCTGGACTAAAGCTCTGCCATTCTGTGTGTCAATCACTCCCCCCCACTTAACACAGTCTGCAAATTTGCTAACGGTGCCATCTGCCTCCTTATACAGGCCACTGCCTTCTTGTCTTTGCTATGTTTGAAAATGAATTTCAAGAAGATGTTCTTTTTCAGTGACTGAGGTGACAATAACTGTCATATTGTTCCCTATATTCTCCTTTTTGTCTTTATGAAAGACAGGCCTTTTAGCCTTTAGCCTTTTTCCAGTCTTCATGGACCTCTGCAGATCACCCTGATTTTTCACAGATGATAGACAGCAGGTAACTCTTTCAGTGCAATCAGATGAATCTCATAAAGCCCTATGAATCTGAATACATCCAGCTGTAGTTGTCTCTAACTCAGTGTTCCTTCCCTGTAGGCTATCCTCCATAACAAATAGTGCTGGTATGTATAAAGCTGGGAGTAGGCTTTGTCTGACACAAAAAAGACACTGGGGACCCTGTTTTGTAATGTTTGCCACTATGTTGTTCTCTCCCATTCATCAGCAGGCCTACATGCTCTCTGAACTTCTTTTGTAATTAGTGTTCCTGTAGAATCCCTTCTTGTTACTGTTAATGCCCTCTCCCCATATTAGCTCCAGCTGGGCCTTGACCTTACTCATTTTTGTCAAAAAGTGCTGAAACAATATCTTTATACTCTTCCTTTGTTGTACATTCATCTTTTCAATTCCTGCATGCTATTTGGTTGCATTACTGGCTCACCATGAAACTCCATGCTTAGTCAGGAGAGCCTTCTGCTGAAAGCCCATCCTGCACAAAGAAGCAGATTGTTCCTCTCCTCTCAGTAAGCTTTGGGGTTTTTTGCTTGGTTCTGACTGGTTTTTTTAAAATCAGCCAGCCCTCCTGTGCCCCTTTCCCCTTTGGCACCTTCCATAGGACTTTTGCATAAAAATCCCCTAGCTAAGCCAAACTCTGCTCTGTCAAGTCCAGGGTCCTAATTCTGCTGCTTCTCTTCCCAGACTTCCTCTTGAACTCAATCATCTGCATGGTCGCTGTAGCCCAAGTTGCCATTTCTGCTATACTTGCTGCCAGTTCTTCCCACTTTGCAAGCCTCAGGTCAAGTACAGCCCCTCTACCATTTGCATTATAAACTGTCAGCAGTACAGTCTAGGGACTTCTTGGGCTGCTCACAATGGTGCAAGCCCAGCAGTACCTATCCGCATAGCTGAAATCTCCCATGAAGACAAAGGCTTGCAGTCAGGAGACTTCCGTAATTGTAGAAAGTCTCACCCTCTACATCTTGTTCAGTGGGATTTGGTCAGACCCCACCATAGCATCTTCAGTGTCACTCTGCCTTTAGACCTTGACTCTTTACAAACACATCCTTGGATTTCTACTCGAGCTCTTCAAAGTCAAGGAGCACCTTTACAGAGAGCACAGCAACCCCGTTATCTTCCCTAAATAGCCTGTACTCAGTCATGAGAGCACTGCAGTCAGGATCTAACACACAGTTTATGTATGTATCAGAAGACCTTCCACCAGAAGTCTTTATATCATGCATTTTGTGTAAGACAGTGTTATACAAAATATTACTGTTCTAACTTTTTTCTCCATCTTTTCTAGATCACCTCTTACTATTGTCCTATTAACTAGTATTTCAGCTCTTTAGGGCTAAGCTTTCCTTCTATATTTGTATTTCACACAGTTGACTTCCTATCTTCACCGGCATTAGTGTAACAATCATTTTTTTAAAAGTGTAACATAATATAACTGGGGTGAGTGTTGGGGCTGGAGTGCAGGAAAAGAGGAGTAGCAGGTTTCCAGTACTCATAATTTGCAATTCATCAAACGCAAAAAAGATGAACACACCTTAAAACACTCAAAACAATTTAGCATCACTTACAAATGTAAGCAAAACTCTATGATCTAGTTATGGTCATTTATCATTATTAGGAACAGGAAAAACAGTTAATTTTGAATCCATTCAAATGGACGGGAGATAGACCTGTAGGTGATCAAGAAGAGTGAATAGACTGTAATTATATTACTTTTACTCAAAAATTCATTGTAAAATTATGTGCAATAATTATACCACTGTTGTAGTGAAGACAAAAAGGAATTAAAAAGTATCCTTTACTTACACTAATTACATTCTACAATCCTTTCTATGAGACCTAAGAGGACAAAACAGGATAAAGACACTGAAGTTTCTGTGTTCATCTTCCAACAGAATACCCTAGTAGTTATTGATGAATAGCAATTGATGCCCCCTAAAGAATATTCAAAGGCACTAAGAACTGTGTGGTCTCCAGAGGGTGAAAGCAGATGCTGCATACTGACTTCTCCCTATCCTGTGCCATTCGCAAGGCATGCTTTTCAAGATTTAAGAGGCCATAGACTGTAGGCGTGCCCTCGGGAAGGCCTGCAGCATTCACAAAGTGATGGTTCTTCTTGAACCCATCCTCCCATGCTCATCTTCACCTTCTACTCCAAGTCTTTTTCCTTCCCAACAGCACCCGAGTCAGGGACAGGGGAGGGCATTTGTCAGCTTCAGAGGAAGTTCTTATTAAGCCAGTAATGACCCGCCATGCCCTGAAATAACCTGTCATGACAAAGTGCCTGAATTACAGGTTGGTGTACGCAACTCCTGACTGAACATGTGTTCTCCAGCCATTCCACTCACATAGACTGGCGCCTGCTTTATGTCAGCAGCCATGTCTGCTTGTCCAGCTGGCTGCTATGCAGGATTCAGGTGGTGAGGAAGGAATCACCCCCATCTAGCTGAACCACCATATCCTGGGTCATTATACTTATGAAGGGGATTTCTCAGACTCAATTAGCGGTAAAACAATACTGAGATTTTAATTCACTTTTAATGCAGCTTCCACTGCAAGTATGGCACAGTTCAGATTTTATGTCAAGTTGCAACTGGTATCTCCACTGTAAAATGTCTATTAAAATGCGATTCTTCAAGGAGCAACATTAAATCAGACCTGGTGAATGAATTCACTGTCACATCCACGGTTGACTCTCATCTGTCTGTCTCTTAAGCTCTTTCCTCCCTGTGTTGCCTAAAAGAAGCATCTTTTCACCTCAGTTTTCCTTCTTAGTCTTCACTGTGAGGAATAATAATCAAGGACACAATTCTGGTAGTAGGTGGCTCCTGTGCAGAGCTCTTCTTCATTGCTCTTGCCAAGATGAACAGCACTGTCCCACTGTTTCCTGTCCAGCATTTTACAGGTGGGGAACCAGAGGCCCCAAAAGGTGATTTACTGAGCTGGCAAATGACAGAGCCAAATGCCATATAGATCCTGCTGTCACCATCCAGAACTCTAGCTAGAAGATTTGTTCTCTAGTCTAATCTCAATGATCACTACCAATGTGAGTCATGTTTCCCACACTGTCACTGATTCCTCACCTGTGCGATGCTGCTAAATGGGGGTCTGAAAGGGGATTTTAGACACCAGCTCCTGCCCCAATTACTCATACAGAGCTAGCACCGTTATGCAGAGACAGATACAGTAATTAGCCCTATGACACACCTCAGGGTTTAAATAGTGGTCCAGTCTCCTTACATGCAGGATTTCATGAAACAACCTTGGATTTTCTGAAGGTGCAGCACAACCATGGCACATTTTGGTTTGAAGCATTTTCAGGCCTTGAGAGCAATTTTTATTTATTTAGTTGGTTTTTTTAAGTCCTTAAAGAGTAGAACTTCTTTTTGACAAGTACATGTAAAAGTAGGAAAGCAACAGACAGTGCCAGCCTGACTCTCAGAGAGAGATAAGATCTTTAAAATAGTATTTCCGCTCCTTTTGGGGCTACAGCCTGTGGTTTCATCTGATGTACCTGTGTGGCAACCTATTCAAATGAGCCCACAGAGAGTCTTGTATGTTAAAAGATATGCAAAGGAAAGAGGAATTTCCAGTGGAAAATGTGATTGAATGGAGAGATGTTCACTTGGACAATCTCTTACCGAAGCAGAGCAAACGACTAGAGGTATCTGCCAGTCTTTTTTTCCATGCCATGAGGCACTCTCTCGTTACTGCTTACATCAATTAGAACTCATAATGTAATTACTGGGCACATCAAAGCATCATGCCTCCCTTCAGAAAGGCTCACAAGCCTGCCCACTCACATTGCAGTCTGCAAGTAACTATGAATCCCCCAGCACTTAGTGATGTGTTTCACATCTCAGCTCTGGGCTCTGAGCAATGTTTTTAGGCTCTTCTAGCCCTGACAATTACAGACACCACTCCTCAGGAACACTCAGGCTTAGACAAACAACCTCTTTTTTCATATTTCATATTAATAAGAAGTAATTTTAGAACATGATGCTCACAATTTAGTATATAGTTAAGAAAAGAACCCATCTATGAACTGAGTATTTCAAAACTGTGGTAATAGTACAAGAGTACATATGTGTTTAGAAACTTTGAAATCAATTGTTCTCAAAATTTGCATGTGGGGTTTTCCATGTCTCAGGGAACTTGTATGAGCATATATATTTATCAGAATCACAAGGATTTTTGTATGCATCAAGCTCTTTTCCAGCTATAGGTACTAATTATACTGATCATTGAATTTGTCAACATGCCTGGATGGTTTTTTTTGAAAACTGGAATGATCTCTAAAGCTGATGCTTAAGGGAAATGTCAGAGGAGACAGGGTCAATTTGAAAAGGGCAAAGGGAATGGAAATGTTATGGTTCGGAGTTTTGTTTTTTTTGTTGGTTTTGGTTTTTTTTTTGGAGAAGTGTCATGCCATTGCTCTTCAACACAAATACCCTTTTTTTTTTTCAGTGACAATAACTACAAATGCATTTGTTCTATGACGACAGTGGTCTGATTTGGAAACAAGAAATTCTCTACCAGAAATAATCCATGTTGTGCCCATAATCTCCAAAGCAAAGCTAGGTTCAGACCCCAAAAAGAGCTGCCTGAACAGAAGTTAGTAAACCAAATAATCTTGCTGATCTGAGTCCACTGTTCCTCACCACAGTCCCACCTGGGGCTCACCCCAGCTGTACACCTCAGTATCCTCCCTAGCATTAGCTCTCACGTTCCTCTGCTTTACTGGTGATCCACAAGGGTTCCCTTCTGTTACATGGTCAGTTGTCTGATCTGCTCACTCTGTAGGGGTGCCAGAGACACCACAGAGAAGTGACAGGAATGTGTAACTGGGGAGGGATATTCAGCAGCGGCCCCAACTTAAATGTTGTTTATCTGCAGCCTGAGACTTTACAGCTTGTGAAACTATCCAGGAAAGTGCAGTAAAGGGATAGAAGTGAGAGATCAGTGCTAAATGGCCTTTACATATCTTGCTTTGGACTGGGGTTGCCTTCCACCTTCATGCACAGCAGGGCCAGTCCTAAGCACAGAGGTTGCAGCCGTCTTGGGCAGCAGGTTGATAAACAACCACAGCCCTGATGTCTGCTCTGGATATGATGAAGCTGCAGAGAGCCATGTCAGTGCAGCTGCTGACACAAATGAGGGGATGGAGGCAGAGGTTTCAACCAAGGTCTTCACTCTCACTTATACCATTTAACAGCAGCAACAAGTTGCACTCCTCAGGCTCTCCTCTTTCTCTGAGCAAGCTCCTTTTCCTCCCTTCTCCTCTCCCACAGCATGGGTCCTACCCCGGCATCTCATTTTGGAGGTAGCAGCACTGAGTTTGGTTTACGGTGCTAAGAAGCCCTGAGCAACCTTTGCCATATGGCTGTGAGTAGCCCAACCACACAGCTGTGATCAGAACAGCTGCTGGCACTTGTGATTCATACAACACACAAATCTGCAAAGGCCGGGAGGTACAGGCAACTTCGCCCTACCTGAAATGTTCAGCTAGTACAATCTGCAATTGCTTGAACACCTTTGGAGATATGGTAGTCATCAACAGTCAGGTCCCCAGAACTACAGCTATCTGCTGTGCGCAGCCATGGACATACTGGTTGTTGTGGTTCAGCAGCCACAGGTTATCGTGGCTGGTCATCAACCCAACCAGGCAAAATGAGAATGCCGAAGAGCGACGAAGAATTATACTAGTATCCATCCAAATGAACCTGAAGTGATCTACATAACCCTTCCACAGCAAGCAAAGGAAACCGTCACAAGGCCACCATCTTCTTTGGGATGGTTTCTGCAAAGCCTGAAGCAGCTGAATGGCTCCAGATACCACCAGCACAACTCTCTGTGCTGTTCTGGATCTCAGTAGTGGGACCACCACAAAAAGCTGCTTGTGGAGCTCATCAAAATAGTGTGATAGAGGGGTTTTGTGGTTGGCTTTTTTTTTAGGGTTTTTTTTTAAAGGTCAAACCAGCTAAAAACTGCAAAGATGAATTTGTATCAAAATGAAGTTTTGCAAAAATGAAGGCAAATGCAGTCCTTTGCCCAGCTTATTATATAACTGTAGTTTCCTCCCATGTTCTAGCACAGACACATTTGAACTGGAAACAAGGGTGATCTTAATAAATGGTTGTTAAACTGTGTATTTTTCATTGAACTGGAGGGGACGGAAGCAAGAAGCAGAAAGCTAAGACACCTGTTGCAAGCCTCCTTCAAAAGAAACTATATAATACTAATTGTAGGCTGTCATAAAAAGCTTTATAATGCCTCAAAGGCATTGGGTCAATGTGTTAACAATTTGGTTCATATACTTAGTGGAAAATAAACTTCAAGGTATGCAAACTAAAACCTTCAGCTGTATAGTTTGATGAGTGGCTTTATGTTGGAAATTCCTTTATAGTTATAGAAAGAGTAAAAAAACCAACAACATTGCAGACCTAATACAGAAATAGTAACAGTGAAGGAACAAAAGAAAGGTTTGGAGAGGTTCTCCAGGAATGGAAGGATTATTGCTATATAACCAAAGGCCTATTTTTTCTTCCCTCGTTTCTCAAGACAAAACTTCGGTTCTATGCTCTCTAAAAAGAACATCTTTGCTTTTCAGGTGATGTCTGCTTCACTCACTGAGCAAAAAAATGTGAGGAAGGACAGCGTCTGGGGAGAAACAAAGCCAAGAGCATTTATTGGAAGGTATTAACTATATCAGAAAGAGTACTTCAGACTCTGATTTAATTGAAATCAGGAACATAGCTGGAGAAAAGAAATATCGCCAGCATACCCTGGAGAGTAGTGCTGAAATATGTGCTACATTGACCACTGACAATCCATAGAGAGCTGGCAGGTCACACTGTGCTGGCTCTTCTCCTTGTTTCCAGCTGCTAAATTACATTAAAGTCAGCTTAAAATTCATTAAACGCCTTCCTATTATTACTTTTCCATATAAGCAGTTGTTATAGCTGCTGCAGAGACATTGTGTGATGGTGACAGTGAAGGGAGAGGCCTGAGTAAATATGAATGGGAAAGGAGAGGTGATTTTGATCAGGAAAACGCTTGGGACCCTTGGCTTCAGAATTTAACTGCTCTTCAAAAGATGAAAGAAGCTACACAGTAAATTGTGAATTCAGATGCTTAAATGCTCCAGAGATACCTTAATACTGATTGTGGAGGTCACATTTTGTTTTGCAGTTTTGTATAAATTCTGAAGCAGTCAGAGTCACCACTCTGTGAGACTATCATTGCAATGATGCTGACCCGGTGTCACTGATAATTACAGGTAATTTCAAGTGCTGTCATTAATTTGCCTTTTTCAATAACTTGGCAAACCCTTACAGGCTTTGTCCTGTATATAATAGTGTTGAAGGTAATAAGATTTCTTCCATCAGGGATTTAAGAAATTGGATTTAACTCAGATTTTTTTAAAGGCTTTGCACTATATCTTGCAGGTTTTGGGAAAAAAATTTTAGCAGTTTTCACCGATTTCAGTTGGATGTTTTTCCAGACCAGGAATCAAAGGATTGAAATTCAGGTGTTACCAGAAATATACTGTTACTCCGTTCAGAAGGGAAGCGAAGGGGAGAGCAGGGGTCCTCTCCTCCATCCTCGTACAAGCCTTTTTGTTTATATGTTCATTTTTTATAAAAGATCAGAAATATAAATATTCTTTGCTTGAATTCTGGCCTTTAATGGCATGTCCCATGCAACAAAAAAAAAATCAAGTGGCATGAAGTAAGTGCGGCTTTGCCAACAGGACAGAAATGACAGTCCAAGGCCAGTATTGAATGGTATTTTGAAGTCAAACATCAGGTGCAGTGCTGTCCATTCATTACCTGCATCATCTGATGTACATGAGAAAAACATATCAAAGGGTCTTCAACAACACCTTTTAGCCTGAATGAAAGAACAGACCCATCCATTTTTCTGGGAGAGCAAAGTAAGAATCTACTGGAGAAAGAAACTCTTTTTAAATCTAAAAAGGAAGACAAAAACCCTTTTTAGTGACTCATATGACTTAGAGCTGTAGAGACTTTTTAAAATAGTATTTGCAATTTCTGCAGGGAAGACTTTCAGAATAGCATGACTAAAAATACCCCAATGCCTTTAAAGATTTACTGTCCGTGCCCAGAATTCTTGAAAAAAGTAGAATATTAAAATAATGTAAATCCTACCAGAGAGCCATGCCTCTGCACATTTTACAACTGGAGTGTACATGGGAGATGCAGAGGTCCATACACTGGAGACCCCTTCTGCATGCCATGCAGTCCCTCTGCGTACGCAATTCCCACTGGTGTCACACTTGACCCAGCCTATACACTGATGCTTCCAGCACACAATAGTCATGTGTACTGTTGGCTTGTTCTGATCTTCGATAAATATTCAGAGCTGAATCTGGCTTGTTTGACAACTCTGGCACAGCACAAGGTATGAAATTTCTCATGATTGTGGGCTTCCTATGTCTTGGGGCTGTAGTAAAAGCAGCCAAATCAGCTATTGCAAGAGTGCAGAAGGACAAGACAAGACTGATGAGACTCTCCTGAACCTATGGGGCTTCTAGGGAACGCAGTTTATCCTGCAGGTTTCCTCAGTGGAATATCTGCTCCTGTGGAGAGATGAGCTGCAGAGCCACCGGCTCTCTTTAGGAGAACTCATTTCTTGTTCCTAGGTGGAGCTGTTCTGCCCCCGCATGGCAGGTCACTGGCAGAGCATGGAACCAGACCTCTGGCTTGACACAATAAAAAACCCATCATCTCACTGCAAAGCATGCCGAAGATTTTGCGCCACATGGAAGGGACCTGTGTTGGTGTTCAGAGCATCGTATTCTGTTACATTTCCACATGCCAGAAAATTGCAGGAGCAAGGCAGCTGAACGGAGTCTATAAAAAATTAATAGCTGACATAAATATTGACCTCCGAACAAAGAATGGTCAGAAGTGAAGATGCAACAGAAGTGAAAGTTGTGACTTATTACAGGCTTACAGGTTCTCATTTGGAGTACTGATTTAAAAAGATGAGGAATTAAAGGCAGTTTTTAGACAGGATGCAAACCTGTCCTCTGGAAGCAGAGGCCAGAAGTGTGTATAGGGTGCAACTGGGAAGGAGGTCCCTAATGATAACTGCTCCACAGATGCAAAGAATGAGATACAGAGCCAGATGCTGGAGAGGAATGAAGTAGAAAGTTCCTGAGGAGGAACCCAGACAGCCTTTGAGGGGAAGAAGAAGACTCTCAGTAGAGAGAATTAGCACACAAAGCATGGGAAGTTCAGAGGAGCATGGTGAAACATTCCCATGAGACGAGACAATCCATCCCATTCCCCCCCAGGAGAGCCTAGGCAACACCAGCAGTCACTGAGAGCTAAACAGGGGCTTGGCTGCATTCAGCTGACTCCTCTGAGAGTGGGAAGAAGATCGTGACTGTTTCCTGACTACATTCAAACAAATGTATAGAGCTTTTATGTGGGCAGGGGCATCTGGTTTTCACACCATATGCTACTCCTTTTGGAGTATAAGTATATAGCTGAGTAAATGCAAGGGGATGTTTATATGATGATCATGAAACAGTCTGAAATAACACCAGAAGCCAGTAGTAATAAATAAATTTTGCTTTCCATCATGGGGCTCCAAATTCTCTTGCTAAACTTTACATTGATCCTCTTGATCTTAAGTGAGATGGCATTTGGGCATGGATGAGGGAAAACACAGGTATTTTTCAAGATTTGCCTGGAGTACACTTGTTACTTCCCAAACATCCAAAATGTCACAAAGGAAACAAACAGAGAAATGAGACCAAAGTAAAACACAACAAACCCTCACAAAACTCCATCATGTCCCAATGTTCTCTCCCTGCAGTGCTTGCCACCGAAGATGCCATACTCATTGATGCTATATTCATTGGCAAGGTGGCTTCACGCCATTCGATGGAGGGAAGCTGTGACCAAGCGACTAAACAACATTCTTCAAAAAACCTGAAAAAAATAAATATCGTAAGTGGTGCAAAAGTGCAGAATTTAAGACGGCACCATGGGCTTCATTAACCCCCAGTGCTGTGGGATCCTTTCTGTCTTGAAAAGGTTTCCATCAAAACCCTTCTTACAGGTAACACAATAAGGAACAGCACAGGCTGTTAGTATACAAAAGGATAAAGAATAAAGAAGAAACAATTTCACTGCCTCTGATGACTGACTTTATTAACTGTAGGCTGTGAAGAAAGATGGTCAAAAATAGACTACTGAAGACAAAGCGAAAGCATCTGCCAAAAAGAGGTTTTATGTCTCAGACTGAAACCTCTGTGTGTCCATGTGTATATACATGTGCATATATTACTTGCCACGAGTTTCTGCTGTTTCCAGTGAATTTCATACTAATCTTATTTCCTATGAAACAAAAAAATTGTTTAAAAATGAGTGTTTTCCTGGAAGAAGCTTGAAGAAAGAGCTTGAGGTGTATTGGTGCATATCCAAACTACTTCTTATCAGTTGTTAGGAGTATAACTGCTGACAAATAATATTGCTGGTACAGGGGAAAAAGGCACATTTACAACTAGCATGAATTTTCTGGACACAAAATCTTTGAAGAAAGTTGTCCAGCAGAGAAGGACTAAAAAGCTGCCAAACATGATGCAAGCATAAAGGCAGGACATAGTGCAACTGTGCAGAGAAAGTGATACAAGGGTCTGTTTCTAGCCAGGGGAGATACCTGTGATTAATCAGTAGTTGGCGCACATTTGCCATTCCAAGCCATGCTAATGACTTTCAATCATCTGACCTAAATTTCAGAGTTTCCACAGAGAAACATGTCAATATTGATGTCCAATGGATTTAGGAAGTAAACATAAACACCTGATGTCTCATGTATGCACATACATACATATGTATTTCTGTGAACACACATCCATATATTTAGGAGTACAAATGCAGAGACACTGATATGTATTTATGTGATTATGCATGGATGTAGTTATATGGTGGGTTTATATTTGCATCTGTAACTATAGATAAAATTTTGGCACAGTATAAAATTCTGATATATATTGGAGGTTTCTTTCTATATCCAGAAGAAATAGGAAATACGTACGTGTGATAAAGCTGTATGTAAAGATCTGGCAGCTTGACACACTGAGTAGGCCTGTGCTCTCACTGAAGGTTAGGGCTGCATTAATGTTAGTTTCCTTTCAACCATGACAGGGAAGGAGGAGGGAGGTCTGGAAAGCACCATCTGCTTTTCCAGATTGCTGTTAATCTGCCAATAATTCATATCGGATATAAAGAATTAATGCTATGGGAGAACGTTAAAAATATACAAAGCCTTCATCTTTAGCATACAGACCAAAGACCAGCAAAGAACAGGCATCAGGTTGTCCTCATGGGCCAGGAGGGTGGAGAACCCTCAGAAATTTGTCTTATGGGTAAAAGAGAATGAAAACACAGACAGGTATGGAAGAGGAAGTGGATATTCCTCTGATAATCAAAGAAAGAAACCTGGAAGTCAACAAAAAAAGCTTTGCAAAGAACATTTTAAGTTTGGACAAGCAACCCTGGAGAAAGAGGACCCAGTCCTAGGCATGCAAAGGAACAAATGAAATCCTGGCTTTGGGAAACCTGCAGGCTATGCTTTGTGAGCCCCTGATGGCTTCTCTGGGAACATACATTGGAAACTGCCTCGAGCAAAAGGTCACACGAAGGGACCCTGAAGTCACGTGGAAAGGGTGGCATCAATGAGAAAGCAAAGCGTGGGGTGCTACATCTGAGGTGAACCCACTAATCCCGTCACAGTTGATTGTGGTTTTTACATTGACCAGAAAAGGTCGACATATGGTGTGCTGGGAAAACTGCCAGCAGAACTACTGCTATTTTTTGAATGTTTTTAATATAAATTTCAACCTTTTCCTTATCTTTGCAGATCTATTAGAGAAAGGAGTGCCAGTTACTACAAGGAGAGATCTCTACTTCTTATGGCACCTCTGAAGATGTAGGTGAGTAGGAGTGACCCACATACAGGTGGCAATTCATTGAAGTAGGACTGTTTTGTCCCATACCTGGTATTCCAGCATGACATGGGCATGGGAACCTCTGACTGCACCTATCCAAGTAAACTGAACAGGGTGTGGGCACAGGCCTGAGCGCTGACAAGCAACCAGTCTTACCATGACAGCATTAGCACAGTTTCTTAAATCCAACCAATACAAACAAATATGAAGGCTTTTGCATAGACAAACATGGTATTTTGGATCCACCCTTTTATCCCTCCCCATCCAAGCTGGCAGAGGAGCTTTATAGAGGTGAATAAATAACCTGTCAAAGTCATTACCTTTGCATTCCTACAACAGTCCCTGGTGTCCTGTACAGTGTGAAATTGTCTTATAATAACAACATTTATGTTTCACACCAGAAGCAAAAGGACTTATCTATTCTGACACTAGGAAAAGAAAATCATCCGCCTCTCCGAGGACCGAAAGATGGTACAGCAACATAAGTGATCTGGCAGTTCTTGCATAAACAGGAAGGGAAGAATTCCACAAATTTTATGACATGTGGTCTTTATTTTCAGAGTTGTTTGATTGATGAGTGACTGTGAAGGGGTGCTGTGTACAGGAAGCTCTGCTGATGGGCCTCGTGATCCAAAGCTGGAAGGAGCTCTAGACTGATATCGTTGCTACCTGATGACAATTTTCTGGCTCTGGGGGGTATTTCTTCTGTCAGACATACTGGATTCTAAGTGCCATCTCTCTATTTCATATGTCTTTTTTTTCTCTTAGTTTTTTTTTTTTTTTCCCCCCTTCTCCTCTGAGTCTTCTTACAGTATAAAACGTGTGAATGGGTATGGATTGTAGTCTGAAATCATGAATGTGGTGTCTCTGTTTCACTCTTAATTTTTACAATCCTTGCTTTACACACAATAGAAACTGCCAGTAAAACAACTTGTTTTATTCTCCTCTCTGCAAGCTTAAGCTGCAGGTTGAGAACTTCTCCAAAGTTCAGTCTTAGTGAAAAGACTACAAAAGGAGCAGGGACCAGAGTCTAATGCCACAACACCTTAAGACCCTCCACCAGTAAAAGCGCAGACTTGCTTCCCAGAAGCAGGACAGGGCTAGTAAATAATAAAAATTTTGGACCAAATAACATAGCTGGAAAAAAATCCCTGGTAATATCTTGGACACACAAGCCTTCTTTACCATAAGGCAGCCAAGATTTAACACTTTAGTATTCTAGGTATTAGCCTTAATTTCCACAGATGCACAATGACTTTTAAGGGAAAAAAACTCAGTACACTAAGTAATGTTCAGTTTACCTGTCACATGCAGACCACAAATTCCAGAAGTTACACTTCTGGCTATATGAAATGCACTTATATTCCATGTATCCAAAGTATATGTTGTTTAACTTAGTGGTTTGTTTTATGAAAAGAAAATGAAAGACATCATTTGTATAGCTGCTTAATGTTTTATTCCTGGCTGGGTATTTGGACTAGGAAAACAACAGCTTTCCTTTTGGCTGTTAGTGTTTAATTATTCAATGTTAACAGCCAAGAAGTAAGCTGTTAGCCCTCCTCCTCTTCTTCACAGCTTTTCTTTCCCTCGTGGGTCTAAATCTGTCCTTCACACATATGAAGAGCAATCTGAATTGTAGGGATTGCATTTTGGCCTCACAGCCTATGGCTTACAATATTTCCTTTTAATATTAGTGTGGCTTGTTCTCCAGTCTCTTAAAACGACACAGTAGCAGCTTCATTACCTCTGTCTTTGATGCTCTCATTTAAACATCATTACAGACCCTTCCCCTTCACAGACCTGCTCCCAAGCTAAGCTCTCTCATTACAACTTCTGAAATGTAATGACTGTTCCACCCAAATCACTGTACCCACTGCTAGACAAACTAAGCTCTAAATGTGGTGGTTTTCCTTCTGCTTCACAAGAAGTCTCAACAGCACAAGATCTCACATGATCTAACTACATTGACCTCAGAAGCATTTAAAAGTTTTCTTGAAAGATGACAGATCGTGGTATAAGAGGATGATGAATCATCCCCAAATAACATCTCATAAAGTAAACCATATATTCACTATATTTGGGTCAAGTGCATGAAGGCCAAACCCAGTAGTATCATCTTAAGCAGCATGTAAGCTGTCTTTTCCTAAAGACTCAAAAAAGTCATATATCTTGCCTCTCTAGGATGAGAGCAACTCAGGACATAATCACACACCTTCCTTGAACAGAACTTTCCCCTTTACCCTCTTCTGAAAAAAATCTCTGGAAACAGATTCATCCGCTCCAGCGGATGACAAAACGTGGGTATGTACCTCTTCATGTCAGGTCATCCTAAAATACTTTTGCTGTACCAGTCAGGGATACACACCGTTCATGACTGTTTTCCTAATCTTTGCTACCAAATCATTGCATTCAGGTTATATTATAGACTGCTTGGAGTTCCATCAGTCTGATACACTTGAAATGTTAAGGGCAAAAAGAACACACTATATATGCAAAGCCATGAACTTACTGTGAGTTTAGCTTAAGTCTTAACAGTTTAGTGAAACCCATCAGACGGATGATGGTTTCATTAGTTTCATTCACTTCACAGTTCAAATTATATTCAGTTAAAATTGTATATACACAAACATTTTAATATATACCCATTTTTTTTGGTGGTGGGCTTTCCTTTCCACTGCTCCTCTGGGTCTTAACAATGATAGCTTCAGTACAGGGGAGGGGAACAGTGACCTATAGCATTCAAGTCTTTTGCCAGTATGATGTTAATGGTTTCTTCCTCCTCAACTCAGGATCTCCTTGGAATCCTTTTTACATGTTTTCTAAAACGGCTCTGCACCTTGGTCTTTCTTCATTCATTTCCAACTCTATGTTACACATGTACTTACTACATATGGTGTTTTATTACATATGTTGAATACTTAGTATTTGTTCTCTCTGTTATCCCTAACTGGTTTTACCCAACTCTAAAGGTTGCCCTCCTTCAATCACTAGTAAGTGACCTCTGTGAGCTGTTCATAGCCCTGGGGCCTCTGTCTCTGTACTCTCAGGGTGTTTTATTCTAGGATCGTCATACACAGCTTGTACTACAGAGAATAAGTACTTATAATTAATATCTTCTAGTTACAAAAAATATATAAGAATAGGCGTTACACCACATAGTTGTACAAAGCTGATCAAAAGCTAAAACAAAGTAAGTAATAGTTACCTGATCATTAGACAATCACTATTACAGGTAAACAAGCTAAAACAAATCTGCAGGCAGGCCAAGTCAAGTCCATACAAAGCATGACAGCTCCAGAGGCCTCCGTTGTTAACTTCAAAGCCGGTGGCCTCTTGGCAATACCATATCTACTGGGCTATAAGGTTACAACTTTTCGCTGAACACTGGCCTTATGACAGAGATCTGAACGTCTACAGCAGAAAAGTCTCTAGTCAGATTCTGAGTTTGAAAAAACGTCTAAAGAATCTGTCTTCAGATCAGAAGTGGACCTCAGGCAAGTGGTG
This sequence comes from Strix aluco, assembly GCF_031877795.1. Taxonomy (NCBI): domain Eukaryota; kingdom Metazoa; phylum Chordata; class Aves; order Strigiformes; family Strigidae; genus Strix; species Strix aluco. The sequence goes on along the minus strand of NC_133931.1, from coordinate 66,577,124 downwards.
GGGACTGTGATGCAAAGTCTTTCTCTTTGAGATCAGATATTCAATTCAGACTAGATTAGAAGGTACTAGATTTCATTACTCATAAGTCAGGCTCAACAACAAATGTCTGAATTACAAATTTGCTATCGTACAGGAAAAAAACAGGCATTTTTATTCATTGCAAAAGAAGAGCAAAACTGAAGATTCCGTGGCTGTGAAGAGCATTGTAACACCCTCTTTGTTCCAAATGAAAGCTTACTTCTCACCAAAATGAAGTGATCATATTCCCAAAAGGTGTTCACTGCTCCCTCTCTAGCTCAAAATATAGGAATAAACAGCGTATGTGAGTCTCTAGGACAGTCAACATAATCCTCAGACTCTGCCTGCACATCCACACACAAATGCAGACTTAGACTGAGGCTCACTGTCTCTGACCTCTCTCTCCATTTCAATGTGTGTGTTACTTTGAAAAAAAATGGCTGTTGCTGATTATGTAATGATAATAAAAAGACACCCATGAAATCCATATAACTTAGCTTAGCCTTTACTCTTTCATGTGTTTTTCTTGTGAGGTTCTCTTACTTCAAGAGAGAAATTACTATCAGACATAGAATCTCATAGCTCACAGAAGGGGCAACATGACCTTTACTCCTATTATCTTCGAAAAACATATGAGATTTTAATTCCATCCTAACATGCTTCATGTTATTTCCAGGCATCATCAACACTGTCATTCTCATGTACCTCTATGCAGTCATTCCAGAATCTGGCGAAGAAACTTCCAACTGATAATGTTGTGCAGAGAGGCATTAATCAGGGACCGATGGGCTAGCCCTCTACAAACACAGACAGAATGCAATTCTGGACCACAGAGACTGACTTCTGGGTCTGACTTCAGACTGACTTTGAATTTTTCAAAAAACAAAATTCCCCAAACTACTTAAGATTTTCTGTCTGTTCTGTGTAGTGTAAGTATTGCAAAAGCGAGGACACTTGCTTACAGATACAAAACATATTGGAAAAATCCTGCCTTTGTCATTGAAGAATGTCTCCACCTTTTAAACACTGGCAGTTGTTATTTATTTCCCCACCAGATGGAGTAGCATGTACAGTTTTGATGATTCCCACAGAGTGCTTTATTTATTTGGAGTGCATACTGTATTCTTAGTTAATATCATGGAACTATCTCTACTCAGTTCAGTAAATCAAAAATTCAAGCTCCAAAGACTGAATAAAATTACAGATAAAACTAAGAATCTTCTTTCCACAACTCTCCAAGACCGCTGATAATCTGAGGTAGGCTTTTACTGAGGTTCTGCTCACCCTCAGATCTTTACCTCAACTGCTGCCCAGCAGAAATATCCCAAGTTTCAGAGGATGCAGACATTCAAGTCAGTGTCAGAAAGGCTCCAACAAGAATCACATGGTCATAGGATAATTCAGGTTGGAAGAGACATTGAAAGGTCATCTAGCACAACTCCTTGTTACCTACAACTCAAAGGTGGGTCACCTATGAGATGAGATCAGGCTTCCCAGGGCTTTAACCATTGTGTCTTGAAAACATCCAAGGGAGGAGACTGCACAATTGCTCTGCTCCAATGCTTGACTGTTCTCATGGTGAAAAGGTTTCTCCTTATATCCAACCTCTCTCATTTCAACTTATGCCCATTGTTTCTCATCCTCCTGACATGGACTGCTGTGAAAGGCCTGCCTTCAACTTCTTCATGACCTCTGTGTAGGTATAGGAAGGCTGCTATTAAGCCTTTCCTTCTCCAGGCTGCACAGGTCCAGTTTCTTCTGCATCCCCTCAGAGAGCAAGTGCTCCAGCCCCTGACCACCTCTGCTGGATTTGTTGTCTTTCCCATATTGAGGGAGCTTAAAACTGGACACAGCCAATCTCTACTGCAAACTGATGCATTGTGCCACCACTCTCCTTTATTTCCTAGTATTGACAGCTCATGCATGGGCTAACTCATATTAGATGGACTTTATACTTTTATGTCAAGTGCACAGCATTACGTAGAGGAATATTCATAACTCAATGACTCCAGAAATCCTGAATTCTAGCCTGGCCTGTGTCACTGAATTGCTGTGAGGAGAGGATTAAATTCCTCAATTTCCACACTGATTCCATGCAAGGACAGCATACATCTCACAGGAAACATATATACAAAGTTCACCCCAACTCAGCAAGTCTGACTAGAGATAAACACTATCCTTTCTCCATGAACATGACAAAAGAACACATCCCCTAATGCCCTGGGATCAGTTTCAGAAGCAGGTGTGAGAGGGTGGGATCTACCCAATGTTTTCATCTGATACTGTTATTTTTCCTGGAAAAGGCAGGATGATGCTAGATCCCCTCAGCAGAAACCAAAGCAGTGCTTTCTGGCAATGAACACAGGTGGGCACATACACAAAGAAGTTGGAGTGGCATTGATGCAGTGCAGAAATGAAAGTGGAGGCAAAACACTGGCTTTGCTCAGATGTAAATGGCTTTATCCCACACACACAACAAAGAACAGGACCTGTGATTATTGCCCTTCTCAGCAAGCAAAAGGAGACAGTGCCTGTGCAAGACCAGCCACAACCAAGACCAAGATCAAGTCAGTTCTTCAATGAACTACATCCCACATATGAACTTGAGCTACATATGAATGATGTATGTCTTCTACAAAGTAGCAACTGCAACTAGTCAGGATATCAGGGGGGTGAACAGAAGCTGTACGATTGCTTAAAGCAGAAAAGAAGTTGAGGGATTAGTCTGGCCAAAACTTGAAGGCAGCAAACTGGGAGAATAAAGAAATGATGGTGGTATTGCTTGTTACTAATAGCTAGTAAGTATTAGCAGTTCTTAAACATTAATAATATCTCAGACTATTACGTTTTCTTTACTATCTTATTTCAAGACAAAATGTAAGTCAGCTTTTATTTTAAATTTGTTTCTGGTTCTGAATGAGAGACTGTTGTCTTCTGATGCACCTTAACGGTCTTCAGGGAGACCGTGCTGCAGGGGTTTTACCCAACACCATCAAGTGAGGGTGAGAAGTGAAAAGTAAGAAGGGAAGCACTGCATGAAAGCTCTTCTGTCACGGCAGGTGCTGGAAATATTTAGCTTGGGCATGTTAATTAGGCTTTACAGTAATGCTTTCAAGTCTGGGATCTGGTGGTGTTAAATGCACAGTGAAAAAATGAAACGTTGTAAGTGAAAGTATTGCTTTGACTCCATACATTTGCCCATTTACAATGAAACAATTGAGTTACACCTGGAGTGCCAGAACCTGCAGTGCCGTCACTCTACCACTTTAATCTGCCTTTGCAGCTTTTTCACAGCTGGGTACTTCACAAAGCCATGTACGGTAAGATAGGATGTTGTTTTGGGAATGTATGCATTTTTATGACAAGGTTCCTTGTCATCTGATCCATGAATGATAATAGCAGCATTGTTCCCAACTTTAGCATTATCTGAAAGCCATTGTCTTATATACTACATGGTGGGGAAACAGGTTCTGGAGCATTAATACATCTGTCTCACAGCACTTTTCTACTAAACATGGTGATTAGATGGCTTTTTAAGACACTGTCTTTTCATTACTGTATGCTCATGCATTGTAGGGGCAAGGCAATACACTTCCTCACATCAATATCATCTTCCTAAAGTACAAGCATATTTACATAGCCTGTGAATCAGCTACAAATTTTACTAAGCCTGGCATGACTATGCCTAGAACCTCACTGCTAAAAGGTTTTTACATAGGGGGACAGCTAACTGCTGCACTTATCCCAGTGTAACTTCTTAGACAAGACATGGGAAGTTCATGTATCTTAAATTATGGAGTTTGATCAGTTTATAAAATGTTTTTATGTTGCACTGCCTGCAAGAGTAGGGAAAGTGAACTTTGTGGCATCGGTGTTATTTTCTCCCTCCAGGCTTTGATGTCTACCTGGCAAACATGATCCAGGTGTAAACATCCAGACATGTGAACCAAACTCTCTGGAAAACATCCATACTTCAGCCACTACATGTGACCTGGCTGGTCAGCACTGGCAATTACCTGGGATTACATGAATAGGGTTCTTCCCCAAAGCTTTTAGCATTCTGTCTACTTGAAAATGGGGAGAAGAGCACCCAGCCCTGAGACTCCTGATGGACAAATGCACCCAAGAGAAAGAACCAGGATTTTCATCCCAACCAACCTGCCAGAGGCTGCCAGAGGCTCTTAAGCCAGAGAGTAGGCAAGAGGGATGGGAGACAGGGCCACTGATAAAGTTATCTAAAAATCTGTGTTGTGAAGACAAAAAAATGAGCCAAACACTAAACAGAGCAGTTGGACACACAGATATCAGCTTGTAGTGACTTTAACTCTTTTTAGGGAGATATCCTAGAGACTGAACCCTTTTTTTATTGGCAAAGAAGTGCCTGGCAGAGTGGGTACACTTGCATTCCTAAAGCCCCTTTTCCTTTCAGAGAAATAGTTCAAGGGAAGAAAGAATAAAGGGTGAGTATATATTTATGTTTCCTTCCTTCTACTGGGATCACTGGGAATGCTGAGAGGTAATTCAGAAAAGTACACTTTTTTACTGAAATCATACCAGAAATTAACTTTTATGTGTTGCTCTGGCCACCTAGTACATGTTGGAGGCATCTTCTAGGATGGTCTGTGTGAAACCTATACATAACAGACATGGTGTAGGCTATTGAGAAGAACTTTATATAAATCAGTTTATGAGCCAGCAGATAGATCTGAATGCACAGGTGGTGAGTGAGAAATGAACAAGCAGAAGGCCTGGGAACAGTGCCTAGTGAATTTTGGGAAGGCACTCTCAAGCACGTCTGAGTTTTCACCCCCATCCTCCATGCAAAGTAGAGCATGGGGCTAGAGCCTGCTCTTATATGAAATGCTCTAGCTCAATGCCAACCTTGCACACAAGCCCAGACATAACATTTTTTTGTGAGGATGGTCAAAACCAGGGACAGGAGCTTAGAGAAACCTGCAGTGATGCAGACTCACCCCTGTGCTCCTGGCAGGAAGGCAATTGGTCTCACTACCTGCACCTTCAGCAAGTTTGTGAGGACACCAGATTTCAGAAAGCGATAGCTATGCTGGAGAATAGCACTGCAATCTGAGGGACCTTAGCAGTATGGAAAACTGGGCCAACAAAAACCTCTTGAAGTTCAGGAAGGACAAATATTAAGTTCTGCCTCTTGGATGGAGCAACACCATGCAACAAGACATGGCCCGACTCACCAGAGAGCAATTCTACAGAAAAGGACCTGGGTGTCCCAGTGGACAAGTGGAACACAGAGCAGTAGAATGTCCTTGCAGCAATGAAATCTAAGCGTAAAACAAGATGCACAAAAAGCATGTCAAGGGAAGTAATCCTGAAGACACTCCTTTATCTGACACTCATTTGGAATACTGTGTCTCCATTGTGGAAAATCTAAAGTTAACTAAAGTTAAATTTCACCTTAGAGAGGCAAGATTTGTGTCATTTATGCAGAGAAAAGTTCATCGAGTTACCCATCCTCAAGAAACACCAGGAAAAAGTGGGGAGAAAGGGCTATCACTGGAGGAAGTAGTGGCATTCCTTAAATATCAGGAAGGAACAGCTGCAAGTGAACTACCGTGCTTGGACACCAGGTCAAATAAAAGACCTCTGTCCTTTCTGCAGAACATAGATGTTTTTTCAGAGAAGCTACACTGTCATAGCCACAACAGCCTAAGCAACTGAGATACAAGGTTTGCTGCAAGAAGTCATTTTACTGAAAAATTTTCCCCTCAAAGTAGTCAGTCTTCATGCAATGGTCCATTATCTGATGCTCTTCTGTTCTTGAGTTTTCCATGGGCCAGAAAGTGGTCAGAAATAATTTCAGCTTGGAGGTGGAAAAATATTCTTGGAAGCAGAACTAGCAAAAACATTTTTCTTCCCACAGGTGTTGTGAGTTTCTTTCTCTGTTTAGAAACAGGGAGATAATCTCACTCCATAAACCCTTTCATTCAGTGGAGGCAATTCTATCATTCGGTAATTTTGGATGCAGACAGCAGGGAGATTAGTATTATTTAATACCACCTGGAACAGAGGAAAGAAAGGCTCTAATTCTGTTATCCACCACTGTGAGTTCCTCCATGCATGAGTTTTCAACCTTCTGTAAAGTTTTTGCTTGTTTGTTTTTTAAATCATGCCCAAACGCCATAAAAGGTGATTAAAAAAAAAAAAAAAAAAAAAAAAAAAGCTTTGCAGCAAGGGACATGGAAACAACAACGGAACAAAATTAGAAAGCTAGGTTTACCAAGCCCCACAACTGCATCAGGTTCAGATTCACACACAATTACAATAGTTTGGTCTTTTGCAAACTTCTCAGCAGTTTGTATCAAGCTGTTACATTTTTTCCTTCACAGATGTCTTCCTGAGGTGAGGAACACATATGCTCTCCTCCACTGATTACAACATATGCCGTACTCTAACTGCATAGTACTTTTATGTAAGAAAGGAGTAACATTACTTATCAGCCAATCTTGGGAATGTAAGGCAACATTGCTTTAGGTTCTTTTTCATATTACCTTACCAGAAAAACAATCAGAACAGTATCTAATAAACTTGGAAGAAGGTCTCGCAGAATGGTGTTTGATAATTAATAGAAGTTGGGGATGCAGCCCCTCTGAAACTGGAGCATACTGACTGTAAATTTAGTTCTGATTTTATTTTGGAAGCATTTCACTGAGATAGTCTTACCTCTGCAGCATTTACAAATATATTTGATGTCTCTCTGTAGTATCAGAGGAGGAAAACAGGTCAGTTTTTACTCACTGATAAATGCTTGAACTAAAAAAAAAAAAAAAAAAAAAAAAATCACACTAAACTACCTAGAATTTCACTTTGTTAATATTAAGACAAACAGCTCTTTGGAAGGAGCAGCGCATGGAATGTTTTGCTTAGTTCTATTTTATGAAATGATAGCGTGACTTCAAAGACTTCCTCTATTTCTGGTTGGTCAAAAAATCGCACACACTTTTCTGGAAGGCAGTTGTGTGAAAAATCCTTCAAAATAAGAAACAAGGATAATTATTTGCAACCTGCAACCAAATGTGAGATAAAGGTGTCAGATCTGTGATGATGCACATCTGAAGCTGGATTTTGTCATAAGTAAAATGGGTCTGGTTCTGTTCACTATTGTTACCACCTGCCACATCTCTGCATCAGAGCATTTTCCTACTACATGACACAATTCAGTATAACCAGCAGCCTCCAGAGAAAAAAAGAGACAACTCGAATATAGAAGGAAGAAGAGGAGGTCACAATACATGTCAGGGACGAGGTGTACTAAGTAACTTCACACCTGCTCTTACTTTGCCTGCCTTTCTTTTCACCAACTTCTGAAATGGAAGCAGAAATCACAAATGCTATACAATTTTCCCCTCAATAAAAAAAAAAAAAAAGGCAGACAGTCCCTCTTTCCCTCTTATAGCTCACATCCCAAGTTAAGAATCATTAATACTCTTAATGTATTAATAACAATGCCAAGTTGACAAAACATAGCCTTCTGAAACACACTTTTATAAACAGCTAATATGAGGATGCCAATGCAGCCTTATTATCAAAGCTGGAAGTATATAACAAATTAGCCTTTGAAGAAACAAGAGGCATCTCTTTTTCCAGACAAAAAAAAAATATTTTTCTACCAAGCCCCTCACAGAATCCATTAATATATTTATAAAATCATTTAGCCCTCACCACATGATCTCAGTACAGCATCCACTCATCTCTAGCTAACGCAGCTGAGGAAGAGAACACAAGCTGTTCTGCTTGTTTCTTTGCGCTGCTGTCACAGTGCAGTCTACTAAGAGTGCACCATCTTACATTTTCAGAGACACATCCATTTGCCTTTCTAAACTGATAAAGCGACCATACACATGTGCATGCATGCATCTTTACAGAGATATATATATATGCCTGTAGTAAAAGCATTATAACTTACTGTGAACAGTACTGGAGAGCTTACACTAGTTTATGTTATGTCTGATAGGCTCAGAGAGCTTAAGAAACAGCTGGAGATAGATGAGACATTGGAAAGAGCTGACAGTTTCTTTTTGGAGGGTAAATTCAGAGTTTGATGTGACAAAAGAAAAAAAAAATCCTTCTGCTGCAAAGGAGCTGTGTATGTATGGGACAATCATGAATTATGCCCTTCACCTTGGTCCCTTCAAGAACGAGAAACATTGTGAGTGACTATCAGAGGCAAGGTATATATTGTGACATGATGGCAAAAGATGGGAGGAGTTCACATGCTATATGCACACTGTAAGAAAGGCTGGCCTGGATGTTACCAACTAGATACCAGTAAATAGGGAAGCCGGGGGGGAGGGGGGGGGAAGATTGTTTTTGTGTAGTAGAGCTGGCTTCTACACAGACAGCAAAAGTAAAAGGTAGTTCTGAAACATGAGAACTAATGAAGCCCACGTACCTACAGATCCATAGCTTGTGGGTGATTGAGTTTAGTGTGCAAAAAGGTGCAAAAGCAAAGATTAAAGTTTTTCCTATCATAAAGGCATTTAAGAAGTCTAGCTCTCACCCTGTTCTCTCTAGGTAACAAGTTAAAAGTGGGAGTCTTTTGCTCAAAGAGAACTTCAACAGTTTCCCTCTTCTACCATCTACCTATTCCACCCAGCCCTCAAGAAGAGTGCCTTTCAGCTTCTACTCCTCTGCTAAATCACGCTGAAGTTGGCTCACATACTCAGATCTATTGCTGCAGGAAGGAGGGAAAGCTTAAGGGACACAGATGTACTCATGTACAACAGGATCATCTCCTTATAAAACACCTTGTTCACTTGAGCAATAGTGGAGCCTTAGGTTGCAAATATTTTTTTTAAGTCAAGAATAAAAGATTCTAGTACTTTATTATATCTTCTATGGAAATATAAGTTCTTCCAGATTTCCTGAACCTTTATTGTTAAGGACACCAACTAAAGACCTTGTAGAGCCTTCTGTAGCACTTAAGTGAACTATATTTTCAATTTCTCACAGTCAGCTCAGCCAAGCTTGTATTTCAATCACATACAAGTAGGAATAAAAATCCAAAGTCTTACTAATTCCTGATAGTCTGATATAAAGCTTTGCAAATGACCACCCTTTTTTCTTTTCCACCTATTATTGAAAGACTACTTTTCTGTATTACAGGTTAGCTACTGTTTATCAGCGTGGCCACAATTTATTCACCCAAGGCAAAAAGAATTTTAGATTCATTATCAGTCAAATTTCCAGTAAGTCTTCGCAACCTGCATTTATCTGTACTTCTGTGGAGCTGAAGTTTTGATAAACATTGATTGCAAAGAATCCACTACAGCTTATGTACATGAAATGCTAAAAATATGAGCATGAATTTCTAATACTTTCATGCTAATCATTAAAATGATCACAAGTTGAAAGCATACGATACAGAAATCTGTCTTTTTATCATGTACAAGGAACATCAAACAAAGCTATGGATGCTTCAGCTAGCTGCATCCAACTAAAGTATCACTTCTTTCATGAATTAAAGCAGCAAGGTTTTTTAAACCGCAGGAAAGCTCACACTTCCAAAATATAAAGCCAAGAAGGGGTGGGAAGTAATTTGTGCAAAACTAGAGACATTAGACTCTTTGACAGTGTATGCAAAAATCTATGATACAGGCCATTCTAGAAAACAAAATATTTAATCAAGGACAGCACTGCCAAAATAATGTTTTTTTACTCAGTTGAATTAAATGTAGGCTGTATAGCAGTAAGCTTTCCCCCTGCCCCTTTTTCTCAGTTCATAGCCGATTTTGATCTTTAGAAGCAGCAAGATACCAGACAACCAAAAATACTGAAGGCTTTAAATGGACTTATTTGATGAGGCAAAACAGCTTTCAGGGACCGGAAGTGTTTCAAAGAAAATTGTTTCCTGCTGTGTTAGAAAACTGGATCATCAAGAGTAAAGAAGTTACCTATTTAGCTATTACTGTTATCCATTATTCTTTTCCCTTACATTATTTTAGAGTACATTATTGTTTTCCCTTTGAGTACCACAAATTGTCAGCCTCACAGTCTGTCCACATGGTCAGTAGAACAACTGACTTGCATTTGGTCTTTTCTTAGGATTTTCTTTCTTGCCTTAAAAGAAGTCACCAACTATACATATTTTATTTTCTTGCTAGGCAAAGCATTTAAATAAGAGATCCTTAACTCTACCTTTTGAAGTGGTGAGCTAATCCCCCTATTTGTTTTATTTTCCCTCGTGTTTTTACTTCCCTTCCATACGCATAGCGGTAAGTTATTTGTGGATCCTTTTCCCTTTGATGCGTGATTTACTTGGCTCAGTTTCCACCGCTTTAGTGCATTCTGCTACCCCACTGCCTTTGAGTCACCAGAATTCCCTGTTCCTCAACTTTCGATCCTCTGAAAACATAACCCTCCTACCATTACATTTTGTAAGACAATTTTCAGTTTCTGTTCCAAGTCTTCTATCTTTCCCTCTACATTTACACCAGGTATTATGGCATAAGCACAGCTCAACGCAATTATCCTTAAAGCCCTGAGACCACATTCCTCATTCTTGTTTTTGTTCTGAACAGTTTCTTCTTTTCACAAGTAATGCTACTTCAAGAATTGCTTTAAAGGAAGGTGATGCATAAGAGAGGCTGCTTCTACGTAGCAGCAGTCACTTGAATCAAGGCTGCATAACCAAGAATATTATTTTCCCACTACAAGCTGGTATCCAAACAGGAATCGTAACATGAACAACAGGCTAAAATAATTCTATCCCACTGTATGAAAAAGCCCGATTTGATTATCTGTATCTCAAGACCACATCAGCAGTGAGAAACAACTGAAACGCTAATGCACCAATATGTATGCACCTTTAAAAAGAGAAGGAAGAGCTCTCTGACTGTTGAAAAGGAAAATAAAGAACAACACACTGAAGGAAACTGGAGTGATTATCTGAAGAGCCACTTAGCCGTATCTCCGCCTGCTTGCATGTCCTGTTATTTAAAATGCAGCCATTGCTTTCCCAGTCCTCCCATTCCATTTTCCTCCCTAAGCCTCCTTGAAAAAGTCTGGACCTGCAGAAGAAACGTGTCTTTGACAACCATGCAATGATTCTTTTTAGAATCAGTTAGGTATCAGTTGATGTTGTTCCTCAAGTACAGTTTGAAAAACAAGTATACTTACATACTTTCACATATAATGAGCAGTGAGCAAAGTTTAACTTGCATTTAGGAAATAAATGAAATAAATCCAGCTATTTCTCTGCAGTTAACAGAAGAACATGACCAGCTCACTTAGTGTCCCTCAGTTTTATTTCAACAAATGTGTTTGTGCACCTGATTTTGCCTCTCCCATTCACAAAAAAAAAACCTTCTGGCATAAAATTATATAGCAATGTACAGTATAGAAGAATCTGGTTTGAACTGTCAAATGGCATTTACGCAGAAATATGGTTATATATGAAAACTACAGGTATAATGTTTTAAATGTGGTATGTTGGAATAGGAGAAAAAAATACAGTTAAGACTGTTTCTATTTCCATATACAACTTTTATTGCAATACCTGTATTCTAAGTGTACAGATACAAATATAAAATGACCCATGACAGACTTTAAACCTGCCCAAATAGCAAACTGAGAAATTAATTTGGTATTAGAGCCAAAGTTGACAGGACTTCACCAGGTGATAGAAGCTTCCCCAGTCTCTCTCCAAGAACAACCAGGATCCACCATATTTTTGGTCCAAGATGTATGCTTTAAGTTGGCAGCTGAGTCTATGAACGAGTGTATTTACCCCAGATGTGCAGCATAAACACAGAAGCAATAAAAAGAAGGCTCATGACCAAAACTGGAACAGGCCCACTAAAAATAAAGAAAAAAAATGCATTAACATAAAAAAAGAGTCTGCTTTGTCCAAAGGCCAGTCATTATCAGCCAAGTGAACTCATCAGTTCATAAGCAATTGTACGAGAAAACTCTTAGTCCATTCCCATAGAAATACCTGAAAGTACACAGAAATGAGATAGCCATCTCTATCAAAAACCGCTGCTGCCCCTATGTTTTTAAAGACACAGTTTTACACACCCTAAACATTATGTAACTATTGAGCACAACATAGTAACAAAACCCCACTTATTTAAAAAGTAATTAATGGCTCGTTATTATTCATTTTTGTGAAAACGATCTCCGGAAAATTATCATCTGTATTTACTACTCAGATAGCCACCTGAGCAGAGATGTAGTCAGATACAAAAACCAACAGAGTCCTCTAGCGGCTAGTAAAATTTTGGCATAAAATTTGCATTAGCTCTTTTTTCAGAGGTTTGATTTCATTTGAAAACAACGTCAGCAGTGGGTGAGAGACTGCTGTTTTCTTGAAAAAGACATACAGAATGTCAAAGTTAACTCCATTGTTAAATCATTATATAAATTAACAAATTTCTTAACTTTTTTCCTTCCCACTTTTATACATTGTTTAGAGATTGAATAGTGATGTTTTTAGAAAACAGTTTAATCTTAGGGTACATGTTGAGGGACTAAATCAGCTGCTTCACACTGTTGAGACACAACAATTATGTGCACTGTTATACAATTACACACACTCAACGCTGCTTCATACAATCTCATTTCTGATTTTCAAACTGCCATTGGGAGAAACACCATGAATTCTGTTATCCAGCCTAGATTACCCTCCAGGTTACTGTTTATAACCAGTTAAATGTTACCTGAATACAAAAAAAAAAAAAAAAAAAAAAAAAAAAGTAAAAAGAAGCTGAAAATGGATTGAAACAATTTACTAACATATTTTTCTATGACATCATGGTCCATGTACTTCAAGTGTTTGTAACTGTAATCTTACACTGAGTTTTTATTATCTGTGATACTTAGACTTATTTGGGTATGGAGAACCCTGAACACAGACATAAAGCATTCAGCAAGTAAACCAATGACAAAATGTGCAAAATAAAAAAAAGTCCACACACAGTGACTACATAAGCAACCCCTAACAAGAGGTATCTTTCACTAAGCAACAGAATGTACTTCTCAATCCCCAGTGTTTTATATATATTTGAAGTTTATGTCCTACATAATACAAATTGTAACATCAGGTGCACAAAATTCTTACACTGTACCTGAAATACTATTTAATTCATTTGAGCCTTTAGCAGTAGTAATACATCAGCTACTCTTCGCCAAAGGCACACAGCAATAGAGGAGCACCACGAACCAGAACAGAGCAACATGGAATTAAACAGGGGGGACTGTTTGTGCGTTTCGTGGCTTTTTTTAAACATGCAGATGATATTGATCCCCCTACAGAATAATCAGCTTTCCAGTACTGACATGTGTCTCCCGTTCCCTCCAGTCCCAAAGACAACCTGCTGGAACCCTGCAATTCTCCTCCATGCACCTGAATCTTCTCAGCCCACCACGCAGGTTAAATAAATAGATAAATAAACCAATTCAGGCACCTCTAAAGATTTGGTACTGTGCGTTCTCACAATGTCTTTCATAAGGCTGCATATTACACCACAAGCCCAATTTGATTCTCTGTCATGGCTCCACAGGAAACACCACCTATAGATCTTTAAGCAAGAAAGCTCAAGACAAGATACAGGGAACCAGGTACCAAGTGCCACAGAATACCAAGTGCCAAGAGCAACAAGTTTGGCTTTAGTCTTCTTTTCTAAGTATGCGATGCTCGATCTGAGTTTTAAAGAGAAAAATATCATATCCCACTCTCAATCAGATCCCCCACAGCTCACTTCTGCTAGTAACATTTTTAAAGACATATGTATTTTGTAGCATTCCGTACTACAGATCAATGTACTTTCCTGAGGCAAACCAAAATTGCTTATTCAACATATTTATTATTTCTGATGTTGGGTACAGATACTAAATACCTAAAGCATCAGAGGTATAATTATGCACAATGTAAAACATAAAACTTTTGATCGAGAGAGGAATTCTCCTGATCATAGCTAGCATGAAGTAATCTGTTCTCAGGTTATTTGTATGTATTTTTTCATAATAATTTTAAGAGCTCATATTTTAAACAACATGAGAATACACAAAAGGCTAAGCTTTCACACTGCTTTATGCAGTGGTAATCACAACCATTTTTAAAAACAACTTCTTCTGAAGCACTTTACTGAGGCAACTTCAACCCCTCTATAACTTATTTCCATTTTTAAGCCTACTGAATAGGACAGAGATCATAACAACTGGTTGCTATGGAAAAAAACATATGTATTAAAACACATGGAAAACTGCAAGCAAGAAAGTTGCTCCCAAGCCATGGTTCAGAAAATGTTACCTCTAGTGTGCAGGTGATTTGTAAAACCAACTCACTTTTACAGATTTGTATCTTACATTAAAAGCCTGACCGTACAGCTACCTATGGTAGCTTGCAAAAAAACCCACTCCTAGTGTTCCAAAACCTTAAAATTGGGAACCACTGTGTTGCAACATAAATAGAAGGGAAAAATCCATCTACTAACCTGCTCGTATTGAAGATTTGAACCACTGAGTGAGTGGCCATTCAACATCAAAAGTGAAACCAAAAGATGCAAAAGGAAACTTACTGAAATTGGTAAAGCTGCTTTGACAGCTTGCATCACAAATCTATTGACAACAAAAAAAATCTACCTAATGGTAGAACACGTCTGTATTTTCTGTTTCTCTTATTCTTTTCTTTTAATTGAGCTTTAGTAGACCAAACAACACAGAAAATAGTTGCTTTGCCTATTTGTACAGATTTGCTCTAGAACACTATTGTTGCTCGTTGTCTTTTTCTTTTCTTTGCCTTGTCTCCCCTCTGGATTCAGAATGGAGAAAGCAAGACCTGCAGTAGCAGAACACCATTACTTTGAAGGCTTGCTGTATAGTTTTTGGTTTTTAAAGTGTCAAGCACATATGAAAATGAAAACGTATGACAACATCAGAGCACAGATTACTCATGGAACAATCACCAACTAGACTATCACCAGCCCTTCCCCAGATGTTCTGTTTGTGTAGCCAGCAGCAGCCCTTCTAAATGGCTCCAGAATAAAATATTAATGGATTCTAGAAAAAAAGAAGCAATAGGCACATCCCTGAGTGTCTTCAGTCTCTTCAACCCAGTAAGAACAGGAGGCCATGAGGTATAACTCCAGAAGAAGCACAAGCTCCTACTAAGGGTATGACTTAGCACACACCCATCAGCTGAAATACACCTTCCACCTTCGTTACCCAAGTATTAGGCTGCAAAGCTTGTTTGGGAACCTGATCTGAATGATTCAAACTGGCCAAAAAGTAAAAACTTAGTCTCTTTACAGCTTAAGGGGGACTACCACAGATACTTGACCACAATCTTGGAATATTCACCCTGTAAAAACAGAGATCTACAAAGTATTGGAATGCTATTCACTTTTCAAGCTTAACTGAAATAATTTGTCTTCAGCTTTTTAATAAAAACACCTCAGATTCTGCAAGTATTTAGCATATCAGTTATGTTTTCAAGGGGGGAGGGGCACAGGATCACAACATATCTATCAATAAAGAAAAAAACAAAAGTTTAATTAAAAGAGAACAAAAACATGCACATAGATGCCTAAATTCACTGTGACAAGTAATCTTTCCCAACTTCAGTGGGATTGCTTGCAGTCTTCAAAGACCACTTAAGGTAAGTCTAGGCAGGTAAAAAAATATAACTGGTACCTACTTTTTTAAAGCCTCTATAACTTTAAAAACTACATCTCCATATTTACAGAGTAATAAAATCTTTTGTCCCAAATCTATCTAAGCAGCCATCAATTCAGTATGTTTTCCCATGCAGACCAGACATTGATCTGTCAATTCAAAGACTGAAGGATTACACAAGCAGGTGAAATATACAGCCCCCACGTCTGCCACCACCCAGATACCCAACTTACACTTTGAGCCCTGGAGAGTCCTCAGTGTAGAATCGCCACATCCCACCAGTACCTGTGGAAGTGGCACGGCCCGCACTTCTTGTCCCACAGCTGGCATTCTTCCTTTAGGGGATAACAGAATGAAACAAAGACCAAAACACGTCAGCAGCCTGCCAGCTTCTAGCACCAAGCACCCCAAGAGACTCCGCAGAAGCAAGAGCCTTGCATCAGCCTGTACAGCTAGGCGAGCAGAGGGCACGACGGCCGGCATAGCACCGCCCGGGGCCGCGGCCAGACGCACCGAGGACCGGTGAGTGAGCCCCACAGGAGCCCTGCCGCACACCCCGGGGAAGCACACAGCTCAGCCCCTCCGCACCGTCCCTCTGCCCCCCGCTGGGGCTGCCCAGCCACAACCACAAAGGACGGGGCGGGGGGGATTGCCCCCACCACTAAAACGCCGCGGGCACCCACCTCTGCCGGACAGTGGAGCCCGCCGCGCGGGGAGCCACGGCCTTGCTGGGGGAGCGGCCGGAGGAGCCGACGCTCGTGGCGCTGGGGTTGGGCCCGGGCTGCGGAGAGAGAAGAGAACCGGGAAGGGGTGAGAGGCGGCGGGCACCGCCAGGGGAGAGGGGGCGCCTCAGCCACCCCCTGCCCCAGGCAGGGCCTCACCATGGCGACAGCGGCGCAGGGGATCGGCACAGCCTCACAGACGCTCCTGTACGGCCGCTCCGGCCACGTCCCAGCCCGCAGCAGGCCCCGCCCCCGCGCCGCGCCCCCCGGGGCCCCGCGGCTGCCGGGGATGGCGCCTGAGCAGCACCGGCCCCTTTTCCCTCCCCCTCCTCCCTCAGCCGCCGCTTGCCGAGAGAGTTCACCCCGCGCGACTCCCCGGTCGCGCTCGCCCCCTCACCGGCGGCCGGGCCGGGGCGACCGTGCAGGGAACGCGCGGGAGGTGGCGCCGGGCAGCGCCGCGGCCGCCCGGCGGGCGGGGCGGAAGGGAAGGCCCGGGAGGAAGCCTGACGTGTCCTGCGGAGGCCGCTGGGCTTCCGCATGCGCGCAGCTGCCCGGGACGTGGCTAGCGGGCGGGCGGCCCCTGCTCCCCCCGCGGCAGGCATGGCGGCGGCGGCCGGGGAGGGCCCGTCCGTGCTGTTCCTGCACCCGGACCTGGGCCTGGGCGGGGCGGAGCGGCTGGTGGTGGACGCGGCGCTGGCGCTGCAGGCGCGGGGCTGCCGGGTGCAGATCTGGACGGCGCACTACGACGCCACGCGCTGCTTCGCGGAGGCGCGGGGGCTGCCGGTGCGGCGGGCCGGCGGGTGGCTGCCGCGCAGCCTGTGGGGCCGCGGGCACGCCCTGTGCGCCGCCCTGCGCATGGCCTTCGTGGCGCTGTACGTCCTGCTGCTCAGCGGCGAGCGCGCCGACGCCTTCGTCTGCGACCAGGTGCGGGCACGGGATGAGACGGGCCTGGGTGCGTGGGGGCGCCGTCGCCGTTTGCGGCCCCGCTGCTGCGGCGGGGGGAGGCCCGAGGGGAGGCGGGGGGGCTCCGGGGCAGCTGGGGGGAGAAGAAGCCGCTGCCCCCTGGGCTCTCCGGTGGCGGGCCTTGGCGGGAGGAGGGGAAGGCCCAGGGCTCGAGCGAGAGGGGGTTCTTGGCGGCCGCACAGGCCGAGGTGAAGGAGGAAATCTAGAGCCGCGGCAAGAGGTCCTGGGTGAGGGAGTGCAGCTTGATGTGCTTGTGGAGGGGAGGAGGAGAACGCACTTGGAGTTCTTGCGAGTCCTCTTAAAGGACTGGCTCTCGGAGCATGGCTCTGAAATCACATGTACGCGCCAGCAGCACTAGCGCAAATAACGAACGAACGTTTTCTCTTATCCTGTCTCTCCTGGTGGCTCTAGGTGTCTGCTTGCATTCCTATACTTCGACTGGCCAGAACCCGTAAGAAGGTTTTGTTTTACTGTCACTTTCCTGATCAGCTTCTGACCACGAGAGAATCTTTCCTAAAGCGCATCTACAGATTGCCGCTCGACTGGCTGGAGGAGTACACGACTGGCATGGCAGACTGTATTGTTGTGAACAGCAGGTTCACCGCCAGTGTGTTCAAGGACACGTTTAAGTCCTTATCTCACATAAACCCAGATGTCCTCTACCCATCGCTCAACATCCGTAGCTTTGAAACAGTAGTTCCTGCAGACATAGCTGACCTGGTACCAAAAAAGAAAAAGTTCTTGTTTCTTTCCATTAATAGGTATGAGAGAAAAAAGAATCTACCATTGGCTCTCGAAGCTTTGAGTGATCTTCGAGGAAGACTGGATTCTCATGAGTGGAAGGAAGTTCACCTGGTTATGGCAGGTGGTTATGATAAACGGGTTCTGGAAAATGTGGAGCACTACGAAGAGCTGAGGAGACTTGCGGTCAGGCTTAGTGTTGACGACCATGTCACTTTTCTGAGATCATTCTCAGATGAACAGAAAATGTCCCTTCTTAATAACTCTGTATGTGTGCTTTATACACCAAGCAATGAACATTTTGGCATTGTTCCTCTGGAGGCAATGTATATGAGATGTCCCGTTATAGCGGTTAATTCAGGCGGCCCTTTAGAATCAATCTTGCATAATGTTACAGGATTTTTGTGTGATCCTCTGCCAATGCAATTCTCTGAGGCCATGGAAAAAATTGTGAGAGATCCTCTCTTAAAGGACACAATGGGAGCAGCTGGGAGAGCCAGAGTTATGGAAAAATTTTCCTCAGAAGCATTCACAGAACAGCTGTACCAATACATATGCAGATTAACACAATAAAATTGTATTCCCATATTGTATTTTACAGCTTTGTATCTCTCATTTGTATAGTGGACCAGTATTCATTGTGACTATGATGAAGAACCCGAGACATCTGAATTTACTTGTTATTTTCTTGTGCTGCCTTATGTTGCTCAATACAAAGAACAAACACATGTCCCACTGTCTTATTAGAAGGTGAAAATTTTCATGTGATAGGCTGATCTACCATTGTAGGAGTTCTTTTCTGTACTGTGCCTTGGAAAAATGCGTAGTTAAATGGCAGTAACTTATTGGGAAATTATGGCACCCTTTAATACTGTACGGTATGACTGATTCAATTTGCAAAATGCGGATTTGTACAGATGAGACAAGCGTAGCTTTATTTTTATGCATTTAAAATGTTCATCGGTTATTTTTCAGTAAAAGAGCTGTCTCAGCTGAAGTATGGCAAGAATTGCACAGTCAAACCAATTGCATGTTTAAAAAAACCCAGCACTGTTAGGGATATGAATGGTATGGTTTTAAAATGATTGACCTTTTACTGTACTTCTCTTCCTAAATTGCATCATGTAGTCACACTGGGTGTCATAAACAAGCTTACAGGTGTGTGGAAGCTGAGACTAGAATAAAAGCAAGGACATAAGACTACCTCAGGGAGAAATGTGAGTGCTGAAATTCTATGTCTATGCAGTTCAAGTGTAATACCTGGGTTTGGGCAAGGAATATCTTGATTTTTTTTATCTACCTCTCTTTAGCACATCTTTATTAGTTGGTTGTTCTGTTTGTTTTCCAGTAACTAACTTACACAATCCATACAGTTGAATTTTAAGTCTGAAAATGGATTGAGTAACTATACAGTTTCCTCATTCTTTGAAATCCAGTTTTATCTATAAAATACAATTCTGTAGTCTGAATTCTGCAATTTGTATTTAAGATAGTTTCAGGCATTTTCACATTTAGTACTTCACAGCAGAGAGATCAGTCTTTCTGTTGCTTAGGACTGCAACCCAGGTGTCCGTATAAAGCTTATTTAAAGAAAAACAAAAATCCACGATCAAAGTCTGTCCTTGTCTTTAATCAGGAAGTTGGGATGCTATAATGCTTGTTTATGGATTGGGAGCAGGTGGTCTCTCAGGTCCTGTTTCCAACATTTCTGTTCATGTCAGAAGAACTGGCAAGCCTGAATCTATCATCTCTCTTGCATTTGTGCTCCTTCCCCACCCTTTAAAAATTTTTCCTAAACCTTTGTGCAGCTTTTTCAGGATGGGTGTAGCAATGAGTGACTAAAGGGCTTGTAGAGTGTGAAAGTAATCTGTGGTCATTGATGTTAACGCCTTCAAGATGTGTTTGGTCAGGGTTTTAAACTCCGGTGAGAAGGTGCAAGATGGTTGGAGCCAATTCCTGTGGTTGCTTAGTCTGTGTTATATTCTGCTCTCCAGATCGCACTGGAGTTAACCTGGAGCCTAAGGTACACACCAGTGCACCCTTGCCAGCGTAGCTGCAGGGGTAGCTCCCTTTATGCTCAAACCTTGGTCTCCAGCCCTTTCCTGAGCTGTGTTGCTGGCCAGCATGTGCCCAGCCCCATGCCCTGCAGCTCCTGTTGGCTGGATTTCGTGACCCTCGGAAGTTCTAGGGCTGTCTGTGGCCCTCAGGATGAGGTGTCTAGGACTCGCCTACCCCAGAGCCTGGAGAAGCCTGTCAGACTGGCTTATCACTGGAGAAGCACCTGGCTCTACCAGGAAGATATGCAGACCTCTGGAGGAGCTCCACCATGTTTTGCTCCACCTTCCATACTATCCCCAGAAGAGGAGCCTATGGACATAGGCACCGTCCACCTCACTCCTTATCCCAAGAATGAGAACACAGGTGGAGAAAAGGGAATTGCTTTACTGTGGTAGAACTGGCAACTACTGCACCAACAAACCACCTGCCCTGACAGTCATTTGGTGCAAGTATATGTGAGGCAGCTGGTGTGGCTGGCAGACTTTTGGGTTGGAAAACAACGTTGGTGATGAATGGACAGTTAACAAAGTAGGGAGGGAGGGAGAACTGGCAGACAAGGTGGGGAGAGAAGCAACTCATCCCTCAGTTGTATTCCAGGTTCTGGTGGTAGGTCAGCACCATTGTTGGTTCTTCTGCTACCTCAAGAATGTGCTACCACTCCTCAGAGGCAGCTTTGATTTTCAGGTGCTGCTTGTCCCAGATGTCATAATTCCTCTTCAGTGGGAGTGAGCTGCCTAAAGAAAAAGACATAGGGTCACGGGTCCTGCTTTGGGCCAGATTCTAGGAGAGTATGGCCCCAATGGCCCAGAGGCATCTGCTTCCACAATGAAATGCCAGTCAAGGCCTGGGCAGGACTGTGAGGCAGGCTGTGGTGAATGCCTGTTTCAGTTCCTCAGAAGCTGCACAGCTTCTTATGCCCATAGAAAGTGAGGCCCCTTCCAAGTAGGTGCTGTTATAGGAGCCATGATACTGGAAAACCCTGTTAGGGATCATCAAAAGAAGCTGGCGAATTCTAAGAAACTCTGCACTTCCTGCATGCTAGAAGGGAATGAACAGAAAACTGCTTTCTGAACCAGGTACACTATGAGGATTCTTGTGATACCATTTGGTCTCTCATGTGCTCTGACCACCTTCCATCGTTGATAAATGATGTGCTGCACAGCCTGCTTGATAACTATGTAGCGGTATTCTTGGTATCTTCAGGTTCTCCAGTGCTCAACAGGAACACAGACTATGCTGAGTAAGTCCCGAGTCACCTGCAGCAGTGGTGACTCCATGTCAAACCCCAGAGATTTGCTCTTTTCAGCAGCACAGGGTAGAGTTCCTGGGGTACTTGGCGGACCCCAACTGCTGGCATGTGGATCCCAGGTAGGTTGACGCTACCTTAAGCTGGCAGGCTCCTGTGAAGGGCCAAAAACCCCCATACATCTTTTTGACAAAAAATAATGGAGCACTGGCAGTGGAGGTAGAGGGGCAGATCAACCCATGTACCAGATTGTCCTTGAGATGCTACTCGATGGCTACTGATTTGGAGCATAACAAAACCTAGATGCTCCCAAAAGGTACTAAAGGAGTTGGTGGGCAGGGGTTGTCACTCTGGGTGCAGAGGAGGTTAGAGAAGCCTATGGATCTGCCTCTGCATACTGATCACAACCCCTTGCAGGGCTTGGGGTCGAAACAGAAACTGCAGGGTGGCCATGGGGTCAAGTCTTACGACACATAGCTGCAAGGAGTCTGTGGGGGCAAGCCCTGCCTTAGTCTGAGAGCTGCCAGGGAGCAACAAAAACAAGACTCTTCCACATCAGAGAACAAGCCAGGAGCCAAGGATGACCACAATGAAGGCTGGGCAATGATCTCACTGAGAAGGTGCAGACCCACAGCTCTTGAGATGGACAACTAGAGAAGGGGTGGTGTCAAAAGAAGGTCCTATCAACAGTTCAGTGATCATCAGGCAGAAACAAGGTAACATGTCAGGTTCAGGTTCAGGTTCAAACCAGGAAAGCCAAACAGCTCAAGGAAGGACTAGAAAGAGGTACATCTATAACACAGCTCACGCAGAAACTGAAGGCCCTGGCCTGAGTGTAAATGGAGCCCCTGCACCCATGAGCAGTGGCTGTGGGTGGAGGCCCCAGGTGGGGCTGGTCAGGGTCGGTAAGGCCTGTTGGTTTAATGATTGCTGGACTGTTGAGAGACACTGCCACCAAGTTGCTTGCATACAGTGGGGTTGTGCCCCAGCTGGTGAGGTCTCTGCCCTGCGTGCTGGGATAACCCTTGGCTCCTGACTTATGGGCCCATGTGGAGCATGCTAACTCTTGCAGCTCCCTGACAGCTGAGGGACTTCTTGAGACAGTCGTAGTTTCTTCGTGTTATTCAAATGGATTTTTCCTCGATCACTTTTTCCATTTTCCCTTTGAAATTCATGGAAATGTTTACATTCATAACACCCAACTACAAGAACCTCCACAGTTTAACTCCCCATTGCATGAAGACCACCTTGTTCAGACTGTTTTGAATCTACCTCCTGCTTGCTTCATTTTAAGCCTCTTAATTTTTCCTTTAGAAGAGGCAGTGAACAACTAAACCCTATCCATCTTCTCCACACCATTCGTAACTTCAGTATAGTTGCAAAGGCCTCCCTTTTTCCTATCCCTTCTCACTTGCTCCTGCTGGAGGGGTACTCTATGCTGCCTCCCCCAGAACCCACCTTGGCATGGGATAAGGCAGGAGATATGAATATGGTGGGTTTTTTTTCTTGTTTAATTAATCTGTCCTAGGTTACCTCTTGGCAGGGCAGGCACAAATCAACTCCTCTTTGGCTCTTTGTGGTTTAGGTTCAGTAATCTTCAGTAATCCTAGGTGGATTGCAGTTTGAAGAATAACATTACATCTGTGTAAATTGCCTCAGGGTTTTTTGCTGTGTCCAGTATTTATCTTAATCTTCTGTTTTAAACTGAGTGTTACTGTTGCGCGTGAGGAAAGCTATGTTCTAATACCACGTAGTGTCTCAGAAAGTTAACTATGTTCTAATACTATATAGTGTCTCAGAGCTGTAATGTTTGAGATCAAAGCTGTGGTTGTCCTTAAAAGTTTTCAGATTATGCGGTGACTCATATTGATATGTTCTCTTGCACATCTCTTCATCTAGTCCCATACTGTCCTTTCACTACTGCTGTTTTAAAGACCCATACATGAAAACAAAGTTTTAGGTTTACAGAAGAAACTTTTTGTTTCAGAAGTGCAAGCACTCAGTCAGTTCCTTATTTTATTCTGGTGTAGCTTTGTTTCCTCTCTACTTCCTCTCCTCCTTTTTGGACATCCAACAAGAACCTTGACTATGCAAGTAGAATGCACGATGTCCTTGTCGGTGATGAGCCACCTGTCCATTAAATAAAATCAGCTTCATCATGAGAAGACAATGAGTGCCCCCATATTTTACAAGTCAGCATGTTCTAGGGAATATCAAGTACATTTTGGTGTGCTGTCTCTAGACCAATACAGTACAAGAAAACAAGGCTAACCAGTGTTGTTTCCAAACTGGCAGGTTTTTAAAGCAATGATTATTTGTACCTGTTTAAGAAAGCCATACTCTTTGTGTGTATATCTTTCCTCCTTTCTCCTTTATTTAAATAAAAAATTATTTAAGAGAGTTTGATTTAAATCAATTTGCAAATGCCTTGTGCAGTCTGCTATCAGAAGAAATATTAAGTATTGGACTAGTACAATTAAATAAATTATCATTAGCCTACACGAAAATGGAGGTTTTACATTCATATCCCACCAGTGTGGTGTGAAGAATGATGCAACAGGAAGAAAATGGTTGCAAGGAGGAATTCGAGTCCTATCATCTCCTTCCCATATTTGCACATCCTTCTACCTATATACCTATAGGTATATATATACACCTATATATATAGGTATATATACCTATTTGGTATATATCTATACCAAATATATAAAAAGAAGCCAAATAAAGAAGTCGTTCAAAGTTTAGTTGGAAAAATAAGGGTGGAGTACATACAGGGATACTAGGTGTGAACAAAGGAAAGCAAAGAGAGGTGATTAGGCTTTAGAGTTTCTTCACTTACCGATACTGTGGGCTGGAAAGTGGAAACCCACAGTTTTCCTTCTTCAGTTTACCTTTAATGCCTATAGTAAATTAAATAAACCACAAACAAATCTTTTCATGCACATAATTTTTATACGCTCTTTTTCAGTTTATAAAAAGAAGTCAGAAAACCAGCAATTTCAGGACTAAACCAGCCTGCTAATGCTGCTTTTTTCCCTCTCCCCACCCCCTTCATTACTATTTTTTACAATTTTACACAATATAAAAAATTTATAGATTTTAACATTTACATGGAGTCTATAAAAACCTCATGCTACATTATCATATTGCTAAACTTTATTCTTTTTTATTATGGCTTTATTATTCTCTCTCATGGATGAAATGGCTGATATTTTATTTTGAATTGTAATTTATTATACAGTTAATATCACAGGGATATTTTCAATGAAACAATAAATGTAGAATACTGAAAAAATATAGTATTATGAAAGGGGTATATTCAATAGCATGAATGTTAACACAAAGAGTAGAGAAGGAAATAGACATTTTAATTATAGTTACCTTCATCTGCTTTTATGGTGAAAGCAGAACATGTGACCCAAAAATAAATAAATCAGAGGTTAGTCTCTATTGATTTATGGATGTGCAGTTCT
Source organism: Strix aluco (assembly GCF_031877795.1). Lineage (NCBI taxonomy): Eukaryota > Metazoa > Chordata > Aves > Strigiformes > Strigidae > Strix > Strix aluco. The sequence continues at coordinate 66,552,255 of NC_133931.1, read as the reverse complement.
TCAGTGCTGGTTATTTTATGCCCAAGACTAACTGAGCTGATTCCAGATTTTTGCACTGTTAGTCATATGGGAAGACCAACAAGTTTGACCTCATGAACTCTGAGGCAAATCTATTAATATTATGGTATCTTTATGACTCCAATTCCTGTGCACTGAAAGAGAAGAAAAATGTAACGATTGAGAAAATGAAAATAGAAATCATTTGGAGTTGTTTTACATGGAGAAAGGGTTTTAAAACCCTTACATAAGATAATCAATCACTGGGAAATTAGCCTTCAAACAACCTACATGACAACTGCAGGCACATACCATATTTTAATTTAATGAACTTTTCCCCTCAAAATTATACACAGAACTCCTGCACTGTATAGCAAGATTTGTAAAAGACAGAAAATTGAGAATCTCTCTTCAGTTATTCCCAGGCAAAAGTAAAAAAAAAAAAAAAAAAAAAAAAGCATAATTCTTGGTTGTGTCTCTATTTACAAGTGTGTAAAACAAAACAAATCACAGCAGCATCACAGCTTGTGTGATTTTCTCTTTTTTAATCTTGATCCTGGCCTAGGATTAGTCCTGTAAACAAACCTACAGCTGAACAAGGTGTTATGTGTAGCAACAAACAAACCTTGTAATGATTGATTGCAGGAACAGATGCTGACCATCATTGCCTCTAGGAACACAGGACAAGAGGACGGAGAGCTATGGAAGCATGAAACCTATCAGGAATGTATCTCTCATTGGCACCCCTCTTCTAGCACCTGGCCCTTGGGACAGACCATTTGCCTCCTTCATCCCCCCTTTTTAAAAAACCTTTTCTTAGCAAAGTGAAACCCAAGAAGGCTAACATGGTAAAGGGCTGCTCACAGGGACCTAGTGCTTGGAGTCTAGCAGGGCATTTGACCCTCCAGCAAGGTGAGAGAGATCCAAGCAGAGCTCCTATAGGAGCAGCACAGGTAATGCAGCAGCTGAATGAAGATGCCCGATGTTCTAGTTGGGGCTCATCAGTGAGAAGGGAGAATGAAGCCATCTTTGGTGCTAATGAAGGTAACAGCACTCAAATAGTCCAGGAAGAAATCCAGGACCACCTCAATCCCCAGCTATCTCAGTTTCCCTCTGGTCAATCCTTTCTATTACCTCTCCCCACCTGTCCAGATCCAGGCAGGATAGAGTTAGACTCCCAGGGAGCAGCAAGGGCCGTTTGGTCACTAAGGGGCAGGGAGCCAGGAGCAGTGTGTAATAATGCGGTGGACATCCCACAGTATCCAGGCAAGATGTGCAGGGCTGTAGTGGTGCAATTCTTACCCCTCCCCACTCGTCCTTGTTGGGCTGCTTGGTGCTACATGTGATTCCACCCACATCCCCCGAGCTATACACCAATCTGTGGAGATAAGGACTGATAACTTTAACGAGCCTGGCTCCTGCCCCTCCCGATTGCTGATTGCTCGGAAATGGTTATAACGGCCCATCATCTCCTAATGGCCTGGCACACCCCTGCCTGGGATGTGGTCAAATGGGAACAATAACAGAGTTGCACATTCATCAAATTCTTGTGTAACTGCTAGAAGGCACCAGAAGGTATTTGACAAAAGTCAATTATCTTGGACCCTATAAACTGCGACCACCAGGGAGACCCTTTGAGCTCTTCTGGATCTCAGTGGGCCTGTGACCAGCGTCTCCCCTGAGCTGGGACGCCTCTCAGGTACCAAAACCCTTAAGGTGTCGTCTGCTCCAGATGGAAGGCCAGGGCGAAGTCCACCTGCTTGACTCTCAATTATCACCCGTTGAGGAATGCCAAGGCATTGTGAGTATTTGCTCTAAACTCGAGAGGGAAATTTTCTTTGAGCTAGCTTCTCTTTCACCCGTTCTTTCTCTGTTTATTGGGGGAGTACGTACCCTTGTTTCTGTGTGTGTTTGTCCGTTTTGTGTTCATTCTACTGAATCCAAACACCTTTGTTTCTGTGTACGTGTATGTCCGTTTTGTGTATGCGCATGTATATATGTATAAATTAAGGTACCGTCAAGTAAGTTAGTGTGAATCTTGTCATTTTAGAATCTGTGAATAAGTTGCTTCTCTTTCTTTCAGCATTTCTGAATTATTTTGTAATAATAAATTGATGTTAGTTATTAATAAACCTAGATTTCTTACTAAATCATTAGCGTGTCAATACTTTCATCCGTGACAAAGGCAGGCCTGGAGATGGCAGGATGTGTGATTTACTGATCATAGCTGTTGCACAGCTGTGAACATCCCTCAGCAGAAAGGGAACCAGAAGGTAGCTTTTGCTCTAGGCAAATGGCTGTATCAGCTGGGTGAATGAACTGGCTGTGTAGCTGTTGGTCCCCAAGTTAATAAAAAGAATGCAAATATACCAGCATGGCTTAGCCCAATGTACAGTATAAAATACAAACAAGAAACAGGAAGAAATCTGAAGAGAGCTATGGGCTTGAGTGGCTTTCAACCCACATATTCCTTCCTGGAGGCTGGGAACACCCAGCATTGTGATGGTGAATATATTATAGAGATTAGTAACGGAAATCACATTTGTATCGTGACTGAACTGCGTATTACAGTTGTGATATACTCCTAAGTATGATTTGTACCTGTATTGTGATTTAAGTACATTGACATATCACTCTGATAGATCAAAATCCCATGTAACATAAGATAACTTAAAAAAACAGTAGGCTTGTTGTTAAACATTAAATCCTTCATGCATGGAATTTGTGAAAGAACCTGGTCAGAGAGAGAGAGTAGCATGTGCCCTGTGAGGAGAGGCTGAGGGAAGCGGGCTTGTTAATAGCAGCCTTCCAGTTCTTGTAAGGGGTTACTGGAAAGAAGCAAGGCTCTTTGCCCTGGTGCTTAGTAGGATGACAAGAGACAAATCAAGAAAGGTTCCAACTGGTTATAAGGAAAAACTTCTGGTCACCATGAGAGCAGACAAGCCATGAAACCAGCTGCCCAGACAGGTAGCATAGCCTCCATCTTTGGAGGTTTTCACAACCCAACTCAATAAAGTCCTGAGCAGCCTGGTCTGATCTCATAGCTGACCCTGCTTTGAGCAGGAGGTTGGAGTCTGGCCAGAGTGTATGAGTGGAGTACCTCAGAAGTTACTGTAGAGTCCAATAGTATTCAACATCTTTGTGAACAATCTGGATGATGGCATTGAAAGCACCATCACCAAGTTTGCATGTGACACCAGGCTGGGAGGAGAAAGAGATATGCCAGAAGGTAGAACCGTTATACACAAAAGTTTGGACAGTCTGGAAGATTGAGCCAATAAGAACTGAAGATAACGAAGATAAATGTCCCCCACACTTGGGAAAGAATAACCCCAAACAGCAGTACAGCCCGGGGTCTGACTTGCTTGGGAGAAGCTGTCTAGTGAATTAAAAAAAAAAAAACAACCCTAAACAGCCTCTTCCATGTGCACTGTCCACAGCTATTGAGCAGTCAGTTAATTCTATTTATCTATGCGGGCTATATTCTGACACTGTGAGAAGTGCCAGTGGTCTGAAATTGTGATCTGAAAGTGATACTAACAGGACTATTTATTCCTGCTCGAAGGATGGGAACAAAATGTGAAGAAAGCCTCTGGAGGGTCACTGTATGTGACTGATGTCACTGGATGAATGGAAATTATTTGCTACTGCTTCCCAGGTTTCTATCTGTTCCTTACCTTTTGATGTAGCAAACCCAGTGTCACATTTCTGTGTTAAACTTGTGCTTGTGTAGATACCTAGCAGCAAAAAAAACGCTAATAGGAAAATACAAAATATTTTTTCTGGTTCTCTTGGTTATGCTGCGTTCTCCTCTGCCCAATGACACTGGTTTAACATCATGGTTCTACAGACTTACTGCAGGGTAAAAAGAAAAAAGTAAAGTCTTTTTCTTCACAGCACAGTTACAATGTGGGAACTCATTTCCTTAGTGCTAAAATAACACTAAAAGCCAAAAATAAATTAAAAAATGGGTTAGGCAAATAGGTCGATTTAAGAAGTGATGGTCCAAATACAGACATTGCTTAGAATGTCCATCAATAACTGGTGATTAGGAGCTGGAAACTATATTAGGTAACACACAAATAGTACTAGGCATAAGCATCTGCTTTCAGGCACTGCTGAAAACAGAATATAAATCCAATCTGACCTCTGATCTGTATTCGGACCTCTTATGTTCTTAGGCAGAACCCCTCTATCCCTAAGTATTCCAAACTGTGGAAAAATGGATCAAGAAGGCACCCAAAGAGCACACGCAGTGCTTAAAGGACATGAAACTATTCCTGTTCCAGGAAAAATCAGCATCATCATAAACAGTAATACACAGAGAGAATTCTGCTGAGAGGGGATGTTTAATTCATCCAGTGCTAGTGTGTCCTTTCATAATACTTAAAGGAGAGGATGCTTTGTCACCTATTCCAGCAGCATCTAATCTTCTGCATAGAAGTATTCTTCTAACGGTTCAGCATGAATTCAAGACAAGAAATTGTCACTTTTAGAGTAAGGTACCAATCTGTGATTTACTGTGAATGAAGTGAATAGTATTGCAAATCATCTGTGAACTTTTGATCACTAAAGCTCTATGAAAGTTCATGATAGGTGACAGGGTAAAATTCCCCAACTTCCGTTCCTGCTGTATTTCATAAATTATCTGGCATGCTCAAGTCTCAAAATACTTTGTACCCACTGTGTGCCCACTCAAAATACAAACCCACTGTGGAGGTCTGACCTATTAAGTGAGAGGGACCCAGTCCAGGCTGCCCCCCATAGTGATAAAAATGCTCACATAAGTTTACTTTCTGCCTATATTTTCTTAAAGGGAAGTCAGTTCCTAGAATTTGGGGGTTATGGGGTTATTAGTGAGACTACATTTCTAGAGGCTGAAGGAGATATTCATTAGAATTAAATTTAAAATATTCTCTGCAGTAAGGGCACTTGCCATTAATCTAACATGGTAGTCTAACCCTGCAACTCCAACAAACTTCTATATTTCACAAGAGAAAGAGCTTTTGATTAAGCACCCGTTTAACTAAAATTAGGCAAAACAAACTCTGATTCATGCAGGTGAACAGGTTCTCTAAAATATAATTTGAAAAAATATCAACTGTGGACATCTCAAACAAAGCACCTCAACAAGGACTGTAGAGGCAGATTTTTAAAAAATGAATAGATGGAAGTCCAAAAGGATTAGAGAAAATGCATCAGTTTGATAGGAATCATTAAGCATTAACATTCCTTCCTTTAAGGTGCAAAGAAGCCTGTACCTACATTTGTAGAAGATTCCTTGATTTTTATTTGGTTTCAAGCATGAATATTGATCCCAAAAGTAACTTAAAGCAGAATTCTGTAGTTGAGCAACTGAGACTGTTTTGTATGCTCCAGATCTCACAGTTACCAAGAAATGATTCACTGTTCTGCCAATCCTTATAAAAGATCAAGAGAAAGTGAATCCTGAGACCACTGTACACAGAAGAGATGCAAAATTCAAAGAAGAAAGATCTATTTTGAAGAAGCAGATCCACTGAACACAAAGCAATCACAAAAAGTATTAAAATAAATGGTTAATAAAAAGGATTAGAAAGATATGCAAAGGCCTGAAATAAAACACTTCTTCAAACTGAGACTCAGGAGAAACCAAGACTTCCAAAACCAATCATAACAAAGGCAGGATTTTCAGCAAGAAATGTGCTTTTCTCCAGAGTAGGTGACTTCCTCCTTGAAACAGTCTCCTAAAAGGCATTTTTCTCAATCAGACGTAAAATAGGCCCTAACCACAGTCATTTCTTAAAGAACTAACTTGGAGTAACAGCAATAAGTATAGATATATAAGAAATTACACATGATTTTCTTCACAGTAATAGGAATCAGAATTTATATACATGTGTATACATATATTTGATTTACTTCAAAGAACTGGAGGAAGGCACAGCATCTTCACCTAAATTCCAAGTAGATAAACATATTCTGAGTTAAGAAAATATTTAATAGAGGATCTTCTTATGAACTCAGCTGTAATATCCTTCATATCTTTGTCTAGAACCTGATTGGGTTGCCAACCACGGAATCATTTTTGTATGCGAGCAACGTTGTAAGTGCTCTGTGCTTGCTGAAGAGTGGTTCAAAAGAGAGCAAGAAACACACTGAAACCAAGATGTATTGTTCTGTGAGCAGCCACATGCCAAGTCCAGAGTCTCGCTGTGATAAGCAGCGGTTATATTGCCATCAATACCTTGTATCTGCTCTCTTTCGCTTTCTTTCTCCCCCAATGCAATGCACTTACTGTTTGCTTTTATCAGGTTTCATTTCTTCCATTTCTTTATCTCTTTATTATTATGACACAAGAGGCACCTTATTACAAAATACTTGGGAAGCTGTTCTTCTCAGACAGATTCATCATAGAATGGCCTGCTGTGAGAGACGAGAAACCAGGCCTGCGAGAAACTAAGAAAAACAGCCTGAGAAAGCAAAAGTTGAGGCTGATTAAAGAAATGCCTCAAACACTCGCAAGACAAAACTGTGAGTCACAGGGTGGATGGTGTGGAGGTCGAAGCTGATAAGGCTGCCCGAATAACACAAGATGCAGCTGGAGGAGGGAGCCCTGTGGAGACAGGACGGCTCTGCTCTGGTGCACCTGGACAAATTTCAAGGGCCATCTGTCCGGTGAATGACCTTTGCTTCATTATCCACAAAATGCATATTAAAGTTAACACCCCTCAATATGCTAACGAGGGCTAACATGATCATGCTAATTACATCATCCCATGAAACACCTTACCCCTCCCCGTACATGGGATACGTAGGCATGTGGGTCGACCTAGGGGACGGACCCAAGGACAGTGTGTATAAATCAAGGGGGGGAAGAAAGCGGGGGGGGGGGGGGGGGGGGGGGGAGCGGCCTGAAGAGTGCAGTGAAGCAAAGAAGATGGATGCAAGTGAAAAAGACGGCTGCCTCCTGTGCCTCCTGGAACCCTCGCCGGCGGGATCAGCGCAGAAACCCAGACCGGTGATCTGTATTTCCCATTCCCTCTATCTCCCTCTTTTCCCTTTCCCATTAAGAAATGCAAGGCATATGGTATTGCTTGCCACAACCTGCTATATACTTAGCCAATTATCATGTGTTCAATTAGTACATTGTGGGTAGTTAATAAATGCTTGGACTTGGAGACTTGTTGTCCGCTCCATTGGGGATTTGCGAATCTGAGTCACTTGTCTCCCTCGTCTGAGCGGGACATGACACCTGCATGGTCACCATGTGCAGGAAGAAAGGAGCAGAAGTTGCTGCATACTGTGATTAATGCTTCATGTAATTGTGTATGGCACTAAGATGCTATTCTCTTAGGAGCGTGTGAAAGCCATATAGAAGAGTGAAAGAAAGATTAAATCTACAGCACACTGGGATCTGTGAGACTTCTTCCAATGACCATGGTATGAATGTGAAAAAAAAATCCCTGGTGGTCAGGTACCAGTACACAGTCACTGCAATATTGCAGCTGCTTGGATGGAAAATCCTCTGGATAATAAGCAGATGATAAACAGGCAGGAAGATCAACTCCTTTTGCAACTTAATTCAAATGTCCTCTCTCTTGCCTGCAGGATTCATCAAGTTTTCACCTACCTTCTTTAGAACCCTTTTATATCACATTCTCTCACCCAGGCAAAGAGCAAAGTCATTTACAATGGCAATAGAAAGTTGATTAGAACAAATAACAGTGGCTGTAGTTTCAGTAAGTTAAACTTTAAGAGCATTAAACAGACAAAACTCAGGCAGGATCAGAGTCTGATAGACTCCCACAGTGGGTTTCAAGGCAAGTGTTTCCTTTTCATAGGACTCTACATGTTTCCTCCACTATAGTGATTCTAAGCCCTAGAAATGGGCTGTGAAGAATTAATGCACAAAAGGCCAAGCAATTGATTCCTAAGGCGCTTGCAAAATGACAGGCTACGCCACGCTCATTACAGGCCTTTACAAGCTGAGCAAAGTAACTATGTTCATATTTGAAAATCTCACCTCCCCAGAATATTCAAATTGCCTGTTAGACTGTGCTTGGTTCTGGTCTTGGTGGACAGGGATGGGAAGGATAAAGCTAGTTTATCCCTTTTGCAATGTTGTTTGCATTCCCCCAGTAACAGACTCCCTTAGCTAATTGCAAAGACTATTCCAACCCCTACAGAGGGAAAGAGGAGGAGAAATGGATGGAGGTGGGCCTACAGCCAGAAAGTTATCCATAAACTTTTAGACAACATCTCATTTAAGCTGATGAAACTCACTTTCACATGAGTTGTGACATAACCATGGCAGGAACTGACAAGTGTCAAAATCTTGCTGAACAAATAAGATTTCAAGTCCTATTCCTCTGTACCAAAGAAGAGCCAGCAAATATTACACATTTATCCTGCTTTTTCCCATGGCACTAACTCCTCTCAGCAGCTTCACTGCACTCTGTAAGCATGTCCAATTCACGCTTTCACTTAGAATAGCTGCTGATATTTAAACTGAACTTTGCATGGCTTTCCCATCAGGGCACCTTTCTAAATATCACTCTACTGTGGGGAATAAAGAGTTACTGGATGCTCTGCCATCGGGACTGGGGTTTCTGTGCAGATTCTTGAGCCCAAGAATCAACCCCTTGTGTTGACCAGGAGACCAAGGAATGATTTTCCTCACAGGCCAGAACATCTCTCCTTCCCTTTTTCCAATGCTCTCATCACACACCAGTGTCTTAATGGAACAGACCAACAAGTGTGTACCTGGGCTCAAAGGACAGATACTGGTAAAAACCAGATAGATTTAGGTATCACTGGGGAAATGGGGGAAATTTCCAGCAGCTTCTTCCCCCTTGCAGTCATGTAATAAGCATACACCAGGGGATATTGTGACCTCTTGCAACTAATCAGGTCCTACAGCCTATTTTTTTCCAGAATAGTGTCTACCTGATGCTGCCGCATAGAGACAAACCACACCACAGGGTGCCTTCCTCGTAGCCCCTCTCTGTGCCTGTAACTGCAGCCATGGGTAGTGTCTCCTGACAGCTCTCACCCCTACCTCAGACCAGGTGCTCTGACAGGCACTAGGTCTGCAAACTTATTGTGGCTGAGGGAGTGGGGGAGACAGTCTCAGAAAGCAGAACCATCATGACCTGGAAGGACTGCATTTATTATTTCTTGGGAAGTAACAAGCATTACACAAGTGTCCACGTTATGCCTTTTCCTCTGTTCATGCCCTGCTCCTCATGTGAAGGTGAAAGTTGCCTTCTGCTCAGTCACTCTTTTCCAAGAAAGGTTTCCCCATCTGTCTAACCATGCTCTGACAGCTACTCCAAACCAGGCACAGCCTTCCTCAGGACAGTCTCCAACATGAATTATCAGACTTACTGAGGAGCGGAGCGTCTCAGAACAATGGAATGAGATGGAGTGAGCCTGTTCATTTGCTCTGTCAGAGCAGGCTCAGGAGACATGCACAAATGACAAACTGGACAGAAAGTTCAGGAACTCTTTTGCTAATGAACCTCCCTTTGCTCCTGCATGGATTTCCTCCTGGAACTCTCTCACTTGGTTCCTTCCAGATGTATGACCCCTTGGGATTGTACACATGGGTGAGTCGTACCCACAGCAGGCTCTGCTTTATCTTTACCTCCATTTTCAGGCTCAAAAAATAAAAGACCAAGCTGCTGATGTTTATTTGTCAGCTGAAGTAACTTCCCATGCTTTGGAAAATAAGACCTTTAGCCCTAAGGAAAGGATCCTTCATTGCAGGAATAATGGCTTGTGTTAAATGTCTTTGGGATAAAAATGACTTCACTAAGAACATTAAGCACTGGCTATTCCATGACACCTTTCAAGTACCACTCTCCTTGCAGCAGAAACTAACAGCCTTGAGAATGATGTCCAGGCTTCCATTTCAGTGTCTCAAAAGCATGTGATAGCTCGGGATGGGAAATGAAGGAATCAGCAGGAAGCCCAATGAAATAATGAAGACTTCTTTGCAGACAGAGAACAAATGGGAACATGACTCCATGGCTGAGTGCTGCTTCTACTCCTGGTTCCTATGGAGCAGGCCTGACTGAGGGGAAAAAAGAAGTTCTCCAGCCTATGACTGCTTCACACATGTCTGGGGACTTTTGGAGAGAAGTGGTGGGGGAAAGAGGAAATACTATAAGGCTGAAGTAAATGAGTTCTGAATTAATAAGGTGTGGTGGCAAAGGAGGGAGAGCATTTGAGAGACCTGATAAAGGAATCCACAGCTCTATAAACTCCAGATTAACACTTTTTCACACACTGATGCCATCTGCACGTGTGCAGTACCCTGAAAAATTATAGTCATGTTATCTTCATATCTCATGAAAGAGTTTCCCCAAGGCTTTGCAGAAACTACAGAGGGCACAACAGATGGCACATGTAAGGCTGTGGTAAGGCTTGTTGGCATTTAGCTTGTCCTTGCAGTCAACAAGCTGAAGATAAGTCTTATATTCTGCCAGGCAGGAGTTCAGGGCCTCATTGAGACCCCTGAACACCCTGTGACTGTGGCTACACATCCCAGGGGTTCAGACAGCCTCCGTGCCATGATGCAGAATGGTAGCCAAATATTGAAAGTGTCAGTGTCTCCCAAGGGACAGAATAGCAGTTCCTGCACAAAGACATCATGGGCACTGTGAATGGATCACATCACTGTCTCTAAGTAATCTCATATCCCATCTCTGTCTGTTAATGCCCTGCTGGATCATGGATCAGCATCCCTTCCTACAACACATCCTGCAAAGAGTGCATCCATCTGCAGAGCATGCTGCCCCCACCACAGCTTGCACGTGATGCGGGCAAGTAGGGAAGGCTAGTACACTAGACAGGTCTATATAGCATAAGGAGAGATGAGAGAGGTTTGCTCTTGAAGCTTTGGTATGTTCCCAGATACTTTACATTACAGACAGGGCCTGGGACCATAAAGGCTCTGAGATATGGGCAGCACAGGCTCACCAGACTGCTCACTCATCCAAGTAACAAAACATATAGATGATCCATCTAGGACAGAATGATCCATCTAGGACTGTTCAACCTACCTGCAGTAAATAGTTTATCCAGTGGCTTATCTGCAGCCACCAAAGGCAACAGAAATCTCTCCATTATTTATTGTTAGTACCTCATGATTTGACATTTAATTTAAGTCTTCCACTGTGTTTTGCCCATCAGCTTTAGCATTATAAATAGGGAAGCACTTTCTTTCCCATTTAAGAACTAGCCACAAGGATTCAGATCTGCTTGATGAACTTTTTCTTAAGGCTTGCATTATGTTGTCATAAATGGGTGATGTTCAGAAGCTTACAGGCACCTCTGTTATGAGGAAAGTTACTTAATGACTGAAGGCACTGTTGCTTCAAGGCATCTATCCATTTCCAGCCTTCTTGGGAAAACATGTTTCCCTAAATACTGTAGAGATGAGAAAGTTGTTTCTTTTGTTTACAGTTGCAAACTTCTTTACAAACAGCTTTTTTTTGAGAAATTTTATTTTCTTCCTGTTACAAAAGCTTCCATAGCACTTGGGATACCAGGTTTGACACAGAGGGCAGTCAGGTTGGCCACGGACAATATGCCCTTGGCAAATCCGTGTTGAGTATTGCTGATTGCTCTCTCATCCTTCACGTGCTTGGGTATGGATGCCAGGAGGACACGCTTCATGATCTTTCCAGAGAGGGCTTTCACTGTGTGCTTTTCTCACTTTACTCATGCTGCTATAACTGCCTACCCTTTACAATATCTTAGATGCTGTATTACATTTATTTGTAACAATGACAGTAAGCAGACTCACCAGCTTCTATCAGATGGCACTCGATCTCCAGCATAACAGTGTAGGTCATATAAGCATGTAGCCTTCTCAAAACAGAAGAGACTAATGCCAAATCCAAACATCCTTCAATGCTAAAACTAACCGAGACACATAAAATAAGAGGTTTCTCCTCATTGAAACAGGCTGTTAGGGCCTAGAAAAGTCTAAAAGAACTAGCCACTCTTACTGCTTTTCCAAGGAAACCTCTCAATCCTTTGTAAGAATGGACTGAAACATACCCACACATCTTGCAGCTGGAACTGAGAAGTAAATCAGGCCATCTGGTCTTCAGACCCCTTGCCCATGTAACAGATTGGCCACTTTGTCATTAACTGCTTTTGAAAGCACCCATAAAAGCACTTCCAGCACTTATGCTTTCATAGATACTCACTTGTATTAGCATTTGAAACCTCTTTATCCACATTAAATGTTTATACTATACTTATTACCATAATGCCTGAGTAGCATAATATATGTGGCCTCAGAGCTCTCCTGGGAATAGGAAAATAATATGACCTTCGACTTACAGGCAAGGAGAGGTCCATATGTTTTAAGCTGTCTGTGCTCAACTTTCATCTTCTGAAAAGACTTGCCCTTTCATTTCTGAAAAAAGGACATTGTTTCGGTCCCATAGACCCTGAATGCTGACCCAGACACACATGATTAGAGCGCACTCCTTGGATGCAGAAGCTGCAGTATGGGAGATGAGGAAGAGAGCTGACAACCCCAATAACAGAGACCACCACTGAACTCATGTTCTCTGTTTCGGACTATAGATGGTAGACATCACAGCCTTCTTTTCTGCCAGCTGCTTCTATGTGGAACTGGACCCACCAGGCCTGCCCTAGGAGCATCTGCTGGATCAGGTTCACTGGCTGAGGGAGCAGCTGCCCAGAGGGACCTGAGCCATTCTGAACTGCAGCACTTAACCTGGAGCACACACTGTGCCACGGGCTTATCCATGTGGTGCCCATGAACTAGAAAAGGTTCCTATGCTTATATATGTTTACTTAATTATGCTCTTATATGCTTACTTAATGTTTGTAGATGGTATATTTTAAAGTGGTTTTATTAAGACAGCAATTGTGATTACATTTGAATAGCAGTGGGAGCTCACTGTTGTTAAAAATAGCATTTTGACCATTAATTCTTTACATTTTATTTTTGCTTTCACATTTCTTCAAGAAAAAAAGCATCTTATATTCTCTTAAGGGAGAGGTGCAACCAATTAATGACTTATATACTTGGTCTATTGCCTTCATGAATCTGCTTCCTAGGTTCCAGAAAGACTTACAGTTTTCCCTCGTATCTACACATCTTGAAGACTGCATGGACCGATTAATATTATTTTCCTTCCTACAGTCTAGAATAGTCTGTATTCCTGAGGTTTTGTTAATATAACTATACACAGGAAATCTGAAAGCTCAAGATAAAATGGAACTTTTACTCAACAGATGCCAGAGTTTTACCACTTATCTATACGTTTCTTTAACAGAATAATATATAAGGGAACAATTCATCTTTATCTTTACCTCCATTTTCAGGCTCAAAAAATAAAAGACCAAGCTGCTGATGTTTATTTGTCAGCTGAAGTAACTTCCCATGCTTTGGAAAATAAGACCTTTAGCCCTAAGGAAAGGATCCTTCATTGCAGGAATAATGGCTTGTGTTAAATGTCTTTGGGATAAAAATGACTTCACTAAGAACATTAAGCACTGGCTATTCCATGACACCTTTCAAGTACCACTCTCCTTGCAGCAGAAACTAACAGCCTTGAGAATGATGTCCAGGCTTCCATTTCAGTGTCTCAAAAGCATGTGATAGCTCGGGATGGGAAATGAAGGAATCAGCAGGAAGCCCAATGAAATAATGAAGACTTCCTTGAAAAACTTCTGGGTCAATAACTTTCCACTCTTTTCCTAGCTATAGTAAATTTCACCAGTAGGAAGACTGGCAAGTTAAAGAAAGTGACCCGTGCCTCTACCACACAGCCATGAGTACTCATCTTTACCTTAGAAAGACAGATAAGAAACCTGCATTAATTAATGTATATTCTTAAAAGAGTTCTAGAAGTTGTTGAGAAGCATTATTGTTTATTTCTGAGGGAGTTTTGCTATATGATTAGAGATACACTAGACACATACCTAAATAAAGTTATAAGGTACAATTTTTCAGGTATCAGAATTGTCCCCATGAGCCCCTGATTTTCTAAGCTATCAGTAGCCCTTTAGCTACTTATGTCCTAAAGGTAGGGTTTTAACTGTGTTTCTTAGATCTGAAATAATGAGGGATATAAACAAGATGGAGAATCCCCTCAGACGTGCCCAGAGAAAGGACAAGAGACAACAGATATAAGTTGCAGAATTCTGACTAGATATACAGGGGGAAAAAAACCACCATAAGGGTGATCAAATACTGGAGCAAGTTGCCCAGAGAGGATGTGGAATCTCCATCCTTGGAGATACTTAGAATTCAACCAAGTGTGTCTCTGAGCAAATAACAGGGTATATCCTTGACTGGACCAGATGATCTCCAGAGCTTCCCTCCAACCTAAATTTTTGTATGAACCTATAATTATGACTACATAAAGACCTCTGTCACATTCACATAAATCATGTGATGTCACTGTGTGAGCTCACATCAGTCCCTTGATGTCATAATACCAGTCTTGTGAGGTTCATTTCTGTTCCTATTTTACACTATGTCAATCTTGACAGAGACTGAAAAGTTTTAAATCAAAACATTGTGTTTGCTGACCTACTCTAAGCATGACTGTGGTCATATGTTAAATGCTTATTACGTTAATTGCTTTTTTTGGAGAGCTTATCTAATACAGCTTGATAACAAGGTTCCTAATTTTTCACAGCAAATGTAGTTTCATAACTAATAAAACTAGTGTCACCTGTATTATGCAGAGTTTCGACATTTTTGAGTTATCTATATGGCCTCTTATTCAAGTGGAGTTACTTTAGAAGTGTCTTGGAATATGTATATCAGTTATATGTGGCTTGTATGTGTTTCTTCTTGGGTGAAATGAAAAATTTAATTATATGAAAAAAATGCAAATTGCTGCCAACTGTGTTAACTGTGAGAGAGTTGCATTATCTTCTAACATAAATTGTCAGTGAATTGAGAAAAGACGTTTTGGAAGCTGATCTGATTACTGTCAGAGAAAGTGCTCAAACTCAATTGTTGGCAAATGTCCAGTACCCATCACTGAACGATCATCACCTCATCATTCAGCCTTCTCAACTGACATGCAAAACAACATCCAAATATTCATTGCACATCTGTGCTGGACAGATTATGCATTAGCAATTCAAATCAATTCAATGTACAGGCAGTTTCTGTAAAGGCGTCTGTTTGGGTGAGATGCCTTGTTGTCTGGGATGGATAATAAGGCAACTCTGTCTAATCTTGGAGAACAATCAACCCATCTTGAGAAGGTGACTGACTACGTATGCTCTTGCCCTGACAGCACTAGAACAATGGCCCCATAATGCACTTGACTCAGCTGGTAATAAAATCTACTTTTGATTAGCAGCCATGGCTTGTGTCAATCACTGCATGATGTACCATTGTCCTCTGGTCCTGAACACAGTTTATTTACAGGGAAACAAAAGCTTTTTGGATATGGCTGCTGCCCAGAGATTGCAAAATAGATTGAGCTGTCAGCCTCACACACAAGATGAAGATTAATGAGTTGTGCAGACAATAAATATGAAGCAATGACCATAAATATGCTAATAGGTATTATCCATATACACTATAATTGCTACAAAAATTAAAAAGTAGTGTGAAGGAAATAGGTCACAGGGTGACAGATAGATAATCTTGGATGCTGAAGATCTTTGGTTCAGTCAGATTCTCTACAGGTTTATTTCCTTCAATTAAACCCTTCAAAAGAGTAATTGTTTAAAAGCTGTTTGAATAATCTCTTTTGAAACAGAGGTTTATGGGAAAATGTTTATGAAAAAGTGACTTCAATGAACATGTTATTGCAATGAAAAAGGTGACTACCAAAAGCAGGCTACGCAGAGATTAATGTCTGTGATCAGCTGCCCAGCTTCACTATGAGGAAAATATCTCTAAGTGGCACACTAGTGAGGACTTCAAGGAAAACATACTCAAGAGACACAGTAGTTTATATCCACAGACACAAGTGAGTAAGGTTATTCCTGAGCAAAATATAGAAGAGTTGCATGCACATCTGGTTGTGTTGGTTTGTTTGGTGTTTTCAGCTTAGCACACTTTTTTTCTTTTTTCTTTTTTTTTTTTTTTTTTAAACTGAAGAAGGGAAGGATGCCCATGGCTCAAATTTTCGGAGTACTCCCAATCAAGCCTCTGGTTTTCCACTTCCTTTCAAAGAGCACACAATCTAGACAGCACATAATTTCTGAAACTTAAGGATTTCATTTGAACCTGAAACTCAGAGAGTTAAACATCAAACTATGTTAGCTACATGCTTCAGCACCTAAGTCTACTGAATTTGTAGTGACACCGAAAATAAAGGCAGTGGTACTCTTGGTATTCATGGCTTTGACTCTCTGTTCTCTGAGACTTGGAAGTACCACTGGATGCTTTTTAGGTCAGCTCACACTACCCATCTCCTCTCCTCAGATTTTTAGCTTCTGGAGCAGGGAAATTACTCGGGTACTCTCCCAGATACAATTTACTGTTATAATGTCAGGCTCGGTTATACAAATGAGTTATTTTCTCTTTCCTTCATACTTTAACAAGAAGTTGCATCAGTCTGGCTCTTAAATTATCACTGTTTGAATTTTTGGCAGTCCACAAAGACACACAACTGCCTTAGTGCTTCTGTGCTAGGCTCCCTGCAAACTCAGCTGGACATCAACTACACTTGTCTAACATCTTGGAAATTACACCTTCTATCCAGAAATACCAGTAAAACAAAGCAAAAAAATGTAGGGGACCATTTAGGAAAATTTTTCACACAAAGCCAGCAGGTCAGAGGAGAAGCACTTCTTTCTGGATGAATTGGTGGAGAGAGAGGACCTCTGGAAGATGTGAGCTCAGGGACTGAGATCTTGTTTCCAGTCCCACTTCAGCAGTGACACTGGGTCTTTTTAAATGGGAGACTGTGATGTTAGTCACGTCACATGTTGCCAGGGCACAGCGAGGCCCTGTACCACCACCCCAAGCAAGGTGAGCACAGCAGACCCAGAGATGATAGGCAGGTTGAACCAAGAGTCCAAATCATCAGGCAAGTTTGCAGTGACGAGGCAAGTCTGAGGTCAAGCCAGAAACATGAATCAACAAATCAGGTTCAGGTCAGTTGATGGTAGCCAGCGTCAGACACAGTCCAGTGATTGCTGGGCAAGTCTATCCTTGCTAACCAGGCAGGTCCAAGTTCAAGCCATGAAGACAGGCTGAAGCTCAAGGTGGATCAATGAGGTATGGCTGTGATGGAGCTGCAGACAGGTGCACCTACAGCATCACTCAGGCAGGGAGGCCTAGGGGAGGCTGGCAGGAGCTGCTAGAACCTCATAGCGGATTCAGCCCTGATGCAGGTACAAGAGATTGACCTTGTTTTCACTCATTTTCATACAAGAGATTGTCCCAAGCTTTCATAATAAGCTGAAAACAAGTAAAAGCAAACCCCTTCCATCCATAACTTCCATTTGCCATGCCATTACAGTAACAATAGCATGAAGGTAGGCAGAGCTCACCTGTTTTTAGCACCATGTCATCTGCACCTACTCACAGGCTCCTCATCCAACTCACTGCAACCACATAACAGTTTTTAGAGCCGCCTCCTTGCTATGTCCATGTCACACTTGTAAACAGAGGCTTCCCTTGAATCCCTTCAGTAGTTTTCCTCTCCTTATTACATTGAGTTTCTTTGCCTTGTTTTTATGAGACTACTATTAATTTCCCCTTTTCCTGCTTATTCACTGATGTCTCTGCCAATCATAAATTGCCTTGAGGCACCTTGCTTACAATAAAACTTTTATTTTATCTAACTTTAACTATTTTTAGTTAAACAACTTTGCGTGTATCCATTATGAATTGTGTTTTAGGATTGAGTAAAAGGTCATCACATATAGAGTCTCTGCAACTTTGCGAAGCCTTCATTCCCCATGGCTTTGCCGGACTCTATCATCATTTCCTGATGGGCTGTTTGGAATATTAAATAAATTATATTAACAAAGTACCAAAAGATTTTAGCAGTTTTGAAGGAAGGATCTGTAGTAATATGTACAAAGAAAGTTACACTTTTGGTTTTGTTGTCACTTTAAAGAGGGCCTATACCATTAATTATCCTATTCTTACATGGAATTTTACTTGCAGTTAAGCTATAACTTTAGATATTTTATGAAATTAAGTAATTCAAAAGGATCAATGAGAGACCTGAGAAATTATGGGGATAAAGATATATCATAATTACAGAAGCCCTAGTGCAAGCAGAGTAGAAAATAGAAATAACAAACATTAGAATTAAAGAAAACCAACATATATGAATTAAAGAAAAATTGAATGAAAGAAAAGAGTTAAAAGAGCAGTGCTGCTCAGGTGTACATGGGCCAGATATCCCACTGCTCAGATAAACAGCACATATAAGAAGAGAGGAATGAACTTTGTATCCTTTGTTCTATAACCCACCATGTACAAGATATAGATATTATATAACCATGAAAATTCTTTATTTTTATTCTGTATATTTCCACTTGAGAGCCATCCCAGTGGTAGTGTGGCATAATCAGATATTCCTCTTTATGTAAGGGAGGAGGCCCACTTATTTTTAAATAGCCTTATTTAAACTACTGGTTAAGAAAAACTGTGATAAAGGCATGTGTGCCATTTGCAAAGGCCTGTTCCTTAAAGATGGAGGCTCTGTTTTAGCAGGATTTGCATGAAGAAGAACAAAACATCTGTGTCAATCTGCTCGTATGACGCAAGGTCCCCTAACAGTTCCTTCCATAAAGAAATTAATTTTAACCATCCGTTGTTAATTAAGTTCTGATTTCCAGCTCTCTGTAAACCAGTTTTTTTGAGGGGGATAGCTGTACCACAGCTGAAGTCTGAGTGCTGCAACAAACTCAAGTTGCAGTTTCTGCATGACCACCCTATTGCTGCTTTTTTGTCTATTGTCTTTACTCAGAGTTGTATTAATTCTTAAAATGAGGGGCTATCTTCTACAGGTGCAATTCAGTACAATAGACGGCAGTGCAAAAGAATGACTAAGAAAAGTTCTCAGCCATTCAGTTGCCAATCAGTGATTCATATAATACTAATTTGTTTTAGTATCATAAGAGCAAATTAGTCGGTTTGCTTAAACTTCACCCTGATAACAGCAATAAAAAGACAAGTTCATAAAGCTCAGTTTCTTTTCCTGGATGAGGATAACTGATTGTGGTAGCAGTTTCATTTCTTTGCTGTGAGCTAGACAGTGTATAAAAAGACTGGCTGAGCCTCACAATGCTTCAGTGGATTCCATACCACCAGAAAGCAAAATGTCTGACCAAAACGTCCACAATGCTGGTTTCACTCCCTCTGGGATCAGAGGAGGATCACTTGCTTCATCAATGATGTCACAGGAAGCAAGAGCGTCTGGGGGAGGCGTGCATTCTGGAGGCCCTACTGCTACTCTCCAAGAAATGGGTATGTGCAATGTTGTGTTTGTGTGGTTTTCTGGCTTAACGCATAGGGCCAAACAATTTTTTTTCCTTGAAAATAAGATTGCCAAGTAATTTCTTCTCTCCTACATTCCTGTATTGCACTGAAGACAAAAGATTCCTATATTTAACTTCATGTTATGAGTGGGATGCTATTAAGGGTGTTTTCTGTGTATGTACATATGCATGAATGTACACATACATATGTGGTATTCATGAGATTCCAGGACAGTGTTTATCTGAAGTTTGTGCTATCTCCATTCTGCTAGGAATCATCAATAATATGGAAAGTCATGATAGCAATAAGCAAAGATACACTTATGCAAGAACACGATCTGTGTACCTACATTTCATATAAATTATCAGATTTCCCTTGCTCTTTACTCACAGACATCCATACAGGGACAACCCATAAAACCTTATGCAAACGCTATAGCAGAGGGAAATTAGCTGCAGTCCAAGAACTGAATTCACTAAGGGAATATATACACATCCTTGACAGCACATATCTAAGTACTAAAATTAGGCATAGCTGGCTTTCACATGAGCTAACACTGCAGGTGCTTGCTTTTCTGTTGCATGCACAGAGCAATCTCTGACCTGATGACTCTAAGCAGTTCGGCACTTGTTTAACCCCAGATCCCGTGGGATTCATGCACAAGGTTTTCTCCCTACCAGTCCTGTCTGTGTGATCGGATTCAGCAGGCATCCTCTAAGCAGGCATAACTCCACAGAAGAGAGTGCCCCATGTAATCCTGCTTTACCCAGCAGCACAGTAGTTAGATCTCTGACTTTGGATAAAGGCTTCAAAAACCCTTTCTGCCTTAGGGGTCTTGGACCCACATCTCCCACGTGTAAGGAGAATGCTAATCCGCAGGCTGGTTATAGGGGGGGGATCTCTAACATACTGGTCAACCACTGGTCTACTCCTTTTGTAGTAAGCAGCTAGAAATCTTCTGAAGGATGGAGATAAACCTGACTCTTCCAGCCATAAAATGGGTGGTTGGCCAGGTGAGCTGGCCAGGGTCCAGATTTGCGGCATCTTATAACAGTAAAAAATGTGATAAGCTTGATTGAGAGGAGGTAAGTTATTTTTTTAAGATATGATTTACATTGCTGCCAATATTATTCATAGCATGGGGCTCTCTAGACAGTGAGGGAATAAGTAACCTAAGGGTCATTTAGAGAGATACTGCATGTGACTCCTGTGAGGCATTTTTTAATTTTTACTCTGTATGATTTGATCAGTGAGTTTAGGTTACTGAATACAGTGTTTATTGAATATTCAACAGCAAAGAGCTTAAGAGATTGTAGCAGCAGAGGGACAGAATATGAGAGACAGTCAGGAGAGGAGGAGGACCTAGGGAGTAAAGAACAGGAAGAGATGCTCTCAGGCAACACATTGCATTAGCAGCAGAAATCCTGGTATACAAGAGATGCCAGTTACTTAATCTAACCATACACTAGAGCGGAGTCAGCTGCACAATCTTGCCTTCTGTTACAGATAAGGGTGGTACAGCAGTACTTAGCACACCCATAACCAGTGGCAAACTCTTCAGTGGTGATGCCCTATAGAGAGCATGAAGTTGCAGTTTCTAAACTAAAAGACTGAAGACTTGTATCACTCTATGTGCTGAGAATCTTTAGAAGAGAGAGAAGCAAAGTAAACATTTAACAATGCCTAGTTTTACTCTTGTAATATCTGTATCAGCTATGGACTTTCATGAAAACCACTATTTTGGTGAAGAGAAATCTGAATGACTCAAGGAAACCTTAACCATGCCTACAGGAGATACTCCAAAAGAGCTTTTATCCATGTGAAAAATGCTAGCTCTGTAACATTGCCAAGACAGGTGTGAGTTTTGGCTCCCTGCAGCAGGAGAGCTTGCCACACATTCTTTGCCTGATTGAGAGCTAAAAGGGCCTGATTTCATTTCCGCAGGTGCTCACTGAAATCTCTCACTCTTCAAACACATCTTCTTAACCTTTTCATTCAGACTGTAACCCTTCCTCCCCCCAGAACAAACATGCTCGAAGAAGCAACTTATTCTGCAGCAGGGCATGAGTATTGTTCAATATCACTCTACAGAAGATGTTATAACAAGCTCATCACCAAACTATTTGAGCATCCTCCAGGAATGCTTTAAGCATTATTGCTAACATTTGTCATCACTAATGTTTTACTTCTCTCCCAGGAGAAGACGACTTTGCAATAGAATACTTTGATTGGGGCTTATTTATACTGAGATGGAGATATACATATAAATTGGTCACTGGCTATCACAGCTTGCTGTGTTTGAATTTTACAGGTATTTATTATGTATAGGTTTATGCTATGGAAAGTGAAGTGAAAGGAACATATCTGTCACCTGAAACAGTAAGGGTGAGGTGTGCAACTATCCTTAGCTCCTGTTTGTCCACAGTCCTCGGGCAGCTCCTCAGAAAATTGTAATTTCAGCAGAGACAAACTGCTGAAACTGTTCTGGAGATAAAAACATTATCAAAAGCAGTCTGTGAAAGAACATCCATGAAACACTTCAAATATCTTTTCCCCAAGGTGGCAGCTAAAAAGCGGTATACTGATGAAACAAGTCAAGTAATCAGCAGTCTCCTGGTCTTTTGATACATTTGCTAGCCTTGAATTTTTTTAAAACAGAGTAGGTTATAATTATCCCACAAGGTTCCTCCTAGTCAACAACATCTCCTTTGTAACTGTTCTAGGTGCCAGAAGCTCAACCCATTCATCAGGTTTTACCAGCAGCGGGATCTCCAGTGGATCCCAGGCCTCCCAGATGATGTCTCAGGAGGCCAGATCTCATGGAGGTGAAACTCCCAGGGGTGGTACAACTTCCACTGTCCAGTCCATCTGTAAGTGAGAGTCGTCCTGATAACGATGAATTTTAACAGATGACTTCTGAGAAGTCAGCAGTATTTCAGCTTAAATGTACATTTACTGGATGAGGAGATGTAAATAAGAGAAGTGGCTGCACTGTACTTAAAGCAACATTTCTCCTGACTGTGCTTTATACTTGGTGAGAAGCTGAAACTAAGGAATTAGTGGAAATAACTATGCCATAAAGTTGCAAAGACATGGGTGGATAGCAGAGACAGAAAGCTGAAACACTAGTGACAGCAAAAAAGGCCAATGCAAGTTTAGCTTATGCTTTATCAGCACCACAGTGGAAATCCATTATTTTTTTTCAAACACAAATTCAAGAGATTCACATTTGATCATACAAAACAGATTAAGTGGGAGGAAACAGTGAAACATGAGAATGGAGTTATCAGACTGACAGACAGGAAGCATTAGTCCACTTCTTGTGGCCTTTTAGAAGAGCTTAGATTTCTCTCCTTTAAAGGAAATTCACTGGGTCAAAAACAAAGGGATCTACCTGCACTTGCCATCTTAAAGCAGAAAACAACACAGGTTTTCCTCATCACCCTGCTAAGTAATGCAGCCTCCACCTAGATAAATCAAACCAAGGTATGAGGAAGCCTAATCTATACCTGAATGCATCAGTAAGGATGCTAATTATGGTAGTGGGATCCTATGGGATTTAGAAGAGAAATGGAGACAGGACTGAAGTTCTCAGTTTCAAAAAGTGTCTTTCAAAGTGTAACACAGACATTTGGTCTCTGACCTGGGAGCATTTGTAACCAAAGCTCAGATATTCTGTACGTTTCCCTGTACTGCAACTTTGCTTCAAGTTGTTTGGTTTTTTTTTTTTAATTTGTCCTTAGCCATGGGTGGCAAAGGAGGAAGACACTGAATAGAAGAAAAACATCGGTCCAGAACCACGCTCTGCAAGCAGTTCATCCTTTACCAACAGTCATTATTTCAGCTTCTCCACTTCTTTTCTCTCCCCGTCACTGACATGAAAGGCAAAGCCTTTTACACATGCATAAATAAAGATTCTATTAAAATGATGGACTCTTGCATTAAATTAGTGGGGACAGGGTTGAGGGGAAGTTTCTTCCTTGATTCAACATTTTCTGAAGCACAGGCACATACAAACACAAGCCGATAAAGGGAAGCTAAGGTACTTTGGACTGCAAGGATTTTACAAAAATCCTGGGTGTAACAACACTAGACTCTCTGATTATAGGTAGCCTGCTTTGTTTATTTTATGAAAAGTGACCACAGTGCAAAAGCCAGCCTGTTGTGAGAGGGAAGCATAGAAACACTTGATAAGAGGCATCCAGCAGTTTGCTTTGGATGCACTTCTAATGGGCTATCAAATTTAATTGTACTTAATTAAAAATACACATAAGGAAATGAGAACAGGTCCCAAGAAATGTCATACCTCAGAGATGCAACTGACATTTGTATGTGTATTTCTAAGGTACCTTTCACACTAATTTAATTTCAAGTCCCTGTTTGTTTATTGAGAGGTGTCGGCTTTGTCACAACTGGACCAAAACTACTCCTGTAAACTTTTTATGATACCTGAGAACAGATAAGGAAGAGATCCATCTTCTCTGGTACAGGTCTAACTATTGGGGCCTCTTGCTGTTCCCCACACACCTGGCTCCTTTCCTTCATATGTACTCATATGATGAAGTTTCCCTAAATACACATAATGTTGTCTGTTCCCTATACAAATTCCTACATGCACACTCCCACACACTTCCATCTTCCTCCTGTCTTTCTGGCTCCTCATCTGTCCTCCCCTATCACCTCCCTCCCTCTGTATTTCTAACAAAGCCACACAGTGCAGTTTCTCCTTCCCCTTCCCCACCCCAAGACAGAGGGAGAGAATCTCACAACTTCAGACCAGAAGTTAAGAGTTGCTGGATTTTTGGTGCTGCAGTCAGTGATTTTCTCCAACAGCTTCTATCAGCCAACTTGAGCATTCCAATCTCAGCTGCATCTCTTCATGGCTGGGAGATGTGTTTGTACCCATGCACCTCATGGTCTCAGATATAGTCTTCTCCCTCCTACCTAGGCACTTTCCTGAATGGACATGAGAAGTCAGTGTTTGCCTTCCATTGCAGCAAAGTTAAATTGAAATATTTGTTGAGGGGGGGAGTACTAGCATGGAGGAGAGGCTAATGAAGAGGGAAAGAAAGGTATTTTCATTTGCTGTGCTATGGAAAGTATTAAAATGCAATTGAAAAACAGTCTTCATTTCATGGGATGGAGCTGCTCTTCTAGCTTGGGCAAATACTTAAATGTAACCAGGACTTGAAGTCATAAAATCATACAAATATTTAATTTCAAAGAGACCTTGGTGTGAGGAGAATGGGGGCAGTTCTCTAGTTCAACCTTTTCCTCAAAGCAGGGTTAACAATGTTAGACTTGTTTGCTCAGGGCTTTGTCCAGTCAAATTTTTAAAATCTTCAAGGATGCAGATGTCACAGCTTCTCTAGCAACCTGTTCAAGAGTTTTACCACTCTCACAGTTGAGATTTCCCTCCATATGCTGACATAGAATTTCCTTTGTCACAAAGTAGCACTTACCACAATAAGTACATACTTAATAGTGATGTATTTTAAAATTTTACACTTTAGAGATTCACCAATAAATATGCTTTCCTGAACTGGCACCTAAGCCTAAAAGTGGTGAAGATGGAACTAAAAACATCCTTTGCAGAGCTCAGTGCCTCCCAGTGCTGCTGCTGAGAACAGACTTGCTATTTGCAAATCACACACTGTCACATCAATGGGAATGGATGTTTTCTCTCTCCTCATACTTTCTGTATAATTACAGATTTAGAGATTTCTTTGCACAATAGTAGTAACTTATAATTATGTGTTAGCTTTCATAGTTAAGGATCCTGAACTGTTTTGTTTGCTGCAAGGGAAACGCATCAACATAATCATACATGTTGGGTTTATTTTCCTAAGGTCAGATACCTTTAACTTGACTTGGGTGGTAGTTTACACATTCGCATGCATGTGAAAGCTTCCCTGATCATTGCCTGCATGCTGGCTATCTAATACTAAATTCTTACCACTGCCGTAAATATCTAATTGTAATATTGTTGTTGTATGTAACAAATAAAGACAAGGAATGAAGAACTCCATGCTCAGGTGAAATATTTTTTTTTTAAAAAAAAGTAAGAATTAAGCTGTTATGGAGTAAAAAATTCAAGTATTCAGGACTCAGAGAAAACAGCCAGACTCAACAGTCTGTGAATCTGACTGAGAAATGTGGGGCATGCTCTCTGAAATGGTATTTAAGATGTAATTTTCAGTCTTTCGTCCAGCCTGTCTCTATTCTCCTCTAGCATCTCTCCAGATCTCAGTCACCTCTCTGCAGCAATGATTTTCACCATTGCCCCAGTCGCCATTAAGCACAAAGCAAAAGTTTTGGCTGGACACAAACAATAGGACTTAGAAACTGGTGTCACCAACTCTGAAAGAGGGGACGGGGAGGCTGCTGTTTTTACTCTGATGAAGTTTTTGTCTGGTTCTTCTGTTGTGGTTGTCCCTTCTTATAACAGGCCTGCCTTTCCCACTGTCCCTACCAAAACAGCCTCCAATTAAGCAATCCCTTTTCCCTCTCATTTTCAAACCTGCTCCATAGTCATTTTATGGCAGCAGCCTCACAACTGCTGCAGGACATCAGCAGGGTGCTGTTACTTTCCTATCCCACCTTGGCTCACCCTCTGCGAGAGCTGTGTCGAAGCACTTTGCTGGCTTGGGCTCTGTCCCATGACCTCATGTCACCTCTAAAAAGGGCTACAGCAGCTTTGTCAAACAGCTACTGGTATATAGGTAGAGAAAGCTGGCTACATGCCCAAGAGCACAGCAAGATTTTTCTGAGGCACTTAACGTTCCTCGCTCATAGCAGCTTCATCACAATTCTGCCATCTCTTTACACAGGAGGGGGGGAGCATAAGGCTGGTGTAAGGCAGTGTGATTTTGACTGAACAGCATTTTACGTCTATTTACTACAGATTAAAGGATGTGGGCAAGTAAAAGGCAAAGGAGAAGCTGCATCCTGTCTTTATTGATTTTTACAGATCACCAGTGATTCTGCTTTTGCAGTTTTGTCCACTGACAATAATAAAAGTAAAACCATTGAAACTCCACATATTTGACATAGCCTTGATGCATGTGTGCAAAACCAGACTCAGTTGTCTTTAAGTCTGGGCTTGTACATGACTCTAATTATGCCATCCTGCACTTTCCTCCCAAGGCCTAATGCAGCAGCCTATGACTACTAAAATATAGCTGTGATCTATCAGCAGATCTTTATTCCCTTCTATGCCCTTAGCACTGGCCTGAGGTACAGCAAGAAGGTCTATCCTGGCTTCGTCCCATTCAGAGGTTCCTCCCATGTGCAGATGCCAAGGTATGCTCTCAGGGAACAGAAAGGACATAGATTCCCACAAGCAGACAATCAAACACCTGCTTTAACACTGATGATGCTAAAGTGAGTCATAACAATGAAACTAATGTCAGAATGACAAGAAAAAGTCAAACACATACAGAACTCGTCAGACCAACAGTTTTGTAAACTGAAGCTGGATTATCCAAGAAAAAATGTGTGACAATTTCATGAAAATTAAAGACCTTGCTTCTTATTTACCTACAGAAAATTTAAAACTGCTTTTCAACTTTGATATTGGCAATTCTTGACCTCAAGTGTTTTTGTCTTGTTAAAAAATTACTATCATTAGTGAGAGCTGACAAAAGGTATTTATGTCTAAAAGAATGAAAACCAATCCAAAGCAAAGCAAGGATCCTTGATCACATATCATTTCACTTTTCAACACTTATGTGATTCTGGCATTACTAGTTTGGATTATTTTTCACATTTTTAGATCTTGTTGTGTTGAGAACTAGACTAGATAGCTTCAGTGAAGCAGGGAGCATCCTCAGCTGCATCTGAATTCAGTCAACTGAGTCAGCTCTGTTAGGTCAACAGGAGAACAAAGGTAAATGCTTCCTCTTGAAAGCCTCACTCACAGACCACTTAAGCAAATTCATATGTACATTACTACAAATGAAGTATTTACATTTTTAACAGAATATAATTGAAAAGGTCAAATAACAACAAATATGGCAATCTAAATCCCTCATGTCTCTCAATCAATCTTTCCACAACAAATAGACAGAGAGAGAGAGAAAGGAAAAGAGGCAGCAGTGTGATTACCAGAGCAATAGCACTGAAGCAATACAGTGCAGAAAGCACATAGCTCTCTGCACAGAAATCAATTTCTCCCATGGGATGGGGTCGATAGTTGTCTGACAGGACAGTATACAGGCAATTTAATAGCATTTTATCTAAATGAATCTATTCCTCCCCCCCACTGGCCTCACAGTTCATGAGAAGACTCTCTTAGTAAAACAGATGTATTTATTTTTTATCATACAACAGGAAAGTATTTATCATTCTGAAGACACTACCATTGTCTATTAAAAATCATTTATCCCTGTTAATTACTCATTACCCACAACTCTTGCCCAACATTGTTATTCTAATTAGTTAACTCATGCACACAGCCCATAAAAATTACTTTCAGTTGCTCTGGAAACATTTTTTTACCCCAAAACATTTTCAACTATAGATCACCCTTTCAGGAAAAAGAAGCCCACAAAGCAGGCAAACTCTGTTGACTCAAAGCAGTATCGGTATCTGAAATGACATTTTTATGCAAGAAAAAGCTTATTTTTTGAGGAATGCATTATACACAGAGATTGGTTGTCCAGTGTATCTATTTTAATAGTACTTAATAAATAATAAATAATAAAGCCAAGCTGATCTTATTAGTGGGTATCTGTGTGAAGTAAATGGTAATGAATGAGAACCCTTAATAACCATAATTCCAAGGATGGATCTTTGGCACGCTGGGAGTATGGTATTGTGCCCCAAAGGCTCTTGTAAATCCAGCTGCAGTTCTTGCTCATCATTTAGAAGATTAGGGGCTGATAAGCGACAGTCAAGCCTTATTAGAACAGACTAAGGCAACAGGAAACATTAATTGGGTAATTTAATGCACAAGGAGACAATAAATGCCTCCATTGTGGTTCAGATACTGTTTCCTCTATTGATTTGTTCATGTCTTATTTTGTAAAATTCTTACAAATTCTTGGGGGAGAGACTGTAAGACAAAGTCCAAGTTTAAAAAAAACACAACACTTTTGTTATTTCCTAGGGCTTCCCTTTACCTCTTGTGTTACCAAGGGACCCACCAGTAGCCCTGCCCTTGGAAGCCAAAGATTGAAGACTACTCCCTTGACCAAGGACTCCTACAATAAAGGAGGGGAGAGATCCAAGGTATAGCAGCTATCTGCAGTGAAATGGTGTCTCACCATCTCACTTGTGTTACAATCATGTGCACACGGCAGGAGCACTGTGACTCTGGGAGGAAGTCCAGTCTCTCTTTTCATCTAGAAAGCTGAGGACACTTAACAAAGCTCTTTTCCCTTTACCATTCTGGAGGAGACATGGAAATATTTGCTGGACTGATCTTCCTCTGGAAGCAAGGAAGATGAGAGTAAGCCTCTGAGATGTGTGTTTCTTCCCTGTCTAATGCCAGAATTAATCCACTTGTGTGGATGGATTCACTCAGTCCCCTCAGTGGTGGATATTGGTGTCTGGAACACCAAAATCTTTCAGTTATATAGCAGCTCCTCATTTGGGTCCCATTCTAGGATTTCCTTCCCTGAGATATCTTTCCCACAGCTGAACAGGAGGGAAAAGAGGTTCTCTTGCAGTGGAAGGAATTTAACACGAGAAGGGGAGAGTCTTTCCTTTACTTAGCTGATCTAGGCACTCTTTCCCTCTCATTTTCTATCACTGTAAGTTGGAAGATTGGGGGTGATAATTCATAGACATTTTATTTTAATAATTTACATTTGCAGCAATTTAAATATTAAAATGCAGTTTGAAGGCATACAAGCATCATTAATTTCAAATAAACATTGTACATTATGCTCTGTTTAACAGCATTCAATCTTACTTTTTGTAGCTTTATTCCACTTTCAAGCACGCTTTTGAATTATTCCTTTCAGAGATCCCTGACCACAGACTCTCCCTTCCACCCAGCAGCCTGGCACGGTTTCTGCTGTAAGCAAGATTCCCCGTGTCCATGACCCTGGCTGGAAGGCCACTCCTTGTTGCCTGTTGCAGCAAAACTCACTGTGGGCAGAGCACCCCCTCCACTTCAAGCTTCTTCAGGACTGCCACATTTGAAGTTGGTGTCCTCTTCACACCTCCCCATATTTAAGGAAGGAAGTAGTCTCTCTAACTCTATTTACTACATGATGTGGTGCTGCAGGGTGCCTATTAACAGATCCTTGGTAGAAGAGGCAGGGTCCACCTACAGCCCAACACATTCTCTCCACCACCATATTAACCAGCGCTCTAGCTGTGCTCCTTGCATCTCCTCAAGGACTGACCCAAACACAACAATCCTAGACTGTCCACTAGACCAAAAATAGGAAACATGCACATCTTCTTGTTGATACAGTGCTTATTTGTACTTGCAATGAACACCATGCAGGACAGCCAGTGGCCAACCTATTCTGCTGGACACAGCGCAAGGGTAGGTTAAGGCAGATCTCCACATCTCAGAAGATCTGAGAGTCTACCTGCAACAGGACCAACACATTTCTTTCAAACCAGCAACTAGGTACCCAGTAGCTGGGTTAAGCAGGTTAGCCCCTTTCTTCTTACAGAGAGAAAGACACCCCAACACTCTTTCTCTGGGCTTTCTGTGGTAACCGTACTGAAAAACAATAAAATTGTGCAGGCTGAACGGTCCATTTCCTTAGGGCCTCACATAGTAAAGAGACACAATTAATAATTCCAGTTAAATACACAGTAATGCAAAAGATTGTAAGTACATTCCCTTATAAAATTATTAATAATTAATGATTACAGTAATCAAAATAGTTCCCCATCCTTCTCTGTTTCACTTTGGGGGAAAAGTGAGCATTGAAATATAATTTGGTTTAGTGCTCATCTAATGCAAGTAATATTTTATCTAAGCTATCTTGTTTTTAACCATTGTTTGGTGGGTTTTGGGTTTTTTTGCGGGGGTGTTGTTTGGTTGGGGTTTTTAAAAGAATGCCTGAATGTGAAAATAAATAAATAAATATATTTCCCTTAATGTAATAAAATTTCATAGAAAATATTGTCCCTAAGGAAAAAAGTGTATGCTACAAAAACAGTTCTTAAAATTCAGATGTTGCTTTTTGCAGTCTTTTGCAATTGGATTTTCCACCCAGCCAAGATTTTTACTGGCCAGTTTTAAGCTACCTCTGCAATTTATGTTTATACATAAACAGCTCTGATTGTAATTGCTATCAACTTCTTATACTTGATAGATGGTCTTAAACATTTTTTGCCTCCAGAGACTACTTATTTTGCCAAGTATTGACACACTTGCAAGATTTATACTTCTCTAAGGAATGAAGTTTACAATAAAATATAATGTATTCCGTGGCTGTGAATGGTAATGTTACTAAACAATCCAAAGATATTTCACAACTGATAGTTATTTCCCTCTCACACCAGCACTGCACTGTTTTAGTCCTACTGTAGACTTAGGTCTTTAAAGAAAAGTAAAATGCCTAATTTGCCTAATCTAATGTTTCAGAGATCCAGTATGACTTAATTTATGTTTCCTTCCACTAGAGCCATTATTGGACTAAAAATTGCACTTTCATTTTCCCAATAATTATTTTAAGAAGGTAACTCTTGTAGAAAGGATTCATTCACTTATGCGATTGGAATAACCCCTCAACTATCACACTGCAGTCAAAAATAGGAATTGTTACAGAGGTGGAAAATACAATGTCAAACATACAAGTAGTTACTAACTATTAGACAGACATAACTCAGTAGATGATTGAAGTCATATCTAGATGTAAATATTTGGAATGGATCCAGTTTGCATGGGTCATACTGCCTAGAGAAACCCCAGAGGACAAGGGACGGTTCTTAAAAAAAATACATCCATTTGTACCATCTCCATGCAACTGGTATTGCATTACTGCAGAAGTAGCATCATCAAGCTCTATCAGTAGCTGTTTTAAAATCAGCTGAAAAGATCTCCAGCACTGAAACAATTCATAGATGCTACTTTAGTGACAAAGTGCAGCTCTCAGCCTTTTAAGAAAACACTTTCAAGGGAGATTTCATTTTCTTACTGTATTTTTTCTAGCCATTTCACCTCTTTAATACAGCTTTCTGTATTAATCTATTTTGTAAATAAGTGATTTAATGTCACACAGCTCCTTTGCAGAGGAAAAAGAAAGAGAGCTCTGGATTGCTCTCTTTTTATTTTGTTGTTAGCACTTCCCAAGATGAGCAGGCAACAAAAGGAAACATGCTCCATGGGTTGCACAACTCATCCTCCTCATTGACTGTGGAATGGAAAGGATGTGGTCCAAGAGGGTCTGTAATTCCCCTGGGGTAGGTGGTGTTGCAGCCTGTACGAGAGTAATTTGTTGTAAAGTTTTGAATTTAAACATCCCAGCTCTTGGTGAGACTACAACTCCAGATTACTTGGCCTCCGCCCTTGAGATGGAGGAGACATTTCCTACAATTTCTGTAAGAGAGGTTAAAAAGTCTAGGAACAAACAATTTTGCCAAAGTCATAATTTCTATAATTACTCATTGGGAGCCTTTGCCCTGGCCATCCTCCCTCTCCCACCCATCTCATAAGGGTTCTTCTAGAGCAAATAATAGTTTAAACTGCAGACAGAATAAAAACTGAAGAAAGCAGAACAGAAGTATAAAGAGACAGAAATGAGCAGTTGCTTATATCTGTTAGTAACCAGATATAGAAAAAATTAATGAGAATGATCAGAAAAGAGACCAGAAAGGAAAATATTCTTGCAGATTTCATCTCTGAAATCAATAGACATAGAGACCTAATTCAACTTATGATTCAAAAAGCATGTAAATGCTTACTTAAGCACTTATAAACTTACTTAAGCATTTATATACAAATGGTTAAGAAGTTCCTCATGTTCTGTCATCATGAAGTTAGTTTTTACTTGGGCCTGGTAGTTTGTGTTGCAAAGATTTTTTGCAATACCACTAGTGTGTTTCCAACAAAAATTTTATTAGGATGTAAATTAACTCTAGAAATCTGTTTCAAGATATAAACCCAATAATTCTTCTGTAATGCATTTTATTTATTTTTTGATGCAAAGATATAAATCTGACAGTAATTTTGTACCAGTCCAATAGAAGACTTACAAAAGAAAGCAGATAAGATAATTCATTTCTGATTATTCATGTTTATTTTATCTTTAACATAAATAGATTATGAAAATAATCTGTTCCATGGATGGTGCTTTTCTGATGAATTTAAAATTACATGTGGAATATTCTTAAGAAGAAAGATACTGAAAATATAAATTTATTATTATTTTGACTCCTGTTGGCTCCTGTGCTTAAAAATGGTTTACACACAAAGAGGTTAATGGCATTACAATTTTCAGATAAACTGTTTTTAAACTGCTGACTTGGAAACTGTGAGATTAATAGCACTGAGAACATCTAAAGGTAATAGGATTACAATTTAATATTAACTAAGCGTTTCTTGGTCATCTGCTGTAGCAGTGCCTCATCTATGGGATACACTGGAGTAATTAGTCTATAGTGGCATACAGTGGTGATGCATGATAACTGCAGCTTTTTCCTGCTGCAGTTAGGGTTTTCCATTCACTGGTAACCAGTTTGTACTTGTAATACCTGTCATAAACCAGCACAGAGCAAGCTTACAATGCTCCTACCCTAAAATGATGCTGATCGGGGAGAGACCAGTTCTCAAAGGTCCTATATTGATCCAAACGCACAAGAATAATTGCTTTTCTCCTATATAGCAGAATTGCAAAAATTATCTGCTCTCACTTCTACTACACTCCAGGACTGGTGGTGATACTGCACAGTCTCTTTAGGAGAGCCTGTTGTAGTCCAGGCATGAATGTTGTGCTGGCTGCAGGGCAGAAGGACAAAAGAAGTAGCAGCTCCTGCCATACTATCATCTAAATCTCTAATTTCTTTTCTCCTTGTTTCGATAATTAATTCTATCCATGTGAAAGGAGTTGGTCTCCTTCAGCCCATGTTTCCATTCCATCTGGGATGACGGGGTAATTTGGTTCTGCTGTCATGTATGATTGTCTGACCAAGCCACACCTGAAACACCAGTCACAGCTAATCAGGGCAGTGAACTGAGGGTTCTGGAGACTTTCCTCCAGCTGTAGGAGTCTGTAACAGGAACATTAAGGTAGCATGACTGAAGTGCAAGTGGAAGAGGATCCAAGAACACAGCAGAGCAAAAGCCACAAGACCAGCTTTTATTTGTAAACAAGGGCACAGTCAACAGCAGGCAAGGTCCTAAACATCGAAGGTGGTGTTTCTTACATCAAGATCAAAAGGCCTGTGACTCAGTAAGGCTAAAGTACAGCTATGTCAGCAGAGGACCTGGATGGGAGGATGGTAAAAAGGCACTTTTTACCTGGCATTGCTTCTCCTGCTCTCCTAACAGGAAGATGCAACATTACTACAGGGATGCCCAAATTGGGCACGGCAACAATGCATGGTAAACTATGCTTAGTATTTACAGGGTCTGAGGGTTAAAGAAGAAATATTCAGAAGCAAAAGATTATCTTATACTAAATATCAATCCTTAGAAGCTCAAACAGATCACTTCATGACAACCGGTCCCTGCCAACCCCAGGAGTGCAGTGAGGACTTTGCAGCCAGAGCCCCTCTTCCTCCAGGTAACACAGAGGGACTTCTACCCACACCTTGTGGACACACACATCTTGCTGCTTGTATGCAGGTTTGAGTGAGTGAAATCTAGGAGACTTTCGTATATTTGGTAGCAAAATGAAAGCATTTAAGTTAGAAAAGTAGGCTAGCAGAAAACCCCTCTATACATCTTCATAATTGTTTGAGGGGGATGTTTTAAAATCTCAGTTTGCGGGATGTCCTCACAAAATACAAAGCTTGAGAATTTTATGTACTTCAAGGACTACCTCCCACATAATGTTAGTAGGATTTAAATGCTGTTACTTGTGCATTTTTAAATCTAACTTTCAGGTAATGAACAACAACTGAATTTTGATTACAAGGTTCCATCCACCTAGAAAATTCAGATCCACAGAGGATCTCATGTAGTGTTAACACTCAAAAGTAGCGTCATGCTCAGTATCGATCCCTTCCATACCTGCATTCAGTTCAACTGATCAGCTTTCCAGCTATTTTTACCAGTAATTTTTAATCCTTTGCTTTCTAGGGTATGTCTTTATACCAGTAGGAAAACAGTTAATGAGGGAAAAAAGATAGTGACTCAAAGAGTGAAAACCAATAACAAACCAAATCAATGTAATACATAGAAGATAGAAAAAAAGGACTGGGGTCGAGATCTCTGTAGGTCAATGAACCCCATTAGATTAGCAGATGTGAGCCTACTTTACACTCACAGTACCCCTCTGAGGCAGAAAATTTTATCTGGGAGCAACAGTGCACGAGGAACCTGAAGAAGCTGTTCATAGCCATGCAGCAGAGGAGGGAACCTGGGATTGCTTAGATGGCACTGTTACAGACCCTTTTTTTCCCTCCTAGATAGCTACAGAGGCTCAAAATCCACATTTTAAGTCACTCACATGACAAGAGCCACTGTGTATCCCCAATTCTCGACCCTCTGCTTCCCCACTGGTGTATTACATGGTCCGTAGGTGATCCCTGCCAAAATCAGCCCTACTGATATGCTGCACTCATACACGAGCTTTCCTTGTTCGGAGGCCTCTGTAAGAAACTCGGTCCCACAGCATCAGAAGCAGACAGAGGAAATGGAAAACAAATTGCCCAATATCAGTGAAACATGCAGTAAAAACATGTGACCACCTGCAAAGAAACACCAGCAGAATAAGGAGGTGTAGAGATGGAAGGGAAGGTAGGATGCACGTTTACGACAGAAACAGCAATGGCAACCTCGAACCTCTGGACTGAAGGGAAAAAACCTAAGCAAGAAGCAGCCATAAGCATCATGAGCTGAGAGGGTAAGGACAGCACCTGAGCACATAGCTCTTGTAACCACTTCTTAACAACACTGGGTCATAGAAATGCTGACCAGAAGGGACCTCTGGAGGTCATCTCTCACTCAAACTGGGACTATTGCCCAC
Organism: Strix aluco; assembly: GCF_031877795.1. Lineage (NCBI taxonomy): Eukaryota > Metazoa > Chordata > Aves > Strigiformes > Strigidae > Strix > Strix aluco. The sequence goes on along the minus strand of NC_133931.1, from coordinate 66,516,705 downwards.
ACTAGATTACATCAGCTTTGCCTAACCACGTCTTGAAGTCTTCAAAGGTCGGAGGAATCTCTAAACATTTTCATGCATGTCATTGCCACTGGTTTCAAAAGAATTTGGAAATTTAAACACATATAAAAATCTGTGTTTAAAACAATAAGGCTGAACAGTTTTTCCACTACTGGTAAAAACGTCACTGCTTTTTGAACCCATGATAATTAAATTTGTGCAATCTATATCATAGGGTTATCAGTATACCTTGTACAGGCAAACTTACTCCTTCTTCCCTATGTGAGCCATAGGAACTTCTGTAGGCGCATCTGTCTTATCCCTTGTAAGCAGTAGAAGAATGGTGACAGGACAGCATCCACTGCAGGACTATAACAGTGTATCTGCAGTGCATGAAGAGGCATTTAAATGGATCCCTTCTCAGTGATATTTGCAAAAGTAGGCAAGCAGTCATTCCCTTCATATAGACACCATCTTAGCCCACCCAGGAGTTGTTTTTGACCATTGCTACGGATGGTTACCTGCAGTGAGCTAGCTAGCAAAAGCATTAAACATTAATATATTTCGGTTGTGCCTATTGACTGTGTATTTTAAATAGACTCTGCTATTCTCTCCCAGTGGAAAGATTTATTTTACTTTAAGAACATACAGGGCTGTGCTTTCAGTACTTTTTCTTTGTTTAACAAGCAGCTCTCTTACTGAAAACCCAGTAGACCACAAAACCAGTCAGGGGCTTTTATCCAGGATGTCTGACCCATCGCCTGACAATAATTAGTTCAGGTTAATTACAGCAAATCTGTAGATTTGTAGCCTGAAATCATCTCATCCCCTAAGCTGAACCCTCCAGAGGTTTCTTTTATGAGCTCTGCATCCTAAGGGTGGACTTAAAGTAATGAATTTGTCTCTAATAAGATTCATAGGTTTGTTCCCTAAGCAATGGTGTCAATTATAGAATCTAACACTGATGGCTTATTTTGCTGAAAATAGAGAAATCGAGAGTTTTTAATGAAGCATGCAGGATTTTAAACATTTTTGTTTAACTCTTTGCATTGTCGAAAAGTATAAAAATGCAATTATGCAGAATACTGCACCACTTTCTGTGTATTTCTGTGTGTGTCAATAGCTAATTTCCTTCTGCTCTATAATGGAAAAGGTTAATGTAATGACTCTGAGATTTCATTTGGAAATGTTCCAGAAGAGTGTCTGAGTATTTGCTGCACTTAATGGCAGGAAGTAATGAGTGAGGTTATGTATTGGTGAAAAATATTTCATGTACTGAGAAGATTAATACTGGAGAGAGGCACAGGGGACACAAGCCTGAGGCTTCCTCCTCAATTCTGACACAATATAATATGTCCATACTTGATACGTGCCCTTCTGTAGTTAGTTCTTAATCATTAACAAAGCAGACAGTAAGTCTCTGGGTGACGGGGTATATCGGGAGAGGAGAAGGAACCAGGCATAGGATTCTCCTCTTTCCTACAAATAAGTGACAGGCACCTCCAACTGGGAACACTGGACCAGATGGTACCGGTACCAGCAAGGTGTCTACATAGTAAGATAATGCTGTAATGCCCTTCAAGGGTTTGACTCTGTCCTGAGTATTTCAATGTCTATACTAATTTTTGTGCATAGTTATTGCATTTAGAGTTCCTGGAAGATGAACCACCATGTCACGGCTGTGTTTCAGCATTTTATTTCACATTAGATTTATTACTTATGAAAAATTTCGCATTATTGTATATGAAAGATTTAGCCATCTCCTTTATTCCAAACTTTTCAAGTTTACTTTTAATTCAGATCCCATTCCTGTTGTCTGAGTCAGTCCGAGACACAATGCTAAGGTTTCAAGCTCATGAGAAATAGCTCAAATCATTTATTTTACTCATTTTAATAATTAAATTATTATTTTGCTTTTAATAGCATTGAAAGAAGAGACAAGGTTCCAGGACTCTTGACTCCATTGGAAAGAGATTGTTGAAGTTGGACCTGGAAGGGGGTAAACGTGGCAGTAGCCAACACTGGAAGGGTGGATGTAGCTAAGAGGAACAGTACCTCTACACCTACAACAGTGCCTAACTTTTAAAACACAATTTACCTGAGCAAGGTAAATTGCTAAAAAATTTAAACTAACCCTCCACTGCTGGTAGACTACCACAAGAGCTTGTTCTGCTCCCCGGCCAGGGGTCACACAGGCAGGTCAATGTAAGCCTCATTTTCAGAAAGACTTTTAGATCAGCTGTGGTCTCTCTGCACCTTCAGCTGAGGGGAGAGGAGAACCTCCATGCTCCTTTGGTTCTTGGGTGCTCAGCTGAGCACACAAATCACTGACCCAAAAGGGGAGTTTGGGTCATGAGTACAGAATGTTGGGTTAAACTTGGAGATATGTGTCACGTACATGAGACAGGCATCAGACAGGACTGGCTGCCACGTTCACTGGTGGTCTAGCTCACACTGGGAGTGGGGATTGAGGGTTGTGTATCTCCTTGCCTACCCCAAGTCAATGAGTTCATTGAATTCTCATTTTTTACTGACTGTCATGCATAATCTTCCACTGGACTCCGCTCTGAAGGCTGCTTATCTAATGAAGTCTATTTCAATGCACCTTTGAAGCAATAAAGACATCCATTAAGAAGAATAATATTTAGGAAAGGAAAAAAATGCACCCCAGATGCAAGATAAAAAAGAAAACTCCCTTCTCTAGATTAAGCGCTGATCAGATGCTTGCAGTGACACACTTTTCAGGTGGAAAACATTGAAGTATTGTATAGGATTTACGTGGCAAGGTTCTGGTAGCAGGGGGGCTGCAGGGTGACTTCTGTGAGAAAACACCATGAGCTGCCCCCATGTCAGACAGAACCAGTTCCAGCTGGCTCCAAGATGGGACTAATGCTGGGTAAACCTGAGCCCATCAGTGACACGGGTGGTGCCTCTGCAATAACGTATTAAAGAAAACATAAAAAACACTGGGCAGCATCTGTGAGAGGGGAGTGAGAACATGTGTGAGAAACCACCCTGTGAGCCCTGAGGGGAGAGAAGAACTAGGTGAGGGAGGTGCTCCAGGTGCCGGAGCAGAGATTCCTCTGCAGCCTGTGCTGAAGACCATGGTGAGGCAGGCTGGGCCTCTGTAGCCCCTGGAGGTTAACGGTGGAGCAGAATCCACCTGCAGCACGTGGAGGACCCCACACCAGAGCAGGTGGACATGCCCCGAAGAAAGCTGCAGCCCGCGGAGAGGAGCCCACACAGAGGCAAGGTCCTGGCAGGACTTGTGACCCCAAGGGGGACCCACACTGGAGCAGTCTATGCCTGCGGGACTGTGACCCATGGGAAGGGCCCATGCTGGAGCAGGGGAAGAGTGTGAGGAGGAAGGAGTGGCAGAAATGAAATGTTACAGACTGACCCCATCCCCCTGCACTGCTCAGGAAGAGGAGTTAGAGGAGATGGGAATGAAATTGAGCCCGGGGAGAAGGGTGGGGAGTGGGGAGAAAGTGTTTTTGGTTTTGTTTTTACTTCTCACTATCCTTCTCTATTATTAATTGGCAATAAATTAAATTAATTTCTCAAGTCAAGTCTGTTTTGCCAGCGACAGTAATTGGTGAGTGATCTCCCTGCCCTTACCTTGACCTATTTTCTCCCCCTGTCCAGCTGAGGAGGGGGAGTGGCTTGGTGGGCATCTGGCAGCCAGCCAAGGTCAACCCACCACAAGTACCAAGACCTAAACCTTTAATGGAAAAATTGCTTGATTTCATTATTTTCCCAACAGGGTCCAGAACTGTATTTCTGGAGAAAGAAACCCAAACCAAAGAAAGCAAATGGATTGATCACTCGTCTCAGATGGCAAATGCTTCAATACCAGCTGCCATTTTCTCTGTTTCAGGACAAGGAGCTGAACTTACAAACTGGATGTTGTACACAGGTATCCACTCTGCTTGAGAGAAGAGAGGGTCTATGACAGCCTACCTGTAAGTCAAGCTGGCCTCTTACTTGTTCATGCAAATAAAAACTGTTTCAAGACAAGCAATTGAAGACTGTATCTACAACCTGGCAGTTGCAGCACTTGTCTTAAACACAACTTGGACCTGAGACTTATATTATTGGGGAGACAGAAGGGTAGGAGGACCATATTAGAAAAGCTCAATTTTCTTCTGATGTTGAATCAAATAAAAATTCTACAATCTCTCACATCTCTCATAAAACTAAAGAATTGTTTTTCAGGTGGCCCTAGGGACTGACTAAGTGGTGTTAATTACTTAGAAAACTGTTTTGGCCACCTCTTTGAAAATATTTTCATTACAAAGTTGTCAAGCAGGGGTTTAGTTAGGGGAGGCACATACTGCGCTTGGTTCTGTTAACCCTGTAAGTTCTGCATTGCGACATATTTTGCCACATAACAACCTCTCCGCATAGAAAGACCACAGAAAAGCTCAGGTGTACAGAATATCCGTCTTTTAATCCTGTATTGCAGTCAGAACCCTCCTCACTTGGAACCTCTAACCTGTTAATTGCCTTATCCTCATTTATATGATAAGTGGTTCATTTCCTTTATTGTGATTGAATCCCCTCCCTATATTACAAGAAAACCGGAGCTGCAGAGAGTGCTTGATTGGATTTCATTGCTGTAGGCCATTTCTTAAACAGGTTACAGGTTGACAAACATAGAAGGGGGATCAATATCCATCCTTTGCCTCATTGACAAGCTAATCTTTTCAGTAAACATTTCATCAGTACCTGCCATTTGTATACATACCTGCCTCATGAGGATGGAGCAAGCTCTGCTTTATAAGGTTTAGGTAACTAATAAATGAAAAGACAAGAATATAAATGGGGCAAATCATCAAGATAGCATTTTTAGGAAAATAGCCTTTCATTGCCTGCAGAATATAACCAAGCACGTTTCCAGCCATTCTTAATTATAATTAGGTTGCATTATACTCAGACCTGGTGTCAGCTTCTGTTTCTGTAACTCAGCTTGTACCGCTCTCTCGGAAAGGTCTGCCCCTCAGCCCGAATTCTCCAACCATGTTACAAATGCTTGTGAAGATCACACTTGCCAGAATTAGAGATATTAAATGAGCTCAGCAAATGTAACAGGGGAACTAAACTGCTTCTTTTCAATGCACAGGGCCTGCCCACTTTTTGCCTGCTTTTTCACTCCAGTGTAGATGAGAAGGGCCACCACGCTCAATAAAGTGACATCTTTCTCTCTTATCAGAGGTAACAGGACTATTTTGAGTGGGGGTTTAATGAAGTTGAGGCTCTACTAATCACTTAAAACTCATGAGTCATACTCCAAAATAAAGCAAGAGAGTTATGCTAAGTGTGTTTGGAGACATCTTTTTTTGTTTGCTTTTGTGTCACATGTTGAAGTCTCCTTCCCCCACAACGACGTGGGCTAGAAACTGGCATTGTCTCTGACATAAATGAGGGCCAAGATAATTGCTATATTTAGGCTTCTCCTACAGTCCTGCCTATTAGAATTGCATGGTTGAATGACAAATGCTGCAAAAATTGGCGATGCCGAATTTTGGTCTAACGTGAAATGGAACATAAATACATTCCCTGCAGGGTCTGGGGTGAAGGAAAATGGACAGCAAACATGAAACTTTGGGTTCACAAGAAAAGAAAAGAATTCTGCTGTTGGTAGTTTAGAAATAAGTTTATTATTATCTTCCTATCTTCAGTATCAAAGAAAGTAGATACTAGTGATGCAAACAGGCTGTAAAGCATGGCAGGTAATCAATTTCTTTTACAAGCCCTTTCTCTGCTTCTAGGTTCCAGAGCTACTACTGGCTGTACTAGAGGACTGCACTATTTCCTCTTGCACTCTTGAAATACAGCAGAAGCCAGCAGAAGGATGTACACATTAAAACAGCTCCTTTCCATGTCCTTTCTATGTAGACAAGTCTCCCTTCATTGCTCCAGTCTCTGCCTTTTCACTAAGGCTAACAGCAGTGGGCGTGCTGGTGCAAACTGGCCGTTGGTGCGTGTGTTGCTGTATCTAAGCTGCTTCTGATCCCAGTTACAGGACTTGGCATTCCTCTAGCTTTGGGCAACGTTAAGGCTTCTAGAGCATCTCCATACAGAACTGCCAGTGGATGCTAGAATGGGAGATACCAGTCCTATCAACACAGGTAGGATACTGCACCTGGGATACTGCACCAACTCTGCTTATGGTGTATAGTCGTTCCTTTGGACATTTTTAATTTGCCGTCTTGCCAAGTCCTACAAACCAGGAAAGTCCCCTGTAATAATTTTGGAGGCAAACTCTTTCTTCAATTTCTCACGAACTTTCCTGTTTTCTTTCTTCTGCGACATAAAGAAACTCTATTAAACCACACAGTAATATTTAGCAGTCAAATAAACTTTGTAGACAGTAGAAAATATTAGAGGTGAAGATTGCCCTGGATGTAACTTCACTGACACCACTGAAGTAACAGAAATATTTTGGTCTTGCATCTTGCTAGTGAAAATTGAGGTGACACAACTATTTAGTGCTTGAGGAATGAGAATAGAGAAAAAGTGGGGCAGTGTAAAGGTCAGGAGAACACATACACATTTTCTTTTCTTCCCAAGAGAGACTTTCAATAAGTCTTTTAAAATACATATTAACTAACTGCCACACCCCTCAGATGTCTGTTCTATCATCTATATAATGTTAGGAAGAGCAAGTGGAAAGGAAGAGCTCAGCTAATGCTCAGCAGTATGGGAAAGGATTTAATGTAACATATTTCCAGCATATTGGATGCTCTCTTTTCTCATATGAAGCTGGTCCACGTAGGTCTGAGAACTTTTGTTTTCTAGTCTTTACAATTAGCAAAAGCAGTGTTAGGATGCATCTTTTATTTGATGTGCCGACTAGAATAGAAACGTAATAGGGAAAAAATATTCCCATAACCGTAGGTTAATTGCTAGTAAATGTTGCTCAAGCAGTCTTGGGTATGTTGATTAATGGCCTCAGTGAGCAGCTGAAAAATAGCTAGGCTGCTGGAAAGATCATTAGCAATTTTAACTCTTCAGCTATTGTGATGGGCATAGAGAGAAAAAATTGCTAAAATTTATAATACATTTCACTGAGTACAGTGGCATACTGAAATGCAAGTTCCAGTGAGGAGGAAACAATTACTGAGTTTTTCTCACGTCCAATTTTATAGAAGTTTACAAGACAGAGAGAGACAAGAAATACTTTTTTTCTTCTTTTTCTAAAGCTTTTGGACACATCCTTGATAAATGAATGGAAGATTTTATACATAAACACAAATACTTAGTTCTGCTCATTAATCCTACTATTTGAAAGAGGAGAGGGACAGAGATGCTCCATGAAAGAAAACATGCTGGCGAGCAGACCCTGTTTTAGCTCATAGAAGCACAGCAATATTAAGCCGTGCCTTGTGACAGCACAAAGCTTGCAGTCCAGGGGCTGAAGAAAAGAATGATGAGCTTTCAAGCTGCCTCTGATCTTTCAAAGCTCTGAATACCACAGCCTTCCTCAGACCATCCAGGAGACCACGGTGCTTGTGGGAATTCATGACAATACCTCTTCTTTCCTGGCGTGATTGCAGACCCTGACTGTGCTACAGTGCCTACTGCAGTTCCAGGGAGGGGATCTCTCAGCAGTCAGAAGAGGGGATTTCAAAGCTCTTATAGACCACTCCAGACTATTTACACTGCACAGAATCAGGGCAAGGATCTTATCAGCAGCCTTTGGATAGTCACCCAGTTCCACAAACATGGTCATAAATTGCCTTTTTCAAACCCAGTCCTCAGAAAAGAAGGAAAGCATCACCTTCAGCCTGCCTCTTCCTAGTGAGGCTTCTACAGGCTAGAGCAAGGCCACACAAACACCGGAAGTATTGCACCCAGGAGGGTGGGAGAAAAAGCAGCTGAGCTAAGAAAAAAGCTCATAGAAACACACCTGCATACACGGCAGCTAACACTGCTTCATTCAGGTATAAAGCAGCCTCCGGAAATTACGATCACGTTCCAAAATAACGCACCTTTCAGCTGTCTGTGGGGTAGGCAGGGCATATTGGTACACAGATCTGCCAAAATCAGCTCTACATTGCTGAATGCTCTTTCTGGCCCTAAGCTGACCACCTTCAACTCTAGGAATTTCTCAATGACTTCTGTTGTCCAGATCATCTCTTTACTGAAGAGTCTCATAAGGGTGATACACTCTCATGAATGGTCATCACTGCCTCCTAGATCATCACTTGGTAGGCCCTGGTCTAGGATAAAAGCACCATATAAAGCCTTGATGAAGTGTCTGTAGTGCTCAGAGCCTGCTCTTCCTGCCCTCTTTCTGTGCTAGCCCAGATGAACTTGTGCCACCTACCTTCAGAGATTCCATGACCCGAATTAGCATTCAAATCCCAGGAGGGGAAAGTAAAATAATCCTGAACTGCAAGAGAAAAAGAATGGCAAGAAGCTGAAGGCTATATTTGGCTGATAATGAGACAAGTTCAATTGTATCAGGCTCCTGGAAAGCTCATCAAGAACAATCCCTCACATGGTTTCAGAAAATATGCAACAGGAAATTACAGCCTGAAGGCACTGTGTTCACTAGCAATTCCCAACCAAGAAAGGAAGAGAGAGGACAAACCAAAATAATTGAATAAGACTCTTTGAGCTTTATATGCAAGCTCTGCACTTGCCAAGGGAAGTGGGCAAGCAGCCAAAAGGGACACAATATATCACTAATTATCAAATATAGGAGGGAATTGCCTGCTTGTTGGAGAAACAATTCATGCAAAGCTTTCTCTATATTTTCTAGCATAAATGCTGTAACATTGGCAGAGTTCAGTAAAAACACATTTTCCACAATATAACTTTGCCTGGAGTGAGGCATTTGTTAATGTACCTGTGATGGAAGGACAGGGGGAAATCCCCCCATGCTTCTTACAGTGGCATAGCTTTTGCATTGATCCTTCCAAGAGCCAGTGCACAACATAGACACGGAGAATGCAAGGCACTGTAAGCTATTGGTTTTGTGGAAGAAATGTATGGGATAGATAGCTGTATGCACTGATTTGCCACAGTCGTAAGGCATGTGAACCCCTTCTTGGCAATACCCCACTCACTATTGCAGGGGATTTCCTCTCTGTTTTGCAGAAAGCCTAAGTAAATGTGGGGGAATGAAGAAAAGTGGAGGCAGGAGGAGAGGGGAAGCCCTCTACACCCCCTATGTAGCCAGGCGGGACATTGCTTCCTCCCAGATGGGAGCAAGGGCTACAGATCCCGACTGCACACCAGCCAGCTGCCCTTAAGCAGCCTTCCAGCCTCAACTCCCCTGGACCTGTGACCACAGATCTCCTCTTCTGCTTTCTTCCACTCCCTACGCATTCATAGACACCCGTCAGTACACTTACAGGTACCTTCTCTCTGTGCCCAAGGCCGGTGAGGGTATTTAACTATTGAGTCAGTACTACAAAACAACATTGAGAAGTGTATCAGCCAGGACGCTTGAATAAATGCAAGCTTTTCACACCATAAATTGCCTTGTTGGTACTTTGTTTTCTGGAGTTGATGTTTAATGTGAACTTTGGATGCAGGTATGGATGGAGCAGCAGCCCCGAAGCTGCCGTGTGTGAGGCAGCAGTAGGTGCAGACTCTGGGCTCACCGAAAAAGGACAGGACAGAACAGAAACCCACTCAGTGTTCCCATCACTTTACCTCACTCTATATTTGTATGGGCTCAGCTAAATCCCTTTCAAATTACATTTTCAGTCAAATCCATGCAGAAAAACAAAACAACCTCAGCCTGTCTTTATTCCACTGGATGCTGTGATTATTTTTAATCTATTCAATAATCGAGCCGTGGGATTAAGAACATTAAACGTTACGCTTAGAGCCACACCTGCGGTGGCAGGGCACCGGGGAGCTGGGGGATCCGGAGGGAAGGCCGCGGGGCCCGGGCAGGTCGGTGCCGGCTCCGCTGCCGGCAGCGGGCGGGAACCGCGGAGCGACGCTGCCACCTGCCGCCCGCTGCCGCCGCCGCCCGCCGCCGGGCCGGGCCGGGGCAGGATGGGCTGGGCTGGGCCAGGCTGGGCTTAGCCGGGCTGGGCCGAGGCCTGGCGGGGACAGCCGGCTCTCCTCTGAGGTTTCGAGGTCACCCCCGGGGAGGGCAAAACCGCACCGCCCTGAAGCAGGCGGCCGGCCCAGGGTGGGTATTCCTGCTAAACTGAGGGGTGAAAAATGGAAGCAGCCATCCCTTCAAAAGGTTTTGGCAACCAATCAGCAAAAAAAGACAAATTAAGGCTCTGATGAAAAGTCCAGGGTGAAGCAGAAGTGGAGGAAAGACCCCGATGGAAATCTGTCAGAGACCCCGGATGCATGACAGCAAAGCAATCATTGCTGTTTCTTCTTTTCCAGCCCACAACATATTAACCATATTTTACAGCTGTGCCTGCCTTAAGGGAGAGAGGGGATATCTGATGCCTTGGCATTTATTGTTGTGAGCCCGCAATAGCCTGTGCCTGGGCTTTACGGGCCTTACAGGGCCTTGCAGCAGGAGCAAAGGGTGTGGAACCAGAGACTGGGTTTCCCAAGTGCTCCAGCTCTCCCTGCAGCTACCCTGCCAACGGGACACCAGCGGCTGAGGTAGACAGGGGAGACTGCAGCCCCACAGACACAGCTGAGGGCAAAGGGACCTTCATGATTGTCTCCAAAAAAATGGACAACCAGCTAGACTTCCCTCCTGACACATCATTGAGCACCCCAGCGCTGATGGATAGGGGAGAAGTTGTTCTGAAAGTTCCCGGCTTTTCGTGGTGTGACCCCTGACTCTGGATTTTGATGACCTATCACCACAGCTTTGCCCAGGCAGGCCACCCCCAGGCATTGCAGATTAGCAGGCTCTGCATCCTGGCCGTGCTTTAATGTGCTCTTACTCTCTGCAGACATCTTTACAGCTTTTCCTAGGTTGCTCAGATCCTAGTCTGAATGTTGTCCATGTATTTCATGTCTGCTTTTCCTATGTTACTTCTTTCCAGTTCACCTGGCATAACCGAAAGCCAACTGCATTTCATTGCATCAGTGACAAGATTCTTGCAATCCTGTCTTGCTCAGTGTCCTAGTCTAGCTGCAACAGACAGCTCAGGATAGACAGAGGAATTAATGTTTGAGCAAAAGCAGAGAACATAAAATTTCTTATTAGGGGATATGGTAGTTAGGCCCCTGAGAGCACTGCTCAAGAGAAACAGCTCAAAAAAGGAACCTTGCAAGGCAGATTTATAGTGTCTGCTAGGTCATGCAAGGGTAAACTCAGCTAGAAGGCCCTGCTCTCCCTGAGGGAACAGAGGAATTATGGAGTGTGAGGGGAAGAGTAGAGGAGAGAGGGGGTCACTCAGCCCCCAGACTGCTGTTTGGGGCACGTGGGAGCACAGGGATGGCACTCATCCCAGGAGGGTGTCAGGGGCATCCACTGTTAGCGCATGGCTCCAGAGACAGGGAAGCGGAGGCAGAACCCAGGCACTGCTGGAGACTGTGGCCATCCTTGGCTTTCAGCATTTAATACCTTTCACAAAGGGCTTCTTTAACAGCTTGAAGAAGCAGATTATTCTCTGGATTGTGACATGCTTCAGGATGATCACATGGGAAAGCCCAGGCTTAGTGCAACTCCTGTTCTGTGTTCCTGCCACGAGAAGTGAAATCCCACAGACTGATGTGCAGAGCTTTGGGGAGCAGAAATTAACCTGTGATGTCCCCCAGAGAGGCAAAGAGAGAGCTGAAACACATTAAAACTCAGTCTCACCACCTCCTTATGGTATAGTCTGGGAAGGACAGTACAAGGATGCAACAGCTCATTGTAAAACTGGATATGCAGACAGGTTTTCTGGTCTTTAGTTCGTGTAAAGGAGACAGAAATAATTATGTCATTTTCAATTTTCACTTTCCTACCATGTTATAACTGAAGCAGCCTACCTCTGGCTTTTTCCTGTGTTCTCCCTAGAAATGCAGTTTTCTGAGATTTCTAGTGCTCGGTTCAAGAAAGAAGGGAGGTGGCTTTGGCTCTCTGGCTTGCTTTGTGCCATCTCAAGCCCCTTTTCCACACTGCTTGGGGTCAAACAGCCTCCAGTTGCCATCTTACACATAGCCCTTCCCTCACAAAGCCTCTGGGGGGAGAGAAGATGTAGCACTGGCATGTACCGTGACCACAAGACCAGCAGCATCACTGTTTGTAATCAACAGATCAGGACGGGTTATGGTTTTGTTCACGTTACCGTGTTCTAGGCCTTCTAGTATAGGTCAAAGCAACCATCACCACGGGGGCAAACTAAATGCAGTGAGCACTTTGGGTCATACCTGACTTTTTTGCAAATGGCTGCTTGGACATTGTAGGAACTTGAGAAAAAGGATGCTGAAAAGACAGCTCAAATTAGCGTTAACACCAGCCACATGGAAAAGGGTCTTTAAACACTGAATTAGGCAGAGGGAAGAAAAGGCTAGCAAAGTCAGATACCCACAAAAGCTAAAAACATTCTTAGGGCACATGTGACACTTGCAAAAGTCTTCATATCAGCAGTCCACCAGCCTAACATGACTACTCTGCAGTCTACCCAATCAAGTCAAGCACTTTGTTGGAGGCAAATCCACCTGAAAAATTAGACCTGGAGACAAGTAGAGCGGCTAAGCTCCCAAAAAAGCAAAGCATTTCCAAGTACAATTTGCAAGATTTCCACTAAGTGCTTGCATCTTTTTTGCCCATGGGCTTATTACTGTTCATGTGGTATGGCTTTCTGTCTGATCTGTGGTCTTCTAACAGTACTTCTACCACTTCTCAATGTCATCTTCCACTTTTTGGAGGAGGAATTGCCTGGGTTTTGTCCTTTTGGGAAGATAAAGGAGGGAACTTGGCAAATTAAAATGCATAATGCAGGCTCCCCCTTTTAGCCCTATTTTAAGACCAGTCCCAGTTCTCCCCTAAGTGCCTGGAAACGAAGCCTTGGACCAGCTAGAATTCCTCCTCTTGCTGCTGCAAAAAGACCTTAGAAGCCATCTGCAGGCCTCTAAAGATAGGTATTTTTCTCTTGTATCAGAACTGTCATATCAGCCTTTTCTTTCTTCCCAGGGCAAATGTGACTTCTATCTGTATAGCCCTGGCTGAAGAAGCTCTTAAACACCTTGTTCTGCTCTAGCATGACAGGAGATAACCTTTCTTTGCCACCTCCCAATCTCCACAACTCTCCAAGATGTGGTGGAGAGTGGAGCAATACACCTACGCAGAGTCTTTTAATACAGATGGCTGGTAAGTCAGGTTTCAGCATACACTTCCCAAAAATCATATGGCTTTTCAGTGAGTCACATCAGCACTGTTACCCTTCCCTTTGCATTTGGACTCCTACGTACACCACCATTTACTGCGCAGCCAGAGTTCATTTGCAGAAGGCATCAAGATCTTGGGTCATGAAGAATTAAACTGACTTTTTTTTTCCTTTGTTAAAGTCATATTTGCACGGACTCCGTGGAGTGCATGAAGCATGCATTGAGTCTATTTGAGTGGCTTTGTGCTTCTTCCATGTCTGATTACCTCTGATGCCGTCTCAAAATGCTCTGTCTAAAAAGCTCTGGAAGTTCACTTGCCACTATCATTTTAAATAAAGATAATTCCAAGCTTTGTTTTGTTTTGTCCTTTCTTTACCTACCTTCCCAGTTCTCTCTGACATTAAAATAAAACCTAGGTGGCAGCAGAGAAAAATTCTGACTTGACTCACTCAACTAGGATTTATACAGTTTTACACCAACTATTCAAGGAATTAGAGGACCAATAGCAGTGCTGTAATTAGGAAAAAACAGAGTATTTTAATACCATTAATTTATTTAACATCAGCTTTTACTTTTACGTCAGTTGCAGCAAGCTGTTTTTTTTTAGAAAGTCCCGTTTTCATTCTCAGGGATGAAAATGCGCTACACATAAAACATTAGCCTGTCTGGAGCTGCAACATTCGTCAGCTGAGGGTTGGAGAGAGGAAGGCCCCAAGATTGCAGTTACTGAAACACACAGGTCTGAGTGGGAGTCGAGTGAGTTTTTTTTACTGAGAACACGTCAACCAAGAGAGGGAGCAGCAGAAATGAAACGAGAACAAATCAGGAGTTCAAGAAAGAAAGAGGTACGCCTCTTCAGCTTCAGCTTCAAGTGTTAGCTTGGTCTTTGTATAAAGGGATGATGTACGATCTTCTGTATGATTTATCATTTCTTAGAAGGTCTCTTCTTTCTTTTCTGGACTAGAATACTTGCTGCTTTTATTTGCTCCACGTTGAAAAAGTAATAATGGCATACGTTAATGTCCTGGAAATAAAATTGGAAGATTATTCAGCAAAGACTCAGGTAACAGCAAAGGCTTGAGTAATTCATATTCAAAAAATATTTAATTTTCAGACGTTCATTATATGTGTTAAATTCTTGGTTACAGCAAAAAGATTGTAACATTCAGCATCACAGTGACATATAATCAAGCCATAACAGTGCAGTTTATTACAACTGTGTAAACAAAAGGAAGTATTTCTGTAATGGCACTCTTCATGAACCAAATTCTGGCATACAGAATCTCAGCAGACATCAAAAGAAACATTTACAAAGAAAAGAAAACCCCAAATTGAAGCACAGTATATGAACCTGGCCAAAATAGCCCAAATCCACATTTCATAAGAGAAAAAAGGGTCCTCAGAAATTTTGCTTGCTTGCTTTTAAGGAAATTCAATCTGATTTTTTTCAAGGCATCACTCCAGCATGTAAAATATTTTTACTATTACTGAATGATATGAACAAAGAGTAAACATCTCTTAATTATGACCATGTGTGTATCTCCTACTGTGACATTATTAAAGGAGACAAGATATGATTTGGGAATGTTATTGTCTGTATAGCATGACACCTGCAGAAGGTATTCCTTAGGAAATAAAAATAAGTTATTGAGAAATAAAATCCAACGTGCTCCATCAAAGACATTTTTTGTGCGTAAAATATCTAAGAGAAAAAGTAGTATCTTACTTTCCTGTAACAGAAGGAAGCGATTTGATTATAAGACAATGTACATACTGCAAACTATAAGATGGGGTTTGAATTTGAAATACACTCATCTCAAATAGATTTTAAACATTAGCACCTAAAACGTAACTCTGGGATTTAAACAATTTTAGTAGCTCTCAGGTCATGCATCAGTTATGGCTTGCTTGACGGATACAGTCTTGCCAGCAATGTTTTAGTGTTCTGTGAGATCCTCTTAATGAAAATGCGTAAGTCTGAATGCTACTACATTTTGCATGTGTACCTTTCATACGGGAAGTTTTGCATATGTTCCATCTGCAGAGAGAAGGCCCCACAGTAGCAGGAGGTATAGATAGAGCAAAGAAGTTACAGTTATTAAAAAATACTGGAAAACTGGGAGTACGTGATATAATTACAAGCTGGTATCTTCACTTTACACTAAGCTATAAATCCGCTTGTTTAAAAAAAGACATCCAACATGTGCTTACTCACATGCTGACACAGAGTTCATGCAAACTATTAAAAAAAAACCTTATAAATGTTACCCTTCAGAAATGCTGCATATACCTCATCCTCAAATAAACTGGAGCCCCCTCAGAAACAACAGGGACCTCAAGTGCAGATCAACTCAAGCAACATGTAATTGCTTCCTCTGTAATGAGAAGTGAACAGCAGTATCAAACAGGAAATTTCATCGTACTTCATTTCAAACACTGTTAAGTCCAAATCCAGGTTCACTTGTCATTAAGCAATAAGACTAACTTTTAAAAACAAAAAAGTTATTTTCTTGGAGGAAGGACATTTTCTTCATAATAGCCTGGATTTACTACATTTCCAGCTGGATCATATCTAGCCACCACAAATGTTGAGCCATCACTAGCAGATGCTTTTCCAACTCCCATCTTTTTTGTGTTCTTCCAAACCATTGCTGTGAAGTGACCTGAAGAAAGAGAGAGAAACATACGCATACATTTTAGATACTAAATCTGTAACATTCCCTTTAACACGTGAGGGGTGTGAAAAGAAAGAACAATACAAAAATGTTTCTTTCTCTAGCAAGAGAACAAGCTAAGGACATGAATAAAAACCCTACATCTAGCATTTTGTCTTGAAAAAGCCTGATCTGATCTGGTTCCACGCTACTATCACCATTTCCATATCCAAATAAGAATACTTAGTAGGAGAACCATAAAAGAAGTAATTTGATGAGTATCTGATATAAAATTTGACAAAGACATCACAGTCTTTACCCCCTGCAGTGTGAATAGCAGTTCTGACAGTGACTATTATTCATTTACTTCAAGCATCTCATACTCCCCCATTGTCTGCATGCGCAACTGTTCAAAATAATACTGGTTTTGTGGCTTCTTCTGCCTAGCTGTAATAGCCACCCCTGCATTGTGCTGCTCCATCAGTTGTTCCCTCTATGCATAGACAAATCCCATGGGAGAAAAACATGATTTTCTTCATCTGAAACAAGCTCAGGCATATCTCTTGCTTGAGCATTATTCAAGGAACAATGTTCTTACGTTCATTCAATACCCAATTGTCAACAGGCAGTCAATGGCCTGTCCTGATATCCAAATTACATCTGAAGTGATCTCTGTGATTGGAGTGATAGAATTTGGTAGAAATCACATGTCAGTGTAAACAACAGCATAGTACATTTAGTAAGACACTTACATGGTTCCAATTTAGTATTTTCTACAAACTAATTTGCCTTAAAAATAAGTTGCCTTTCAAAAACTTTGGAGTTGGAGGACAAATACAGTATTAAAAAACCCTGCAAATTTTGCTTACTTCCTCATTTCTCAGTTTCCTTTTACCCTTTTGTGAGTTTCTAACATAAAGCTTCGAGGAGATTCTAATTTTTTTCCCCTCTCATTTTTTTTTCTAAGAAAGAAAGGAAGATTTTTGAAAAATACTGAACAAGTTGGCTAGCCAAATTCTTAAAATAAAAGATGCACTTTTGAAGAAACAGTGCCCCGTCTGAACTTACCTGTCCCAGAAGAAAACCCTGGGTTTTGAAAGCTGTAATTTTTTATTTCACTGTACCATCTGTCAGCCACATCCTTTCCTGAAAGACAAAAGAAATCTGCTGTGGAATCATGACATAAACACAGAAGTGTAGCTCGTTCACAGCCTCGCCAGCAAAATCTTCTGTTAATAGCTGGCAAGAACTTCTATAAACATGGAGAAACAGTCTTTATACAGAAAAGAGTTTTTGAAATGTAGGTAACATGCTAGTACACGTACCTTATCAAATCTTTATTGTTTTGCAATAGCTGTTGCTACTCAGTTATCATAGAATCACAGAACTGTTTAGGTTGAAAAAGACCTTTAAGATCATCAAGTCCAACCATAAACCCAACACTGCCAAGTCCACCACTAAACCATGTCCCTAAGTGCCACATCTACATGTCTTTTAAATATCCCTAGGGGTGGTGACTCAACCACTGCCCTGGGCAGCCTGTTCCAGTGTTTGACAACCCTTTCACTGAAGAAATTTTTCCTAATATCCAACCCAAACCTCACCTGGCACAACTTGAGGCTGTTTCCTCTTGTCCTATCCCTTATTACTTGGGAGAAGAGACTGACACCCACCTGGCTACAACCTCCTTTCAGGTAGTTGTAGAGAGCAGTAAGGTCTCCCCTCAGTCTCCTTTTCTCCAGGCTAAACAACCCCAGTTCCCTCAGCCGCTCCTCACAAGACTTGTTCTCTAGACCCTTCACCAGCTTCATTGCCTTTCTTTGGACACGTTCCAACACCTCAGTGTCTCTCCTGTAGTGAGGGGCCCAAAACTGAACCCAATATTTGAGGTGTGGCCCCTCCAGTGCTGAGTACAGGGGGACGATCACTTCCCTAGTCCTGCTGGCCACACTATTTCTGATACAAGCCAGGATGCTATTGTCCTTCTTGGCCACCTGGGCACACTGCTGGCTCATGTTCAGCTGGCTGTCGACCAACAACTCCAGGTCCTTTTCCACCGAGAAGCTTTCCAGCCACTCTTCCTAATTTACTAAGTTACTAAATTACTAATTAGTGCGATTCTTTTTGTTAAGCATCTCATGCCATCAATGACTTGAGTTCTGCTCGACACAAACACAGTCCATCAGTTTCTCCACTGGACTACCAGGGACCATGTGGCTGGCACTGCCTGGCCAGGCAACCCATGAAACAGCTGTAGAAACAGGTAGAGTTCATCCCATTCAGGGAAGATCTCTGCAGCAAGGTGCTCACCTGGTAGGACAGAGCTGATGAAGAGCACTATACTATCACCAGCAGATGAGGAAACAGGACCATCCACCAGTTCTTGTCTTCTGTTAAAACTTTACAAGGTAGAAGTTAGAAGAACCTTTGGACAAGAGAGATCTGTGTGGCACAGCATTTGGATCAAGATGGGGCAGAAATACCTTTAGTACTTAAAGAAATGTCCTCAAATAAAGCATGTGGCAATTTAACACATCGAGTTTACACTTTTTTCTGCCCAGAACCTTCTGTAACTTTCAGCCTGGAAGGCTCCTCTTGGATGAGTGCTCCTGTCATTAGCCTTCTACATACAGCTTTCACCACCTCCTCCCTCTTGGAACGTGTTTGAAAGGACTTAAGTGAGCCTTGTCAGATTTTCTGAGCAAAAGGGCACAGGGACCTTTCTACAGGGAGGCTGCCCACCTGTGGATGCAGACATATGAAGATATCCCCTTACAGCTCCAAGCAAACCAAGGAAAAGTGACACTTCTGACATCGTCTGGTTTTCCATGTTCTCATCAGCATTTAATACTCAAATTTCTGAGTGCATTTCTTTTTTAGTGGTTCTTACTTAGCAATTGAGCCATTGTGAGTGTCCACTTTGAGGCACTCTAACTCAGGGTACTACAGACACCTCAAACATACATGCCTAGGAGCTGCTGCTGTGTGGAAGTCCTTGTGTCCAGTACTGTCTCATCTCATCAAAGGCTTTCACTGACCACAGCTGTGTGAGGGCTATGACTATGGCCTGCAATGTAGCACTACATGTCTGTGGCTCTCTAAGGTTGATGTTTGCCAAAGAAATAATCCTTCCTTGTTTTCTGTTGAACAGTTAAGGAACCTGATAGAAAGGAGCAGATTCTGCTAATCTGCAGTGGGCCCCATGGAACAGGCAGCACAGAGGGCAGAAGCTCAGACCAGAACTTGCAGATTCTATGCACTCGAAATTAAAATGTTACTTTTTTTCCATTACTGGTTGTTAGGAAATTCTTGTGTCAAACACTGCAGGGGGAAAGGGGGCAGGTTTTTCCCTGAGCTACATCAATAATGAAATTTCTGCTTAGCATTCCAGGATGTATAACGCAAGGCCGGTTGATTTCATAGCAAGCTGCCAATGCTGTTAAGCCTACCATCATGAAGAACTCTGGTCCCTGGTGGACTGTTGGCTGCAGAACAGCAATGACTCATGTTTTGCTATTTTGCAGCAAAAAGTCTTAAACTTGCACTGTTCTAGAAATCAAACACTGCATTAACTTCTTTAAACTTCAGTTTCTTATGAGCGCAGTCTGTTAAAGGGATGGTGGTGTTAGCCTGGCAAGTCAGAGCTGTCATTGAAAACAAAATATTGAATGAAATGCCATCTCTTGAGCGGTTTGTGAACCAAAAGTACTATGAACTTTACCTATGCCACACTGCTTGTTAGGAATAGCACTCTCTTAGCAGAGTCAATATACATTTTCTACATTAAAAAGTACCAAAACCTCTCTTGCTTCCCAAAGTAAATGTTTCAGGAATAACAATAGGTTCCTTCTTTCCCTGCTCTCTCTGTGCCAAACAACAAACCCTGCAGACCTGTTTTACAGCTGAAGTCTGTAACACAAATAAATATGTGTTCATTTGTTACTCACACTAAAGCTAAAATGAGGACTGAAAAAAGTGCAAAGAGCAATCTTTATGCAATACCAGGGGAAAAGAAAAAGCACACAGTAAAAAACAAAACAAACCCAAGCAGATCATCCTGTCCCACCCTAGACTTCAAAGCTATGAAAGATATAGATGTGTCAGTGGTAAGCTGGGTGGAACAGAAGTACAGAATGCAACTGCAGACATGTCAGGCCTTATGAAGCACATGTATTTTATGTATACAAGTGCTAAGTGATGATACTATGTAAGTAGCATGTTTACAGATACAGGACTGCATTCCCACTGCTACCAGCACTTAATTCCCTCTGTTACCATATCACTTCGATATAGCGTAAAGAGTATTTCAAGAGAAAGTCATTCCCACACTGCTTACTGTAGCTCTAAGAAGTGTACCTAGGCTCCATGTGAAAAGAACTTAAAAATCTCCATAATGGAAATATTGCAAGACACATGGAAGTTTTGATAAACACAATAGCTATTCATATGGGGTTTTTTTCCTTTTTAATTTAAAGAATACCATCACGTGAAAATTTGGTAACTTTAATTCAAGGGAGATGGCAATGGCATCAGGTAAGAATACCTCAATGCTCTACATGAAAGACAACAAGCACAGTCGGGTAGCAAAATCTATGACATGTTAATTCCCAGCCTTTGCGGATGAAAGCTTGCAACTTACTGCAGCCAGGCAGTGAAAGCCTAGAAGCTCATACCTACGCTCCGTTTTTCACGTGCAGGATCAGGTTATCATTATATGGCATTGCTGTCATCCGCCCTGAATTAAAAGAGTCATTGCATCAGGCTATGAGAAAGACTAACTTGTTCCCGGCAAAAGAGAAGGTGACCAAACGACTAGGCAAATTTTGACAGACTCTGTCTTGAAATCATGTTAAAGAAGCGTCCTGGAAGTGAAGGGAATGAATTGTATCTGTCATATGTCACAGGAGGTGAGGGGGGTCCTACGTGGAAGTTATTACCATGTGAAGAGACAGGTAGGTACCTAGTGATTAAATGCACTCTCTTTCCTCTGAAATACTTTTCTTCTGATTCTTTGATCCCTGGGGAGCAGTACATAATGTGGTGCTGGGACACAAGCCAAACCAGTGTTGAAAGTGACAGCTGATACACAGGAGACTAAGGAGAAACTCTGCTTTGAGCCCAATGACCCCCGGGCTTCCAGAGAGAGAGCAGCAGAGGGGTCAGCAGAGCACTGAGCCTACCTGTTTTAGCAGCAACTTGCATCCTCAGACTTGCTGATTCATAGAACTGACCACAGTATTTCCATTTCAAATTATTATGGAATGAATGCTGCAGTCATATTTAGCGTCCGCTTCCCTTGCATCTCAATGTTTTGTTGAAAATAGCTCCCACTCCCCCCAAAGCTCCCCCAAAACAGGGGTTGGTTGCTGTTCAAAATGCATTTCAATCAGAAGGAACAAACATAGAAAAGAAATCTCACTCCCACCACTCATTCCCGATTATAGCAGAAATGGTAGAAGTTTACTTCTACCAAAAAGCATGCAGATCTCTCCTACAGTCAGTGTTGCAGCTTCTCTTCTGTGGCTTCACTTGCAGAACCAATTAGTATACTGCTGGTTTTTTAGAAGTACCCTTCCCGTTTGCGTTGCTGTAAACCTCATTCACAGTTTCAACACCTTCTCTATGGAAACACAGTTTGACTTCACGCTTCTCCTAGCTATAGCTGACTGATGACCTGCTTAGTTAGACTTACTAGATGTTCATTTCAGAGCAGGCTGAATCTCGCTTTAGCAAGTTTCATCAGTTCCATGACTCTCTGGACACATCTACATCACATAAAAACTTGGTGTAACAATTTTTGAATTATTGTCCAACTACAGTTCTGCTCAAGACTAGGTCTAGAATTTTATTTTATTTACCCAAGCTATGAGCTAGTAACATGGCTACACTGACTGAGAGGATTGACCATATGAGGTCGGTCCATATATAGGACTAACAGTCCTAGTGTAAAGTTCTTCTGCTGAAACCAGTCTCTGAAGGATAGAGATATAGATAATAAGGGGCCACCACTTGTAAAAAGGTGTCAGTACTCTTGCCTGGCCATGCCCTGCACCTCATCCGTTGTACTGTTGTCTCATTCAATTTCATTTCTACCTATTCTCCTGGGTGAGGAGCTCTATTCTGTGTGGATGGCAGGAGGGGGTGTATGTGAGTGCCAGTAACTGGTATCAGACCAAGGGTTGCAGGGACTGGGTGTCTGCAGTACCAGCAACTGGAGCACCGGCGTAGGTGTGAGTGTGTGAGTGCTAGTGAAGCACCGGTTGGACTAGGTGGCTAGCAGGTGAAGTGGTCTGAGAGGAATTGCTACAGAAGTGTATGGCCACTGGAGGGACAGTGCAGGTCCTGGGTGACGATCAGGGAGCTGCAGGTGTGTGTGTGCAAGATGCACTGTCCTGGCAACTGGAGTGAAACCACAGCCTTAGAGGTTGGTACGCCCATGTCCAAGCAACTGGGGAGACTGGGATCTAGGGGCAGCTGCTCAGCAGACTGAGTGTCTGTTAGGCATTGGAATGGACTGGCCAGGGAGGTGGTGGAGTCCCCATCCCTGGAGGTGTTTAAGAGTAGGGTCGACTTAGCACTGAGGGATATGGTGTAGTTGGGAACTGTTAAAGTTGGGTTGATGGTTGGACTGGATGATCTTCAAGGTCTTTTCCAACCTAGACAGTTCTGTGACTCTGTGTGATTCTGTCTGAGCTTAGATGCTGCAATGATCCACACTAGAATTTTATTTCCATTACTGGTATATACATATATATATATAAAATTTAATGCTATAAAAATATAAATTATATCTATTTATCCAAATCCATTACTGGGAAATATATATTTTTATATGTCTATATTATATTATTTATATACATTCCAGTAACATACTTCACTGCAATCAGCCAAAAAGGGAAGAGGATGAGGCCACTGGTGCTGTTCCTTTTAATGTTGACTGCATCTGTTTGTGCTGATTTGTGTGGTCGCCTGCATGTATACACATGTACATGCTGTATATGTGTGTAAGCCTGGGAATACATTCTCAGCCTCACAACTGGGAACACAAGGCTGTGGCAGCCCTACAACTGTATTTGGCTCCCCCTAACATTTAGTTTCTCTGGGCCCAGCCTTACTGCTTCTCCTCATACCAAAGAATCCTTAAATCTTCAAGTAATCCCACCGAGAAAGCTGCCAAAAACATTCTAATAAAAAGCACATAGGACATATTTCTGTGCAAGAATGGGCAGCACCACAGTGATCTAGTTAACAATGAGGTACCCCAAACCTCAGAATTTTCCTCAAACATTTTTCTAGCTTTTGTTATCACAACTTTCCTTACACCAGTCTGAGAGGAAAGAAGGTAGAAGTAGATTTAAATTTGCCTCAGAAATCTACCTAGATTTAAGTCATACTAATGATTTTAGGAAGTAATCCTCTACTTCCAGCATTCATCATGGAGGTTCTTATTTTATTTTGCTTTATTTTATTTAACAGTACTGTATGTCTGGTGTTAGACAGCAAGCGATGCATCAAGGCAGCCTCTCAGGCAGAGCATGATCCTCCAAGGCTGGGGCAGAGGGTGTCTTGTGCTGCCCTGCCCACTAGCCCCAGTCTGTAGGCAGACCCAGGCTCTTCCCTTAACAGATTTGGGTGATAACATACAGTGAATTTCTCTTACGAACTCTCTAGAGTTCATAAGCTGCAGTGTTTTCACAGGCAACACGACATGTTCTTCATGACCACACCAGCCATCCCAACCAGAATTTAGTCATCCAGCGCTTGTCTTCAGCCTCCCGACACATGAGAAATGAGATGAGGCATCCTGAGAAGCCTGACACACTACAGCTGCCAAGGCAGGCTGCAGTCTCTCGCATTAGTGGCAGATGACAGCTCACTTATTTGAACACAGACAAAGAGAAGTCTGCCACAGAGCAGTTCCTGCAGGACTGGAGGGAGGAAACAGCTGTCAACTATTTCTTGGATTACAGGGATAAACATATTTCCAGTGACAGCTTTAGGCTATGTAACTCTAAAATCCGGAATACAATTCAAGGTATTCTTGTACCAGGAGAGGAGTCAAACTAGAAGGCTTTTATAGTTGAAAGCTTAAATCTCCTCAAACAAGAAATGCATCTCCTGATGTTATTACAGAATTCAGTAAGAGCCAAAATAAACAATAGCATCACTTTTTTAGAGAGAATACAGAGTATGTTGGGGGTTTATTGAGTTTTGCTTCATCTGGGAAAGAAACACTGCCTGCCTTTGTTAAGCCCTTGAATGGATGCCTTAATACAAATTTCAGCCTCATTGAGCAGGGTACAAATCAACTACCCAAAGGAAACTATATGAAAAAAAGAGGAAGAATGAAGCAGTTCCACAGAGATGAAGACTAAGCCCAGACGAGAGAATAACTTTCTTTGAAGAACTAGTTTTCTCATTCTGGTACTTTGAATGATCCTGCTACCTTGGAAATGTAGAAGTGTTTTACAGAACAAAAGAGGATGTAGCTTAATTTTCTCAGCAAGACATTCAATCCTGTGGATAAAAAAATAGCAACAAAATTGCTCAAAACTGGCAAGTTATGTATGGAAACAGTGCACTGAAGAAAACAAATGGGATCCAGAAAAAGACAGGCATTATACAATTTATGGAAGGATTCATGTGTTTTGTTTCCAGCTCTTTAAATGGGAATTCTGTGACTTTAACCTCTGGGGAAGGAGCACAGGCCATTAACACAAACAAGAAGGAAGAAGTAAGCTCAGTCAGTGAGTCACAGCCACTATGCAAACTTTGCCGTACATCTGTGTTTTCCCATGCTGCTCTGAACCCTTGCCTCAGACTCTTGCAATGGACAGAATGCCAAATATGCATAGATCAAATTGTATTTTTCCACCCCGGGTTTCTTTTTCAGCATGAAAAAGTACCTATTGGAGACTAGAGTTGGCACTTGCAGAGGAATTGAGCAGTGGCCCTGGGTCTAAAACTCACGTACCGAAATTTCCTGGTCCTTCAAACAGGGCCTCCAGCCTGCAGAAATGAGCTTCTGTCTCCCTGAGGCTGTGCTGGAAATTCCAGGAGTAGATGGGAATAAAGAAAGCAAGTGGTCACTTTTAATACGTCCCACCTGCTGTCTCAGCAGGCTCAGGCATGAGCCCTCCCTGCTGGAGGAGGCAGGAGGGAAGAGCGTGCTGAACATCACTGTGACTGGGGGCTCACTGGAGGCTGTCAGCCTGGCCAAAATTCATCTGCTCAGGCATCCAAACCAAATAACTGCAAAGTTATGTGTTACATTTATAATCAGAAAATATATGGAGTATTTTGTCATCAGAAATGAAGGCATGGAAACGGGCTCAAAGCCTGTTAGCTGACAGAGCAGAAGAGACCAGGTGTCTAAGACTTTAGTCTCTGTAACTTTGGTGTCTGGCCCCCCCCCCTCCCCCCCAGTTTTTACTCCCACAAACAGGACCTGCTCTGTAGCATGAAATGGCCATTTTTCCACTTTCCTTACCACAGCTGGCCTGTGGTCAGCCCTCTCTTTGGCTGGGACAAGCTAAGGATAAGGGTGAAGCACAGGGCATTGATGGTTTCCTTCTCTCCTCCCACTGACATACAAGTAGCACTCAAGACAGCTCCACAGCGGGGACACACGGAGCAGCCTACCTGCCAAGTCCTGCCTCCAAAGGGACACAGCACCACTTATCACAGTCCCTTATACCTTCTGTGCCTACACATGCTTCTTGCTCTCAGTACATGTAGATGACTGCAAACCACCATCCTGTCCCCAGGGAGCCTGGGCTGGGCTGTGCTGGATGCATTTTTGAAGCAGAGGAAATGCCAGCACTCTTGCAACCAGATGCTCTGAGCCCAAAGTACATGACACAAGCCATTTATCCAGTGTCTGTGAGACACCAAGAGAAGAAAGCTTACCTGGTTGGTCATAGGATGCCCATGCTAGGTTTTCTCCACATTTTCCGTTAGCAGACTCAGAGCTATGTTTGAGGACCCTTGTGGTAGCCAGTTCTTCTGCATACCTAGCAAAGGAATCCACACATTGAGTCACAGACCACAGCCACAGAAAGCAGAGAGGAAGAGGAGTAGGAAGAGAAGGCAATGCAAGCAAGCAAGGAATTTTCCTGGAAGATGACAGTTTAAGTCAAGTTACTCAGCTGCAAAGCCCTGAAGCCAGGGATGCTTTAAGCTTACATAAATCTAGGAGCCGGGCAGAAGGAAGGCCTAGAGGCTATTTTCCCTGTCTTTCATGAGCATCTATGTCACTGCTGAGAAGCACCTAGAAGAAACTGAAGGGCAGATCTCCCCCCACTATGTTCTGCCCAGCACCTGGAAATCCACCAGTCACCCATAGCTGCAGCTGATGGTAGAAAGGGAAGTACCTGCAGCAATTGCTACAGGTGTCACATCCTGACATTTCTAGCCCCCCCCCACAGGAGTAACTTCAATGTTCTCAGTGAAATGGAAAAAAGACAAAAGACCACAGTGGGGATTCAGTCAAAGCAAGTGTAAAAAACCCTACAATTTACAAATGAAAAAAGGTCAAATGAAAAACAAGCGCAATGGGCTGGGTGACAGTATGGAAGAGAAGGAGACCACACGAAGAATCTGAGGCAACAACTGTGTACACCAACATAGGGATAAGCAGCACTGTTTCTATAGAAGTTGACATGTGTGAGAGCATGGGATGTATTTTATTGTCTTAGGACAACAGGGTTAAGAAGAAAATCATGTGTAAACCAATTATTCTCTTTATTCAACATTGGAAAGACTTCAGTCCAGAAACAGTGAAATTGGAAAGGCCATTTGTTATTTCTCATGGCACAAGAAATAGGAGGCAACACAAAGAATCATCAGGACATAGATTTAAAAGTCAAGTAAGACAAAGCACTTTTTCTGCACTGTGCAGCAGAAGTCATCACCACAGGATGATGCAGACACCAAAGTGCATGGGGGTTTGGAAAAGAGCTGGACAAATTTACAGTGTGTGTATGTGGCAAGGAATCTTCAGGGCTTATTAAATAACAGCAACAAAAAAATGAGGATACAACGTACTGCTTAGGAAAACCATAATTTCCAGGAGAAATCTGTAATTTCCGGGAGAAGATAATGGGGGAAGGATCACCACATTTGTTTTGTCCTGCTACTCCTTCCCTAATCATGAATTACTGGCATCTGCCATAGACAGGAAATTTGTCCAGCTGAACATTTTGGCCCAAGCTAGTACTTCAGTCATTCTGTTCTCATTTCCTTCTGTCCTAATCCTCCCACCAAACCGGGGAAAAAAAAAAAAATGTAGCTACCTCCATTAATTTAGAAATAATGAAAACTTGTCAGTTGTCAGTCTGCTAGATCCTGACTAGAGGATCTCTAGATGCTCTTTCATGCCCTGTATCACTACAGTCCTGTAATTTTTCTCTTCAAGGATTTCCACATCCCAAGGAAGAGGCAAGACTGGAACAAAGTACACATTGCACTCAGACAAAGTTGCCAAGGATTTGAGACAAAGGGTGATTAATTCATTCTAGCTCAGGCAGTTGAAAGCATGAGATTTGCATCTGAGATCATCACCCTATGCTTCATTACAGTCAGAGATAAACAGACACCTGCTGAGGGTGAATCATCTCATGCTAAAGCAGGGAACCAATAGTCAGTTCATCTAACCTGCCACAATTATTGGAACTGAAAGTAGTAGGAAACGGACCATTTTCAACACAGATAGAGAAGCACAGAAAAGTACCCAGAGATACATGAAATATATACCAACAAATTCAATACAAACAAATATTCCCACAGCATTCTCCTGGCAAAACTGGCTGCTCGAGGCTTGGATGATCGCACGCTTCGCTGGGTAAAAAACTGGCTGGATGGCCAGGCCTAAAGAGTTGTAGTGAATGGAGTTAAATCCAGTTGACGGCCGGTCACGAGTGGTGTCCCCCAGGGCTCGGTTTTGGGGCCACTCCTGTTTAACATCTTGATTGATGATCTAGACGAAGGGATCGAGTGCACCCTCAGTAAGTTTGCAGATGACATCAAGTTGGGTGGGAGTGTTGATCTGCTCGAGGGTAGGGAGGCTCTGCAGAGAGATCTGGACAGGCTGGAGTGATGGGCTAAGGCCAACTGTAGGAGTTTCAATAAGGCCAAATGCCGGGTGCTGCACTTGGGCCACAACAACCTCCAGCAGTGCTACAGGCTTGGGGAGGAGTGGCTGGAGAGCTGCCAGTCAGAGAGGGACCTGGGGGTGTTGACTGACAGCCGGCTGAACATGAGCCAGCAGTGTGCCCAGGTGGCCAAGAAGGCCAATGGTATCCAGGCTTGCATCAGAAATAGCGTGGCCAGCAGGGACAGGGAAGTGATCTTACCCCTGTACTCGGCACTGGTGAGGCCGCACCTCGATTCCTGTGTTCGGTTTTGGGCCCCTCACTACAAAAAGGACATTGAATTACTCGTGCATGTCCAGAGAAGGGCAACGAAGCTGGTGAAGGGTCTGGAGCACATGTCGTATGAGGAGCGGCTGAGGGAACTGGGGTTGTTTAGTCTGGAGAAGAGGAGGCTGAGGGGAGACCTCATCGCCCTCTACAACTACCTGAAGAGAGGCTGCAGAGAACAGGGGATGAGCCTCTTTAATCAAGTAATAAGTGATAGGACAAGAGGTAATGGCCTCAAGTTGCGCCAGGGAAGGTTTAGACTGGACATTAGGAAGTATTTCTTTACAGAACGGGTTGTTAGGCGTTGGAATGGGCTGCCCAGGGAGGTGGTGGAGTCCCCATCCCTGGAGGTGTTTAAGAGTAGGGTCGGCATAGCGCTGAGGGATATGGTGTAGTTGGGATCTGTCAGTGCTAGGTTAACGGTTGGACTAGATGATCTTCAAGGTCCCTTCCAACCTAGATGATTCTGTGAAAGATATCAGATATACCTAAAGAAAAGGTGAAGTTCTTTGAATTTAAGATTATGCAAAATCTGTCTTGACAAATATGAGATTTCTTTTATTTCATGTCTTTTACTCAGATCAAACCAGTTCTGGTTCTTGCTATCAACCAGTTTCACCAGTCTCTGAACATGTGTCTTTTCATTCTTACAAGTTACAGATCGCAACCAAACAAAGCTTTACTATTGCTATTCATCACAGTGGGGAAAGTCAGCTGAGACCAGAGAGGACTGTGAGGAATTCCAGAAGGATCTAAAAATACCCAGCAAGGGCAATAGCACACTTAGAGATAAATGTGGAGCAATGCATATTTGACAGAATAATCTGAACTATTCATACAAGTCGACTTGTTCAAACCAACTGTAGCACTTTGGAGACAGAAGTGTTATTGACAAGTCAATTAAATTTCTTCCTCGTTGTGAGGCATCATGTAAAACAGAAACAAAACAACCCTTTGAAGAACAGAAGGAAACCCCCAGCAGATTACAAAGGTATGTGGATGAGTCACTGGCATTCCATCTCTTAGAAATACTGTATCCAGTTATCATGGTGTCTCAAGAAAAAAAAGAGTGAAAAAGTCAAGACAGAATCAGGTTTTGCTTGCTACTAGAGTGCATGTCCACACGCCACATATATGGTGCATTGTACAGCACAACACCTGGCAGAGATCTCTGGTCTAAAAGTGCGTGAGCTGGTGCATCTGTGTGACAGCACAGCACCATCCTGGGACAGTAAATCAGGTTCGGGAAAGGCTACAGCCTCTCTGGTTTCCAGCCAGTCAGCACAGAAGAGTCTGCACAGTTATGGTATAAAGCCTAATGGGAGATGAGATCTCATGTCCGCAGGGATCAAACTGGCCACTACTTAGCTATTATGGAAAGACATTTACTTTCTGAATAGTTTAATCAGCATTTACTCTTTCAGGTATCTCCTTTGTACTGTGAGGATTAGCCTGAAAAAATTGAAGATTTTCAAATCTACTTTGAAAAAGGTTGCTGTAAAGGGAAAGGAAATTATCTGGTTGTTGTATCTACAGCAAAGAGGACAAGCAGTATTGGACCTAAACTTCTCTGAGGAAGACTTAAGTCAGACAGCAGGAAGATGGATCCACTGTACGTTAGACTGACAAGAAGTTGTGCAGTCTTCAGCACTGAAGGAGAGGTAAGATGTGTTCCTCCTGACAGACTAGAGAACAACATATACTGATTTTTCTTCTGGGGCAGGGAGATAGTGTGATCTGAAATCACTTCCTTCTGATTGCATTGATCTTAGACCAGTCATCACTTCCTACCACAAAAAAGTTCTTTTCTCACTATTTCAGCAGCAGTGGATATTCTCCATCAGATGGCAATCCATCATCTGACATCATCTGTGGAGAAGCATGTTTTAGGCAACTACCCTCTGCAGAGGAGACATACCAGTGTAGACAGATACAGCCCACATCTGGAAAAGGGTGCAAGAAAGATTTATACAGTTGTGACTACAGAAGCATCCATGTGACCAGCTGGTACTACGTGATGGGGAAAGAAGGGATGACAAGGGTTGGGGAGGGAGACAGGAAGAGTAGAGTCCCTCACTTTCCACCCAGTAAGTCTTAATTAAATATCAGAACGTCAAAAGGCAAATATTTTTGCAGTATGCACAGTCAAACCTTACGGAAAAAAGTGTCACAAATCTCATTAGAGAAAAGAAAGGACTGAACTCACTGTTGGGCTCCTCTGTTTAACTTCTTGCAGAGTTTTAATGGGGGGACTCCGTGTTTCTTCCTGTAGTCATTGTGTGCTTTCAAGACTTCTTCAGCAAATTGTTTGGAAGCTGAAATCACATCAAAAAAATTGGAAAGGTCCGTCAAATACAGACATTAGTGAAGACAGAAGAATATCACCCTCGTTACCTGGGAGTAGGATGAAATGAACCATTAATGCCTTCCATCCAGGAACTAACTCTTAAGAGACACTCCCATTGGGATGGTACAGACTCACTAAGGTCAAAGAAAAATGTGAACCTTATTCCTTTCCTCAATAGCAAGGTGATTTAAGGTTAGTTTGACTGACTTTCATTTTAAGATTTCAGCGCACTGCATCACCATTGCAAAGAAGTCTCAGACTAAGCGACAAATAGGTCCTTTAAGGAGATGCACTAAAAATCCAAATTATTGTCACTGCATGCAAGAATTTTCCATGTTAGTCAAGACAACACCTAAAGAAAACAGAGATACTAAAATGCGTAGAACTATGCAAATATTTTGAAACATGCAGCACTCTTTTTACTCATTATACAGTACAAATTCATAGAAATCTCAAAATGTACCTTTATTTGGCTCAGGACAAAAATAATTGTTCACAAACAGCAAGTGATAAGGAAAGAAGTGACTGCTGGGGATGATTTTTTCCCCCCCCTGTGCTAGAACGCATTTGGGAAATACCTGAATTCCAAAGTTACTGCAAAGCTTTAAAAAAAGCTCCTGTTTGTACCTTGATAAACTTGGGACTTTAGCAGCACAAGGCAGCGACAAGCAACAAGTCACAGTGCAATTCACCTTGATGGCAATTTCACGTTACCTCCTTT
Organism: Strix aluco; assembly: GCF_031877795.1. Lineage (NCBI taxonomy): Eukaryota > Metazoa > Chordata > Aves > Strigiformes > Strigidae > Strix > Strix aluco. The sequence goes on along the minus strand of NC_133931.1, from coordinate 66,485,307 downwards.
TATGAGTTTGCTGATTTTTTTTCCCAAGATTCAGAGACAAAAAGTCTTCCCTGACACTGGCCACCCTGTGGAATTTTCTGCTTTAAAAGAAGTTTAGAACCTGAAACAGGGTACTGGGGCAGTTAGAGAGGTAGGGATAGCATCTTCAAAACAGAAGAACAGTTTTGACTTCCCCTACATTGCTGAAGCTTCTGAACAGACCAAGACATCTTTGAGTATTTACTCCACTTTTACCATGACACAGGTTTCTACATTTATTAATGATACATCAGCTTTATTTCAGAATATCCTAATTAGCACAATTATCACCATTTTCCTCATAAGACACTTTTGAAGCCCAAACAGACCTCATGACTAGAAAGTGTTTTCTGTTATTAAGCTTAGCTTCCTCAACTTCCTCTCACTACTCAATCCTAACAACTATAATCAATCATTCTCCTTTATTAGTGTGTACACTATTCTGCTGTTTGTAATGATGTATTATCTTCCAGTAGAGCTGTCAACTTGCACATACTGCTCTTGTAACTTTTTTCCTAAGGTGATTATTCAACCCATGCTCACGCTTTAAGCTGTTCTCACAGTTCTCTCCAGTTTCCCCAACAGCTTTGGGATAATACAGCAGCCGAAGATAATCTCAATAGCCAATGCACATAGAAAGCCATTACTGCTTCATGCAGTACCTTAAACCTTTTGAAAACAGTCTGAAGTTGGGTTGACCTTTTCTAGACCGAAGTGTTATTGTGGACATATATCTAATATATTCTTTACCAGTATGCTTTCAGGCTAGATTTTTTGGTATAAAACTGTTGGCATAAGACAGCAATAGGAACCCTGTTGAGTGAGATGAGATCTGCCCACCACCTCTTAGGTTTTCCTTCAATTTTGTATGTCACAAGTTGCATATCATCAAACGAAACAGGAACCTCCACTCTGGTGTTTAAGCACCCACACACCCTTTTGCTGACAAGCCTGTCCCATCACTCTTATTACCATTCCTCCCAGCTCACTGATTCCATCAGGCCAGAGTCCTAAACCTCTCATCTGCTGCACCATGCAGGGTCATGGCCTATTTCTATGGCATCTATCACAGGTTACTGAGAAAAGCAAGCCTGCAGCCAGTATGCTTAATTTCACTGATGCAGGTGTCTACGCTTCCATCAGAGAAATTTTCAGACAGCCTGCAGATCAAAGAAGTTGAAATACCCAGCTTTGGAAATTGCATCATATACTCCAGGCTGCATTTTTCTGCACGAGATCATCTTAAAGCTTCTGGCTGTTATCACCTAGACTTAATATCTCATCCACTCAGCATTAAATTGTAGATAAACAATCTGACCTACAAGTTTGAAAGTTTCTATACAAATTATTTGCTCTCAATTACAGTAACAAATTGAAATTCTAATAAAAAAAATAAGTTGACTGAAATACAGGCTTTGTCAACTGTCAGTCCATCCATTAACAGAAATCTTGTGTAATCCAGCTCTGTACTAACATTTTGACTTACAGAGACCAACAAGACATGGACAAAACTGAGTTTCTTCTAGCCATGGCAGGCACCGTTATGCTGTCCCTAGAGAATCTCAATCCTCCCCTTCCCTCAAAGGTGGCTGCTAAAGAAACACTTATCTACTGTGACTCAAGCTCATGTGCTAACTGCCTGCCTCTGCACGGCTTCTCCCATACATGCTGATGTGTGGAGAGGGACGCCCAACTGCCAGATGTATTTCAGATTTGTTTTGTAAGGCATGTTAAGTTTTTCCATTTTACCAATGTTCCGTACACTGAGAAGCCAGATATTAAAAGTGAGAGTTAACAGGAGTTTTCAGGCTCCCACCCAAATGGCAACAGCTTCCCAAACAGCTTTGGAGACGTACTTTTTTCCCCTTCATGTAGGCTGCTTAAACTGCTAGAAAAATTATTTCCTACTGCCAGGAAGTTAGGTTTGGTCATGAATCATTACACAGCTTAATAAGTAAAACCACTAAAGCTATTAGATATAGTTGCTTGCTTCTCATTGTTCAATTATTTATCTCTATTTTGGATTCTTTTGGAACATTGGCTAGGGTAATGACAGCACGTGACAATGAATTTCCAGGCTATGATGTGGTACAGAGCACATCTTACAGTTGTTATGGTTTTGGACTTTCAGTTTCATTGATCAACTTTGTATGACCACAGAAAAGCAAGCAGAGGCATCTAGGTTGCCTTTTCCCATCAGATTTGTTTTTCTGAGTATTCTATTTCTCCATTCTCTTATGGTCTCTAAACAGTGCCGATCTACTCAGTCTTTCTCAGGTGAAGAGCTCTTCACTCCTGAATCCTTCCTGCCTCTTCTCTGAACCCTGTCTTCTCCTGCTCTGTTCTTCACTTAGTTTGGACATCAAAACAGAAGCAGGTTATCTGAACTTGTCTTCCACAACACTAGCTGCTCAGCATCACCGCTGCAGCTGTCAACTGGTCCTAGTCCACTGGCCTTGCACAGCTGCAAGATGATGTGGGGAAAGAGTAACAGCAAAATATTTCACAAAACATAAATCCTCTCTATCCAATACTTACACAACAGAAATGCTATGGGTAGCCCTTATGTCAGCACTCAGGACACACAACACTATAACAGGGGTACACTTGCCTAGCAAAAAAAAGCGTATTTTTTTTTATGGCTAAGTATCCACTTCAGTGATTCAAGAAAGAGCACAGTATCAATTTTGAGAAGTATCAGTGTCTTCTCAGTGCTCTCTGTCCTATTGTTTACAGATTAATATTCACTGGTAGTATTGTACTTTCTGTATATACTATGGTTTTCTATTTAGCCTTCAGATAATTACTATAATACAATCAACAAGAGAAAACTGCGGTTGTTTACCCTGGAGAAGAGAAGGCTCTGGGGTGACCTTATTGCAGCCTTTCAATACTTAAAGACAGCTTATAAGAAAGAGGAAGACAGACTTTCTAGTAGGTCCTGTAGCGATAAGACAAGGGGTAATGGTTTAGAACTAAAAGAAGGTAGATTCAGACTACATATAAGGAAGAAATTTTTTATTATGAGGGTGGTGAAACACTGAAAAAGGTTACCGAGAGAAGTTTGTGAAAAAATTCATTGGAGGCTTCAGGGAACTGTAAAGTGATTATATCAAGAAATGCTTTGTTACTGTCCCACATAACTGAAGATACCTCTATTTCAACAAACTTCTCAAAGTATATTAACAGACTGGAAACAAACAAAATTCTTGAGTAAAAGATATCCCTGCTTCTAATGATCACATTTTCATCTAGACCTTTTAAGAGACCTTACATATTTATCATTAATAATCTTTATTCTCACTTGAAATGTAATTCCCTGGAAACTATCCCTAGCTGAATCTTTCACACTCTGAGAATAATGTTCCTTCAATGGAGAAGTGATGGATATTTAACTGATAGGAGAAATGTTAGAGGACAGCTATGCCTCTACTGCATTTTGACTCAGCACTTCGGTTTGAAGTCACAAACACTCCAGGATGGTCTTATACTGGCTGGCCTCTGCAGTGCCACAGGGAGAGAATATTCCATGTTTCTTTCTCTGTGTATTTGACTGCACTTTCTTGCTCCCTATGTGGGACAGTAACGTCTTCAAAGACTGGCCCTTAATGGCATTCCTAAATATGTCATTTGGGAGCATGGATCTGACACTTCCAGCCGTAAAAATTGAGCTCCTTCAGTGCTCAACTCCCCTGTTCTCTAACAAAACTGGCCAATTGCTTGAAAACATAAAGAAATGAAATCACATATACATCCTGGAGGGAAGGAAAGATAAAATGATACTATGTTCAGAAAGCATTATATCCTGGGTGGGGTTTCTTTGTCTTCTTTTACACTTCTGAACCAAGAATTCAATGAAAGGGCAACATGTCCATCCCATACAATAGGTATTTATGGGAGATAAAAAGTGTTGGTACATCATTTCCCTTCCAACTTAAATTATTCTATGACCCTACTAAAAGTTACAAGAGAAAGTATTGCTTATGGGAAGGAAAGGAATTGAGGGTTACAGTTAGACAGGAGTTTGAATGGGAGTAGTTTCCTGCAACATTCTTGTGTTTATCAGGCTGCTCAAAATAACCTCCCCTTCAGCTCAGAAGATCCCTTTTCAGGGAGGAGATTCTCTAACGTCTTTCAGCATTCAGTTTTGCCTGAACTTTTCTTACACACCTGCTTATCACGGGGGTAAGCTTCAGGACAACAGTAAGATGTCTGAGTTAATTGAATCTGATGGACAAAGTCCACCCATTTTATTATCTGGGTTTCCTCTACAGCAAACCAGCGACTTAATAACCTTGCCATATGACCTGTGCCATATGACGTAATATGCTGTTTTCCCCCATACCCAATTTGAGGCATATTGCTTGAGAATATGAAGCCGCTGGTGAAATAATGTTTCAATGACATTAGTCATGTCACTATTTGATTGCAAATCCTATTCTTGCTATAATAGACAGTGTTGATTACTTCCTCACTTAAGGCCTTTTATAAACTGCTAGGCAATTGACTGCCCTGATTAAAAAGGAACACCTGGTAAACTGGAGACTGCACAGCTCTGAGAGGCAGCAGAGCTTTCTGTGATATAAGCATTTAAAAAAAAAAAAAGCAACACTAATCAGCAGTCTTGAGCACTGACAGAACCAAGTTGTCACTTTTATCGGAGCCAAGGGTGGGGGGAGAAGTTCGCTGCTTGCAATCCCTCCCTCCTCCAAACAATCAGACCAACAAGCCTGCCAACGAGTAGTCACTACCATGGAGTGGTCATCTTGCATAAGGTTGGAACTGACTACTCATCACAGCTAGACAAGCCAGTGTTTGGTTTGCGTGAAAGACAATCAAAAGTATAGTTTTTATTGCTATGCTGCCATGGAGGACAACTAAATATTGTAAGCATGCCACACATCCACACAGACAACCCTTGCAGGCAGTTAATGTGTAAGGTGCTAACCCTTTAAAAAAAGGCTAAGGAGATCCTCTCATTAGTAAGGCCTTGTATTCTTAAACCTAATTGCCACACAATTCCTTGGGTACATACATTTCAAAATGCAAAACCACAAGTGATCTGCGTGTGTTAGAACTGACCATGCTATGCAGGAGAAGAAAGTGAAGCAATCTTCTCCATTTCTTATCTTTCTCCCTTCCCAACATCATATCTGTTTAGAGTTTCTAATTACAGTAATTTATGAAGAAAATAAGGTGCAGTTGTACTCACTAATGAGTAACACCAGAATCAGAGCTTCCCTACTACTAAATCTGAGCTTCAGCCATTAGGTTGTGATTCCACCTTAAAACAATGTTTGCATGACAGCAGCATGATAGTACACCTTTCAGCAAGTAACAACTCTTCTAAGCCCTTTGTAAATCATTTGCATGTCTAATGGGAGTAATTTTTGCTGGTGACTTATTCATATTTTGGATGCTGCATATTCTTGGGCTCTGTGGATGGGCAGCAATAAAGGGAACCTTGTTAGTAGCCAGTGCCAAGTTCATTTACAAAGCACTGTTAGCTGTCTGGTGTCAACCAAAGTCTTTGCTAAGTGAAGAATTCTGCAAAGAACTGAAGAAGGGTAGAACTACCCCATATCTCCTGGGATATACTCTGCCATTTTATACCTCTAGGATTTATGTTCTACCACTGCTTGGAGTAGCTATACTTGAACAACTTTTCATTTCATTAGCTCCAATACTCTCCCACCTTGCTTTTCTGCCAAGGACATCCAAGCTAGCTGGAGCAATGCTCGAAATATGTTTATTTATGCACCTCCCTGAGGCATGGAAATATGGCCATGCGCATTTCTTCTGATCACTGATGTGTAAACTCACCTATCCAGTAGCCCAGACAAGGCAGGGAGACACAGGAAGCTTTCTTTACCCATATTTACTATCAATTACATCATCTCATTCTCACCCCCTGCTCAACAGGCTAAACCCCAGTTCTCGTAACTCAGAATCTTGAAAAACATGGTGTTTATTTCATAGAATCATAGAATAATAAAATGGCATGGGTTGGAAGGGACCTTTGAAGGTCATCCACTCCAACCACCCTGCAATGAGCAGGGACATCTTCAACTCAGAACCCCGTACAACCTGACCTTGAATGTTTCCAGTGATGGGGCATCTACAACCTCTCTGGGCAACCTGTTCCAGTGTTTCACCACCCTAATCATAATCCGTTTAAAGGATCAAATAGTCATATAGTCCCCACACCACCCCCTGGAAGGTAAAATTTCACCTAAAGCCCAAAAATCTTTAAACCTCTTGATTTCAATGTTCCTTCTGCAGCTCCTGTTGCTTACACACTGGCCCAGTGCTTGGGAGCCAAAGAAAAAAAAAGACTGCAGTATATGCAAGGAATGTACATGCATGCCTACACCCAGAGACTGCAGTTCCAAAGGGAAGCCCTTTGCATCTCTCCAGAAAGCTAGTGCCATACCTACAACATCGTGTCATAGACATCCCCTCCTATGACCTGCCATGGGGGCGGTTCAGGAGAATATACTCCTCACAGTCATAAGTCCTCATACAGTTGAGCTGTGGAAACTATAGAAGCTATCAAAATCTGAACATGAGGAGACACTTTTTCATTGTTAGGGCAACAGAGCACTGGCAGGGGTTGCCCAGAGAGGTTGTGTAGTCTCCATCCTTGGAGATATTCAGAAGCCATCTGGACATGGTCCTGGGCAACCAGCTCTAGGTGACCCTGCTTGAGCAGGGGAATTGGACCAGATGACCTCCAGAAGTCCCTTCCCACCTCAACCCTTCTGCGAGTCTGAGCTGAGAGGTCTCTTAGTAATGGGTCTTCATAGGGAAAATTCAAGAACAGGTTATAGCCTACCGCAGTTCATCCCAAACTACTTTCTGAGGGTCACTTAAGTGTCCACCATGTGCCAATGGCCCACAGAATTTACTAGGTGTGACAAACACATAAGGTATGATTAAACACGTATTCGAAAATTTCTTAACATCTGCCTATCACAAACTATCATCAGAGCTGTCTCATGGAAAACAGTCCCCCTGCCCCTGTATTTACATTTACAACAGGGCACGGAGGCTTCAGCGACACATGCAACCCCATTTCAGCTTTGTTTCAGTGGGGACAGCCCTCACAATCTATGTTAGAAAATGGCTCCCAAACACCACACCTACAACAGTGGCATGGCAAAGCTTCAGAAGGACAGTTAACTTACCATCTCATGCAGCTCTGCAGTAATCATGCTTAAAGCTGAGACCAGGCAAAGCCCACATGATTTCTGTTCAAAGCCGAGATTTGCTCTGGTAACTCAGTTCAGTCAATTTTAAATGATATTAAATAATGTTTGTGATGGCCTTAAACGGGTCCATACTGTCTTCCTTCACAACACCTCAGACTACTACCATCTCCTCATACCTGCTTGCGCAGGAGCCAGTTCTGAACCAGAGTGGTTGGCCACCTGCCTGGCCTCACTTCAACCCCCTCTGCAAGGCCACCCGGCCCACCTCTGGCAGAGCTGCTGTTCAGACCTTCAAAGACAAGGCAGAACTTGCTTATATCTGCCTGTAAAAACATAACATAGATATGTTCAGGCTAATCTTTCAGAGAACAGCACGGCCTCCACCAAAATAGTGATCTGAAATAGCCTTCTGGCCTGTTGAGATATGTAATAAACAACAAAGAATCAAGAGACTCATTTTCTCATACTTTTTGTTCCTGCACACAGAGCAGCAAGTGAGGCAAACTCAAATCCAGGCAAGACAGACATGATCAACTGTACAACTGTACTGACAGAAAACAAAGGGTTTGAATGTTTGCAGTAATAAAAGCTTTCTTCATGCTTATTTTTTTTTGAGAAACATTTCTTGAAGGATTCAGAAAGAAGAGCTGATGTTTTTTGATGTGCAACTCTATGGCATCAGAAACCTTGGTAGGAATCTTGGTTACTACAGAGCATTACATTCTATCCTATTCTTTGTAAGCCCTTCACACTTGTTTTGGTACTTATCTGACTTGAGCATGAGGAGCTAAGGCTACTAATCTAACAAGTCAACAGGAGCTGCCTTCTCCTCCTCTCCCCCACCAAAACCCTGATGGATCAACAGACATGTAAAAATTGAGCCCAGAATACTGTTTGCCAAAACCCGATGCCTTCCTGGCAGATTTTTCTCTATTTCCCATTTATTGAACTTGAATCACGTAATCAGTGTGTTTTATACACAAAAACTGGAGAATTGTGGGGGTTTTAATTGAATTAACTTGATGTTTGAAAGGTCCTTTTTCCATCACACCTTCCAGTTCAGTTCTGGTGTAAAAAGAAACAGCCAATAACTTCAATTGATGACAAGTTCTGCAAATGCCCTGCCGTTACCAAACACAAATGTTTGGTTGCTAGCAGTTTAGACTAATTCATTTCCTCTCTCCCCACCATTCCTGTAAAACCACTCAGCATGAAATTCCTTGTCATTGTGGCAACTTATGAGTATCGCATTTCTCAGAAAGCAAACAGGTCACTTCTCTAGTATGCTTGTACTTTTGTTACAACCTGCTACAGCTGTCTCCTACTGAGATGCTACAGTACAAATTTGCACTTCAGCTGAAGATGTATCTCACTCCGCAGAAAACACGACAATTCTTTTTACTGTGCTCCAAAGGTGCATCTTAAGAGTTAAAAACCAGCACATGCTTCTAAGGAAGATTAAAACCAGCACGGAAAACTGCACCGAGTTTGGTTCCCGGCTCTTCTTTTTGTCAAAACCCTTTCTCTGCCCTTATTTTTGTACTGACTCAACAAGCAGTACAGTGGGTAACTCCCAGCCCTTTCTCTGGAGTCCCACCCATATTTGCAGAAGGGGAAAAAAAAAGAAAGAAAAAGAAAACCAAACACTGTAAAAAGATAGCAAATATTTACGAGCCCACCCTTGTCTTTGTCTGATAGCATCTGCACCCGCTAGCTAGAAGAAGCAGGGCGATTCCCCTGCCATCACCTCTGCCTGGTTTTCGGAGAGCGAGCAAGCCGAGCTCCCTTCTCCTACCAGGCCGGGCCAGAGGGGAAGCGGAAGAAATGCGACTTTAAGCAGCCTTTTTCTGCCGCCATCCCAGCCTTTTTGGAAACTCCCGCCGCGCAGCTGAAATCCCCGCGCTCCAGAGCGGAGGAGTGGAGCTGGCAGCCAGCTGCTTCCCCGAGCATCGCCGCAGCTGCTCGCATGGATATCCCCTGTGGGGCGAGGGCTGCCCGCAGGACCCCGGCCTCAATCCCGCACAGCTGCAGGGGGGTCAGCACCCACCTGACACGGCAATCTTAGCAACAGGGCAACAAAGAGCAGCCAACTCACCATCACCTCATTTCCTGCAGAAAATACTTACCCCGGTCTTTTCGGTTCAGGCTTTCTGGGATCTGCAGGGAGGGGAGCCTGCACCGCTTACTAATCCAAATGCTGTCCGAAAAGACAAAAGCAGGGGGAGGGCAGAGGGGATCCTTGTGTTTGGCTTAAGTATTTGCAGGAGCTATGGCCATGGGAGGCATTTTACATGATGAGGGAGTTTCAGTATGAATTTGGTTTTAGCAGCCTGCAGCTTCCAAGGGAAGAAAGCTGAGTCAGAGGTACCGATGTCTTCCAACACCCAGCTCTATTCACTGAAGCAAAACCAATGCAAAGTCTCTAGCTCTGATACTTGCAATGAACATTGCTTCGAATATAATTCAACAGCTAGTAACAACACATTACTAGAGAGTTTTTAATCAAAGAACTGAGATTTTCAACAGCAAAATTTCTTTGCCTGAGGATATTTAGACCTCAAGATAAGATTTACTGAAGACAAAAAGTTAAAGAAACTGCTCTGAAGACATTTATTCTAAACCAGTGGCCCCATTTTACATGAATTAGAGCATCCTCAAATTTGTCTCTGCCTTAAACTTTCTGATGCAGGAGAGGAGCCTCTGTTTCAAGGTCAGACAGATCCCAACCTGTTACATTTCCACATACCCTAGTATAGAGAAACATGCCTGCATCATGTCCTCAAGACTACTGCAGCAAGAACATGAGGTATTTTACACAAAACACAGAGGAAGTGGTACTCTGTAAAATAGCTGCTCTCACCCATTGAAAGGCAAACCACACCAAGTGATCTCAGACAGGAATTTGAAAACTTCAATGCACTGGAAAGGGCAGATGGGATTTAGTCAATAAACCAATTGTCAGGACAGGATCTCAGTTTTATGATTCGTCTAAAAATACCACATGCAGCTCAAAGACAGTAACCTGGACCCAGTTTACCATTGATTTGAAAAGCATGACACAAGTGACAAAACATTTTTAACATGTACTTAGATCTCAAGCTCTATTTGTATAACTACTTAGAGATGCAAACATCACCCAAACCTTGGCAAAAGGAGTTTCTGGTCTGTTGTTGCTCCGAAGTGTGAAACAACCAACTGACGTACAGTAATAAATGTGCAGGAAATAACTAAGAAATTAATCGCCTTATGACTGTATTAGCAGTTTGCATATCTGAAAACAAAAGGAGATTTTAATCATTTTGGGATTGGGAGGTGCACAGTAGAACATCTCTACTGCTTTTGCACAATATGTTTTGCTAATGTAATGTACAGCCACTAGACTTATCTAGTATTTGTACTTTTTATGCTATTAGCAAGTAAATGCTGAACTTGATACTTCTCAGCAACTACAGTTATTTAAATTGTTATAAGGTTATTTACTAAATCCCAATCCACTTGAAAACATACGCAGCTTCCAGGACACAGGGCCAAAACCACCCACTGGCAGCTATATGGTGCTTTGCCTGGACTGGGTGTCATACCAGTAAGACCTTTACAGTCACATTTGCAGACAGCTCTGATCTCATCTAGGATGCTGACCTTTAAAAAATGAAAAAGGAAAAAAACACACCCATGCTGAGGCCCGTTAACATGTTACCCGCACAAAGATTTTCATCAAGTTTCTCTGGAAGAGCCTATGGTTCTGAGTGAATAAAGTACTAGGTTTTGCTGAGCATGTCCCATACGTGCTGTTTACGCACAGGACAGACAGACAATATGCTACCAGACTGATTTGTCACAGAAATAACGTCCTAACCACAAGAACAAAAATAAACCATCCAGTTTCATAGCCATTTCAGAAGATCAGCACAGACTTTCACTCATGACTCTAAGAGGATAAAGATACAGAAAGCCCTAGGTACGAGCTCTCTCTTCGTAAGGTCTCCAGCTCCTTGGCAGCTTCAGAGGGGTCTCCCCCAGTTGAGACTGTCAGAGCAGGACACACAGCCAGCAGCAGCGGGGAAAGGACCAACAATGCAGCCAGCAGCAGGGAGAGGCTTCACAAATATCTGCGCAGCTGGTAAGAGACTTAGGAGCTGAGCAAGGCTCTCCTCAGTTAAACGGTAATCAAATCTTAAATTTAAATCCTCTTGACAGGAAGGGTGATAAAAAGCTTCCCCCACTCAAAGCATCGTGCTGCCTATCTGCAAGGCAAGTAAGTTTTGTCAGACAGCTAGACACAAGATAATTTTAAAGCTATAGGGCTTATAATTATTTCATACAGTAAAGCAAAACTACTGTTACCAAATGTAAACTGTATATAAAATACAACTACCTCGGCATTGTGCAGGTTGGGGAAAGCGGGTCGTTTTTCTTGTTTTTTTAATCTAAGCCTGTGTCAAGAGAGGAAGCTCCTCCCAGGCTGTAACATGCACAAATGAAAGCAGCTTTCTCCGAGGAAAGCCACTAAGCTTTAGCAATGCTTTTCGAGCACAGAACTAGGCACGGACATTGTGAGAATACACAGCCAACTGCACGAAGGCATTTGCTCACCTGATTTTCCCATGATCAAGTGGTGGCTTTGTTTTTTTTTTTTTTTTTAATTTCGCCTGCTGCCTCCTCTCTTGACTGAGTTTCGCTGCAAAGTGCCGGCGAACGAAGCGTTTGCAATTTCAGCGCAACTTCCTCAGTCGCCTGCGACCGCAGCTGAAGAAAACTCAGCTGCATGAACCCGCTACCGCCCCTTCAGCACTGGAGTAAGCCTGCCCATGCCTTATAAGGCATCGGGACACCGCTTTATTTTCTTAAAAAGATCCTGTTTAGGGTCAGGAGCTATTTATCCACCACAGTTACCAAGCAGCTCCAAAACACCATATGGTTTCACATACCAATTTAGCTTAGTAATCACGGCTGTCTTCTGATAAGAGGCTGTGAAAACAAATTCTGCTGACCAATAATTCTGCTGCCACAGCGGGCATAATCCCTGAGGTTAATTCATACAGCTAAATACTTGTTAAAGTTTTACCCAGTAACTGTACGTAACATTGAAACAGGCTAATGATAAGACAGTTTGAAGTATGTTTTATGTCTAAAATAAATCACTTTCTTGCACTGTTACAACATAATCTGTAGAAGGTATTAGTAAAATGCAGCATAAGATTTTGCAGGTTAAACAGCCACTGTGCTGATGTTGTATTTCTGTAAAAAGAGCTGGACGTGTGTATGCCTCATTTTATCTGTGCAAGCACACTGTGCCACCGTTATCTTCACACTACAATGAAATACCTCAAGCTAAACTGGCAAATATTAACTAGTTCAACTACAGCAAACATGATACTTTTAACTTCAGGACTGCATCTCCCCAAACAATAGTTACATGCTCCCTAGTCCCTTCTTTTCATCATCACAAAAAATGATCTGAGGTTAACGCTTCCCAATTTTTTACAATGCCTTTCAAAATTTCAAGGTTCTACTTGGTTTTGTGCCAAGTCCGCTGGCTCAGCAGGTTTTAATTATCTTTTATCTACCTCCGGAGGCTGAGCTCCATGACGAGAAAAGAAAACAAAACTCAGAAATAAAAAGAAATAAAAAGGTTTGGTTTTTTCTCCTTTTTAAACAAGTAGCAGCAGCAGGTAGGGAAGGATAACCTCCCTTTACCAACACACTGCTGCTCCTAAGGTTGCTTCACTGTCAAGGCTGAAACACAGGTCGAGGGGGTGTCACTGTCTAATAGCTGATGGGATCACTAAGAAGAGGTATGAGGGCAACTGATCACCACCCAGAGGAGGAAACCGCAGGGTGTGAGATCACACTCATCTCCACAGCTGCCTGACACTTCCCTTCACTGGTAGCAAGGCGGGCAGCAGAGCAGGAGGAAGAGGTCAGAGAAGGTGCAGAAGGAAATCTCTTCCCACTCCCTCTGCTGTGAGTGGCAGTAGTTGGCTGGGGAGCAGGGTGGAGAGCTGGAGCTGGTACTATCAGAGCCCTTTACCTGGAGGTGAAAGCTGCTGTTTTATTTGCTTGCAGGGGTGAACAAACCATGAGCCAGTCTGCAAACCCTAGCCTCTAAAAGCGCTCTGCTAAACTTGAAATACTGGGCTGTACTACTCCTAGGACATACATCAGTGCTCAGCAATACCCTGTACCACCCTATGGCTGTGACGAGGAGTAGAAGGGAATTTAGATTTGCATAGTTGGGAGTCTCTGCTATATGAAATGTTCATGTATATCCTCACAGTTGATTGTTATATTTTATACTGCTTATGTTTTAGAGCTTTATAATATTCATCTGCATTATAAAGCAATATCCCCTTGGGATCTGGACTGCTACTAAGAAAACAGCATCAAGATCTTCAAAAGTGACCAGAGACACCTGCATGCAATTTCCACAGCATCCTCCGGAATCATAACTTGGAAAAGAGGGTTTCTTTGATCTGGTAAAAATCCAGTGTTACCTAACAGGAAAAAAATGGTGTTTTTCCTGATCAGAAAACAAGGAAATCAAAATAACTTCTCAGGCATGAAATATGAAAAGTATCAGTACAAAGTAAACGCAATGACTCATCAGAGAATGGAAAGCAATATAAGCTGAGATACACAGAAACAAAGAGGAAGGAGGGAGCTGGGCTTTTTTAGCATTTTAACATTAGCTGCTGAAACTTCCACACTAAGGAATATTGCTGATCTTATCAGATGGAAATTTGGAGGAAGTATGTACACTAATAATTAAGAATGTAATCAAGTCTTTGAAAATAATAAAAGTGATTAAATTGCTAGGGAAATTTGCAAACTGTAAATCGTTAATATCCTTTTACCAGTTTCAGGTAGTATCAAACATACTGGAATCTGAGTGGAAACAAGCAGGATTTTCCATTTGCATTATGATGTATCAGAGCATCTCCAAATGCATTCTTGTTTAATTACTGCATTTTTGGTTTAATTTAATAAATAAAAGTGGTTTAATTACCACATTTACACAGACAAAACACTAGGATGACACTGGTATTATCTAACAGTGGGCACTGGAAACTATCTTACAGAAAAAGAAATGCTCTGACACAATCAGACCTGAGTCCAGCATTCTGCATCCTATAGCAACACCTAAACACTTCTGGAAAAGATGCAAAAAAAGTACAATGTGGATTGACTCAGTTTTAATTGTTCCATCTTTCTGCTAAAAGGAAAACAGAACAAAAACAGCTGGCTTGAAAAAGTAACACTTAACTATTAAAGACTGGTGTAATAAATATTCTTTCTCAAAATAGGTTATAAAGCACACGAGAAGGAAAAATGCAATTTGAAAGGAAGTGCTTGAATCATTACAATCAGGGAGTTAGAGATAATTCATCTGCAGTAGAGCTATTTCACCTGCATCCTGAAAATGTGTGGCTAAAATTTTGGTGTCAAACTAGTATGTGGCATTCAGATGACAAAAAGATTCCTACCTTTCCTTTTCTCCCACAAAGCAAATCCATTTCACCCATTCGCATCAACTGCTTCTCTTTACCTTGATGTGACTGACCTTAATGCTTGCAGTCTCATAACCTCCTCTGGTACCACCATATGTAAACCCACTTCCTTCCCCTGCTTTGCTTTCCTATCTCTTCTGGAAGCTTCCTGCACTTCTTCCCACCAGCGGTTTCTCTTTGCTGTCCCCCAGTCTGTCCTGTGCAACCTGCAGTTCGCACTGTGATCAGCCCTGGGTAGCCGCTGGTACGCCTGTGGTGCCCCGCAGGTTGCCTCAGGGCATGTGGACCCTTCAAGGCCAGTGTGGTGGAACTGGCAGTGTGAATTTCCAGGCCCAGCTGGGATTGTGCTGCTGCCTGTTGTCTCACACAGCTTAGTCTTCACAGCCACGTGCTGACAGCCTCCTATATTCCTCCAGTACCTTCCACCAGCCAGCCATATATGGCTAAATCTGTAAAGACTCAGGACTAAACAGATGTCTTTTTGACAGAGCAAGAAACCACAGGCAGACCCCAGGTAACCTGTTGTCGTCCCAGAGGTCTGCCTCCACACCACGGAGTACCCATCTCCACCTGGCAAGAGAACCCACCTAAGCAGGACTCTACACCAGCTATGTGTCCATTGCGAGGGCCCCAGTAGCATCATGCATTTCAGCCTGCAGATTTCTGTTCCAGCAGCAGTGCAAGTGATGAAGTAACAGCTGGCCAGCTGCTGCCTATGCAGATCCCCAACTGCTGGCAGGCAGGTTCAGACACATTTAAGGCGGCCTGAGATGAACCTTTTCACACGTGCATGCTCTGATGGGTCCAGTTGATGCTAATGCCTGTCATCATTAATGTCTTGAATCATTCATTCATTCCATCAGTCGGTATGAATCAGGTGCAATTAGGTGTCCGCACTGACTGGGACAGACATATGACAACCTTGTCATACATAAGCCCTGCCAAGGAGGTGTGTATGCCTCCCAGCCTTCTTTTAAACACAACGCTAAGCAGTTTCTCCACAAGTCAAACCATGCATACAAAAAGTTTGTGAACAATACTAAATGTAACAAATCTGTTCTCCTCAGAGACTCTTAACAAGTGACCCTAAGGACCAACAGTATTTCTATGAATATAAATACATCACATATGAATAATGTTATATATGGTGACAAGAACCATGACTGAACAATAAAATTATGCACCAGACTAGCAATCAACTAGAAAACTGCATATTGAGGTAAAAGGAAAACGGGGCAAAAATGATGGTAGAATACTCGAGAATATTCCTCCTGTTCCAGTTTTGCCAGGCTTTGCTTGTGGGACCCAAACTGGTATTGCCATTTCACCTGTAAAGTAATCCAGGCTGTGAAGCAGGTCACAAAAAATTCAACTTTAACAGCTGGAGGTGTTAATTTTTCTTGCAAGAGGAGATATTCATCTCTGCTTTCTAGCTTGACCATAACTCTCAGATGCTGAAGAAAATGAAAAGAACTGAGCTGAAAAAATTACAAAAGTAAGGCTATTCCTCTCTTCTCAGCACTGTGCTGTTACCAGCTGGCCACATCCACAAAACCCTCACACATAAAACAGGAGACTGTCACCGCAGAGTAGTCGTTGACTTTAACTTCTTCCTACACACTGCAAGATAAAAGTAGTGCGTGATTAATCACCAACAACAGTCTTAAGGGCTGGACTCAAAGCAAAGGTTTGGGGGACAGAATGTGGGAATGCTGTGCCAAAGGAAAGTGTGGCACAGGCACTGTCTTTCTCTGGAGAGGCCCATCAGCCTCCCCAGATCACATTCTTCAAGCTCAGTCCTTGACCATCTAAATGTCTGAGAGCACAAGTATACAGATCTCACCAGAGCAGGGCTGTGAAATGCCTGCTTCATCCTCAGGATGTTCCTCAGCATGGGCCAAACTACTGGGCTTCTAGCTTCAGAAAAGCACCAGAGGAAAACCCTCAGCATGGTTGCTCTTCACGAGCTCCAAGCATAAACCTCCATAAGAAGCATCACTTCCCACCTCTGTGGATGCTCAGAGTGGTTCCCCTGCTCCCTGCCATGGAGAAAGACATGGAGCCCCTATGGCTCCATAAAAGGCAGAGGCCAGCTCAACCTCAGGGTACAGAGGAGTTAAGATAAAGAGGGGGAGGAGAGGGTACCCTGGAAGGACCCGTGGCACAAAAAAGGATTTGAGGGCATTCAAAAGGAAGAGAGATTCTGTCAGTGCTATAAAGTGTTACCTCTCTCCTCCGAGGCTGCAGTGGGCTGAACAGTACCTAGCACATGGTGTTAGGACACTTCATGGGCTCTCTGCTTCAGCACAGACCTCAGGCTGAGGTTAAACACCATTCTTCCAGGACCACTGTTCTGTAGCTATGATCAGAAAAGTCCAGTGACAGCCCAGGTGAGCACAAATACACAAAGGAGTCAGATGACTGGGCCAGCTGCTGACCTCCAGTAGCAGCATATCCATACAGAAACACAGTGACTCTGCAGCATCTGTGGTTTTGCCTTCTTGTGCATAGCCCCACACTCTACTACTTTTTATATCAGATCCACATACGCAGTAACCTTTGTTTTAGAAAAACCTCATCCTACTAACTGGAAGCACCTCCTGCTTAACGCCACATATTTAGCCATTACATTAAAATATCCTTGTATATGCACCACTTCATGAGTCAGAAAGTAAATTTGAGCAGTTACTCATGAATGAGATCACACAATTATGATAGGTCCTGAAAACATCAGTTTAAATGTTCAGAAGACAACAAGAAAGCACATCCGATATTGGGAATAACTAGAGAAGAAACAAAGGCAGATTGTGGTACTGTTTAAACCTCTGATTTGCTTGTGCCTTGAATTACATGGGTAGCCCTGGTTTCCTGATCTCAAAAAGGATACAGCAGAAGTGGAAAAAGATCAGAGAAAGGCAACAAGGGCACAGAAGTTTCATACAGAAAACAACAAGGCTTTGAGCAACCTGATCTAGAGGAAAGTATCCCTGCCCATGGCAGGGGAGTTGGAACTAGATGATCTTTAAGGTCCCTTCCAACCCAAACCATTCTATGATTCCATGATTCTTCAGCCAAGGGAAGAGATCATGGAAAGGGAAATTACAGACATTACTACAAGATGATGAGCAACACAGATGGCTAATGACTGTTGATTGTGTCCTCCAATACCAAAATTAGAGGATATTAAAAGAAGCTTGTGGGAACAAGGTTCAAAAAGATGGATGTGGGATGCAACAGAGAAGGTGCTTTGGCAAGGAGTTCTGAGTTTTGTGCACACTGCCTCTTGTCCTACCAGCAGGCACTGCTGAGAAGTGTCTGTCTCCCTCTTCTTCACTCCCTCCCTTCAGGTATTTATACATGCTGATGAGATCCCCTTGAGCCTTCTCGCCTCCAGGCTGAACAGTCCCAGCTCTCTCAGCCTCTCCTCACAGGAGATGTTCCAGTCCCTTAATTGTCTTTGTGGCCCTGCGTTGGACTCACTCCAGTACATCTGTATCTTTCTTGTACTGGCAAGCCCAGTAAAGACTTGCCAGTAAAGACTGAGGTATGGAAGGTATCGAGTACCTCGGCCTTTTCTGTGTCCTGCATCACCAGGCCTCCACCGCATTCATCAGTGAGCCACATTTTCCCTGGTCTTTCTTGTGCTGTTTATGTACTTGTAGATGCCTTTCTTGTTGCCCTTCACATTCTTCACCAGATTCAAGTCCAGGTTGGCCTTGGCTTTCCTAACCCTACCCCCGCAAGATCAAACAGAGGCTCTATTGTCCTGCTGGGTTACCTGCCCCTGCTTCCATCTCCTGTACACTTTCTTATTATGTCTGAGGTCAGTTAGAAGGTCTGTGTCTGTTCCTCCATGTCACCCCTCCATCATCTCCTCTCCAGCAGCTCTCCTACCTGACCTTTACATCAGGCTCTTCTCTTCACAATTCCCCTGCATGAATGTCATGCCCGTATTAGTGACCCATTTAAGTCCTCAAATATAAACCCCAGCACCATCACATCTGCATTCATCACACAGCTTTGGTTCAGTCTTTGTACCCCTGCAGAGTGCTGTTTACCACCCTGGGGCTACGCCCTGTTTTAGCAAGTAGTTCAGCACAGCAGAGGCAGATTTGTAAGGAGAAATCTGATGTTCAAGCTAAATGTTTCACCGAGTTTTATCTTGACCTAAGATTAGCTCAAGGCCAACAGCATGGAATGAATACCCAACAGCAGCTGTAGCTGTCAGATAAACCCCTGGAGCAAGTCTCTGGCTATATTCAATCCAAAAAGAATCCATTTCACACCCAGAGACAGCTCCATGGTGCAAACTGATGAGTGCCAGAATGCTGAGATGGGCACTGGAACACCATCTAGCACTGCTTTTGTTGATCTCTCTCTGTTGTTGATTCTGTGTCCTTCTCATAATTTCATCCAAGTCATTTGGCAGAGTCTTGACTTACCTCACTGGTACATGCAATGAGTTTGCAATGGCACTGCTCATCTACCTTGTTAGCTAACATCATAGTTGGTTTATTAGGCAAGATTTCTCTAGCATGACTGCTTTGTGTTTTCCTTCCTTTGGCTACAGAAACACAATTAAATCCAGAAAAAGTCAAGCTAATAAATCCAGAAAGAAAATACGATTTTTGTTCAATTATATTCTTTGGTACTTTTCCCCTCAATAAGTACTTTTTCCCTTAACAGTCCTCCAGTACACTGGATTTTAGATGCAACAGGCACACTTCCAAAAAAATTCCCAGCGACCCCTGACACCAAGAATGAGGTCACTGCTTATCACTAGCAGTTGAACCACTGTATTGGAGTTGATAAAACATTGCTGGAAGTAGGCATCTAAGCAGGACACACAGACATCTCTGCAATGACAATGAGAACGCTATTCCCAATGCCTTATTTTTTGTTCTTCTTTCCCTCTATGCTTCTACTCAAACTGAAAAGCCACCCCTGTGGCTGAAAGGGCTAATCAAAGAAACCAGAGGAAAACAAAAACAGATGCTAATTACACAGTAGGCATCTCCCAGGCTGCACATCTCCCTGGTGACACCAGCATGGAAAGTGAGTCCCGCTGGCATGCAGCTTTGCTTGCCTTCTCAGGGGGACAGCTGGGGGTAGAGGTGTGTCACCCTTCACCCCTGGGCCTGGACATCAATGCTGGGGCTGGACTGTTTGGCTTGGCAGGACTGATTTTTAGCCAGAGTAGTCTAATGGTCTGGCTAACTCTGCCTGCAAGTCCTACTGCTTTCGTGAAAGAGGCAGTAATGGTGACCTGGTCCAGACTGTCCTTTCACAGTTCTTCTAGTAGTTAAAGCCCTTCCTAAAACTGTGTACTTGGGAGTAGTGCATGCTGAGGCAAAAAATTAAAAAAGCTCAACTGTGAACAAATAACAAAATCACATGTGTATGTCAGGTCTGCTGTGGATCTTCATTCCTACTTCCCAGTTCAGGGATCTTGCCCTCATCTGTTCATGCTGCTCAAAGCTCTGTCACCACAAGTTTACACCTTAGCATTTAGCCTGGCTTATCTCCTGGCTATGCTATTTTCCACCTCTTCCATTCTTGCATGAGGCTCTTACCGTTCCTTTTTGCCTTTTTTATATGAATCAAGCTGAACCAGCTTTTCTGCCAGTTTGCAGTTCTCTGCAAACCTTTTAGGTTGACTGATACTCTGAGAAAGATTTCAGATCCTCCTGTCAGACTTAGTGCCAGCTCTCAGTTTTAAAGTCCTAGGATTGCAGGAATTTCAGCTATTGCTTTTTCTTTTTTTTAAAGATTGCTTTCTAGACTACTTGCTCGTAAAGAAAATTCTGAGTGTCACCTGTAAGAAACAGATGGCAATTAATTTATTTTAAAATAATGTAGGCATCAAGCTATTCTCAAGAAACCTACAGTTTGAACAGTGGGAGATGATAAATCAAATTGGAAACTTGTCTTTCTCCATTGATGCTCAGCAAGTGCTTCCCCCCCCCCTCCCATGAATTCTGTGTTTTACTCAGAACCCTCTAATAAAATCCTTTCTAACAGAATCCTTGCTAACATTAAGTTCATTTTCCTAGCTGTCAGCTGTTATATACCTGTATTTTCAAGATACTTAAGACTATTTAAGATCCTGTATAGATAGCACATTTGACTGAAAACATATGACTACTTATGAAATTTTAATGTCTCTTTTACTATTGCTTAAACTAATAGTCCATCAAATAATGTACAGCCAATATTAAAGTTGACAAAAACTAAATGAAGTTTTGAGTCTTTCATGTGGATTTTAGACAGGATACTTTGGTTTTCCTATCTTATCCTTTTGTCTGATATAATTTTCAAGGTGTTATTTCAATTTTTCTTTTTCAAACTATGCATCTACAGGTGACTGCATTCTGTCTCACCAGTGTTGTTCAGTACTGCCCAGAAGCAGTACCTTCTGTTTCCCTTTTTTCTTCTTTGTTTGTTACTTAACACTTTTAAGATACTGATCATCATGCATAATTTGAATACTACTTACACTGTTTTGCAAAATCATAAAAATGACCAGCATTTGAGAGTAGATAACCTCAGGAAGGTAAAGAAAATTCCTTAAATCTCTGAGACCAGCTGGAGCTGGAGTCTGTACTACCACCTTTAGGCTGTACTACCACCCATCGGCTTACAGTAGAATCCACAAAAGCAGCCGAGTGGACACAGCCTCTCCTCTGCTGTTGCAGCACAGCCTGCCACAGTAACCTAGCTCCTACAAAGGCTGTGGATCCCAACAGCTGAAGACTCCTCATTCCTGATGGATTTAGCTGCAGTAGCTAGAAAGATTACTCACCCCCATTATGGTCCTCTTTGACCATAGCTAAATCTGACAGGGATTTTGGCTTTTCAAGGCAAGGCTTCTGTCTGGGCATAGGGGATTTTCTTGTTAGCTGGTCCAAGACTAGAATTTTTTTCTACAAAAACTGAGGGAGTTTAAAAATGTTATCACACCTCTCTCTTTTTTTTTTTTTTTGTAAGGGAACCTTAAAATATTTACCATTTTCAATTGTAAAGTTCTCTTCATAGATGTAGATGTAAGCTATCTTGCTCCTTCTCATTCTGGAAGGTGTTTCACTCAGGATCACTCTCTACAGCTCGAGATCTTAGTATTTGGAAACAGTTCCTGTGCAGGACAGAATCCAAATTAAGCTTGCTAGTGATTTCTTAGTATTGCAGGTAAAACTAGTTAACCTTGAAGGTTATTGTCAGCAGAAGTAATGAACTGCTATGGGTTTTGATAATGTCAATGTAATCCAGTGCATCTTTATATCTTTAAACAATTTATTATTTGGCCAGATAAATCATCAAATCTGTTTTTCATGTCAGTAATGTGCATCCTTCTATAATTTGTTTAGGCTTTAGAGCACCTGCAGTAGTATTGCTCAAGAGTGGAAAAAAATATGTAGATCCAAAAATAATTAAATACAAATATCAATCTTTATGTGCCTACTTCAGCCATAGTTTACCATATAACTAAATATTTAGGTAAGGCAGATGATGCTGATTTTTGTCCAGGAGCGATGAAGAATGTGGACCTGTAACATTCAGTCCATCCTGCATACTCGGTGAATGGAGATTTTGTTATATATATATACATACATCTTACAGTAAACAGGTATTTTTTTAGTAAGTTGCAGCATTAGTTTCAATGAGACATTTGCCTAAAATTTGCCTATAAGAATATAAACACTTGTAGCATTATTAACATTTTTGCTTCATGTCATACAAGAAAAGTAAGATTTGTGCGTTGACTCTTCTGCTGATACTAAACATTAGCTCATTTCATACAACTGATAACCAAACTTTAGCAGCCTGGCTCACTAAACATAATGTCTTGCTTTACATCAGTTCCATCTGAAGAGCTCTTCATGTTAAAAACAGGTAATGTAGCATTATTGTTGCTGGCTTTGTATCTTGGAACCCAATCAAGAGGGGAAAGATAAACATTGCACAGAGAAAGATACAGGTACAGCTTTCCTGGTATATGAATATTGGTATCAGTGGCTTTTGAGATTTGCAGGTGACAAATATAGTAAATATTGAGCCTAATTCATAATATAGTTATTACTGGTTTTACACAAATACAAGGCAACAGCAGACAGAATAAGGGAATATTCTCTGAGTCTTTACTGAATGTGAACACTTGGGATTTTTTTTATGCTATTCCTGCTGGGTGAGACTGACAAGGAGACAACCAAGGTAGTACAAATTCAAGAGCAGAGTGCATGTGTGGATCTTGTCAGCCTTAATTCTGTATAATTCTTCTAGACTGTAGTTCACAGATGAACTGTGACCTTGCTATTCTATATCATGTATATAAAAAAAGCCACAATCTATTTATTGTATGTACTTTTATAGCATTTCCTTTATAAATCTTCCATGTACTGTCCATTATTTTCAGTAATAAAAATATTTTGGAGCATTTCCAACATAGAACTATACCAGTTATAGGAATTGCATGATTTTTTGTTTGTGCTGTACCCTGAAGATAAAACTTATATTTTCCATACAACTGTTTAACATAAATGCCCACTTCAGAATATGTGAATTTTTTCTCTTATTAATATGAACAACATTGCATGACAAATACTCAGCTGTATAAGCTTGCTGAGATCGTTATTATTTTAATATTTTAAATTACATCATCTTCTGTTTAAAAATAACCACATTTTAGCTCCATTCAGCAGAGGACAAAGTTATTATTTGAGCAGTTGATTAATTAGAAAGCTGTTCTAAAGTCACTTTAAAATTTTTTGTAATGTTAGTGTTAGTGCGTTTAAGAGTATTCATAGCCTTACATTGCTACAGTGAGTTATAGGTATGTCATTTCACTGGATTTCACTGAGGAGTGATAAACCTTCGAGGATTATTTATGCATAAACATAAAGGTACCACACCTTTGGAAATGCAACTGTTGCTGCAGTGGAACATCTAAATAGTAAAATATTTAAGAAAAAGGTGTATGGGAGGCAGGGGGGAAGCTCTTCAAAGTCAAATGTCTGTTCCTTTCTGCATGTTCACATATAATTATTTTTCTAGACCCTTAATGCTAAAATTCAGGTAAGTTTTACATTAGAACTGCTTTTGGAGCCTACTGATTTTGATTTCACAATCTTTTGTTTTTTACTAAATGTTGCTTCAGATACTGTTTAGAACCTGGTCCCTGCTGCTGTCAGGAAACAATCCCATATGGTTTTCAAAGCTTTATCTATTAATATATAATCCTTGCTCTACAACTGCATACCTTTTTCTGTGCTTGCAATACAAAATCAGCAAACATGCTGTTGTTTCCTTAATGCATTCTTTATTCCTCTGAAATTTGAATTTTGGATATCTGTAGTGAGTTATTTGGCAGTAAAACAGCAGTGGTAAAAGTGTTGTTCAGAGGATTAACACCTGCTAGATATTGTATGAGGCTGTATGCAAAAAGGTTCTCAGAAACAATGGTGCAGTTTGATGCTGTCAGGTGGAACGCAAGACTACAACAGGGGTTAGATATCTATTAGTTTATTGATAATATACTCACACAGCAATCGGCACAGGGAGCCCCAGTAACTGCATGGAGGGTTGTGAGGGAAAAGCAGAGAGTCTGGTCAGGTGCCCGATCAAGGCTCAGTCCAGGGACATCCCTGCCTCAGCTTAGACACTTTTTCTTTTTGACAGCAGGTTTTATATATATATATATATCTCATGCCCACCTCGTTACACATCAAACAATGTAATGCTGCAATAATTAGAAGCTCAGGTCGCTGTGACCTGATGACCATTAGTGAGGGCAGGATGTTTGCTTTGTGAACTGGGACTAGATCATGTGCATCGAGCCACGTCCTTGACTCCTTGCTGATCTTCCAGGTCTTCCCCTTGCAACTTGTACTTCCCAAAGTGGTGCATTTCTCTGTACAAGCTGCAGGGACCAGGTTCCAAAGCTTGGAGTAGATGTTTTTGTGCATAGTTTTTTCTTTCACCTCAATCAGTACATTAGGAACAACAAAAAAAAAGACATCCTTGTGGTATAGTTATTTACACTTGCAGCAGCACAGATATTTACGTGTTAAAAGATCTATATATAAAAGTATGTTTCCTATTATTTCCCTGCTTAAAAAAAAAAAAATCTTTCGCAGAAGTATCCTTAAATTCCTTCCCAAATATAATCTGAAAATTTATACTGTGCTTTAGGAAGACTTTTGAAACAATGTACACAAACAAAGATTACCTGAAAATACTGCCTCAAGGAAGACAATGAGAATCAGAATGGCAATATGCCATTAATAATGCTCAGAAATGCAGCTATTTTGAAGTCAGCATTTCTTTTGTTCACTTGGCTGTCTCTACTCTGGCTGATTCATATCAATCTCGAAGCAAAAATCATCAGTAAGGTGCTTCATTAAGACACGGAAAATAGTCTTCAGTCTTGAAGAGGACTGGAGGTTCATAGAGGGTCTGTTGTTGTCGTGAGGAAGATGATTTCTGCAAATCAGATAAATTTATTTTTCACCTTCTTAAATAAGCAAGTTTTAAAACAAAGCCTACAGAGCTAAAATAGAAAACAAGAAAAGTTTTAAAGGCATATCTCCTGGCAAAAATTTTTAATTGTAGCTCAGATGGGTCTGGCATATTCTTAGTGAAGAAAAGCAGCCTTTGACTTTTGCCATTCTATCACCTGAACAGACTCAGTCCTGGAAAACGTATGATACGCCAGCTTTGCAGGAGCCAAATGGTGATCTTTTCCAGCTGATGGTATAGTCATTGTAACCTTCATCCTTCCAAAGCCTTTACCTTTCCTGCTCCGGCCTTTGAGTTCTCCTCAGCCACTTTGAGTTAACCCTAGCCTGTGTTCTCATTTATTTAGTTAGGAAAGTCTTCATATGGAAATACACCTAGCAAATGTTTCTTCCAAGAAGGTTGCTGCTCCTGCTGAGCTTCTTCATCAAGTATATGTTAGAATATATGTACTATGACATATAGTTAAAAGTAATATAGTAGTAGACTGAAAAAGAGCTGTTACACTGTTTTGCAGGAAAAGTGTACATGTTTGTTTTAAATATTAACTGCACATTGTTTTGCTAAGCCAAATGACTCATTTAAAGAGACAGCAGCAAGGACTACTACTGACTATCATGTCAGCCTTCTGGCATGTAAATAACGTTGCACTGCAACACAGACCCAGTGTGTGTTTTCAATATATGGTCTTAAATAGAAGTCTAGAAATCAAGACTTCATTCATTAAAAATTCTTTGGACTCATGAAAAGATTTGGATGAACTATTTTGCAGAGCTCTCAGTTTGTCTGCAGAGTTTTTCAGGTACTTTTTTGCCTGTCTGGGATGAGGACATTAGCGTCTTCACCAATAATAAAGTTATAAGCATACCAAATATTAGTACACTTGGAGTTCGGAACACTTTTACAGTACCAAAGTGAGGATATAATTAAGCATACCTACAAAACAGCTAAGTGTAATTTTTTCAATATTCAGTTGAGCTGTATACTTGTACTCATATGAAATAAACACATAGTCTATTGTATACAAAACTGCTGATTTATGACATCTAAATTATATTTGTCCTTAAATTTACAGTATCATTAAATTACGTGAAATCAGTTTGTTTTGCCATTCAAGTTGTAATGAAATAAAAAAATACAAACAAAAATCGGATCTATGAAGAGTGGATACTATCAATGTTCTCTAGATCAGAAATTTTGCCAAATGTAAAAAAAAAAAAAAAAAAAAAAAAATCTTTGAAATCAAAGCTCCTTCTTTAAAAATTATTTCCTATCCTGTACTGCCCTATGAGAAAACACCTTGCAAGCAAGGGAAACTAAGGTCACAGGAATTCTGCAACTCATGACACTGATTTAAGAGGCACTATATTTGCTATGTGTAAGGGGATAATTTTGATCCAGTGAGGAAATTCATAGGCAGGCACAGTACCCACAGTTGCCTAAGTACACATTTATGATTAGTTATTTGTGCAGCTGCTTAGCAGACATTTTTACCTTTTGAGAGAGTCTACATCCTTAGTGATATTAGAAGTCTTACAGTACTGTACTTTAGACTGCCTGGTATCACAAGGGAAGAACTTGGGGCAAAATCTGAAAGTGAGATTACAAATACACAGCTTGAGAAATACAAAATATATCCTTTGTGTAAAGAAACAGATACATGTAAATGGGAAGAGAGTGACTGGACTTGACTAAATGAAAATTGTAGCACAAAAAGGTGAACTACAGATACAGTGAAAACCGTGACATCAGTATAGCCTTCTGTTCCAAAGCACTGACATAGTGAGTGAGCTAGTTAAATGTTAGGCATGAGGAGAAATCTCTGCAGGCATTTTCATTCAGACATGCTTTTATTTACTAGTGAAAATAGGTATTTCACTATGTGATACTCAGTACCACTGCAGAACAGTGACCTGCCTTTTAGTTAATCAAGTAATACCAGTAAGTTCTGAGTGTTGATTTTATTGCTAATCATACTCAAACCAAGAAACCACTGGACACATCAGGTTTGGCTTGCTGACACATTCAAAGACTTTCCACCTTATTGTGAAAAATCTGCTAAGCTGACAAAGTATTCCCATGCAATGCTAAAAAAAGCACTTTCTTAGAACTTTCAAACTTTTCAGTTGAAGAGTATAATCCTGTGATTGACAACAGTTTTTACCAAGAAAATGGAAAATACTGTTGAATATCCAAGGCAACTGCTGCAGTTGTTTGGGTTTTGTAATTGGCCATAAATAGCATCTTTGTGTTGTAATTTTTTCTTTAAAAAACATTAAACTTAAACACCACAGAAAATGAAGGAAGAAAAAATTAACTAACTTAAAAGATTGCACACAAAACAGCAGCGAAGAACAGGTTTCCTGAACTGCGTCTTATCAAGACAATAGATACTCTTTTTACATCTGTTTTTCTCTGCTGCCACACATGCTTGCAATATGTAGGAACACAAATACCTCGAACAGCCACAACCATCTTCCTCTCCCCCTCGGCAAACCTACTTTATTTCAGCATTCTCACCAGTGTTATGACACAGAAACCTAAGTTACTACAGGGCGAATATAGGAAAAGTTAAAGAATCTGGGAGCTGTACATGAGGAGGAGTACTTATAAATGGTGTACCGGCAGGTGATGCCAAGAAGTATCAGGTGTTCAGAAGATTACTTTTTTTTTAAAAAATCAGAAGGTTCTTTTAAAACTAGGGCCTAGTGCCAGTTTAAGGTCAGGTAAGGCATCTCTTTGAAACATACCAGAGAGAGCACTTCAAGTCTTCTGTAGAGAAACAGTCCACATGTAGTAACAAGGAAAGACACCAGAAAACCAGTTTAACAAGGTGCTTACATGATTACTGAACTGCGTGGATTTAGTATAAATAAAATCTTTATTTTAAAAATATTGTGCAGAGTAGCTTTTATTTCCCTTTTTAGTATCACTTCTGCAGTGATATTATCAATGCAGTATGATCCTTTAACCGTGCTGTCTGTACAGGCTCTTCCTACTTGCTTTCATAGCATCAGAGATCAGGGGTGCTTTAATATAAAGTCTTGTGCATTACGTGCTTGGTTGTGCCCTTCACATTCCCTTCTCCATGTATTCAGCCTTATTTTGGAAAGTTACACAAATCCTTGTCAGAATTTGTGATTTTTAAGTCTGGGTTGGTTTTTTTTTAATTAAGTATGAGAACTTTGCAAAAATCCTAACAAAGTATATACAAGTTTTACAGTTAAATTCAGATACGTGTGTAACAAACTTACTATTATTTTAATCATCTGCTCTGGTAAGCAGAGCAACTGAACTGGTCACATGGTAACAAAAGTTTACTTACATTAAGGAAGGATGGCATGCTGATTGTGTGCAAGATTTTCTTAAACGTGCTCGGAAAAGCTCCAAGGTCTGTTTCTGCCTTTATGACCCGTTCTTCCAGTCCAGCTACGCTATTTCCAATCATCTTCACAAAAGCCTAGTATGAAAAAACCAAAAGAAATCCAACTTTTTCACTAACAAATTAAAACAGGATTATGTATTGCACGACAGTGGTAAAAGTTCCATTACTTAAATCAGGAGTCAAAAACTCCACACTATTTCCCTTGCACCTACAAGTCCATTTTATTGCTAAAAATTACTTGAGATACTTAAAAGGCTGCAAAACCAGGTTAAATCTAATAAAACAATCAAGTCTTCCTTTTCCCATTTGCCTTTCAAATAACTAGCTTAGACAAGTTAGAATCTAGGCTTCTATTTGCCTTTCTACCAAAAGTGGGACCAAGGATCTGAATCACAGTTTTGAAGCTTCACCAGGGATCAACAGACCTCTCATTCCACTTGTCTCCGAAGAGCTCCCAAGACAGTAACTTTGAAAGATATTATAACACCCTCCGCCCCC
The DNA here is from genome assembly GCF_031877795.1 of Strix aluco. Taxonomy (NCBI): domain Eukaryota; kingdom Metazoa; phylum Chordata; class Aves; order Strigiformes; family Strigidae; genus Strix; species Strix aluco. The sequence continues at coordinate 66,456,178 of NC_133931.1, read as the reverse complement.
CAAAAAACAGTCCCTCCCAACCAAAAAAACCCTCGAAAACAAAACAAAGAAAGTGGTACTACAGCTTTCTGAAAAAAAAATGCCTGCCTTGCTCCAAGTAGTAAATAATTTTTTTTTTAAAAAGGCATTTTATTTTAGAATGCCCACAGTCTCAAAAAATTAATAAATTTATTAGCCTTGAAGTATTGAACCCAGATTGGACATGGAGAACAAAACAGATCTGAGTCCACTCCATGTGCATGCATGCATACACACACAATTATAGCATATCATTGATTCTTCCCCCCATTAAGAAACAGAATACATCTAGAAGATATCAAATACATACCTCTAGTTTGTCAATCTTCCTGTATATGTGTCTCATTTCTGTAGCTTTTGTGTAAATTTGAGGTATGCTTTCATTGACAACTTGAGAGGAATCACTTCGAATCTAAAGAGGATTCAAAGAAATAATACAAAAATTGATGAATAAAACAAAACATTTAGTAGATTTCATTCTGGAAACTATAACTGTGCTCCAATTAACAGATTAAAACTCATAGTTTAAAAATATCAGATTCATACTAGTATAAAAATACTAGATTAAAACAGACAAGGTATCTTCTTTGTATAGTTTAGTAAGTGCCTTTGAATAAAATTTATTTTGCATAGGCAAATTTTTACCTTTATAATTATATTAAAAATAAGCTACTACAGCCTTAACAGAATTAAGAGATGGAACCTTTCCCAAGACATGCTGAAGAAGCAAATATATTAAACTAAAATTTTGACTTAAATTTTACTACCTGTACATTTCCTCAATTTAAAGTCTGGCCATAAAATCTTGTTTTATTGGTGTATATACAAAAAGAAAAAAAGTAAAGTTCCTCTTAGAATAGTGCAGGAGAATCATATGTGCTATCTTTTAAAAGACAGCCTGTACGCCACTGTCAGCTTATAGGAACCTTCCATTCAGTTCCCCCATCTGCCCCCATACGAAAGTGAAAACAATGCCGCTTTTCTGATGAAAGGGTAAGAAAACGTCTCCTAAAGACAAATCTAGCTTTGAAGGTTTGGCAGCTCTGATTAGACACTTTGATTACAAAAAACACAGAGGATGGCTTTGCGTATTTTAAAGGAGAAGCAGAATTATCTTTTACTGTTCTTTTAAACATCTGTCACTACACCACTCAAAATGGGATTCCATGTACATACATGGACAAATATACAAATACAATTATTTAAATACGCAGTTATACAGCTATATGGGCATATTTTGCTCTGACGTGAAAGTCTGGTAGTTTTCATCCATAAGTCCTCTAAATATCAAATGTGTTTTCATACTGAAACCTGCCTAGATCAAAGGCTACTTCCTATCTCTGTCTCATTTAAAAACACAAGCACACATTAAACTGTATTCTGACTTCAAAACCACAACTAGGCGCAAGTTATACACACCATGTCCAACATTCCCACAAATTCATCCACTCTGGTCAGCAAATCTTCTAGACTCTTGTCTAAGCTTTCTATCTGCAAAACAAAAATCCTTTAGAGGTACTTGAAAACGCCAAAAATCTCCCCCAGATTTTCCCAAACAAAACCTCCGAGCACAGACATCAGCCAGACTAAAACCAGCCGAGCAGGAATCACACCGCTTCCCCTTCTTTTGGCTACGTTAAGCCCAAGAGACTGGACACACCGGTACGTCTTGTCCTGCCCCGCTGCACAGAGCTGCCCTCAAGCGACACCCCGATCCCGGGGCGGCCTCGCTCCCCGCGCCGGACAGCGGGCTGCGGGGCCGGGCCGCTGGCAGGGAAAGGCCGGCGGCTGCTGCCTCTCCGCCGGGAGCTCAGCGGGCCCGGCGGCGGTGCGGTGCGGTGCGGGGCCCCCAGCAGCCGCTCCTCCCCCCCCCTCACCTGCTCGCTGAAGAGGCTGCGGTCGGCGAGCAGGTACGCGGAATAGGCGGCGGCGGTGGCGCTCAGCGACGCCTCCGAGGCGTCCTCGTCCTCCGGCTCCCCGAGGCCGGAGGCGCTGCTGTGGCTGTGGGAGACGTTCCCGCTGTCCGCGCCGGGGCAGGCGCCCGGCAGGTCAGCTCCAGCCCCCTCGCCGGGCCCCGCGGCGGCCGCCATGTTACCGCCACCCGCCCCCGGGCGCACGTGAGCGGGGCGGAGCCGGCGCAGGCGCACTCGCGACGGGCAGGGCGGGGAGCGGCCCGGCCCCGCCGCCTCCCCCGGCCCCTCGCCGCGGGACTGGGGCCGGGAGCGGCGCACGTACGGCCGGTGTCTGGGCACGGAGGCGCCGTCCTCGCGTCTGGGCTCCGCAGGCCCGGCAGCAGGCGCTGCCTCTCACCGGCCGCGGGGCGGGAGCGTGGGCTGCCGCCGCCCGGCCCGGCGCAAGGGGAGTCACGGGCAGGAACGCGGCTCCTCCTACACAACGACGTTTACGGAGGATTTTTCCTCTCAAGAGGGCTCATGTGCCTGTGTTCCCTCCCCGTTCAACAATTTAATCTCAGACCCGAAGGGGCCTCGATGCCTAACACCTGAACGGCTCAGTCTTGCTTCCACATAGAGGTTTCTGCTGGTAACAGTAGGAATTGGGAAAGTTCATCTTAAAAAGACTAGTCTAAGACAAGGCCATGAATATAGAGAAGCTTTTTTTTTTTTTCCCTAGCTGATGCAAATGAGCACAAAATGGTTTCAAGCCTTAAAAGTTATCTGACAAAGTGATAGCACTAAAGCTGATACATCAATACTCCGCTATTCTCTGCTTGCAATTTGTCTTGGGCACAGTACTTCCGCACCACGGTGTGAACTGCAACTTGTTTTCTACCTCTCAGGATGAATTAGTTGGGGAGTTCGCACGTTTGCACGTTTTGTACTAGCACAGTTGCTTGGGCCCTCAGGTAAAGGTGTGCAGTGTGGTACCCAGCTAAAGGCATCGTGGGCTTTTTCTGGGGAGCCAGAACTACCGCAAGTCTTCAAAGCCATGAGGTTTGAAGGAAGCCATGCTACGAGGAGCACAGCAAACTACTTGGTTCCCATGGGAATCAGTGTAACAGTACTCTTTAGTAAACGCAGTACTAGGAAAAAAAACAGTATGGAAAGAAACTTGGTATCACCACCAACAAACAGAGGAATCAAAGTCTGTGCTGGCAGAAAAAAGCAGTCCTAGAATGGCTACGTATTTGAAGAGTCATCAAAACCAAGTATCTTGTTTCCACAGGGAAGGGAGTTAACTTCCACAGAAGGATGTGCTTGAGCGTAGTGGAAAGGATATAGCATAGAAGTAAGACAGTGCACATTTTATTGCAGACAGGTCACATTTTCATCAGTTAAATAAGGTAAAATGAGTAACTTCAGCCAGACAAATCCACTTATTCATAAAAGTAGTCTTATTTAAGGTGTAACAAAATTTTCCTGATACGATGGTCTGACTGAAGCACATCCAGCTATTTTTTTTTCACTGCACCAATAATCAGATTTAAAAAAAGAAAAGGAAAACCTTTGGTAAAGTACAAACACAGTTTTAAGACAAACAGGACCAATGTTCTATTCTTACTGTGCTGGAAAAAAATTAAGTACAGCTCTATAACTGCTGTGATACCTAGAAGAGGTTTAATTAGAGTAAGTGAAAGAATTTTAAAATAAACTTTTAAAGCAAATCTAAAAGAAATAAGCTAAATTCAATGTCCCAAACATATTTAACAATAAGCAGAAGACTGGTTGTTCCACAGGTATTCTAAATTAGCGACAATGAATTAGTCCGCACATCCTTTGTCCAGCCATTACAGATTCCAAAATGGAATGTAATTTTTTCAAACCAAGACTTCTGAATTTTCATATCCATACAGTATTTAAGAAATGTCTATTCCACCATATAAAAAAGCTTTAATGTACTACAAAGTTAAAAACAAAAAGAAAATGACACAAGCTAAAAGTAGAAAAATACATTGTAAAACATTTATATTTTGTTCCTTACACTGATCGAGATATAACAAAATATTTTAGATTAGACCACTTTCAATAAATTCATGGCATTTTCAGAAGCAGACAGTTATCGACTCAACAGTCACTGGTTACCACTAGTCGGCATCCAGTAAAGATGTCTGACCATCGTAAACATCCTGTGTATTTTAAGTTTCTAGAAATCCTGTGTAGACATTAAGCTTTATCACTAGGAGAGTCCAAAAATAGCAGAACTATTCTAAGTTAGGTTCGACAGGCTGTCAGCATCCCTCCTCTGTATAGCAATCAGCCAATCTTTTGTAAGGAAGACCTTGTGGATTTAGGTTGCCCCAAAGGTACAGCAAGGATTTCTGTCAGCTCTGAGGTGAAGGGGAGTCCTAGCACACTCTTCCACTTCTGCTGCCTTCTCTCTGGCATCCCTAAAATTCACATGAACCGTGATACTGAAAAAACAGAGATGATGGGAAAAAGAGGTATTATCTAATAAATACTGAAAAAGAATAAATTTACACATAATGGTGCTGAACCTAGTTTTAAGCCCTTATTGTCATGTTTTTCTTTCCCTGCGCTGCAGGCAGGCCTGCCTCTGACCAGCAGGTGGTGATGAGCTCACAGCAATAATGGCAACATCCTCCAACATCGCCTCCTTCCGCTCTTAAAAATATATCTATCTATCTATAGTGTCATTTGGAAAATGTATTTGCAGCATCTCCCTAATGTTGTTACCACCAGAGTAGGAAACCGCTACTTTTACAGAGCTTATCTGGATTAGACATAAGGTTGCAAATGCAGTGTAAACAAGTTAGTGGAAGGTCTGTATGTAACAGTAGAAGATCGGATGGCTATTAAGAAGCACTCTCTTTAAACTGGTATTAGAAGAAAACCAGATTTCACTTCAAATAGACATGTCTGTTACTATTAAAATCTAATTCATTTACATGCATGTATAAATACATCCACCCATGCATTCAAACCCAAGTATGCAGCACTGCCATTGGTAGCCTGTAAGACCGCTTAGATTTATACCAAATAAACCAATTTGGTGTTCTCACTTTAGGGCTGGTAAAACCAGGTTTTACACTCTGGCTTTCTCCTGACAAATTTTGCAGTGCATGACAGTTTTTATGTCTAACTCCAGATGCCATGTTTCCTAGAAAGCAACAATTCTCTGCACCCGTGAGGTCTATTAGAATATCATCTCTCTGTGCATAACATGTTGCAAGAGTCAATTGTCCCAGTTGGCACTTTAGACTGGAAGGAGAGTTACAGGAATTGCTACTAAAGTGTAATGACTGTTCCATCCTCCTCGATTCCTCCTCTGGGGATAACCAGACTGTGTCGGGGATCAGTTTTTAAGGAACTGAGTAATTTGTGGATGTTGCCGTTGCTTTCTCGGCCAGAGTTGTTGTTGAGCACCAGGTCCCTTTGAAGTCTGTGGCTAAGGCTGCTGCCATTGATTCGAGAGAGGCTACTGGAAGTAAGGCTGTGCAGTTTAGGAATGTGCTGTGGCTCCAGACCGCCCTCAATGACAATGTCAGCCTCTTCGTCACTCTCCATTTCATCGGGGTGGAAGTTCTGCAGCACATGGGATGTAGGCAAGCTATGGTGACTCGCAGTGCTGTCTGTAGACTGGCCAGAGCTACCAGACATCCTACTGCTTCGAATAATATTGTTCCTCTGGTTTGCTGGCTTGACCGTGATAATAAGATTATGGCTGTTGGCAATCATCATGTCTGTGACTTGGTCGAGAGTCTTTCCTGCTACTTCAATGCCATTAACTTCCAGGACTTCATCATTCACAGCCAGCAAGCCTGTGCTCTCTGCTAAGCCTCCAGGAACCATACGAGAGATGAAGATACCGGGTACTTTTTCTAGTCCATGAGGAGTAACCCTTACGCTGGTGCCATCGCGAATATAAAATCCTAAGGGTTTCTCACACCCATGTCGGTACAGCCTCACTCTCCTGTGTGTTTCAGGAAGAATGTCCACATCGATTATGGAAGACACTGGTCTAAAATCATGAGGCATACTAATGTTAATATGAGGACGCCGGCGGAGGTTGTCATTGCGGAGTGTCACCAGGGCCTTCTTCTTCCTTGATAGCGTGTTGGTCCCAAAATTACTGTAGTCCACTTCATCTGAAAGAGAAACAGTACCAATGTATCAATAAAGCAAAGAATAATTCAATCTACAGGGCATTTTCCTCTTAAATCTGGCTCAGTAAAGCCATACCCCTAATATGGAAAAAAATCAAATGAATTCTTCCACTTACTCTAACTTTTGTTTCATTTTATGTCTGTCAGCACATCATTCAGAATGAGTTGTTTTCAATGACTACCCATATTTCTTCCACATTTTGAGGGAAAAAGACTTCTGATTCTCAACTGTTGTCAGCTGCGCAGAATGCAATTACTTGCAGCTGCAGGCCTGATGCGAGACCATATTTTCAGAGTTGCATTGTAATTTTACACATACATCTCAAGTGGGCAAGGAGTGTATACACATTCCTAACCTAAAAGTCTGAATCAGGGAGTATTTTAATATCCAATACACAGCCTTAACTGATAGCAGACCTTAGGTACAAACGTGAAAGCAGGGTGTGAGAGAGTAGCTGGATATGTGTTTTTAGCCTAGCCTTTTTTAGTAAGGGATTTATGTTAATATGTCTCTCTCGGTACAGCACTTTTCTCTTTGGAATATTTTACTTCATTTCAGCTGAATTTGACAGCAATAAAGTGCTAAAACTGCCAAATACCAAAAAAGTTCTGTGTAAGCAAGCAGCCTGGTAGAAAGAAAATGCTCTGCTGCCTAGTCCATATGCTACAGATCACAGAACAGACACAGACTGACACACACGCTCCTGCCCTTGAGAGGAAGATCCACAGGAAAACATCCTTTCCAGGGTCTACTCTTTAAGGAATTGTTTAAATAATTCAGTCTCTGTAGCAGTATCTAAAGGGCATGTGCAAAGTGATCAACTTTAAATCAGCCAAATAATATGACAAGCTATTCCATATAAGATCATCATGTTGTTCCTTGCATAAGGAATACTTAGTCATGAAGTTGTTAGTGTACAAAATGCACCACTGCATTTCATAATAAAAATACTGTGCATATTTTACACATGACGCATGCACTAGCTGGAAAATTATTTCACCCAGAGTTTAAGCATGCTAACACTTTTCAGATAAACTAACAGACTTTCAGTTTATTCTGCTGTTGAAGATGAGCAGTAAAATACAAAAGTACAATTATAGAACTGCTGCTAAGAAAATTTTCTCACCAACACATTAACCTTGCATAGTAATGTTTGAGAAAGGAAGATAATACTTCTCCCCGATAAAGGCTAAAAAAAAGAAGAATGTAATTATAAGCTTGTTTTTACTAACACATTTCTTGCAAGGTCTCATTTTCAAGGCAGCTTTCAAGCTATTATTGACAGACTTCAATTAAGTGACATTAAGTTACACAACTCAAAGGACACTAAAAAGTGCTAAGCAGCAACCTGATCTAACTGAGCCTGCTTGGAGTAGGGTGTTGGATTAGCTGGCCTCCAGAGGTCCCTTCCAGCCTGAATTATTCTGTGATCCTACATAGTTCTTTGGGCTGGGAAAAAAGATTATTTAAAGACTTCAGAAAGACTATTTCTGCATTCTCCTATAATTTATTTACATGGGCTATACTAACACTGAGGACATCACAAGGCATCTAGAAGGTCATCATGAAGAAAAAGATTCTGTGAAATAAAGAATCATAGAACGGTTTGGGTTGGAAGGGACCTTAAAGACCATCTAGTTCCAAGCCCCCTGCCATGCACAGGGACACCTTCCACTAGATCAGGTTGCTCAAAGCCCCGTCCAACCTGGCCTTGAACACTTCCAGGGAGGGGGCAGCCACAATTTCTCTGGGCAACCTGTTCCAGTATCTCACCACCCGCACAGGAGGTAATTTCTTCCTTATATATCATCTAATTCCACCCTCTTTCAATTTAAAACTATTACCCCTCATCCTATCCCTACACTCTCTGATACAGAGTCCCTCCCCACCTTCCATGTAGGTCCCCTTTAAGTACTGGAAGGCTACTATAAGGTCTCCCCAGAGCCTTGTCTTCTCCAGGCTGAACAACCCCAACTCTCTCAGCCTGTCCTCATAAGGAAGGTGCTCCAGCCCCCTCATCATCTTCATGGCCTCCTCAGGACCCGCTCAAGCAGGTCCGTGTCTCTCTTAAGCTGGGGGCCCCAGAACTGGACACAGCACTGCAGGTGGGGTCTCGTGAGAGTGGAGTAGAGGGGGAGAATCACCTCCCTCAACCTGCTGGCCACACTTCTCTTGATGCAGCCCAGGATACAGTTGGCTTTCTGGGCTGCAAGTGCACATTGCTGGCTCGTAGTCAGTTTTCCATCCGCTAATACCCCCAAGTCCTTCTCTGCAGGGCTGCTCTCAATCCACTCATCACCCAGCCTGTATTTGTGCTTGGGATTGCCCTGACCTATGTGCCGGACCTTACACTTGGCCTTGTTGAACTTCATGAGGTTTGCACGGGCCCACCTCTCAAGTCCAGGTCCCTCTGGATGACATCCCTTCCCTCCAGCATGTCGACTGCACCACACAGCTCGGTGTCACTGGCAAACTGGCTGAGTGTGTTGAGGGTGCACTCAATCCCCCAGTTGCCAACGAAGATGTAAAACAGCACTGGTCCCAATACCAACCCCCGAGGAATGCCACTCATCAGCACTCTCCACGTGGACATCAAGCCGTTGACTGCTTGGACAAGTTTGTTATGTTTAACTTCACACTTGCCTCTTATTTCTCCTTCCAGTCCATTCAGAGCTTTACCAATTGCACAGGCCCTACTGTGTTAGTCAGGCTGGTGAAGCACAGGACTGGAAGTCCTTAAAATCACCCAAACACAAAAAGCTCCTAACTGGTTCCTGGAAGCATATTCACAGTCAAGACAGTGACTGTGTGTAGATGGCACCTTCTCAAGTCCACCTGATGAAGAGAGTCAGTGCAGTGTCTGCTCTTCTGAATGTACAAGCTACCTGCAGCAGCCTAAGCCAGGTATTACTCCTTTTCTTTCATCAGCAGGATCACCATCTACATTCACCTAGACTTCAAGTTTTGATGGATGATTTTGAAGGCTGGCAACCAATATTTTTTCCTTGTAAAGTATGGGTCCACAGGAGACGTCTTTCATCACCACAGTCTTAAACACTACACCCTGCCCACCCTCACAATTCACTAATAAATTTCTGTGACAGTCCTATGAAAACAACTTGCAGGTTCAGATTTAGAACTGAAATTCTTCCTCACTTCAAAACAGCTGTAGTGCTGTACCTTAAAGCCCAAGAAAACCTTTAGCCCAAAATGTCAGTTTAAGATGGCAATTAAAACTACATGTGGGTTTATGCATTTAAGACTGTCTCTTGCAGTACTGGCAAACCAAACTCAAAACAGAAGCTGTATCCCTTAAAGACTCAGAAAATTATGTTGGCAAGTGGGGCTCATTGTATTGCAGGTAAAATAAAACACATGTCCTAGTTATCCATCTATTCCCTGAAAGCACCCAGGTAACTGTTCTCTCCCTCTCTATGTTAGTATATTAATACTGAATTCCTTAAGGCAGACTTGCAAAAGCTTTACCAAATAATGCACCTGGGAAGATTTGTTGACAACACTGTTTTCTTCCCCTTAAATTAACAACCACCCAGAGAGTTAACTCTCACAACATGCAAGTTCGTGATGACCAAGTAGTAACATCACAGGAGAAGTACAACGGTCCTCCTGACACACATAGGTCATTTCTGAAGCAGCTTCCTTTGGCTGAACCACCACCAGGGCACTGGCACAAAAGAAGTGGTTGTTTTGTGCCTGTGACCTCCTCACCTGTGCTCAGCCCACTAATCTGTCTCCCCAGATGACTGCCAGCATTCCTAACCTCTGAGCAGCTTCAGAACAACCACCTCCTTTAAAAACAAAAAGTCCAGCTTACCACAAAAATGCTATCTTTTTTCCTCCAAACACGAACCAGGCAGAAGCAGGGATTACAAGTGATATGGGCTACTTTCAGTGTCAGACCACTGACCATTCTTGAATTTAGTATTTCAGGGCTGGAGCATGTTAAAAAATGAAGCCCATGTCCTGTTGATGACTGGAACTTTTGTTTTTAAAAAAAGTGTCAGGCATTAGTTTCCAACTCTGACCCTGAACAGCAGGACATATGAGAAAGATGAAGTCCCAATTTTAACAGGTAAAAACTGTTCAAACCTAGTATAGGTTGGAGAAATGAGAGTTAATTTGGAGAGCTTTTAAGAAAAAATACCAATTAACTATTTTCTAGAAAAAGCTCAAGTATGGAATACATGCTCCTTGACAATAGAGGGATTATTACATTACTTGTATTCAAGATAACCTGCTCACTAGCAGTCACACTCACTTGGGACATCACCTTAAAATAAAGAAATAATTAAAATAATAAAAAAAAGCCCAAACCTGGAACAAAACAGCTACCCCCTGATGCTATTTAGAGCCACTACTCTTGCTGCAAGAATAAAGCAAAGTATCTCTACTGAAATTTAACATCAGCTGTTGTTGTGGCCACAGAAAGTCATCAAGCCCTAGCACAAATGAAAAAAATTTCCTTCCTCCTGAGGGAACTGGGAGAAGTCAGCCAACATCATTCACTTTTATCAACTATAGGGTGGTCACACAGTGGTGTATTACCTATTTCCAGTAATAAACTAACTGTTCAGGTGGCATGTGTCAGACTGAAAACTGTATCATTGCATAATTTACAATGACACACTTTTAATGAAGCTCAGCAACTTCTTGTTAGGTTTTGAGTTTCTCACCATATAGGATTTCAAGCAGGAATGCCACTTCAGCTAATGAAACAGGACTGTGCTTGATGCCAGGTCTCAGCAAAGACCAGTATACACCATATGGAAACAGAGTGCACTCATTTTTCCTGTTTCATTTGTTGCAATATCAAATTCTCCTTTTGCAGAGCAAGAAGTCTACAGAAGTCTGCATGCATACTGGTAGAAGTGCCATCAAGTGACACATCTGAACTGTGCTTAGCGCCTCGTATTTTACAGGGTGTCATGTTTTCCTATGTCTTGAATGAGGCCAGAGTGAAATGTTACATGCAGGTGACAGAGGAAGAATTAGTCTCTTAGTTGCTGAACATGACCCCCATTTCTTAGAATAGGGCAGATTACATGGAGCATTTTCACATGCAAGATGTAATGCCTTCAGACAAAGATGTACTATGAACTGGACAGATAATCCTGGATAACCACTAAACTTTGAAAGACCTGGACCTGAATTTCACTTGTGCCCATAATTTGCTTCCTACTGAAAATACTGTTCCTGTAAAAAGAGGTGAAGAACATTTACCACCATTGGAGGAGGACTCCTCAGCTTTCCAGTTCTCTCCTACTTGAAACCACAACCCAAAGATACACAAAAAATACCTCAAACTCTTCTGTAGGCACTGAATATTATTGCAACTCTTCCCCAAAAGCTTCAGTTCTTGGTACATTTACACAAACATTTTGTTATCTGGCAATGAATTACAGAAACCTTAAGTATTTTGGCTGAATCCTTTTTGTTAATATGTGGTTTGTTTTGGTTTTTTTTAATAGTTGTCCCTACCTTTTTACCCATGAGGACCTTTCTGTTAGAGAAGATATACGCTACAGATCTCTTCACGCAGAGATACATACCTGTGCTCACTTTACAGTGGTGGTTTTGTTGGATTTTTTTTTTATTGTTTCATTTTATTTTAAAACTGGTGGAACTACCTGCACTTGTCCAGCAACAGTAAAACCCATTAAAGGAGACTTTCACTTCCAAGCATGGTTATTTTACTCAGAATATTTTAAAAATATTTTTTTAAAATAACTTTAAGACATATCTGGAAAGTTACAGATAGTAATATCTTTGAAGTACTCTAACAACTCTGTAGTCAGCCTGTGACTTTACAGAATATATTATACCTTCCTGGTGGGCATCATGAATCCTATCATTAAGTCATACATTACATAACAGCAAAGCATATTTAAAGGGCTACTTATAAGGGGAAAAAAACTGCTTAGAGCATCTGGTTGTAGCCAAAAGAGTATTGTATTTCTTTAATTTACATGAAACAAGAAATTATAGACCTTCTGAAAAAAACACCAGGAGCACCACTCCCACTGCTTGGACAGCTGCTTTTCATAGGAACTGCCTGCCAGATGAAATACCAAAGCTTAGCCAGATAAGATTGTATAAACAAGCTGAATTCCACAGAGAAGCAGACTGCCAGGCTCCTATAGGAACAGTTCATTTCAGACTCTACGTTTTCAGTGTACATGCACTCATGGCTTATTATTTCCTCTGGGAACTGTGGAACATTAGTTGACAGCTCTGGAAAGTACTTCAAAGACAAAATTACTTCCACTAGGGAGAGCAGCACTTCAGGCAGCTTGGGAAGGAGGCCAATGAGTCATTAATAGCGGAGGGTAACCCCTCCATCCAACAGATCTCTATTACTGAGCATTCAAACTAGCAGCAGTCATAAAACAGTTTCAAGGGAACGTGTCATGTTTAACCCTTCTACCTTTCTGTGCCCCAGCTACAAAACACCGTCTGTGTTTGACACAAGTTGCATTCAGTGCCTATTGTCTCAGAAAGATCAAAACCAGAAGCATTTGTGAAAGCAATCAGACAACAAATAGGCTGGCAGTCTCTCATTTGTGACCTGTAAGGCTGACCACATGCAAAGGGATTTAAGAGGAAACAGATATAAAATGAACTATGGCCTGGGGGGAGGTCCAGTGCCAGTTATCACTCACCAAGGAGTATTTAATGGGGGGAAAAATAAGGTTATCTGAACGCTAATGTTGCACTATGTGTGTTACAGGAATATTAAAAAAACCCAGCTATCGCTGCTGCCGGCAACCTCTGGGTGAAACAATCTGAAAAACACAGAGTAGGTAAAGTAGTTGTAGCTGCTATTCCATTGAAGGTGAAGTAATACATCCCCACATGTGCGCAGGACACACACACACACGCACTCCTCTCTCTCCCTTTGTATCACCATATCACAAGGAACTAGACACAATCTCATCAATGTTTAAAAGACTACCTAAATGTTATAGTTTATCTATGACATTCAACAGGGCTTTTGAAGCACAAACAAGATCAAAAAGGACAAATTCAAATTAACAAGAGAGAACATTATCCTTGATTACCCTTAATCTCAATCCTTTAGTTTCTAAAACAAAGTTTTCCAAACACTTGTTTGTAGACTGTAAACTCAATGACAGATTTTTGAAAAGAAAGTTCACCAAATAACTGCACTGAAAAGAAAATTTGAGAACACCATCCTACTCTAGTCAAGTCCTACTAAATCTAGTAATCTGCAGCTCTGCAAAAGGCAACCTTCCTTCTATAGTGATTCAATGTTAAAAAGATAAATTTGCCTTCCTACTTAGGAAGTGTTCATTAGTAGGTTAGGATTGAAATCTGAGGAACACAAATGTATCTCTCTACTCCCAACACAGTTATAAGGTTAAAATATCCTACCAACTTTCAAGAAAGTGAACATTATTTTGTTCCTTGGTTTAGCATGTTACAGCAAGCAAAACTGTAATTGTATTAGGCTCAGGCTCTCTTTACGGTGTCAGACATGCAAAAGAAACATTTTTAGCCTGTTTGCTTTGAGGATGGAGACAACCCCTTGGCAATTTAGCCTGCGCTGCTGGTGTGGCCTCCTGCACTTCTCACTGTTTGTCATCAGAGGCCACTGTTCCCTTGCTGAACCTCTTCCCTTCTCAGCAGAAGGCCCTTATTTTTGATTCGCTGAGCTGCTCCAAAGGAGCAGAAGCTGTTGCTCGACCTGCAAGTTTGCCCCATGGAACAAGTGAGGCCTCTGGAGGAGATGGGTGCTACCAAATGTAAGCAAGCACCCAGGCCCGTACCCCCCAGAGCTATTCTTGCCCTCAGAAATATCCAAATCCAGCTGCCCAGAGTAGCCCAAAAGCCAGCTATAGGACTCCAAATTTTACAAGTGAAGTTGTGGATGGTGTTTACTAGGACTGTATTTACTAGGACTGTCAGGGTCTTTTTCCTCTACGTTTCATATGTGACTTCTCTCCTACTCTAAAACATGACAGAAACAGCACTTCTCCCCTTGTTTCCTTCCACAAACCACATCATGCCAAGGTTACATTATCACAGCATTAGAAAACTGTGGGTTTTGAGCTTTGACTTCGTTGTTCTTTTGTTTTGGTTTTTTTTGTTTTGGTTTTGTTTTTTTTAAGTATTAGTTAATATTTTCCTTTTCCTGCAGGGAGTCAGTGGGAAGTCATATTTCTGTTGCACATCTTGACCATCAATCATTATTATGTTCATCCCAAGGTCGCAGGTGCTGCTATGGAGGCTTTGCTGGTAAAATGGTTTCCCAGGCCAGACAGCGCTGAGCAGACACCCAGCAGCAGCAATGGGTCTGTGACGCACGCAGAGATTAATAGCATCACCAGTAAGCAGCTTTCCTGCTGGCCAGAGCCTATCACCATGCTCTCAACTCCCAGCAGCCATCAAAAATTGTATTCACTCAGCCGATGGTATCAAAATGAGAGGGCTATCAATCCTATTCAAAGATGCTTTTGGGGGGGGAGGGGGGGGGGAATCACCCCCCAAAACCCCAAACCACCACTCTCCAACCTGTAATTACATGCAATCTCTTCAGCAAGTCATCACTGTAAACTTTAACACTTAAAGTTATTAAAAAGCAACCTTTTCATTATTTTATTTCATCCACTCCATTTTTGACCTGCAAATGCACTCTTCTATTCACTCAGATCAGGCAATTGAGATGAGCACCATCTGCCCCCCCATAAAGGCACAAGGAATCTCTTCTTTCCAAAAGAAAATGTGTATGTGTTACGCAAAGCAAAATGAGACCAAACTATAACCATAGTTAATACACACTGCAGATACAATAAAAATCTTATTAATGACACAGAAAAGCAGTGGATTTTATCATGTATTCTGTGAGTATTGAATATAACTGTTTCCCAACTGCTAGTAGAAAAAGTTACTTTTTGCACAAGTCTGAAGTGTGAAAGGTAAGAAAGGTAAACAGTTGACAGATTGAACCAAAGAGCAAATTCGGGAGAAAAGCATTCTAGTTTTCACAGCTGCAATATTTGGAAAAACACCACAAGTAATGAAAAAACAATCATCTTGGGATTATACTCATTCAGAATAAAAATTCTATATATCTGACAAGAAACAAAAGTTTTTTTGTCTTGTAGTCTCAGAAGAAGCTGCAAATGAAGCTTGGAAAGGCAGCACAACATTAAGCAGTACAAAATAAAGGTTGTGTATTTGTACTAGAGTATTACACAGCCACAGGTCAAAGGAGAAGGTTTTGAAGAGCTGCAGTACTGAACCTGATCAGAACTGTCATCCTACAGACTCCAATATTAAAACAGAGCATTTTCCTCCTTTCAGAACTAACTGCGTCAGCATCAAAGGCCATTTCAGGGCTCTGCTCAACAACCAGAAGTGAACCACACTGGGAAGGCAGGACCTATATTACCCAGCTAACACAGCTTGTAGCTCACCCAAGGGAAACTGAATCTAACCTGGTATTTCACACTCCCTCCTGCTGCTTTCTGCCACATACCCTTGTCTTCTCTGCTGGGTCCTCTCCAGTCCAGAGTGATCCTCCCTCCCCAGCTAAAAGCAAAACTGGTGGTGATCGAGAATCATCTAGTACCCTATGCTCAGGATACTGCTAATCACATTTCTGTAGCATGCAAGTGGTTTTTCTGTTTGCAAGGAAAAGATATCCCAGAGCTGGGAGCACTAGTAGCTTATTCAAAGGTGGCAATAGGGACAATTCAATTGTTGCAAACATTAAATCTGTGAGATAGAAGGATACTACCAAGAAAGACTGTTTTCTGTTCTGAAGTAGTTCTCTCTCATGCATTCTTTTGCTGAGTAACCCCTTATTCATCTCAAGCTAGTTCAGACAGGCAAGCTAGGAAGCGCCTTTTTGCTTATACTTTTAAATTCCCAGTAAAAATAACTAAAAAAACACCCCAAAGCCTAAACCGTGGAGAAGTTCATATTTACTCAAAATTGAAGTCTCAAATAAATAAATGGTGGCCTCTTTCGCACTCTTTACCCTGGATTGTTCTAAGAAGTTGCTACTACATCTTCTCAGAGAAAGATGTGGTTTTATGCAGTTAAAATTCTTCTAGGATGTATTTTCTCTCTTCAAAAAAAAAGAATGCAATCATGTTTTTATAGCTTCACTGTTGTGGTGTGATAATACCGCATACATCCTGCAATGGGGGGGGAGGGAGAGAAAAACATTTACAGTGCTTTACAAAGCACTTTTCTGGTTCCTGCCTCCAAGCCGGCAGATTGTAAACAAAGTCCAGATTCTGCCTCTTATCACAGAATTAAAAAGGTTTCAAAACAAGTGTGGCATAAGAAATTAATTACAACACTTGTCTTTCAAGTCGCGACCTTTGGGAGACTCCCAAGCTTTGCTGACTGGAGTCAGATTAGTCACAAGATAAACACCCCTCCTGGGCCAGCCCTGCGCAGGGCTCTGCACAGCTGCACCCTCTCCTCTCAGCCACCCCACACAGCCCCTGCCCCGCTGGATGCCCCTGGCCTTACAGTGCTGGCAGGCTCTCACCTCACCTGCAGCCTCCCTGATGCACCATGATGCCCTCCTGGCTGGTGGGACTGGGGAGCTGTGGGAATCCCACCCAGTTTATCTCCTGCATCCTGGTGGGACAGGAATGGGCGGCCCTGCCCCAGCGCAGACACGTTTTCCAGTCCTCTGCTCCCCAGGCTGGAGCAGGCCAGGGCGGGCAGGAGCAAGCCTGCAGGCGGGAGGAGAAGGAGCGGCACCAGGCCCTGGCAGAAGCGAGTCGGAGACAGTCGTCCTCTGCACCATGGGAGTATGGCCAGTGCGACGTTGTGCTTTGGACGTGGGAATGGTGGGATGGAAAAGGAGCACCAAGAGCAAAGAAAAACCGAGGCCCCCTCAGGTGGCGGGGGGCAAACGAGGAACAACCTCAAAGCGCTGCTGGTACAAAGTGGAAGAGTTGCAAACATGTTTTATATAAATCGATTTAATGGTCTGTTTTCTGATGTTGAGGAAAAGCAAAGTCAAGAGCCCAAACTAACTAGTACAACTCAAATTGCATCTGTAATGCTTGATTTCCCCAAGTTGCCCCTCTGGCACCCTTCCCTCTTCGGAGGACAAGGCTGCTCACCTCACAAAAGGAAAACATTGCTTCTAGATATAAACAAAGCAAGCCAGTAAGCCCTCTTTCCTGAAGAGAGGTGGCAAAATAGTAAAAGCTGCCTGCAGAGTGCAAAATAAAATTTTTCCCAATTAAACACAAGGGCATAAGCAAACACTACTGTTCTCAAGAGCTCAGTTGCTCCTGTGGAAGCCCTGCCCCGTGGCAGGCACTGCAGAGCTGATCTACCCTACAGAGAGTGCCTGGGAAGACTCCCCACTTGGGGAACAAAATGCCAACCCCATCCCCAATGCATAGCTGCCCCCAGCTGAACCCTGCTATTGGTGTACCCCCAGCCCCTGCCCACTGGCTAAGAAAGGGATGAAAAAAGTCCAAGGAGGGCTGCCTGTCTGGGATTTGCCCCATGCACATCCTCCCTACAGAGCCAAGCACATGCTGGTCATCTCAGTGGAGGGAAAAGCTCCATAATACACTTTTTCTTTTTTTTGCAGCAAACAGTGGACATTTAAAGATTAAAGCCATATCTCACAAGTTCTCAATGTGAAGTTTATCATAATCCCTGCGGTCTTCACCCCCTTGCCTTGTATGGCACATGACCATGTGGTACCCATAACCTCTGCTGAGATGGCAGCACTTACCTGGGCTACACCAGCACGCTACCAACTGGTTTCCTTAGTAGCCGTAACAGCATGAAGCAAGAAGGTCAGAGCAATGTCCTCACCCCGCTTCTTCAAAACAGAAACGAAGCCTTACCTAATGTACAACTACCATGGCTTCTCCAACTGAGAGAAAAATAAATTTGTTACTTTTAATGTTAGACTAGCAATGTCCTTTGCTGGCCATCACCAGAAAGCAAGAGGCACTTAACTCTCATCCCTCCTCTGTCAGTAAAAACTGCATGTTTTACTTAAAAACAGCTTACAGGATCTTGGTGATTCTGACAGAAGGCTCAACTGTGTAGAGTTATTGGCTAAGTGATTTTCCCAACATTATTTTTATAATGCTGTATTCCTTTCTCCATCACTGGCTAGGGCTCCACACCCAATTGTGTACACAAAGTAATTAAAGCTGCAGCCTGGGCAAACTTTGCACCTGAGGGGACTCTCCAGGAGCTGCAGACCTTAGCAGAACCTGTGTACTTGAGTGGTCCAGCCCTCAGATAACCACTAACTGGACCATGAAACTTCTCTTTTCCTGGAATACCAAGCACTGATCTGCAAGACTGAAAAAACAAGCAAGCAAAAAACCCACCCCAAATATACCACCAATGTTTACACCACTTAAAAAAAAAAAACCTGGCTTCTTTCTTCAAACAATTTTTGAGACACCCCATCATTATGTGAGTGTGGTAAGCTAGTGGCTGGTGTACTTTTTCCTTTAAAAAAGTGTTTCTTCCTATGAGCACATGATACAAACAAGGGAGTGGCAGACAGGAAGTGATTATTCAGAAATGAAAGAATTAGATCAAGTTCCATGATATCAGAACAAAACATGACACATGGCAAGTGAAGCTTACATTTACTGGCTCAAATGTAAGAAAAAACTTTTTCTTTATTTACTAAACCTAATTCTGGGCTCATGTAAACATTTTGTCTCCTTAATGAACATCAGTGTTGGCAGCTGTGAGCATCACTATGCCTCCTGGGGAGCACAAGTTACTCCAGCAAAGTTAAACTGCAGTACAGACTTCCAGCTTCTACTCAGACAAGTTTTTTTGAATGAAAGCATAGGTCTGCCAGTAGTAGCAGCAAGTCTCTGATGGCACTGCTGCTCACGGTTTAACTGGCACGGCTGCTCCAGAGGTGCTAGATGCAGACACTGCTCCAGTTCAGCCTTCATCTCCGCTAACAGCCATCTCTTGCTATTACAGAGTGGAGGTTCCTGGTGCCACGCTCCCTGTATTCCTGCCACTGGGAATTCCCTTCATGATCTCAGTTTTCCTGTTACACAGGAGATAACACTGAGTCATCACCACATTTGCTTGTTAAATTGCATTGTTGGGTGGTAGGGGCAGACATATACCCAAAAGAACAGAGTATTCACAGCCTGATCCCTGCTCCCAGTGAAGCATGCGGACTATGCTGGGACATGGCTTTTCCCGTGCCTGGAAAAATTAAGTTGTGGCCTGAGCACAGCTGTGCAACACCTTAGTGTGCACTGACTGATCTACTACCATTGTAAGTTCCAGAAAAGTCACCTCAAAGAAAAGCATCCCACACAAGAGGGCTAATTACACAAAGCACTTTTCATCTGTGGATCCCAAAGTGCTAAATATAAAAATTTACTGTTCAGGAGGGACTAAGGTCCCATTAGAACGGTTAAGCTAAAAACCTGGAGAATACATCAGAGGTTACACAAAGCCCAGCAGTTTTAAAGGAAGGAGGAGAGATTTGCACCATTTAAAGGCAGGAAAGAACAGATGCAGTGCGTTAGGACTTATTTTCATTACACTGGATAGCTTATTTCCAAGAATGCTTTCAACTGAAGTATCCTTCCAATACAAAAGGCAAGTGCTTGCTAAGCTGACTTGGACAAGCTTCAATACAAGCTGTGCCCCAGCACAAAGACAGTGAACTGCTACCAGTAACCTCAGCTCACCACTCACTTCTGACATGTAGTTGTGAGACCTTCCTCCACCTTTAGTGCCTACTGGGGTACTACTGCGAGCAGCCAGTTCACACCCCATATGAAACAAGAATGAATTAAAAAAACCCTCTGCTTTCTTTAGACAAAAGCAGAGTGTTCCTTTTCCATCTCACTCTCTGAAATTGCTAGACAGCATCAGGAATTGGCAAGATCTTTAATAATAAGATCAGGCAGTATTACTAAATCCATACTAAATTCCCACAACAGGAGCCAAATGGTGACCAAGACAAGAATTTTTATTTGATGATGCATTCTATCTTCAGAAAAAGCTGTTCCAAGGACATGAAAGTGAAGACAAATAGTTACATAAAACACAAACACTGGCTCACAGGTTGATGTGATCGGTGTGTCTTCTTGCTAAGATGCTCTTAGGGGTATACAAACACTTAGAACTAAGTTGTGCTGTATTTTAACATGTACTCATTAACACTCTAGCTAATGAAAGAGCTTATTTAAAGTCTACCAACTCCACAAAGTTTGGTGGCTGCAGAGTAGAGATCAACATCAAGAACCAACAACTCACTCTCAGTTAACAAAGAAGTTTGCTTTGTGCTTAAGTTAAGCCTGACAGACACGTTTAAAAGCAGCCAAGAACAGAAGTGCAGAGCCTTTGTGTTTGGTACAGCACTTGGAGGCACAGCACCAACACAGGGCACCTCCTGCAGAAACTGAAAAGATCCAAGTTCTTCCTCCCATGCTGAGGGAGAGATAGAGCATCAAGGAGACAGGTTAAACAGGTTTTAAAGTTAACGACACCTGCCCTTGGCTTAGCAGCTAACACCACATTAATCCAGGGAGCTGTGGTGAGGAAAAAAATAAAACAGGTAGGAAAAACATTTTCCAGGCTTCTTTTCACTTTACCCACCCAGATTGTATTTATCTGTTCAGCTCCAGTTTTTCCTTCTGAGTGGATGCAATTTAACATCCAGATCACCACGCTAAAACTCTACACAAGGCAGCTCATCTTGCCTTTCTCTGCATCAGTTCATTTCACACAAGTCAGGTCTTTGGCCACGGCAAGTCAAATGATAGGTTAGTTGAAAGGAATCACCTCTAACCCTTAGTCTCCACCTTTTAATACACAAATATGGTACTGAAAGTTTAAGAAAGAAAACGTGGAAAAAGCAAAAGGCTGTGGCTATGAATCACCTGCTTGACTGGGAAAGAAAGAAATCTGGAAAATCCTGATCCTAAAGAATACCTGAAGTATACTGAAAGAGTGGCGAGGCATTCAAGACCAGATAGGCTTCATAGATACCAAAAAGCCAATCAATGGAAGGGAGCATCTCATTTGTAACACACATTTCTCCTGGGAAAGCACCACTGTCCTGTTTGGTTTTATGACTCTCGTGTCAGATCAGTCAAAGGCCAATGTAAAGTTAACATGCCAGATTTCACATCACCTGCTTGCCCAAACATCTGGGGAGACTGTTTTAGCTGAGCTCTGCTCTTTCACTCACTTCAGATTGTTGTGTTAATTAAAAAGTCTTGCTCTTGTGTTACACAGCCCACAGGAAGCGAGGAGGAGATTCCTAGCTTTATAATCATGTTAGTCAATAGCTCCCAGCACTCTCACCACTGCTACGCAGAGAGCCAGCACTGTGCTGTCGGTTTGACAGGCTGTGGGAGGATGCAGCGTAGGAGAGTCGTCACGTTATGCAGAGTCAGCCCGAGCTCCTTCACAATGGGAGCTTTCTGCAGAAGTGTAACATAAAAACCTCCCTAAAACTACAGGACTGTCTGAGCAAAATTCCCAAACAGAGAGCCAGCCCCACAAAAATCCACTCCATAAACAAAAGACAGTTAATAGCTGGCGAGTTACTGAACATGGATGTGTCACCTTTGGGCTCACCCCAACCCCTAACCTAACAAGTAAGTAAAAAATATTACTATTGTCACCTCCAAGCTTAGACTTAAGAATTTCCATCTTGGAAGCGCTACAAGTAGTGAGTCACTCTATATACCTTGGCAGTGATTTGCAAGCCAACAGGGAATATCCAGAAGGAAATAATGTCACCAATTGGTGAGGCAGCAATGTTTACCAGCTTAAACAAGTTTGTGCCTTAGTACTTCTAGTTAAGTGTTGCCAACAGCAAATCTCCAATTCACAAGTCATAAAACTTTCAATTCAGAAGTAATTTACAACTTAATATGCCTGAAAATTAGAGATCTTTAAAAGTTATCCCAATCACTGAAGAAAAATACTAGATATTAGGATCACACCAAGTGGTGAATTCTTTTCAATACCTGTATTGCCCTTGCCCAATCTCTTTAGCAGAGTGGGAGATTTGGACACTGGAAATGCATTTGGTATGAGGCCACAGCAACTGCCACCTTGCCCTCTCTTTGGGCAGCAGGAGGAACATGGGGAAGAGCCACCAGCAGAAGGAAGCCTTCACAAACAGGAGCCAGGCGTGGTGACACAGGGCGCCCATGGGGACAGTAACCAGAGCAGCTCAGCATAGACAGGAACAGGGTGGGGAGCTGCCAGCCTGAGTGACTTTGACAGCCTGAGGAAGATTTAACTTTCTGAAGCTAAAGCTGACTATCGTCAAGAATTTACAAGGTGTGAGCAACTAGTTAGAAGGGGAAAAAAAAACCCAACCCACACAAAGGAAAAAACCCCACCCAAACCCATTCTGTATTGGTCAAATTAAGTTTTGAGGGAGGTACCAATAAATGAGACACTGAATAATTAAGAGGACTACTTATGTGTCAAATGAGATGCTTAATATTGTACAAGATGACAGCTATTCACTAGCTGAAGCTAAGAATAAACTGAGGAATTAAGGGCTCTCAACACATCCATTTACTACATAACCTCTAGCAATTTATACCTTTGCTACCTCTTTGATGAGCAGTGCTAAAGGCGCATGGCAGTGCACTTAAGGAAGTCTTCCTTACTTCACTCAAATAAACTCTTCATGTGGCTTACTCGCATTCTGAGCTAGAAGTTTACTTTCAAGAAGGGCTAATGGAGCTGCATCAGTTTCACCTTTGAAGCAAGGCAGTGAGGGGACCAGCACAGAGCCAGGCTTACGGCATACTAGAGTTTGGATGAATGTCAGACCAAATGCTGGCTAAGAAGCTGTGAGAATACCACCAAGCAGTCACTTGAAAGAAAGTGTATTAATTGAGCAAGGTCCTTAAGCTGGTTTACGTCTGTCTACTTCTAACAGATCTATTATCCTCAGAGGATTTATTCTTTCTAGAGCATGCCAACTGCCTTCATTACCACAAATGCTTTATAAACAGACACTTGTATGAGCAAGGATCGCATGCAACAATTTGCATGTTTTCAAAGTGATTTGCAAAAAATGAGGATGCAAACCCCTTCTACTACATTGATTCAGAAAGCAGGAGACATACCTTGTCACCTTCTTCTAGACAGTTTTAAAACTATCTGACAAAAGAGTACATAAACATCCTTTCTAGCCTTTTATTTGTGTGTATTATTGCAAGTCTCTATGATGCTTTCCTTAAGGCCTCAAATGGAAGAAAGTAACCGTGAGCACAAACTCTTCCCTCTTCTCCTCTGGAATTTATAGATGCCTTAAGTAAGCATTAAAATACAGTACAACAGTTTGACTAAGATGCTTCAATCCTCATGTTTTATCTCATTCACTGTGTACAGTCTATGTCCTATCAGCTGCCAACAGTTAACAGGCAGAAATGAAGGTGGTGTATGTTTTTAACACTGCAACCCCAAAACCACAAAATAAAAGCCTTGCAGGTCTCATCTTTTAATAAAATACTAGGTCTGCTGAGCACTTGGAGGACACTTTAAACATCCTTATTTTCTAAGCAGACAGAAACTGTGTCTTTGCAAACACAAGGCATCATTAGAAGACCTCTGTTCATTTCTTCTCATGAGGAAACAGCTCTCTGAAATTTTCTTTAAAATCTCCATTTTTGAGGCATCAGTGTATGGGGCAGCACACAGAAGGTGTCCCTAATTGGCATTTGCAGTTATTGCAGATTGTATTAGTTGCTCATGCAGATATTACAGCTGTCAGCACACACATATCACCAACCACAATTATTTGCAGACTCTTCAAAAAAGCCTGCTTTTCTACAATAGTGTTAGCACTATACCCATACCCATCACTCACGTTACAATGGAGATAAATAGATGTAAGTGACCATCTTACTAAAGCATTTACAAAAGGAGTAACTTGTAAAGTTTGAGAACTTGGTGTGGGCAGAACATTTGCACAGCAAGTTCTCTTTAGATGACTAAACTGCCACTGAAACAGGCTGAAACGCTGAACCACAATTCCTCACAGGGGGCTTTACCAGCTCTGCTGCCTACTGCCAGTTTTCACCAGCTCAGCAGCAGCCACCACCACCTGACAAACCACTTCCAAATTCAACTTCTGTATCAAGCCTCACAGTCTAGGGGCAAGGTAAGGCAACTAGGCATGGCAAGGAAGTTCAGACAACTTGCACTGTGGAGCACAATGACTCAGAATGAGGGAGGAGAAGTTCTCTCATTGCTATGAACTAACACAAGATCAATACTGATAATTTGTCTCAATTGCTTTAGTAGGGACGGCCAAGTTAAAAAAAAAAAAGACTGCATCAGGCTTCTTCCCTCCTCTGACATTTTTATTTTCCCCTCTTCACATGTCTAATGAACCATGAAAGCTGTTGCTCTGTCCCATCCGCTGTCATTCTCTGCCAGCAACACAGCCAAGAGATTCTAATTCTAGAATTTACAGGCTGTGTTATAACCTGTCAGCACATCTAGTGTAAAAAATATGCCAGATTGCATCCTTCAAACAGTTTCCATCAGAGGAAGTCATGCTGCCAGTGGGGTGCAGAAAATGGAGGAATTCCTGTTTACTGTTAGACTTGAAAACTTACTTGGGAGGGGACTTCCAATTAAAAGGTAACACCTGAAATACCACACCAATTTGTGTGTCATTAACACATATGCTTATCTAGAAGACCAACCTAAAGTGTGTTGATGAAGAATCATTGCAGCAGGTGAGCAGCAACTAATGTGAGAGGAATGGGACATGCAGGAAAACACTGCTCAATGCTTGTTTAGGGTAGGAAGTGATACCATAGGAGGGACATGGTCCTGTCCTCTCAGAGAACACCCGTGCACAAAGGTGTACGCTATGTCACCCTACTGCACTCCTAAATGTCACTGTCAGGGCTCAAACTGCTATACAGACTCTGATACTGAGCTGCCAGGAATGCAGAGACTTCAGCTTACAAAATCTATGAGCTGCCATTTTATTTTAGGACAGGCTTGATTTTGTGATATGCTATGTTTTAGACACGCTGTATTACTCTTACAGGTCCCCTGTCCTTCCAGTTAAATCATGAACTGTTATCTGGATGTTGGCTCACTAAGAGGTACCTCAGACTTGCAACTCAAACCTGACCATGTGCAAATGTAGGCAAAGAATCACTACAGTTTCCAAGTGCAAGAGTCAAATAATGTTGGCAAAGCTGGGACTGCCACTGCAAGGAGAATATACCTAACATCCCGCAGTATGCATGAGTGGCTTCCACATGCTCCAGCCAGGGCTGAGCACAGCTCTGTCTCAGCCAATTAATCACTGCAGAATGGGCAGAGAGGAAGTAGACATACTGTGGGTCTTCTCATGAGCACTCCCACCCCCAAATAAAAGCCAGATTCCTACCTAGTGCTGGGAGGGATGAATGCACCTGCTCAGACTGTCACCACCCCTCTCATGAGCAAGGGCAGTGAGACCCTTGGAATAGTAACTGGCTCATGACAGACCTGTAGTACACACACAGCAGATTTCAATTCTGCTTATTCACAGATGGCTGATTCACACTGATAGCACACCTTTGCCAAACCCACCCAACAGGCCCAGTTTGAACCCTCCTACTCTGCCAGCTTCCCACGGACATACCTGATCTTTGCTAACTAAACTCCACCCTCCACTCTTTCATCTTGACAAGCAACCAGGCTGATAAGCAAACTCCTTTTGATTACTGCTGATTGTATTAATAGGAGCAGCACTTCAGCAGCTGGCTCCACACAACACAGAAAGGTTGCGGGGGGGGCGGGTGTGAACAAAAAACAACCCACACCCCAGTAAAAACCAGGGCCATTGATAGGTGAACCACCTGGAGAAGCAAGTAATTTGCCAGCTATTGGACTGATTCACTCTGCTCATGCAGCAACCCCTTCTGTCTAGTCTCTCCCGACAGACATCCTCAGGGCAGGGACTGCATCCACATTTTGGTACATTAAGTCTTCAAATTCTAAACACAACATAGAGATCGTTCAAGCTTGTGGAAAAGAGAATGCTTGCAAAGAAAGCACTGGTTTGTAAACAGCCTTCAAAATTTTCCCATAAAAAGAATGCCATATTTTCCATTTATATAGATATGAAATATATATTTTTTCATGCTCATACATCCATATAAACATGCATTTCACAATTTTCAAATCACACCTTTTAATTTGCTTTGGCCCACTGCTGTCTGGAAGACAAGACACATCTCATAGCCAGAAGACAATCTGGATTTAATTTAAAAAGCAACTTTGCCTCGACTGAACTTTACTGATGATTCTGCTTGTGAAGAGGCAACTTAAGAGAAGGTAAGGCCCACCCCAGCTTTACCTTTCACTTTGGCCACAGACTTTCAGTGTGAAGGCTTTGCTCTGTTTCCACCACCAAGGGTAGAAAAGCTGTATAGAAAGCACACTTGAGAGGCAGTATGAAAGAAGTAGCGATACCGTAAAGTTCTGAAGAAGGGCTAAAAACGCGAGTTATGAGGACCACATCCAGCCAAACTTTTGCTGGAAAGACAGATTCTACCCATGAGCAATGCCAGCATGCATCTCCATGCCTCACAGTGCAAATTCAGGTGTCAGACTGAAAACTTTACACGCTGCTGTACCCAAGCTTGAGTCTGGGCAGGTTTCTTGTCCATTCTTCCATCTAGTTTTTGTGCCTAATTCAATGCCATTCCATGGCATGACCCTAGCCTGATCTCAGGATTGCTACAGCAAGCCAAACCCACTGCTGTATCTTTCTCCAGTTAGAATAATGGGTTTTGTGGCCAGGTAAAAGTGTTTCCTCTTTGACAGCCTCTGAGCGATGAGGAGGAAGTCACTGCTAGTTCCTGCAGGTCACTGACTATGGCTTTTAGCCTCTCCCCGTGGGAGTCTAGAGGTTTAAGGACTTATCAGGTTAATGAAAGAGCAGTAATACTGCCAACAGTTCCATAGACCAATATTAACAAAATTATTTTCACCTTAACCTTTTCTTGACTGTGGGATATCAGATACATTAACTGGTGGTTCTTTTCAGTTCTTTTAGCTGAACAAGGAGAAATTTCCAGGCCAAGCCAATTCAGCCATCCCTCTCTCAAAATTACTACTGTAATTATGAAGTCTCCACTGTCCTCCTGCTCCCTTCCTAAGAAGTTCCTGGGGTGACAAAAAAAAATCATCACATAAACATTCTGGGAACACAGGATTATTTCATGCAGTTTACGTGCAAGTTTATAGCAGAAGGCTACCAATTCAGGACCAAGAAGTTACAGCGCAGGCTGAACACATTGGTCCTTAGACGTAACTATTTCCTATGTTGTCTTAGCCCAAAAGCCTGAGCCTAGCCTGCTCCATGTCTGATTTTGTAGACTTTGCTTTGGAAAGGATTCTTTTCAAATCAAGAGAGGTCTGTTAAATAAAGTCAAATATGCATGATAGCTCTATATCAACTATTTTTGTATGCCTTTACAGTAATCAGTAATCTTATGGATGTTATCACCTGGCTATACAGATACCACCTCTAAAGGAGCTACTGAGGAAAGCAGGCAGGAAATAGAGTCATGACTTTTGCTTTGGAAATAAGGGACTTAAGGAGAAACACTTGAAGGATCATTGACAAAAATCCTAGTGACAGTGAGCTAGTAATTCGTGGTCCATCTATCCTGGCTTCAGAATACATCTTTGAAATTTCTTTACCGATCCTCAAGGAGCCCCAGATCAAAAGGACAGTGAAGAACCACTGCCCTCATCAAGCTCCTCCTGGGAAGAGAAACATACGTGTACACACACACGCTGGGGTACAGATAATGAAAAACTCTGCAAAGCACTCCCTGAAGCTAGGCCATGTGGCTAACATCAGAGCAGTGGTAAACTCTGTGTGAATATATCTGCATAGAAAAAGGCCTTTAAAGTAAGATTGCTGCCTGCACGACATGCACTGCTTCTACCGTTACTGGCCAGTAACTTGCTCCAAAAGGATGACTGCTGTTTGTACGGCTGCTCAGAGCCTTCCGGCGTGAAAGGGGAGCCAGCCTGTGGATTTACCACTCATGGATATAACTCCGAAGTACCCAAATACCAGGCTATAACCCAGATTCTGCTCTAGATGTGGGAGACCCTCCCAGTCCAATCTGCAGAGAACTGACAGCAAGTTACTTCAGTATGAACAGAGCAACCTTGGAGAGGGGACAGTACCACAGCTTACTTTGGTCACATTTTGAAGTGACATCTAAAGAAAGGAAAGGTTTGCATCTGACATCAAGTAAGATCTGTAGTAAGAGCAGATAAAAGACAGGGTTGTTTGACCTAGGAGGTTCTGACAGGAGCTTAAATCAATGCTTATGTTCTGGCCAGCGTCACTGATGCAGGCCAGGAGAGCCATGGTGATGGGCCAGCAGATGAAAGCAGTGTTAAGTGCTACTGTGGGGGGAGCAGAAAGCATCTGAGCATCTGCTGACCTCACTAAAACAGTGGCTACTTAAGTAAAAGAAAAGTCTTCCAGAAAAACAGAAGCAAGAACAGCTTGTTCTTCAGACTGTCAACCTTATAGATATCCACTCAAAGAATCTGGATTTCACAGCAAGGCAGGAGTCCAGTGTACACACAGAGTGCCAAATGCTGTCATGGACACTCAGTCACAGAGATATTTAAAGACATACAAAGGGGAAAAAGAGAAAGAATCAAAGCAGGAAAAGAGGAGGGAGGGGAAGAAAAGGGGGAGGGGGGCAGTTAGTGCTGAGCTGATGACTAACTACATGACAAGCAGCACTGACTACCAAAAAGAAGCACTAAAGAGTATTTAGGAGAGTCAAGGTCTGTATAGTCCTAGAAGGTTGGCCACAGGGGAATAAGTTAAGAAAACAAGAGGGTCAGGCTTCAGATCATGAGGTAGAAAGAGCACTGTGGCCAGCACTGAGGAAAGCTGAAATTCATTATTTGGGAGAGGAAAGTACCAAAACCATTGCTAAAAACTGAAAAGACCTCTGTAAACAGACCTAAGTACGTTTCCTCAGTCATCTCACTTCAGTCTGAGATATGTATTCCTTAATGCAGGTTCCAGGAAGTAGACGGAAGAAAAATTCTGCAATTCACACCATCTAAACACTAATTGCTCATTTATTTGTATCCTCCTCTCTTTCCACCAAAGACACTATTCAGGCAGAAAACCCTATTCCAACCTGACACCAAAACCTTTTATTTTCTCCCCTAGGGGAAAAAAGCTTTAGCTTTTATCTTCAAATAATACATTAAGAACTCTAATTTGTAAGGCACCCATCTGCTGTGACTAGATTTCCAAGGCCACATCATCAGTTATCATAGATCATCACCACTCCACTGAAGTCCGCAGAGCTGCAGCTGGATCTGCTTCATGAGCTTCATGGTTTAAACATCACAGTCTGATGTGCCATCAAGTTGCAGAAAAAAAATATTATCTACGTTTCAGAGATTTATCTATTTTCTATTAAGACACTGAATCTTGGCTTTTGTTTTTGGTCAAGTCTTCAAGGTCTGGGCCTAGTCTTTTGTGATCCTCTTCTTGCTTTGCCTCTCAGCATACATCAGGGGAGTTGCAGCCCTTTCACTAAGCCAAGTTTGAAATACAGCACTTGGATTAATCATGAAATTCTACTTTTTCGGGCCAGTTTGGGCCCATTAACTCCCATTATATGGTGAAACTCCACAGTGTCATGAAGCTCACTAGACTTTACAATCCCTTCTGCCTCTCTGAAGTTATCAGTTTCCTAAATAGCAGAGACAATTACTTCCACACAGCAGTTATTTCAAGCTTTCCCACCCCATGAAGATGGGTTGCTTGAAGTAACAAAGATGGTCCAAAATGCTTTCTGCTCAAGATACCTTTCTTCTCACTTTTCAGCAAAGTACCTCAGGGCACCACAATGCAGCTGCTTCTGGCTGATCTGGAAACCTTCAAAGGTGGTGCCCACCTCAACTGTTCAGAATTTGGCACCAAACACCCCTTGCAACCTCACCATGTTTTACTCTGTTTACCCTTTGCAGAAACAAGTGCTGAGATGTCTTCTCTGAGCAATCCCCAGCATCAGCTAGGCAGCAGTCCCATCAGTGAAGATTTACTCCTGGCAACACGCAGACAGGTGGATCGCATGGCCCAAAGTCTGCATAGGTGTTCAAGGAACAGTGCTTTGTAAACTTTTTATCCTACAGGGATAGATCTATCACATCACATCTGGGTGACTTCTCTATGAAGACTAAGCATAACTTACAAGTGGGCAGGAGGTACACCACCTCACTTCAATGCTCCTGACAGACAGGAGCATTGATTAAAACCAGGAAAAGTCATAGTATCTCCAACCCAGCAACCCATTATGCAAAATAAACTTTGATCCTACCCTAAAGCCATTTCATGCCTATTTACATGCTTCTCCTCTCAGCTGCTTACGTCACTGAGTTGTACTGCTCTACTTTTACAGCAGAGCATAAAAACAGTACTAAAGGCAGAGCAGACAGGAGGTTGGGCCAGCAGCTGCGCTGCACTCAGTAGAGAATTCTTGCTCCCTGAAAAGATGAGGCCACAGCAAAACATCTCTAAGTCTGCAGAGTAATGTTAGGTGTTGGGAAGAAGGATAAGGGTGGTGGGGGTGGTGGTAAAAGATGATCTCATGCAGCTATCAAGAAAAACAGGAGGGAAGGAGAGGAAAGAAAGCACACCTGACAGACATGTGAAGAGATGCCTGAACAAGAACAGGGCTGGCCCAAAAACCACACTGCAGTCTCTTGGGAGCAGTGGAAGCAAAAGCAGTTCTGCAACTAAAGGCTTATCAATCACTCGTGTGCGTGCGCTTTACTGAACTCCTGAAGAAAGTGATTTAAAAGACAGGAATCAAATGATCACTCTTAACAGACTCAACAGGCAGGAAGAGGAGAGCAGATATGGGCAGAGGGGGCAGCACAGGAAGAGGTGCAAACACGATGTCTGGGAAAAGCCAAGACATACAAAATGTCCATATGCCATACCACTACCTGGAATGATTCTTATCTCCTTTTCCTTTCAATAACCAGCACCACATTGCTGACTTCCATCATATTCCCACTTATATCAGACTCTCCCAAAATATCCTTTCTTCTTCAGGAGTGGTGACTGCTAAGCTGCAACCCATGAAACAAGCAGCTGCTGAAAGAAGGATGCACTGAGTCTTCAGTTGATTTACAAGTCATGCAACTCAGTCAAAAGAGAATAATTCACAGAGCCACTCTGTGGAACAGGAGAACGAGAATTAGATGCTGAACTATCACCATTAGTTTACTATACACATTTGGATCCGCTTTGTCCACAATTCCAGCAATCCAGAAGAGGTGGTCAACTTACTTCTTAGGGAAAAAAGCATGCCAGCTAACACCAGGTTACACACTTAATCCTGCAAAAAACGACACCGCCTTGCGAAAACATATTCTAGCCTAAGCTTGTTTAGGTAATTAAGAGAAAAGATCTTACACCCTACCTTTGCTATAAGGTATTCCAGTACAACTGTACCCAACACTTAGCCTCAAAACATGCCCATTCAAGTTTGAATACTGGATTCAACCCACTTAAAAATTCTTCTGCATAATTTGAAAAACTGAGCATTTACTTCATTAACAGCTGGTTGATTAGCATTAATCAGCCATTTCACTCCTCTCCCAGTGTCCTTTTAGCCAGCCAGGGGCAGAAAGCATTCACTATAAAAGTCATTCAATTTATAAAGCTTTGTCACATGATAAATATGGTCATTACTTAAGATTCCCAACAAGCCTCTCCTGAGTCAGCACCACCAGACTGATCCAGCTCCTGCAGTAAGTGCCTGCCCAAGCCCAGCCACATTACTCTGCAAGTACACATACAACTCTTACTTCTGGCAAAACTGCTCTACCCTCATCAGAGCAGGATTTCCCATATGATATAACTCCAACACTATGGCATAGAAGAACACATCTGTAAAGACGGAGCTATAGCTGTATGTCAGCATTCAGTGCTGCAGGAAGTAAAAAAGCAGACAAGATGCTAAACTGATTTAGTGCTTGTTATAGTTCATTCATGTTTGCATATATAATTCTCTAACAACTCTCCAGCCAAGGACAGCACACTCAGTAGCAGCACAAGCCATACAGCTCTCCTCAACTCCGAAACAGCAGCATTACAAGGGCAGAGTAAAGTATTTGTAAGCTTTCAGGTTTGGAAGGAATTTCACTGGAGTACATGTGTCCAATGCCCCACTACCATACCCAATACCGTAGGGTGCTCTCCTAAAGAGAGTTAGTTGCCTTTTTCCACTTTGAGTCCTGGGAGCATCAATGCCCCATTGATTAGAGACTATTTCAGCTGCAGCATGGGTATATTTCTGATCAGTTCATAGGCATTTATTCTCATGCCAAAACAAGTCTTCAGCTTCTTCATCTCCTTCCCCTTCCACAGTGTCACCCATCAGTGCTTCATATATTAACATCTGTACAACTCCTCTTTACATTATTCTCTCTCCAGAAGCAGTCACCTTTGGACTGGTACTGCCAGGTCTTTACCATCTAACGAGCTCCCACTTTCTGTCTCTGGATGATTTCAAGGCATCTACCTGAAAGGGTCTGGACTGTAAGGAGATGCATTTCAGAGCTGCTGTTCCATTATTTCACTTAAAATGAAGTCAGGAGTTTACAGAAACAGAACAAGACTGGGCATGTTTGTTTTGACAAGTTGAGGCTTGAAAATGTGAGTGGAGGGCAATGACAAATAAAAAAAAAAAAAACCAACCCACAACAAAAACAACCCCAGTTCTCTGATTTTTACCAGAAGTTTACTGAGAAAACGTGCATGTTTTCTGGCTATATTTAAAACTTCACCCTTCACTTTCAGAGGAGTTAACAGAAGATAATTAAGTCCCTTGTTTACTGCAATTGCTTATGTTGCCCTTTGGGGGGGCAGAAATCCAGGCTTTGGCATCTGTTTCTCTCTCCTCAGCTCCCCTAATATCCCTTGGCACACCAGACAAAAAAAACTCCAACAAATTGCTTGAGCATTTTCAAGTATGTCAAATCAGCTTTACCAGCCCTCACCCAGTCTGCTCTCCCACACCCCAGGTAAAGCTATTCATTCTATAAGCACCACCTACTTGGTGGAGCTCACCAAGTGACATGTTTTTACAAGGCAGGGAGACACTTCCAGCCACTCACTTGCCTGTGGATCCCCACCAAGGATGGTCTGCTGAGACTACAGGAATGAGAGAAAAAACAAGCAAACAAAAAAAACCAAGCCACAGTTTCACATCAGTAGAACCCAATGTTTCTTCTGCGGCAGGTAGTTTGGAGAAGACATTTCATGACATCTGCCACTGGCCTCCTCCAGACTCCAACTGCAGACTTTCTAATCAGCGGAAAGTCCTTTACTTAAGAGGAGCAAGAGGATAAGAAGTCAGCTGTCCCATACAGTCACGGTCCTGGGAGACCACTGCAACAGTCAGCTTGCATCTTGCCAGCACAGATGTATTTGTGAAGTTAAAGCAGCTCAAGAAACCCACTGCATGGCCACCTACACATCTGTGGAAGTGACAGCTTGGCTCGATGTGCTGAAGAGACCTACGTAATGGTGGCAAGTAGAAACAGTGGCCAAAACCAGCAAACCAAAGTGGCATTAGCATTGTAGGGAAACCAGTGGTTAACCCTGCTGCTCTAAGTGAAACCTGAAAGCAAGAGAGGTTGCAGTGAAGAACTTTTCAAAGGCACATACAGGATTTAATCAAGTCCTACAGCAGGAACAGGAAACCATTCATTTTGGATGTTTCAGGCATGAAAACCTGTTCGTTTCTACTCCACCATCAGACAGCAAAGGCATTTTCAGTGAAGCCAGAAATAAGATAAAAACAATCAATGAATTCTCCACTCCTCATACACAGCAGGACAGGGGAAAGCTGCCTTCCTCATTCAGCAGAGGCAGCTGCTGAAGGAAGGCAGAGGGCCGTCTGGGGTGGAAGGAGCACTATTACCAAAATCAGCAACACAAACATCAGAACAGCTTCAGCATCTCACCCCCTGCCTGCTGGCAAAGCAGCTGCTCTTCTGCCAAGGCACAGGAGAAGGTGAGCCATCATAGAAGTAATTGAAACAGAGATGAACGCTGGATAAATTTCCTCGAAGAGTCTCATTAGCAGAGCAACTAGAGCCTGATCTCCTCCCTCTTTACTATAAAAACATAAAAACATACTCTTTATTAAACTCCACTTGCAAGTGATTTCAGAGAGACTAGGAGAAGGGCACACTTAATAACAGAACATGACTGGAAGGGCTAGACCCGATTTAAAAAGTCAATAAAGCGTGTGTTTTCACTTAAGAAACAAAACGTAGTCGTGGTTTTAATAAAAATCCAACCCTTATTTATTTTGGAGGAGGAGAAGGGAGGTCAGTGTGCTGCTCCCCTTACCTCCCCAATTTTGAATCCATCTCATTGCTCCTGGCAACAACAAACAAAATTCAGCTCACCCCTAGGAGAGGTTTGCTCCTAAAACAAGTGGGAAACCCAGGCACGTGCTGGGTGGAGAGAGGAAAACCACTTGGAGATTCTTGCATTGCTTCAAAGATTAATCTAACATTTTAATTTTAGACCAGAAGCAGCACAGCAAGATAGGGATTTTGTTTTTAAAGGGCAATTAGAGCCTTCCTCCTCCATTTGTTCTTTCTTTAGAAGAAATGTTTCTATTGTCTTGACATTTTGGAAAGGAAAAGCCCCACTGTGATTGTTTTACAGCAGTTATGAAATGCAGCGGCCACACAATATGCAGCCCTAGGTTCGTATTTTTGGTTCTCTTAGGTGCCCAACCCGGGCTGTGCAGGCATGAAATCATTTGCCCAACAGCTCAGCTACTGTTCACTTATCTAAGGAGAAAATCACTGATGACTGCAAACCAAGATAAACACCCCGATGTGCACAATGGAAGAACTTTGAAAACAATATGCTCTTTTAAAGAGAGCCCACACATTAATGACCTATTGCTTTTTTACCTTAAGTCACTGCCTCTACCATAGTCATATCTTAGTAATCAGCCTATTTGAGATCATTTCACTCCTATGGAGGATATAAAATATTTGGCTTACAGAGCATAAAGAGACCAAGAACAAGTTACCCTGGAAAGCATACTGCCAGATTTATAGTCTGAAAATACCAGGACAAACGACCATTACCTACTCCACTGAAATGGCATCTGATGAGCCATTTTAAAAGTCCTTTAATCTTTTATCTTGAGAATACTTGCCAGTACCAAATGAATCGCAGTCATGTTGCCTGCTAGCTAAGGTCAAGAGTTCTGCAACACATTGCTGTATGATTTTATCAGGCATGAGAAACGCAGAACTCCTCACATGTGCCAGCAGCCACCCCACAACACTTGCAGTGAAAACTGGCATGTATCAAGTGAGTGAACAAGGAAGATGAATTTTCTAACCATAAGCAGTTCCCTGGGGACATCTCAGATTCCTGAAAATCTTGCTGTCCATGAGGTACTTTATTTTTATGCAGCAAGACTGCAACTTTATTTCAGAGTTTGAATGAGGAAATTTTGGGCAGCCCCAGTAGTCAAGAAACACCAGGACAGAAGCCCACTGCATTTTTAAAGGCAGGGTCCTTATTTATCCCATACAGCAGTCATTAAAACCGAAACCAAGAACTGCCAGGACTTTAGCCTCACTTCAGGAAAAAAAAAGTTTAAGAATTTGATTCCAGATTTCCCACAGTGATTAACATGGTTAAAAAAAAGTTCCCTGGTAAGACACACAAGAGCTGTACTTATCCAATCGATTTCATGCCATGACACTGACAGTAAGACGCCTTCCTGCCAACAGCTGGCTCTTACTAATCCTTCCATTCAACCTGCTGAAACACGATTTTGCACCCAAGGCCACATGCAAAAGCATCTGGCTCAGGAGCAGAAAGAGGGATGCTGTTAAGCAGGATGAAGTCCACACCTTTCCTTTCTATCCTCATAAATGAACACAGTGTTTGATGCCAGATCCCACAGGCCCTGAGATGGAGGCAACAGCCAGGAAATGCTTCTTTAGAAGTGGGGGTAGAAGCACATGCTATAAATTAGGTACAGCCCGATGCAGATGGCCACAAGGTTGTAATGCAAAGCATTAATTTCAGATTGAATGAATCCTAAACCCAGAGACTTATAGTATGTTGTTGAGGTCTCTTCTGCTTACTCGGTAGAAAAGACTAAGCAGTCAAGAGTCTGCTGTGAATTCCTTACACCTTATGATCACTGACTTAGATACAAAGATCAAGGAGGTGAACAACAGCTTCCAACATAAGTGGACTCCAGCAGAGAAAATTTTAAGAGGTTAACAGAAACTGAGCTGGACAACAAAAAGTCTAAACCCAAGCAGGTTCAAGGCACTCCAAGCCCTTTCCTGCTATAAGATGTCATGTTCAAATGGAATAAAGTTTTTACGCCTCGATCCAGGGAGGATTTCCTTTTCTAGGACACAGTAGCATACTATTTCCTTCCCTCAAATAAAGGCAGCAAAACTAGGTCTTCTGAACTTAACTTGATCCAGCAGTGCTGGCATTGAGTGCTGGTCAAACAAGAAGGGAGAAAATTAAAAAAAAGTAACATAATAGTTCACTCAGAGACTACCTTTACACTAAGACGCAGGAAATGGAGGACAGAAGTTTTATTATAACTAGAGGGGGAGCATTTTTCTTAAATAATCTCCACAACTGAAGTTACTCAGGTGTGTCTCCAGCAGACCTCGTCTCAGACACAATGCATAGTCAAAAGATGAAGTCATCATCAGTGCAAAAACCAGTCTAGCCACCAAAGACAGAGGCTTTTCTCACACTCAGCTACTTCACAGCAAACATCTTGTATACCTGCAGAGCAGAGCATGGCCAACAACCACTGCAAGCAGCAAGCTCCCCAAGAAAAAGCAAAGCAAACAGTGCAAGCTACAAATTCAGTAACAGAGAGCCCTATGAAAGAACTCGGGTTGCTGAGCTGTGCAACTGCATCACCCCACCAACATCCCCAAGGGTGTAAGAAACACTGACACATGTCTGCCTTCGAGCTTCAAAACAAAACAACTAGCATTTAATGCATCACATCCTCCTGTGTCAGGAATGCGTCGCAACCACAAGAGCACAGAGCAATTAATGGCTGGTTAATGGTCAGAATTGCTTCTCAAGCTGGCCAAAGCCAAACATACAGCATGATGAGCTTATGTGAAGTGTGTGTCATTTAGGACACAGCATCCTTAATTCTGACTAGGTTTTATTCAGATTAGGTTTTATTTATTGACTATTGACATCACTCAATAATGCTTCCTCCTCTCCCATCTTGGGCAATTTCAAATGTTTGGGGGTGGGGTGTGGAGGGTGAAGACAGAATAGGAAGCAATATGCTCTTCTTCCATTCCCCTGAAAAAAAAAAAAAAAGACTTGCAGCTTTGAGGTTTCAGTTTTAACAGGAAGCAAGTACTTATACAGATGGTGTTGGGAATTGCAGCAGTAAGATCATAATCCAAGCACAACAGCATTGCACAAGTTTACGTACATTTTCCAAGCTGCTAGTGGTTTGTTAGATGAGACAAATGGTAGATTTGAGCTTCAGAGGGTCAGAATAAGACACCTCTTTAGATCAAGTGTGTCTGAAAACAAAGTCATCCAGACACATAGAGGGCAAAGGGCAAGGAGATCCATCTCCAAGATTGCAGCAGACTGCACCATGGGATCTCTAGTATGTATCTAAACTATGTTGTTTTGGAACAAAAACTACCAGTGGGTTTGAGGAGACAACAGAGAAGCTGACTTGTTATTTACTCCACCTGCTCACACACACGTAAGAAATATGATCAGCCAGAAACTGGTTTCAGGCACCCTGTAGCACATGCAGGCCATTCAGCACCAATTCCTCCTGCACCTTGCTGATGTAAAATAAGCAGTGCCCACAAGGAAAGCTAGTACTTCACTTCTAGTGGGTTCAGTCTTTCTCACGCTACCTTTTCTTACCTGTTCTACAGAAAAACACGTCTCTTCTTCCCCCACTTTATGTTTGATTGTATCTTATTCATCTTCCTAACCATTCAAATCTGGGCAAAATACTGTAATACTGGAACAAAAGCATACACTTATGTTGAAAGGTACAGATGCATTTCTGAATAGCTCTGCGGGAGCACACAACAGGCGAGGAGAACTCCTACCACATACCACTCGTACAGGAGTTTGATATGCAGGGGCTGAGAAAGCACCTCAAGAGACCATTTAGTACAATTCTCTACAGTGAGACAAAAATCAATTATCTCCCAGGAAGGGAGAGCAGCAAGATGATGAGAAAAGGACTCCTCGCAACTTTCAGTGACAGCGTAAAAAGGTAGCTATAAAAAAAACCCAACCACCCACAAACAAAGAAAAAAAAATAAAAAACCAAAGCCACTAGAAGGGAATGTAAAAGTCTGCCAGACATCTCCACTAGCACATGGGGGTCTGCAGCCACAGAAGGCTGAGATCCACCATTTCCAGCCTTCCACCTGGGCAGTCTGTCCTTATCACCACACTAGACCTAGCTCTGCATGACCAAGTAGTTTGGCCCACTTGAAGCAATCTATAAGACAATGATATAGAAGGTCCCGACATCCAGATTAAAGGTTTACAAGGCTTCTACTTCATACCAGGTCTCCTGCCACTGACCAAACACCCAGCACATCAGGTGAGCTGGGTCGGCTTTGGAAATGCAGCCTCAGGTTTTGTTTTAGGTAGAAGGAACCCAGCTTGCATGCCCTGACACTGCTTTGCAATGTCAGCCAGCACACTGGGCAGGGAACAGGGGAATCAAGAGGTTTACTTCAGAAGTGCCCTCCTGATCCAAATCAAAACATAAAAGGCAGGCATACCTATCTTCCAATGCCTTTACCCCACACCAGCGTATTTTCTCCTCCCTCAATTCATCTGTTTAATTTGGGGAAGAGCAGAAGGAAGATTTTCCTAAGCCTCTTCACCTTCTCGCTGCTCACCTCTGGACCTTTCTTTCCCAGGATGAAGAGTTAAGAGCAAAAAAAGGACACAGCACATTAAATAAAGGCTCCTCCTATGCCAGATTGCTTCTCAGATGCCAGTATGCTAGTTTTATTGATGAATGCATTCTGCCACATTTGTCTTTGCAGAATGCTTTTCTGTGGTGTTCTCTAGTTTGCCATTGACAAGGCTGGATGAAACTACTGACTTGAAGAGCAGCTTTTACAGCTACTTCTGAGGCGGCCACCACCACTTGCAGCATCATTTACAAAGTGGCAGTGACCTGGCAGCGGTGAGGGAGGACAAAGACACTGCACAGAGATGTTCATCATACGAGCCAGGTGCTGGGCTGCTGCTGGAGCAAGGAGGGAGCCAGTAGTTGGGAAGCAGCAGCCAGGGCTGCTGGCACAGCGGGTCCAGCTGAGACTACTTACTGGTGGAGTGGGAAAGGTGGCAGCAGCCACTGCTAACTCAAGAGCTCCTCAGCTGAGGAACCTCCCCCCAGAAATGGGCATTACCACCAGCTTGCACCAGGCTTCTGGGACATCGCTGTGCAGGGCCATAGGACGAGAAAAACTGGATGCTGTGCTAGGCTG
Organism: Strix aluco; assembly: GCF_031877795.1. Taxonomy (NCBI): domain Eukaryota; kingdom Metazoa; phylum Chordata; class Aves; order Strigiformes; family Strigidae; genus Strix; species Strix aluco. The sequence continues at coordinate 66,416,444 of NC_133931.1, read as the reverse complement.
CAGAGTCTGAAAGCACAATTTGGCCCTATATAATAAACTCTCTTAAAAAGAGATTGTAACTTGTGGGAAGCTTTGGCAGAGAATGTAAATTCCTCCCCCCTCCCTTTTATAAGCCTCTAAGAGCTTGAAGCAATAGTCAAAACACTCTCAAGACTTTCAGTTGCTGTCTCAGCTTAATACAGGATCATATACTTTTTCCCCTCCCACATGCATGTCCTCCCCAGTTTTCTGAAGACCCACCTTTGCCAGCATGAAGACAGGCACAGGTTACACTTCTGGCAGCAGGGGGGACAGGCTACACAAACTACACAGATCTGCAGCAACTCCTCACAGCACGAAAGAGTGCTTGGGAAAGGGGAGAGGAAGGCACAAGGGGAACACTGTGCTTTTCTCCAGATTGAAGATACCGCGTGGGAGTGTTTTTGTTCATTTCAAGGGCAAAAAACAATAAATTCTTATTAGCATGCATACTATAATTCAAAGTGTTATGACCCTCAGTGCAACAGCAATGTGAAAGACGTTGCCAAGCAAAGAATCGCTGTACTGCAGAAAACTGGGTATAAGTGGAAAAACTTCAGCAAGTAACTTTTCCTCCTCTTCAGACAGAGTTTTACCACTGGCATTTAATCTCCTCCCTCCATCACCCCAGTCACTGATGCTCTCAAGGCTGATGGCAATTGCCTGCATCATTCTCCCCAGCTGGTTCAGGAAGCAATGACCAGCCTAACTCAGTGCATTCAAAGGGGGACTGAAATCAAGCTAGGAAAACACTGAGAGTAGCAAAGCCAGACACCTGTGCTTTCAGGAGGGTTTGCTTCTGTGCTCTCAAATGGCAGCCTCCTTCAGTCCTCAGAGTCACTCAGTTTTCAAAAAGGCCACTTCTCCTTTTAGTCCCCATGGCTGTGAGTCACCATCGAAGGACTGAGGTTAGCCTCTGGAAACCACCAATTTTCTTCCTTCCTGTGTAATGCTTGGTGATAGAGCCCATACAATATCCTAAAGAAAAACCTGACCCTGGAGGGCATGCATTTGTTCACTGTCACATAGCAACCCTTTTTGGCACACAGATACCTGTATTAACACTGCTAAAGAACTTCACACCACATATGCTAGAAAAATTGAGGTGTAGTAGAGCAAATATCTGTTTATAGTATAGTGAATATCTGGTGCTTGCCACACATAATTTCTCTTCTCCACTTCCTCACCCAAAAAGAGGGCACAGCACAGAGGAAAAAAAAAATAATACATATAGTCTGTTAGTTTACTCCTGGAGTGCCAAGGCCAAGGGCACTGGCTCTCTCATCCACGGTGGACAGCTGCTCTCCCAGCCCGCTTTGGACACTGGGCACAGGAATTTGAGCTTGGCACCATGCTAACCCAACTATGTGGCTTCTGGAGCAAAACCAGTTCATGTCCAGCCAAGAGAGCTAAGAAGCAGCCAAAATGCAACTGCCTGTACCACTGTGTGTGCAACTAGGCCCTTAGATACTCATTCTGCTTGTGTTTTCAGGTCAAAGTTTTTTTCCTTGGTAACTATGAAAACTAGACAACTTGCAGAAGTGCCTCAGAAGTTGACCACAGGCTCTAGAAGCAAGGGCTTTGCAAATAAAAATACCCAGCATTGCCAGAGCTAAATAAAGCAGCTGAAGTTTACCTAACTAGGAGTATGTTAACTATAACATACTTTCTCTGGAATCACTGTTTAGTTCTTTGAAGCTATGAACAACTGCATGCACCACAGTGCTGTCTCCCCAGCCTGGATTGAGCATATACCCTCTGCTACTTTAATTTTCTACTCCTTGAGTTTTTCCTTGAAAGTCTCCACCCCCAAGCACTTGGACTAAATTAAGCCAAAAATCAAAGCCAGCTGATTATTTATTAAACAAACAGGATACATTTTGTCTTTGGTAGAATTGAGCACTCCTGGTAGCTGTAGACTTTAAACTTTACTTGGGGGGGGGGGCGGGGGCAAAAGGAAGGAAGCAGTGTTTCACTTTAGGAGAGCACACTGAAAAGTCGTTATTTTACTTAAAAGCCATCTGCCTATAAAATGAAACTGTACACGCACGTAAGACTTAACAAGCTATAAACAAGCATCAATAGCAACACTCATATTTCAGTGATAATAGCCAGCTTTGATTACATTTCTTTGGACTACTCTCCCCTTCAAACCATTTTCAACTCTCTCAACTCCTGTCAAGCCCATCTCCCACATCTGCTGATTAAAGGAAGAAGCAGAAATTGGAATTAATGGGGGTGCAGGGAGGGAGCTAGTGCACTTTGTTTCTGTGCCAAAAGCTTCACCAGGATGCAGAGAGGTCTCTAACAAACAGAGGTCAGCAACACGTGCAAATGAAAAAAGCCACAGTTATGTACATGGAAAGGCATTCCTAAATTTTTCCAGAGAAATTCTGAATACTTTGTTTCCTGTGAGAAAATGAGCATTTGACTAGAGATCTCCTAATCAGGAAACAGACACATCAGGTATTTCTAGAATGCTAATGACTGTACAGAACAGAGCAGGGATTATCTGCTGCCTGCCTCAGCTGACACTAGGGACTCTCAGCATCTGAACTCCCTCCTGCTTTTATTCAAGTCACAGTTCGCAGAAAGATCTTTTGCATGAAAACAAAACAATACCCAAAGTCAGTTCCCAAATGGATACGAGAGAGCTACATGTGGAGCTACAGGAAAACAGAGCTTAGAAGTCACTTGCATCAGGGATTGTTTTCTTCTTCTGGTTGGGGAAAAAAGAGAAAACATATTCAAGACAAGAATGTGCAATAAAATCAGATTAAGGAATGTTAGTCACTCCTGGCTTCCCCTCAAAACAGAAGTCAAAGAGTTTCCGCCATTCATTCAGAATATGTCTAAACAGTGAGTCTTGCTGAAAGAATACAAAAGAAGAAAAAAAAAAAATGAGAAAAGTGAAAAGAGGCAAAGGAGGTTGCTCTCCTCAACCTACTAATAAGCTCCCAAAAGTGCTTTTCCTTCATCCATGTGCTAAAAGCCAAAGCAATCCCTGCAGCATCAGCAGGCGCTGTGGTCAGGGCTGGGTCCCAGTCAGCCAAGAGTGCAAATACAGTATTAAATGCATTCATACTTTCCCACTGAGACAAAGCCTGAAAAGCCTAACCACTGCTCCATCCTCTGTTGCCTCTTCCCAGTTAAGCCTCCTGATATTGCTCCTAACTAAAAATGTCCCTGACTGCTTCCATCCATGTTTACACAAGGAAGAGGCTGAGGGTCATGGGCTGGAACAGCTGAGAAGAGCAGGCACATTGCTGCAAACGTGTCCACTCTTCTTCAGATTTGGCTTAGGTACTCAGTGGCTTTGCTGTTGCAATTTGGCATCCATTTACACAAACACCAGTGTGGGTCTTGGAGAAAGGAGGATTGTAATTGAAACCACCAAAAATAACCATTGGCATACGACACTTGTTATTTAGCACAGACCCCCTTCAGCAGTTTTCATGGTCATGATTCAGCAGACACAGCGGCAACAATCCAAAATAAGGTGTGTCTCTCCTTTTGCTGCAGAAGGACCACGGAGCTGCACAGAGCAGCCCGGGACAGGACCTCATGCCCCAAGCTTAACCCATTTACCACCACGCTGCATCCCAACCACAAATACAGTCTAACACAGTTGCAGACAGAATTTTGCTAAGCCAAAGCCTCTGTGAGGGAACCCTTTCCCCACAAGCAAAATGGACTTGGGCTGCTATTTCCAGCAGCTGATGAGTCAAGTAACTTCATTATGAAACACTTGCTTAAGACCAGAGTTGTTATTTAAGGAGTCAGAATCTCACCTGCCTCACAAAGATAATACAGGTACATAAGACACACACCCAGAAAGTAGCTCCTCTCTTTACCTACAGAAGTGATGTGCTCTGAAGCAGCTTTTCTCTATTTTAAACGTGTCATGCTAGCACTGGAGTTGTTTACTCAGCTTCTGCTGAGATAATAAATCTGGACATATAACAGTTTCCAGCAGTTGTAGAAGCTAGTGAATGTACAAAAAAAGTTGTTGGTTTAGAAGGTTGTTTTGGAATTTTTGGTTGTTTTTTTGTTGTTAAGTGAATGAAGATAATTTTAAATTAAAATCCTTCATCTCAGAGGACCTGGCTGAAAAGGTTACTGAATGACTACATGAGGTGACATTTCTCTATAATTTCTGCCACACAGAGCAGCAGGGAGTAACATATGCCCTAGACTTCTTGTAAATATGTCTCAATAAAAAAAGGTTGTAAGCCACACAGTTTCAGAACAGTCGAAATAAAACTCCCTTCCTGTCTACAAATCTGTGCTTAAACTTCAGGCAAAAGGTAACATATTTAGCATTTCCAGAGGGACACACACAGCGATGACCAAGAGGAAGATAGCCATGGTTGTAGACTTCCCTTTAAACACTGTCTTTTGCTCTGAAAACAGACAAGCACACTGTGTCTGAAGAGAAGCTATTTACTAGCTCCTAATTTACACATCCATTGGGCAAGTGAGCTCCCACAGACCTGAGGGGTTTTGTCTTGCACTGGTTGTCAGATCCTCTGAGCTATCGGACACCACCGCATTCATATACGAGAACTCAGAATCTTCCAAACCAATTTGGAGGAACAATTCTGCTCCTTGAAGTCTTTATAGGGTTTGAATTGAACGTGGCACCTCAGTTTTGAATCTCATCATCCTTCAAAGGTCCCAAGCTGCTGCCTATTCAGATTGTCACTGGTCATTGCCCCCTTGGCAGGGCCAGGAATCAGGGTACAAATTCTAGGCAGCAGAGCATAGCAGCTGCATCATGCTGGTGCATGGAGAAACAGAGAGAAAATGACAGACAGGAAACAACTTTTTTTTTTTTTAAAAAAGGTGGAACTGTGCATTTGACAGTTTTTTTAATCAAAGTAACCATTGTATATATGGTATATATGTGTATAAATGTATATATGTGTTCTGACCAAATTACTCATTGTAACTATTTTAAAACCATTAGTTGGCACCTATTTCCCAGCTGATGTAGATTCCCAGTTGAAGGTGCACTAGACAACACACCCAAACTCTTCAGTTCTTTTTTTCCTCATTTTATCATTATAAATAGCTAAGTGACATGGGATCTAAGTGTCTTAAGAATACCTGATGATTTTTTTCATCAAGAAAAGCTTATCAGGACAGCGCAAAAGCTGTTCACCTACCTCTTAGTGGAATGATAAAGAGTTAGGCATATAACCCATTCACAAAAGAAAAAAAAAAATTAAAATGAAAGCTTACTCATCTTTGCCTGTTGGGAAAGTGAAATTCCACAAGTTGCAAAAGCTCACATACTTTATCATGGAAATGACTACAGTATTCAGGAGTGGCTAGTGGCAGTGACTGTGCCACCATGCTGGCAGACACACCACTTATGTGAACTAGTAGCTTGGTAATCATCAGCCTCCCACCCTCTGTTTCCAAAAGAAACAGCATTCTGAACACTGAAAAGCTCCCCATAGAAGCACTACAATGCAAGCAAATTCAGAGGCTGTATTTCAGCAGCTATATTGTTCCACACCTTACAGAAGAACTTGTCTTATTTTACTGACATCCAAGCTGCCAAGAATTGATGTTGAGATTTAGATAAACATATCAACTATAGATAAATATTACATGCCACCACTGTTTCTTCCAAGTGCCAATATTCTCAGTGCCATTGACACGGATAAAAAGCTTGAACCATATTCTGTACTTTACTACCCAAATTCAACAACCAGCTTTCTTGTGATGTCCTCCCTGGTAGGGTATCTCCAAAAGTGATTCTAGCCAGACAGCAAGATATCAGCTCCTTAGGCCTCTCAGATTGCTGTTCAGAACAGCTACTGTTTCTGCACAGGCATTTTCAAGCCAGATGGTTGCAAACCCTAAGTGCTATAAAGAAATAGTTAAGCTGATTATTTGTTTTAAAATGATTCATGTTTTAACTACATAAGAAAAAGTCTTGAGGCAAAGGAAGCGAGGTTTTGCAGACAGAGCATGTGAATTCGGAACCCAAGTCCTTACTGAGTTCTTTTTTAAAACTAGTGAGATTTTGCCAGTTTCTTTTCCAGTTCTTTCCCATAGATGTTTATAATTTCCTGTGCGTTCTTGCTTCCTCTGCTTTTTGAATTGTACTAAAGCTTTCTGTTTGTGGGTAGGTAGATTCTGGAAGAAACCTCAATCATATGAAGACTGCAATCTCAGAATCACTAGACCCCTTCCTGCAAGCTAACAAAGCAGCCAACTGCACGGTTGCTGGTTACATGTAATGTGAGCCCAAAGAGACCCAGACTGCATCTGCACAGGGACAAGACTTCCCCTTTGATCCTGAACACTGCCCTAGTGCTCTGCACCAAAGCCCACTGGTTCTGCTCTTCATGCATTGGATCAGCTCACAAAGCCCATCCACGTCCACTGTAGCCAATCACCACATTCAAGAGGAGAGGGATTCATTCACTGCATTGAATAACAATTCCTGATTCATTTTAGGCTGTGTGAAAGCTAGTAACATAAGCAAATCTTACGTTTCCCTTGAAACAGTAAAAACACTAAGAGTCACGAACCATTTCTCAGCAAGAACCAAATTTGAGTAACAGACCCCACAGCTGCATGGCACAGAGCATGAACATGCTCTGCTCTATAAGTCGCGTCAGTCCACATAAGCCGACATAGCCCTGTCATGCCAGAGGGATAGGAGGCCATGCCAGAGCCTCTGTGCACCTTACAGACACGGGACTGCAGCATGCTGCCTTTACAAACCTTCGGACCTCAGCACAACCCCAGAAATACCTCTAGCAGCATTCCCCCTGCAGTGATCCCTCCTCAGCAGGGATGCAACTTCTTGTTATTTCTATGTGCAAGCAGCTACCCAGCAATACATGCTGCCAACAGTGACATGTCCTGTAGTAGTGCCAGGAGGTCCTTAAGGCAGGGAGACCTGGTTTGCTGGAATTGCTTGGTCTACACCAGTTGCAAGCAAGCCACCATGAAGGAGTACCATTCAGCAAGTGCTAGCAAGCAACCCAGCCAACCACGTTTACACTAGCAGGGAAATTATTTCCTGTCACGGCTGCTGCTGCATATACAGAATTATCTTCTTCACACTTCTCTTTCAGCCTTCCTGTGACATCCACATGGAATTGAAGTGGTCTGAGACAGAGGCAATAATGTTTCTGAAGACAGATGGAGCTAGTGGCTCTGATTTTCCAAGATAAGCACAACACACCCATAAACCAGACCAACAAGACTCAAGAGCATGCTACCCACACGCTGCATGACACCCATCAGGGTAGAAAGACACCCGCACCACACTCTGCAGCTCCAGCACTTCCTCATGATGCAATATGGCTCTGGGAACTCAGGATACAGCTGGTGAGAGGAAGGGCGTGGGACACAGTCACCACTTACCAACTGAACTGGGACCAGCTGAGGTACAGAGGTGAAATAAACCACGCAGGGGAATAAACCACACTAAGTCTAGCCTTACTCCAGGCACCCAGAGGTAGGACAAGCTAGTTGCAGGGGATGCTTTCCACATGGTCTGTGGTTCAACACTGGTGAAGCCCACTGCAAGACAAGGCTTTGTGCATTCCTCCAACACCACCCATCCTCTTGCTCGCCACCACTATGCGCTTCCCAGAGCTGATGCAGATGACACGTACCCTTGCTGAGGGTCATCTGAGCAGAGGAAGCCAAGTTTGTTGCGGCAAGCTGTTTCCTATGATCTGCAACCCATGAGCTGGCTCCTGTGGCCAGCTGCTTCTGGGAATGTTTCAGGGAGGGGAGATGCATTTTGAGGTACTGCCAAGCCACTTTGCCCACAGCAGCACATATTAAATTACGACAGATATCCAGTCTGCAGCTTCTCCCAACATTCCCCCTCTCCTCTCCATCCCCTCTGGATGACATGAGATGTCTGAGATGAGTTTAAATACCTGTCCCTATCCTAGAGTGCCCTGCAGTGCTTGTACAACAGAGATTGGTGTACAGAAATGAACAACCTCTTAACACAGACCCTGTATTACAATCCACAGGTACCATACTTCTTCATTGCACCCTATGTCCCTGTAAGGTGACTGGGAAACTGTGTGTGTGGCAGGGGGAGGTGTGCTATGGTATGGTAGCCAAATAGATCAAGGAAAGAGACGTTAAATCCTACTTGAATGAAATACAGCAGGTCAGTGCTCTTCTAGGGGGCAGGCTGGGACCGTCAGGGCAGCTTGCAGACAGCTATTCAATTCCTCTCTTTCAGTGTAAAAAAAGATGTTAACACACCAAACTCTACACCTGTGACAAGAGCTGCCAGGTAATGCTGTCACACAGCCTGTGAAGTCAGCCAAAAAAACAGGGAAGGGGAAATTCTGCAATACTCTCACCATCACCTTTGCATCCACAAACAAAAGGCAAGAACAGAAGACTGAAGTTAAACAAAAAAGTTTCCTGTTTTTCAGAGTCATGGCCCAGTACAAGCACAGATACCTTGATGAGGTCAGAAAGGCACCAGCCACACAATTACTGAAATCAGCTAAAAGAAAAAAGGATCTGATGTGCCTCTGGGCTTGGCCTATTTACACAAGAAGAGGTGTTAGCCAGATCTGGTGAAAATCATGACTAGAATTAGCATTTTCAGTCACCCTTGCAAATGCTAACCTCACTAGCAAATCAGTAGCAGCACTATTTGGTCTCAACTACAGTCTGTCCAGGGGAAACCCTTGGGATACAACCATTCAGGTACAACAAGCTGATAAATGGAGACATCACGTGGTTACCCACATGGAAAACTCTCTCAAAAGGAGCCTAATGGATGAAGAAACAACTTTTCAACCATAGCACTGCAGGACCCAAGCTCAGTTTAACACTGGAAACAATGATCTCGCATTTTGTGAGAGGTATAGGTAAAACCCACCATGAAGAGGTCAATTTAGTCCTGAGCAGAGATCCTTGTACCAGGGCTTGATGCATAACTGTTGTCTCCCTGTATGCTACCCTCGTCTCTCTCAATACTCAGGCAGAAGTTTTAAAAGCAAGTGACTGAGGAGTAATGCAGGCAAAGTAGACATTGTCACTCCTCCTGCTATTGATACTTTGTCTCATCTAAGAATTGCTCTGAAACAAAATTTTTAAAATGTTTTGTTGCATACTGTACTCCAAATGTGCAATACTTTTATTTTTCTCCTCTACAAAGGATAAGGCATGTTAGAATTGCAGCTTCAAGGAATGCAAGCTCAGGGAACTCTTTCTTGTTGTTAGCCACAAAGACACTACCCCTGGACGTATTTATGGGCTCTATTATAAAGAATTCATTTATTCATTCAGATTCTTGCAGTTTGGGGGGAATTCTTTCTGAAACTCTATGGTTTTCTTGTTAATACAGTGTGTTTTTTCTCCCCTTTACTCATGCCAGCTGCATTTAAAACTAGACCTTAGTAAGTACATGAAAGCAAAAATGTAAAGATTGCATTATTTGGTAAACAAAATCACTGCATCTGCTGGATACATACTACTAGAACTACCTACTAGAACTTCCAAATTGCTTGGCAGAATGAAAACAAAGCAGGCTAATAAAGCAAACAAACCAATTGCCATCAGTGTCCAACCATAACTGACAGACCTCCTCTTATCATACCTCAGTGGCATTCAGGGATGAGGAGAACAGCTTTAGGCCTTTGCAAATCCTCAGCTGGTACCTCAGCTTTAAAGGAAACAGTTGTGCTCACCTAGGAGGAAACACTGTCTCGGAGCTCACCACTGCCAGCAGCTGGGTAGCCTCACAGTGCCCTCACTGTGCAAAGCCAGTGCCTTCCACCAACTCTGATGGATTCCAGCGCTCTAACTTCCACAGACACCAGGCAGTACATAAATTCAAATTAAATAAGTGTTCTCCTTCAAAGTTTCACAACATTTACTTTTTTAAAAAGTCAGAGGAGTCTCAACTCCTCTATTATTTCTAATGCAAAGGGATAATCAGAGAAGAAAACTAATTGGTCTAAGACCCACAGTAACAGGCAGTTTTTCCTCACTAATTGCTACTTCCATACCTGCTCCACCCCACTGATGCCAATGTTCTCCAAGCCACCTTCTAACGCTTGGAGTAAAACAGGCACCAGCACCTGCGTGCTTCCAGCCAACACACTCTCCTGACTGGTGAGCGACAGCCTTGCAGAGCAATTAAAAAGCTAAAGCAAGGAGTAGGAAGCTGAGACCTGAAAGGAAGAAAAGGCAATAAATGGGAGAAATAAGAATAGAAAAAAATGCAAGAAAACTAGAGGGGGCAGATAAGTGGTGTAAAAGTTGTTCATATGAACTTTTTAGAGGTTACTTAATGTCAGCATATGGCAGGGGACTGAAGCACAAGAACAACAGTGAAGTTTTCTAGGTTAATAGTTTCCTTAATATTCCCACAGGACTCTTTTGCTACTCTAAACATAGCACAGAGGAAAAAATAAGATTCAAATAGATCATCATCATGGGGCAGGTTCAAGAAAGAGATCTTTCAACCTCCCCTAAACCGCTTTCTCTCTTGGCATTGAAAAACATTCAGAGTCCTTACTCAGTATTAATGTTGACACTCATATTTAAATTTGGAATGTGTAATCCCAACAACACAGGCAGTCTGAAGATGAGAGGAGCTTTCAGTCACTTTAAAAAAAAAATGGTTTGAGTTATATTTCAAGTTAATTTTTCAATGCCTACTACAAACACCTAGCAGAAACGCCCTTCACTGCATGGTTGCTTTCAGTGCAAGAGTCTACTGATTAAGTTGTCATAAGCCCTTTAGTGTACTTAAGAAGTTTAGGTACTGCAGAAATTTAGCAGGAAGCCTATTCCTGAAGGCCTCAATCTTGAGTTAATGTTTGTATTTGCATTGTGCTATCTACCCTTCCTCACTACATGAAAGCTCCTTTGAGCTTGTGAGGTCTCTTCAGGTAAAATCCGGTGTCAAAGAAGACACTGTCAAGTGTATTTTGTTATTATCTGCACATTGTACTTGTTTCCATCACTTACAGACGGGAAATGACAACTAGGCACAACAGGAAAAAACCTGAGCCATGAGCAGGAAACAGAATGTCTTGTTTTGACTACTAAGGTAAGGAAAGATAAATAGTGGAAAATTCCCCTTATAGGAACCTTAACAGAAGTGGATCATTTGACAAGTCTTCCTCACCACTGTTTTTATATGGTCAAGCCACCTGTTAGAGCAGCTTCACTATCTTAAATAAAAAGGGTCAGACCAAGGAAGAAAACATTAAATAGTTTTACTTGAGACTGTCTTTAAGTAGACATAATTGGAGGGTTCTTCTATTTTGCTCTTTTAAGTACTATCAGAGCAGCAGTCATCTGTAAGACAATAAACAGGAGTTGAGGGACAGAAAGGGGTGTTTATTTGCTTGTTCTTATGTGGGTTACCAGCTAAAGCTAAGCACGGAGTTGAGTAGATGTTCCTATTAAAGGCTGCATAAGTTCCCACAGTAAACAAGTTTCTTCAGTCTAAATTCAGCAGAACGTGGGGTGCTGGTACCAGCTCAATGCAATTCTGAAGCAGCATCAACTGTTAAAGTCTATTTTTATTATTAATATATTTGGTTAAGTGTAGTTATTACTAAGTTATTAAACTTTGAAACTGAAACCAAATCCCATGTAGCTTTAACACAGAAGCAGAACAAATGTTTGCTGTCACGGACAAAACAGCAGCAGAAGCATTTTTGCCAGGCTTCTGATCCATGCTTACTGTACACTGCAACTACTAATGTTTATGCAGCGCATATTTCTGCAACAGTTCCCACTATCTGTTACTGACCAACTCCACAAAGCCTATCTGTAGGCTATGCTATTTCCACATGCTTTCCCTTCCTTTCACTAAGTTCTTGCTTACCAGTTGTCTGGTTGCAATTAAAGTAACTGGTGATGAAAATCAAGTATCTTAATACTCTAAAAATTGAGTTTTCAAGGAGAGAAGCACCCTCCTGCTGGCTCTGCTTAGCCACCAGGTATCACTAACCATGCCAGCAACAAAATCCAAGGCTGTTCTGTGTTTATGTCTGACAAGCCAGATAAAACATAATGTTTTTAAAGATACTTAATAAAGTAGTTGAAAGATAATGATTACCCAGTCTCACCATTTGCACATGAAAGGTGGAGCAGAGAAGTTACAGTAATTTGTTGCCAGGCTTCACTGGAACAAACAGCTGCATTTTACTTATCTTCAGATATCAAAGAACTCGAGTGGGACAAAGATCACTCGGCTTGACAAGCATTCAAACACCCCTCCAGCTCAAAACCAGAGATGTTTCAGAGGAAAATCACGAAAGGATTTAAACTTAAGCCTAGCAGCAACTCCTATTATACTAGCACGAAACCTACCACCATCCTCTCTGATCTTGTCAAAGGTAAGACAAGATGCTTTGCCTCCTTTCCCAATGCAGTGGCCTTGCACATTTCCAAAGGCTACAAGCAGACAGGTTCTTCCTCCCAGGAAACAAGAAGCTTCATGGCAGTTTTAAGCTGCTTTAAATCTGCTGTGGTCCTGCCCATCCCATGCAAGCTCCTCACTCTAACAACTAGTTTTCTGCCAAAGAGCTGTCTCAGAGACCTCAGCCACTGGGTCACACCAGTGCCAGGACAGAGGAGACAGGGTAGCAGCCCTGGGACAGTCTGACCAAGAGCAGACCGCATCCTCCAGCGCACCAGTGAGTTACACCTACACTGAGTGTCCAGAGAGCTGCTTCTCCCCACACCCCCCCTCCTCTTATACTGGAGCAGATAAACTGAAGACCTCATCACCTTCTCTGCACCCTTAACTTTATTGCCTCAGACTCATAAGACTATTGTGAATATCTGTGCAGCTCAACCAAGAGCAAGATCAGAAGTGGTTCAGTATTATCCCTCAACATGTGCTGCAACCTCCTTTATTATTTAATATATCAGATGCCTTTAACAACAGCGGTAAAATCACATTGACCTTGTTTGGAAATACAACAGTTTGAGAAGGTGAAGTCAATGCCTGTGCATAAACAGGAAAGTTACTGAAGAAGCAAAAAGATGATGTAAAAGACTTCAACTCAAGAGTTTTCCAACTATACCCACTCTAGAAGGCTGAGCATAGAGTTAAAGGGTTTAGGTAGCTGGAAATACGTTTCATTTTAGTTGCTGCCTCAAAGCCAGTTTTTGTGTTTAACACATGTGGTTAGACAGCCAACCACCATTCCTGGGGATTATCTGCTTAGAGTATGAAAGACAATAAAACAACCCACCATCGGTTTTTCAGTCAGACCTGGGCATGATTCCCATTAGCACATTTTTATTTTAAAACTGAGTGTGATTGCTCTGATTTTATAATGCAGGAAAGCTAAGCACAGATGTTGGTACTTTGAGCAGAACTGAACTTTGCCAGGTAAATAACAAATTGCAGTTATGAACCACTTCTGAACATACAGAAATATGTTGCATGGCACAGCAGTTTAAGTACATTAGTCACTGCATGCTGTTGAAGAAAAACAGTATCTTCCAATCTTTCATTTAATGTAAATGAAACCAAGCCAAATCCAAAACCCAACCAGGTAAATGCACATTTTTCCTTGTTGATTTTGGATCAAGCTTTAAGTGAGAACTGATGGTAGACAGCAGCTCTAACTGCTCAAGGAGAAAAGCAGCGACTGGTATTCAGTACTGGTTTACTGTCACAGTAATGGACTATTCAACTATAACTAAAAAAGAAAAGACATAGCAAGTTTCTGAAGATGGTACTTAATGGCTTTTTACACACTATCAGTTTTCCAGATGGCAAAATGCAAGACAATAGAGGTATCAGAAGACATCAGCCTTCTCCAAGTTCAGGCCACCTCAATTAACAGCAGCAGTTCATTTGTGGCATTTACTAAATTATGTAAGGCCCTGCTCCAGTTAGCTGTAGAGTGTGTTTTAGGGTTATTTGCTGTTAGAATGCTCTTCAGCTTCTTCAGTTTTTTTGCCCTTTACATCCCTGCAAAAAGTGTGATATTTGATAAAGTTATGCTGAAATACAGATCCAGCATCTGACACTCCAGCACTTACCACGAAAACACTTAAACCTTTAGAAAGCTTTAAAATTAATTTTACTGATGGAAAGATTGTGAATTTCATCTAGAATCTGCTTTAGGATTGACAAAGTGCCCCCACATTCATTAATTTACTGTTATTTTTATGGAAGTTGCTTAAGAGCAGTAGTAATACACCTGCTGATTTACAGGAATAGCAGCTGTACTCATGCAACAGCCACATGCACAATCCCAGTCCCTGCTGACACTCTGTATGTCTTGTCAAGACTGCCTGAATATTTAAGTAAGTTTGTTATTTCTCCAAACCCCTAGTCCTTCAAGTTTTCCTTGAGAATTGTTCTGCTGAGGGACATGTTTTCATCAACACTACAGATTTATAGGAACAAGGCCACTTGCTGGAACTCAGGCAAAGAAAGCAGAGGTCCAAAACCTCAAACCACCATCAGGACACACCTCCTCTTGTGATGGGGACAAAACAAAAAGGCTTCTCAGAAGAGTTCATTTGACCTCAGTCTGGGATCAAGATGAGGCCTGGCAGTCTGCTCAAAATCTCTCTCACCTCCTTTGCTACTTGAGCTACAGCAGATTTTATTACTGCCCATGCAAACTCTATAAACCCTGAAGATGGTGGGAAGTGAAGGTCTGGTCATCAGCAGCCTCCATCACTTCTCCCAGAATCAGAATCATTAGTCTGGATTTACAGTGGTGTGCTCAGTTAGAATTAGAGCCAAATATTCCTCTCCATTCACTATGCTTGCTGTACTTCATCTTGGTCCTGGATCTACCCCTTTTCCTTGGAAAAATGCTGCACAGAGTATTTACAGAGTGATCAGCATGTTCATTTTGCAACACTTCCCTGAGCTTCTGAACTTCCTAGGTTAAACACACCATGGTAGGAAACCAAGCAAAAGAGGAAAATTCTTGAAGTCTCTGTTACCTAGTAGACCTCCACTTAGATCCTTATACCCCACTTACAAAGTTCAAGGAGTTGTTTCAGGCAGGTTTACAATGAAGAAGTCATTATAATTCTGCTATTTATTCCATTCTATTTAAAAGCTTCCAGTACAGCCTGGTTTGAACACATACTCTGCCTCAGGGAGACAGGCATTAAAGCAAGATTTGATAATAGTATTATTCCACTTAATCATATAAGGAAAACTGTAATGCATTCACAGTATGTAATACTAACTCCTTTCAGTTTTTCTGTTCTTTATTCCTGCTTGAATTCATAGCTTACACTTAAATATTTTTGCAGTATTCAAGAGACTGTCTCAAGTACTGTAGTTTGATTTAAACACAGAACAAATGGAGTCTTGAAAAAATGATGACCAACTGCATCATCAGATAAGCTCTTCCTTCATGCAGGTCTTGGCTAGAGTACAAGAGTTCAGTTATTATGGAGCAAGTCAAACACATCCATAATTCCTTGCATTGTTCTAAGGTCTTTGAGACATCCGTCCCTTCCCCAGCAGCAGGCACCTTCCATAGAGAGTTCTGGGTATATCTGATACCAGTTACAGCCAAGTGAATAAATTCTTGGGCTCAAACCATCAACTGATATAAATCACTACTGTGCTAATGAAGTCAAAAAGAGCCACATCAGTTTACAACACAGGACACGACCCATACTTGCAGCCTGGGAAAGCAAGTCAAAGGAAAACTGCCTTTTCTTTTTATAGCCTGGTTCTCTAATTAGGATTTTTGTCTCCACTGTAATTTGGTATTGGAGATTAAAAAAAAAAAAAAGATACTTTCAGATACCACATACTTCCAGCAAATGGACCACTATGAGCTATAAAAACTTGTCATAGCTGAGTTTACTCAAACATAACCTGCAAATGCCTCAGAGCCTTCAAGACCCCAGAAACTACGAACAGCAATTGTTGCAAGCACACTGGGAATGGCAATTCAGGTTTTTCGTAAAAAAGCTGGCTAATAAGCACTGACATCCCCTGCATGAGGAGGGAACAGCTACTGTGATCCTGAGAAGTCTGGGGCTCAGGAGACTTGAACAAAAAGGAGGAAGTGGAATAAAACAGCCATCCCACACCTAGACACCAACCTGGCATGTAAGAGTCCAAGCAGCACGCATGTGGCTTCCCTCTGGGGACAAGCGAGAGAAGTGCTTTTGAACTGAAAAAGTGCAAGACTAAGCTCAGGTGAAAAACAACTAGGCAAACAAAAATCAAACTAGTAAATATTTGCTTGATTATTGTGCAAAAAGTAAGCTACCTATTTTGCCACTCTGGGAACAAATAGCTAAGCTGTTTTAACATGACTGTATAATTCACTCAACAAGTGAAAGAATAACCCAGCTATAAACTGGGAAAACAGATGATAAATGCAGTTGATGAACAGCTTGCTCTGCTAGAAAAAAGACCTGAACTTCAACTATTCGGTCCTTCCATGCCTGCACACTTCTGTCCAGTTCTCTCAAACCCTCCCTCCTCTATAACACTATGAGAACAAGCTTTGGCAGCCACCTCCCGGGAGTTCTCCCACTGAAGGGACCCCTGATCCAACAGGCTAGGGAGCCCATGCCCTGCATTCTCCTTCAAAGTCACAAAGAAGGACTGGCCTTGTATTTTACTAGCATCCCTGTCAGCTTAATTTTCTATCTCTTAAGTCAGAGTTTAGGGTGTGAGCTGAAGCACTGCAAGCACACCACGTTCTCCTGGATGGCACAATGATTTCTAGTCACTTTGTTCTCCAATGCAGGTCTCCAACAGAAGGACTAGCATTGCTCTGTCACCCCAGTCTGAAGACTGGGAAAACAGCAGGGGAGCAAAAGAAGAGGCAAACAAGATTTCAGTAACTCATTATTGTTGAAGGGATCAATTTCTAGAGACTTCTTCTCAGAAAGGGAAATGGACATGATTGTTTGGAAGCATTCACAAGTATGAATCTCAAATGTTAACCTCCGGAGTCCCTTATTAAAAGTGCCATTAATCAAAAGGATGGGCCAGAATTTACTGTTCGCTTCAGCTTTAAAGAGGGAGCACAGGATAATGTGTGTTGTGAAAGCTTTCAGGCTTTGCCACACTGAGGTGGCATGGGCTCGTCTTCCCTCTTGCACGAGCTTCCTTAAGTGTCAGCATGATTCCTTCTGCTGAGCAACAGGTAAAAGAAAAGCTTTTTAAAATGGAAATACTGCACTTTTCCTTTAAGGTTACAAGGTACAAGCCTCCACAACTAGCATACTTCTACTGAAGAGGAGGGAGCATTTTTTCCACATGTAGTCAACAGTCTTCTCTCATTTGCCTACTTCTGCAATCAGCATTTTGGTGGCAACCCCCCTCCCAACGCAGAGTTAGGGATACTCAGTGGCTTCAGCAGTCTGCCCAAGCAGAGCAAGGACTGCTGCATTTGAACAGGATTAATCCAGAGACATGAATAAACTCGAACTGATGCAGGCATGACAAAGTCATGCAAGTGATTTCTCATGACCTGACCCACCATGAACATTCACAAGCCCTAACAGGCACTGCAGGAAGGAGACTTAATAGGACTTGTCATCCACCTTTGTGTTTTCTGCACAAGAAGGGAGAGCTAGCAACTCAAGTCCTCTTCCACTAGACCCTCTTCTACATTGCCTCCTTGAGCACTTACTCCCAGATAAAAGAAGGTGGCAGACAACATGCTCTGAATGGGCAGGGCCATACAGCCCTGGATGTATCTGACAACATCGAATCAAACCACATACTGTACCAGCTCATACCAACCAGCAGCCTGGAGCCGGCTGCTAAATCCTTATCAGTACAAACACCCACACAGCAGAGAGCCCAGGCCCCAAAAGCTACATGACTGCTCAAAGTCTCAGATCAAGTCTCATTTCTGACTGCTACTGACAAGATTTTAATTCCAAAAACCCTGTGCTATAAATCACTACATGACTGAAAAAAACTGTGGAGGTAGCATTAACACAGTGTTAGGTTCCCCTGGGATTTAAGGAGCACTGCAAAGAAGACAACTTGTTATAAAAAAGTATCCTCACCTGAAGTAACTGCCAAACATGGTCTTTAAGGAGAAGGTTTCAGGTATCTGCAATAAAATCTTGACAAGAACACACACAGCCACTTAAACCTGCTGTCATCTTGATACTTGGGCAATTCTGCCCAAGGTTTGCTTGATGATTCAAAATGGGAAGATTTAACACTCCTTAGTGTAAGGACAGAGGGGAGAATCATCATTTGTTTGTCTGCCAGGTCAACATAGTCAAGCAAGACTTCATTTGTGACAACTTTTTTTTTTTTTAGTAGCTACGTATCTGTGTGCATTCACACACTATACAGGTATGAATCATTTGGGTAGGACACTGACTATTGAGATGGACAGATAAGATTTTAAAACGTGAAGTAGTAGTACTAGGATCCCCTCCCTCCTCACAACTCCCTCCAACAAGTGGAGTGGTGCAGCTGGCATGCTGAAGTGATGACACAGTTACCAGCCGCAATAGGTACGCTCCCCTTGGAAAAGAAGGAGCGTATGGTGATTCTCAGTATGTCATCCTTCAAACACCTTACAGGCAGCAATGTGGTCTCTCCACCTACCCTGAAGCCATGCCATTCCTGCAAGTTGTAATGAAGTGCCTGAGAGGGCTCCTAGGTCCCTCTTACATCATTTCAGCCTTTAAATGGGGGCCACAAATCCACTCTTCACCTTGCCCCAGCACATTTTGAGGCATCAAAATTAAATCGCATCTTACCTTGTCTTTGTATAAAAACCCTGAGCAGTGGATGAGCACTTGAAACAGCCTTGAAGAAGTTGTCATCATTATTAATAGGGAGAAGGTCTCCATGCACATCAGCATATCCGATCATCACTTCCAGGTTGGCTATGTGATGAATGTGAAGAATTAGTTTGTAGAAGTCTTCAAACTTTCCTGGCTTGTAGCGATCCAGGGAGAACCTTCTGAATTCTGCCCCAAACTGCAAGAGAAAACAAACAGAGCATCTGCTGTCAAATGTCACCACAGCCCAATGCTCTAGCTTGGCATTTGAATGTGGTGTACACCACCCCTCTCTTCTATGATGAATTTAGTCACACACAGGTGCTTTCAAGTCTACAAACGGCCTTTTAGGTGCTCACATTAGAACATAACCATGGCTACCAAGACACCACCCTGCTTGACAACAGACATGCTCAAGTGCGCCACCTTAAAAGAAAGTGTATTTTTCAGATATTAAGTTTTCATTAAATCCTCTAGAGGATAAATGCATTTGTAGGATCTAACTTTGAAGCTCCATCATTTATCATCATCATCTCAGGCATCCACAGAACCATTTTCTCTGAAGCAAAAGTGCTCACTCTACTGCTTTCAAAAGAAGTTACTCAGCTATTCAAACAACCTTATAAAAATTCTTTGCACGTTTCTCATCAATACCATTGGGATCCCAACCACAAGACCTTTAAAGAAGTGTGGTATGCGAGCGCACAGCTTGTTAATAGGAAATACACTCACTCTACATGCCCCCTGAATTTCCTGGTAATCCATACAGGAGGAGGAAAGTTCTTATTCTCAGTTAGTTTTCACAATTTTTCTGTCACTCCACTGGTTTTTATTTTTGAAGCTTTACAGACCAGTAAGTGGCTGTTAAAAAAGGGGGGGGGTGTGGGGGGGGATTTGGCACAAGACAATCCAGGTTGTAAATCCATGAAGTTAGTTTAAGTTGGAAAGTGGTTGAGAAAAAGATTTCAATGGACCTTATTTCTGATATTAGAAACCAAATATGCTATTAAGAACAGGAGGAAAAAAAATAGATTCTCTAATCAAGGAAACAAAGAGTGAAAACAAGCATCTTGTTAAACTAAGTAGTTTAAATCATCTTTCTGGTACATTTAATTTCATAACCCAGATTGTACAGTACTAGTAAACTACTGTTCATCAACTGAACCTCTAAAACCCTGCTAACTCAATCCTGAAAGCATGGAACCACATCAACAAATCCAAAACCAAAGAAGGCTGTGACTAGGATCTCATGGAAGTTCTCATTTGCAACGTCAGTCATTACCAGGGCAAGAAACCAAAGACAAAAAACTAACAAGCAAACAAGGGAGGGAGGGGGGAAGAGATAGTTTTCTGTAGATAAAATTCTTCCTCAAAATGGAGAATGACTTGCTTAGAGGTTCTCAGATGTTAAATCAACTATACATGCAAGCCACTCTTTTGCTGAGACTAACAAAAGTATGAATCATCACCATAATCATCTTCCAGAAAGAAAAAAACAAAAAATTACCAAAAAAACCCCAAAAAACCCACCCAACCAACCCTACTGGCTTTGGGTGCAAGCATGTTCTCAAATTACTTCCGCAGTTATAAAAATCCCACTCTTCAGCATCAAAGCCTAGATGTGATTATCTGAAAGCTTGTTTAGTCAAATTATGCTGCTTGTTTGTAATATTAACTGCTAGTTCCAGTTTGGATTTCAATTCAGAGTGCCCATCCAAACGCACAAAAGCTGAACAAACCACAGCTGGTTCCAATGGAGGAAAAACAGTCCTCCTTTGTCCTGCACCCCCTGCTCCTCTCCAGAAAAATCCAAGTGGCAACTTACTTCTGTTGACACGTTTCAAACTGAAAAAAGCTTAAGTCTTTTTATTTGGAAAGTATTTTAAAGTTTTCTTTTTCCTAAACTCAAACAAGAAGCAACCATCCATCTTTAAGTGACAAGTTTAACATCTACATGGTAAACTAAATGAGCAGGAACAAGATCTCTGTAGGCTTTGTTTAAAGCTGCACCTCCTGCTCTGCTCACCTGAACAGGAACACAATTCTTTTAGCCAAAAAAGCACCAGGCCAGGGTATTCAGATGCCAATCCCAGTAACCCCTGGTTTACTGGTCAGACATCATGTTCAGGACCATCAGCACGCACGGTACTTGCAAGGAAGCAGATGCTGTGCAGTCTCACCCCAGCCAGTCCAACACTCATCCTGCAGAACAACCACCCGGGCACTGGCCCCACACGGGCTGCTGGCGGAGCCCATTGATCCTGCTCTGCCCGACGCACCCGCCGAGGCACAGGCCAGTTCTGTGCTGGGGATTCACACTCGGCAGGAAAGTGACATGGGAAAGGAGAGAGGAAAGAAGCAAATATAGTTGTTTACACATCGGTATGACCCACAGTTGAGCTTAAGCTGCCACAGGAGAGGAGGACAGGTGGTAGAAGGGCCAGGCCTTCCAGCCTAACGCCCGCAGGCACGGTTGTATCGGTGGAGTGTGAGGTGCGGGTAACAGTCCACCCACAGGGATGCAACTGCAGACTTGGGGCACTGAGGTCTGATGCGAACACTGTATAGTCAAATTAACTCGTTCACATGTTCAGCCTCAGGAAAGCCCAAGAGACAGTTTCCTTTGCCTAGGAACAGGACAACGATACGCAAATGCAAGCACCCTCTAAGGCAAGGGAGCTAGAAGGTGATTCTGCAGAGAGTCAGAGGAGGAGGGCAGAGTCTCTTCAAAAGAGATTTTAAGCAGATAACGTGGATGATGTTTTTTTGTTTAAAGGTTAGTATTACTGTAATAGTAGTTTAGCCCATCAGTTCACCCTGTGCATATACACAGGCAGCAATCATTGTCAGCGGGTCTTTTCAGAAGAGGGGAAAAAAACCGCTTCAGCAGTGACCCTTCATTCATCATCCCTAATGAGGCTGATAGAGAGTATCGCAGTAATAATAGGTTTTGCAGTACCACACAGCTTGGAGACTGGGTGCTCTGCATTGTATTCAGCCAGGATTTCTAGATAACATCCACCACGTATCTGCCAGAAACTACAAATTCTGAGGGCTGAGGGCTTTGCACAGATAGCCAAGGTGACTATGCTTTTCTAAGCTACAAACAAAGCTCATCTTTAGTATATCCCTCCACAGAAAGGCACACAGGGACTGGTGTCTGCCAGCAGTTTCTGCTAGAACAATACTGTATTACACTGTTTGATAAACTAATAGTTTTGACAAGCAGATTAGTTTTCTGTAATGAAGTAAATGATTCTGACTTATTTATCTAATGCAAATACTGCTTCTACTACTGCAGAAGTCAGAGGACAGGAGGGTCCAAGGGAACTGAGAAGAATTTAGTTTGACAGAGCTAATTATGACTGAAAAAAAAACTAGAAAGAACTGTATGTTTTGTTTCACAAACAATAAGCTCTGTCCCAAGAACCTCTGAAGTATCAGCCAGCCACTATACTTGCTGTCTGCAGCTAGATGACAAAAACCACCCAACAAAATACTATACATCAAGCAGGAACCTTGAGCAAAAACAGATGCCAAGAAAAAATTGCAGAAAAAAAAAAGTGTTCTGATAAAAGTTGTCTTGAAGTCACAGCTAGCTGACCAAAACTTACACAGGCTGATCAAGAGCAATCAACTGCTTTTTTATTTTTTTCCTGGCAAGGGGAGACAAGAGGTCAGAGGAGAGGAGGGAGAGCAGGGAGCAGGATTTTGAGGTTTGTTTACTTGGAGGGCTGTTATTTTGTGAAGTGAAATGGAAGAGTTGTTTGCAAGCAAAAGAGATCAACTTTTTTTTTTTCTTTAAATTTTAAGTTTCAAAGTTTACAGGGTCAAAAATAAAGCTCTATGTTTATGAGGTACCATCCCTCTAGCTTATTGCTGGCTTTGAGTTCAGGCTATTGTAATAAGAAAACATCAAAGAGCAACATTTAGCAATAAACATGAATTACATTAGCCACCTACTTCTCCCATGAAGTAAAAATCAGGAACAGAAAGAAAAACAAACACTCTCATCCTTGCATCGACAGTAATTTCTGCTTACCTACAAGATTTTCAAAATGGGGAAGACCTGATCAGGGCAGCTTTATGAGTGAGAAGGAGCAGAGGCCAAGGAGGAGGCAGAGGGAAGATGGTTTTGTGTTGGCTGACTTCATCTGGGACTTCGGAGTTCTGCTGTCACAGTCATGTCTATGTTTCTTGGTTCCCTCTTTCTCCCCAAGCCATGTCTTCCCCAGCTCACCCAGCACTCTCTTGCTCTGCTCCCAGTCTCATAGTGATTGTCACTAGTGGCGAGCAGATGTTCTCTGCAACAAGTTCTCTCTTCCCTTCAACCGCCTGCCCCAAAGCAGCTCTGCTCCATCCCAATGATCAAACTGAAGTGTGGGATTTCATGTTCTGCTCAGTCCCCTGCTCACCTCTTGCTATTTCTTCCAAGAGACAGTCACAAAAGCAAGACAACCATCTATCTGCCCTTCACAGGAACCTCATCGCAGACAAAATTTCACTATCTTTTCCCTCAAACTTTTTTTCTGATTGGCATCATGCCATACTCCTACCCTCCTCCCTTGTATTCTCCCTTCACTCCCTCATAAAAATACAGCCATGCTTTAATATCTTCAATTCTTAGAATAGTTTCTCCCCTCAGAGAAACCCAGTGGTTCCCCTTCTTTTTCATGCTTCTTGGACACAACGCTTCATGTCTCTGCTCTTCATGTGAAAAACAGCCTTTACAACCCTTCCAACCCTCTCCAGCAGTCTGTGAGGCTCAGTCCATGACAACACTTTTCCCTCTTCTGCTTCTACTCGGAAGACAAATTCAGTTTCTTTTTCTGTCCCAATAACTCAGATCAACTTCTTAATGAGACACACCTCCCATGCAATCTCTTATTGATCTCTTCACAGATGCTCAGCTGCCAGCCCAAGGGCAACTTAAAGCTAAGCTTACCCTTTTCCCTGCTTCACCTACCTTCTTTCATGATTATCGGGCACAAGGTCATTACGCTGCCTTCCCAGCAACTGGAACTCCTGTACCTCCCTTCATCCAGGCAGTTGCATATATCTGTGTGTTAATTATCCAGATCTTTTCTGCCCAGTATCTTAAATCCATGGACACCATTCAGCTACTCATCTGCTCAGCTGGACTTTGCCTTGACTGCTGCTCTGTACTTTTCCCTTGTTTTCCTAAACACTATTTTGCCTCACTACCACCCAACTATTTCTTAGTCAGTGGTACTTTGTGAAAAAAGCTATCCACAAAATCTATTTGCCCAGCCTGTTTTTATGAACCCATCATCCCTTTCTTTGTTGCCCTGCTCCAGTAGCTCCTCTCCTAACAGGTCACCCACATAGCTGCTTTCTCCCTACTATCTCTCTCTTTCAGTCAGGACTGCCTCCAAGCAGCACACTGTGCCAGCCTTCCTCACTGCCTCAACTCTTGATATTTAAAGTTCTGTTCTCCTTCAAGAAACTGTCATTCACAGAAAAGCCTTTAAAAGAAATCTTTGCCTTAGGTAGTTGGTTTACCTTTCCAAAAGCAAATCTCCTCCTTTTTCTTCCAGTCCCCTACATCTCTGAGAACAAACCAAAGTCTGTTTGCAAATGATGCAGACCAAACCGATCCTGTATTTTCAAGGGAACACCAAGCACCACACAGCTTTAGCACATATAGTGCATGGGATGCATGCATCCATGGCATGTCACCATCAGCACAAGGGGGAAAGGAACATTTGGCACCTTGCCACCCAGCAAGACAAAGGACCACCGAATCAGGAGGTCTAGTCAACACTGCCAAAGGCAGATAAACCCCAGAGCTTCCTGCAGAAAGGCAGCCCTGCACTAGTACAGGTCTTTAGCAAGAGCAAACCACTTTCTGAACATTTACTAAGAGAGATATCTGCATGGTTACAAGACACCTGTATCCAGTAAGGGCTCTGGCTGGTTGCAAACTTTTTTAAGACCCTTTTAGTTTCCACCAGAGGTTTCCCCATGAGCTCAGGGCCAAGAACAGCTGCAGAGAAGTAATTCGATGCACACACACACACACCTAGCCAGACCTGACAGGGGACTGGGAACAGCTGTGCAGGGCAGAAGCAGGAGGGATGGCCCCGGGCTGGGTGGCCCTGGGCTAGAGCACCACACCCTGCCCCAGCGCTTCTGCCTCAATTAACTTCAGAAATTGCCAGTGGGAACGGGACTACCTCTGTACTGGGGGATTTTGCCTTCACTTAGAGGGAGAGAATGTCTCCAAAGGTACATTTCATCTTTAACTTCTGGCCTGCATTGTAAAGGCAATTAGGAGCAAGCAAGCAATCCCTGGAAGAGCGTTTCTTGGTTACTAAAAGCTCAGATTAAGTGCATGCAAAGTCTCTTACAATGGGAATGATAAGGGACTACTGAGGACAGCACTATTAATTGCACCCCTGAAGAACTCCTCGGGGGTGGCTAGTCCTGCAGCCTACCAGACAGAGCCTCCACAGGTATTTTAACCTCATATGAGATACATTCCTTTCTGACTTGGCTGTAAACAACTTTTCAACTTTAAAGAGCACCTCAGCAAATTAAAGGTCCATTGTTTAGTGTCCTTTAGGACTGTTCCAGTGTGGCCAGACCAAAATTCAGAAAACTACCTGCATAAGACAGATGGGCTGGACAATTTTTTAAGCAGATCAGAAACGTCCAAGTTACTAGGCTAAAAATGATTACAGAAGCAAAGTCGAGAACCTGGAGGCAGGATCAAGAATAGGGCAGTATGGGTGATGCCAAAACAAGGCAGCAGCCTAGTCTTCTGGTCAATGCATCACAAGGGTATTGATAACCATCCAATTAGCACAGCTAGCACCCAAGCCTCTAACAAAAGACTAACTTTGGGAACATTGTCAGAGGAACTACCATCTTTCAGTAACTAGATTTTGACTTTTTTTTTTTTTGTTTCGCAGGACCTGAGACTATAACCCTAGCACCAGAGCATATCCTCCCCCATCCCATGCTCTGTGAAGCCAAAGTATCTCAAAGCACGTGTCCCAGCCTTCCCTGTATCTCCTACAGGCACTACTGCTCACATAGTACCAGGGTACAGGTCAGCACTGCAGCTGTCACCTGAACAGAACTATCACAAAATGACTTGTCTGTGTGACACCTTTCCAGCTGAAAAGTTTGGCCTCTCATCTGTGAAGGGCAGCAGGCATGCACAGAACCAACTGTTGTGGCTCAGCTGCTGCACGGCAATTTGTTAAGCTGTGGTCACTTTCTCTAAAATCACCTAAGCATTTAAAGACAGGCTTAAGTTTACTAGATAGGACTGCTTCAGAAAGTCATCCTACTATGGGAAAAAAAGATTTGTAATAACAGAGGAACCAGGAGATTAGTAGATGATATTTAGCACATCAGAATAAATGTAATACCTGCTGTCAGAAGCTCAGCAAACTGGGAAGGAAAGGAACAGAGGTAAGATTTCTTAAGAGATTAACCTTTACAGTCTCCCTTGACATGTTTTGCAACAACCCAGACCATCTCAAGTTGCTATTGCTGTGGCATACTGTCTTCATTTGAGAGGGGGAAGCATTGCGGTTTTCTGAGTCCATGCCACATTTGGTTTGCATATAATCAAGTATGTTTTGAAGCTCAAAACCAGAAGTTAAATCAGCTGGTTACAGGGCTTTTCACTGCACTTATTTTAGTTTTATTCTTGGTATGACAAGTATGACCTTAACTTGGAAGAATCTAAAGTACTGCTTAAAAACTTAAAGCAGACTTAAAGTCTGTTTTAACATCCTGTAGGTTTAAAAAGAGTGATGCTTTTTGATCAATTTTGAAGTGTGCAACACATGGAAAACATTTCTTAAAACTTCAGAAGGCCTGTAAGGCTTGGGGTTAGAGTGAAATCAAAGTACAAAAGGCTGGAAAACACAATTTGTAGACCTTTCTCACTTAGTTAACACCAGACAGAGAAGAAGCAGACCTTTAAAATCTCTTTACAGGGGACGGGTAAAAGCAAGTTCCTACCGCTATTGCTACAGTTACAACACTGCTTGATGTTCTGCTTTATACCTTTCAAATACACAATGTATGTACATACTGTAATAGCTAAACAGTCATGTGGACATCCAATACTGCCCAGGGACTGAGCAGTATCAGCAACTTGGGGGGGGGGGGGAAATGGGGACATAGGGCCAGAAGGATGTGAAAGGTTTAAAACAGCTATCTTAATGTAAAAACCACAGGTACAGTCCTTCTAAGAAAAGGAGACAACACATGAGCGGGACAAATCACCCACAAGCTGGGTATTACACCAATCTAGCAGTTGGGCAGGCTTGCTGAAGCAATGATTTCTACACTTGCCCAAGACCAAAACACATCATTTTATCTGCTAGCAACTTCCTAAGAGCACAGAGCACAGCTGATCCCAAACATGCTCTCTGTCTTCAAGGTCCAGAACACTATCATGTCTATACTCTGGATACATCAAAATATGTTTGAAAATTTGTTAGAAATCCATTTGCAGCATTCATGTGAACATCAATATTTATTGGAACAAAGTCAAAACAGGATGGGAGAAGAGGAAAAAAAATATGGTTATAGTTAACTGGATATATTAATGGGTTTGTTTATAGTAGTAGGATGCTAGTAACATTATTGTTAATTTGTAAATCAGTTTGTAATGCAAGAAAATATGACACTATTAAGAAGGCAGAAATGTCACAGTCAGCACTTGAGTCAGGTAGCTGCACTTCTATAATCCTCAGCCATCATCAAAAGTTCCTATTGTTCAGCAACAAAAAGGGTGTTTTTCCAAAGGACTATTTTTCAGTGAACCACGAGTGTATTTACCCACTTTTGAAAACATGAAAATGAATTCTTACTTGTACATCCAGCTTTCATGAAAGAATACAGTAGTAGTAAATACTCTTCTGCTGCTTTTGCACCAAAACCATAAAACTGTCAGTTTCAAAGTGCAAAAAAACCACACTTTCACAAACAATTCAAAGGGCTACCATTTAAAGGCCTGAGGCAATCCTAAACCTCTACTATTCCAGAATATCCAAGTGACTGGAGAAGAAAGATACACTTGGGCTGATAGCTACCCTCCTATTTGAAAAGCTGTATATACAATTCAAGGGAAAAAAAAAAAAAAGTTTTTTTCACTCAGAGCAGAATGAGAGAAGATTGGCTACATGGAGCTATAATTGAAGAGGTCTCACCATTAATGTAGGAATTCCTATTTTAAAAGCATTTGTTCTTCTGTAGACTTACACTCATGGGGAAAGAGGCCTGCAATCTCTCTGTAAAGCTAAGGAGAGAAAATGAAAAATAGGTTTGGGATCTCACAGCCACAGGCAGGATTCTTAACAAAACAAACAAGAAAAGCCTGACACATCGCATGCACTGGAGCTCTTGGTAAAAGGGAGAAGAGAGAGAGAAAGGGTTATCTAGAAACCTTTTTCAGAGATTACAGGCAATTTCTTCAGAGGGGACAGATACTTCACTTGTCACCCGACAAGGGAAAGGAGCCTGTGAGTACTAGACACATGAGAATACACAGTTGTTTTAAGCCAGCAAGATAATGTGTTTTTGAATCCTGTCTAAAAGGGCTGAAACATTAATCCTGAGCTACACAGACAACACCTAGATAAGAACCAAGCTTCTAATGTATTCTGTCGTGAAAGACAGGAGAAGAAGGATAAAGTGTAATTACAATTCAATTAATATTTTCCTATGACATGTGCCAATTTCTAAGCAGGTTTCTCTTTATCCTTCCGCTTTCCTATCTCGCAATAAGCTTTTAAGTGTTTTGATTTTAAGGCCAGCTCTCAGGGGAGGAGACAGATGAAGGGAGGAAGCCCTGAGCCTGAAGAAAGAAGACTTCTTAAAGCAGAAGACAATAGCAATTCCCATCACTGCCATGTCTGAAAACAGATGTGCAGAGATGGCTGATGCTCTGTTTTCTCCTTCAGTATTTGCTCTAACACAGTGATCTGAGAGGTTTCTGCAGCACCTTACAGTCACCCAGCAAAAAACTGACCTGACGTATACCAAAAGGTATTACACAGCACCAGAAAGCTCATCCTTCTGCAAAGGCACACAGCCAAAGAACATATCACTGCGAATGTTCCCACCAAGTAGTCACAAGGCATTAAGATATCCACAGACATGACCATCAGGAGCTGAAGCACCCTTCTGGGCCACGTTCCCAGCGGGGGTGATCAGTCAGGCTAGGTCCAGGGATGGTGCAGGGTGGGTTAGACCAGCTGAACTCCCATCATCCACAAAGCTCACACGTCTACTGGACAAGGAAAGAGGAATACCGCCTGCAGTTTTTGGCCCTTCAGCACAAAAAGGATGTTGAAAAACTGGGGTGAGTTCAGACAATAAGATGCTTCCCCTCTTCTTCTCCCCCTACCCTTTTGTTGGTTTTTTTGGGGGTTTTTTTTGGTTTTTTAAAATAATCCTCTAACACGCATCAGGAATCTTAAAACTTAAGGATACATGGGGATTGTCAGAGAAGCGTCTTACCCGGTATGATACTAAGGATCTGACAAACTCTCCCCTTCCAATAATGAAGGGCACAAACCAACTTTCACGAACTTTCTTTTGGAGGAAAGGAAACAAACTCAGGAAATCCAGGAAAATCTTGGTCAGTTTTCACAGGAGCCATTTCTGAATTGTGACTAATGCAACACACTATCTGGATGGTGGTTTATCCTTAAGGAAGGAACCAGCTGGTTATTGTAACAGAGGCAGGGATATCAAAACCCCAACATCTGCAGACTATTGCCCATCCAACTCTCCACAGCTATTTTTTGCAGGGCTCCTTCACGTCCAACTCGATCTCCAGAAAAGGAGAAAAGCTATTTCACGCCATTGTGTAAAAGTGGCACGCTCTCACACCCAGCTCCTCTGCTAAAAGGGATTCCACCTGCCCACGGCCCGCCACTTCCCCAGCCTTTGAAAAGCCACCTGAGAATCCCTTGATCCCCAGCCAGCAGCATGCCCCAGCGCAGAGGCTGAGCTGCACCCACCTCCGCTCACCTGGCAGGCTGCGCTCTCAGGCGATAGCTGCAAAATCATGAGCGCTCAGACTCAACTTTCCAGTTTTCAGGCAGGTCTGGACAGGCCTCATACTTACAAAACACAGGCAACTAAATGTTTAAAAGGCAGACTACAACAGCTACCAAGAGCAGAATTATTAAATCTTTTTGTTTCCCCAGCCTTAGATAGTCCACCTAAACAAAAAAACCCCAACGCATATTTCTAGATGATCACAGCAAGACAACCCAATGACCCACAGCGACAAGACAGACAGCATCAGAACAGACCCTACAAGATTACCATGTTTTAACAAGAGGTATAAGGTCTTTAAACAGTACCTTGCCAGGTACCATTGGCCAGAGCTTTTCACTGGATCTGCTTCTAACCATTAAAGAGTAACTCCATGAGACGGAACCTACGAGCTTTAGAGACAAAAGAACTGCAATGTCAGTACCAACCTCTGTTTGCCAACAACCTGCAACAGCCCGCTACATGAACAGTCTAGATGTTACTGCGCACAAGTCACACCGACAGTATAACCCCACCAGCACCAGGAAATTCAACAGCACAGCTTCCACTGACCCATGCTGCATGTTGATGGATCATCACTAGGTAGGTGTAGGCCCTCAGCACAGCATTTTGAATTGAGCCTCTATTTTAAGTTTCCTTCCAATGCAGTACAGTTCTCTAAAGTAACTTCTGGGCCATCGGCAGAAACAACCCTGAGCTACAGAGGACCTCCAGTCAATCCCTCCCACCCACACAAGTTTATTTTCCTTCTCTCCAGAAGTCCACAGTCATTTGTACACTTAGAACCTTGCTCGCTCACTCTGTGTCTGTACAACTACGTAGGATTCACTTACAGGATTCCTGCAGTCATAAAGAAGGCTACGAAGTTGCTTTTTAATTGTTAATAGAACAAACTCAAGCTATGGCTATATTAAAGTAGAAAAGAGAGGATGAACTTTAAAAATAATTCTTATCTGTGGTCAAGGTTTTAGTTTGAAGCTCATACAGTGCATGGAATATAACTCAGTAACTGGAAAGCAGGACCTGGAGCATTTGGGGGCCACAACAGATACACTGTGTGTAGGTTACACCTTAGAACCAGTACAAGCTGAACCAAAACCTTCCAGGAATGGAAGCAGGATGGAA
Organism: Strix aluco; assembly: GCF_031877795.1. Classification (NCBI taxonomy): domain Eukaryota; kingdom Metazoa; phylum Chordata; class Aves; order Strigiformes; family Strigidae; genus Strix; species Strix aluco. The sequence continues at coordinate 66,385,499 of NC_133931.1, read as the reverse complement.
CCTTCCAGACCAGCTGAGCCCCTTCAAGTAGCAACAGGAGGTTAGGAAACAAGGGCCTCAACCTACATTTCAGGTGTCACATTCCAAAATGACTGGAGAGACCCTCGCACATGAGTTAGTTCTCCCACTGAAGCCATCCCATCACCTCGGGTCTATGCGTCGCTCAAGGCTGTTTGACTTGAATGCAGGTATTAACAGCAGCAAGGGACAAAACGGGGGAGCACCAAGCACAAAGTCCCAAAGACATCACCTCCAACACCATCTCAGCAGGAGATCAGGACTGTGAGCAATTCCAGGCCATGCTAACATTACTCCGTACTCTTTTCAACTGTTGCATTGCCTACACCTTTTCTGTTGTATGTGTATAAACCACAGGCTTCCAGGGAGATTTCTCAGTTTTGCTTAAATGCTACTTATTTGCACATAGAGATAGCAAACAAGATTTTGATGGGCTGGTTGAAACGAGAGCGACCAGAGACTCTTGAAGAGAGAGAGCTCAGCAAGGCCAACCATAGACACAGCCAGCCGTATCATCGTTTTAAGAAGCCGAGCGCTGGCAGACAGCTGTTTCTGCACGACAGCCCTGCAGATCACAACTCCTTCCCCAACAATACGAGCGTACAAAAGCTGGCCGGCTTATGGCGGGTGCGGGCACCCCCAGGTAACACCTGGTAAAGCCGCCGCAGGAGGGTGAAGCTTCCCGCAGGCCTCGCTCCGGCTTCTCCGACTCGGACCTACGGCAGGATTTCGGTGCTGCCATCCCCGGTGGGGGGGCCCGGCCCTTCTCCCTCCCAGCCCTACGCTCCTCTTGTCAAACCACGCCGGGGGACCCGACCCCACCACCCGGGAACGGCCGAAGCGCCGGGACGGCGTGGTCCGGCGGCTGCGGGGGGCTGGAGCACCCCAAGGCGGCATCGCCCCTGCGCTCCCACCCGCTCACCGGCGCCCCCGGCCCCAGCCCCAGCCCCCCGCGGCGGGCGAAAAGACCGGCGCTTTCCGAGCTGCCCCAGAAAGTTAGCGCCGAAGTCCCCGCGGCGAAACAAAAGATCGAGCGGGAGCGGCGGGCGCGGGGCCCCCGGCGCCCGCCCGCCCCGGCCCCGCCGCCGCGCCGGGGGCGGGCGGGGAAGGGTCGCGTCGCCGCCGCCTCACGCCGGGCAGCGGCGGCTCGCCGGGGGCGAGGCCAGGAGCGGCGCCCGGAGCGGGGATCCCGCCTCTCCGCGAACTGCCGCCAGCCCGTCACCGCTCTCCGGGCTGCGGCTGGGGCACGGCTCCGGCACAGCGGGCGGGGAGGCGGCGGCGGGGGGGGAAGGGGTACGGGAGGGGCTCCATTCATTTTGGGGAGAGCCGCCGGGAGCGGGCCGGGCAGGGACGCACCCGGCCGCCGCCGGTCGAGGCCGCGCCGCGCTCTCCTCACCTTACTCTTCACTTCCACCGCGCTGCACTCCAGATACCGCAGAGTCTGAGATTTGTTGAAACTCCGGTTCATCTTCCCGGCCCCGCTGCCTTCCCCCCCTCCCTCCCGCGCCGCCGCCGCCTCCCGCCCGCCCGCCGCGGGCCGCGCGCCCCCGGGCCGCCCCCGCGAGCCGATCGCCCCGCGCGCGGCAGGCGGCACGCGGCGCCCCGCTACCGCTCCGCTCCGCTCCGGCCACTTTGTCCCGGCGCGCCAATGAGAGCGGCCGCTCCGCTGGGCTCGCGCTCCGGCTCCCAACAGCCGCGCGCCCGCGGCTGGCCGGCGGGCGGGCGCCTGGAGCGCCCGGGCACGCCCCCGGACACGCCCACTCCCCGGTTTAGCCCCGCCCCGCCCGGCGGCGCCCCGCCCCTCGGCGGCCGCCGAGCTCCGGGGCGGCGCGGCCCGGCCCCACGCGTGTGCGCGGCGGCGAGGCGGGGCGGGGGGGGAAACGGGCGGCGCTGAGGACAGCCCCGGCAGGGCTGCCGTGCCGCAGAAGGGAATTGCCCCCGGGGCGGTTAAACCGAGGGCGGGCGGTCAGGCCAGTGCGGGGCCGGCCTGCCGTGCGCGCCCCGCCGAGGGCGGGCGGCAGCCGGGGCTGGAGGGGCTGCAGGGGCGCCGCGGTAGAGCTTTGCCCCGAGAGGCTGGCGGGGCTGCCGGTCCCAAAGGAAGACCCTTTGTTCTGGGGCGGTGTGAGGCCCCGGCGCTTGGCAGGCGAGTGCACCTGCCCGGGTTCACAGGCGGTGAGCGGTCCCGCTGCCGAAATCACCGATGATGCGGAAAGTACACCCAAAGGAGCCGTGACGCGATGGGCCCAGCCCAGAGCAGGGGTGGTCGGAGGTGCCCGTTGTGTGCTACGGAGACCCGCACGGACTTTCCAGACAGCACTGATTATCCATAAAGTGTGTTGGGACCTGAAAAGTGCTGCGAGTCGTTAATTTGAGACCACAGATCATCAGGTTTGGGAGGAGAGTTTCCACCACTCCCTCCTTGAAATAAATCAGTGGACTGCCTCCCTCTGCGAGCGGCCCTTATTAATTAGGTAAGATACTAATTTGAGAATCTCCAAGGAACTTGCTTCTTTCCATCTTCTGCCAAGGATCTTTATAATTCTAACAAGATCTTTTCCCTTCAGTCAATTTCTTTTAGTCACTGAGAGCCTTTGACAGAGGTATTTTTTCCTACACAGTCCTGCCCAAAACATCAGTTGTGATGTAAAGAAGCTGAGGACAAGGCACAGACCTGTGCAACCAGTTTTCTACTGCTGACATCTCCTAGGATCGTCTGCCCATCTAAGGAAGGAGCATAAAGTCCTAGCAGACGTGACAAATCGCCCATCTCCCCTTCTCCAGACCCTCTGGGCAGGTGTCGATGGCAGCAATGGGGAATACCTGCGAATTTAGGGGCAAAACAAAGCACTGAGTTGACTTTTCATGTGACTCCAAGTGAGAGGATCAAAGCAGATGCCCCAGCTACAAACCAGCTCCAGCTTACTGGAAAATGGATTTGAAATGAACGCTTGCCATGTGTTCTGGGCTTACACTGTGTTTGGAAGGCTTGCTGTATGTTAAACTGGAAAAATAAAGTCTAGAGAGCTGAGAAAGGAAATGTTTGTGTGAAGTTGATCTTTTTCTCTTTTTATCTTAGCATGAGCAATGCAGCAGCTTTGCTTTCCTGCTGTGATGGCCAAGGCTGAGCTGTGCAGGGAGATAGAGCATCCCCCAGGGTGCTCAGGGGCTAAACATCCCTTTTGGGATGCTTCCATTTAAAGCTGGACCTTGAAATCCAACAGCTGGATCCACATGGTTTAGTGGTTCAACATCTGGAGCAAGAAGGCCAGTTCGCTGGAGTGAAGTTAATCCGTAGCTGAAGGACCGGTCTTGTCATGTAACCTCCAAGGGGGAAATACTGGTATTACTTGCATCACTGGGAGCATTAGCGGGGACTTTAGGTGGGATGTCATTCCAGCCCACCTGTCCTCCAGCTGACCCTCGGAAAGGGATCCTGCTGTTTGCATTATCTCCTGGGTCAGGAAAGAGCCCCCGGAGTGCGCGTACACATTTCAGACACGTGGTGATGTGGTTGAATTCAGAATCACAACCACAAAGAAGGAAAAGTCTTTATTAATTTTTGTTTCAAATTTTCAGTTTGTTTGTTTTTTCTTAGAAAAAGTAAGTTCTCAGCAGTTGGCAATCGATAAGCAATTTAATTTTAGTCTTAAGTTCAGATCCGGTACTTTTTCTATTTGTGGTGTTCATTTGAGAAGTACATATTAAACTCATTTGTCTTTTTTTATTTTATGCTTCCTTCAGGGAGTGCATGTGCTTCATTACCATCTCTTTTATATTAATAAAGACTCTTCAAACTAATAATGCCTACCAAGCTGTGTGTAACCAGAATGGGCATTCAGTTAAAATGAACAAAATATATTTTTGGGTGAGATAAAAGCTGGTAAGCCATGCTGGATTCATAAAGAATAAAAATACATTTTTCAAAGCATAAGACAGGGGTTGATTTACCAGTAGGGCTAAGGGGACTTCCACTCCCCTGTCAGCAGCAGCCATTGAAGATCCTGTTCATATTTCCACCACCACATGAATACACAATCCTCTTCTCATCTACCCTGTCTTTGAAGCTAGAAGGTGTATTAAGGACACAAATTACTGTATTTGGGGAGTGGAGCTAATGTTCCTATTTCTTCCATCCTACAAGAATTTAGAAGTGGTAGTCCACTGCCTCTCTTTTTTTTTATTCACCCATAAGAGGAGCTGCTTTTCTACTGCTCTGTTCCTGCCCACTTTTTCAACCTTGCATTAAACATTTATGGCAGTAGACAAGGTGAATACACTAATAGGAGGAAATATGCACTTTACACCTACACAAAGGCTCTTGCTAACAAAAGTTCTTTTCAAACTACTTCAACAGAATTTGGTTTCTGATGCTTTTCCTCAGCTGATCAGCTTGCCTCTTTAAAAATTCCATCAGCACACTTGAAAAAAAAATTCCAATTGTTTTTGTTCAGGTTTTAATATATGTTGCCATGACTTCAAATGTAAAGATGGACATACTTTTAAAATACAAACACTTTGCTTAAAGGAAATCCAATTTGACTTGAATATCCATTCTTTTGTAAATGAATATGAACAATTTTTATCCACTCTGATCCAGGGAATGATCAGTTTCTGGATAGCTCAGTGATTAGGCTAAAATAGGCACACACATGGGTAGAAGGTCACAGTATGAAAACTGGCTGTATGCTTTAATGAGCAGACAAATACAATAATATTATATAATTATTTATTAAACAATGTATTATTTAATATTATTTTTAATATTATTTATTCATATAAGAATTTATTAGAAGTGAGTGCTTCTCAATGAAGCTTCACTGAAATCCAGTTTTGTAAATTCACTAAGATACTCTTTTTTTTCCATTTCCAAATTACTTGCAGGTTTATTCCCCTTCTTCCTGAGCCGAGCTGAGGCACAATTAAGACATCTTGAGAAAACTCCTTCTTCTCTTGCTTCCCCTTCCTATGCCTGCGCTGTGCTGTAATGAGCAGTGACTTCAGCTCCATATACTAGCAGGAACCAAAACACTGTGTGTGCTCCCAGGCTGCCCTGGCCCCAGGTTGTACCAGGCGCTGCAGCCCCTACCAGCTGTTTTCCTCCTCAAACTCAGTCGAAAAGATGGTTTTAATTCAACCGCTTTTGCTCAGGCACCTTTTAGTTTTTTTTTTTTTTTTTCTCATTGCTTGCCAAGGGCACCTCATTCCTTTGACAATTTCTATAAATCTTCATCTGTTTTAGTAATCCTTGGTTAGTTTACCCTGTTTCTGACCTGCAGAGCTTTTAAATCACTGTTTCTTCCCAGGTGCCCGTCTCTCAGCCCTTCCTTGCAGCCCTGTCCCTGGATGCATCTGGAGCACAGGGACACGTTTGCTCTTGCCCAGCCCCATAGCCCCTTCCTGTGTGCAGCACTGCATCAAGTAGCCTCATTTCTTGCCCTAATCTAGGCAGGGATACCACAGCCCAGGGATCCTAACAGCCCATTTGAAAAATATTCAGATATTCCTGTTTTCAAAGATTTTTATTTACCAGACCAATGGAAGGTGCTGCAACATGTGCCTGACTCGCACTCCTGCAATGCTGTTTTTCAGCACACAAGGGGCTTCCCTCCAATTAGCTGCATGCCTCATTAGTATTAACAAATCATCTACAAGCTCTCATAGGTGAAAAAATACCCCAGACTCACATCCAAGGATTTATTTCCCCCCCCAATCCCTGCACTGAATTTTCAGGAGATACAAATAGCAAGTCCTAAGGGCTTGGGGGAGCTGATGCAACGACAGGCTGGTTTTGGTTTCTTTAAATGTAAACCAAAATGAAGCGTAGCACAAGGGAGAGAAGAGGGGAGATGACAGCTATTGTTTTGCTTGCAGTGAGCAGTGTTCCTGCCACAGCGAGGAGGGTTTCTACTTCATCAAGCGCAGAGGACAATGCCAGGGAACATCAGTTGCCCCAGTGCAGGAGCCTACCTAGAAGGGAGGGACAAGAATAGTGCCACCAGCCACAGCAGTAATGGATGCTCCAGGACAGGAGACCAGCTGCTTCAGTGGTTTTCCATTGTCCCATCCCTCCTGGTTGTGAAATATCTTCTTTTGGTTTCCTTTTAAGAGCTTTTGCCTTCAGGCCTTCAAGAGATGTACGTGCATTTAATAGGAAAAAGCGCTAAGAGATGGTTTTTTGTTCTCAAGGGGTGGGGAAACCTGATGTTTCTCTTCTACCAGGATGATGAAGCATCCAGGAAACCTCTTGCATGACTTTACTACAAAATACTCCAAGAGGAGAGGCCAGAGCTGTAGCTGAGGGAACAGCACCTGTGGAGCTGCACTGCATAGCTCACAAGCAAGCACGGAGATGGGCATTTGTTATTGCGACTCCCAGGATTTCTCCAGAGAACTGCTCTGCACTACTGGCATCCTTTCCCTTTTTTGTTTCTCCAGAATTCTACTCCCCACCCCAGCGCTGGGCTTTGCTGTCACTTCTTGGTGGCTAGCTGTGCCCCAAGATATTTCAGGATGGTGTGCGTGCCAGCTCTACCCAAAAGCAGGGGGGGAAGCCACGCTCACCTTCCCCTTCCAAACAGGTGTGAGTGCTGCTGACATGTCAGGGGGAGCAGGTGGAGGTCCCCAGGCCATCTGCACGCAGGTTCCCTGGCTTCAGCAGATCAGATCAACGTGCTCTTGTGTCAGCTGAAAATTTGCCCCTTTGACTTAAGTGGTGGGTATTATATAAGCGATTACATATTGACACGTATCAGTGTGCAAATAATTTGGGAATCAAAGCTGCTGGGATACCAGAATCCCAGCAATCAAACGCTGAGCATCACCAGGTAGGGAGTAGCGTGGGTTATCAGACCGATTGTCCTCTTTCCAAATTACACCTAATTTGGGTTAAAAGCAACAGTGTTTTGCAAGGATGGCAAAGGTGAGTTTGATTGGCAGAGGTGATTTTTAGGGTGGGAGGAGGGAGGAGAGAGGATTGTGTTCCTTCTTATGCCCCCAAAATATGTTCTGACTGCATGAATTGCCAGTATAAGACGTCGCCCACAAAATATAGAAATATTCAAACTGTATTTGTTCTGCACATGTATTTGCTGTATTTCTTGGGTTTTTTTCTCCCTTTCAATTGCTTTGATTCTTGGTTTTTCTTTGAGTCTTGGAGAAAAACATGAAAAAACAATAATGTTTTCCAGATGTAATTAATTTCAGCAGAAAAATAGGTCTCATCCTCCACAAGTTGTCCAGAAGTAGGTACTTCTACTTCCATATGGGGCAAAAATGTTGTTTACAATGTGATTTCTTGCCATGGAGCACTGGAATCAACACAAACTTTACATGCGGTAGCTCATACACCTCACATAGCATAGCAAGGTTTCTGTGTCCACTGCATGCTTTTATGGCTTGATAGTAAGTATAACAGAAATTATTAAAAAAAAAAAAAAAAGTAGGGAGAAGAAAAAGTGAGAAAACAGATGTTCTATCAAAGAGATGGTTCTACTGGCTCGTAGTATGGGTTTGGGACATTCAGTGGCTGTGCAAGAAGCACTGAGTTGATTTTTAGAAAGCTCTTTTAAGTCTCTAGATGAAAGCTGCTGTGCAGATAGCATCTACCTATGATGTTTGAATGAGGACTGCAAATACTTTTAAAATATAATTGATTTAAAGACAGCACTGATGATCACAGGGCTGGGATGTGGGAGCGTCTGCCTGATTCTTTTCCCCCAGGAAAAAAACTGTGCTTCACTTTGTCTCTTTAGTGTTGGTCCTGCTTCTACAGTAAATTGAAGCATAATTTTAAGTTGGCAGGTGCAGGATACATCTACTGATTAGTCCTATCAAATCTTTTATGCAGTTGGTATCATGTTTATCTTCCCAAGCACCTTTTCTGTGTGAAACTCTGAATAGGCTATTGAAACACACAGTATGACACTGGAGTAATTTTTCTGCAGTAGTTACCAAATTTTCTAATGGAATTAAGCTGACCAGATCTTCCTTAAATTAATAAAATGGAAAGAAAATTAGTATTGTTAATTTTCAATGTTAATGTCTATACAAGAAAGCTTCTATCATGAAGATATAATCATGCCTTCCTTCTACTTAAGGTCCAAGTGCTTATCAAACTTGCTTAGTGAACAGATAAACCTGCTTGTGGCACCCCTCTGCAGTTCTTCTCAGTTGCAAACTGGGTTTATTCTCTTTCAGGTAACCATTTCACTCACATGAATGCCATCTACCATCTTTCTTAGCCCTGGCAGATGAAGCATGGGGTTTGGCAACAAAGTAGGAGAGTATGACTTTTGCTCAGCCTAACTCAGTCCCTCACCAAAAACACGCAGAGGTTTTGTAGCCTGAAATGAAATTAACTGAAAAGAGCAACGAGAATCTTTATGAAAATATAATTTATTGAGAACTTCCATTTGAGAAGTGACTAAAGATTACTTTAAATAAACAATCCCAATATTCCTGAATTTCAGTTTTCAACAGTGCATAAGATACTATGTCTAGCTATTAAGTCAAGCCCTCTCAGAAGTGGTAGTTAGTGGTCTCACCTGCTAAGAAGGGAAAATAATAAGAAACTGTCCTAGCCAAGCAAGTCATACAACATACAAATCTCGACTGTCCACTTACTAACATGAATCCCTAAAAAATGTAACACACTGCAGCTGAAAGTTCTTAGTAAAAAAAAAAGTCAGATGACTTTTTAAGTCTTCTCTTTGGAAGATTTTTTTGGCAGATCTGCTAGACCAGTGGCAGTGTTAAAATAATGATAGAGTCAAAGATGTAGTTCCTGCTTAATAATAATAATAATTTAAAAAATGGTTAAAGGGAAAGGTCACATATATTCACATAGCAAAATCCATCTGATGTTTGCCAAACCATTGCACATAGTTGTACCAGACAGAAATCACCTGATCCTATCAGAACTACTGAAGCAAACTCCTGTATGGAAGGGCCCTGTGAAGCTCTTAATTGTCTGGGACTGGACATAATCTCTTTCTCACCCACCTGATTTGCAGAGAGATTTGCCAAGAAGTGGCTTACTGTATTAGAGATGTCTTTCAGCATGCCTTTGTGCCCTGCAAACACTGAAGTTTTATATCGTTTGTGCACCAGCAATCCTTTCCAGAGCTTTCAGCAAGGGCAAACAGTCTCGTGTGAGGCTTGAAGGAGTCCTTCAAAGCAGCTGTTTAGAAATGCGTGAAGCGTGAGGCACATGATATCCTCTTCCCACAGGCTGAGGGCCAGATGTTCAGTAGGTGTAAAGCAACAGAGCCTCAGTGTGAATTTTTTTGGGGCCACGATAATTTATACAAGCCAAGAATCTGGCCCTAAATGGTTCAGCCAAGTGACTTCCCAGACGTCTGCTGCTGAAGGGCCCGGTTTTGTAATCTCTGGTCTAACCTCAATCCCTAACCAATGTCCTCCATGAGGTGTGAAGGGATAGGAAGTGTTCAGGATTGCTGGCTCAAGGTGCTGAAAAGAGAAATCTCTCAGAAGATTCCTGACACCCCTTCCCCTGGCCAGTTTGCTGAAGTCATCACAGGTTTTTGGTTATGGTGCATTTACATATTTTCCTTCCCGTGTTTCTGCTGCTAGCAATGTAAGTAGGTTCTTTATATCTGTTTCCTCCCAAAGCAAGTCCCCTTTTGCACCCTCTTAAAATCAGGAAATGAGAATATTTCTCTGCAAGGGTGATGTTCCTGTACATTTTTTTTTCCTTCATAACTTGTGTCTTCCTGAAGCATGAACAAGGATTACTTGTGGGAGTATGGATTTCAGAATCAGGCCTTTTGGCCATTTTGATAGCGTCATGGGAGGAAAAACTGTTTCCCAGAACCAAACAATTTTATTGCATTCCAGAATCATGTGCAAAACAGGGATCCCATCTGTTTGACAGCATTCCCACTAAGTACAGTTCTGCCTGTAGCTCACCAGCATAAGCAGTTCAACAAAGGAGCCTCAGTTTTCAATGATAAGGTTTTCTTCAAAATACAAGACACTAGTAAAAATGGCTTCATAATAGCTTGCATGTTTGTCACGGTGTGTTTTCTTAAATACTGTTTTGACTGGTAAGGCCACTGCAGAGTAGTATAGTGCTACAGCAACTACTCCTAAATTAAGCCTTCTCTGAGATCAGTTTTGCCAATTCCTCTAAATCCACAATAAATGAATAAATAATAAAAACATTAACCTCAAAACTGATGGATTAAAATTGGGCTGAAATAGACTTCCTTATTTTTAACCCTGACAGCTTGAAGAGTTTTGAACAAAGGATGCTTGAATGCATTCTAGGTTTAGGCCAGTTTACCAGAGTGATTCTGCAATAAAAAGATTATGAAATAAAAGAGAGAGAATTTAATTTGTGAGATTACTCTAACTGAGGGCTGGTACCTGGGATTTTTATCATCACCAAGCAGTGTTTTTCTTAGCAAGTACAATAAAGGTCTTCTGGAAACTCTAGGTGAGGGTTTTACAGTTGCTTAATTCTGACTGTCTCAATTTCTAAGTGTCTGTTTTGAGTCACTTTAAAGTCCCTTTAACGATCTCTCCATCTGCCAAGATTTCCCTGACAGCTCTGCTTGTGCTTTTTCTTTCAGAAACTGATCTGAAAAATAAAATGCAATTTCAGGGGATGCTTGCCCATGGAAAGAGATCATAGTTTGGCTGGGAAGTCAGCTTTGTGCCCATGCTTTCCCTGTGCCCATGCTTTGCCTGCCGGCAGGGATTGATGCCCACCAAGCCTGATTTGCCCCAGCCTCTCTGTTTCCAGCCCCTTCCCAGTGACTAGAGGAGCTGGGAAATATCTGTGTGGCTCTGAAAGGACCCAGCTCGTGGGTACTGGCAAGAGGGCTGGAAGGGAGATGTCCTCCAAGACAGGGGGACAACAACTTCAGTTGTTCTTTCCTGTGAAGGTTCGGAGGAAGAGCAGGATTTCTAGTGAGCATTATTCCACCCTTTCCCACACAAAATCCACCTGAACACATCTGGTGCACTGGCACAGCTTTGCAGCTGTGCCAGCTCTTTTCTGTAGTCCTCCTATACACATAGTTCTGGGATGCATCACTGGAGGGCATCAGCATCCTGATCTCCCAGGATGTTTCTCACAAGACATAGGTATTACAGCTGTCATCCATTGCCGAGATTTTAATGCTGGCTAGGATCTACCATCACGCAGGCAGTTCAGCGTGGGTGGCCTGTAGCGTGCAAGGGAGACGGGCCTGACTTTCACTCCTTGGGTTCATCTGTAGCTGCAAGCGTCACAAAGGCCATGTGCTTGGCAATGACAGAGAGATACAACTCATGGACAATTAAGAGTCATCCCTTTCCTGACTAATCACTCATACGGGTATGAGTGCCTTCAGGAGTGTATCCTTGGTGAGGCCGTGGCTGGACCTTGGGTTTCTGAAAGGGGACACCCCAGGCTGGAGATGCTTCCAGGACACCGAGGTAAGGAGAAGTAATGAATGTTGAAACTCCTCATGATTTTCATCTTTGTAAGAAAACTTTCTTAGGATTTTGCAGGGGTAGAGGACGTGGTCTGTTAATTTTATCAGCAATGGGTCAAAATGCGTTGATCTGGCAGGTGAGAGGGCACCTAGTGGCTATGGTGGAGAGGCCAGGGGAGGGCTTGGGCTTCAGGACCAAATAGCAAGTATAAGCTGGTCCCTCAGCTTCATCTGTAAATCAGAATGAAAAAAAAATAGCTGTATCTCTGCATCACAGGGTTAGCATGAGGTTTAATTAACTTGTGTTTATGGTACCCTGCCGGAAAGGTGTTAAGATAATTAGAAACGTAACTGTTACATCTGTTCAGGTCTACTCTGTAGGGGCCACAACCCATGATTAAGATTTCTAGCAGATGTCTCAACACAAATGGTGATGACTAGTAAGTGGGAGTACAGTAACGAGAAGCATGAGCAGCTCTCCTCCCTCTGAGAACAGGCACGCTCAAGTCATTGCTGCTGTCCACACACCCTCACATCGGGTGAGGTCCCTTCGAGGGACCCGGCCCTACACCACAGTGCCACTCAGCTCCGTGTCTGGGGGGGAAGGGAGTCTATGCTGAAACGTAGTGTTTTATGACAAACATCTAGCCTCTAAAAAGCGGACTAATCTGTTCCATGCCTTCTACCCTCACTGCAGGCAACTGCAGAGAGAGGCACTTGCCATTGGAAAGGATGTTTTATTGATGCCGTTAAGAAGTAGAGTGACATCATTTGAATTTTTTGGAACAATGGCCTTTTTCCCACAACTGCCTTGGCTTTTGTTCCCTTTGCACTGGCGCCACACAACTGGCTGGGATCTGCTGTTATTTGTGATGCTGGGTGCCAGGAGAAAGCAGTCTCTGGAGAGTGGGTGATCGGGAGGAGTCAGCAAAACGCTGATGGGCCCTGGTTGGTTTTTTTGTCTGTTAGGAGGAGTGATGGTATTTGGTTTTGGCCTGCTCCATATTTCAAACTTGTAACTTGTTGGGAAAATGCCTGCCTGCAGAGCAGGGATCCAGCTTGTTGACATTGGACACATGGACAGGAGGGAGCCAAAGTCGGGCCTCTAGGTAAGGGCTGGAAGCTCGCTGGACTGGAGTCAGGCACTGATGAACTCAGGACATACCGAAGGACAGAAATGAAACAGGATCCTATAAATAACAATATGCCCCTCATTACTCTCTGTCCTCTCCAGAGCAGGTCAGTCTTTTGCATCAAGGTGAATCTTGGTTCTTCTGCTCTTTTCCTGCTGCTTCCCTTAAGTTCCTCGGCTTCCTTTGCTTCACTTCATTCCTCCTCCTCAGACTGATGCTCTGGTGCAACTTGGAGCTGTTTCCCACCAAACCTGGGGTTCCTGCTGTTCACAGGTGTGATGGGCCTCCTATCCTGTTTCGGTGTCTGGGCCCAGCATGGCCTCCTGCAGGAGCTAAGTGTGCCTAACCTGGGGAGGGTTTTCTGCAAATTTAACCATTCAAACCTCTGAAGGTCATACAAATGTGGACTCCTCACATACTAAGGGTTTGGAAAAAATTAGGTGCTTGTCAGTGGTGATGCTGGAAGTCACCAAAACATTTAACAAAACACTGTGCAAATATCATCTGTGTGAATACAATCTTTTTCTCAAATCCTGCTAACGTTAGTAATTTCCAAATGAAAGATCACACAATTTATTTCTTTTAAATATGGGTAAGAGGTGCATTCCCTAGCCTCTTCCTTGGCAATGGTGGAGCTGTTTTGTCTGAGACAAACAACCCCCTCCAAACCACAAAAATCCCAAACTGAAATCGGCTCCCAACAAGACTAAACTAGCCTGAGGTAGGCACCCAGGGAAGATTTCAGCTCACTGACGATTGGCAGTGCCGTAAGAAAGTGAAGGCAGGATCTCATGTCAGGAAATGCCAGACAACCTGAACCTGAGGCGGGCTGCCCATCTTGCCTGCTGCAGATGGTCTGGACACTCGGCACCCCATTTCGGGTGCGTTGGCTGCACATGGCAGGTAGTGTCTATTATGAATTCCTGCTGGCAATCTTGCACCTGAAAAGCAGCTCTGGCAACTTTTTTTTTTTTTTTAACACAAAGCAGTATGAAGTATGTGAAGCAGTAAGGACTACGTGAGGCTGTTTGGGTAATCACTGTGCAGAGACTTAGTACTTGGTTTCTAAAACAGTGGTCTCCTGGGACACTGATTCAGTAGTAGTCAAAAAGACAAATTGACTCTTGGGTTTATTAGGAGGGGAAGGGCAAAGCTACAGCAGTAGCACAGTGAGAACCTCTCTTGAATATCTGTTGTGTGGTTCTAGTCCCATCTCTCAAAGATGGAATAGCAGAATTTGAAAAGGTGCAGAAAGGGCCAACAAAGCTGTCTGGTGGTGTGATACAACTTCTCTGCTACAGAAGATAAACTAAAGCTCCACAATCTGGAAAAAAAAAAAGAGAACTGAGAGGAGAAACTGGAGAGGTTATAAAATCATTAAGTGAATGAAGAAGGTGAATAGAGAGTAATTATTAACACTTTATCATAACACAAGAATTTGGAAGCTTCAGATGGAGTTATCAAATAGCAGGTTTAAAGCAAAGAAGAGAAAATATTTTTCTCCCATAGCATATCATTAACAGTGGGATGTCATAGGATGCTGTGAAGGCTAAAAGATTAAGTTAGTTCAAAAGCACTTAGACTCATGGAAGAAAGGCTATCAGAGCTAATGAACACAGAACTGCAGATACGTCCTTTGACTCTAGAATCATCTGTGCTGCCAGCTGGTAAAAGTCAGAAGAGCATACCAGGAGGAGCAGCACTGTATGCTGGTCCTCGACCTTGTCCTTGACTATTTTTTTGTTCCTTTTGTATTAATTCCTAACCTTTTTCAGAGACTACAGGCTGCATGGCCTTACACATGTGGTTGTTCTTCCACTTATAGTGCAACAGCTGTGGAAATGCACTATCTATCACTTGAGGCAACAGGGAAAGCAACGTGGCTGAGGTGAGGTTCTCTGGGCTGGAAGTTCATTAACACGACACCAGCAGAGCTACATCAGGGATCAATTTTTACTGTTTGTTTTTAACTACAAAAAACTGCTTGGAATGCTAGTCCTTTCCAGCTAGGTTTGTTGGATTGTGCTTCCTTAAGAAAGGTCACAGTCTATAAAATACCCATAAGCAAGACAAGTACAAACTATGCTTTGGCTGGATGATAGTCTTCTCTTTTCATAAAAGGTATGAGATTGGAGTAATATGCAGCATATTTTAAGTTACGTTGTAAAGTTGCCTTAAAACCACTTCTTAGGGGAACAATAACTCCTGGGAAGAAGTGCCAACTAAGAATTAATACTGATAAAACTTACTTTTTTCTTCCTGAGGATTCTCATGGGAAATGTCTAGTTTTGCTATTTTGAATTATTTTTTGGAAAATCTGCTACCAGTTGTAGGTGTTTTGGAAATAGATTAAGTGAAGGAGTAGGTGACAGGCATAAATACAAAACAAGAATTGTGAGCCCCGTGTCACTGATCTTGTCACATGTTTTGAATAGCCCTGAGAAGATAATCGGTACCTTACAACCTGCTAGTTTTTAAGCCAGCCACCAGATTACAGGCGCAGGTCTCCCAGCTTCAATCAGCTTCAAGGTGGATGAGTGAAGAATGTTCCTGGAAGAAAAAAAAAAGAAAGACAAAAAAAATCTCTAAAGGTATCTTTTTCCCTTTAATACACTGCCAAGGGCTTTCTTTCAACAGGAAGAGTTAGTTCACAGTGACTGGAAAGCCAGGATTTGGGCCTCAGACATAGCAGCAGGAAAATTAAAACATGTGAAATTATGCTGCTAATGAGCCTAAGACAATTGTCAAGTCATTATCTCCTGTCAGAGAACCTGGAAAAGCAATGTGAGGAAGAAGAGCCTGTGCTGCCTGCAGGACAATTTTGGCTGCTAATGAACCTGTATGAATGCAAGAACATCAAATCCAGGCCAGGAGTCCTTCTCATTTGTTTATTTCTTCCTGTAGGAATTTGTCTGAAGCTGCTTAGTACACTGCTGTCTGATGCGTTCAGGTTTCAGGCAGTATCATCCCACCTTTGAATAAAGGACCTCAAACCTGGATGGACATGGGTAGCTTTAGACAACTGCACCTTTCAGATCCCCCATGTTCTGCCTCCTCTGCTGTCCACCATCGCTCTGTTGTGATGTTGCTGATGGCACTGAAGCGACCGCCATGACCAGGCATGGTCTGACACAGGATGGCGCAGCTCCTTGCTTTTACCTTGGTATTCCCAACCATCGTTCTTCTCTGCATGGCAGCCCGGACAGTTTTGATTTACCTCATTGTTTCCCCAGCTGGGGAAAACCCAGTGGCTTTGTGATAAGAGTATGGTTCCTCCTAGAAAAGAAAGCCATAGGGAATCCATAGGGAATTTTTTTTCCCCCTTTTCACTGACAATGTGTGTTCTCAACTTTCGGATTAACGGCATCTGACTGCCAGTTTAGGACTGAGCTTTTCTGTTGTTAGTAGCATGTCTGTGTTGGCATTTTGTTCATGACTGACTGGAACCTGTTGTTAGCTCTTCCATGTCTTCCTCAGCGTTAGTGGTAGGACATCAGGCTGGACTCTATTCACCTCCTCACATTTCAGACTGAACCTTCAATACCAGGCCCCATGCCATGGTAAGATTTTCCTCTGGCCTTTAAGAACATACTACCCCAAACTTCACCATCGCTTCTCCATCTGCATTTACACATCATCTTGGCATTGCCTGATACAAGATTTTCTTTCCTTCAGGCCATGGACCACTTACTGTCTAAATGCCTTGTGTTCATTTCACCAAGTCCTAATAATTTCTGACTGTTTTTCCCATTTCCCTACCTATTTGGGCAATCTGGTATAAAGCAGTCCCAAGTCTGTTTTTAAGAGGAAGGCAAAGCTCTCCTGGGGTTAACACATTGCCTTATTTTAGCACTTTCACACTAAACTACATTATGTCCACCATGGAGTGATTAACTGTCACTCCAGCTTCCCTAAATTTTAGAAGATGCCTAGCCTGTATTTCCCAGTGGAGAACAGGAAAGACATTCAGGGCTCCCAGGGAGGATGAGGGAGCTCTTGGTAGACAGTGAAGCTTGCCCTGGAATTATGTTAGATTTTATATATAACAGGATTAAAATTTTCACTGACCTTGTCAGGGATTTCACCATTGGTTCCACCCTTGACAGGGCAGAGGAAGTACCCTTACATCCAAGAGACACAACATTCAATATTGAGTGTGTAGATTCAGCTTTGCTTCCTGAAGCACAAGCTCATGTGGAATAGATGTTTATTTCCAGTGACAAAGAGGAAAGAACTCCTCATTTCTCAGAGCTTATGGCAAAAAAAGAAGCTGACGAGGGAGGCAAGAAATTATAGAGATGAAGTAGTCAACAAAACTAGTTTCTCATCCAAATAAAATACACAGGCATGGTATATTTTTCCTAAAAGATCCTGATATGAAAAATGTTATCTTTGCTGGGCTATGGGAAAGGAAGCATTTTGCCTTCTCATCTCAGCTTGGTTTCAGCAGATAGGCAGAGCTAAATCTGCCTCACACAGCCCACAGAAGATGAATTTGCTTATCTTAAAACCAATGTTTTCCAACTGGAACCTGAATCCTGACCATACGAAGGCACCCGTGTATCCAGGGAAGCCAAGCATCCACAGAACTGTGATGCTAGCTGTGTACCATTGAAGTCAATTGAACTTTGGTTTCTGAGTTCAGGAAAAAGTTTTATGGATTGCCTGGGAATTGCATACAGTCGGTACTTCATAAAAAGGGCTCGTTTATTAAGGACGTTCAAAGTAGAGTCCCATGATGGGCTGATTGATGGAAAGACTGAGCAAGGAGGTGAAGTTTATGCGGTTTGTGGGTTACACCAAATTTGTGCTGCCAGGCTACAGCAGCAGCTCTGGGGGCAAAAAGCATGAGGCTGGGACTCGAGGTGGGCCTTGCAAGCTGAGTTTCAGCAAGCAGCAGGAAAAGGAGTCACATGCAGACGTTGGTTTACTAGCCTAGGAACACCACCATTGACAATGCCAGGGACTGTTCCCAGGAGACAGAACTTGCTTGTTCCCTTGTTAAACATCTTTATTCAAATTGTTGAAGAATTGCAAAGTACTGTTAAATTGTTAGCATAGCTCCTGCCAAAGACCACCTTCCAAAAAGTGCCCAGGGACTGTTCCCCAGAAGGCAGCTTGAGTATAGGCACACTCTTTGGTAGGTAGGAGAGGTTAAATATATGGTCATGGGGCACTTAGTGCCAGGGAGTGGCGCTGGGCGCAATGAATTTACTATACAGACATAGCTACTTGTACAAAGGAGAAGGTAACAGAGCTTGGTTTGAGTACTCCTGAACAACCTACTTGGGAACCATCAATGATTGTAAAAAGGGCTTTACCAAACCAAAAGAAATGCCTGCAGCAATGCTCTGGATGATACCAACCCATGAAGGGCTGCAGGCAATCTTTGCTGCTGCCCTGTCAAAAACTCACATGAATAAGCAAGCGGTTATCAGCTGGGGAATGTCCAGCTACCGAAGTGGTACTTGCTCCGTGCCGGGGAGTTTAGATACCAAGTGCTGGCTTTGTGGAGGAGAAGGAAGTGAAATCACACATTACAAGCCCTGTTTTTAATAAAGATTTTTTTGCTATTGAGTTAAAACATCCACAGAGACAATTCTTTTGGGTTGTAAACATTTGCTTCTGGTAGATTAACTTGGTTGTTACCCTATTTGTTGTGCTGGTACTTGGGAAACTGAAAGCGGAAATGAGTAGAAAACAAAGGGAAACAGCTGAGATTGTGTTCACCCTCTGAAGTAAGTAAATCAAAAGCAAATAAATAGCATAGATAATGCAATTGATTATTATAAGACTACATAGGATCCTTCCAAAATGTGGAATGAAATGAGCTACTCTCTCAGTCTGCCTGTTGCTTATACTGTTCTTGTTTAAATGTCGTTGAAATAAGTGTGCCAAGAAATATAAACTGCAAACACAGCATTTTAATAAACACAAAGTGAAATAAAACAAGCCAGAACAGATCTGTTGGCTCTTGCAGTTTTTTCTTTGCAAGATGGGGAGGTTGAACGTGGGGGGCATGCAGGGAGGGTATTATTTCTTGCACATGTTTGCCTGGTGCTGATTAACAGGGGCGATGTTAAAAACTTTCTGTGACTTGTTACAGGCTATAATCTTCAAATTTAGGGCCTTATACTGCTCTCAATGTAGTCACACAATCCCCATTAAGGAGTGTAGAAAGCCCTGAGGAGTTTATGTAATAGGCTTTACTAATGTCTAAGAAACAAAAATCTCCTCCTTAATTGTGCTCAGACTCTCTTTTCTCACATTTTGCAGAAGGACTTTGGGTGCTAATGTATTTTGCAATCATAATGTGTTGTTCTTTAAGAGTGCTCATGTAAATATGGACTTAAACCAGATCTAATTAATAGATCTGATCAGTTGACTAGTCAGATATAACAGCAACTACATCATAGAAACGTTAAGAACATCCTAAATGTAAAGAAAGCTTAGTGATAACCTTCCTTTTTCCCAAAATTAGCCATACACCTGTCATTTTCCCTGCCACATGCTCTACTGTCAGTGCCTTTGTTAACAGCAGCATCTCCAAACTCGCATTGCTCAGTTTTACTTCCACCTTGCTCAGCCAAAATCCCCATGAACTTCTGAGCTGAAGCTCCTGCTTCGAATCCCAAAGGATTGAGTCTATTACAATGTGTGGGCAAATGGCTGCAGCTGTGGTGGTCCCCCTTTCCCTAATCACAAATGTCATAAGTGTGACGGCCCTGTGCTGTTGTGGACAGAGGAGCCTCATGGATGGAAAGAGGGGGGCAGCTCAGAGACCTTCTTTCTAAGCAAAAGCACAGCCAACACGAGGCTAGGGGTGGTGGGGCTCAGGGACCACAGCTGCTCCCTGCCTCGCACAGTGTGGCAGCCCCCAGGGCCACACCACGCTAGCCCTGTCCCCTGCCACTGCATCCCCCCTCCCCTCTGAGCAAGTGCCCACCTGATGTTTTAGAAAATTAATGCTAAGTAGAAAATGATGAAAGCATATTACCTGTAAATTACCTGACTAATCATATTCTCTCTCCTGGGACCTATTACGCTTCCGAGCCTGCAACTTAGTCATCCTTGCAGGCAAGCTCTCGTTGTTTCCCAGTTTTGTTCATCAGGTTCATCCAGAATATTTGCTAATTTCTTTGTTTTCCTCCAAGCTGGCAGTTCAGTCCTACCAGGCACTCAGCTCTCCAAGCTCTCTCCGGGAAAGTAATTAAGCACAGCCTTGACTTTAAGCATGTGAAGCTGATGGCAAGTAGGAAAAGGGCAGGCTCTACAGCACTCTTTTTTTTTGCTGGCAATTCCTTATGTAGGTGGGATGAACTGTCCTCTAGAGATGCTTGCCTCTCTCCATTGAATTATGAGGAAATCCTGACAGCCTGTACACCAGTAAGAGCAGTCTGAATATGAATATACCAGCCAAGACATAGCTTGTGCATCCCTTGAGAGGGGTATTTTGTCTCGCATGGAAGATAAGTCAAACACTATTTTTAGCATCCTTTATTGATTCCTGTATAATTTCCCTTGCTCTTCCTGTGGAAGTTCCTTCCTTTCCAGTAACACCAGCATTTGAAGTAGCACATCAATCCCTATTATGTGTCAAACTTGACTTTTTTTTCCCAAGCCTCAGCATGATGCGGAAACTCTTAAACACAAAGTCTTCCTGTAATTTAAACACCCAACTGTATGTGTAATTCAAATAAGATGTGGTGAGTGCTAATGAAGTTACCCCTGGGCTCAGCAGATAGTACAACTTTCTGGATTATTCGTGGGAGGGTCGATATAGAACCACAAAATACTTTGTCTTGCCAGAGAAAAGAAGGAACAGCTCAATGAAGGTTAAACTCTAAATTACTTGGCTCTGCTGGCTCTGTAACATCCCTTTTGTGGTTCTGGTTTATTCTGCCCTTCTGAAAATTGCAGGAAAAAAGTGGTTATTCACAATTTTAGTATACTTGGTCTCAAGCAAGCTGGCTCTCTAGCCCCCGAAACTTCTTCGAGGGTTTGATGCTTTTAAAACATTTCCACCACCAAAAAGAATTTATGTTTAAATCAAACCAAAATAATGGAGGGAGTCTGGCCATTAGTTATGAAAGTCAGATTTAAAGATTAAAGCAACGCATCTAGTGCAGGCACCTACTGTATCTTGATAAACAAAATCAGGCTGTATAAGATGAAGAGTACAGAAGTGTTTTCAGCCTCAGCAGTGGTGTGTGTTACATCAGAGGTTTTTAGACTAAGATCTGCCTATGCATGTTTATCCATAAAGTACAGAGCAAAGCAAGTGCTATGCATTCTGCTCATTAATTTTTCCTCATGCATTTAGTATTGGTATGCCAGTCTTTGTCTCAGGATGTAGCAAACACTATTGATTTTGCATGGGATGACAGGACCTTGATCGTTTTTGCAACTTAAGGACAAATAGTAGGAATCTCTATTGCTTCCACCAAAGGTCTTAGGGCCACATTTTTAAGAGGCATTCAGCCCTGTAAAAATGCCAAGAGACACTCAATGGGACTAAAAAAAAGCTGAGCTGTTTTTTTGCTTCTACTAAGTATAAAATATTTGGCCTTAATCTGTTAGAGACTGTTTTCATTGCAAAAACTGTGAGCAAAAGCATTGAACACAATCACATTGAAGCACAGGGATCCACCACCTCCTCAGGTTTCACAATCTACCACACATGTGCACATGAGAGGGAGATAGATGAGTGGAGGAAGATTTAGCTGTTTATGCTACACATGGGGTGTGATGCTCTGAATTCATGGCTCTTCCACACTGGGCAAAATCCTCCCATACACTGCCATAGTTGGGAAATGAAGGAGTTAACCGAAGTGATGATGCTTGTGACCCTGCCGTGCTTCCCAACAAATTCTATTTTTGACCACCACCTAGGTAAAGGCATGCCAGGTCCATGCTGAGCTGCTCAGTAAAACAAGGAGCTTCTTTTGGCCTCCCACTGCCGAGGTTTGGTGGCACAAGCATGGAGCCGATACACAGCCAAGAAAGGAAAAGGGCCATTTTTTCCTCCTAAGGATATCATGACAGCCAGCAAAGTATGGGAAAGCTGTGTAAGCTTTTCATTAAAGCTGCTTTCTGTTCAGTTCAGGTGAGCTGTGTGGTGATGTGTGAACCCCAAAAGGCTTTGAAGGAGGCTTGAAATATTTGGTCATTGGGGACAAACTGATACACTCAAAGTCACAGAAGAGTTTCTGTCCTCATACCTAGATAACTAGTTTGGGTTTTGAATGCCAAGACCAGATGTTTAATAATTCACAGGCTGCAATATTTTTATAATCTTCTTCTAAACTCTGAATAGTTTTAAATGCTTCATGAAATCAAGTAAAAGCTAATCTCAACAACTGCTAAGCAGCTTGCTCAAAAATTTACCTTGCTTCACTGTCTACCATGTTTTGCAGTTCTGAAATGCTTTAGATGAATGTTCTTGTGCAACACTAGCCCCGGCTTCCACGGTGTGCATTAGGACTGTTATAAATAAGTTGCGAGTTACATGGGCTTGACATGGTATTTATGAAAAGATCATATTTGCTCCTTTGAAATAGCCACCCTGTAGAAAGTCTGGCTCTTGTACAAAGGCATTTATTCGGTGCATCCCCTTTAAAGGTCAGGAAAGAAAACTGAGAAGATGGGTAATTGCAAAACTGGTTCTGGAAATGTGCTCTTATCTGCTGGACAAGAGGGGAATGCCAAGAAGGCAGGGATGTGAGCTAAAGCAGGCTCAGGGAAGATGCAAATTCCAGGACCCTCACATAGGCAGATGTTATGAAAGGAATTCCTCCTGCCTTTGCCAGCCCCAAGGAGCACTGTGCTGTCTCCGGCCAGCAGCAGAGGCATCCAAGGGAGGGAAGAGCCATACAGCATTTACTCTACCTACCAAGTTTTTGCAAGAGTGGGAACAGGGAGGAAAAAAATAATTTTGTATTTTAACATGGCATTTGGGCTACCCTGTTCTGGTATGAACTATCCTTTTAAATCCCAAGTCAACCTTCCTATTCAGTCATGAAATCTGATCTGGCAGACATTTCAATGATAGAACCTCTTTTCTGTTGACTCCAGTGGATTTAAGGAGATTTTTTGACCAACGTTGCTGTTAAATTCAAATAGATACATGGCCTATCTGGTAAATAACAATTTGAGAAACAGCCCAGTGTTTTTCTACCCCCTCTTCCTTAGGATTTGTTCTCCAAGACTGACATTACCCTATTTTGCTTACTCCAGTACTTTCTATACACATTCTCACTGATCCCCAAGTTTTGTCCATGAAGCACTTGCTGCACTTTGTTACATGATGTTACATGATGGTGAAGACTGGTGTTTCGCTCTGTAACTTATGGAAGCACCTAACTATCTTTTAGCACACGTCTTTGTTGGGACTTACAGTGTCCACTGAGTAGAGCATTATTGCACACCTGAAGTACAAGCCTTCATCCTTTCCTTGCGGCTGAGTTTGTACTGGTGTGCTGGGGGGCTCGGAATGGTCCATCACCAAGCACAGTGCAAGCTTTTAAACAAGGCTTTCCAGGGCAACTCCAAACCAGGTACCATGGTGCAGGAGGGAAGGATGGACAGGACTGATCACCTTGCAAAGTGGAAAATTTCTTACTCAGGAGAAGGTGCTTTTGTTGCAGGTGCTGGTTGTTCTCATGAGTAACCATAAATTACAATTTCCAAGTTTCTGGCAAAACTTACTGAGCGGACAGAGAGCCCAGCACAGAGGTGCAGGGAGGCACTGGGTATCACCTGAAACCATCGAGGCTGAAATGGAAGATGTCCAAGGATTCCCAAAGCAGCAAAACTTCTCCTCCATAAAGACCAGATGAAGATGTAGTTAATTTGAAATCACGAGACATGTGTAATTCCTCTATATGCACCAGCTGTTTCTTCTGTTTTATTCATCTAGAAATAACAAGAGATGTCAGAGCTTGTCTAGAGTTAGGTGACAAGCACCATGTGATAGAGGTCCACATTTCTTAGCTGTAAAATGAGACAGGCAGCAAGCCAGTGAGACCACAAAATAAAGGAAAATAAATAATCATTTGTGGTAGCACCCTAAAATGCCCACAATTTCATGTCTCCCTTTTATTTACAGTATTTGTGTGTTGGTACTACTGTACGACTCTGAACCTGTCAAAGAAACCAGAATTAAACCCCAGAGTGCTTGTTTCTGAACTGGTATGGGCCGTGTCACCCAAGAGCAATGCCTGCCCCGTGGGTGCAGCGCTGAGCCAGGGCAGAGGTGCTGGGAGCCAAGCCCCCGAGGGGAGAGCTGTGGGCTCCACTGCCAGCGTTGCCCTGGCCCTGCTGTGATCTTGAGAAGGTCCCCATTGCCATCATTCCTTTTATCACCCTCATGAAGGCGTTAATTGTTTCATGCTTCCAAGAGCTGCTCTTTTAATGATTTGCGGCTTCATCCACTCAGCTGACTGGGAACACTGGGTTTTGCTGGTGTTTGTGCCAATGCAGTGGGAAAAGAGAGCCAGTCACAAATCAAGCAGCAAAACCTGTAAGTGCTGAATGGTCTGGGGTATACAGCCATCTCCTGCCAAGTGAATGAAACATTAGCATTCTGCTCTCCATCCAACGTCCGCAATTGTTAGGGTAAGAATAAAATATGAACTTAAAGCATTTGCACAACAGCCATCAGGCTGTAATGAGATTTCTATCCTGTGGTCTCTTGGATATTTTAGACTGTCAGGCCCAGAAGTTCACAGCATATGGTTTAGATTTATGTTTTACGCATATCAGACTTAGGGCATGCATCTGGAAGAATGCATTTATAGTGGATAAATGTGGGCCTCAAACCTGAGCTTCGCTTCGCTTCGCTTCGCTTCGCTTCGCTTCTATTCTATTCTATTCTATTCTATTCTATTCTATTCTATTCTATTCTATTCTATTCTATTCTATTCTATTCTATTCTATTCTATTCTATGCTATGCTATGCTATGCTATGCTATGCTATGCTATGCTATGCTATGCTATGCTATGCTGTTTTTTTGCCTTCCTGCTTTCCACCTGAAATCACACATGTACGATCATACCTCATTTCTGTCCCTGGAAAGGTTACAGTAATTACTAAATTACAAACTTTCTCTCCTCAGTGTTCCTAAACCAATCCACAAGAAAAATACTGGAATTAAGCATAAAGAAACATAAATGCTGGGATTGCTACTTCAAACACATGTGTCAGAAAAATGTTTACTTGTGGATGAAAAACCAAGTACTGCTATTTACCCCTCTGCACCTGGCATAATAATGTAACCATCACTTCCAGCAACTATACAGATTTGAAAAGCAGAGCTCCACGGTAAACTACCTGCCCATCTAACAAATTGTGAATGACAAAAGGGAAGCTGGAGCTGACACGTGGGGAACCCTTTTCCTCACTTAACTTTGGGCTTCTGCAGGAGCACAGGCTGGTGCTTCATTGGAGCACAAATCTCATAATAGCATGACAGTGTAACATTCATCCCTCACAGCTGTGCCGGTGGTGGTGTGTCCATGTTGTTTCAAGCCAAATGCATGGCTCTTGAGGCACAGGTCTGGGATCCACCAAACAGGCACTAGCAATTCCTGTGATAGATTCCGACATCCTCCTTGCACTCATTTTCCTTCTTTTATGAGTTACACTCATTGGGAACAGACAAGAGGGAGGGAAGATGTAGCCTGTGCTGCTCAGAGGGGTCTCCTCATGGTTATCCTTGCAGATTCTTGTGGAGCTATGTGATGAGGAGGAGCGCTGGCACTCATTTTAGTACAGCTAGTAACTATCATTTTATTCTTTTAGGTTTTTAATTTACATGCAGTGGACACCCACAGTCCTCTCAGTGACTCTGCCCATCACTGAAGATCTTCAAGAGTCATACGTGTATCTGGAAAGGGAGACTAGATCCTTAATTCACTCATGAAAGGGCTTTGAAAATGCATGTATTTGATGCTGTTGAGAAGTGGGAGCCATGGTAGGGATGCAAAGAAAGTAATATGAGCCTGGAGGAGATCTTTCAGCTGTCTAGGATATTAGAGAATGCTGAATATTTGGATATGCGTATGAGCTGAGTAAGAAGCTGTGCAGAAAGTCATCATGATTTAGACACTGCCAGCATCTGAGGATGTGAAGGGAGAGAGTAACAGGTCAAAGATGATCGATAAGCTGTAGGTGTATGAGAGGAGCCTAATGGCAGTGATGTCTGTAGCAAGCAAGGGAGCAGGTACCAAGGGTGACTTCAGGAGGATCGATATCGCACTTTGCTAAGGAACACATTTATTCAGAAGCAATTAAATGAGAGTGCAGAGCAGCTGCCCCCTGTAGAGTAGCTCGCTATTTATAGAAACCTCTCTCACACCTTTAAAACCATCTCCTTTCCTCCCTGTCCTTCACTTTAGTGAGTATAACTGACTTGGTCAGTATTTCTCAAGGCCTAGCATCACTGGGAGGGATAATGGAGAACCACCTGGAGGCTGGCTGAGGAGGACATCTGGGCTTCGCATCACCTCTGCCCTGAGGGAGCATCCAGTGAGCCACACAAGCACATGAGTGAAAGTGAGCCTTAGTCAAGAAGGTGGCAGTGGATTTAATTCAGAGGTTGCTTACACCTGTGCTGTGAGCAGGTTGAGTGTCTCTGGCCTGATGCCCCTTCCTTTGCTTATTCTTGGTGTCTTGTGTCCACTGTAAAGTGTCTGATAATGGCTATGTCTTGACTAAATTGCATTTTCTACTGCACGCCTTTGTAATATTTTTTAAGAAATAGATTCTGAGCATTATTGTTCCCCATGAGGATCTGAGGACTTTTATGATTGGTTTTGTTCTGGGAACAACCTTTCTGGCATTGATGAACAAACCGCACAGGCTTAAGGCAAACTCTAATGCAAAGCAACAGGCTCATTCCAGGAAAGATTTTGCTTGACATACTGTTGATAGGCAACCTCTGAGGAGACATTAACAGCTGTCCTCTTTGACTTGAATGCCTAGAATATTTAAAAACCTAAGTAAGTTGCTTTCTCTTGAGAGGTGCTGGACAGGCAATGTCCCTTCATTTGTCAAGAGGTGTTAAATATAGATCTCAGGGCCTGCACTGAGGACTTAAAATTTGAAAACACTGGCTCGTATTCTTGCCATCTCACTGTTTCAGTTCCTGCTGGTCATGACATAAACTGACTGGGACATGAAGCACTTTTTCCTGATCTCAGTCCATGATGTGTCTGTTTTTATAGGCACATGTAACTGAGAGCAGAATTTGGGCCACTGCGTGGTGTGAGGAAGTGCAGGCCCAGAGGTGTTAAGAGCTGACCACAGATCATGCTTGTACAAAATGAGTGTCCATGTGCATGGTCTAAGCTCGAGATAAATTTCAAGTGATTTGAGCTGATCAGCTAACTGTGTCTCATTGAGGGTTACTCAAATTACCTTGGGCTAAAAGCATACACATGGGTAATTACCACAAATCACGTGGAACACTGACTACTTCATGTGCCTGAATTCCTCTCTTCTCCTCCGGTCTGTCACTGAAGTGCCCGCCATGGATCAAGGCCGGATTCTGGCTCTGCTGATCCTTGGGCAGCTCCAGTGGGACAGGCAGTGAACCCAGCCTCATGAATAAGAATATTAGTCTGTTCCCTCCTAAATACCTGTCACTGCTGCTGAGGTTTGGTTACATGCAGTTACAGAGATTTCTCACTATTTGTTGTGCTGTGCACTTTCAGGAAAAGCTTTCTTTGTGCAGACCCTTGTTAGCTGTATCTGAGGTCTTTACCTTGCAGCCTTTTAGTGGACAAAATGTTGTTTCGCTTAAAAAGGTGCTGCCAGCCAAATGAGCCTTATTTATCCCCAAACATGACTTTGAGAGGAGTAACAAAGTCCAGCTTGTGGTCTTAGGCAAGCTTAGGCTGGCTCAGCAGCCAGGACTTTGGTAGGAGCTGTGTGAAGTCAGCTGTTAAGCCATATGAATAACACATTGGTACTTTTACAAAAAAAACCCCAGACATCAGGAGAGTTTTGGTTCCTCTGTTCCTCCTTTCTATCTCCACCGTAAAGTGCTATCGAATCGGCCACAATCAATATCTGCTTCTTAACAGGGAACACATGTGTGGCCAGACAGGTTTATATTTAGAATGGGAGTGGCTTAAGATGAGGACTGGGAGTTGCGTCCAAACATTGCCATTACTTCTTTAATGGAATATATCCTTGCCTCTCTCTTTAAATAGCAGAATAGCCCTATATAACCAGTTATTAAAGCCTGCAAGCCTTCCTCAGGCCCATAGATGGCATATTCCAACTACTTGTGTTCTGTGAAACCAGCAGTGAGATGGAGAGCAGAACAACCTAAAAGACAATATTAAACCTGAAACATTTCTTCACAGACACAAGGGAATGGGAGGTTTTTTCCTGAAATTCAAAGGCAGAGAATTGAGGAGCTCATAGGAGACTCGGTGAATGCCCACAACGGATTCTCACCAATTACCCCTTGTCTAATGATAAACAAGAAAAGCGATGTGATGTCACAAGCATTTATGTTTTATTGAAAACAAAAACAGACTGGAAAATGAGATGCAAATTGTAATGCAGATGGGAATTACAAAAAAGCCCACCACCGATGAATCCTGGAAGAACCACAGACTCTCTTCCACACTACCTTTACAGTGATGTCAGCACGGCAACAGTTCTTGTCACACTGGCTAAACTGTTGAAGGCTGATGAAGTGTTACACCAGTGAGTGCCCTTCCCAGACAAGAAAGGCAACAGAAGGGAAAGAAAAAGGACCAGGGCTCAAGTCTTTTCTCTGAGACCTAGCTGTTAAAAAGCCTGAAGAGGATAATAGATGGGCAAGATGAAGTAGGACCCAGCTGACCCTTCCAGGCCTTTGGTCTTGAGCTTCCTATACCAAAGTCTAATCCAAGAGCACGCACAAAACTAAAATTGCATCTTCCTCTCCCATCTCAAATTCATGCAAATTATGTATGCAGAATCTATATAAAGGGTAAGGGAGCTGGGTACAAATAGTGAAGTCATTTGGGAATTAGTTATGGATAAGTAAGCTCATTTCTGTGAAGAGAAGAAAATTATCTTGTGTTCTCAGAGCATTTTACAGGCAGACCTAATTATTGGCCTGCTGTGACCATCAGTGCTGCATTCTGGTACTGAAAGGCTCACATGGAAACACAGAGAACAAACCAGCGCAGCACACCACAGCCTTCAGCAGGGGTAACCTGTTATGGAGGATGTTCAGAGCTTTTCTGATTATCTATATGCCCACCACAGAAGCCGAATTCACTCCTAACAGCAAAATTGATACTCAGGGCTGTTACATATTTCACTGTGCAATAGGAAGGAATAATGTTGACTAGTATCACTGGTGGGGCAGTTTTCAACGTCTTCAGATACATTTCTGCAGCCACAACAGTATCTATGGCAGGCCATGATCCCCAGCACCCAGGTCAAGTGGCACAGAGAAGGGCTCACCCATGCCAGTTATGGTAGTCACCTCCAGTGCAGACTGGTGACACCTGCCCTGCAAAGTACATGGCCTGGCTCTATCGTGCCCGATGTGGCACCCCAAAAATACCTTTATTTTTCATTTCAGTGCATCTGAAATGGATGCATTACAGCCAGAGCAGGGGTTTTAATAGCAGGATGCAGAAGTTAACGCGTTGTATGCTCTAACATGTGGCATGAGGAGCAGCCTGAGAGTATGGGTCGTGAGTGGGACTGAAACCTTGTGCAGTCCCAGTGTTGTTCTTTAGAATGAATCCTTTAGTGCTTTAGAAGATGCGCTTCAGACATTGTCCTAGGGGAAATCAGAGAACTTGTTCCAAAGGGAACCCTTGGAGCTCTGTATTCCCTGTGCACTGCAGATAGTTAAAGGACTACAACCCAGCAGCAGACCAGGCAACAAATTTATCTGGCATTTCAAATGTACTCTGACCACTTGCTGGTTCATAGGTTAGTTAGGCCAGAGTCAAATAACCCTTTGGGTCCATCCTTGTGAGGAAAATACTTCAAAGATCTGCCCACATGCTTCTTCTATGAGGAACATAATATGCTAGTGAAGAGCTCAGCAGCAAATCATTTTAGTAAATGTGTGTTATGCTGATGAGTCAACCATTATCGAGGTTTGTCACACTTTTTTGTGGATTTTGGCACCTTCTGCACTGTAAACAAAAGAAAAACTTGTGTTTTACAGAGCAAAGTTTGCTGTTGCAGAGTTAAAGGTACCTTTGTAATCTAAACTGCAATCCATCTGGAGATCTACAGCAAATCTCACCAAAACCTAATAAAATAAACAGTGGATGGAGAGAGTTTATGTTGAAAATTATATCAATAACAGCATTAGCGAAGCAGACCACATGCAAGGGTGCTGTGAATTCATCAGAAATTGTTCTGATGATCCTCAGATAACAAAGACTTATTCTTTGTTTTTGTAACACATGCAATGGTGAATTTTCCAGTGTCCTTGAAGCCTGCCAAGAATAGGAAAAAGGAAAGGAAAATTAAGGAATGAGAGGGGAATGTACTGCAAATACAGGATGACAGAGGGCAGAGAAATGTGGAATGAACTTTGATGTGGAGCAGATGTACCCCTGCATTCCACAGGCAAAACCGATGCTGAGGCGGCTCTGAAAACAATGAGGAGGGAAACGTCTCCTGTCTCCCTTTAGCTTTAACACAGAACTGTTTCAGAAACTAGGATGGGTAACAGAAACATTTCTAATAAAACCCCCAAACTTTTCCCATCAAAGGAGGGGACAGAAAAGCAGGCAGAGATAGAATTACACTCTTGGGTACACAGCAGCGCTTTCCCAAATTACTTCTGGATTCAGACACTTTGTGAAGTGCCCTATGTTACCCTCAATCTGGGGATATTTGCTCTGTCTCCTAGAGATAAAGCTAGAAAGTCATATTTAATGTGTTCTAGAGAAGTGTTCAACTGACACAATATGCAAATAAGGTAATGTATCTATTTTTTTATATATTGCAATAGCAGAAAATACAAGACAAAGGCATAAGCAATGGCAGATTTCATTATTAGTTCAAATATTTTCTTTTTTTCTAATAATGTTAGATGTGATCCTTCAAAGCTGTTAACAGTATTCAGAAAGGGATGGGGGGAGGGGGTGCCCACAGATTATTTGGTATCAGCACTGAATCCAAATCCACGTGGAAAGCCTGTAATGTTAACATTTCTCTTAATTTGGTCTGGACAGAGATTGCTGTACAGTTCTGGCCTTACAAGAAATTAATGGCAGAAGCTATGCTGACTCCACCAGAACTGGTGTTTAACCCTTTGCATGGTTCTGCTTTATTAGAAACATCTGTCAAAGACACAAAGAGCTGACAAGGAGACGAGAGGATTTTCCTTGTGGTTTTGCATCTATAAGTATATTGAAATGTATACATCTATGTGTGTGTTATAACATATGCACTTATTTGGTATATGCGTGTGTGTACATGTACACATATATGTAAAGATACAATGCTTTGAGATGCCTTTTTTCCATGAGTCAAAATGAGTATATTTTAAAACTTTCGAAAACTTTTAATAAGAGGAAAAAAGCCCCATTGAATTAGATGAATAGAAAAGCTAAGAAGCCCAAACTATGCAACCTCAGATATTTTTTTAAACAGAAGCGACTTTTTCAGAGAATGAGTTGTGTATTATACATTATTCTTTTTCTGCCATTTATATGGTTGAATGTTAGAAGTGTTTGCAATCTTTTAGATTAAAATACTCTTCCCTTTCTTTAGCCTAGTCTGTTCAACAGGAAGAAATTACATGTGCCAGCAATACAGCAATTTTATGTAAATTTCCTGCATGATTTAATCATTTCTATTGGATGTGTTATGTAACAGTTAAAATAAAAATCAAAACATAAGAGAACAATGAGAATAGTTACTGAGGACACATACAGGTGTCAAAAAAGCTCCCTACAGCATTTGGGGCTCCAGTGCAACATGCTGTTACCTTTCCATGCCAGACCTGATGCACAAGGAGTCACCTAGGACCAAAGTTTTTGCAAGCAGGATTTGTTGGTCAGGCTGAGCCCACACAAGAGGACGTTTGAAGAATCAAGCAGCCAAGGATGAGTTGTGTCAGAAGGGATACAAGCACTCCTGTGTTAGGATACAACTCAAAGCACTCAGCGCCTTCAGAAACTTCCTCTCATGGGGAGCAGTGGTATGTCCTCCACTTTCATCTGAAACTCCTGATGGTAGCTACAGCCAGGAGAAGAAGCAGAGAACCTTGCACTGGCTAAACTGTGGTGGTACCCAGGAGCCCCAGACAACCGGCTCAGAGTAACTGATTCTCCGAGTGTGGGAGAAACTGGTGGCATTTTTTTTCCTTGGCCATTATTAGCACCAGCTCCTAGAAACCAGGGGAGAAGCTATGGATGAATCCACACAGATGTGGCTGAAAAGACCCCTTGTTGATTCAATGGGAGATGTCACACTGGGGGCTGTAATAGAGATGTCCCTGGCAGACCTGTGGGAGAGGTCCCCACAGAAGCCCCAGAGCCATCTACTTGACAGGAGGTCTGAAGAAAACAGTGAATTAATACAATCCTTTTTGGTTCAGGACCCACGGGTCTTGTTGGACGAGTGCACAGAGGCCCACCAGGCTTCCACAGCCTGCCCTGGCCAATACAAGAGCCCCTGGGGGAGGCAGGATTAGGCCTGAGAATGTCAGTTAAGGTTTAAGCTGAAATAAAACCTGCCCTATGGCAGCAAGGGAAGTCTGATGTTTTGTTTCACACGTGATGCAAGGGATTCTTTGGAGTCCCCAGTGCCTGAATGAAAGTGATTGAAGTGTAAAAAAAAGTCAGGTATAAAACCCTGAAAGCAATGTAATTGCTTCCAGATGTTTTAAAATTGCCTTCAGAAATGAATAATCAAATCCTGCATGAGCAAGACACAATAGCAGAGGCAAGAAGAGTCAGGAATATTTATGAAGGATGCCGAGGAGGGCACCTCTTCTTTCAGCAGGCACATAAAAGACTTAACAGCCAACAGCATCCAAAAATCTGTGTTTTGGATGGTGGCTTGCTATAGATTTTCAGACTGTCAACCAGTTAAGCAGAAAGGATTGACACGGTAATTACAAATGAACACAGCCATGACAAGTGGTGTTGGCCACAAATTTTCAGGCCTTAATTAAATGTGATAAGACACACAAAGCCTTGTTTTATTGAACTGACAGCATGGGGCCACTGCATGTCACTCATCTTTGCATGTGGTCTTATAATAAACAGAAAGGTAAACTTAGAGCCTTATTTCTGTTTTAACTGATTCAGTACATTTGGGCTCTTTTAACTTTATTTCAAAATTAGGATTTTCTTATTAGGTCAGTCTGCATTATTTTTTTTCGCACTCTGAAAAAAAGACACCTGCACTGCCCTTTAAACTGTTACAGACAGGTCACGGCTGAGACCTGGCTCTGATGCCTGCAAGTCCTCCTCCACTCCCTGCCCTTTGGAGCAGATCCCAGGCTCACGTACCACAGTGCTTCACTGTGTCTTGAGTCACACAGCCAGCGTAAAGAACTGAATTGCCCAACAACATGTATAAAAAAAGCCCTGGAAGGCCTTCAACTTCCTAAATATGATTTTTGAGGGACAGTGCCCCTACTCACAGCATACCTGAGCCTGAATTGAGTACCAGAGAGTACTGTCTTACCCTCCACTGTCCAAAAGCAATTTAATGGGACTGTTTTTCAAGAAAGTTGCACCCACTGTGAATGAGCAGTTTAAAACATAACCCATATCCATATCAGCAGGTACCATACTGATTGATAGACTTATATGCAGTATGTAAATAATTGAATGGATTATTGAAGGAAATGAGAGAAAAGATATGGCCACAGGAAAAATAAATATATATAGATTTTCAATAACATTTACACAGTCAGTTTTGTTGTGTTGTGGGTTTTTTCTTTTTTAAAAAATGAACATCTGTATCTATGTATTCTTCAGCTTAAAAGGCAAGCAGAAACCAGAAGGCAATACAGCTGAATGTAGTTCCTATACAGAGATCAATGTGATTGGAGCACAGCTAGTTCTTCCATGCCAAAGTGGGGCTGGAGAGGTAATCTGTTTCCCTCTGGGGTAGATGTTTGTAATTAAGACACCATTCCTCATCAGCCTCTAGAAAAAATAAAAGGTGCTTTGTTCTCTATGTTTCCAACAGGCAGCTGGGGAAAGGATTAAAGAGATTAAACTGAGCTGAACTGCTGGAGTAATTGTTTCTGAGGATGGACCATGCACTTGCCCACCTTGGAGCTCAGCAGCAGGTCCCTTCCTGGCAGTGGGGAGCTCCACGAGCATGTGTGCACTGATGAGGGGAAGGGGAGCACAGGTGACATGCAACGTCTCCAAGCCCATGCTCTTCATCTTCATTGAACTCTTCCCCTTTAGCATCACGCCAAAGTTGGCATGAGGCTGTTTCCTGGTACTGCACTTGCATGTTGGCATGGTGCAGCCGCACCTCTAGAAGATACAGCACAACAGATCTGTGGAGAGGGGACGAACAGAGTAGAGGTGCTGTGCCAAGGACTTCTTCCTTGTACTCACAGGTCCAGTGCTCTATGATTTCATCCACTTCAGGGTCACTGCCACTAATGCAGGTTAAGTACAAGATATTCCAGGTCTGGTTTTGTAGCACACTGCTTCTCTTATAATGACACGAATGACCAGCTATTGCAAATGATGAAGTTAAAAATGTAGAGCCTGGTTCTGTCAGGCAATATTGTCCCAGAGGCTCAGAAAGTAACTTGTTGCTCCATCTGCCAATTCAGTCTTTTCTCTGGGAGGGAGAAAAGAGCTTTCTAAACTGCTTGTGGCCTAGAACTTACATTTCTGTAGAATATTTTAAGCAAAAGAATTTTTTTGCAAATGTCTTCATGACAAAGCTACTATAACTTATTTTAAGAAAAGCTAAGACCATGCGCCAGCTTCTCTTTTAATGGCTACAGATTTATTAAGATAGGTTACATTGGGGTCTAAATTTGTTGATGTGGTCTGTGTCACTTTGTAAAGAAGCCTTACACCTCACACGTAAAGGTACATTCAGGACATGTCCATCACACTATATTCACAATTATACTTTTGGTGTCCACCCAGTCCTGAGTATAGTCATTTCTGAGGAGGTTAACAGGTGACCAAGCTAGGCAGGAGTTGCTCCCATGGTTGGCTAATGATGCTTCTGGTGCTCTACAAAAACCAGATCCTCCAGGGAAAGAGAGTCCTGATGCCTAGAAGGTGCTCTGTCTGTGTGGACAAAAGATGCATGTAGGAGACTGCGGCCTGTCAGCTTCGCACAGCCTCTGAGAAACAGCCAGGCTTTGACGAAAAACAGGCCTTGGAGAAAGATAAGAAACTGCTGAGCGGTGCTAAGGTGGCAGGGAAAAACAACGGACAGCTGCAACACTAAAACTGTGGAAAAGTACTGAACTGTGAAAAGTTACTGCTGCGTGAACAAGAAGTTGATTGGTCTGCATAGCGTGGGTTAGAATGTTCTTATGCTGATAGGAGAAAAAGTTGATAACTGTCTAATTGCTGATTTGTTAATTATGAAGCAAGAGCTTTGGTGAGAGCATAAGAATGTACTATTGGAAAAATAAACGGCTTTGCTTGTTATAACTCTCATAGAGTTGTGCGGGTCCGATATCCTCTCGCGTCAGATGCAGCCTGGGAGGAGCTTGGTCTATGGCACTGTGTGCCCATGCCAAGGATGAGGTGCCTTTGTTTTGGGCAGCCCTAGCCCAATTACCACCCAGAAAACAGCCCAACACCCTCTTTTTGTCAGTCTGATGAAGCTGGCATTACATCCTCCCACTGAGTAAGGGGAGCAAAGCCAGATGTCAATTTTCCCTCCCCAGCTTTTAGTGTTTCATGTCTCCTTGTCACCAGATACCTCTCTGCACCTTCCCCTGACCCTCACCAGAAGGACACAGGTTTCAGGTTCTGGCTCCCAAGCAAAGGCAGGCGGCTCTCAGCTCCTCACCCAACCCTTTACACCTGCTCCCCATCCTGGCACAAAGCACTGCATGCCCTCGCTTGGCCTGGGCATTTGTGGTCACTTGTGGTGGAGAGGAGGGTAGTGACTCACCCCACTTGTCCCAAGGAGGAATACTTCTGCTACAGGGAGACTTATACTGAACGAATAAGTAAAATCTCCAAGTGAGAGAAGCCCACTGTGTTACCGGATTTAGCAGAACTGTTGACATAAGACCCAAAAAAAAATGGTCCTCAAAGGTTAAGGGACACCAGCCTCTCTAGAGTAATAAAGGCTGATTCCAGGTTTATCCCTAGACCCTCTGGCAGTCTGTTGATATGCCTGAGGAAAAAAGAAATAAGTCAGCTTTTTTTTGATCAAAGCGAAGTCAGTTGCATCATGATCTTCTTTCAGACTTGCACAGGGATACCCTGATGGTCAACAGCTTCCACATCTTTCTATTTCCCCCCACTCGTATTAACACAGCCTGTGACTGTGTCATGTGTTTTCCAACTAAGTTTGTTATATGAAATAAATCATGCCTGAAACAACCACTTCAGCGGCCTTTGCCTCCCTATTATGCTGCAGGCAGTGTGCCTGAGAGCCTTCCCTCCAGAGCCAAAGGCTTTGACCTTCTCCCATTAGCAGCTGGCATTAAAGCATTTGTCTCTCTGCAGCAGCTGTGCACCAGGAGGAAAGAAGGAATGAAAACCTCCTGTAACCGAGCTTGCTGCTGCCTCTTTGATGAGTGATTTAATCTTTCTGACACAAATCTTCCCTCTTGCAAAGAAAACTTTTACTTTTTTAAACAGCTCTGGCTACACTCTTAAAAGCAGCATTTGAAAGCAGAGGCCATTGGATGCACAGTTGGACTTTTGCTTAATTGTTCAGAGCTTATTTCATGGCTCATCTACACTTGGACAGTCTCCTGCCTTCACAGGCACTCTGGAGAGCCAGGACTGAT
This sequence comes from Strix aluco, assembly GCF_031877795.1. Taxonomy (NCBI): domain Eukaryota; kingdom Metazoa; phylum Chordata; class Aves; order Strigiformes; family Strigidae; genus Strix; species Strix aluco. Next base: position 66,348,947 of record NC_133931.1, on the reverse strand, counting down.
AGCAAAAACAAGGGCAAAACTTTGTATTGCTACAGTGCACATAAATACTTCATTCTCCTTGTCTGAACAGCTCTCCTGTCATCAATGGGATGGGAAACCAGAGCATAGTTAAATACAAGCTTACACATTTGAAGGACTTAGACCTTAAGCAAGCAATGGGTTGTTCCACCTAGGAGGATTTATTTGTTAGGCTTTCAGAGAAGGCAGGCAGAATTGAGCAATGGTTCAATACAAGATAAAGTTTTTGTGCAGTGAGACATATGCCATTATGAGCACAGATTTAACTGGGAAAGCGATAAAGATCACAGTGATTTTCTAGACTCAGGATTGACTACATTTCTACTCATCCTGCACAGCAAACCTTTTGACAGGTTAATTACTGTGAAGATGTCTGCACAAACAAGAGAATTTTGACAAAATGAAGACATTCTCTGTCCGAGAAGTGGAATTAATTCTTTCCCTTTTGGATTCCTTTCCTGTCTCTCAGATGCAGAGGCCCCTGTGCATGGGTCCTGTTAGTCCTTTTATTGTAATATAAGTTTATTTTGCCTTCCAGATTCTCCTCTTCCACTGCCTGCTTCTCTCCCAGTCTCTTCAAGGGGTACAGTATATAAGGATAGAAAGAATTCCCACCAGCACTGGTTGATCAAAATGCTTTTCCAATATAAACAACCCAAAAAAAGAACCACAGGGAAACTTATATATATAAATTTTTTTAAAAAATCAAATAGATGCACTTCGCATAGGGGTACTTCCACTGTTTGAGTTTGAAGACTGGCACAGACCTTTGTGCCAACACAGTCTATACAAGCTACCAGAACTATGTGCAAATTTAATTTTTCGAGGAACTTTCCCGCTCTAGAACTGTGGCCTAATGCTTCCATGAAATACCTTATTAAACAGCGTAGAGGAAGTATGAAAGATGATAGAAGCAGATAATGTGATATAAATCTCCTTTCTTTCACCTACTATTTATTCAATTAGATGGTCCTGGATAGTTTTCTGCAAGAGAGATGAGTTAGCAAAGGAGATATATAGCCAAGGAAAGGGAAAAGTTCTGCAACAGAATTCTTTTTCTCAGCCCTGCAATGAACACGCATAACATTAAGGAGATGATACCAGACAGTAAAGAGTAACTCTGCAATAAAACCCAAGACAGATAGACAACATGACTTCCAGATGTTCAGTGCCTTCACCAAACCTTGAGAGAGCTGTAAAGACAGAAAAGTTTTTTCACAAGATAGCAGAACAGGGTCACTTTTGCTTTAGCCTAGGAGAATTGTTGCTCTCCTAACAACAGTAAATCAAGAGTAGAAAAGAATGACCAGAAGGGGCATTCCTGCAAGCTTTGCCATCCAATCAAACCTTCAAGCAAAGATGGCTGCTATCACTGCCCAAATTTTTAGTGTGATATAGCTGCTACTTTGAGGTCATCAGTCTTTAACGATCAGCAGCTGCATCTATACCAGTTCTGATGGCTAATCTTCAAACTCCTTGAAAGGTCCATGTTGTCCAGTTAATCCATTTTGAACTTCATCCCTTGTAGGCCAGTAGAAGCCTTGCTTTTGTAGAAAAAGCTCTTATCTATAACCGTTCTTTCCTTTTGTGGATCTTTTTCCTGTCCCTCAGGTGCAGACAACCCTGTGCACGGCTCCTGCTAGCCCTTTATTATAGTCGGGGTTTATTCTGCTTTCCATAAGCTCCTGTTGCATTGCATATTGTTCAGCTGTTTCCTGGTAGCAGCTATACATTCTTATTTATATCAGGTGTGCTTTGTGGTTTGAAATGCCTTGTTTCCAGTGTAGACAACACGAGAATCAAATAGCACAACTATACTGTCATCAGCAGTTAGTCTACAGCACCCAAGGCATGATTAAGAGCTAAGATACTAGGTTGTCAAAGACTGAGTTCAGTCAACCTCAGTCTTATATACTAAGCAAAACTGTATCATCCGTGTGTCACTGAAAGCCTAATTATGCATCTCCTATGCATTTGTCACAGCATGCTCCAGGCTGCCCTGCTTTCCGGGAGCACCTCGAGACCAGGCTGACTTTCCAAGCAGCTGTCCTGGCCATGTGTGTGAGTAGTCAGTGGAGCAAGCCTAGATTGTTATTGCCTTTACTGCTCATGTCTGGTTTAAAATCTTTGTCTTTAAAAGGGATACTGGAAGTTTCTTCACCCTGCTGTCACCAGTTAATTACACTTAAGTGAGTTAGTTAAACATTCACATCCACATTATGTTAACAACAACATTAGCATCTGCTTATTTATTGGTATGCCTCATTAAGAATAAGCAAATAATTATTTCCAAGAGTGTATTGCAGTCATTTACATACAAGAGGTGTGTTAATGCTACCAGAGAGAGCTCATATGGACCAGAGACAGGAGTTGTCTAGAAGCCACACTGAGCCTGAGTAACTAGGTTACACAGCAAGCTTACACTTATCAGCAAGGATGCATTTGCTTTTTCTCAGGTGCCAGGGCAAATGACCCTGGGAAAGCAAAGGCCTCACACACATCTGCCTCAGTTGCTGCAATGAGCTTTCCTGATTTGCTTAGTGAGTTTCACCACGTGTACGCTGTTCTTGACAGCTACCCAACAGAGAAGCATCTAAATCGCTCTGAAGGCAAATCGTGTCCTTTAAATGCCATTCTTATTGCTCTACCTTGAGAGGACTCAGCTAACTGGGCTAGCACATTAAGTCCATGATACTGCAGCTAAGAGATGTTTGCCCTGAATAGCTGGAGTTTATAGTTAGAAAAGCAGTACTGGCTTCATCAGCCTTTTCTGTGAATTCATAGCTAAGCAAACACACGGGGCCCAGGGAATTGGTGCCCTGCTCTACAGAAGACCATGTGCAATTATGCACTCTACGAGTGAAGCTACGGATAAGTATGGAGACCTTCTATTACATGTTTTCATCTTACTGGGATACCAACTTTTTGCTATGAACACCATAGGTAGCCTTGGTCTGGCAGTTTGAGAGCAGGTGGTCTGAACAGCTTATCACTGCCTTGGCTTTAGTTGCCAGAGCTGGGACGTCAGGTGAGGCACTTCTTGCAGGAGGCCTGGATATTCATGTGAATGACAATGGCCAAAGACTCTGAAGGAGTCTGAATTTCCCCATATGCCTTCACCCCTACTTTTGCACATCTAAATATGTTACCAATGGCAGGGCAGTTTTACAGTGTAGGTTAACTCAGAAATGTGAGTAACTGAAACCTGAGATGGTCCTGGCATCTCAGCTAACATCACACAGCAGAAAGAGCACCTCAGCTCCTCTAAGAATATAGAAAAGGTACATTCATGAATCCCAAAATTAATTAAAAGCAACATAATGGAAATGAGCAATAAATTATTTTACAGCGTTATCACAACCTGGGATTTAAGATAGGGTACCAATATTATGAAATAGATATTATAAAAGACTAGCTCACACTGTCTAAAAGTCTAGCTTCGGACTTGTGAGCACTGTTAACAGGAAAAATAGTAATTGCTGTTAACATCTGACACATGTTCTTCCTCTGAACTTTCTGCTTAGTGCAGCTTTTTGAAGAGATGTATCAAATTTTGTCAACTGAACTTTGGCCCCTCAGGGCCACTTACTCAGCTGCCACGGAGTACCTTGACCCAGGGCATCCTTTGGGGGCTATTTTGAAGCAGAAAAATTTTGTCTTCCCAGCTCTCTCCTTCCCCTAAATGGTCTGTGCAGAAGGTGGAGTGTTGTGGCTGCTTCTCCAGGCACCCCTCTGCAGAGATTGAACTTCACAGCTGTGTGTGATCAGCGAGGAGTTCCCCCTCCTGTTACCCTGTAAGGATTAATAGCAGTCAAAGGGTATTCAAAGTCAGTGGTGAATCTGTGGCCTTTGGAGACCTCTTAGCACAGGGAAGGCTTAGATGAAGTGGAAGAGATTTCATATTTTGGATTTTGTATGCTGCAGTGGGTATGCCTTTATATCAGAGAAAGATCATCACAGTGCGAGATGAAGGAAGCAGGTCAACTTGTTTTCACCAGCCCTGTCACCAGTAACAGATAATAGACCAGCCTGTGGATGCTGTAGAAATTATGCCTGCCTATGTCCTCTTGCCAATTCAGGAGTAAGTCTTCCATAATACTGTAATAAAGGACCTCGGTGCATTAATGTGTTAGCTAGCGTGAAGGAGAGCAGCATAAGAAAAGAGTGAAAAAATGGTGTTTGCTCGGAGAAGAGTGCTCTGTGGTTAGTGGAATAGAGGATACTTCCATGGGCCAAGTGAATTTTCCCTTTATATCTTATGAAGAGCAGTTGCCTCGTAACAGATTGAACTTCAGGTGCTGTGGCTGAAGCTGCCGCACAGTGCTCTTACAGCTTAAACACTTCACTCTGGGACTGTGTCCTCACCCCACCAGACAGGGCTCTCTGGGGTGCTTTAGTTGTGCTCTTGAAACACGTTTCCTTGACCTTCCTGGCTGTAGCTCTGGTCAGGCTGTTGAATGTTTAAAGCAATGTGGGATGAGCCATACATGGCTGCAAGGGAGTTTCTACCTCCTCACAGCTGTGGGCAATTTTCACTCCTGTGGTCAGCCAGATGCTGACAGTACCTACCACAGTCATAATCAGTCTTCAACAAGTGTCTGAAGGTCTGATAGAAAGAGGTTAAGAGAAAAAGAGTCTGAAATCCTCCCAGCCAGGCAGCCATCTCTGTGTACATACAGTGCCTGGCACAGCCAGTGACCCTGATCTAATTTGGCATCCCTGGGGCAACACCTTTTACATGCCACTACTTCAACAATAATGATGTTGATGTTTAATGGACAAATGATCCCAGGCAAAATAACATAGTAGATTTCATAAACCAGGGCAAAGCTTTAAGGGAACAAGCTGGACATGAGTGTTTCTTCAGAGCGGAGAGTAATGGATTTTCTGACTGGGCAGGCCTGCAAAATAATCTCACAGCACCGTCTTTCCAGGATTCATACTGGAACCCCATGTGTCTGGTTTTCCTCTGCTGAGTCAGATTTTCACAGCTGGCCAACAAACACACACCTCAAGAGGATTTGCCTTTTTATGATCTTTCATTTGAAATGCAGGACTCAGAAGAGAAGGAGATCCTGACCCAAAAAGGAAAGGGACACCTACTCTGCAAAGGGTCAGCAGTGCAGGAGCCTAAATATAGTGTGGATCACTCCAGCCCCCCAAAATGAATCCTAACTTGTGTTACCCCGCCTCAGGCTGACTTTCTGAGCCCTTACATGTGCCATGCTAAGCCATCGTGCAAGATGGTTTAGCCCCTCTTAGCCCGTCAATAGTCTTTAATGATAGCCCGAGAAAAAGTTGCTGTCTATCCCAGTGGTTGTGGGATATGTTTTCATTTAAAAATGTTAATGATGATTTCTGTGATGAGAAAACATACCCAGACAGAAATGGATTGAAATCCTTTTCTTGTTTTACACTGTACACTGCAATGATTATATGAAGATCACTTTGAACAAGTAATACCCTGGAACCATGATGACATGTAATCCAAACCCTATCCTTATTCCACCCTGTGACTGAACAGAAACAATTCCAATCAGGCCAAATGCAGTGAAAGAATGCTTTTCGTCTATATGTCGTCACCTAGTCTTGCTATATCCTGCAGTCATTTAATGCTTTATAAGCTTTCTTTCAAAAAGTTGGACGTGCTTATCCCTCTCTAGGGATTGTAATGGAGGCCGGCTCAGCAATCTGCTGGTTGCAAGGATCAAGCAGGAGCCTAGAGCTGAGATGAAATTGTTCATGTCAGGTTGCTTTTGGAACCCCTGGGTTGTCATAAGTCTGTTATAAGGTGAGATGGTCTCCCAAAATTTGTTTGCAAGGCTTTTTAAAAACTTCCCCTTCAGCAGCTCACCTTTGTGAGTCATGGTACCCAGCAGCTGAGGGGCACATGGGATTTGCAAGTGCTTATTACAGAATTTCCCTTGAACTATAAAGCTCAAAACGTATTTTGTGTTTTCCTGGCCACACCCCGGGAGCAGTCATTCAACAAGGCTGTAAGAACTCGGGGCAGGGATGACTTTCCTTAGGTGTATTGATTCAAAAGCTGGCACAACAAGGTTTTCAAGCCTAATTTAATAATTACTTGCTACTAATAATTACCACCTGTGCACTAATAATTATGTAGGATAGCTTTAACAATCAGTTGGTCCAAAAGGTGCTGTTAATGCCAGGCACACTGTTTACTCAGGGACTCTACCCGGCAGCGCTGCTGTGAGTTCCCTGGCCACGTGGCTGGCGCATGCATGCTGCCTAGTCCTGCAGCTGGGAGAAGGGATGTCAGAGCCTTCATTCCCTGCCAACAGGAGAAATTGGCTGCTGGAGAAGGCTGGACCAGACTCGGTGGCAGCCAGCTATTCCCAGCTCCTCAGTGACTACACAGTTCCAAACCATCAAAATTAAATGTCGGTCTGACTGAATTGCTTACACCACAAATGCTAAATTACAGTGTAAAACAAACCTCCAGAAGACTTGAATTGCTTAGAGGGTAATTTTACTATATCTCTGGCATCCTGTGCGTCCTTCCGTCATGGTTCTCCCAGTCGGATGGCCCTGTTGGTTTTTGTTTGATTGAAGAGTGCATGCAACCTCAAAATAAAACAACTATGCATATGCTTAGATACTATACAGAAATTCTTGCATTTAATCTGTGCACGTGTGTTAATATATTTGCATATACACAGCCACTATATGTAGCAATGTGTGACTGATGTAAATTGGTCCCAGAAATTTGGGACTGTCTAATTCAAGTTATAATAGATTTTTGGATTCCTGCCCATGAAGCCTTGTCGCACACCCCAGGTGTTACCAACGCTAATGCCTCCTTGGTAGATGAGGCTTCGAACGTCAGAGGCAGGTGCTCTCAGCCCAGACTGCACCCACTGGAAAGTGTTCCTGAGCCAGGAAAGTCTGGCAAACCTGCAGATTGTGGCTCTGTCCTCATACAGATGTAAGCAGACGTATTAATCTGTTTTAGCAAAACAGACTAAATAAGATAGATAAGAAACCAGGAAAAATTCTGGAACACATGGTTTGTTTTGACATCAGGTTGGGAGTAAAGCATATCTCGTTACTGCTAACCATCAGCCTTTAAGAACCTCTACCCTGACTTGTCCACATACTCTCCTAGACTACAAATTAGGAGCTCACTTAGAGTGAAGCTCTAGTGTCTTCTGTAAAATATTTACTCCAAGTTCAATCAGTTGTGAGCAACTGGGAGGTATTAACATGACATTTGTAGCATTAACCAAACACTCTAGCCCCAGACCAGAAAAGAGCTTAAAGTTCATGCCACTGAGCTGCGATCTCTGGCCAGCAAGATAAAAAGGTTTTTTACTTCTGTTGTGCCAAAAAGCAGCTGAGCAGCCTCCAAGCTGGGGATGCAGCACTAACACTGCCGCTGTGCCTGTTGCTTCCTCACCACCTGCAAACCCCACAAGCCGCCCCTGCACCTCCCTTCCCTGCTGGGCAAGGGTCATTTTGGAGAGCCCTGGAGAAGAGCTTTGTGGAGAGTGGGGAAAGCAGGTGAAAATAATAAACCTTGCTAATTCTTCACAAGCTCTTCTGTTGGTTTAACACTGGCTCCAGTGTCCATACAAGCTAGAATGAGAACAATGACAACCTCATGATTAAGAGCCAGTTCCTCACCCACTGTAATTACCTGAACTAGTCTCCTGGCTTTCACTGCTCCTTCATCTCCAGTTATGAAAAAAGCAGCCCCTCATTATGGCTGCTCAGCATAGCTGCCATAAATGCAGCTTTATTACCCTTCAGCATCATTTGCAAAGAGGAAACAAAGGAAACAAATTGCCTGTTCTTAAAGGCAAGAAGCACAGAATAAAAAGGAGAGGGATGCGAAGGGACAGGTTGCATCCTGGGCAATTAAACCGAGGATTGGGGGCGGGGGGGGAATTCTCACACCAGTGGGAGACTGGCGTGTTAGCCTGACATGAGGGAAGAGTCTGGCTTGGCACAGGCTAGGCCATGCGAGATGCCACCCTTGGCGCTACCGCCGGGTCCAGCTGGGGTACATTCAACCCCATGCCATGGTGTGGAGGTGCAAGTGGCAGCTTGTACTGTAGTCAAAATCATACAAATCTCACCTCTGGCTCTGTTGTGTTGGATAGAATTCTTTCTAGGTTGCTATTAGTCAACAAGTGCATAACTTGTGAAATAAAGGCCTAAGACAAGCTTAAGCTGATACTTAATAAGGGTTATTGGCCGTATTCTCCTTGGAAAAAGCTACACTCCAGTGGATGTAGCTCTAGCTGACCCAATGCAGCATGATAATGCTGCTTTTCAGTATTCAAAGAGAAACCCAGAAAAAGTCCTTGCAAATCTATGACAAGCTCTATGAGCCCCACAGGTCAGCGTAGAAGCCTGACTATGGCACATGGTGATTTAAATATACCGCATTTAACTGCAATTGCAGATCATAAAGGGATGGCTGTGCAGCCCACTGCAGGCACAGCAGTATGTTCCAGTCAGGAACAGTCAGGAGCAAATGTCCCAAAATCTGTCCCCACCAGCCTGGGCACTGTGGGCATATGTTCTGCAGGTGGTATTTTCAACACATCTCCCTCCATGTTGCTCCGTGCATTCACCTCTGCAAAACCTCTAATTTGTGCATGAAATGGCCATTTCCTTGAATGCCATGAAGCAATCACATCTAATTTTCTAATTTGTAGTTTCAAATGCTTGTTTGCACGAGGAGTTATGTCTGCAGGCAAGGAGGCTCAACTGTGCAAGCAGAGACCGCTATGCATCTGGACTACAGGATTTAAAAAGCACCAGCAAAATAACAAACCTCATGAAGAGGCTTCAAAAAATAGCGTGACCTTTAAGTGGCAATTACCAATAGAAAACATAAAGGGAAGGAAATGGGGAGTCATTTAATTTGAGTCAATTCTCAAATATAATGTAGTTCATTTAAAGTTAATTTAATTTGATGTTGATTTTAATTGGCTCACATCTGTTGCAGAGATCCACAGGACTGATTTAACCTGTGAACTTTGGCTGATTTTCCTGGCAGTCCTTTATATCAATTACAAAATCCCACCACGCTGTAATGCTACACATCTAATTGCTCCCTTGGGAAAGGAGCAGGGAGAGGATGAGTTATGCAGAACGGACACTGGTTGCATTGCTTAATGCACAGCTACAAGACCTATAGATTCTGTGCTGACAAGAAGGAAACAATTCCAACATACACAAGACAGAGTGTACGTACCCAGAGCTGTAATCTGCTTAATATTGGTCCCTGTGCACTTTTCTGTGGAAATGAAGATGTGAAAATACTTCCATGAGTACTGCCTGAAATTTGAAAGAGCTTTGGCCACTGGTCTCAGTTCTTTCTTTTCTTGTATGCTTATGACTGGCTGAAGTCTGCTTTTCACACTTGCTTGTGGTAAGTGAATTTTAAGACTGTGAAATAGTCCACACTGGAAAATTGCACTGGGGACTCGAATAAACCAGATGAAGATGATTTTCTGAAGTTGGATTAGATTTTTCAAAGCTGATATTATGCATTGTAATGATTTTATATGGATGTAGTATTGCAGCGTACAGGAATGTAAATAGAATTGAGATCAGGATGCTCTAAGTACGCTTAACATAACTCTTAAATGAAATCTGCAGCAATTTAAGCTAATGAATCACTAATTTCCCTCTCTTTCAAAGAACTCCCTTTACTGTAATAAGACTTCATAAAAACGCATGTACACATGCCTGCTTATTTAGTGGCTGTACCTAAAAGTCCCAAACAGAACCATTAAACTAGACAAGAAAAAATATATGGTGCAGTTGCACCCATGATAGGCTTTGTTATCTCTTCATCCAAACACTGCATTTTATAGCACACTCATTTTTCGAAGTGGGGGTACCTGTGGCAGGTTTACATGGCCCTTAAAGGGAAGCATTTGACATTTAAAAAAATTTCCATTTCTTCCTAGACTGAAATCTAAGCCTGACAGACTCATGGGTTAAATTAATTCCTTAAGCCCTTTGCCCAGTGATAAAACTTATCTGAAGCAGAAAATGGAAATGTAGAGTGTGTTTTACAAAGCTGATCAAAGATCTCCCAGAAAGTGCTGAAGCAATCAGAATGAATGATCTACTCCCATTGATGGGAAAAGCGGATATTTTAATTGCATCAATTATTCACCACCAATTATTTGTGAGAAGCCTTTTATGTCTGGGAGACTGAGAGGCCTATCTATGTATGTTAAAATAAGCTATTTTCTATTATATTTCTGTGGACACCAAGCTAGCTGTGGTGATGGTTCAAATACAGAGATGGAGGAACTTGCTGAATTTTGGATGGCTACTGTGTGGCTCATTCCTTACTAATACTTAAAAAAAAAATTAACAGTGTGGTAGGAAACTGCTCCTTACTGAGCTGGCCTTTTAACAAAAAGGAAAAATAGACAACCTCCTGAAGAAGACAACCATGTACTGTATTTTAACATACTCATATGTTATTAACCGGCAGAAGATAACACACAGAGAGGATGTTAACACAAGTCATTTCTTCTTGTTATTCTTCCAGTAGGGTATGAAACATCTTTGTCACCAACTAATCCATCACTCTTTTCACATCCAGGTCTACCCACACACAACGTGGTTTTGGGGACTTCTGCTTTCCTGTGTTTTTGTCAAACTATTCATCGCTGCTGAGGAAGAGCAGTGCCCATCTGGTTAACAGGAAGGGAGCTCGTCCCTCCTCAGTGCTTCTCCACCCTGTGAGGATGCCCATCTGTCTCACGTTGCACAGGCTTTGGGGCCCTCAAAGCCAGGTGTAGCACCTGTGCCACTGGCTGGCTTTAAACAGCTCAGCAGGGGAGTTTATATCCCAGGCTATTGCATCTGTGGCGCCCCTTACAGAGTTGAGGTTGAATTTCTTCTCAGTTAACATTAATGGGCTTGCGTGGGTTGACATGAGGACAGAATTTGACCTGGGAAATGTCTGACTGTGCTGCCAGAAAGGGTGAATGTACGTGTTGATAAATCAGCCAGCTTGCTCACACTGTTGGCCACAGATGAACCTGAGATATTTCTGTGACATTTGGGAACAGTCCCGCCTTGATGGCTACTGTGCCTGGCAGGAATCGTCCGCGACATTTCATATGGAGCAGATACCTACAGCATATCCTGCCTTGTGAAACAGCCGGTACAGACCCAGCATCTCTAGAAACGGCACGATGTCCTCTTCCCAAGCTGTTTCCTGAACCAACCTGTGTTTTCTGCGATGCTGCTGTCAGCCAGCTGTGGTTGGCAAGAGCAGTGGTTAGCATGCATAACCCACGGCTGAACCCCAAATACCCCAGAGACAGTAGTTGCCACAGAGTGCTTTAAGACTCCTTAAGCAGAGTGGCAAGAGATCAGAAAAATGGAGGAAAGTCTTTGCAAAGCTAAAGAAAGGCATTGTATAGCTGGGGCAGGAAGAGCAATAGCTATGCATCTGGCAACTGGAGGCATTGTCAGACACAGGCACAGGATGAGTAAAGTGACAAAAAGTTCCAAGAACAGAGGAGCTCTGAACCTGCAAACACCTGGGGCTTGTGGCTGCTTGGACACAAAGGGGTCAGCCCTGCCAGGTGCCCCTGACCAAAGGATGTCCCACCAACACAGTGGGATGACCCGGGGAGAGTGACTAGATATCACAGTGCTGCCTCCCTGATGCCTGTGGTCACTAAAGCTTCTTTACAAGGTTATGGGACTTTGTCTTGGTTGCTGCTTCCTTCCCAAATTTATCACTTTAGGAAGATTGCTATTCAATAGGTGTTCTGTACTGAAGTGATACACATTTCTGTGTGTTTATTAGGGCATTAGAGCTGAATTTTAATGTCGGGGGGTTTTTGATGAAAAGCTACAGTTGGACTTGATGATCTTAAAGGTCTTTTCCAACATAAATGATTCTGTGATTCTATGACGAAGTGGCAAAAATCAACACCAACAAACACTAATTCACTGTGAAAGAATTTTTGTTGCATTTTTTGTTGAAAAAATGAATTGCAGCAAAAATCCTGAAGTTCAAGAGAGCATAAAAATCATCCCAGTAGTGTGAGCTGCCCCCTCCCTTGGGAGGAGTGCAGTGCTCAGCCATCAGTTGTGCACTGCTGGTGCTACTCTGTAAGGCACTTGACAGAAAATGTATTAGGGAACAGCCGTGTGGCAGATGTCAGGAACTTGTCATTCCTCAGCTACCTGCTCCTGCTGTGGCCACAACATCTCTCCAGGCTGCCCTGGAGGGCTCCATGCTTGGGGAAGAGGCACTTTGCAGTTTCCCTTCCAAATGCCTTCCAGCTGAAAGGCAATGTCCTCACCACTCTTGGGACAATTTCCCTGGGTTGCTTTGAAATGCCAGAGGTGCAAGGAATTTCCTCAGCTCCTCTGCTGTAGCCCCTTGCACACAGCTTTTGAGGGTTTCGTGTGGTCAGGAACAGCCTCAGCAATGCGGTTTGCCCTGCTCAAGCCCCAGCAGTGTCTGCCCCTGCCTCCAAAAACCCAGCAGGTTCATGAGGAATTTTAAAAACTAGGATTGTGGCCAGCAGAGGACACCCCCAGCACCAGCAACTTCAGAGACAGCGGAAAGAAGTTGTTGAGGGGAAAGCCTCAGGCATTCCTCAGGGCCATGCTTGATGTTATCCTGCACACCCTTCTCTGTGTGGACTGAAAAGCCACACACCTTCCTGATTCATTGAGCTTGAGCTCTATTGGGAGCCTGGTGAAATTTTAACCTGCATCCCAGCAGCTCTAAGAAGACACCTCTCCCAAGTGTAAGGGAAGGAGAGCTGTGCTGCCGTCAGAGTCGACAGAGGTGCCTAAAAGTGTGAATTTAGGCAAGAATGCGTGTTTGGTGATGACATGGCACATACGACTGCCTTGGACTGGCATGCTATTACCTTTCCTTTCTTCTTTCCACTTACCAGTCTGGATTTCTGTCTCTCCCAGAGCAGTGAATCAAGGAAGAGCAAAGCTTGCAGATGTGGTGGCCAAGAGGCTTCAGACCCGAAAGGCATGAATCCCACAGGTTTCTTTAAAGAGGAAAAGCCAGACAAAGATGAAGGGAGGCAAGGAGAGAAGGGCAAAACAGAGATTTCATAAGTTAAAGTCAGCCACTTGATTTTGTGTGGCCTGATTCATCACCACTGCATGTCAGGTGTTGGCAGTAACACTTCTGGATCCCACCAGCTGAAGAGTGGAAATGGTGGCCAGTGAAAGCATATGTTAAATTTCATAGTCAGCAAGCAGGGAGGAGGCAGAACATGCATTATAAATTTTTGGAACCTAAAAATAACACCTACAAGACACTTTTAAAATTAGGCAATTTCTACCCCTTAAAAATTAAACAAACTATCTGAATGTCATTAATGGTAAGCCCATAGGATCTTCCGTTCTTTAGATGTAAAAAGAAATCCTTGCTGAAAAAATATTGCTGAAGAAATTCTAGAATGAGTCTCTAAACACCATCCTGTCATTGTATCAATCATGTATAGTCCTTGTAATATGCCATGCTTATTGGCATTGTATGCCTTATGATAAAAATGGAAGTATCTATTGCTTTAGTTGTGATCTTCTATGTAGCCCAAACCCAAGCAGATTACTCTCAGCTTAATGACCAGGAAATGTCCCAGACTCATGCCCATGCTCCTGTACACATTTACTCATCAGGAAGGAGGAAACAGTTGCCTTTGACGATCTCATTAATTAGGCCTTAGGCAAACAATCAAGTTATTGTGGTGCCTTGGCAAGCACCGCATGTTGTCTGAGCTGTCGCGTGCATACTCTCTGCTTGCAGGAAGAACTGAAAAAATGGATTGGCCTGAACTTCGTGTGTGTTCATGGGTTTCCCAATGATCCAGTTAGCATGTCTGAAGAAGTCACTGCTCTTCCCCTAAGCCGTAGCAACCAGCTGCCCTCACTCTGGCTGCCAGCTGAAGCAGGGTTCACCTAAACCACAGGCACTACGTTCCTACAGGCTCTGCTGCACAGCTCCTGACTGGATCCTCATCTAAAAACAAGATTTCTCCAGGCACATCCTCACCCCTGCTGGCAAGGAAAATCCTGGCAGTCTGCTGGCTCCTAGTTTTTATGCACTGGAGAAATGAACCTGTTTCCTAAGGATTAACAACAGTAAATAAAAACTGTGTTTGGCCACCCCACCAAATTTATAGACATGTTAGCCAAAGTGACAGATGACAGCAATCTGTTCAAACAGCCACCCAAACGAGATTTCTGAGTGCATCTCTCTTCTCCATCTTCCTCTCTATGAGGCATTGGGAGTGATATCTTACATGAGAATTTGCAGGGAATCAAAAAATGAGAACATGTTCTCCTTAGCTCTACCAGCTGCAAGAAACCCCTTGGTGACTGCGTTACAACCCTTTATTCATATAAAGCAGACACAGTCCTAGTAACATCCTCCCTCAGAGCTAGAGGTATTCCACTGTGGTGTCGGCTTGAGCAAGCCTTGATGCTGCCAATTTCTAGCACTGGCACTACTTAATTTAGAAACCCCCAGCTTTATAAAGCTTTAAAATATGTCTGGTAATGGAGACACGGCCACATCTCCTGCCGTCCTGAGCTGGCCCAGCTCCATTCGAGCCAAGGGGGCTCTGCCAGCTGGCAGCAGCTTGGAGACAGGGGACTCAGCCTCCTGGCTGCCTCCTGCAGCTTCTGTCTGCACAGCAGCATTACAGCCCAACTCCCACCTCACAGAGAAACATGGGAAGGGTGATTTCTTCAGACCCCATCAGCGGTGACCCTTTTCTCTCTCTATGCTCTGGTGTTGATTACTTTACAAAGCAGAACCATGGAGAGTTGGTAGAAACATTACTGTACAGGGATGCCGGCTGCATCTGGATTTAAAATTAATCTAGGGATTAAATTCCCCGTATTCCCCCATAACACCTGGAGATCCTTCCCTGGGCTTTGTTACCAGGGTCTGGTGCAGAAGGACCTCAAAGGGGCAACCAGGTTCACCATAAAGTGCAGCCTATGCAGTCCCTCACACTGCATGTGGGTACCAGCACCTTTAGCTCTCCTTTATTTGGGACTGTGATGGCCATTATTGTTAATATATCCCTTCCAAACCAAGATGGCTGATTTTCAACATGCAGTTAAGTGCTCTCATCATCCACAGCAGAAACCTTCCCCTGGTATGACTGCAGGTTGAAATCATTCGAGCTTCACAGCCGCGATGCTGGGGAGAGCAGAGAAAACAGGTCTCCCTGAGCCTGGGGCAGATGCCCGTTCCCCAGCCACATAGCCTAATAATAGCTCTCGTGGACTGTGGTGTCTCCATCAAATACAATCAAATTATTTTTTTCTTGAAACAGCTCATCTGAAGAGATGCCAGATGATGCCAGAGATACAGCCTGAGCGCTTGTCCGGACTGTGCGTGCCATCGCGCCAACCATTTTTCCTGGGCAGAGATACCCTCTCCAGTTTTCCCATCACCCATGAAGTTTCCAGCACAGCAGCAGAGTGTTTTTTATGGGCAACAGCAAATGTGAAGGAACAAATCCAAGAGGACGGGCAATGCCTGAAGCTGGCATAAAGGCTGAGCGTATGGCAGGTGGGCAGCAGGACATGTTGCTGTGGGATGAGCTTGTGAAAATCGGTGGTTCCCAGTTAAGCAAGAGAGGGCAGGGAAATGGTTTTACCTCTGGGACCCAGTGGGAGCTCCCTGTAGATGTTTCTTGGCATTAGGCAGATGGTTCCCTTATTTTCTCTCATAATGGTCATAACTGGCACTCTTTTCTCCCCCTTTTCCCATGTGCAAATGCTCCTTCAAGTGAGACACAATTCTCCATGGAATTACTGAAAATCCAGGTGCCAGAAAATGAGAGCTTTTCTTAGCAGTCAGTGTAGCCCTCATACAAAAATGACTTTCATAGTTACTTTACCCCATGTAATTACATGGCAAAGCCCCATTTAACATCTCACTATATAACGGCAACTTTCTATTTCAAATCAGATTAATGTAAGAGTTACCCAGCCATTTTAAGAGATAATAGCTGTAATTAAGGTGTTTCTCATGACGGGTTCCTATTATAATGTGACAGATGATTCTCTGATAGTCTTGTTGGCTGCATTAGTCACAATTGTTTTCATTAATATTGACACTATTCTCTTGCCACGCAAACAGAAAAGGAGATTAATCAAAATGTTGTGCTGGTTTCCTATGCTCTGAGCCCTTCTTTTGGGCTGATGCTCAATTCTTAGCTTTCAGTAGGAATAAAAAGATGTTTTTGTAAGATGTGCAGGCAGCTTCACCCATGTTAGTTAAAGTAATATTGTGAAAACAAAGGGAGAACATTATTTTACTGAAAATCTGAAAATAAAACACTGATGAAACTTAAATGTTACAATTTCTAAGCATCTCATCTGGTTCTAGTTTGGGTGCCAGTGATGTGAGATTCCTGGAGTGTGTTCAGACTGGGGAATGAGGCAAGACTGTGTGCATTTAGGTTCATTATTCTGGGGAAAAAATTGCACAGACCAAGGGACAAGATGGCATGTGAGCACTTTGGCATTGTGAGACTTGCTCAGGAAATTGGGGGTCTCCAGTGGCAGATCTCCATGGTGATGGCTCAGGATAAGCAAGCAGCTTGTTGAGGTTCAAAATGATGGAAGAAAAGATTGTGTCTCTGTAATATCATTTCCAGTGAAACCAATGAAGTTAAATGAGGGATGGATTTCAGTTAAAATGCCCTACAAATGTTCATTTTTCATGGGTATCAATTCTACATAGTCAACTGAAGCTGTCAGAGACAGCATATGCCGAACGAAGTTGTCATGACAAGTCATCCGGAGAAAAATGATGTCAAGTGCCAAAAATGAGAAGGGCCGAGATGAGCAGGGAGCATGACAGGAGTGCAGGGCATGATCTCCAATAACTCACAGTGAAAAGGGAGGCAAAGGAACAGCTTTGCTTTGAGGAAATTCACACACTGGTTTCCAGATCCAGCAGTTTGCCAATTAAACAAGGAAAGGATTAAAAAAAACAACCTTAAAATGACACATTTGGGAGCACTGTCCATATTGACCACTACACCAGTGGTGACTAAATGTCTTTTGGAAATATACCTGTTAAATATGATGATATAAACCAGTTAAAATTGATTTCAGTAAATTTGCATACTGTGAAGAAGTAGGAAACTGTGAATCCCTTAATCCCAGTTTTCTAGAGAAAAACATGAAAATAGCAAGGGAAAGTAGCTTGGCAAACAATTTCATTCACTTTCTGCATTCAGATTCTAGTTACCAAGATGCAGTCTCCTAAATATTGTGATACCCACAGAATTTTGTTGGCAGAGGATGCACTGACTGAACAGCCCCAAGCCTTCCTTGCATATCTTCAATATATTTACAGCACAGAAGGCATCATGGTGTGTAAATGCTTTTGGTTTTATAGGCATGATGTTTTCATATAATTAATGTAAAACATGTATTTTCATGTAACCATTCAAATGTGAAATAATATCTCATATTTTGGTACCTATGATAATCCACACTGCATGTAAAAGTATCCTTCAAATTCGCAAAATGGCAAATAGCTACATTTTATCAAAATGTATTGCGTATCTCTCTCTATCTAGCATCTTAGAGGGATGAATTCACCACAGCCTGCATCCAAAGGGCCTTACAGATCATTCATTATTGAAGTGAAAATAATAATTAAAAAATAAATAAATCCCTGCAAGCAAGGAACACATCTTCTCCCCAGGAAGTCTCAAAATGCCTGCCTCCTGCGATAACATTGACTTTTAGAGGCTAGAGGGTTATAAGACCATGGGTCATTAATAATTCCCTTGCTGACCTTTATAACGTTGGCTCAAATGCCCCTGCATCTCCTGACATTTTGTCTTGCTTACAGGGGAACTGCAGTTCATTTGGGCTGGAGTCCCACTGGGATATGTCTCTCCCTCAGGGTCCCTGCAAGCAAGGCAGCATGCATGCCTGTTTTCCTGCTCTCTAGTCTCTGCTTGGGACACAAAAAAAATCCTCATGGGAATGCAAAACTAAATAAGGTTTTAAAAACCATAAAAATACCTCTTCTGAGTTCTGTATATACACTTTTAATCTATGATCTCCAATTACTCTTTGCCAATGTTTTGTAAAATGCTCTTGTAAACTCACTTACTGAAGGCTACACACTCACTTTTTTAAAACTAATAAAACTATTTGTGTGAACTTGCAGAGAGGAAGGCTTCAGCAAACTCAGTATTAAAAGAAAAATCCCAGATTTGTACAAAAGAAGCAAAATACATTGTGATACTGACATATCAAATTAATTACTGCTTAGTGTCTGTTGAATAAAAACTATTGGCTGTAAAGGATGTGAAAAGCATAAGATTTCAATAAAGATGAAGAGCTGTATAATTCTTGAAATGAGAGCTGTGGTTGCATACAGTCTTTAAAAGATTATTTTCATTTTAAGTTAAAAGTTGATGTATTTTTGGTGAGGCAAGGCAGGATATTCTTTATACTTTAATAAATGAGAAAAAGTTCTACTGATACGAATAGGGTCAAACAGGTGTAGAACAGAATGGACCTGTTATAACTGAAAAATACAAATAGCATAAAGATTATACATCTACAAGTGTATGGTACAGAAATTGCTCACATGTCCAAAGTAATAGAAACTGTAGTTTAAGAAAGTAGTAGTAACAATGACAATGATATAAGGACTGAAAGAAGAGAGACAAACAGAAGACTGTACCTAAAAGCATAATTATTTTGGCTGATAAGTCTCATCCTTTTGGAGGTATGATGGAAAGATGATTGGTGATACACTTAGCACTTGTTCTGTCTGTGATCTTATAATTGATGTAAATACAAAATGAGCACATCCCTGAAGTTGTGTATGTTCTTAAGCACTTTACTGACTGACATCTCCATCTCTATTCGTGTTGAATGAAGGTAATTTCTGATTAATTTTTATAGAACCAAGTATAAAGGGAATGTCTCATTGTACCACCTTGTTGAAAGAACATAACCAGAAAGACACTTCATAGTGTCAAATCTGAGTCTCTCATCTGTAGGAGACATAAATGCTGAAATGTGCAGGAGTTTTGCCAACAACCCTTCCTCTGCAGTTTTCTCTCTGGAAATGAAGAAAGGATTATTTGGGCATAATAGTAGGTGTGGCACTTTCTGAATATCCAGTCAAAACCTTTGGAATAGGGAAATATGTGGCACAAATGCTACTGCCATTAGGCTCCAAGATCGCAGTCATGGCCTGGGAGTGATGGGAAGCTTTAAGTTCAATAAAGGTTAAGAGTATTTACTAACTCTTACAGATTTAAAAAAACAAGCATGTGCTTAAGAGCTTTGTTTATTAGGCTTCTGTCCTTCCAGTTTTTCAGTTCATGGAAGCCTTGTATATTATTTCAGTTTGGGTTGGAAGCAAGACTGATAGGCATCACAAAACCTCTTGCTCTTTAATGTGTTTTACATAAAATGGCTACAATGCATGGTCTGCCAGTCTGTGGCAGATGGTTCTCTGTACATAACACATAAACTCCAATCTTACTGATCTTCTGTAATTGCCATTTTTTATTTCTGCATAAATACACTGTCATCCATCCAACATTTTAAATGCACAAACAAAGCACGACGCTCACCAAAGTAATGACTTCACATAAAGCAACCATCAGAAACACCTAGTAGCTGCACTCTGAGAGCACTGGCATTTTTAAGGAGATGCTTGTCCCTATCCTAGGGGATGGGCAGGGCACCATTTCATGGGGGGAGGAGAACAACATCAACCCCTTTGCTGAGCAGCTGGTGTGCTCGTGGGCAGAGACATTGCTAAGGGGACCCACAAGCGGCGGCAGTGAGCGGACACCACAAAGGGACTATCGGAGCAGGGAAGACTTCCATGTGAATCCCACTCTGCCATGTCTTCATGCAGCTGCTCTCCAGGCCGGTGGTGCGGTGTCCCAGCTCCCCGCCACCATCACAGCAGCATGGAGGACACACTTCTACGAGGAGCAGCAGGCAAATCTCACAAGGGAAACACGACCACAAGCACTCTCCTGGCTACGGGTTCATTTTAAGCCCGAGACACAAAGCCAGTTCGGATTTCTGAATTTTCCCGTCCTTGTTCACGTCGCAGTGGTTGAGCAGGATCTGGCGGAACTTGTCCAGGTCTACCCCGCTAATGCTGGGCTACAGGCAAAAGAGAAAAATAATGTTGAGAGAGAAAACGACTCTGAATTTCCCCAGCCCTTCAAAGCAACAGGTCATGCATTGGCTGGGAAATCCACCCAAGGAGGGGTGACTAAACAGCGTGACCCCACATCAGCTCACATGCGATGAGGAAGCAAACAGAGAACGGGGAAAGGGTGACCTGCAAAAACAGAAGTATGGGGCTGTGAGTAACTGTAGAAATGTAATTTGATTTTTGTGCTTAGTCAAGGCCATCAGTATCTGATCCATATCAAATAAAAGTCTGCAGAAAGGTGTGCAATACAGATCACTGCATTACTGGACCTGTGCTTTCATCTAGTTTCCTCTCTCAAACCTGCTACATGAGGAGAGATGTGGAATTTCTGTCAGCAGGCTATTTTACAGGCTAGTCAGCAACTTTAAAACACCTTTAGTGGATCAAATGAATGCTAAAGACACATTTTACAGGCTATCTCTGTATGCTCCTAATTCTGTACCACTTCCTCTGCTTCCCACTTTCTCAGGAGATCAAATTCACATGCACAGCTTGTGGTGCCCAAGGATGACGTTGATGAAGGCCCTTAGGGAAAGTACAAACCTCCTTCCTTTGTACACACATGCACAGAGCACAAATCCAACCTCCTGCCTGCCCCCACACCTTCCCTGCATGCCGCATGGCCAGAACATACACATGCAGCCCTCAGCACGCAGCTGCAGGCTCTGCTCTCTGCTAAATGGACATGGGAGCACAGGTGTCCCTGTGTTGGGTCACATCATGTGGAAATGCCACAGTTCAGGCTCAGAGGGAGCCAAATACCACATATATTTGGATCAAAAGCTCTATCTTGGACTACATCTGGATACTCAAGGTAATCCAATGCAGATGGAGTCTGCTGTTCACAAGAAACTGAAGTGACACACTGAGTACGGTATTCTTGATTGGAGATAGACCTCAAGTAATTTTCAAGTGTATTGCTGTGCTGAACTGATGAACTATGAGGTCATTCTGGTGAGGACCACATCCACAGTGAAAACAGAAGAAAGAAATTCTGATGACTGGTCCACATTAACACAGTTGATGTGGTAACATCTGCCTAATTCAGAGTATGAGCTAGAATGGACCTTTCTTATATAGAGTTGCTAAGTGAAGCTATATTAATGTCAGGCAGAATTTCTGTGATATGGTGAAATGCAGCAGTGTATATGCTGAGACTGTGACATTCATTTCTGCTGCTGATCAAAGTGAAATTTGACTCCATGTTCTTAGTAGCCTCTCTATTTACATAACTTTTCCAAACCAAGCACCTTCGTCTCAGAAATATAGGGTATTAACAAATAGAAAGAGCCATGAAGCTACCTTGACCAGTTCCATCATGTCTTTGACAAACCCATCTACTTCTGGGCCTTCAAGTGCTCCTGTTTTACTCTGAAAGATGAAATAAACATCAAAATGCTCCAGTGAGTCAAAAACACTGCAATGGTCAGCAAGTCCACCTGGTCATCAAGCTTTATAGCATAAAGATCATAGAGTCATAGAATGGTTTTGGGTTGGAAGGGACCTTAAAGTCCATCTAGTTCCATGGGCAGGGACACCTTCCACTAGACCAGGTTGCTCAAAGCCCCATACAACCTGGTCTTGAACACTTCCAGGGAGGAGGCAGCCTCAACCTCTCTGGGCAACCTGATCCAGTGTCTCACCACCCTCACAGTGAAGAATTTCTTCCTAATATCTAATGTCTAAGATCCCTCCCTTTTTTACAAACCATCTCTTCCCCTCAAACAGGAGCAATGTCTCCCACCATTTTGTGAGGCTTGCTGGCCACCATCCTGAGGAGTTGTGTGACTGTCAGAAGTGGACTGAATTGCTGATTTCTAACAGGCAGTTAGGTGGTCATGTCTGCCCTGGACCAGACTCCCTAAATAACCCTTGGTTCAATACTGGAAGGGGCTTTATTTTTCAAGGTGGTGGTGATGCAGGTCCCAAACTGCCAGAGACTGCAAGATCTAAAACTACCATGTCCTCTACATCCCTTGCGTCTCCTGCAGGGAGATACTGATAATGCAGCTGCACTGGTCATGGCAATGGAGAAACTCAAAACAGATCTTTTGTCACGAGGTCTCTGACCATCGCACCCCTCTGTCCCCACCTTACCCTCCAGCCTGGCACCTGGCCTCCCTGGCCCATGGGCTTGGGCACAGCTGCAGTTCCTGAGTGACCCCCCACAGCACCCACCAGGAAGAAGAAGTCTGAGCAGCGTATGCTAAATCTGTGTCACAGACCACAAGGGAATGGCCTCTAGGACTCACAACGTCGTAGTGTGCAAATATCTTCTCAAAATCTCTCCTCCTTTCTTCCGTGCTGCAAGCCTGCATGTGGAGAGGACAAGCAAATGAAAAAGAAAAAAGCAAAAGATTCAAGTTTGGGCCCAGGCTATCTTAGCAGAGAGAGGCGGGGTCAACGCATCAAAAAATAGCACTACTTACATCCATTTTAAACTGAAGAAGGAAATTTTCCTGGAGCGCCAGAATCCTGAATGGAGAGATTTAAATTACAGTCTTTCTGCTTTATCATCTGCACATGAACTATTCTAAACTCTTCTGATTCATAAAGCAAAGAGATTTTAGATTACAGGCCTTTAAAAAAGAAAATTGCCTGCGGGGTTATTTATGGAAGACTGTTACAGGAACACATGCCCCACCTTCCCTGTCTTATGGGGAATGGAGGGTGTCCTTTGGTTCACTGCAGAGATGTTTCTTAGCACCATTGCTTCTCCCAGGGTATTTCTAGTGGTCCAGTGCAATGGAGGTTGTCAGCCTCCGAAGCAAGAGCTACCAGGCAATCATTCCTTGTAAATGGATTGCTGTGCTGCATTCAAGGAAAGAGTAATTTATCACTCTCTGTTGGAGGGAGAATTGGCAGTTGTAAAAGTAAAGGACAAAGTAATACTGGTCTGTGCACCAAGACTGGCCAGATTTCTCTCCTTTCCCCTCCGCACTGATAGAAGCTTTTCTCTCTCCAGCGGCTCTGCAAACCCCGAGGTTTTTAGAGCCCACAACACTGGGCATGCTGAGCTGTGTCCGCACACAGAGGGGTTTGGGGTGAGAGAAATCTGCTCAGATCGGAGGGGAGCCTCAGCTGCTCCGGGGCAAGGGGGCAGTAGGGAACCATATTTAAGGGGAAAATGGAAGAGCAACCCCTTTCTCCATTCTGCCTGTTTTTCTTCATATATTCAATGTTCAATGGGAACTGCCAGATGCACTGCAGTTACTTGTGTTGGAATTCGTTGTGATCCCAAGCAGAAAATAACAGTAGCAAACCAGCACCTCTCTCCTCTCATCCCCCAAACTGGTGTTTTAAGACTGTACCTGCACTGAAAGTCCTGTCCGGTCACTGCACTTACATTTACAGAGGAGACATACTCTCTATCTGTATGAGATGAAAATCATACAAAAGCCTCTGAGGTATCAAGGACAGAAAAGAGACAGAGGCCCACGACTGAGTCCCCAGCTTCATTCATAAGTGTCTTCACCTTGGCTCTCCAAATCCTTTCTTGCTGTCATTGGCAAACTCCTTTGCAGTGGCTCTTTTATTCCTCAAACAAGCAGCAAAAATTCTTTGCAATCCCTGCTGCGCACAATGATGTGAAATAAATGCACATCTGTGACCCTGCTGAAGGGGATTGCCATCCTTCTTTTGGAGAAATGGTGCCACTGGCTGTTTCATCATCACCTGAGGAGCATCGCAGAGGTAGCATGGATCATGCCAGAGTGTGTTGGTGATGCAAAAATAGGTTCTGACATTGCTCACTGTCACTGGCTCTAGGTTCTTGGATTATTGTGATGGGGACCATGCGTTAGAGACCTGGGATACCTACATCAGAGTACCTGATTTAATTTGAAAGGAGGTAGGATTCAAATGCATGTCCCCAGAGGGAGATCATCACCTTGCTTGGATCTGCCATTGGGATCTGAAAAACCTCATCAGTATTCTTAAAGCCTACCTTGCCAGGTCATTCAGGTCCAGCCGTCCATCTTTGTTTTTGTCAAAGATTTTCATCTAAAAATCAAGAAGACAGAGATAAAATACATAGGTCATGAGGAGAACACACATTCAAAAAAGCCAGCAGACATCTTGCTCTGCCCTGTGCCCTCACCTCTGTTTGCTCAGGGTGCTTGCCTAAGCCCAAGGCAGCATGGCGTCCTCTGCTAGCACCAAGTGCAAGGGTGTCACAAGAGCATAGCAAACCCCCCTGCTTTCTGACAGCAATAACCCAAGCAATCACATACCAGCACCATTCCCTTTCCACCTTACACAGGGATAAAGACACCTGTCTTTATCCAGCAAACACCTTAAGAAACTAAATACTGGTCTTGCCGTGGCCCCTGAAAAAAGATGCTGAAAAAAGATGCCAAAAAAAGAAGAGAACTTCTGAACACTTCCAGTCCAACTCCATCCTTATCTTTGACTGTTGCTGTGGCTACCGAGCAGCTGAGGTGCAAATGTCACCTTCTGATAGACACTCAGGTCAGAGTTTTACACCTCTAAAGTCAGTGGGCTTTCCTTGGCTCAAAGCCTGCCGTCACAAAGTGCTAAGACTTGGAAGAAGGTTCAGGCTGCCAATGTCAAGAGGTTAATCTGTGTGAATACAAGACTTATCTTTTCCTTACTATTACATTTGCCTTAATATGTTCTTTTCAATGAATCAACACCATAAATTAATTATTTATTTATTGTATTTGGTACTGTGTTTCTCTGCAAGGCACAAAAAGAGTCTGTTACAGGGAAAGGGAGGGAGATATTTAATGGGTTACAAACCTGAAAAACTCATGGTTCAATGTTCCAGAAAAAGTGTATTCCACACTGTAGGAGGGAAAGATTAATATTTTTCTAAGATGGGTGCCATTCTTTGTCAGATACTCAGTAATGGAAGAGGCATTAATATTACCTTGATAAATCTCATTTGCTTATTTAGTGGTTATAAGTAATCAGGTCACTACAAATCTGTGGTGTAATTGCACCCTTGCTGGAGAAGGCCCATACCAGTCCCCATCTCAGGAGGCTTAGAGGGAGAGAACCATCCGCTAAGACACAGCCTGAACACATGGGAGCCAGTAGCAGGTCCTGAGCATTTCCCAGCAGCAAAACTGGGGCAGAGCCTGACACTTGCATGAGGAAAGGTAGTATCTGGAGAGCTGCCTTTTCTCAGGGAGACCTTGCCTATTTTGTCAGTGCTGCCCCCTCCCTGCCCCTTGCTCAAGGGCAGGCAGCTATGCTGAGGACGGTGAGTCTATGGTAACTTTTTATTGTACTGGGTTTAGGTTAAGATTCTGCAACAAGATTTTATTCCATTAATTATTCTGCATGTTTTACACTACTGAGGTTTGGATGGGATTTTTGAAGAGCACTCAGTATGGGCTCACTTTTCGGCCCGCTGAAAGACAGTATAAAACTCCTACGAATGACTGAACGCCCATATTGATATCTTTGGAAAAATGACATCCTGAGAACCATGCAGGTATTCAGTGGCACACAGAAAAGTCACTTTAACTGTCTCATTGGCCTCTGCCAAGCATGTGCTCTGTACAGAGCCCTTAAATGACAGAAGAAAGACTTCTGAATCTTCCTTCACTCTAGAGCTGGAGAGATGAATAAAGCTGCCAAGCAATCCTGAGGACTTCTCTCAGGCTGCATCAGTCCAGGTTGTCCCTTTCCAGCTTATCTAACTTCCATCCTGCCTTTTGCCCCATCAGTTATCCCACTGCAGTATGGAACTTTTCCCTGGTCTCTGCTGGGGCCACAATGGGGCAAGGCTGGAGGAAGGGTTGGGAGGAGGAGCTGCCTTCACCGGTGCCACCGAGGGGAGAAATGTCCTTGCAACAACAGCCTCCTGCTGCGATCAGAGAGACAAACCTGAGCTTTCAGTCCTTGGCTGATAAAGGAGTTATTCTCCAGGCAATAGAGAATGGTTAATGTTCCTTCTAGAAATAAGTCATCCCAGATAAGATTTTAAAAGCCTCTCTCCAAATGGGACATCAGAGCCTAACCTGGTATTGTTTGTTGTGTGAGGAGAGAGGGAGGTACCCCTACTAGTTCACTTTTACAGACTCTCCACCCCAGGTGGCTTTGCAACATCCAGCTTACACTATTACTCTGAAAAATGCTCCTTAAAGGAAGCTTATGGAGGACAACCCCTACTTAGCCATCTAGAGAAAGTACCAGCATTTGGGTGGTGGGAATACCATAGTCCCTAGGCTTTACAGTCACTTAAGTGCTTTTGAAAGTGTTGCTCTAAATCCCTCTGTTTAGGCCACTGAGGAGCATTAGTTACCCACACAGTCTGTAGGAAGTCACCATAAAGCGTCACACCTGGTGTGGTGGCAGAGGACAACGTTCGGTGGGAAGCATGGAGAGAAGCTCTCAGGGACTCCACTGCCTGTGGCAGGGCAGCTCTGGCTGAAGGCACTAGTCTTTTCTTCACACAAAGGTACAATATCCTTACCAAAACATACTAAAACTTACTGCCTTTAGCACTCTTTGAACTTCAGCCAGATTCTTCTATACAGTTCTGAGTTCCTGAAAGTGTTTTTTATTTTCTCCCACTATCTGTGTTTCTCAGAGGTACTCTCTTGAGGCTAAAAGCCAGCGT
This sequence comes from Strix aluco, assembly GCF_031877795.1. Taxonomy (NCBI): domain Eukaryota; kingdom Metazoa; phylum Chordata; class Aves; order Strigiformes; family Strigidae; genus Strix; species Strix aluco. The sequence continues at coordinate 66,322,104 of NC_133931.1, read as the reverse complement.
TTCAGCCCAGAATTCAGATTCAAACAGAGCCCCAGATACATTTTTCCCTCTGTGATGCCTCAGGAAAGCTAACACACAGCTTTTGGGAGAAGTTCAGCTCTGTGACCACGAGGTTCTGACCTTTGCACAAGCTCACCTATAAATGCTGACTGTGGTGTCAGCTTCTGCGACCAGGACAGGCCTCATGGTTCCCAATGCAAGGGGCAGACTTAGGCCCACTCTTCATTTCACATAAGCCTGTCAGACACAAGCCATGTGTTTCTTTTTCAGTGAAACATCTCAAGTCTCATCTCCTATTCCACAGAATAAATAAACAAAATTCCTAGTGTACTTATTCTTGTCTTGGGACTTTGGGTCTCCTGTCTGACCTGCATCTGCTCTACTTTGTGGGTGCAGCACGTTTTCATGGTTTCAGAAGTCACAAATAGACAAGGGAGGCTGAAGAGCTTTGTGCACCCATAAAGAAACAGGCTAGAGGTGATGGTTTAGATGTGAAAGTCTTTCTCCTTCATTATCAATTTTCTGAGCCAGTGGTTTCCAACTCTATCCACTTCTGAAGCCTTTACAATATTCCAACAGTAGCACAGACTCCATTAAAATTCATTTAACTGCAGAGATAATACTTTCCTTTGTGGAACACTTAATGAAAAACACCATTCCCAGTCAATTCGTTTCATTTGCACCCAATTTTTGAGCATAACATTAAATTTTCAGGGGCTGACCATGTCTACTTAGAGCTAACTAGTTCCCCTCTCTGATCTCCTTCACTCAGCTTGGCTTTTGCAATAGCAAAAGCCAAGCTGAGATTCTCAAGAGAGAATCTTTGTGTTTTCAAATTGTTTTTCTGCAACAAGAATCCTGAATAAAATTTTCAAACGTATGCAATATTTTGATTGTCCATACCAGTGAACAGAGAGAAAATAAAAGTCTTGCTGGAAGAGCTAGGCTGAGCTAATTCTTGTCCAGTGACTTCCACATGAAAGATGAAGAACATGTAGGGAAGATGGACTAGTGGTCACTGAATTAGTTGAGGTACCACAGCTAATAAGATAGACCTAATCCTGTTATCTGGACAACCAGAGCTCATGCATACCCACTACATAGCAATCTTGGGTTTTAATTAAACTTTCAAATTTCAAGCATGCGAGTGTTTGATGTGATCTGCTAATTGCGTACATAAGTACACAAAGAATGACAGAGCGTACCTGCCCCATGTGACAAAGTGTACACCATGGGAGAAGCAGATATTAGAAATCAATATGAGATTGTTTCTAATTTAAATGTTTGCCTTTACACACCATCTTGATATGTTAAACTTGATGGATTTTCAGTTTACACTCTTCAAAGGTATATTTATGCTGCCAGGCTGATATGAAACATCTCAATGTGGTTAAGGATAAGGTCTGGTGTGTTTAAATAGCACTCCATTTTACTAAAAGCTTTGTTACATATAGCAGTATGCTTTATAAAATGATGCTTTTATTTTACTGTCAAGCTACCCCATGTTTTAAAGTGTTTGCACAAATTAATTCACTGACATTTTAATGGCAGTGCACCAGGGAAGTCTTATTTCTGTTTGTTTGAATGTAGTCCATGCACTCTGAGGTAGACAGAGCATAATTAAGAGCTGGGTTTGCAAAATAAGAGTTGTTACATCTTGGTTTTTTAAGTGCAAAATCGAAACTGCCATTGGTTTTGAATTCAGCAAAGGAAATCTCTCTGCTTTCCCTGTCTGGTGTTGTAAAGAAGGCCACTGAAACGTCACGATATGATAAACACACACATGCTTTGAAGAGCAATATAAGATTATAAATCTGAATTATCTTCTGTGACCGAGATAGGAAAGAAGTAAACAACCAAAAAAAATTGTTCTGTGATTAGCAGACTCACTAAATCCTGCTTTTAAACCTTCTCTGGTTCTGGTTCTCTGTGTGTAATAAAGTGTTTTATCCCTCAGGTGGGACACGGAAAGAGTCAGCTCTTTGTCTGACCTCTGACTCTCACAAATATATACATCGGAGGCATCTACACCTGACAACTGTAACTAAAATAAATAGGCCAGTGAATACAAAAGTTATTGAGGGTGTGTAAAGACAAGCATGTGCCTGAGCTGCAGGACTGCCTATGGCTTCTTTCCTTAGGGAAGGATGGGGGCACAAAGGCTTTTGCAGAGTGACAGGAGGGCCCTGTGGCCAGCAAGTTACCCCCAGGACAAAAGCTCAGTGCTCTGCCTGACCACATTGCCTGTGTAATCTAAACAAGTTGTTTAGTGAGGGATTTCTAAGAGTGTTTTGGTTCCTGAAAGACCAAGGCATTATCTGCTGGGGTTTTCGAAAGCCTGCAGGCTCCTGAGTTCTGTTGGTTTTGATCTTCAGAAATGAAGTTTGAACTTAAACGGGATTTTCTGCTTCTCCTAGTTTATGCCACAGCAAGTGTGGCGCAAAACTGGAGGTGACAGCACTGCCGGGATTAAGACTAGAAGGGACACAGGAGGCAGATTTCCCTCTGTTGTGTTCATCAGCAGTGTGGGTCCATTCTTTATCACACAGAGCAAAGCAACAAGAGGATTCACACCCACCCAAAGGGTTAATATTCCAGGAGGAAGCTCTCTGGGAGTGGGGTGGGGGGCGCTCCCATAGTGGTGGCTGGGGTTAGGAGATGTGGTGGCTGCAGTGCCAGTGCATCACTGGAGATGCAGCCTCCTGGGGGTCACAGCATCCTTACGGAACTGCCTGGGAGGGAAGCCAGCAGGGACCACTACCAGGAGAAGGGATGTACAAAGACTGCTCCTTTAGGCAACCAGTCTTTTAGGCTACACTCCACACCTATCATATTTCTAAAGCTTTGGGAAGTTTGTTCAGTGTGTTAACAAACAAACTCTATTTAGGCTTTTGTCAATACAATAAATATTTGTCTTTCCATTATTACACCATTTCTTTGGTGGTCATAAGAGATTTCATTAACACAGTTAAGCTAGCACTACAATAGCAGAGCAATACAAGGCTTGGCTTCAGCCTCCAAGAGCCTGCACCCTGTCAGCAGCTCTCAGACTATGCCCATGGGAAGGTGACAGACCTACCAACTGTTTTCAAGGATTCAGAACTGCACATGGCTATATATCTTCTCATGCAAGTGAGCATGTAAATAAATATTAATACCCACTTAATGAATATTGATACACACATATATATAAGTAGTTATGAAAAATAACAAGAACTGTGCCTGCAAAGGGGCTTCCTCAGCACAGGGTTGCTACTTTAATTCCTCCATGAAGAGTCTCGAGAATTTAAATGTTCTTTTGTGACTTTCCCCAGTGACTTTAGTGCTTTTTAAGATTTGATTTAGCAGACTCACGGGGCTTTTGCAATGCCAACACATTCACTATCTGTTTTCTTTCCAGGGGTTCGTCACTTGTTCATCAAATCCCTGATCTATATCGGTGTTCTCTGAAGAGAGAATGTCAAGGTCACGAGGGAACAGAATAGCCTCTTAAGAAATGGCTTCTAAGCAACCTGATAAAGTGATGTTCCTTTCTGAGGACAACCAATCTCTTCCAAAAGAAATATTTTCTCCCTCTTCCCAGCTTTTTTTAAAATGTGGTGGATCATTCACAGCAGCATAAGTGGCAAGTATTTAGCATGCCCTGGTTGATATGATATCTACTCACACTTCTCACAAGATAAAGCTGCAAATACCCAGCACAGAATCATAAATTACCTATTTTCTTTTTTTACTCACATCTGGGCTGGTTTCATTAAAATTATAGTTTCTGTCTTTTCCCCTTCCTATCTCTTGATTCCTATCTCCAGATTGCTCTGGGGTCCACTCAGTATGTCAGTAGCTGCTTAAGATGTGTGCAGCCGGCTGTGGATGTATAGAAAAGGTGGCAGAGATCTGTAAATTCCTGTGGAGACAGATGGGTTTACAGCTCCTTGGGACACAGCTTATTTGAACTGAATGTTATTACAGTGGCATTTGAAAGCCCTGAACTGGATAGATGGGCCAGCCTGAGAGATCCTGTAGCTGTGTGCAGCAGAAACAGGTCCTTGTTCCGAAGACCTTGTGTTCTAAACAGATAAAAAGGTGAGAGCAAAGTAATAGGGGAGAGAAATATAAATATTTCCATTCTGCAGTAAAGGAATTGGGCTGTTGGTTGCTAAAGATACAACAGAAAGTCTGTGAAAGCCTCAGAAATGAAATGTAAGGGCCACTGTCCCCCTGCTTTCCCAAACAGTGGTCATGGTGACAGAGTCCCACCGGGACTCCACTTCCACAGCTCCCCACTCTATGTGGAAAGCAGAGAGAGAGAACAAAGAGCTCTCACTGCCCTGGGCCTTGACTCTTGGCCTTTGCTCTTGGCTCCTTGACTCACTTCTCCCTTTTTAATCCAGCACTGCAAAGTAAGACTAAATCTTTCTTCTCTCCTGTAATTTTGGCCTCCCACTTCAGATAAGTTCCCACGCAATCATTTTGTGAAGTGTATCTGCTACTATAGAGATGCTGTCCATGTGGATACTTTGCCGTGACGTACAGAATTCAGATCCTCTATTTTACTACAAGATATCACAGGGTAAGATTACACGTGTTGTAATTTCACACCCTGCCTTAGCTCTTGGGATCAGATGTGTTTGTAAATATCCTTGATCTTCAGTTTATAGCAAAGAATTGCAGGGAAAAAAGCCTCATCTGCCATATCCTCATTTTCTAATAACCATTAACATTTCTGATTTTTTGGCATTACAGCTTTGCAAACTTTTGTCCTCATGAGCCAGATCTGCATTTCAGGTCATAGATTTTCCCAGATATACAAAGCATCCCTTCTCCCAGATCAAATCTTATCCTGTAACATAGAGACTAACCTGCCTCTCCAAAGATACAAAGCCAATCTATAAAAACCTATGGGAATAGAAACCAGACCTCCTGAGGGTGCCAGCCCCAGGCTGCATTGATATGTAGCTGCATTGGGGCAGTGGAAAATGCGGATCTTTCTTGGGAAATTATGGGAAAGGGAAAGGAGTTGGAGGAAATGAACCGCCCAATGTCTACAAGCTTCAGACTGCCTATTCTGCAGCACCTGATCAGAGATTAGCCACTGGGGATGGAAACCTTAATGGAGCAGCATAAAAGCTATTTGCTACCTGTAAATGTTACCAGAAAGATTTTTGTTCTAGCTGTAGCTTCTGGGGTTTTATTATTTTCAAGCTCTGCCAGTTGGAAAATAATTTCTGTAGCTCACATTACTCTCCTTTCACTGTCCTATAAATATGAAAAAAAGTCTACACTCTTCTGTAATGGTACAGTTTTTCATTTTGCTCAAAAGGGTCACATTTCTAGGCACAGATGCATCATGCATACATAACATGGTATTGCAAAATATGTGGAGAGCTCTTTGCTTGCTTGCATACCAAGCTGGGTTTTAGGTATAAGCACAGATTTTGAGTCAATACTCAAGGCAGTTCCGTCTGAAAATCATTTAAAAAATTGCAATGGTATATGTCTGCTAGAGGAAGGCAAATGCTATCCTTGAGAATGACATCAGAAATTAGCTTTTTTTTTCTTTTCTTATTTTTGGATATAATAAGTTACTCTGAAATCCAGGTGACTGATGCTAAACTTACACCAAATATTATGTTGCTGATTGCAGTATAAAAGCTATATTGTGATAAAGCAGGGGAAGAGTTGAAGCTTTCAACCTCCCAGTCTTTCAGGGAAGCAGCGGGGAGCCAGCAAGGCTTGCTGGGCTTTGCAGAGCAGAAGAGCCGGATACCTGCATGTTGGGAGCAAAAAGATTCGCTAGGAGGGAGGGAGGGAAGGAGCTGGAGGTCTGGCTGAGGCTGAATATACCCTGAAGAAGGATGCACCTCACCTCCTTTTAACGGGGTTTAGAGCTCAGTTTGCTTTGGTGTAAAGTCGAGCTGTTTTCTCATAGGAAACAGTTCAACTTAAAGCAAAAATATTTGAAATGCTGTTCACAGTTGATGTCCAGTGCAGTGCAAAGAAACAGCAGCAGCATGTGCTAGCTTTCTACAGGGACATTTTTGAGAAGATACACCTTTTAAGAGGGCACTTATGGCCCTATAGACATTGACTCTGAAGGAGATTTTTAGGCAGTACTATAACCTAAACAACACTGGTTTTTCTTACCATGGTATCAGTATATTCTTCCAGCTTTACTTCAGCAACCATCTTGTTATGCTGCAAAAAGAGATCTCGCAGGAAATCCTGTAGTAAGGAAGGAAGAATAAAATAAGAACTTCATTCTTTAGAGTAAATTCAAGAAATGACAGTAAGAAATTCAATCCAAATTCAGCAGCGTTACATGAATCTAATTGCACATTCCTGATTAGTACTAGTGTCTTCAATTTCACATAAACTTCACATTTTTTTAGTTGAAACATATTTTTTCAAATAAATTATAAAATAACCAAATTTCCACAGAGCAGGCATACTGGAATGAGTGATAATTAAGTCACAAGATAAGCAGAAGATAAAATAAGTCTTGTAATATTTGCTAACTGATTTCAAATCAAAGTATTTGCCATTCGGCAAAACACTTAAGTGTCCTCTTATGTCTTTATTGGGGCACAGGCTGGAGCCACACACTGAGACATCAGCGCAGGGTCTGCAGCCCAGGGATGGACTTCTGTGCCTGGCTGGCTCAAAGCCTTTGAGTTATGGTTTCTGAACAGGTTTCTGCCTTGATGGCCTGAACTTTAAAAATAAATCAGTGTTCAGAAAATCTGCAGGCTCAGGAGGAGGTTGTAAGGAAATCCCATTAATAAAATACAATGGCTTTGGCTCTGTTTAGCTGGGAGAGGCACATGCGCAAAGCCAAGGTGAGGCAGTGCTCAGGGGCTCCTTGAGTGCTTGGAGGTCACCGAGACAAGTGAGGTCATGGGACGAGGCAAGGAGGCAAGGGCAACAGCAGAGCATCCTCCCTCCTGGCAGGGTCCCTGCAGCTGTGCCAAAAGGCTGGAGGGTCCACAGTCCTTAAACTCTCCATGAACAACCTAGAAATGCCATTCGCCAACTGCACAAAAAGGCAGAAAATTGGTAAAGGTGATGGAAAGGCTCCTGTTGACATCAGTGAGCTGTAGATCAGGCCCAAAGAGACTTGTTAGAATAACTTACTTTGAGCTCGCCAGCTGAAATAAATCCACTGCTATCAGCATCATAACTGCGCCAGATCTGAATGGGGATAGATTGATACAACCACATAAATATTGCAGTTAATCATCTGCTCTGGTGATAGATTGTAAATATTCAAATCAGGGCTTCTATAATGAGCCAGCTGTTGCATTATCCAATATTTAATTAATTGTAGATGAAATAAAATAAACTTGCGACACAATAGCTTTTACTCTCACTTGGATGCTGTACATGTGACATGATGCTGTTACATATTTAATGCAGACACACTGTCTATGAAAGGAAGAAAGGACTAAGAAACCACTTTGCATTTCTTACCTAATTTGTACATTCAGTTTTGTTTATTGCCCTGAGTAAAAGTCAAGACCATACACAACTGGCCACTGATCTGCAGAAGCCTCCAGTTTGGATGTGAAATAAAAGTAACTGCAAGCAGACTTGGAAAAACTGAAATTCTGTGCTGGAATACTTAGGGGCAAAGACTGGAAGGAGACTGGGCAAGGTTAAGGAAACCTTATGGGCTTATGCTCCTCAGTTGGTCCAATTTATGGAGATTTCCACTCCACACCCAGCCAGGCTAATGCTTCAGGCTAAAATGGTGCCTGATCTTCCCTCTTGGTCTATGCTGTGCTGCAGGTGAGGAGCTGCAGCTTTGGCTGTAGCTCCCAACAGGGCTGAATTTATCAGTGGTTAGGTACTACGTAAGGTTTTGTCTCTTGTGACATGACTGATAGGTGGCCGAGAGGGTTTGCGAACTTTAATGAACTCTCCGGGTGCCCTTGGTCCAGTGCTAGCTACCATGTCTCTGCTTTGCTGGTGTAAATAATGTACAACCTGTTCCACTTGAATAGGTCAGAACATGTTTTGCTTCCACAATACCCATGTATTTCCCATGTTATGTTCTAGGGAAGGTGGAAGTGGAGATACAGACCCGCATGAATTCCACGCTGTTGTCCAAGGGAGTTTCCCGTCGGAAGAGCAGCAGAAAGTTCTCATCATCTGGCAAGATCATATTTGCAAGCTGGAAAAAAAAACCATAAAATCCCTCAAAACAAACTCAAACCATGAAAGTAAAGAAAAGAAAAAACTTGGGTGGCTGCTGACCCAGTATGGGAAATATAAGCTGGGCATGTTGTTGCCTTGGAAAAAACCCAAGATATTTGGCTAATCTCCATGACTCATCTTGTCCCCACCCAGGCTCTATCTTCCACATCTCCCAAGTCTGCTATAGGCCCTAATCATAGAATCAAACAATGGTTTGGGTTGGAAGGGACCTTTAAAGTTCATCTAGTCCACCCTCCCTGCAATGAACAGGGACATCTTCAACCAGATCAGGTTGCTCAAAGCTCCATCCAACCTGACCTCATCTACCACCTCTCTGGGCATCCTGTTCCAGTGTTTCACCACTCTCATCATAAAAAATTTCTTCCTTATATCTAGTCTGAATCTACCCTCCTTTAGTTTAAAACTGTTACTCCTTGTCCTATCACTACAGGCACTACTAAAAAGTCTGTCCTAATTCTCCATCCTTCTATAAAAGAAATCCTGGGCTGGGGTTCGGGATAGACACCTCTTGGATTTGCAAGCGTCCATCTGTGGTGACATCGTAGGTAGACACGAATTGCTCCTTCATCCTTCGAACTTTTTCTTCCGTGATGGTGTTCTGCCATGGGGAAAACAACATGCACATGAAAATTGCTAAGGGCACTAGAAGAGTTTGCTGAAGGAAATCTCTCCTCACTCACAGATAACCACCAGGATCATTGCATCCTTACAGTTGGGGATAATGCTTCTAAAAGCCCACAAAGACACCACCATGGAATTTTTGAAAATAAGCCCTATGAATAACTTCGTAGCAACTAAGTTTTCAGTTGGAAGACCAGTATTTGGAGACCCCAAAATATTTCAGTGACATCTGCTTCTTTAGCCAACTGTTCCCACTATACCACTGGTGTTTGGTTTTGTGTGAGTGTGTGTTATGGCATTTTTCATGCTGCTCATTTTCAACTTGTGCTTTTCAGGAAGGTGTCCTTATCCTTGAACTACATCTCTGTAGTTCATTAGATCATCAGCCTTGAAAGGTGTCAGTGGAGCTAGATTGTCACTTATTATTGCCTGTCAACTGGTTCAAGACCTGGCACCAAGCCCTGTCAGTGTTTCTGGGTTAATAGCATGGAATTTCAAGTGGTTCACATTCCCTTTGCATCTGCTCAACCCCATGATCAATTTAGACATAGTGAGTTTTCAGGACTTGTCAGGTTATATGTTTTGACAGGCATCACTGTGACAGGTGAAATACAATGCTTAGGTTCATCAGGCATGATATCTTTCTCTTAGCAGTAACTGTTAGGGTGTCTGGTCTGACTGGGCTACACAAAGTACAATTTACCCACCCTGGGGAAAAGCTTCTTGTCAGATAAGCTTTGTGTCTGGGCTGGGAAGCTCACCTCGTCAATCTTGCCCAAGTAATTAATGAAATCCAATGTTACCCTCCGCACCTGCACGGAGCAGGTCCTGGCTCCTCCCCCCGTCCCATGGGAGGTGGCCCTCTCTGGGAGGGGAGGGAGGGAGGGAGAGAGGGAGGAGGATAACCCAGACTGGTTCTTGGCATACCTTTGTAGCATTTATTACAAGATAATAAATTAAGTTCTTCCCAACCCCTGAAGAAAAGCTCTTCAAATGTTTTATCATCTCTATGTCCAGGTGGTCTTAGGACTACAGCTGTGTCTTCCTGGGTCTTCCAACCCAGTTTCTCGTTCTTTCAGCTACTATTTCAGGCTCATCAGGTTGCACAATCTCTTTCTTAATAACATGACACAAAACCATGAGTGACTTTCTCAGTGCATAACTCAGTGCAGCCTGCCTGGCTGTTCAGAGGCTGAGCAAATATAAACCCCACTCCTAGGGAAGGACACTGTTGTCCTGTCCAGACAGAGTGAACAGTGGGCGTGCATGCTCTGTGTGATGCCCTGGATGTATCATGTCCAGGCCTCGGATAATTCACTGCCTTATGTGCTCCTTTAGGCTGTGATTCTGCAAAGCATGAACCAGAGCAGCAATAGTGTTGTTCTGCAAAAAGTCGCATGGGGTAGAAGGAGATCTATGTAAGGTTTGTCACCTCTGAGCACACACAGTAACTGCAGCTCATGTTCTCACTTGGGATGGGTATTTGAAACCACACTGGAAACTGAAGATGCCTCACACCGCAAAATGTCCTTGGCCATACCCACCCATTCAGTAGTAGCCAGATGATGATAGCAATTTCCAGCTGCTCTCAAGTGGTAACGCCACAGAGCCTTCGCTCAGCAGCCCCTGCCACAGTCAGTGATGGAGATGTAAAGTCACAGATGAGGTAAGCAAAAAGAAAATGAGATATCTTCCACCTAGGTTTGTTAAGCTAAGGTCTACCTTTGCACCATCTTTCCTCATGTGTTTAGATGTGGCTGGTATTTCCCAAAAGCCTTAATTTGCTGCTAGTAATAACAGAAAAAAGATATCTATAGGTGGATGGATAGGCAGAGAGTATGAGTGGTCATTTACGGTATAATTTGATTTGTTTTCACCTTACTTCAGAGCAAATCAGCTCATGAGCACTTACCTGCACAGAGTTGTTATGAGCTTATAGAGAAATCTTTAATAGCACTGTCAATGCAGAGGATCCTACACTGAAATCAGGGGAGGAAGTTAATTTGCTTTGATTTATAAACATCAAGTCAAAATAACCAAGAGGGAACTCTGCTTAGAACAAGTGAAACTCTTTAATCTCTCCACTGTCTAGGGTAACACAGGACTAGGATGTGCCAGAGGATGGAAAGTTTGTGAATCTGGGAATGGGAATGGAGCATCCACATGGATCTTTGTAGGGCAGGTGGGGTGCATCCCCTGGGGCGCATCCTTGGGGTACAACACTGAGGGCTGGCAGCTCCTGGTTAGGGCATGAAACACCCAGCCGTGATCCCACAGGGATGTGCCTGAGGTGGCGGTCCCCCTCCCGGGGCCTGCTGTTGGCCCTGAGCAGGTCCCAGGGCATGGCTGCAGGATACTCCATCCCTGCCGTGGTGGCCAGCAAGCCCTGTGGGCTGCGTGGCTGGGCACCCACACCACTGCCCCAGGTGGTCCTCACTGCTGGCCCCCCAGGTGCCGGCACTAGGGACACAGCACACCACTGAACACACACACACATACAGTTTTCTTTCCCCTTGGCATTTTAACTTGCCCTCATGCTATTTAAACTGCCTTCTGACGGCACTGTGACACTTTGAGACACCTCCCAGGAGTTAGACAAGCCTATCAGTTGCCGACTTCAATAGGCTTGTAAAGTACTCTGAAATTATCCTCCTCCGTGCCCAGTAGGATAAATTATTTCTGAAACAATAATCATAGCTGATATTTGAAAAGTGTACTGTGGAGTTCAGACTAGTCATTTGTTAAGAAAGCTTATTGCTCAACTTCGTGTCAGCTATTAACCACCACTTCATTGAGCTTTGTGTGGCAGGAACATTGTTATCTGCATAAAAATAGGACTGACTCTTTTCTTAAATTATTTTTAACTGATTTAAACTATGGGATACATCAAGCAAATACCTGAAATACTTGCAATCTTTACATAGCTCCAACAGCTTTTAGTCCAAGGGGTTACACTACAGTGTTTTTTCAAACTGGACAATCTGTTCATGAATATTCTACTTATGAAACACAAGTGGTAATGGGTTTACCAAAACCCAACATTTACTCCCAAAGCATAAAAGTGAAGTAAAAGGTACTGCACAAACTGGCTTACCCAAGATGTGTGCTCAAGGAAAAATTATTTGTGTACTACAAATTTTTACACTGAGAATGATACACCTTGGTTTATGACCATTAGGTTTCAAAGGTGACCTTTACATTTACCAAAAAACCCCTAATCCCAGAAGATTAAAAAAAAAAAAAAATCAAATAAGCCATGCCACTTCCAAGCAGCAACCAAGGTTGGGAGACCTGATGTCCACAATCAACCTGCTGGTGTTACAGACCAGTAGCTTGCTCTGATTGCCTTTCTGTTCCAAAAAAATTAAAAGGTTGGAAAAAGCCTCACATGTAATCAGTATGATTTGTTCCCCTTGTCCAAGCAAGGATATGAACTGCAGATTCCTGCTGTATTTGCTGACTCTGTAATCTGATTTTGGATGTCTGCAGCCTGCAGTGGGGCAGCCTAGGCAGGCTGCAGCGCGGAGCCAGGACAGTGGGACAGATGGGTGGAGCTGCTGATCCCTCCCTGATGGCTTAGGGAGCAAGTTCAATTCTCTGGCTTTTTTAGATTTTGGCTGTGTATTGTTTCGCCTCCAAATCAGGGCTGCGGCATTGTTACAGTGAGGTAGAGACATTGGGAAGCTTGTGAGTGGTTCATCAGGAGCTACACACCTAGACAAGAGCATGCTGCAGAAACAGGGAGAAAAGTATTCAGGCAAAAGTACTGTCTATGCAATATTCCAGGATTTATGGAGCCAAGGCAGGATTTTACTAGCCAAATATGTTGTCCCTGGTATTATTTGTACTGGTTCAATGTCCTGGGAGCCCTAAGATGGGTTCAGGAGGGGGCACCCCAGCTGGGACTCCAAGAGCTGCTCAGAAGAAAGGAGGTGGACAAAGACAAATAGCAAGAAAAGGCAGTCATTAGGGAAATAAAGAGAGGCAATATGGGGACTATTAACATTTTTAAAAGCCTTGTAGATATAGCAACCAATTACAGTCATGTAAATATATTAAGCAGATTTTTTTTTCAGTAGTATTGGTGGTTTGTACAGCCAAGATTCAGGTATCCCTAAAAGGGACAAAATAACTATTCACAGGTAAGAAATTAGAGTTGAGGCAGTTTCTGCAGACACGGCCTGGGCAGGGATCCAGCAACTGGCCAGTGGTGTGAGAGGGCACCTCTCACCTGGCACTGGGGTCGGTGCCAAGCTGAGATGCCGGGGCAGTGAGGGGCTGCACCAGCGCACCGGCCAGGCTGGGAGGGTACAGGGAGCCCCTCACTGCCTCAGCTACCCTGCGATGAGATTGCTGAGGGGAGGCCAAAGGTAAAAGCTTGTCAGCTCACTGGTCAAGAGGCTTGATTTTTTATTCTCTGCCTTTGGGGTCCTACAGATATTTCCTTGCCTCACAGGTTGGGGCAAGTCTTCTGACTGGAGAAGGTGCGGGAGCAGGAGAGCAAGAAGGGGAGACCTCCAGGCAGGTGCATGCAGGGACTTACATCATTTACATGGAAACACAGGTGCTGTGCCAAGTGCTATGGCCACTGGCTTCCCTGGGAAGTTTGTTTTTCCTTCCTTCCCTTTAATCATTAACTCTGCTCAGCTACAGATTGTGACAAGCAGGAAAGCCTAAAAGCCAAACATGCTCTGCTTTCAAATGCCTCAGGCTCACGCTCCATTTATTCAAGTGCTATGAATTACAGGGGGAGTAATAAAAAAAAATACACCTTTCTGCTCTGGAAAGCAACTGTACAAATAGGACAATACAAATTCGTGCCTCTTGTCTCTATGAGCTGGGACATGGGGAAATGGCTTTGCAGCAAGTAAACAGCTGTAGCTGAGCACAGCTTTCTTCATGCTGTCTTGACTACATTGCCTGTCTCAAGCAGCAGATCTCTCCCCAGTTTCAAAGGTTTGCAAAGCTTTCTCAAGTGTTTGCTGCTTGGCCTAAAATTTTGCAGACTTGTTAGCAGGTAGATAAAATTTCCCTTTTGTGAACGTTTAAATGTTGCATCCTTTTCTCTGGTAGCTGTCTGTACGGGGAGGCTTTTCTTGTCATTCCTCGTTTTTCCTGCTTCATGCATCTCCCTGAGTTTCTGAAGGAGAATTTAATCAAGAGGTAATAGCCCTAATTGACAGAGAAGCACAATTTCCCCCCAATTTCTGCCTACTTAAGGCAGAAACAGCTATAGAGATGCTCATGTTTAGCATCAGACAACACCGTAATGAAGAGGATTCCCTGTCAGAGTCTGGAAAACATACCTGAGCTAGGACCTGCCTCCAATTTCGTTCAGGATTGGGCTGAGGAAGAGTGCAGTTGCTGGGGGAGCAAGTGTTTGGCAAGAAAGGGTCCTGCAGCAGAAGTAAACCCCCAGCAATGTCTTCCTGATGCTTATTTAAGGAAATAATCCGCAACCCTCTGCTAATTTGCATGAAATATAATCTTCATTGGACCATAGTGATGATGAGAGCTAGCCTGGAATGGAGAGATGCTTTAACCCCTTTTCAGATTGCTTCATATGAGTCATAAAGCTTCAGCTGCCTTGGTCCCTCACAGATTGGATGTTGAGTGGTTTCCAAGAGCTGCTGCATGTTCTCACTGTCCAGTGAAGGAAGAAATCCTTACTATGTACCATGAGGAGAAGGCCATGTCATTTTTGTCCTCATAAAAGCACACAGTTTAAAATATTGCTGTGGCTTTGTTCATACATTTCTCAGGGTTAAATAAAAAATTGCTTACTATGGATGCTCTTCCACAGAGTTTTGCAGAGAAAAGCTTCTGTGCTTCAAGTTTGCATAACAAATGAATTTTCTGCTTTCTCCTTTCCATGTCCAGTCTTCATCTTTCCTTTTGTGAAAACTTTTTAGAAGTATTTAGCATCACAAAGGTAATCTGTTTTTTAGTATTGTTTGTAAAAATGGAAAGGACATGCTCACATTTATTTTTTTTTTAATCTCCACAGCATTTAATTTCTTTGTCGTGGTTGGTTATGATTCTTTGGAAACCTGGCTGTAATCTGTCTTCCTTGTTAACTCCTTCCTTTTATATTGTCACACTCTGCCTCATGCTGTCTAATTAAATTTTTGTTCCTTAAGGGATCTATGTGCCATGTGCGTGGCAACAGCTTGCCTTGATGAAAACACAACTGTGAGTCATTTGTTTTTGTGGGGTAAAAAGTGAATGTGTGGAGTGCTGTGGAGCATTTCCTACTTGATGAAAGGGGATGTCTCTTTTAATTCCTGCTGATCAAGACACTCTTGTCATAAATTGACTTTTTTTTTTCCCTTCTTGACATGATTTTTGGAAGCAAGCTACTATATTGATAAGAGTATAAAAAGCAAGAAGAAACTGAATGTAAGTGACTATTGTAGCCTGTTTCTTGAAAAAAAGAAAAAAAGAGGTTTATCTGAAAATGCTGGCTTGAGCACGTTTCTCATAATAACAATTCAGCCAAATTTGATAGAAGGGCAAAGAGTCCCAGAGATATCAAGTTCCTACAAGACCTATGAAAATAAATTATGTCTGCCAAGAAGGCTAGTTGGAAAACAAACTCAACAACTGTTACCATGCCAAAAGCCACAGACTACAGACAGGAGGCCAGCAAAGACCAGATGAGACCTCAGTAACGTACACTTTGACCTTAGAAGAAGAACATTTTTTTTGGCCAAACATTTCTTCTGTAGATCCCATAGCATTAAAAAAATGAATGATGTGAATGACTTCATTTCATCCATGCAGTTGTACACTGAATTGCCTGTATTAGCATGGGATTTCACCCTGCAGCTCCTGGGCCAACTTCTCATTTAGGTCAGTCTTGCTTACTTAACTGCAGTGCTATCACTTGAAAATTTGGCCCTGTATTTTGGTTAGGATTTACTGTAATCCTGCATGCTACAATAGATGAGTTCTTATCCTGTCATCCCATGTTGTGTTTTGGTTCTTTTTTTAGCTGTCATCAGCACATATGTGAAAAATATTTTTTCACATAGAAGACACCATCATCCAACAAAGGCTATTACAGCCTTCCCTGTGCCATCAAAGTTTTGTGGTTAGGCTTTGGACAGGTCCTTTGTTCTGCCCTTTCCACTAGACTGAAAGTTTTTTGACATGCCTTCAGGCAATGAAAACACATCGTTTTTTCTGTTGTCTGTTTTTTCCCATAGGCATGTTGAGTTTGCATTTACTTCCAGGCGCTTGCAGTGCCCTGCCTTAATGTGCAGGAATAGAAATAGAAACTAGTCAGGCTAATCAAGGTTGACAAAAGCCACACCTAAAGAAATAACTGTATTTGGCAATAATAAGAATCATAGAATAGTTTGGGTTGGAAGGGACCTTAAAGATCATCTAGTTCCAACCCCCCTGCCATCAGCAGGGACACCTTCCACTAGATCAAGTTGCTCAAAGCCCCGTCCAACCTGGCCTTGAACACTTCCAGGGAGGGGGCAGCCTCAACCTCTCTGGGCAACCTGTTCCAGTGTCTCACCAGCCTCACAGTGAAGAAGTTCTTCCTTATATCTAAATAATCAGGATCCACTCAGGGTTTAGATTTCTGAATTAGTCTGGAGGAAGATGTAAGATAAATGCCTTCTGCTAGGGGTCTTCTTGCTGTTGACTTGACAGTCACTGGAGATCTGGTCTGTGGTCTTGGGTCTCTTGGGGTGGTAAAACATAGGAGAAGTCTGCTTTGGATGACTTTGAGGCTGGCTGATATTTTGGCCATTAAACTTTGTTTGAATGACTACCTGCTGCATTCCTGACCATACTAAGTTAAGCACATAATTTAGATAGACAATACATCGTGCAAGGCAAGGATGGAGTGCAAGAGTAGCTGGAGGCTGCTCATCTTCTTTGAAAGTAGAAAGCAAAGACAAATCCTTTATGGCTATTCAGGGTGATCTCCTGAAGATTAACTTCAGTCCCTTCCAGTCATAACTATCCAGGTGGTTTGAGGGCAGGGGGATTATAACAAGGCTAATACCTGTCTTGCCCGATCAAATTTACACCAGAAGTTTTCACACATGTTCTCTTACACACTTACTATTAGGGAAGGGTGACTGACTTTTACCTGAAAGTCTTCTGTCTAATTTTTGTATAATTTAAGCAAAGTGAAATACTTTTCTGTGAAAGCCCTGCAAGCATAATGGCAATGTGCATTTCCCTCTGTATTTGCCCAGACATCACTGGTTTTATGGAAACTTTCAGTAATCCAAACCCAAAATTTATAGCCATTCATCTATAAAACTCTTCTTGTCTAATTATTATGAGAATATACAGAGAGCTTCATTAAAACTATAGCAAAGAGCAAGCAAGGAAAATCCTAAATGATGTCTATACAGAAAGAAAGATGTACAGCAATGTAAGAGAGAAAGGCAGGGACTGTAGTTCCTGTTGCAGTAAGATTGCTTCTTCAGTGTTGAAAGAAACTGTCCTTTTCACTAAGTTTCCACCTCAGTATAAAAACTTATAGAAAATGCATGGAAAGGTGTCCATGGCGTAGAAGAAAGAGGTTTATGAGTGAGCAGGAGAGAGCACAGGCAGCTCACAGCAGCCATGCAGCAGCAGGTTGGAAGCTGGAGGCTCAAATGGTTAGAGAGAAGTCACAGGAGTAATAACGGCAGCAGATGGATAATGCCAGCAGTTCCCAAACCTGTGCTGGTGTGTGGCTGAATTATCCTCGATTCTGTCTCACATCCCCCAAACAAACCAAACCACAGAAGCTCCTCCAGCTGATGGAGAATTTATATAAACTTTAGTGTCATAAATCCTGAAGCCTTATGGATATGAAGTACACACCTGGAAATCAAAGGCATTTTCTTAGGAATAGAATAGAATAGAATAGAATAGAATAGAATAGAATAGAATAGAATAGAATAGAATAGAATAGAATAGAATAGAATAGAATAGAATAGAATAGAATAGAATAAGAATATTTCAGTCAGAAGGGACCTACAACGATCATCTAGTCCAACTGACTGACAACTTCAGGGCTGACCAAAAGTTAAAGCATAATTTTAAGGGCATTGTCCAAATGCCTCCAGCAATTGCCCATTGGTGGACGAAGAGAGACAGAATACAGAATCTGGGATTTGGGTTGGTTGCAACATTTTCCCTTCACCCCCCCTAAATTCTTCATGGCTCAATAAAAGATAATGAATTAGCCTCCCTCGCTGGATGGTATTTCAAGTTTCCTTCCTTGCCCAGAGCTGTCAGGAAGAGCTGTGCCTCTCAGCTTCCCGACAGGCTCCCTTTTGCATTGTTTTCCCAGCTGCTCCCATCCCCTGGCATTTAGTGTCAGCTGGGGCTGCTGCAGAGTAGCTGGGAAGAAAAACAGAGCTGAAGGACTACAGTGGTCATTAAGAAAAATAACAGCTTAGAGAGTGCAGGCTGAAAAAATATAATTATGAAGCCATTCACTATTCAAGCAGAGACAACTTCCAGCACTGATAACATTATTTATCACTTATATAGCACTTCAGACACAGTCACTAATTAATCCTTGCGACACATCTGGAAGTTATGCTAGTGTATTACTGTCTCCCTTTTTACTGAGCAAGTAAACAGAGACATTAAGGGCCCAAGGAAGAAGTAAAGGTCAAAACAAGCACTAAAGCAGAGAGATGCTCAGTCCCAGCTCATTGCTTGTATCACAACAGACACTTTCTCTCTGTAGGATCGTGAAAACCAGTGGAAAGGAGGTCCTTTACCCCTCCCACTATAACTACGAGCCTGTACAACATAAATCACATGAAAAAGAGAAAAATGGCTCAAAGCTGTTAGACAAAGTCATTGTAGAGACCTTTGTTTGCTCCGGTGCTACAGGTGATCCCCATCCCTAGGGGAGCAGGGCAGGGGACCTCTCTCAGCCTCCCAGGACAAAGCTCCCCTTGGGTTTTCTGCCACCAAGGCAGGCTGCGCTGCCTGCCGCCCGCTGGACAGGAAACCATTTTGTCCCTATACAACCGTGAGAACTGAAACTGGACTGCTGGCAAAGGGGAACAGGGCAACATGTCGTCTTATCACTCAGGGTAATACTACTTGAGTGGAAATGCTGCCAAAAATAGGCAAGAAAACCAGGGAAGAAAACCAAAACCACTTGACAGCCTGTTTGAGCACCCTGGCAGTTAGTGAGCACTGTCTTCCAGAATTAGCCTATTTCTTCTATTTAATGGGGAGAGAAGGAGTTGTTTCTTTCTTCATTCAATTTATGTTAAGCTTTTTCTTTTAATGGCAAAACTAGACAGCAGAAGCAAAGGAGATGCAAGCTAGATGAGGGTGCTGGTTTAAGCTTGGAGTCATCCAAAAAGTTACTTCTGGCAATCAGTGAAACTGCTCTTGATTTCTCGAAGCAGAATAGTTCATTGCTAGAACACGCTCATTCTGCATGTTCTGTGTGCTGATACCTAACACAGTAGAACAGAGTTCACTCTGATATCAGCAAGACCACAAAAAGTGCTGTAAGACACCAGGTTCACAACCCAGCTGATGTGATGCTCTCTCCAAAAATCTCATGTGAGGGATGTGCAAGGGCAGCTATGGGCCAGAGTGGGGCTGGAAGTTTCCTTTTGCCCTCTCATCATTAGGACGCTGCCTGCAGCATGAGATCCCCGGCTAAACCTCGGTTTTATCACCAGCTACAGCTCGCTCTAGAGAGCCCCACTTGGAGGTCCCTTGCTTCAGTGACCCGCTGCAGCATTGAGCTCTGTGGCCTCATTTTAAGCCTCTCCTTCAGCATCTCACGTTTGCTGTCACTGGGTTCACTTGAGCGTGCTTTGCGCTGGTGTTTCAATAGCCCAAGACTAGCAGCTCCCAATTTCATCTTTTGTTCCTGGGTAAATGAACATGAGCTTTTCAATTTCTCTTCAGATCAGTTTTTCTGTGTCCCTAATGATTCTTAGTGCTTATTGTTGAATCTTTTTTGATTTCCTTTAAAGTCTTTGTACGTGCCTATCTGTTCCTCTAACAATCCATGCTCTAGAAAGACATTTCTGCAGAAGCTGCCAATATTTGCATCCAAATTTACTTGCAAATTAAACAAAAACATGCTTGAAAAAATATCCACAGCTTCTGGTTTTTTATTGCAGCCCCAGAGATCCAAGAATCCTAATTGGCTTGTAAGTATAATTCTGATTTTACACTTGATATTCATGAACGTATGCCTTTTATCAGCTACCTTTTCCCTTTTCATTAATTACTTTTTGCTCAAAGGAATTGTTTCATCTCTGGTTGTTGGCATACCCTCTCCTTCCATTTGGAAGATGCTTACTCCTTTTCTCTGCCTAGTTGGGCACATGCTGCATAGCAAAAATATTAAGCTCATTATCAGAATATATTCTTTACGTACTTCTGAGCAGCTGACCTCAGTGGCAGAATTTCTTCTTCACCGATGGTGATGGTCAAAGGCAATGTATGACGTAGAGCTGAGGAAACCAGACCCTGTAAATTGTCATGCAACTTCTGGTAGGACTGAGATGCAGAGAGTGAGAGAAGGGAAATGCTGCCAAAAATAGGAAAGGAAACCAGGGGAGAAACCCAGAATCACTTGAGAGCCAGGTCTTGACCTTACAAGCAACAGAATTGACTCCTGTTTGGCTTCTAGCCATTTTTGGCAATGAAGACATAGGTCTTCTTCCTAAGCACCATTTAAAATTAATGACAGTATATTTGTTAAAAATTGACCTTGGAGAGAAACCTATCATATTAACAAAACTAATCAGCACTCGCTTGAATAAATCATCAATGTTGTCCTCCCCCTCACCCTGCCAGACTGTGTGCCGGTGCTTTTTCATTTGTTTCTGTACAGTGGCAGTAAATGAGTTTCCCTCTGCGCTTCCAACCAGCCTCTTCAGCTGGTGCCAACTGTGGTCTCACCACGACAGCGGCTGTTGGACTGAAAACAACTGATCAGACTTCTCAGGTGATTGCACTTGTTGTCACGCCTGCTTAAATGCCACCCTGTAGCCAAGAGAAAGGCTCTTTACCTGGGGCATTGTGAAGGAAGCTAGCAGTCAGAGAACAACACAGACAAATCATCCCTCAGCATAACGACCTTTTTGCTTGGACTTGATGCACAACTAACGCGGCGCAGTACTTACTTCTGGCCCCAGTTTCTCCAGGAGATGATGAAAAAAATTGTCAAGTTCCTTCCCTTCTATGTAACCGTTGTCTAAAGAAAAGTCAAATACATTAATGGTCAGGTGGCACTGTCTGAGCTCTGGGAACCATGTCCTGGGCTGCGAGCGGGGAACCCAAAGGCTGCACAGTGGGGGTCTCGGCTGGGGGCCCTGCCTGCCCACTCGGGGGGTTTCCTATTCAATTTGACCAGTTCACGTCTATGAGGATGCTGGGCACAGCGTTGTGGAGCTTCCTTAGAAGTTCTCCTTACAGAAAACTTTTCAGGAAAAAAAACCCCACAAGAGGGAACATGAGAAGGGATGGGGAGGTGATGAAAAGGCAAAAACTTTGGAGTGAAAAGGGGGGTTTTCAGACCTGATATTAGGGCATGTGGAGGAGGAAGAGGGGGGCACTGAAACACCTACAGGACCCCATGGGGTGAAGCTTGGACATGCTGGCAGGCACCCACTCGTGCAGGCACCCGTCTGCAGGTGAAACAGCCCGGGCACCCCAACTGCACCTACCTGGGCACCCAGACGGGCACCCACCTGGACGGTGGCACCCACCCGCGTGGGCAATCCCTACGTGGCACCCACGCAGACGGGCACCCATCCACCCCAGCACCCCCACACACCGCACCCACCCACGTGAGCACCCTCTAAGTGGCACCACCCGCCCAGCAGACACCGCCGCGTGCCCCCCCCCCCCCCCCGCGCGTGTCCGCGTCCCCGTCCCCACTTGCCGTCGGCGTCGAAGTGCCGCCAGGCGCCGAGGAAGGCGGCGGCGTCGAGGCGCCCCGCGGCGCCGCTCTCCATGGTGCTGCCGCCGGCGCCCGCTCCGCGCAGCCCCCGCGCAGCCCCCGCGCAGCCCCCGCGCAGGCTCTGCCCGCGGTCCGCCGGCGGCCCCGGCTTTGAGGGCGGCGGCCCCGCCCCGGGGGCGGCCCCGCGGGGGGGCGCGGGGGGAACGGCCCCCCCACGCGTGCGGCCCGTCCCCGCGGGGACCGTCCCACCGACCCCCGCCCGCCCTGCCGCGCTGCCGCAGCTCGGCCCGCCTCGGAGCCGCCCCGCTGCCCGGGTCCCACCCGCTGCGGGTGCCTCGGGTGGCCGCGGAGCAAGGCCCGCGCCTAAACCAGGGCCTGCGTGGGCACGGGTTTTGTCAGGCAGGGCCCGAGCCTTCCCACGTAGGCTGGAGGAAGACCCGAGCCTGCAGCCACCTCTTCGAAAGGGCTGTGCACCGCTTGCAGGCAACCTTTAAAGTTTCAAAACTCCCCGAATGAAAGAAGAAGTGCCAGAGGGAAACGTGAGCCTTCGGAGAAGAAGTAGTGTTTGGGGGAAAAAAAAAAAAAGTTTGCTAAAACTTGTAAACCCTCCTCCCTGGTTCATGAAAGCAAAGCAACAGCCAGCAGTGATCTCTCACGTCCTCATCCCTCCCAGCGGTCAGGAGGGTGGGTTTCCCTCGCAGGAATGAAGAGCCGCAGAATGAAAAATGGTGGAAATCCACACCCTTTTCCTCCTCCAATAATAATTGAGAGAAGAAACTTTGGTGTTAGAGGTATCGATGCTGGTAGAAAAAGGCTGATATTTATATTCATGATGGTCCTGCTTGGGACTACATGTGATCTGAATGTCACCTGTACATTCATCTGCAGTGGGACTGGGCTCTGTGGTTTTGTGCTCCCAGAATCATTTCTAGCAACTTTATTATCTCCTTTGAGACCCCTTACAGATAGTTTTTTCCAGGTTGCTTGTGATTCGATGTACATATTTTGATTTTATGCAAATACTGATTGCTTTAGAGAGGCTCCTAGAAGCAGAGCAGAAAAGGCTTTTAAAAAGTATTTAATGTTTGCCCCAAGCAGGTTGCTATGAGATCTGAGAAAAAAACCCCACAACAACTGAAGAACTAAAAGTTGCATTTTACTCAGGAAATACCAGGTCTGCAAATTGCATTCTCTGGGAGAGATCGCAACCATGACATCCAGGTTTTCCAGTGTGCAAAGGAAAAGGAGACTCTGCGGAGCTGATGCCTTTAAGCAGCAGCGTGTGAACAGCTGGGGACAGGGGTTCCCTGGCCACAGCCCGGGGTCACCTTCGGACTCCAGAAAAATGATCATCAAGATGTTAATGCAATGGTGAGGCTAAAAGCAACCCCCTGGGTTTCATGAGGGTGATCAGGTGGGGTACCCCAGCATGGGAGAGGAGCGTATGCTCCGTAGGTAACAACACATGGGGAAGTCTAAATTTTTAGGGGACACCTGCCCAAGTCCTTTGCTGGCATGATGAAAGGATGATGAAAGGACCTTAAAGCTTCATGGGCTCTCACAAAAGCTCATCGTTACTTGTGCATGGGGGTGTGGATGATATGTGTCCATCCATCTGAGCACTCCTGTCCTTCCACGTGCCCTCAGTGCTGGCTGCCTGCCCTGGCAGAGAGAGGTTTTGCTTTCACACAGCAGCAGACTGTGCTTGCAAAGGGAAAAAAAAAGAAGCAGAGATGATGGAGGTGATAGTCCCCCTGTACTCTGCACTGGTGAGGCCACACCTTGAGTATTGTGTCCCATTTTGGGCACCTCAATACGAGAGGGATATCGAGGTGCTGGAGCGAGTGCAGAGGAGGGCAACGAAGCTGGTGAAGGGCTTGGAGAACAGATCCTATGAGGAGAGATTGAGGGAGCTGGGACTGTTTAGTTTGAGGAGGAGAAGGCTGAGGGGAGACCTCATCACTCTCTACAGCTACCTGAAGGGACATTGTAGAGAGGTTGGTGCTGGTCTCTTCTCATAGGTGATTAGTGACAGAACAAGGGGGAACGGCTTTAAACTGCAACAGGGGAGGTTCAGAGTGGACATTAGGAAAAAATTTTTCACAGAAAGAGTGGTCAGACAGTGGAATAGGCTGCCCAGGGAGGTGGTGGAGTCACCATCCCTGGATGTGTTTAAGGGTCGTTTAGATGAGATGCTGGGGGATATGGTGTAGGGGAGAACTTTGTAGAGTAGGGCTGACGGTTGGACTCGATGATCCCAAGGGTCTTTTCCAACCTGAATAATTCTGTGATTCTATGATTCTATATCCACCTCTTCTGTTTGCACCAGCCTTTGCTGCCCCCCAAACCCTCCACCAACATACCTTATAGCTATAGGGGCCACCCCATAGACACACAGCTTAACCGCTCTGCCCCACCATGTATAGCACAAGATGGATTTAGGGGTCTTACGGGTGGAATTGCAGAAATTTATCTCAAAGTGACTGGAACCAGGGAAGCTGAGAGAAACTCCAGCCTGCGGTGAGGATCCAGCAGTCCCGCTGTGTGGCTAAAATGGGGTTCGGCTTCTACAGTTGCTTTAGGTGACTCACTAAAGCATGAATAAAAAAACCCCCAACAACTCAAAGCAGCTTTTACTGGTTCGACGGGGCTTTCTTCAGGGTGCTGTAGATTTGAGAAGCATATTGAACTGTGGATCTATTGCTATTAGTATTAAAGCAACAAACTGAAGATAGCTGCTGTGTGTGCAGCTCACGTACCAAACTCAGCAACTGCTCTGCCTTGGTTTATTTCCTTAAAGGAATAAATAAGAATTAAAAGTAGGCAGTATTTTAAAAAGTAGGAAATGCTTTTGATTAAGGACTTCTTTGGCTCTGGCTTTGTGCTGTGCAGTAATGCTTGAGGTAGAAGACCTCAAATCTGTGTTTTGAAAAGCTGAAAAAAAAAATAGGCAATTGAATTCTTTTGCTTTGGAGCTTTATAGATTTTTAAAGATACATGTTTTGAAAACAACACCACCGTCCCATTATTTTTTTCTTAAGTTCAGAAACGGTTTTAATGTAATAATACTTGACAGGATGATTTTTTCCATTAAGGCTTTGTGATGTCAGATCATTAGTTCAGATGTTTCTTTTATTGGTTTATTTTCAGATTATGGCAATTAGACATCAATGAATAAAAAATGGGCCTCTTCCTTTTTTTTTTAATGTGAATCTGGGTGTGTAAAATAGCTTTGGAAAAGTATAAAAATAGCTAATTTTCTAGAAAACTTGTTTTCTCTGTGATCTGCAACCAAAAACCTTGGGATATAGATAAGGAAGACTCACTAGGAAATGGAAATAAGCAACTTATTTCCAGTAACTCTTCCCTCCTTTCAGCTCAGGCAGTCTCATGTTGGTGGGTACCAGCCCCCATTCTCCCACTCGGGGAGCCTCTGACCTGGCTCCTGCACTTTCCCTGGCTCCCCAACAGGCACTTCTCTTCCACAGCACCCCTCACCCTTCCCAAAATCCTGCCTTAAGGAGTCCCACAAACACAGTCTCATCCACAAAGAGGAGAAAATACCCCAGATACACCTTGACTTCGGTGGCATTTGGCTCTTAAATGAATGTGCTTCAGTAGGTGCCTTGATGCTGGAAGCATTTGCATGGCCATTACACGGCCCCGCAGTGGGTCAGGGAGCTCTCCAGCTGGGGGACACCAGCAGTGCCGTATTATTTAGCTGATAGTGATAATAAATTAAAAAATGGCAATTTTTACAAAGTAAGGAGCAGAGTAAGGAACACACCCCAGGCTGGGCTAGCTTTGTAAAAAGGTTTAGTCAAGCAACTGTAAATGGGAAAACATGCATAGAAGTGCAGATTGCTGATTTGGAAACAGAGAAAAGGGCAGCCAACAAATGCCTCATTCTTTGAGCCAGTCTCAACATATTGATTTGGGTTTCCATGACCAGAATAGGGAACAAAAAACAAAATCAGCATCTGGATTTATGATGCAACTTTGTCCCTCACCTCTTCAGAAGATGATTCCAATAGACACAGACACAGATTTATAAATGGAAATAATTTTCCTGACCAAATGGCTTCAGCTACCCTCAGCTTTGCACTGACAGGAGACACTGAGGAAGCCACCGCTGGCACCCATCAGCGTTTCCTCCTGCACCGAGCCTGTGTTTTGTGGGTAGTTTGGGTCCCACATGGGTCCTGCAGGAAGCCCAAGCCCGGGTCCTCAGTGCGGCCCGTTTTCCCCAGCAGCTGATTTGCATCAGCACGGTGGGGGGCGATGTGCCAGATGAGCTGCTGCTGCACGCAGCGGGGGCTGCGGAGGGGGGGGATGATGTGCGGCCGCCCGGCAAGGGGTCTGTGAGCATCCCAGCAAAGGAAAATGCTGGAGAAGTGGATGAGAGACAAGCTGAAGGGAAGCAAAGCGGAAATAACAGAGTCAGTGAATCCCCCTACCATTTGCCTGGAAATCAAGTCAGAGCTAAAGCTGTCTGATGCAGAAAGAAATAGATTCTTCTTTTTTTCTAATCCCACCCTCAGATGGGTACAAACTGCTTATTAGTGGCAGACCCCAACCCCCACCAATGCAGATGCCCTCCTCTCTCCCCCCAACTCCCTCCCTCTCTCCGCCCAGCGAATCCCACATCCCTGGGCCGGGCTGGATGCTGGCTCCATCCTTTCTGGCTCAGCTGGTGCAGGGTTTGGGGGTGCAGGGGTACGTGGAGGCACGCAGACAGTTCAGGTCCCGGTACTGATGGCTGTGATGTGACATGAGCACAGCCATCCCACAGATGTTCCCATCCACAGATTCCCACCAAGGCCAGGTTTGTCCAGCCTTCCCTGTGCAGCTCCCCTAAACTGAGAGGCATCAGTTCTCTGTCCTCTTCTCCATTTTGGACCAGCAATGGGAAGCCCTTGTGTGTTATGGGGGAGCAGCCAACCTTTTCCCACCAGGATGCTGCTGGAAAGGAGTGGTCAGGATTCAGGCCATCAGATGGGATCTAAGAAGAGACTTCCCAAAGGAAAAGCCAACATCTCCCCCAGCCACATGCTGCTCGATGCTACCCAGCCAGGGGCTGCAGTCTCAGTTACAGTTAATGATTTTCATTATTTCAGTCTTCTGCTAGAATTTAATGTTGTCTGAATAAAGTGGGGGCTGTACAGCCTCCATGGGGTTCTCCTCTACCCACAGCAAGTGGGAAGGGAAGGAGCCACCCCAGAGTGATGCTGAGCAGAGATTACAGAGTTAACTTTACTCCTCCATTCAGTGAAATCAAATTGGATTTGCCAAGCTAGCAACCCCTCTCCTGCCTTCTCTGGCCGGTATCAATCTAATTAAAATGCTTGTTCTCCCACGCAGCTTTTCTTCTCCTCAATTCAACTTACTGGAAAAGCAGAAAAAACAGGCTCTGAAGGGTCAGGACTAGGGTCAGCTGGCAGAGCTCATCTCAAATTGCTAAAGCAGCATCAGCACAGTGGCATCAGAGTGAGGACCTGCCACGGGGCTGGGAGGGACCATGGCAGCATCTCTGCTTTCCCACACAGGCTTCTCAAACGCGGGTGCTTGAAACTCACATCTAATAAAGGCCCAGGACAGCTGATATAGGGGTGTCAAAGGCAGAGTGGCCTTCATGTCAGGAAGAGACTCATATCAGCAGGAGCTGCCTCTTTCTTCAGTTTGCTGTGGGATATAGCATAAGAAATTGTCTGGCAATAGCACAGCCCTTGCAAAGACACTTCTAAAAAATGCATTTCCCCATCATCCGATGTGCAGAGGCTCATGCTTTGTTTTCTCTCTTTTTGAAAATACAGGGGCTCACCATTCAGCTTCTTGGTGCTGATGAGCATCAACTGCTCTTACAGAAGTCTCTCTGTGGTACATGGCAGTGGGGTAATTTGCACCCCTAGGGCAGCAGCAGCTCCTGCCCCTGCAGGGTCTCTGTGATGCAGCAGGAGCAGCCACAGGTGGGATGTCCTGGGGAGGGGGTGACCTGGCAACCCAGGTATGGCGAGACAAAGAGACTGGCCACAAGCTGCCCAGGGCAGGGCAAGGACAGCGATCCTGGTTCCTGCCCAGGCAAGCGGCTCGTCCCAAGGACCAGCTTGTCCCTGGCTGCGTGCTGATGGAGAACCAACAGCTCTTCCCAAACACAGAGGAAAACAGAGTCGCTTGTTTTTAAGAGCTTTCATTTAAGCTGACAGAGATGGAGAAACCTCACACAAGAGGCAGGAGCACTACCCTTGCTCTGCACCGGCCTCTTTCCACCAGCTGGGATTTCCCCTCCCCTCCTTGTGCGTGACCCTGGAGCCTCTGGGATGTCTCGCATCACTAAGGGGTGCTTGGATGGAGCCCCCCCTGGCTGCTTTCTAGGGAGTTGCCATCAGCTTTTACACTGCTTGACTTGTTTTACTGCCCTGCTGCTCACCGTGAGACTTCACTTTTGTGTTTCTTCACCCCATTCAGATGCCTGTTCCCAGGTCCCCGAACACACAAACCCCACCGGGGAGCTCCTGGTGGTGCATCACATGTCCTTTGTCAGGTACCACTGGGTTTCAGTGCAGGAGCCCCTGCTGAAGCTGGCACCACTTAGCTCCCCCTCTCAGAGCCTCAGAAGGACAACCTTTCAGCAATTCTCAAAACAACCCCAAATAAATAAATAGTCAAAGTAAATGACTGAAACGAACCACTGCCTCCCAGATGAAGTATTGCATTCGACACCCCATGGCCCTTCAGCCCTTGTTACAGCCCGGCCACATGTCAGGATGAGCAGCAGCCCTGTGAGGACAAGTCTGCAGCCCCAGTGCCTTTGGCTGAGGTGCTCTGGACAGTTTTCCACCCATTTCTGTGTCTCAGGGGATCAGGATGGGGCACAGGAGGGGAGCACAAGATGGCGGGAGTCTCATGGCCAAATCCACTGAAGCCTTAATGCTGCCAGCAAATCCTCAAGGCTGGAAAACTGCCCCTCAGAGGTGGGGAAATCCCAGTCGCATGAAGGGAAAAGAAGATTTCTGTGTGCAATGATCAGAGCAGTGTTTTAAGCTGCCAGTCAGCAGTCCCTGCTGAAGTGAGGCGCAGACGTGGCCTGAGGGCCAGGGAGCCCTGGCTCTTTGGTAAAGATGGTTGCTCTCAACCAAAAATGAACGTACCCCTCTCTGCTCCCCAGGCAAGTCACCCCAGCTGCTGAGGGGTCGTGATCTCCCTGTAGTCATGATGGCATTGGAAATATCAGGCACTGGTGGAGGCTCAGGTGGAGAGTCACTTGCTGTGGCACTGGCAAGATGCTCATGTTGGGAAGAAGCACAAGGGACTGGACTGCAAGACGATGGGCACAGGGACGAGGAGGAAGGCCGGTAAGGTGCCTGGCAGATCTTCCTATGAGCTTTTATATCCAGGATGGGGAGTGGAGGCCAACCCAAGGCAGCACTTTTCTCTCTTTGGCAGGACACAAGTTAATGTTTATGTGACAGACTGAATGCATTTCATTTATCCACTGAACAGCCTGTAACCTTTGAGAGACTCGCTAGCAATGCCATTGGGGCATCCAAAGGATTTAGGAGGGTTTTGGCTGGGCACTGGCAGGGCAGCAAGCCCAGAGCTGCAGAAAGGGCTCACAGGGAGGGAGCGAGGGCTGACAGCACTAAGAGGGAATGAGTGAGACAACTGGGTTTTGTCATCTCCAACATCTGAAGGAAAGAGAAGGTCATCACCATGTGTTATATAGCAATTCTCATCCTCACCATTTACGGACCGCTCTGCTTTCCAGGCCTGATCAGTAAGACTCTGGCATTATATGATAATCTCTGGTACTCACCTGTGCTGTATTTGTTAGAGATCCTCTGGGCCACAGCTCCAGGAGAAGCAAAGGACAGTGAAACCTCCCCTCTCAGCGTCAGCACAAGCAGATGATAACTTCCAGAGGTGGGATCTGGGCACAGCCCACCTAGCATTAACATCCCTGGGTGAGGGGAAAGCAGCACAGCTTTCAACCACAAGAATGCAGCATTTCAAACAGGAGCAGAGCTTTCTGGTATTTTCCTAGAAAACGATTCTCAGTAGTGTTTTTCTATGCAACAGGAGAGAGAAACCATTTCCACATTTATCAATTCATAAGCAGCAGCATCAAGACCTCACGCCAATGGCAGCTCTCAGTTAAGTGCAGTGGGTCACACAGATTTGTGACTAATGGGCCACATTAATTCCCAAATTGTCTCAGCCCAGCTGGGTGGCTCTGGTGGAGGGGGAGGATTTAAGACGATTGCTGTTCCCATCTTAGGAAGCAGCTTTTACTACTATTACTGCACATTAGGGAATACTTGAAAATGCTCAAAATCTATCAGCCAGATTTCAACCTCCTTTAGTAGGGAGTGGGAAGTAGGTCCTGCAGACATGGTGTAGAGCTGTCTGAGCTCACGCTGGCACCTGGCAGGCAGCCACAGCCCTTCTCCAGCGCACTTCAGATAGGGAGGTGCTCCTGCTACCTACATCATGGGTGAAATTCTTCAACAAAATCTGAAAATCAGATTTAGAAGCAAAAAAGGGCAGGACAGCTCCCTCCAGGAGAGCTTCTCACCCCTTTTTGCCAAGGCTGGATCAGGTAGGTGCAGCTCTGCCCAGAGATGCTGGTGCTAGGACCCCTTCCAGGGCAGCGTTTCTAACCAGGTGACCAGGGCTGCTGGGTCCTTCACTCTGATTTAGCCTTACAGTGCATGTGCTTCTTCACCTCCAAACAGTGAATGCAATATGCAGCTGCTGTCTTGCCTGAGACCAGCCACGGTCCAGGGACCAAACCATTGTGTCGGACATAACCCCAGCTGGACCCCATGAGCCCTTTCTGAGCAGCCAGACCGCACAGCACAGCCTTGGGGAGACGCCCTCAGCTGTGAGAAGGCGGCCAGTGGCATGCCCAGGAGCAAGCCACCTCTCCTCCCGCACCAACCTTTGCTCCTGTTGTCACCAGCATGGCTGGAGCTGCTCAGGCAGTGCCCGGTGTGGGATGACGAGGAACGCAGAGCCAGTCAAAGGTGCTAGGGATGCCCCGGGAGAACAAGTAACAGCATTTTTCTTCTGTGGTACCTCTAGCTCATCTCTTTGTTCAGCCTCTCAGGAGCTCCAGGGATCTCCGTTCCTGGCATCCCACCAAAGCAGCTGAACGTGGCTCCTGGGCTCTGCCCCTCGCCCTCCCAGGGCAGCGCACGGCCCAGGACAAGCAGAGCATGGGGGACTGATGGCAGAGCATCCGTAGGGATGCATTAGGCAGCAGGGAGGCAACAAGAGAAAGGAGGAGGGTTGCCCCAGCTGCATGTCTGCTTCAGAAGGCCCGCAGCTCATGGAAAGGCAGCACCTCCCCTGCCCCCCGGAGCTGTGACCCTCCCAAACCTCACAGCCAGCTTGGCTTGGCACCAGGGTACACTGCTTGTTACTTCCCTGAAACACTGACACCCGAGGCCTCTATGGGCTCAAGATACTGGAAATAAAAGTCACTATTTCTCAAATGTAGAAGAGGTACAACAGGGGTGCTGTGAAGTAATGCGAATTCTTTGCAATGGGGCTGACAGTGCTGGGCTTGCCAGGCAGAAAGATAGTAAAAAAATTAAAATTATCGCTCCTCCCCACACCCAAAACCACACACATACACAAAACCAAACCCCAGGTCTCAAAGAGCTCAGACTAGCACACCCCTGAAGTCATTCCTCCACCACTCAGCCTGCCCACAACACACTGATAGCTGGAATAAGGACTGGAAAGGCTTTCCATGACTAATATGGAAAACCACTGCTGTCTGATGAAATCTTTATACTCCATCAGACAACTATTACAGCACTACAGCTTTCCTCCTTGTGCTTATCAGCACAAACACATACTTTCTCTACTGCATTTCAGACATCTTTGGTTTACTGATACCAGGGTGATGGGCACACACTATTGCTGTGTTTTCTCATGGTGAGACCAGGACAGTATAACTGGCAAGAAGGGCATCAAGCACAAGTAAGAGAAATCCTCAGCAGTTGGAAGTTACTTATTTTTTTAATTAATACCATAAACCTTGCTGTTATTTTTCTTCAATTCACAAAACCAACGAATCCAGCAATCCTTCCTGTATACTTATACTTCTCAGATAGCTGTCTTGTCCATGTACTATGGGAATAAAAATTGCAGTTTGTTTATGACTGGATTATTTTTCCTAATATAAGCATCTCAAGTTTTCCTTTGCCATTTGTCTTTTGTTCTCACTGATGCCAAATAAATCAAGAATATATGTGTGTGAAAATGAAGAACTTTCTTCATGATTTTAGATGAGTGCAGAATTTCAAGACCGTGCAGACCCCAGGTATGAACCCCCAGCCTTCAGGACCTCCTTCCCACAGCCTTGAAGCCTACTTTTGAGATGTAAACTCTACAAAGTGCTTCCAAGACGTTTTGGTAAAAAAGGCTAGTGTTTTGACTCAGCAGTCCCTTTACACAGCAATAGAAGTGGCAATAGCTGGTATTTGCACAGGGATCAGACAGAAGGTCACTTGACAGACAGGTATCTGAGCATTTCTATCCAGGTGAGAAGCCGGAGTAGGGCCAGGGAAATTGCCCTTGGGAGACAGTTACCAAAACAATTCTGTTCTGTCCCATGGAACCAAAATAGAGAATTCAGATAGCAGGTGTTTCTGGCTCATGTGAAGGCTGCTTTACTGAAGATCTTGGGAGGAGATTAGCAAAGAGATCTTCTTTCAGCAGTTTTATGAAGATAATGTGTATGTGTCCCTTCCAGCAGGAACAGACATTTTACTAGAAGCAGAAAAAGATTATAAGGGTTTTGTCTTAACTGCACACTTTGTCTACCTGACACAATGCCATCATTCAAAGAGCAGAGATTGTCAGACCACAAATAGTGCTGTAAAAACAAAGACTAGTATTTCAGTTGTAAAATCATTTTTTATTGTTACAAATATACATATGAATAAAATCCCTTCAACCTGTAATGTAAGTGGGTAGCTGTGAAATTTGCACCCCCTCCCTCAAAAGCTGAAATGTTTTTACAGATGTTGTACTATTTTTCTCATAGAATTACACATTGAAAGGAAGCTAATATGCAGACAGAACTGAGGAATGCCTCTAGAAAACACCAATATTAATAAAATTTCAATTGCCCTCATTCCAATCAACTATATACATTAATATATGAATGTGGAAGCATACCATGATTATACATCATCCAAATCCTTCTCTGTTGTGCTTTTTGACAGTACACAAATGTAAGCGTTGGAGCTTTATGTACAGTACGAGAACAGGAAGAAAGAAGCTCCCTATGGGAGAATGTAAAAACCATACCCAAGCATTTAATATATATAATCTATACAAATTATTTTATTAGTGTGCTCTTTTAATATAATTACAATGTGCAATTGCATACCGCAAGAATATATTTATAGGTAAGTCACGTGCAGATTTGACACATTTACATTCAGCAGTACAACACATTACCTGCTGTACAGTGTATTAGTGTAAGACAGTGTCCAGTTAATTTGCTTTGCTTTCTAAATGCCCTAATGCAGGGCACTCTTTGTAGCTGCTTCAGAGAAGTTCAAGTAGAATACATGAAAGAATCGCTGGCTTTAGCAAAGGCGTAGAAAGGAATGTCTGTGTTGTATAGAACAGAAATTAAGGACCGAATCAATGCCAAGTGAGTGCACTGTAAATCATGATTGGAAGATCAGGTTTTCTGTATGGAAATGTACCTGTGGTGAAAGAGCAGCTGGCTAGAAGGGCTGTTGATTGCTGTACCCTGATTGTTATAAAAAGCTCTTGCGCTACGAAGCACTTGTACTGATTGCTAAACAAAAATAAAATCTTTATCTGCTTCCTCGCCAGAGTCACTGGACTTGCTTCCCTGATGGCCGTCTTTACTTAATGACCTCTGCTTCAGTTCCTGGAACTCATGAGACTGCTGCCCAGGGCTTCTTTTTGCAGCTGTATAAAATAGAAATAGACTTTACTAATTATTGTAGAAGAGAGAGGAAGAAAAATCATTTAAAAAGAAGTCATTCATGCACACAGGACCCGCTCCTGCTCCCACTGAATTAATTTACACTAGTGGGAGTAGCATAGGTTCATTAATTCTTCATTAATTCAAAAGGTGAGAAAGAAGAGAGAGAGTTTGAGCCAACTTTATTCCACTGTTGGTTGGCAAGCAGGTGAATTTGAAATATGAAACTCAGTACTTCACTGTGACATGCATAAACATTACAGTTAGAAACATCCTGGAGACTTTCTTCTCATCACACCACTTCAAAACCAGAACAGCATTCTTTTTTTCCAGCTGGGTTGGCTCTCAGACAACGCACTCCTGACTGCTCAGGTGGGTATCCTCGCTGGGCACCCAGCGGTGCACATCCCAGGCAGGCCTGTCTCCCTGGCAGGCCACATTTATACTCTCCCTTTTGACTCAGCAGCCTGAATCAGGACAGACAGTCACCTTGGTATCCAAGTGACCTGAATTGCTGCTCCCTGCCCCACCAGCACTGCCCAACGCTTGCCCTGTTCCCTGATGGGGGGGACACTCGTGGCTCCGAGCCCAACCTGCACCTCTTCCAGCTGAGACCACAGGCTCCGTGCCTTGCTGTGTTCCGCAGTGGAGAAGGCAGAAGGACATATCCACTTTCCATGATCTAAATGCAAACAGTACCCATTTTGTTTGCCCAGAACTCTAAAATCTTGGTAAGGCCAGGGATTTCCCTAAACCTCCAAGTTTTGAAATAAATTGAGAAGGTGGTTGTTAAATCTTGTTAAGATTTCTGATCTAACCAGTGGTCTACAATTGCTATGGTAACAAGAGAGTTATTATACAGATCAATGGGGATGACGTTACACAAGGATGGATAGCTTTAGAAATCTCATAGTTCCAGTTAAAATGAACCTTTAAACACACAGTGGCCCTTAAATGGGACTTCACTGCAAGTCATCTCACTTCACCCCCACAAAATTAAACATTACAGTTACGAGACCTTCTTTGCTCCACCATTTCAGATAAGGACACCCAGGCTTTGGTTTGCACTGATCCTTGCGCCTGTTTGCATTTGAGTATGCATCTCTTAAGAAGGCACCAGCAACCATGGTAATAAAAACCAAAGCACCACCTCTCCTTCCCTGTGTGCCCCTCCCCTCCAGCCTCACTGCTGCAAGGGACAGCCTGCCCTGTCACCAGCGTGCAGCTCCAGCCACAGCAGGGACAGGCAAGCAGCAGGCTGCCGCTGAGGCATCTCCGTGCCGTTTCAAATTGTGCCAGGCTGTGTTAGGATCTGTCAGGAATGCGGAAAATGCAGAGAGGAATCCCGAGGGAGACGCTGAGCTGCCTCAACAGGGATGCTCCCTGTATCCCTGGGGGCGCAGCACGACTCCCCAGACAGCACTGGTGTGTGCCAACAGGCTGTGAAACAGGGGACAGAAAGCTCTGGCTGGTTTTCGTTTGGCACAGACATTGCCTGGCCTTGGATCACTGCCGTGACAAAAGCGGAATGGGCACATCCAACGCGCATCTTGCGGAGACCCACCTCCGCACACCTGGCACATTTGCTACCCAAATAGTTCTCCTGAGTCCAACATACCCAATTCCTTACTTGTGCTAGCCAAAATACAGGAGGAAATGAAAGCCAGCAGCTACATCTTCACTGTGTTCTTATCCCAGCTTTGCAAGTTGGGAAAGAGGAGGAAAGGATTTTGAGAAAGGTTATTAAAGCTGTTTAATGGAATTGGGGAGGATTACGATACCTAAATTCTGTCCAAAAAAATCTGGGCATTTCCACCTTCCCAAACACCACTGCTTCTCAAAGAAATAGATGCCTGGAAATTTTTGAGTCATTCTTGATACTTGTACCTCCTAGTAATTACATGGCCTTTGTCTGGCCTCCATTCACTCTTCAAACAAAACCCAGAACACATCCTGCAGCAGCCATTTTAGTTTATGGTCTGATAAATCAAGACAGGTAGTTTGCCCCCAAAATGCCTGAAAAATATCAGGCATTTAAGTCCACGTACTGCAAAGCAGATTTCTACCTCAAGATCTAACCCTTGTCCTGATGAAACCATACACAAGTGACCTGCGTAGATCTGCAGCAGCATCTCACCTTTTGAAACTTACTTTATCAGAAATACCTTAGAACGAACTAAAATATAGTAATTTGGTTATGATAGGGAGGAGAGATTCCAAGTTTGGATGAGCTAAGTTTGATTCTACAATACGAAAAGGAAATCAGTTTATACATTTTGGGCTGAGGATGTTACAAAAGGGATACACGATGTCTTATAAATAGAAAAACTGCGGGTAAATGTAATTGCGTAAGATGTTCAAATACCTCATTTTTTAATGAGAAAACTTCAGAAAAAAAGTAATTTTAAATTATTGTTTAAACAAACCAGTTAAGAGGTAAGGAGAAGCAGATAAACACGTACCATTTGAGAACAGGAGCTTTTATATTTTAAAAACACATAGATCAACCAAGCATTTTTATAGCCTACTGAATGAGTTCACTGTAAGTCAAAGTCGCTCTTTGTGAAGCACAGCTTAAGCATGCAGCACAGTGCTGGGTTTGGGTTCTTTTGGTGTTTTTTCTGTTTGTTTATGAAGTTAAAAATCAAAGTACTGTGTCAAAATATTCTGATTTCACCAGTTCTCAAATGGTTTTTTGGTGATGTACTGAAACGGGCACTAACAATATTCAGGTTGGAATGTATTTTGAAATACTACAGTGCACACATCTTAAAAAGGAAAGGTATGTAAGCACACAAAGCAGCAGACAGTCTACCTGCAGCGTACTTACACGGCAGCATGCCAGCACCACTGCAATGAGCAATCGTGGTTTGTCACGAGCCCTCTTCTGCAGAGGGGCTGCAGGTGCTATATGGCACTGGTCATTGGTGTTGCCAAGAAGGAAAAATGCACACACATTTCTTATCTGGAAATTTTTTCAGGCCATGTAGTTCCCATGGGGACAAAAAGAGGATCAGCATCCCATGAGACTTTTACCTTTCTCATTATCCAATGACAAACCCACTTCCTTTTGTGGCTTCTTTGATATTACTGTTTCTTAACAATTGTTAGTGCCAGTTATCAAGCATTGTCTTGATGAAAAATGAAAACTTCTAACCAGAAGTTGGCTGTGCCTTCCTCTGCCCAAGCACATTAGCTTCCTCTTCTGCACTGGTAGAATACTGCCCCGAAGTGGTTTTCACGCTGCCAGATGGCTTGGCACAGTCATGAGCCGTATCTCTTTTCTGACAATCTCCTGTTTGCCCTAGCAGGGAAAAGGATTCATTTATACCCCTAAACTGTACTGTAGGCCCACGTCTAGAAAGTAATATAAATAATTTCACTTTTTCATCCCATTTAATCAATTGTTCAAAGAGTAGCAATCAATATGCCAGATGCTTGCTTAAATTTAGTCCAGATATTTGCATATGTTGTTAACTGCAGCCTGATCTTACAGGTATGCTGTGTAAAGAATATTTTGAGATTATCCCACAAAGTACAGTTAAACTCATTAACATAAAGTAATTTCATAATCAAGTATCATCTAATTTTCAGCTTTCTTTTGCAGGAGATAGAGTTGTTTACCAACTTAGGCAGATTTGTAGTGATTTACCAGTTGCAGAAATAAATTGAGCACGCTAGCCTGAAAGGTGGCAGAAAGCAAGGACAGAGGAATGGCTGAGTGAGGAAGTAGAAATAAAGAAATGAAGTGACAAAGAAAAACCTGAAAAAGAATAAAAAATAAAAGAAACAGAACTTACTTTTTCCTGAACAATTTTATGCAAAGCATAGCAGCTCCCTAAGGACCTGGAAATCCAATTTTAGCCATTCTGAACTATTACTGATAAAATATGTACAGTGCAATGTAGTGGCAACTAGAAAACCCTGTGTTTGGCCAAGTTGTCTGTGGAGGTCTGTCTAAGGGAGCAAGGAGTGAGGAAAGCACAGTGTCTGACCCCTTTTGCGTAAGGAATTGCAAACAAACACATTTTTAAAAATAGAGCGATTGCCCCTCTTCTCACATGACAAACTGCAAAACCTTGAGAAATCTCTGCTGTGTAAGAGATTGCTGTAACACAGAAGTATTGGAGTTATGATCCCATATTCCCTGCTTCTCCGATATGTCCCCTCTCATGACAGGCATGTAGCACAGAAATGTTGAGGTTAACCTTACATTAAAATGTACCTGCAACAAGTCCCATGTCTTTGTGTTTCTCTTGTTATGTAGTAACAAGTTCTTTCTCGCAGTCTGGTGAAAAGCTGGTGAGGAAACAAGGACTCTAGCATATGCGGTTATCAGACAGCAGCTGAGAGTCTGTTGTGGCCAGAGCCTTTGACTGCAACCATTTGCAACACGGATGGCACCAGTGTAGTGACTCTGATCCCTAAGCCGTAGCCCAGTTCACCTGCCTCAACAAAGGCTCTGATGGGACTAAAGGCAGGAGAACAAAGAGGCTGTATTCTGCCTCGGGCCCTCATAATGCCACAGCCCCCGGGAGGCACTTCAGACACCCTGCTGACTCTTCCGGACCCTGAGCCACAGACTACAGCAGCTTTTGGCAACACAGACTGTCTGAACTCTAGGCCCTTTCCAGATGCAGGAGAGGTCCTTGGGTGTGTCATGTCCTGCTAGCTCTACACAATTCAGTCAGATTGTGGTGGTTCCACTGGGCTACCTTTACGGCACAAGAGCAGCCCAACGACATCACACAGGTGGCTGACATGAGAATCAAAACCTGTAGACAAATACCAACATGGGCTGACACACGGTCACCAAATAGTAGCCACCACAGCAACAATTCTCCAAGCAGAGCAACACCCAGACTGTGAGGTAAGTTGTTTCATAAAGGAAATGGTAGTTTTAGGAGAGAAAGGGAGAAGCTTCTCAAAATACACCTCTGAGCCATCCTGCTTGGGGATGGCTTTGCCCCTAGAGGGGGTAACAGTGGGGTCTGTGGGCAGCACAACTGCTCAGTCTTCACAATCCGATGTTACGTATCTGCCTTGACTGTCTGCCCCACACTACACAAGCTGCTGGCAGAGTGTGAAAGGGCACACAGCTTAAGTGTCTTTGTCTCACAGCTTAAGTGATCGAATCACCTTGGATGTCTTTCTTGAGGAGAGTCCCAGGAAGGAATAGGTCTCACTCCCCAATTTCAAATGCTGTCATTTGTGCCAGCTAACACCACATTGAGCAACATTTCTGTGACTACTTCTCCATGTATCCTATGCTATCAGAGGAAGCCTTAGTTCTTCTAAGAGCCAACTGTGAGCAAAGAAATGCATCAGCAGAAGTAGAAATCCAGTGCACACATGAAAAGCAGCAAAGACAAGGCAGCAGCTTACTGCTGTGCGTAAAAGGCACCAAGCCCTGCCCTGGCACACAGAGACTCATTGCCTGAGGAGGTGGTGAACCCAGGCACATGCATCGAGCCCACAGAAAGGAGGAGTACAAACAGAGCAACAGGCTGGCTACAAGGAACAAAGTCATGGCTGCCCCCCTGGAAATGTGCTGAACCACAGAGCTGCATTTCACATTACTGTGTGTGACCAATACCAATTAGCATCTCAATTCAGACCAAATTAAACCATAATATACACAATGCAAGAGTCCCTTAATTGTTCAGCTACGTTATTAATACCAAGGGATTCATCTTTCACTTGGTTTGATCAAAGGAAGAAAAAAATATAGAGCACCAACCCATGGGTGGAGAATACGAGGAACAGGTGACAAGATACACTTTCCTTGCTCTTTCTTCCTCCAAATGAATAACCCTCTTCCCTTCCAAGTGAAAACAAATCCGGGGACGACGACACATTAAATTCTACGAGAGGACAAGCACGCTGGAACAACAGCTATAGCAACACTCCTACCTTCTTGAGAAAATGATCTGATTGAGGGGCTGCTCTGACCATCCTTTTCTTTATCAGAAGGAACCTTCTTCAGCACAGGTGGAAGCAAGGCAACTTTTGGGGAACTGGGGCCAGAGGGAGACT
The DNA here is from genome assembly GCF_031877795.1 of Strix aluco. Classification (NCBI taxonomy): domain Eukaryota; kingdom Metazoa; phylum Chordata; class Aves; order Strigiformes; family Strigidae; genus Strix; species Strix aluco. Next base: position 66,282,340 of record NC_133931.1, on the reverse strand, counting down.
CCGGAGCATCCTCTGTGGAGTACCATGAATAAAAGGGTGAGAAGTTATATTTCTACTGTAGCTCACAGAAATGATGCTGTTATGATGGGCCAAACCTCAACACAATACACAAACAACAAACAGATAGAATCTGTGTCAGAAAAAGAAGGATTCCAGAATTTACATTATGTCAAGAGAATGCATGATGGCCCTCAGTCCAGGTGAAAATATTTTAATAGCCAAAGCAAAGATCTCAATTTCAGCTTTTTTAACATGTACTGTTATTGTAGTACAAACTGAAATCTGATGGGACCAACCCAATTTCCTGCAAGACATAAGTACGCAATTTGTAAGAACAGCTGAAAATTATTTTGGATGGATTTTTGGAATTATTTGTTCTATTTATATTTTTATTATACTGAAACACAATGAACTGATCAATTTAGATGTCCTGTTTCACAGTTGTAAGGCATAAAAGTGAACCAGGGAAACAAATTTCATAAATAGCCTACAGAACTCCGTACTTCCAAGAATATATTGCCAGTACATAGCATCTGCAAAGATTTCCTAAATAATAAAAATACTTCATCTTCTAGACTGTGAGGAAATCTGGAACTTAAATTCAAATCCATAGTTTAAACCATCTGGATATCTTTTTTCTCTAAAAGGCTGACTATGTGTTATGTATGGCAAGCTGACTACCATTTTTACAGTCTGCACAGGAAGACCTTTTCAGTCTTACACTAGGCAGCCTTCGTTTGGACAGTAGAGAAGTACAGCTACAACGGATTACTTAAACTGCTTGTATGTTTGCTACTCAGGGAGTAAACAGTGGCATATGTATGCAACAGAGGAACTAGGAAGATACATTAGTATTGATAGAAGGAAAAAGGAACTCAGAGTATCACCTGTATTGAATATTTGTACAATGAGTAAATTCAGTTGTATACTGGAAATTAATATGAATTTATCTCAGTTAAGGAGTCACCACAAAGGAGTCAATCTTTTTTCTTTCAGCATAGGAAAGTGATGACCTTTCAAATGCAACTTGGATCTGAACAATTCTCGGACCTTCTCCATGCTTTTGATGTGCCTGTGAGGCCAGTTGTTTTGGGAAGCTTGGTATCAACATATGGATGAGCACAATGCTTGGCAAACACAGCTATAAATTTCTGAATTAAAGCTGTTCTGTGCTTTATTGAGGAACCACTTTCGGTCTTTGATAATTTATGGACATCCGAGCTGTGCTCCTTCGCCCTCAGATTACTTAGTAAAAATTTGCTATTATTAGTTTGGCCACACTGCTGGAAACAACAGTGGGAGCAAGAATGTACAAATAGAATTACTGCTTGACTACCTCATCACGTTGTCTGGGCGTGCTTAGCCAGCAGGTTGCTACAAGTACTAGGATAGAAGTTAGATAGCAACAGAGATGGTGCTGCTTTTACTGCCACCTGAGGATCTGGCCTATTACAAGTAAATATTAATCAATCTCGGTGTTAAATCCGCAGTATGCTCTCTCTGCAGGAAACAGGAGCTAGCAGAAAAAGATAGCTCAGGTCTTTCTGATACCTAAGATTTTGAGATAACACACTGCCATATTTTACAGATTAAGCACCACCGAATATGCTTTCCTATTGTACTAATCTTTGTGAGCATCCCACCTGACACCTCTCTCACTTTTATGACAATTTCTAAAATGGTCGACAAAATAAATCTGAAGCCATCTAAAACCTGAAGGTGATTCTGTATTTGAACAACATTCTACCCACTGGAGTGCAGAGACTGAGTAATGCTCAGGTTACTCATTAAGGGCAGGGAAGAGGCTGTGATATCCCTCTGCCCCCTTGTCCTCGCTAGAAATGACATAGTTCTAAGGTCAACAGTGAGTATGGTGAAAGCCCAGAAGTCTGCGAGCTCTTACAAATGGCTATGCTCACGTTTTTCAGTCATTAGCAATTAATAAGTTGTATTTGCCATAGCTACGGGGGGGAGTCAGTAACTAGCCCTTTAATTCCTCTCAACTGCAGTGGCTGTACTTCGGGAAGAGGGGGTTGTGACATTGGCCTATTAAATAGAGGACAGAAAATGTATGGGAGATCTGCTGAAATACCTCTCACTATCGGAAACTCTGAGATAATATCTGGGCAGGAGGTTAGGACAGAGCAGAAATTAATAGTCATTCACCTGGCAGTCTTGCAGGGTTATAAAAGCACAGTTAGAATTATTTCCAGTCAGTAGCAATAAGCAAAGAAACAAAGGCAAAACAAGGAAAAACCAGTGAGACACAGACGGTTTGTGCAAGTTATTAAGAATACAGGCATTTGCTTGAGCGGCTAAGAGCAGCCTGCCAGAAAACCCCAAGGACTTTAGTATTTAGAGCCAGGTGTTTAGAGAAAATACAGTTATTTTTGTCAGTGCTACTACAACAGGGCTTTGATGCTGAAGTAGCTTTCTGTGCTCACCTTTTCCATGGAAGCAGGCTAACTCAAAACAGCTCTGCTGCTGCTGCTGCTATTGCTTCTCCTCAGGTTTTACTATTGCGGATCACAGATTAAACCATTTTAATAAGTTTATTTGAATTAGGGCAGAGGGAGGTGGAAAAGGAGGATGTAAGTCAAGAGCATCTTGACTGAAGTACCTCTTCCTCTACATTTAACTGACTGAAGGATGTGGCCATGGGTGCCTCCTCCATAGCCCGCCCAAACACCACTCAGAAGTACCCAACTGGGGATAACAAATGCCCAGAGGAGCTCCTCACCAGTACGAGAGGCAGAGCGTGGTTTCTGTGGCACCGTGGGTCGTCCTGCCAGGCTGGGCTTTGTTGACTGCAGTGGGGGTTTTGGGCTGGTCGGTGTATTGGAAGAACTTCTTGCCTTTGCACCAGTTTCTGCCTTTGGTTCAGCTTTTGAATTTTTTTCTGATGATGCTGAGATGGAGTCACCTTTATTCGAAGCAAACCGACTCTCTGGAAGGGTCTGCTGGAGTTTAGGCACTAAAATAAATAGACACATAAAATAAAGTCTCCTGCAACACAGAAGGCTCTGTGCACAGATATGCACGTGTGGAAAATACCATCATTAGCTCACATATCAGTGCTGCACTGCCGTGTGAGAGGACCCCTAATACTTCATTCAAAATCACTGCAAGAATATAATCTAAAACTGCTAATCTTACACATGCTAAGCTGCATAATTCAATTGCCTCAGAGGTGACAGCATCTCCCCCCTTTTTAATATATTTGGGGTGATAGCTGGCTGGACCTTATTCTTCCTTCATATTTCTGGGACCAGATGGTACAGCCCACCTGCTGAGAAAGCAGCGATGGATCAGTGGAAAAGCAGCCTTTGGCTGTTTTGTGCCTCTACAGACAAAAGGTTGGGTATCCAAGATCAACAGAGAAATCCTGGCCCAGAAAATAAATCCCAAATGTGTGATCAGCAGGCTACATCTTTTTATTTGTTGCTTTTTGCAAGCTCTAGAGGAGATTTTGAAACTTAGCTGAGATCAAAGTATTCTTTATATATTTTATCTAATAACACTGTATATGTATTATGGCTTCCACACATTGGCAAGTTTATCAACATAATTTATCCCAAACAAAGACCAAGGTATTTACAGATAAAGCTACACTGACTTCCAAGCAATAAATCAGTCCTCTCTAGCTGTGCAAGTTGGTAGAAAGACTGTTGGACTTGAGGTTGCAGACAAGAAAAATGTCTGCTCTACTTTCCTACTCTGCAGCTTTCAGAAGGTTGAAAGCTTGTATGTAGCAGACGTAATGATCATCTTGCAACCTGTATGTTAGCTTGGGACTTTCAACAATTGTCACATCTTTATTCTTGGAAAAGAATTACAGACTAACTGAAATTCAGACTGGTAGCCTTGGTACTTGGCAAAGCCAAGTATGTGCTCACATATGTTGACTTGACCTACCTACCTGCTATATACATTCAGAAATTCAACTTGTTACAAAAGTGCTGAGCACAGACATTTTAATGGCAGTGGGAGGGAGGGGAGTGTCGATATAGTTTGTTGCAAACCAATCTCCAATACATTTCTCCAGCTTATGTAGCTGTTTTTCAGCCCAGCGGGAGTTAAAACTCTGTCAAACTATCATAGAGCTGTGTGGCACATATACATTTGTCTGAGTGCGTGACAGGGAGAGTCACTACGCATGCAATAGACTTTCATGCTGCAAGTCAAACAGCAGGACACCTTCTCCACCTGTGCACATGTGTGCATACAAAAAAAGCAAGCAACATCCAGACATGAAGCAAGGAATAAAAAAAACATCCCTTATTCTCCTTCTGCATCACTATCTATAGTTTTCTTGTAGCAACATCAAGCAATTTTCCATTAACTCTCTTGACGTCCTAACCTCAGGCCTTCTAATACTATTAGAACCCAGTAAGTTAAAATAAATTAAGCCACAACAAAGACAAACTATAGTCACAACAGTGAAGAGTGGCCTTGGGGAGCTCTCAAGCAAGAGTGGTAAAGAAAGAATTGACATCTGGAGGCCAAAAGGAAGGGGCATGCACAGTGCAGTGAGGTGGGGGTGAAATGTGTTATATACAGAGACAAGGACCAGAGAAAAATTGGAGTCAGAGACACCCAGCTACTCTAATGCCCCAAGCACAGACTATTCTTGCTCCTCTGACTTCAGTTTGATGATATCAGGAGACACATACAGTATACAAGGTTCTCCTCAAAAGACAAGCAGGCTTTAAAAGTGCTGGTTTATAGAGTTCAGCATGCTCTTAATATGCTGTCTTTTAAAACTAGATTTAAAAAGGTATGAAGTGTCAAAATTAATTTCTGAAGTGCTCAGCCAAGATGGCCACATTTACATTTTTATTTCAGCCTTGCTCCCATATGTTTTGGCAACCCTATATGCTGTGCTTGCAGGATACCTACCACTGATGTTGAGAAATAAGACCTGGACTTCCTAGTTTAGCCCACTCCTTTCAGTCCTGTGAATGTGGTACGCACAAACCACCAGAGCTGAATCCTTTTTGAACACTTCGCTGACCAGTCCAAAAGTATGCACAAAGACTAGAATTTCCTCTTGTCCTGAGATGGCTGCACTGTAGGCACTGCCATGTCAGGGCCTAGCACTACAGCTTGGCAAGGGCACAGCAGGACTAGGTGCAGAGGGAATCAGTGCTGTAAACCCTGCAAGGCTGAACTCCACTTCGTGTACAACGGAGAGTTGTTTTGTGCATGTGTGCAGTGTTCAGGGGTCTCCACAGCTTTGCAGACAGCCCTGGCTTCGGTCAAGCTGGGTAAACCCTGGGAAGAGCCCGGTGCCATTGCCCACGAGATGTCTATTCTAACAGCTGAAAGCCTGGACTACTCAAGCTGGTACATGCACAGACTACTGTAAATCTTGCAAATTGGTCATATTTAGGTCATCAGATATATTTAGGAGTTCCACTTCTTTGTGCACAGACATTTTTGCTGGCTCCTGGGTTCAGCTTCAGCTTTGCTGATCCCATTACAAGTCAGCATCCTTTCGAAGGTGCCCCAGGCACACACACCAAGTACCTTCCCTCCTGTGCAATGTAGAACACAAGAGTAAAAGCTGAGCCTTCAACCCAGCCCTAGAACCGACTTCATGAGAAGTGCTGTCCCACACAGTACAAGAAGTGAGCTTGTTTCTAATCCTTTCATATGGCATAGGCTCATATTTCACTTAATCAGTTGTAGGCGCACAATCTGGAGAAGGAAGTAAGATTTTTGAGGTTAGGCATTTTGCATTTTCTAGAAAGAGTTCATATCAGGAAACTCAGACTGTACCTGTACCACTTCCATCCAGTCGTTCTGAGCTCACCGCTGTGTCAAAAGACTCTCTGGAAGTTGTGTCATTCCCAAGTTTCTGAAAGAGTGAGAAAAGCTCTCATATTAATAATATATCTGTAATTAATACAACTCAGTGCTTCTGTCAGGAAAAAAGCTCTAATTTGGAAGCCTTAAGGCAGAGAAAGCAGTGATAGTAATAAATGGTGGATTCTCTCTCCTTGTTTCTCTTTCAGGTCTTGGAGATCCAAGTAGGAAGTAAACTATGCTGATTTGTAATTAATGCTGCCACATGTCTAGCAAAGCTGCCTCCTAAGCAACAAGTCTCCTAATGTACAGAAGTAGAAACTGAAGGTGCTAGCTGGAAACAGTCTTTTCTCCAAAGATAGCTCCATATTTAAAAATTCCTTGTTAGGTTTAAAATAAAGTCTTTCTCTGAAGATTCTGAATATGACTGCTGAAAGGATCTTACACTCCTTCATATACAAGAATAAGTTCTTATATTTTAGATAAACCTGCAACTACAGAAGTAGCAGCACTCACATATTTACAGGATTCCTCTAAAACCAAACAGATCTTACTTACTGAAAGGTGTTTAAAGCTACACATCACAAGCACTGCTGGATGCTCAGCACCTCTAAAGAAAGGGGGCTTCTTGTTCATGTGCTGATATTCCAGCTAAGAATTTTATTCTCAAAAATAGCTTTCCTATTATCCTAGCCTCAAAACAAAAGGTGCAAAGACTTTTGTCATGTCATAGCTCTAGCCGAAGTGAGCTTGAAACCTGTGTATTCACCAGGAGAAGCTTAGATATGCACCCAATGTGCTTGTAAAAGAACCAGCCTCCTTTTATTGCTACCAAAGCTGAAGCAGAGGGATAAACAGGAGGATACAAAAAGCGCATAGAAATAAGCACAGGATATACTATGACAGCCTTACAAAGATGACACTAGGCAAAAAAGTGAGACTTTTTGAAACTAAAAAAGGGGGGATAAGACTTTTGAAGGCAGCTTCAATCTTGATCTTGATTTGCTATTTCACGACAGTTAGTATGGCAAATAATTTAAAGTGAATGATTCGTGCTGATGACCACTGCATTTGGTTATATACCCATGTATAAGTCACATCGACATGTTCAGGACACTGCAACTACTGCTCCAACACTGACTCTGCATGACTCGTGCTGGGATCTGGCTGCCCCATAGCATTCAGAAACCTCCACCACGTGCCATGCAGCGTATGTCAGACATAATCACTGCCCTTTGGAGCTTACAATCTGAAAGACTGCTAGATAAAGCACGTAGATAAAAACTGAACAACAGGAAATGTAGGAAGGACGAGAATAGTTACAAGTAGCAAGAGCACATATTAATGATAGAAAAAATTTACAGGTTTAGAGTGAAAATAGTATTTTAAATATAAACATAAAGGAATGATCTCTAAATATCCATGCTGGCCACATGTCTTTCCCTTGTGGTGGTAATTCAACACAGGCATTTCAAGAGAAGCAGATTCTGGGGAGTGACAGAGAAAACGGTGCGGCTGGTCTTACAGACTTACCGATACCTCTGTTTTGCTCATGTAATCTCACAGCCCCTAAACCAAATCCTCTCTTCAATACAACACAGAAAAGGATGGGGATGCTGAGTGCCTGCCATTCCTGTAAGACCTGGCAGGGTAATGCTACCTCCCGACCTCTCCACTAAGTACAGGTGTGCACTTAAAATGGCACACTGTTTAAGGAGGATGCTATTAGAATTGTCATTAAACTTGCTGTACTGTAAAACTACCCTCATACAGATATAACTATCCACTCTAAGGTTTCTATTTCTACAGGTTCTAAGGAGAAAATCATCTGTATATTAAAAACCACGTGTAAACCAAACAACAAAGTCTTCTGGTCAGAAGCACTCTAGAAATGTCATGACTTGCAGGGCCAGAATGGTAAGCTACGGTGCTTACGGACAAAACAAAGTCCCCTCCAAAGCTAGCAGGAACATTATGCTTTTTACCACTGGGTGAAAACTCAGGTTTTATTCCCATTTCTTGACTGTCATTGATATTTGGGCTAAATTCTCACCTCTCCACCTCCTTAAGTCACATGTTTCCTTGTAAGACTGTCTTAGCTATATAGTTTCAAAAGGAATACCACTCTCCACTTACTGGATTTTTCTTCCATACCTTGGGAAAAAAAAACTTTTGAGAACCGGATTTACCAACAATTTCTTCATGGAATGTGAATTCTCATGAACTTTAATCAAAATACTCACTTTCCTATGTAAATATTGAAGATATATGCCCAACACTTAGCTACACTATATCACTTGAGAGCTGTATGACAATATGAAAATTATTTTCACTATAACTCCTTCCTCCCTCCCTAGTTATGGGACTACTGGGGAAATATGGCCATGTACAGAGACAAGTACAAAAGCCAGTGCTGGCACCTCTAGTATATATATCTCATAGTACTTAAAAATGCAATTAGGATGTTAGCGTGTTTGGCTACCTACTCTACATGCATTACAAACTGCTTACAGTCCCAAGACAACACTAAACACTTGCTGCAAAAATTTACTCTGAGAAACTGTCAATCATGTCAGATAAATGCAGGTGAATTTATCATGTAGAAAGATAATGACCAGGCTCTAGTTTTAACAGGAACTCATGCCACGTTGGGAAATACTGCAGTTGGGTGCCATCCAGAGTGAATAAACAGATGATTTTGGTCTGCTCATAGCTTTTGCTTGAGGCATTTAAAAACTCAGTCTGTAAACACTAGATGGAGCTAAAAGATCTTTTTATGTACACCTAAAGGCAACACTAATCTGCAAATACTCCTCTCTACCATTAATGCCAACTCGCACGTTGTATTCTAAGCAAAAGAAAACAAAAAAGCATTTACCATCTTTCCATCTACTCTGCACCTGCTCATCACTTTTATCTGTAACCAGACTGCGGTAGGGTATGAATGAAATAGTAAATTCCTTCTGGTTTTGTTTTCGTGTAAAATAGCTCAGAATATAAGCAGCCATCTGTACCTTAAAGGAAAATACAATTTCATATCATACTGGAATTCTAATAAATTTGAAGATGTCAGGGAAGTTGATGTTACCCATCCTAAACAATGTAACAGCAGCGGGATGCTGTCTTCCATAGCTCAACCATCAGGATACTGTATGATTTTCACCTTCATGAATATCATGAATAAAAGTACAAACCAAAATTATTCAATACTGCGAGCTAGGATGAAGTATGTGAAAAATTCTATTATACAGTAGTTCAATTTTGTGTGGTCTGGGTAACATTAAGAATGGATAACTCAGTGCCCTGCTGTGTACAGATTCCTATTTCAATTCAGTTTTCTTGTCACTCTTTAAAAACAACAACCAAACCCCCCCCATTTTTGCATTCCATAAATATCAATTTTTACAAAAACTAACAAAAAACTAAGATCAATAACATTATTTTCTTGAAAATTAAGCCTGAAAGAGGAGGAATAACCTTTCCAATTAGTAAAAAAGCAAAGGGTGAAAAAAAAAATACTGGGAAAAAGCAATAACTTTTCTTTTTGATAGATGAAATTCAAGTTTTCAACCAACACTACGAAAGCTCAAAGAGGACTTTTACTCTCCCCACTTAAAAAAAATTACACATGCCAATAGTCTACCTTAGTCACATCATTTCAAATCTGACTAACTTTAGATGACAAGTGTTAAGAACTTGAAGTGCACCAAGCATACATAATTAATGCAGTTGTAAAAATTTATATAATCTGAAGTAGCTTGGTATTCTAGAAGTTACAGTCAGAGCATCACACATCCAAAATCATATGGCATTTTACTTGAAAACTTGGTGTTTTAGAAATCAACGAGACTATTCATGGGCACTACTCAGCACCAAGGAGAAAGATGGGAACTGCTCATTTCTTTAGAAAAATTGTTTGTATGCTGAGGATCTCTTTAATGAGCCATAGACTACTGCATTAATTTGAATCTGCTTATTACAAGACTTCAGTGTCTGCAGGAATGGTTCAGACATCATGGCAAGCACTGTAAGACTATGAAGAAAGGTAAAAATGAGCTTTGGGTGGCTTGCTCAGTCACAGCAAGGACAATTCTGCAATGTGTTAAAGGGGATAATGTTGGGGAATAGATAGTATCTGAGTGCTCTGCATGTTGAAGAGAAAGAGAAGAGTGGAAAAAGGCTGATCCTTTGGTAATTTTAGAACATGCCAACTGCTGCTGGGAGGAAGTAGGGGATGATAATGGGGAAGTTCAATGGGAAATGGGCATCAAGCAAACTAGGTCAGCACAAAATGCTTTGGAGCAACACACAGATATTCCACTCTGCACGTGTGTGAAGTGAAGCAGCGTTCCTGCCCAGCATCAGCACTTCACAGAGGAGAAAATTAGAGAGAGCAAAGGGAATCTGGACAGATAATTGGGAATAGATTAATTTTTTTTAAACATATGCTTATTTTCTTTGAGTGTTAGTATTTAAAATATAGAAATCAAAGGCATAATTAGGTGTGGTACAAAAGGACATAAAAATATAAAAGTGCAACAAGAAAAGTATAAGCTGAATAGCTGTAAATAGTGTCTGGAAGTCAGATTTACTTCTCTGCATGGAATATATAATTTAAAAACCAGTACATCTCTCCATCTTTCTACCTCACCTTCCAAAAGAGAAGAGTACAGATAGCTACCACTGTAGTTAACTCTGCCAAACACCTGAGGTACTGGTGGGCAGGGGGCACACAGTAAGAAGTCTGTCCTAGTTTTACCTTTTGTAAAACATGCTTCTATTACACACGAACAAACCACATATCATATAGAGCGGAGACGTCCAAGCTGTGCTTACTAGTCACCCCAAATTACACTGTAATACATGCAAACAATTATGGGTCATCTTCTGCGCTTATGATGGCCTGACATCAAGCGCAAGAGATGATGTCACCTCCTCTGCAAGAGGAGAGAAAATGCAGACTTAAGGGTGCATATCTCCTGCTCCACATGTGCATCCTAGCCCTTGGCCAGGGTATCTGTGTTCAACCACCACAGCAGAGAGCAATCCTCTTGCAGGAACACCATAATCCTTGGTGGAAAGCAGGACTGATGTGTCAAGCCCCAGCCACCAACCCTTGTAGACCCAAAGACACCTCCCCTGAGGACACCTAGCTCTCGCTTATTTTGTCAACAACTCAAGAGAAATCAAATTGCCTTCACCTTCTGAGCAGAAGCTGCTCTCTTCTCCTGCTTGGCTTTCATTTCTGCGAGAAGTCCACTGCCCATCACCTGCACGCCATACCTCCGGCCTCCTTGTGGGCTTCCTTTGCTGTCACCCCTCTCAGCTTTTGCTGCATCATCTGTCTGCACCTCTTCCAGTGAGTCTGGCGTCTTTAACTCCTCGGATCGCTCTGTACCACCGTTCTGCTCTGTAGGCTTTAGCTCCTTCTTGCTTGTGTCCATAGCTGGACTTTTTGCAGCAACCTTGGGTGAGGAGGGCTCCTCTGCTACTGACACAGTCTGGGGACGTTCAGATTTTGAGCCTCTTGATTTGATTAAATTAAGGAAGCCACTCTTCCTTGAGTCCTTTTTCTTCTTCTCATCACCTGCTTCACTGGGCTCACTGCTATCTGAACTTTTAGTTGATGGTCTCCTAATAAAAGACATAGACATTTTAAACTCATCTCCACTCCCCTCCTCCCTCTCTTTTAAATAGTACCAAATGACCTTCTCCTGGGCAAAGCCAATCTTTCGTATGATCCATACGTTGCCCTAGGCCCAGCCATTAGCTGGTGTCTCTAAATTAAAAACTGGACAATTAACATTTATCATACTGTCTTGAGGATTCTTGTGCTGGCCTTGTGCATGGTATAATGAAGAGAGGCAGCCATTTCATCTGCACTGGGCACCTGACTGTTTCCAACACCAGACAGCTCTGCCCAAGCAGTCTATGCACGTATGTATTGGGTTTGCATGGCAAGGTTTTGGTAGCAGGGGGGCTACAGGGGTGGCTTCTGTGAGAAGCTGCTAGAAGCTTCCCCTATGTCCAACAGAGCCAAGGCCAGACAGCTCCAAGACAGACCTGCCGCTGGCCAAGGCTGAGCCCATCAGTGACGGTGGTAGTGCCTCTGGCATAACATATTTAAGAAGGGGGGAAAACTGCTGTGCAACAACTACTGCCAGAGAGAGGAGTGAGAATATGTGAGAGAAACAACTCTGCAGCCCCCAAGGTCAGTGAAGAAGGAGGGGGAGGAGGTGCTCCAGGTGCCAGAGCAGAGATTCCCCTGTAGCCCCTGGTGCAGACCATGGTGAGGCAGGCTGTGCCCCTGCAGCCCATGGAGGTTAACGGTGGAGCAGAATCCACCTGCAGCACGTGGAGGACCCCACGACAGAGCAGGTGGATGTGTCTGAAGCAGGCTGTGACCCCGTGGGAAGCCCATGCTGGAGCAGGCTCCTGGCAGGACCTGTGGACCCGTGGAGAGAGGAGCCCACGCTGGAGCAGGTTTGCTGGCAGGACTTGTGACCCCGTGGGGAACCCACACTGGAGCAGTCTATTCCTGAAGGACTGTAGCCCATGGAAAGGACCCACCAGTTTTTATCTGCCCATTAGTAAAAGGAGAACAACTGATCCAGGCACATGAATCACATGGCTTTTGGGGGATCTTGTCCCTTAAGGGCCCTGCTTGAAATAAGAACTAGTTGACATAGCCACGTTCTCTCAGTAAGGAACACCTTTACAGTGCAGATGTTCATCCTCAGAAAAAAAAACAAACAAAAAGCCAACCCCAAAACGACCCACTTGCCAGTAAGATTTTCTACAGGCATCTTATGAGCACACCTGAAGGGATAGCTGGGCACATAACACATCTGCATAAGAGCACCCCAACTGGAGAGAGAGGCACCGGTGCAGCAAATGAAGCAAAGATCCTTAGGAATGGGCACGGCCAGGGACGGGCACACAGGGATAGTGCAAGTTCACAGGGACACCTGAAACAAGTGGCTGGTAGGCACCCAAGGGAAGTACAGGAGGATGCAGTAAGCCTGTGAGCACCATGAACTTAAGCTGGCTAATCTGTTTTTCAAAGCTACCATAATTTTACCACTACACATAGTATATCACACATGGCTTCACATGTCACTATAGATATTTATAACTCAGTGACTTTAAAACATTTGATTTTCCTGCCACAGCTATCTGCCAGTTAACACCTACCATCTTCCTTAATGGATGTCACATACAGCACAGAAGGTGTCATTCCAGGTTGTCTGGAAATTGTCCTAGCTTTCTCATTTATTTATGTAAGTATTTGCTATGTGTATGTGCACAAACATGCAAGAATACAAGAACATCTAGGTGCGTGATTCTGTAAATATACAGCCAGCTACAAAGAAATATAAGCTGTGTAAGCCTTACACAAAGCTGAAGGAGACGTATTTTTCAGATTAATGTATTGCCTAAACCTGGAATACTACAAATTGGTCAAACACATAATTAACGTACTTCTAAAATGACACAAATCTACTGTCATCTATCAAAACACTGTGCCCAGCCGCAGTCCTTACTAGACAGAGACACCCATGTGTACTACTAGCACTGGAGAGGAGATCCTCAACCAGTGTACAGCTCTGCTTCTGCTCTAATGAGCTCCACTGAAGGCTAAAATGAAGTCAACTGATTTATAAAAATACACATTAGTCAATAATCCCCCCCCCCCTCCCCGCTATATTAAAGCAATTTATTTCTAAGTAGTAATTTTTAAGGGAGTGTAACTGAATTCACAATGTCTTGACTACTAAGGTATTTTCTGACTTTGACAACAGCAACCCTGGGTATTGGGAACAGAAGTTAAATACAACTTTGAAGTGCTATTTGTCCAGCTATCAGGATGGGTTGGGTTTTTTTTAATTTGATTTTTAAAAAAATTAAATTTGAACTTACTTTGAATCCATTTTTGTCACTTTCTTAGTGAAAAATTCATCCACTCCTTCATCCACTCTCCCCATGAGGCCATTCTGATCCCCTTCTGGAGGCACTCCAGCTGACACCTGACAGAAGAAAAACTCTCTAGTATATAATAACCTTAGCATATTTGTTTCAATGATATTAATTAAGAGTTAAGACATTATAAAAATTGCATGTGCCAACCAAACCTCAGTGCAGACAATGGAATCACCACTAGAATTCCCCCTTTAGTCAGGCCAGTTGACTCATTACATCAAGCAAAAAGTAACTCAAAACACCAGTGACAAATTGGATACTGCAGTGCATGAGGCCAGGAATCAAACGCCCTGGGCTTGTGAGAACAGAACACTAGTTCAGTTAGAAAAGGAAAAAAGCAGTTAATGAAATTGGGCGGTGACCTGAAAAGAAAGTATTTTCAACAGCTAGATGTTTCCCTATTAACACATTTTGGATTTTGGATTTAGAGATTTAGAAACAGAGCTCCAGCAGGCTAACAGAGCCTTTTATAAGTCATTCAATCCAGCACTTTCAAAAGCAGAGACTCTAAATACAGAATCAGGTGTTTCACTTTAGGAACTGAGCACAGATTTTCACTGAAAATGGAAAACCTGCTCTCTTTCTTTGGTTTCAATGCCCATGTTTTGAATGTGGGTGACTGGAGGCATCTAAACCAGGCTGACCTAGTAATACCTGCCAACCACAAAGGCCCTGTGAAAATTAGCTGGTGACTCTGCAGCCTCCTGAAGATGAAACACGCCATCTCCTGGGAGGATTTCTCACGTGGTCTGCTCCTGTAACATGGCTTTGATGTGGAAAAGCTCTATTACCAGTAGAGAGACTTCTTTCAATTTAAATGCCGTATGGAAACCTTTTAGATGACTAGAGAGGACTCCACAAGACCCAACCCAGTTGTATTCTTAGTAGTACTAATGACCAGGAATCAGTCTGCCACAAAATAGCAGGGTTTGTAATTTGAAACAATTTAAATCAAGGAATCTCCTAGTTGCTACCATAACTCAGAATAATCCCAGCTTCCCTTTTCAGCTGGAATACACACTCTTTTCTGTGCCTCTAAAAAGAAAAATAAATACTCTTAAAAGCTGCTGTTAACATCAAACCCAGCCTCATTAAGCCAGGACAACAGATTGCATATGAACTAATGCTTTCTTCCATGGCTGAACCTTGTTAGAAGCCTATTATTTACTTTGCTATCAAAGATAATAGTTAATATTTTATCAATACTGCTGTAGCAATGTAATACTGATATGAAAAGAGCCCACCTGGTAATGACTGCTTTGTTGCCAGTCAAACTGCCTATTTTTAAAAAAAAAAAAACAGTTTTACTCTAAGAAGTACAATGACTTTGCAGACTTCCAACTCTGCCACCTTTGGGGTCTTCTGTAAAGAACTTGTGTAGCTGGAACATCTGACACTGGGCAGCAATGCATATACTAACATCTGTGTTGATCACACTAGTGCTGGTTGTCTCAATGTAAATATTTACCTTCTCAGTCAAAAAACAGTTGACACTGACATTTCAGCTGAATCATGTCAACCAAAAGTGGCTGACACATATCAACAGAAATGAGAAACAATTTAATATTGATACTGGACCCCTCCAGATAGTAGGAACAAACATGTAAGTATCGAAGGCAAGTGCATCTCCTGAAGGGGAAATAATGCAGGAATCCAATGATCTACAGTAAATGAAAATATCTACCTTAAAAAAGAAAACAGGTTGCATCTGAAAAAGCAGCAAGTTCCTAAAACTGTACTAAAGACATACACAAGTGTTGAGGGCCCCATAAGCTCCTCAAGGCACACGGTTTTCTTACAGATGTTTATTGTAATGTCTTTTAGTGATCAACATTAATGTAAAAGACTGAGCTCTGGTTTATTCTGTGGTTTACGCTCCTAACACTAAATAGAAAAAAAAGTTAAGTTTTCATTTGTGAATTTTATTTTATTTTTTTAGCCTAAGCTTAAAAGTGAACTTTTGCTGTTCCTTTATTAAGGAAAAATCTGTCATGGAAGCAGAAATAAATAAGATGAATCACAATCTCTTTCATACATTAGAGATTAACCTTTTTGCTGTACTAAATCTTCACACATGATGCTTCAAAGAACTCATGAGGTTAAGATCTCACAAAAATCTACATGATACACAGCTGTTTCATTGTATTGCTTCAAAGCTACTTGGGGGTGGGTGGAGGTTTTCTTTTTGTCCCGCTCTTTTTTTTCTCTCTGAACACTCATTTCAGTAAAAACTCTGACAAAACCATAAATCCTTCTTTTGCCTGCCCATCCACCCACCCCAAGTTAAAAGTTTACATTTTTCCCTTTTCTACTGCATTCTTCCTTTTTCTTACATTTTTTAGCTTACAAAAGCCAAATCTGTTTTCCAGCAAAACCAGAGAAGTACTGTTATGATCGTCTGAGACCCCTTAAATTACTAAATGGAAATAATGGCAACAGCAAGCAACCCAACAGACCTGTTTTAAATGGTAGAAAAGGTCAAAATTTTGCCTCTTGTATTTCAAGTGCTTTTTCTAACCACTGCTTTCTGTATTCTCAAAGTGGCAAAACCAGCAGCAAATCAATTCTGCAAATAATGCCACAGTCCACTCATGACTCTGGCCTTCAAAATTTGGCTGTTTCATTTTTGAAAGCATTAAAGCAAACATCTTTCAAAAATTTGTTATGAGGTGAGAACTAGTAAGGAATTAAACGGTCCATAAAAACAAGACAGGGACAAATGAGTTTAAGTAAAAAAGTTCCTTTCTATTTCTGCAATTAAATAAACCCCTAATTTCCTAATTAATTTAATACGGATGAGCATTCCCACAACACTGCAGTATCATGGGAAATAACACTTCTCCTCTACAAGAAGCAAGCTTTTTGTTTCTGTTGAGCAAGATATTGCATGTCCTAGTGCCATGCCTGGTAATGAAGCACTTGCCCTCCTGTGCCCCCCACTCCTTCCACACCCCTGTGTAGATGGCACAGGATGTGCCGAGTGAGTTTGGAAGAGAGGCAAGTTTAGCAACTGGGAAAACATGTGCATTCTGCAGAATTGGAACTGGAAGAAGTAAACACAGATAAGTTTTCACTACAATGCGGAGACCAGTCTGTCATTCTGCTACCTCTACCCTTCTCTGTAAAGTACAAGGGAATAGAAAGTTGGCTTGAATATCCCCTCTGCTTGAAGGTTTCTTCATTTCCAAGAGGTGCAAAAAGCACTCTACTGCCTGATATGATCTTTCCCAGCATTAGGGAAATTTTCAAGGGTCCTCTCCACCGACAATTCTCAGGGAGCAGAAGAGGCCACAAGCGTTCATTACTAGGCAGCATAACTCAGAGAAGCAATGGCTGCCCCTTGATAAGGGTTACTTACCGTATCAGCTGTGCTCTGTTACCATGAGATAGCTCTGTAACTCATCCAAATCTGTCCTTACATACCCTGAAGACATACCATCACAGAAATAAATCTTTATTGATGTGGTATGCCAAGGAAATGGAACTGTGGGAACTCCACACACATATACTTGGGTTCACACCAATGTCTTTTGCAGACAGACAGTGCTCTTCTGTTTTGCTTTTCTAAGGCAGGCTCCAGCATGAAAAGCAGATCTGTGACTATGCAGATTTGCTGGCCCAAACACTATCTTTAGTTAAGGAGCTGTGGGAAGCTGGGTGTCACAGAGTAGCTCCTCTGAGAGCTGATAGAAATAAGAATTCATGCCAAGTTGCCACATCTTAATGCAGGCAGAAAAAAGGATTAAGACTTAACAAACCCTTGCAATATAATTGAAAAGTCTCATGATATTTTGCACGTTTCCTGTGAAAGCTCCAAGTACCTCCACAAACTGCTTCCATGAAAAAACAAAAGCAAATTTAAAAAGCATAAAACATATCCTGGTTTTAGGCTGTGTCAAACAAGACAAAAAGCTTGTAATAGGGACTGCACGCTGAAAGACATGAATACCAGAAGAAAAATGAAGTAGTTGCTTATGGCTTTTAAAACTTTTAACAGTTGTCCTCATTACACTGCAAGACCTGACTCACAGCAAAAAGCAATCAAAAGATGACATCGCCAGCAATATTTTAATGTAGACTCACTGCTGCTTGGCTGGGCTGCTGCTTTTTATTCCTTTTGGGCCTTAATTTTGTAAAGTGTTCCAGTTTTCTCCCTTCTTCTGATGGCAGCTCTGAAATGAATCCAGAAGTTCGTTTGTCTGGCCTGCTGGAAGGAAATGGTGGGTCTTCTATATGGATAGGTACTTCTTCCAGTGCTTTATCTAGATCAAATTCCATTTCTAAGAGAAATCAAAACTTTCTAATTAGACTTAACATGCTATTTAAAACAAAAGACAATGCCATTCCTCTCTTTTGTGGTAAATAATTATAAACCCATTTAGAGTTAGAGAACTCAGCTGCAACATGTTTGAGAGCAAAGCACTGTAAGCAAATATTTACTACCAAACACATCAGCAGAGTCACAAGACAAAGCAACCAGTGTGGGCCTCGAATGCAATCCAGAGGAAGGGAGAGTCACCTGTGCTTTTCAATCAAGAACTATCTAGAAGAATCTCAGGTCAGCAAAGAAGCAAAAATGTTTTAAAAAATTCTCACTTACCGAAAGCTCTGGACACTGGCCGGAGCATTCTACTGTGGATGCTTTTCCTTTTTGATTTAGGAGTCATCTATCAGCATAAAACAAAACAAAAATTACTTGAGCAGACAGAAGAAATGACAAAGAACACCTTTTCCTTTCTAACCACAAATTAGTTCTTCAAGCCTGTGTATCATTTTGAGATCTGATTGGGTTTAACACCAGGAGGGAATGGGGCTTTTTCCTCCCCTTCTCAAACATTCAGAACGTTTTCTAAATTGACGTTTTGTTCAACTGATTTTGAACAGAACCAGGGAGGTAGTTTATTCTTCCCATTAAAACCATAGGCTGTACACAGGATGATTATCTGAATTGTCCAAGCATTAACTCATTGATCCCCAACCGTAAAACAAGGGAACTATTAAAACCTCACCTCTGCATTTGAGATCACGAGGCACAGAAAATTTAATTACTGCATCCTGTATGGCACAGTTAATGACAATACCAGGGATAGTCTCCCCCTTGTTCTGGCTTTTATTTTTGATACAAAACACACTTCCTCAGTTCATTTGTAGTGACATGCTACTGGGAATGGCTAAAATTCAGGTATCTATGTCTCTGCATACCACAACATAGCTCACCAAGCTTCCCTAGGAAAATGAAGTCTCGGAGCACACAGCCCTTCTTCAAAAAGCAAAAATACCATGTCAGTGCTAGCAATAACTTCAGCAAACACATGACTTCCCTGGATGTTAGAAACACTAAGAATAGGTGGAAAGTTACCTTGGCATACATTCATCGTAGTTACTGAAAGTTATGCCCTATTATTCTTCTCATCTTCACATTCCCAGAGAAGAGGAGTATGTTGCCGTAAAAGCACAAGTACCCAGAGACTTTAGAGTTGAGTTTGGTTTTTTTGGAAGAAATTTGCCCTTATTTTCTTGCCTGAACCCTTCTGAAAGTTTGCATGGCAAGAAAGACAGTTTTGCTACAGGAAATGCATATGTCACCAATTCCGAACCCCTTAACATAAGTTCAGCATTGTAAGTCTTTTAAACAAAAAGTTGATCTGCAGGTTTTCTAAAGTTAATTTAAAATTACTCTGTTTCTGCAAAGATGGGCTCCTTTTGAGGTAGAGTTGTACATGCTGGCTTTGGTGACATTCTTATACTTTCATGTCCTTGCTAGTCTTGAAGCCTAGTGGCTTCAAATCTAGAGTATCAGTCAGGAAGCCGCTATGGCTCACAACTCATTAACAGAATTTTTATCAAGTTTAGTAGTATCAATTTTATATGAGCCAGAAAAGACATAGTTGGCATTGACATTTCAGACAAATCATTATTTAAGGTAAATATTTGTTAGTTTTTATGTATGGAAAGTTCAGTGCACAGACTTACATGTACTGTATTCATATTCCCATCAAAGTAGTCAGGAGGATTATTATGCCACTATTCACATGCTCAGGGTTATGACAGATTTTCATAACAGGAAAGTTATTACCTATCATCTTCTCAAGACCAGAAAAAGACTTGCAGGCTATAGAGTGGGAAGTGATAGTACTGTCTGGGCAACAAAGCTGTTTTTATTGCCATGCACATCACTGGGAAAAAAAGATACCTTTAGCTGTTGCAGGTTTCCACTTCCACATTTGATAAGCATCAGTAAATGATACAATAGTTTCAAGACCAGCCAGGAAATAGCTTGCCACCTGAGCAGACTTACCCTGAAACTAATGAGCAGGCAAAATGTTACTGCATCAAAAGGTCACACATTACTTTCAGAGTTACCAATACATTAAGAGCAATGGATTCGATGGCAAGTGGCCTGAGAGGTGCTGAACTTTTTCATACAAAATTGCAGTGGATTGTGCAAGGGGTAGGCAGCTGGGAAGCCTCTGAGCTGCACACCTCAACAGCTGCCAATTCATCACCCAAGCCTGAAACAACCAAAGGCATCCACACCTCACACATGGAATTGTTGAAGCGGCTCAGCATTTGGGGGACAGCAATTAGGAGTCACTGTCAGTAGTCCCCTGGTTTTATTTCCAGTCATCGCCCACTTCTTTTGTTAATGTACATGTGTATACATTTTGGTCTGCTTGCCACGTTTTTTTGCTGGTGTGACCGGAAATGACATCTAGTAGGATATCACAGCAACTCGTGCGCTAAAGATCAGAAAGGAGGACAGAAAACAAGGCTGATGGGAGACCTCTGATCGCTCAGTAACTTCACAGCCACAGTCAGTGTTCAGAGTGCTCCTGGATGAACACAAGACAAGCTGAGAGCTGCAGTGGCCCAAGGCACCAATGCAAAACAGCACGGGGCAAGTTTTGAGGTTCCCGTGCAGGGATTTAAATGCTCCCAGACATCCCCGACAGCCAGAAATAGAACAATTGCATCTTCCATCTCAGACAAGAAAATGCCCCCAGATGACCCTGCAGAGCTTGTGCTGATAACCATAAGCCAGTCTCTGGATCACTGCTATAACTTACTGTCAGCTTGGCATGATCCAGCTTGGTTGCTGGGGAAAAAGGCTGAGGGATAGAGATGCCTCTCATTTGCTCTAACAGCATGAGTAACAGCTATACATACACTTCTATTTGAAAACCTTCTGTTTTCTAGCCTGTTTAGGAAGTGCACTGATGAAAGGCTTCTTGCCAAGTGAACTTTCTAGATCACACACAGAGCAAAATGGGTCAAAGCATTAATTTAAATAGGCCAGTGTGCTCTTTTTACAAAATATTAGACTTAATCTCAGCTTAGTATCTTAGCCACTGTGCAGTATGCTACAGCAGCAGAGCACATGTCACTACCAGAGGAGATATCTGAATTCCTAGGGAAAGATCTCTGCCTCTCCCCAGCCTGAACCCCATTTCCCACAGTTCATGGAAGCAGTTTGGGTTTGGCAGACGCACACCTGCCTTCCCACCACCTCTGGCCACACAAGCACAACGTGGCTCTCCTGCCTTACAATGCACTTGTGGCCTTTACAGGGGAATGGCTGTTAGGGTGAACCTCCCCTCCTTCCACATCTTCCAGGGACTTTATATTCTAGCATCCCATCTCCTGAAATTCCTCCTTGTTTTGCCTACTTTTCCATGAGCACACTGTAGGCTGTCTGGAAGAACAGATAAAAAGATTAACTGCATCTCTGGGCCTTGGGAAACCTCTTGGAAGTCCGCATGCACCTATGCCAGTGAGCTCTCTGAAGA
Organism: Strix aluco; assembly: GCF_031877795.1. Lineage (NCBI taxonomy): Eukaryota > Metazoa > Chordata > Aves > Strigiformes > Strigidae > Strix > Strix aluco. The sequence goes on along the minus strand of NC_133931.1, from coordinate 66,260,765 downwards.
TGGCTCCGTGAAGGTACTCCTCTGCCAGCAAATCACCACCACGTTCCCAAATAAGGGCTTATTTAGAGTTAGGCACTCTCATGTGTCCAAGCTAACTTTAAACTCCCAGGATCTCTTCCCATGATCACTTTTCCAGATTCCTCCCTTCTGACTTCCTTCCTCACAAAACTATCTGAGCTCTCTTGAGTTTTCTTAAATTATATTACCAACTGTGGAAGAACACTAGTATCTTGGGAATAAAAACAACTAAAATCACTTAGTTTTGAGTACTAGAAAACAATGTGCTTTTAGCAACAGGGTCTTTATACTCTACATTCCTTGATTATACAGATAATTGAAATTACTCTCAGTGCTGAGGAATATGCTCATTTCCATGTTTTCGCCTCCTCCAAAGTAATTTATATTCAATCCTATTAGATACAGGGATGCTCTGTGACCTTCCTGTCACTTCCCTTTCAAAAGATTTCAAACAAACTAATGAAGAACTTCCCCCTCCCTCTTGAAATTCAGATCCCCAACCAATCTCCCTTCAATCCTCCTTCCTGCAAAACAGGAGTTTTCAGCTTCAAGAATACATTAAAGGCGACAGCACAGAAAGGTGAGAACAGCAGTCAAAAGCTCAAGGTGATTCAACTAGACACAGAAATCACAACTGACCAAACTGTGATAACCCCTGACATCTCTTTCACCCTAGTGGCAAGAAAGCCCTAGTTTATGCCCATTTTTAAGCCATTCTTTCATTAAGCTGGATGATGCTTGAATATAACCAAATCAACAGATGTTCTTTCTGAGCAGTAACATTTGTGCTTATACCTCCAACATCAGCACTTTGCTTTAGTTTGGTCTTAAAGCCAAGGGGTGCTTTAAATTCAGATGCTACGCTAGCTGAACCTTTTTGTAAAATCCAATCTCATCCCTGAACCAATGCCTATTTCATTTGTAGGTGCAGATGGATGGCACTACAGTCTCCCAGGAGACTCACAAGGCAGTACAGAGGCAAATGGAGCACAAAAACGTAAACACATAGGCCAGAAACAGCAGAGCTAAAAAAATACTTACACTTGTACAGCAGAGAGTCTCCATGCAGCAAAAAAGAAAGAAAAAAGAATATGAATGGGGAAGACAAAGCAATAGCAGTTCTCAGGAAAGGAGGCAAAACCAGAAGTCACCAAAATAAAGAAAACTAAAGCCAAAACACTTAGAAGTCTTAGCAGGAAAGGTAACATGCAAGAATGAAGTAAAAATCCCTTGCCATTTGGAGGTGCTATACACTCTGTGTTTCGAGAGGATAACCAGAGAAGTATGTGATCTCTCTTGCTTTATCTATGTTGGGACAAGTTCAGGTTTTCAGATGTTTGTTTCCAATATATGGCACTCATCAATGGTGCCAACCTGCCACCTACTGTCCCAATGTACTGTGTTTTTTCATTTTGCTGGCACCACTAGGGAGAAAAAAACTAATTCTGTTATCTCCTAGTCTGAAGGAAGCTTCTGAATTAAAGTCGGCAGGTTGTTGTAGAAAGTAGGAGAGCAAGGAAAACAAAACATAGCTTCCCTTGAAGAATGAAAAGGAATATGTCTGCTCTCCTGAGGTTTAAATAAACCTAATGCAAAGCAACAGTATTTCTCTTTCCCATAAGGAGGTTTAGAGGCATAGGCTTTCAAGCGCTTTTGTCACATTAGAAGAATGCTATTCCATTAATAAAGCACAACCTTCCCTTCCCCTTTCAAAAAATTAAAAGAAAAAAGAAGCAGCACAGCCATCATATGAAATGAAACAATGCCATATCCCATCTCTTGTGTGGCGCATGACCAATCACACTCTTCCTTAATTAGAGTAAGAAAAAACAATTATTAGAAGTGCAGTTTTGTCTTCAAGTTGAATGGGAACTGCTGCTATAACAACACTGCAGGTATTAGCAGAGCGTTTGTGGCAGAAGTCAATAGTCATGGTCTGGATTAATCTTCTTGGCAAGAAAGTGCTGCATTTTAAATGGATATTGCACTGGCATTTAATTATCAGCAGTGAAAACAGTCTGCACATAACATGAAGTTCATAATTTAATTGTTGAAGGGATATTAAGGTCAGTTTTTCAATGCTTTGACGTTTCAACAATAATGATCTACTTGTCACGGTTTATACTTCTAAGCTTAACTGTAGCTAAAAGATTTAAAGATACGACAGGCTATCTTTGAATAGCAAGAAACAATGTTCTTGCACACAGCTCCACTCCTTTATTTTCCTACTGTCCTCAGGGGTTTTGTTTGTTTGTTTGTTTTGTGGGGCTTTTTTTAAATTTTATTTTCTTTTACCTTCAGAAACTTTGGCTTTATGCAGGAGTTCTCAGCTAACAGCGATTCAGGCAAACTGACTCATTACTCTCATTTTTGTATGCCATCCATACACACATACACTCTTACTCCGTTTCCCTGTCAGAATCCATGTTCTCTCTTTCCTTGCCCATCTTCTATACTACCATTCACTAGGGCTGCTCTGAGATTGCTGAAGACACTGCAGAATCCATTGAGAAGCATCTCAAAAACTGAAACCATCTTAAAAATAAATCTCCAGCACACTTCAAAAATAAATCTGCAACATGTTTTTTCTTTCAGACAGCCTGGCATTCGTGGTAGTACTCCAGTGTGTTCTGAGTATTTAATGCATAGGCAGGAAAGTTATTTATATTATAAAGCAGCTGGAAATGTGATTAGGACCAAAGTGCAAAGCAATACATATATAAGAGGAAGCAATCCCATGATCTGGGGGAGTTACGGTCCATGGTCCTGACCCAGCAAGGGCTTATGGAAACTCCTATCTTCCACACTTCAGTGATCTCACCTAAGTGAGTGTGACTACTGAGCTGCTTAGAAGTTGAAAGGTGCTAAACAGCTTGTGGGTGGGGAGTAAGGAGAGGGATGGAGGAGAGGGAGACATACAGCAGGCAACAGGTTAGACAAGGAAGCACCATTAAGCAAAGCAAAGACTAAAGGGACTTGCCTGAAGTCACCAAGGAATCTGGCTGCTCTGCAGGGAACCTAAAGCCCATCTTCAGACCCCTGAAGTATTACAGACTGTGAGGCCACCATTCCCTTCATTTGCTCTCAGCATAATTGCAAAATAAAGCGTTCTGCCTCCCAGAGTACATGGGCCATTGGTAAAGACAAAATGCCAACCCACAACCAAAAATCCCCACCAAATTCAACACAAACAAAACTAGAAATTGGATCAGGTAATCATAACAATGTGCCAACTGGGAATGAGTTGTCAGAAAAAAACATTTTCAAGGATTCTTCTAGAACATTTTAAAGTGATAAATTGTTTAAGCGATAAATAAATAATAAATTTTATTTCTATATTAGAAATAAATATATAAGAAATAAATTTTATTTTTATATAATATATTTTTATGTTTAAGAAATAAATTTTAAGTGATAAATTGTTTCAGTTATATGTATTTTGTGGGGTATGTCTTTTTAAGAAAGAGGCATAAGAAAATAAGGCATTTTATCTCAAGTTCTGCTGTTTTCTTTTGCTGTAAGGAATCCTGACCTGTAAAGCTGCCATGACACCATTTCATTCAATTGACATTTCCCACACTTCTAGTCTCCTAACTACCTTTGACAGAGATGTCACACATCTGTTGTCTCATTAAAAAAAAAGAAAATCCTCAGGTATTCATTATAAAGCAAAGCAGTAAATTGACCACTTTGCTTTTTTTGGATATGAATCTTTGGACACACAAATGTCTCACCATCTGTATAGAAGAAAGCCTCAGAAACTAGAAAGTTGCTATTGCTTACCTCAACTGCTGAAGATTTTACAACATGATTTCCAGGGTATGATTTCCAGGGATTTCCTGGCTGGCAGAAATGTAGCTATATACTTCCCACTAGCAGTGAGGGTAACCTGAATCACTGTCCTTAGAATCTCCCCCTCGAGTGCCATTGTCCTTGGAAAGTTAAATGCAATGCTAAAATCCATGACAGCTAATAGAGTATTTTACAGTAGACAGGAGAGCAAAGCCACTAACACATCGTTTAGAAACCAAGGCCAAGCTGCAATAGGCTGCTGTTTGTTGATACAGCTGTCCTGAATGTAGCAGCTGTGCATTTTTACACCAGCAGAGGATCTAGTCCTGACTTCATATATCAGAGTTCTGTCCTCTATATAGAAATACTATATAAAAATATAGATATTGTAAATAAACATGGCATACAAATAATCCACACATGACTTTAAGGAGTATATTTGTTTATTTCCTTCCCTTCCTCAAGAGTTGAATTTCTAGAGAACGAGCCATGGTTCAGAATTAATTCAGTTAGTCTCATCTAAACCAGCCTGACCTTTAGAATTACTTTGTACAGCAACATTTTCTGAAAGAAACAGTATAGCACTGCAGTAAGATAAGCTGAATAGATTTGCCCTTGAGCTTGTTTCATTTTACTAGCCAAGAAACCTTTGCTTTTCTACTTGCTGAGATGTGGCTCATGTACTCTGTGATATTTCACCAAGTATTTCAATATATTCTTTTAATTAATAGTTATGCACTTGCATCTTTCAAGTCATGTAAAATTCCTGCTAATAAATATTCCTGCATATAAATATCCAAAGCTTTTATTATGAAGAGTAAGAAAACCACATGCATGAATTAAACTGAACAGTTCCTAAAACTATTACACTGAACCTTTTATTTCATGTTCTGAATGAGTATCCTGCAAGGAATTCTTGCCTGCAACTACCACCTGCAAGAGAAAAAGCAGTTCTCCGTATCATCAGTTCTGTTTTCTACTTGCTCGTGAAGAGGCTAGCAGCATCTTCTACAGCAGCTGGGCTTTAAGATGAACAAAGAGGATGGTTCCAACTAATTTATTTTAGTTTTTAACTAGAACGGAGAGCTGCTGCAGGTCAAATGGCACAAACTATCTCTTTAAGCCACCACAACCTGCTTGCTTGTGGTTGTTCATTACCTACAGCTGGCAAACGTGGATGCAAAAATTACTTCGTTCATGACCTAAACGTCCATATAGTAAGAATAAGAATCTCTTAAAATCAGAAATATGGAGGGGTAGACATCCATTTCAGATATTCTTGGGCAATTCTTTAAAAGACAACTGCTACATGTTTCAGGTGCCCTGGGCAATAACATCATTAAAGCAAGTTTGAGGCAAGGTACTCCCCTAAATGGAAGTGTTCAAAGTCAGGCTGAATGGAGCTTTGAGCAACCTGATCTAGTGAAAGATGTCCCTGCCCATGGCAGGAGGGTTGGACTAGATGATCTTTAAAAGGTCCCTTCCAACCCAAATCATTCTATGATTTTATGAATGTGAACTGTTCTGACTACTGCCTGCCCTTCAGCTTCCCAGAACTGAGAACCAACACTTCTGCATCTCTCCTTCTTTCCGACAACCTGAAGTGAACAGCTACCAAAAGGATAAGTAGTCACCCAGGCAAAAACCACCAGTCATCTTCCCACCATCGTTAGACCCTTTGGGGGCTGATGATGCATCGCTTGCACAGAAGCAGTGACATTTCAAAAGAGAAATGCTGCAGGGAGACTCATCACAGTGAATCAGATACAGTTTACCCTGGACGGGAAAGTGGACTAGTAGCCTCCCTGCTCAGAATTATGATGGGAAGGTTTACCCTTGACAACCCAGACATACTTGAACTGCTGCTCTTCTCTCATTCAAGTTTGTTTCAGACATCTTTCCAGGATGCACAGTAAATCTTTATACCCCTCAGACACTTTGAGATATACTTCGTGAACTTAAACATTAAAAAACCCCAAACCTAACCTTCTGAATTTTAAGTCCTGTCAGGAACTACTATGTCAAGATATTTCCCTATTAAAAACAGGAGATATCTTGATAGGCAACTAGCAAATACTCTAAGACCCTGTATGGGAAACAGAAGTACTTGAGCAGAGTATATTAGTTTCTTCTTTAAAACAAACTGATAGAAAGGATCAATCATAACTACCCAAGAGAGGATGTCAAAACCAGAGAAACTAGCTGGTCTATGGAGTGCCAGCACCTAAGCGTGATACACGGTTTAGATAACGCTGCTTGGTCCAACAGTCATGGGGCAGCACACAAGCCTAGGAAGGACAGAAACACCATGAGAGAAGAGGAAGATGCCTACCCTGCAAAGCAGGACTGCTCACTCGCAAGTGTGGAATTAAGTGCTGGCTGGCAACAAGGCACTGGATTCTGCAATTTCTCAGAGAGTATGGACAGAAACTTCCCCTGGAGTATTTAAGTACCATGGCATTGGAAATGACCCACAGCTAAAATGCACAAGATAAAAAGAGGTTCTGATCAGCTTTGAATGGAACTACCCTGGCTTTTCAATTGCTTTGCCTTTCTATCCTGCTCATTCCTTTTAGTTTTCTTTAACATCTCCTTACTTGAAGATTTTTTTCACCAGTTTAAGTGCTTTTGGTTTCAAATCAGTATTCCAATCCTGTCCCTACTGACCTCAGAAATTTACAGGAATTTGATCTTTACTCACATGAAATAAGACCTTACTGCAGAGATACACCCACCGCTTTGCAATGAGGATTTTGCTGACCTGGATGATGTCAGAAGAAAGAACCTCTAAATTCTCCTCTAGTCTGACAGATGTTTTGAGAGAAAGCCTGATAAATTTATGAGTAGGATTGTGCGATGCAGTTGTCAGTGATAGCAGGGATAAGATTTGATGGCTCCGAAGCTAATAGTTTTTTGGCACTATGTACTCTTGATTTTATTTATTTATTTAAAAGATCCTATTCCAGTAACCCAGCTCATCCTAACGTCCTTTTCCTTAACCAAATACAGCACAATCTAATGGTACTCTATAACCACCTGCCCTAACACAGACTTTCTCTCTGCTCTTCTTGTGAGCAACTATTCTTTATCCCTGCAATATGGGATATCAATTTTGCAGAGCCTCCTGTTCTTCTGGGTGAAGCAAGAGCCATGAAGCACTCTTAGTGAGGCAGACTCGTGGATGTGCTATTTTCCATAGGCTCTCCACATTTCACAGTAAACAAGGCTCCCCCATACAACACAGATAAGTAACTCGTGCCAAGTTATTTATTTGAGAAGCTGGAAGAATCAAAAAGCAGAAGAAAGGACCATGCAACCTCTACAGAAAACTCCGTAAGCACTTGAGAGGGTCAACTTGCCAGATATTAATTGAATCAAGAAGCATTATGGCTGCAGACAGATGTGTGCTACAGAAAACGCACTATTAGAGGTTATTCTCATGGTGTTTGCTGTTGTCCCTCTGCCAACGGTTACAGAGTCTAGATTTTGGCAAGAACTCCTCCAAAGGAGCTCTTGCTAATCTGCCATGGGAAATAATGAGCAGGCGCTTATAAACAGAGGCTGTGGAGAGATGAATTCTGTATCTATTTGTGCTGAACATCAACTGACTCCACAGCTCTGCTGGCAAAAGGGATCACACAAGTGCCCCCTGATCCAGCCCATGCAAAGGGGCTTTGTCCTCATAACCTGTTAACCTTACCTGAAGCAGGTAAGTGAGCGCTTGGGTGATCCCTGTTGCTGGCTGTATGGGCAAGTGCTGCCTGGCTGGGCAAGCAAACCCAGGTAGGGATAGTCACCTCTCTCACCAAGTGGTGGATGGGTGTCCACCAGCAGGCTACAGCCCAAAACAGCTCTTTGGTGCCTGCTGAGATGACTCTGCCTGCAGCCTAGGCATTCAAATTCTTGCTAGCAGAGCTGCAAATGGTGGGACTGAGCAGCCAGGGCTGGCACTAGCTACAGACTGCATAGCTACATGTTCAAGACCTTTCTGTCTGCCACAGACTAACTTCTTAGTAGTAAACTCCCTCTTAAAACCACTGCAGGCAAGTTAAACTCTCAAGAGCAGTGTTTCAGTGAGTGCTTTGTTACTGAACTCTCCTTTCAGTGTGGCTTTTTCATGACAGGTGAAATAAAACAATGGAAACTCAGTATTAGTAAGACAACTACTGTAACAAAGGATGTAACTACACACCCTCTCCTCCACCCCCAATACAAATCTGGGTCTGCTAAGGCGAAAAAAAGCATCAGTATTATGGGAAGACAAATTCCTGATGCAGAAATCCCACTGTGCAAACAGAAAACCCAGCAGCTGCACTTCACAATTCTTGTTTTAACCTAAGCAGAAAACAGTCTCCAATTTTACACTATTTTTTTTGTTAACCAAGCATGCAGTGCTGTTACTAGAAGCAGTTTATCACATTCTTCATTTACTTCATATTGTGCCAATAATGTACCCTACATTATGAGAAACAGCTTTGAACTCTGACTAAGAAATCTCAGTTGGTTTAAGAAAAACATACTATGTATCAATTATCCATCACCTCCTTCCACTCAGAGACCAAGAAAAAGACACTGAAAGCCAGGTTTCTTATAAAGTGTTTCAGCTGGGAACATGTAACTCCTCATGAGCCTGAAAAAGACTGTAGTCTGTAGTCTATACATGAAACAGGCATTGAACAAACACAGGTAAGGACCTTTAAGGGCAGTGAGGATGCTGCAAAACTATATATAAAGGAACCCAGGAAAAGATAGGTAACAAATATTCACAATTAAAATTAATGTAATCATAATACTAATGGTGAGGCTAACTATAAGCACACAACTTGCAAATAAACAAGATATTCACGGGTTCTGCAAAACTATCACACCAGCTCCCTTTGTCTCTTACTTTCTCAGCCACAGCACTGCATGTGCAGGGAAGGGCTTAGGGAGCACGCTGGCACTGTGCTGTGCCCCTCCTCATGATGTTTTCATAAACTGTCCTAGTTCGAGGTGAGTCAGAAATATTACTGGACTCCCACTGAAGTAGATTTGCTTGCATGCCTTTTCAGAAGCCAAGAATACTCTCGCATACCGTAATGCCAGTTCCTAGCTTCCCACAGTGCTGTATTTACTACACTTCAAAGGCCCATTTCTGCTAATGCATACAAGAGAGAAACTCAAGTGTCACAATCAATTTAATCCGGCATTTATCCAGGCTGCTGCCTTTGCCCTCATCCCTGCCTGCTTGTTCCTGCCTCTCAGGATTTGTTTTGTGAACTCAACCAGAGGACTAGTCAAGTCTGTAAACTAACCTGGGAATGAAATGCTCTGTAAAAAGCTTAATTTTCAGGTGAACCAATTCCCACACCAAGTTTGTAGCAAGTCTGCATGAACACCAGTACAAGTGTGAGGGTGTGGGCAGGAAAGAGCAAGCTGTGTACAGGGAAAAGTTGAAATGCTCTTTTCAGCAAGAACAACAATTTTTGCTGGATTAAACCAGTCTCAGAGCTAGAGCTTTATTTATATCACTGGAGAACATACAGAGTCTAACAGCAACTGGGGTTTCATTGCAGTAGGTGTTCAGTCTTTCATCCAAAAAGCTGACTATCTATGCCTGAGACAATTCTGCTGCGGGTAAATAGAGAGCAACAAGAATCAGATGTGGTAATACATCACAGCATACCAGAGAATCTATTTTTCTTCCTACAGTATCAGTGAATGTACATGAGTCTGTACCACAATTTTCTCTTTCCTCCAGTGAAAGCAACTGAAGGGGTTTCTGTTGTTTTAATTCCAATTTGTTTTGGATGAGGGGGTGGGGAAAGAAAAGCTTTCAGGTGGTGCTTTATGAGTTTTCTTTTTTTAAAAAATAAATTTAATTCTGGTGTGGTGGGTGCAATTTCTCCCTTTCCTCTAAAGACGCTGAGGTACATACACTCCTCATCTTTCAGAACCCACGGGTTCATAAGTCTTCACCTGGATACTGGACTAATCTGCTAAATCTTTGACAACGCGTAGTTAGTACCTTCACAGGAAAAAACATATACCAAAAATCTACAAGTGTTCTGCTACTTCTGCCAATTTTCTTCTCTACTGTACAGATAAAATCTATTGTTCAACAAAGGCTAAAACATTAATATATTGATCATGGGTTGTTTTGGTTCTTTTTTGGTTTTTTGTTTGTGGTTTTTTTTTTTTAAATTTCCTCCCTTAAAGTCATAGAACCTCCTCTATAGTTAAATTAGAAATAGATGAGAAATAGCTGAGATTTAGTATTCACCACAGGCAGTCCTTTTCTGTTAGCTACAAGCATTTTTGCAAACACATAATTTACCATCCAAGCATTTCAGTGAAATGCCTTAAAGAAGATTTATAAGCAGACATGCGTATTACAATCTACAATTCCTTCACACGTTTCAAACCATTTCCTACCATACCTCTTCATAATGCAGATAACCTCTGTTTTACTCTAAAAACAATACTTATCCTGGCTGTATGCTTGTTACTACCTATAGTAATAAAATTATATAACTGGAATGGATATTTAAAGATGATGAGTACACAGATTTCTAGTAAAAAAGCTATTTCTCTCAGAACTTTTTTTTAAATAGTGACTCAACTCTGGTGATCTCCTTTTTGTATTCTGGAAGCCAAACTGACAGTCCAAGAGCTTAAAAAAAAAAAAAACCTTTAGAACAATACTGTTAAACACAAGCTAACAAAGATGCTCCATTATTTTTTGGTGGGGAATTGAGCATATTGGGGAATATCTCTTACTTCTGCAAAGAGCTAATGGCTATGAAAGAATAAAGTACAACTAGACACGTTACATGAAATTAAATCACCTAGTATCTACCTACACAATTACACACACCAAGATACATGATACTCAATCTCAGTCAAAAAAGGTGCTTTACTTAAAGTTAGTTTTAAAATGCATGCATTAGTTCAAAATGTGTCACTCATCATATACACACAGAAAAATTTTGAGAAACTATACTATTTCACAAGTTAATTCATAATTGAGCCTAAGCTCTGAAAAGCAGGCCATGGTTTTGCCTTTAATCTGAGAACAGTAAGTAATTTTCTACATAAGGATTTTTCTTTCCATCTTGCTTGCATGCAGCTTTTATCTAATGGCTTATTACCGTCAATGCAGCTCTAATTAAACGCAGACAACTAAGACAGCTGTAGATTAGGGAAGCATCAATTTACTGTACTGCAGTTCAGGGAGAGCCGAAACTCTTGGGTCCATAATGTTCCAGCTATCGCATACTACACTGGACCACTCAATCACTCCCAGCATTCTCCAGAACTCAGACTAGCAGATTTTGGTATGACTGACAAATCTTTCATATTATGGGCTCTCAGGCTACTGTTAAAGACTGGATGAGAATCACATCCTAAATTGAAGCTAATCAGGTTTAACCGCACAGTTTGGTATTTAGTAAGTCCTAATTCCTACAACAAAAAATACTAGAAATAACATTAAAAAGCATATTTTTCAGTGGTGCATTTCATGGGTCCATTTGTGGTATTTCAATCTGTCTTGTCTGGGTTAATACATATCAAACTTTGAAGCGGATGGATGGCAACTCTCTACTCTGGCAGGGATCCTCCCAGCCACAGCCACTCTGCACCCTGCTTGAGAACAGATGGGCAGGCTGTGAAACACACCAGTGCCTGTTTGTTTGCTACGTCACCCGCACTGGAGGTTTCAGATTCCTATGCTGCCAGTCCTTCCTGTCTTCCACTTTCAATGCACATATAAGAACAAAAAGCTCATAAGCATTTTATTAGAAATACATCTACCTCGCCCACAGTCATACACCTAGCTTCAGTACTATATAATCTACCTGTAACCATAGAGTCAAAACTGAAGCTGGATCCAGTTTTTCCCCACATTGTTCAAATACAGCTTCAAGGGAGGCTGGTGAATAACAACACGCTGTTGTATACATTGCCTCATCCAAAATGTTGATCCTCAACAGGCTTGCTGAAGAAGACAAGAACTAACAACAGGTTTGCTGAAGATAATGGGTTTGCAAAATGAATCCAATTTTGCAAATGAAAAGAAAAAAAACAGCTCCCCCCAAACAGTGGTCCAGATGCCCCTCCTATAAGACCAAAATCTCTTCTTCCCCAGACATCTTGACAACTAGCTGGAGCAAACTGACAGACAGGGCTTAGAATAGGCGAGCTTTTCCTGGCATCCCAGCAACGTGATCAGCCTCATCCCACGTTCCATATTCTTTTGGCAATAGGAGATTAGGCTCCCAAACATGCACAACACCAAGCTGCAATTCAAGGTTTCAGGTTTGAGGTTTGCAGAATATGCAGCCAGGTGCATCATCTACTCACAAGGCTAAGATCTGTTTTAGCATCACACTTTTTAAGGCTTAGGGATTTCCAGTGGCCAAACAAGGCAATGTTCTGGACTAATGCCATTTTGTAAGTGGGATCTAAATAGCTATTTCTCATTTGAGATTAAAAATAATCAAAGGAATCTAGGTTCACAATTATAGTTTATAAAAACATATCCTTCTCTTTCTAGTAAAATCTTTCAGCAACATATCTGTTTCCTGCACTGACCAGCAGCTCACAAAGCATTCACTGATGCCCCTTTCAGAAGGTTCCTCATTTCCATGCAAATATCTGTATGACACTTAAAAGGTGCCACAAATCAGGCTAATTTTTCCAAGACAATATCTGAAATCTGTTGGATTTTCCCATAGCTAAAATACATCACTTGGAAAGCGCTATCTTTGAGGTTACTAACTCCACCCAGAAATCCATTCTTAAGATGCTTTTAGTTGCGAAAAAGTCAGTAAGAACACTAGCTCAGTAAAAATCCCTGTATTACTCAGCCTCTTGGGGCTATCTATTTATCTATATATTTTTACAACAGCAACCAATATCACTTGCACCCACGGATGCAAAAAGCAGCTCTTAAAAATGGATTACAGTTTTTAATAAATGGATTCTTTAGCACTGACTAAGATTACTGCCTCGTGTTTATTTGATGATTCATTCTCTTCAGAAATTAGATATTGATGAGAATCTGGGTCACAAAGGTATTTGAATCTCTGTGCAAGATGAGGGTGAATGAAGAGAAAGAAGAGAGATATAAACACTTCCGAAGATAAGTACAGTTAGCATCTAATGCATCTTTGGAAGAGTGTAAGCATCATCACATTTCCATTATTTTAATATAACCAACGTGAAAGATAATAGCACAGTGATATGATCCTTTCATATAACTATGGCGATATGGGATAAAGACAGGAGCTATTTTTTAAATTGCCACTACTATTATTTTAACAGGCTTGCAAGAATAAATTTAAAGGGGGAGGGTGGGGTGTCAAAATGAGCACTTAGCTTATTTTTCTATATATGAAATTAGCATGCAAAAACTAATTTACAGGTACAGAATTCAGATGCCACATATTTTCACTGAGATGTCTCTCTCCCATAGGATTTAGGGCTCAAAACAATTACTGAATGTTGGCTACAGAAAGTTCCTGGAACTTGATAGTACCAGTGATGAGCCAGATGATGCCATCAAGACCACATGACTCACAGGGATTTGTGATGTTCAGACAAATATTGCATCAAATCAAATCTTGGTGAAGGAGATTTGGAAGGGAGAGAGAACTATTTTAAACTGATATTTCCAATGAAGGTGTGCTTCTGCTTTATAGCTAAGTGAGACCAACAGATTGCTGCTGCAGAAAGAAGCAACCCTGCTGCTCCTTCTCTTGAGCTGTACTTGTCAGACTCTGGGGTAAGTCTATTCAGGGAGCTGAATCAACAAAACTTCTTCTACCAAAAAATGCAATCAATTTTTCTGCCAGTTTAGCTTCCTGTGCAAGCAGATGGCTAAGAGCCAGGTAGGAGGGCAGAGGAGAAAGCCTATCCCTTGCAGCAGTGACCACCTATTAGACTAAGTTGTAATAGAGAAGTGCTCCCTGAAGTTCCTGCCCACAGTAGAGTTCCTCAGACTGAGCTGGATGGAGGGGAATTCGATGGTGAAAAGAGTTAGCAATCCATTTATTTGTAATTCCATGGATTTACACCTCGTAAAGAATCAGGGTATGACACGGAGCCATCTTTATAATAAAGGTCACACATGGGATTTTATAAGGCACTTCAGTGATTTATGTTCAGCATTTTTACTGAATCTCACACTCCTAACTCAATTACTTTTGAAAAGCTTGCCCTCTAGGATCACTTGCAGCCCAGGTTCAAGGTTTTAAGATTTCTTCCATACTTTCAAAAAGCTAATTTAAAAAAAATCAACTTCTGTGCATGGTCAATAATATAACTTCCAGGCAGAAGCATTTTTTGGACATGTCATTCAGCATGTCAAGTAGAATGAAGACAAAGGCAAAAAGCAGCATGTTGTCAAAGGATAGCATGGTCCAATTTATTACTGTAACTGAACCTTTGTGAAACTGTGGCCAGTGGAAGAGGCGTTTATTGTATTACCTTGATTATAGCAATGCATCTAAGGGAAAGGCCTTTGAACAAGTACCAGGAAAGGAGAAGCGAAGAAAAGGGAAAAGCTGTTCCTTTGCTGAACAGCAATCTGCAACTCAGATGAAATGGTGACAAGCTAACATTTTTTTTTTTTCTAGAAGCCAATTCCTAACTTCAGTTTTCTGATACCATGAATGCCAAATGACATTTTGAAAAACATTTTTCTTCCAGTTATTTGCATGCTTAACCAAATGGGCTGAGGAATGTGTCTTACCATACAAGTGTCCAGATCCTCCAAGCGTTCTATCTCTGTTAACTCCTCAACTGTGATGATAGAGCGTTTAGTTGGTTTTTCTTCAGCTAACTCAATTTCCAGTGATTCCTGCTGTGGAAGTGGTTTGCCACGTCTAGTCAGATGGTCAGCCTGGAGGCAAGGATAAAGGCAGGAACACATCAATCAAACTATTAAAGAAAGGCAAACCAAACCCACCAACAAGAAAGCTTACAGAACTTAAGTGATCACAGAACCTAGATGACCAATTACAAAAGCAAAGCTCAGTTATGTGTCTTAGTCTTCACACAGGGTTTGTTTTGTGGGGGTTTTTTTTCCTCTTTTCCCCTTCCATCACTCATTCTAAGAAAGAAGGGAGAAAGTCTAACAGGAAAAAAGAAAAGTAAAAAGGTCAGATAAAAAGCCATCCTACTTATGACTTGCCATCCTACTTTTGACTTACAATAGTATTATGGGGCTTCCTCAGCATTTGTCCTGTCTTTATAACAAAAGAAAATAAAGGGGTAGAAGAGAAGGTTTGTCCTAGACCATTTTTTTAAAATTAAAAACCACAATGGACCATTTCAGCTAACATAATTTTTATAATTATTAGATGACCAAAATGTTATCACCTGTTACTCAAAAAACAGGACAGCTTTGTTAACTACCTCAGTTCTGTTTCACTGAAGAAATAGGTAGGGGTTACCATAAAAAGAAAAAAAAAATCATCATTGATAAATCTAAGGGATAAGATATATTTTTTTAAAGTATCAGAGAGGAAAAACTCTCAGAGAGGAAAACAATAATAAAATCCAATTTTAGCAAAAACTGTTACTAAGAAAACAGAGAATGTTATATAAACCACCTTGGATTGTACTTGGAATGGAGTGGGTTCCTGTTGTCAGGAAAATGGTAAAACATTTTCTAGTTCTATTGTTAACTAAAAAGAGTATTCAGTAACGTCTGTTAAAAGCAAGTATTTGAAGATCAGTTGGCCCAAATCAATTAGTCACAGACACATTCAAAGAGGCAGCTAGGGAGAGCTGTAGTCCACTGCTTAACATCAGCATGACTCTGGACAACCAGTGGATTGTAGTTTTGTTAATCATCAAAAAGTGTAAACAGATGACCTGAGTCAATTATAGCTCACTTAGTCTAGTGTCTACTTGGAAAAAACAACTGGAGAGCTGTTATGGATTTATCTTTAATCACACTCAAATGGCTATAATAATAATTAATGTTAATCATCATCACATTAGGCAAACTCAGTCTTGTCAAACAGGGTTTATTTTTCAAATTTGCCACAAACACTACGATGTTAATGCAACATACACAGACATTTGTAGGTGGCTGAATTAGTAGTATGTGACATTCCAATTTAAGGAGCTGGCACAGAACTGTATCAGTGCATTTAATCTTTGCTGCATTAAGAACTAGCTACCAGCTCTCAGATTGCAGTTGTCAGTTGAAGATTAACATTGACAAATTAGACAGGAGTTCCTCTACTGGCGTTTTTGAGATCCGTTCTCTTCAGTGTTTTTATCAATGCTATACTCTCTGAAATAATCTGCAGCTAACAGAAACATACGAGAGTTAAACAGTGAAAGGGACATGTTACTAATGCAGATCAAAATGGATCACAAAGTAAATCAACTCAAATCAAATGTACACACAATTATTCCTTAGGAACTAAGAGCATTGGCAATTAGTCACAGACACAGCCCTGAACAGCAGCAAGTGTCAAGCATCCAGAAGTCATTACTGGGAGGGAGATCTAGTAAACCCAGTCCTGAAAATGAGCTACCACTGAAACGCTGACAAGAGGAAGGAATTCTCCTTGGCTATGTAAATACAAGGAGTAAAGAATATGAGGAGAAAGACAATTTCACTCCTATATACAGTGTTGGTTAAAACATTGGAATAGCCTGTCTGGTTTTGGGGACCATAATTTTAAAAGAGGTTTTTAAAACAGCTGGAGAAAGTGCAGAGGATTGTTACTGAAGTGACTCAACGGCTGGAGAAAATGACTTACTGTGAAAGAGTCGGGGTATGTCCAAGTTGTGCAATACCACTGGACAGAGACAGCCCACTGCTCACGCCAGCTGGAGCTAATTAACGTGGCCACTCACATAGCAGGCTGATGCTCCTGACACCAGAGGTTTACACAGTGCCACTCTGTATCATGAAGTCACACCCTCAAATAACCCAGTCATTTAATTTATTTAAAAAAAAAACCCCAAAACAGTCATTTAATTTATTTAAAAAAAAAAAAAAAGGAAAAAAGGGGGAGGGTGGGGAAGAGTGATTTGTTTTCTGTGTATGAGGACTTTCATAGAGAGGAAATAAATACAAATACATATAGTTCCCTTATCTTGTGGGGAAAAGCATCTGAAAAAAATTAATGACTGCAAGCTGAAGCCAGAGAAATTTCAATTAGAAATGAAGAGCAATTTCAATCAGAAGAATGACCACCCACTGGCTTCTTTAAAAAATAGTACTGAACTCTCCATACAGAGGCCCATTGCATCAGAAATAAAAATGTTTTTCTGCGGATACACAGTTGTTTATTTCTTCTACTCCTGATGCAGCAAGTACCTTTATAATAAACAACTGTGCCTCCTGACAACTCAGCACCTTCAAATAACAGTGTTTCCTTTCCTATGTTTTTACTCCTTTCTCTTCAAATTTGATGCCTACATTTTTGAGATAGCCTCAAGATGTACTCATTCAGGGAACAAGGTCTCAGCAGTCCCTCCTCTAAAAAATGAAATTTTACCTCTCATTTCATGAGCAATCAACCCCTACCATCTCACCAGGACAAGTACTGGCACTGTTCATAATTAATGATTCCATGTTGCATCCTGATGGCATTTTTAGTTTTAATCTGATAACAGTGCAAAAGATAACAGGACAAATATGTAATGCACCCTTTTCCAAGGTTCTATCTTCCTTAAAACAAAGACACAAGAGTCCCATCACCTTCTAATGATGTCAGTGATGCCAATAAAAGTAAAACCAATTTCAAAATAGAGCTGTGCCAAGGAGAAACTGAACAAGTTATGAATGTAAATGGCATTGTTAAGATACCCGGCATATTCAGATATCAATCATGCAAATACTCACCAGTTTGTGATGGCAATGGGAAAGTGCATCCAGGATTTCATCTACAACTCGGTCAGACAGGAAAGAAGCCACTGTCAGCTTTACTTCACTGTGTGAGGATTAAAAATGAGACAGAGACATTTTTAATTCACGCAGGAGAATTTTGTCTTTATTACATGTTCAACAGTGTGACGATTATCCACAGTGCTGCCACTTTATTTGAAGTAAGACATTAGAGGGTGTCAGGATACATGACTGCAGGTTTCAGAAATAAACTCATGAATCACACAATAAACACAAGAGCCTCTGTACCATATTTAACCTGCTTCTAACATTTTTTTAAGAGCTGAAATGAAAACATCTGGGTAGGAGAGCTGAATAAAAACCACATGTGAAACTCAGTAAGGAACACTCCGCCACTGAAGTCAGAGAAACGCAAATCTCAGATTAAAGGGATTAGGACAGTGCTGCCTGTTTAACACTACTACACTGAACAACCTCAAGCCATTTACCTCCTCAACTCCTTTTTGTGTTTGTCTGCCAGATGAATGACAACTGTACAATGCTGGTTCTCCCATCTTTGCCATCACAACTTTGCTTCCTCTTCTTGCTCTAGGTAACCACTTTCTATCTCAAGAACTTCATGTCAGCCATTCCCATTACACCATGTTCCATGTACGTGGAACACCAACACACCTTGTAAACCGAATTGAGGTTTCACTGGTAACTTCCTACCAAGGAAGTGTGTACCTTGAGAATTGCCCCCCCTGGGGTGCCATCTTTGGCCACAGTACAAAAGGCTGTGGAGGGCATGTATGCCTGAGCTGCAGCCTGAAGCTCCATCTCTCCTGCCTCTACAGTTTCAAGGCCAACTGCTTCAACTAACACTTGCCAGCAAGTAACATAATTTTGGTTTAAGGTTTTTATGTGTGGACTGAGTTGCACTGGATTAACAAAGCTATTTCTATCTGGGACTAGCACTACTGCTGCAGAAAGCCTGGGGAAAAAGGTAAGAAACTCCTTGGAAAGGCAATTCAATTCATAGGGAGGTAGAATGGTGGCCAAGCCATGGTGGGAAGAGAATGACAGTGAAGGGATTTCCCTCAGTTACCTACATATTAATTTCAAATACTATAAGGCAGGAAGGGTGACAGCGTGGCACCCTCACCCCACTGACAGATGCAGCTTCTACAGGTGGAAGGAGCACTATCATCGTGTCTCAGGGTCAAGTTTTCTTTGACAGGACTGAAGTGAAGAAAACTCACTCCCTGAACCATTTAAAACACTCTGAGGGCATAGTTAAAGTCTTTAACAACTCTTCCTGCCAATTTTGCTGTACTCTGCAAAACTAATTTCTAAGTCTTACTGTTTTCTTCTTCTGCAAAGACAGTAGCATCGCAATGCAAAATTACATGCTTTTCCATCAAGCAGAAAGCATCCCTTAGCCAAATGATGGCAACTGCAAAGGTTTAAGTACAGATCAAGCACATTGTACTGCATAAATGTATTCTCTGATACATACTCAATATGAAAAAAAAGATGCAGTACAGGTCAAGTAAAACCTTCTTTTTCCCTTTTTTTTTAAAGAGCGAACTAAGGGGTTGTTTAGGGCAACCGTTTCTGCTCCAGGTTAGTGGTTTGAATATCCAAGTTCCCCTTTTTTAAGTATGTTCATCTACTGTGCACAACTCCCACACAAACAAAAAGTTTTAAAGTGATTGCTACAGCTACAGGACAAGACCGAATGCGGCCACAGACAAAGCACTGTTAACACTCGAAGCAAGTAAGTGCAATTTCCTTCTATTACAGTAATTCAATGTTACCTGAGAACATAAATAGGTTTTAAAAAAAATGTATCAGTCATGAAAATGTTATTTGTGTACCATAAACCAAAACTCTTACTAAATAAAACAGAAGCACATGCACTAACGATCAAGCTAACATCCCTGGAGATTCCAAATATCCTGAACTAAGTTCACCAGGCTTGTAGGACAATTTCCTGCTCTTTAAGTGCCTTAACACAGGTTCTTGTGAGTCACAAAAGCATTCCAAAAATCTGCTACAGAAATACACATACACGCAACCCCAAATCCAAATTATATAGCCAATTTTGTTAGATTAGGTTTTTTTAAGTACCTGATTTTATTGAGGATATCAATTCCAGATTGCTCCAAGAGGACATTTTTCACGAAAGTGCGTGGGATGGAAATCTTCTCAGTGCTAGCCTCAATCAGGTCTTCACGGATGCGGGCTTTCTTCATCACATTTGGGCAAAGGTTTTCCGCTGCATCTACCATAGACTCAAGGAGTGTCTGCAGCACAATAAGCAAAAGCTAACATCAGGTATTGAGATTTTCATTAGCTGGAAGATCACAGCATTATTCTGGTCCATAGCACTATGATGCTTTTAGACTTGTAATTTTTACAATTTTTCTTCCTCAATTCCAATCCATTTTGCAATCCACCTGCAATATGAAAGGCATTTTACAAGGAGGAACAACATACTTGTTTTGGAAATGACCCATAACTGTACTTGTTTGCTTTTTCAAATATGAAACACTTACATCTCTGTGTTTAACTGTCAGAACAATAAATTAGCTTCCCTTGTGCACCCACCACTGCTGTCTCTGCATGCAGCAGAAGCAGTGGATGCTCTGCAGCAGCTGCCTTCGCTCTAAACTATGCCCTGAATCAGCAATTTTCACCAATGCTCCAAACCTGACACTTTGTAAGAGGCATCAGTATATGAAGAAAGGAGACTCATGAGAACTTGGCATGCTCTAGAGGGCTGGAATATACTAGCCAAATATTAAGGAAGTAACTACAGGTATGATTTGCAGTGGGCATACAAACCTTTAATATATGAATCATTTACATACATGGAAGTCTGTAGTGAACTTTAAGTGCAGTCAGCAATTTTTATTCTTTTTTAATGACTGAACAAAACTCCAAACCAGGACACAAGAAAACCATACACACTCCAGAAACAGGACCATGTAACCCCCCAACCCCCTCAACTTTCTTTTTCTTAAAATCAGGTCTCCCCTGCTGATGATATCAAATAAACTTCTTCCCTCTTAGACTTTCTCTTAGAATAATCTTTCATACATAATTCAATGCTGTGAAGTTATGTTATGAAGCCCCTTTCAATTGCATTAGATTTATCTCCTATCTGTGCCTCTGAAAAAAGGTAATTTTGGTTTCTTTTCCAAATACCAGCTCTGACTAGAAACTAAAGAGCACTCACTACAGGAGCAGGTAAGAGCTCACAGTCCCTCACATAAAATCATCCATGTATGAACAAAACTGCAGAAAAGCTCTAATGTACACATATAGGGATCAGAATGAGATGTAGAAACACTACTAGTGTCCTGTATCACCAAAACATCCTTCCTCTAATTGCTCTCAATTTTCATATCCAAAAAGGTTAGGTAGGACCACAGAAGGCATAAAAAAATCAGCTGGTCATCTGGAAAACTAGATTTTAAATTCATACTGTTTTATCTACATCCTGATATGTAACCTGTATACAGTAAGACAGATATATTTATAAACACAAAGCAGTATTTTCTGACAAGACTGAAAATTTTTCTTTGTTCAGATTCTCTCCTATATCCACCTTACTCCCACCTCCAGTCCCAGCAACTCAAGAAATCTATTTTAGGTATCTTCAGAAGGCTGTTCAACCATGAATTAATTTCCCATCAAATAACTTGTTTCAGAGATTGCAAAAGGTCAAGGCTCCTCAGCAAGGGATATGAAAACAAACTCTTTATGTCCATTCCCAGCATGCGGTGCCACTTAGAGAAGATCAGTAAGGAGATGGGTCTCTCCAGCAGCTGGTCCCCCTGTACGCTGAAGTTGTCATGCTACTGCACTCCAGTGACCGTGGGGTCTCCTCAGGATATGGTGCTTCCAAAGCAGCAGGGAGAATAAAGACACTGTCCTTGGAGTTCATGTTTCAGTGTATGTGCAAGACCCACTTCCCTCAACTATGAATCTTCTAAACAAGTGGGACAAGCAGCAACTATCAGAAGACATCAGATTTTTCAACATATGCTATGTTGCATGCAGTTTTTGAGCAGTTTTTTAAAATCCAAAGGAAGGTGGAAAGAAGAGAGGGACAGAGCCCAGATAACTGAAATAGGCCAAGTCGTCTCCGGTAAGGTTGAAGGTTGATAACCAAACAGAAAAAAGTACTTAGAAATTAAAAAAGAAACAAAATAGTAGTTTCATTGGAACGGTATACTACGTAAATCTAGCTCTAACCTAGATGCTTCTACATTGTACAAAAATAATGAACTGAACTCCTTGAAAGCTCTACCAACTTCCTTTTTCTTCTCAACCTCACTCCACAGGTAAGTGACCTCAGGCTGAACTCCATCTTATCAGAGCTTTATTCTCTTTGCATCTCCCCACCGTAACTAACAATTTTCATATATAGACACTGAGTAAGAAACAAACCCACCATTACTGCACAGTAATTTTAATGATTCAAAGCAGCATCTTTCAGTCTGTAGCTCTTAATTGACTGACTTTTAAGCATAGATTCACGAGGACAACACAGCAGCATGAAACTGCCACAGCATACAGGGAAGTCTGATCTCTACAACATTTGATTTACAGGCATAAGGGACAACTGACATTATAGCTAATATGGAGCTTGTTTCTGGGTTCCCAAGCTCTCTGCACTTGAAAAACTCCTTCCGCACTCTCTCCTTCAATCCCCAAGCAGATTCTGAGGCCATAATACTAATGAAGAGTCTTTCAAGCCACTGTGGCCATATCCACATGGAAGATGACGAACTTCAATGGTAGAGACAACTGAGCCAGGTAAACTACTAATGAGAATTTCTGACACATCCATTTTTTCCCATGGCGTTTATTCACTGGTGCAACTGTGTAGCCTACCTTGAAAACTCACACTCAGCCTCCCAAGAGTTACCGATGGATCACAATCACAAAAGTTATAAAGACTTGCTATGTGGAATTACAATTGCAGTTTAAGCACAGTCTTTCAGAATGGATCATGTGAAGAAGCGCTGTGCGAAGGTATCAGTGGAAAGTAGGATCAAAGACTAAAGACCTTACCTAAAAATTTTAAAATTAATTTTTACTCAAAATACTCAAGAGAATGTGCAATTTAAAAGTTAAATAGAGTTTGGATCTCTTCTTTAAGTGCACAACTGAAAATAATTTCTTCAGTGATGGATTTCAACTGTTGATTTCACATGACTATTACTGTATCTACACAAACCTTTCCCCACCCACTACTTCTATCCCAAAACCTTTCAGTGGTGGAAACCCACAGCTACCAATATTGACTGTAGAGGGGAAAACATTTCAGACACAAAGCCACAAGTCCCAGTCAGCAGGAGTGCAGAAAGAACAAAGTCCTGCCCACATTTAATGACTCTTAACATTTAGGAGAAAGATACAGCGAGTAAAAGGACTAGAGGATGATGACATCTAAAGAAAAAGTGGAACAGGTGATGGAGCCAACAAACTTTGTCCTCTAGCATACAATTTAGGAGTAATAGTTCAGGCACTCTTGTCCTTGCAAAACATCTTCTCTTGCCTAAGCATCATTTGTCTTGCCTACGATTTTCCCTTGGGCCTTTGCCGACCGAATAAAGCATCTCTGGGTTCTGTGTGTCCACAGTGACACCAGCAGGAGAAGAGAGATGCAAGGGCCTTGCTATAATTTCTCCTTTGGCCAACTCAACTCACTTGAAGATGTTGCTTTTCCTTATTCTAACTTCTTCCTTCTCTCCCCCTTCCCTCCTTTGAAGGTAAAAAAAAAAAAAAAAAATATCTCTTATTTCCCTGAAGAGTGTTCATTGACTTTACCCAATTTCCAAACAGTTCTTTCTAGAACCAGGCTCTGGTTGCTATGGAAGCTAAAAGTCAAAATTCCACTTACAGCACATAGGATTTTTTTTCCCAACAATCACAAAAAGAACTGTACTTATGTGAGCTCCCTTATCTATCTTCACAAATAATAAACTGCATGTGATGTTCTGAATTGACCTAAAAACTGGGAGAAAAAATCCTAACCCATGTTCAACATTTTCTCCTCCACGCAAAGTACACCACTACAGAACTTGAAGGAAAACCTTTCAGCCTTAAATGCAAAATTAATAAAAATGAGTGTTACAATATACAAAGAGCATTATGACTTTATAGTTTCTTGTAAGGCACTTAAACTTTAACGCCACACAAATCAAAAGTAGATGTAAAAGTTAGAACGGCTGAGTTAAAGTGCCTTTTGCTGTAAATGTGTAAAAGCATAAATGGAAGACCCATTAACTCAATCTTATTCCAGGAACTATAAATAACATTGCAAATGCTGAAGAGGCGCTTTTTTTCCCCTTTCTTTAAGACTCTCCAAAACGCACAGGACTTATTTAAGTGCATGAGCCCTGCAAGAAGGGCTGATCTGACAATTCCCGTCCCAATAATAGCCTAGAAGTTCTATCGGGAAGAATCTTGTGGGTAAATCACTTTCGTGTCTGCAGAAGTTAAAGAAGTGATAAAGAATCTTCACCTTATTTCATATAATGGGGAAAGGGAGAAAAATACTAAAACTTCAGCACCATTTTCCTCCTCATTAACTTTTTAATTTTGCAAAAGCAATTAGTAATGTGGTATTATTATTGTTCTTCATTATATTCCCACTGACTGAAGCATTTTCATGTTGTTTCAACTGGAAGTTCAACCTTCACTTTCAGATTCTTTGGTAAGTTTAAATATAGCAAAACACAGGCAAGGTAGCTTAGTCATAAACTTAAGTTGATCTGAATTATCTTAGAACCGTATTCTTAAATTCATCAGCTTCCACACAGACCCCAACACTTGCTAAAGTTTTCCCACCTTGACTTCTTCCTGGACTGAGAGCTTTGCACATGCTGTATGGATGACTCTTCCTTACTTATTATACAGTAAGATCTAACATAATTGAAGGTAGAAGTCCTGAGCAATAGCTCGCTGAACACACAGGTGAGAATGTTTACAGATCAATAATGTCTATTTCAAGAACTGAGGTTTGACAGGCAACTTGTGAAAAGATTTCCTATAAAGATGGCTGTACTAATTCTTGGGGCACTCTCAATAAATACAAGTTATCCAAATCCAACAGTGGAAATTTTGCACCAGGTTCAAAAGTGGTCACTGGGAAAAAAATTTCTGCAATGGAATCTACATAAAAGCAGCTTTCACTCCAGTGGGATACCTTTACTAGTAAGTACTTTTCTCCAGGCCATGAGACTTTTTAGGGTGCTTGAGAGATGCCTTTATGAAGGGCCTACGGAGCAATCGCTAAGTCTTCCCCTTCTAGAAGATAAAATAAGAGGATAATAAACAGTATATGCTCCTACTGCCCACTGCAAACACTAAAGAAATTTTTTTCATTCCAACCAGGCAAGTATCCAGATAATAAGGCACAAGAGACTAATAACGAAAAGATAGCTTACGTACAAATATACTGAGAAGTGTGGGAGGAAAAAAAAAAAGTGTGGCACATTTGCATTTAGCAACATAGCAACAGAAGATCTTAGATTTAGTTATTTCTGCATGTGAGAGATGTCAACACATCTATCTAATTTATCCACAGACCTTAAGTTGCTCATCCACAACCCTTGTGACTTCTCCAGCCATGGATTCAAGTGTCTCTTGGATTGGATTGGAGAGCGAACCATTTGCTCCTGCCCAAGAAGCTCCACCGAGGTGATACAGATTTGGTAAGAGCTGTAAGACAGAAAGAGTATCTTTGGAAAGTAGGCTCATCACTACCTGTCTTCAAATCCGGAGAAAGAGGAGGAAATCTCTCTGCTAAATCAAAGTCTTTAGAAATTAGAATTATTTTGTCACTTTAAATACTACCTACAGCTGATCATCTGAAGAAAATACTCTTTTGTGACACACTGTTATTTTCAACTCTCCAAAGAGAGAAAATCTGCAAGCACACACTGAACTGCTCTCAGTATTACCAGCAAGCTGGGAAAGGCTTACTGTTTTGGAGTTCTTAGCATCCCTCATAAGCCGTTCTGCAGATTTGACATCTTCCTGTACAGCATCCACACCACAGTTTCTTAAAGAGTTGAGATGATCTTGCACTTTAACACATATTCTGTCAATCATCTACTTAAACAAAAGAAATAGAAAAGATAACACATCAGAATGTTGGACAAATCCAAACTGAATTCAGTCCAGGTAGCAAATCAATCGTAGCATGATGAGATTTGTAGTGACAATATAACAATCTGGAAATGCATGATCAGAGCTTGGAGGTATATCAGTGCTACTGAAGAAAAGCATTTTATCTCATACAGACACACCTGAACACTGGAAAAATAAAACTTTAACCATTAAAAAAAAAAAAGTTTTGGAATATTTCCTCCACAGTTACTTCCAGGATAACTGCAAATAACCAAGAAGTTATTCAGTTCATGTGTTGTTCTGTTTTTTGAAGCAAGTTTAATTCTAAAAATGTTGTCAATATATCTAACACTTAGCTCTGAAGGTCCCTGAATTGTTAAGAAGTTCAGACAGTAAAAGAAAGCTCTGTCACTATGCATTCAACAAACACCAACAGAGACTTCTCCTGTCTAAGCAAAATGCAATTGCTCAGGCTTCTGGGACATTCTTTCAAAATGTAAATATCCCTCGTTGAAGGGAACTATAACTATCAAAGCAGACGTTTCCATCAGACCTTTCACAGTGGGATAAATTGAACTTAATCTGTATCCACAACACAATTCATTCAACATGCTGCAAATACAGGGCAGGTGGTATAGCTGTATCCTTACAAGATAAATCGGTAAGAATGCCTGACATATAGTCAGTTTTGATTAAGATATATGGGGCAGGGAGATACAATAGTTAAAAGTCTTTATCAGCCTACATAGCATTCATTACAACTGGCTATCTGACATTTTGAAGCAACATCTGAGTGCACGTGTCATCATCATAAAAAGTCTAGGGTTCTAGAATCTTATATCATTAGCAATAAGAACTGAAATAATTTCACAGCATGCTCCTTTTCTGCTCCACATGACTCTCCCTCTTCAAAGGGTTTTGGGTGGGGTTTTTTGTTTAAGTACAAAAAGCTAATTAATTATTAGACAGTGGTAAGTCTCATTGGGACATCTGGACTAAAAAAAAAAATACACTCTAGGAATAATAATGCAATTCCACCATACTAACTAGAGAATCTTTTCCAGCTCCTTTAAAACTGTTTTTAAAATCCATCCTTATTGTACACAATTTAATATAGACATGAGTAATTTTACTTTCAAAATAACAATAAATTACATTTATTGAAACGTGATGTGTGTGTGGTTTTTGGAGAAAAGCACAACTAAAACCACCAAGCTATAAAAAGACCTAAACTTAATTCATATGGAGATTATTAACTTGGGGGGAAAAAAAGGTGGCATTGGAACAGAGAAATTACTAAAATAAAATAAAGTGACGCTGCTCTTGCAGTTTTTAGTGACAGTACATCTCCATGTACCGTCTTCTCTGTCGAGAGGTTAGAGTGTAATTTCAGGTTCTAGTAATAAAACACTGTCCCATTAAATTTTAATAACATAGGTAGAAAAAGGCCACTTTGAATTAAGATGCACTGAAGAAAAATTGCAGAAATTGGAAAGAAATTTCATTGACTTATCTGAAGAGCAAAACAGATATTCCTCTCCTGTTTGCTGGAGTCTCCCATTTGCATGGGAACACAACTGGTGCAAACAAACATTGAAGTAAACTTAAAACTAAGGCCATGACAAGTTTTTTCTGCTTATACCACCTTGCTTCAGTGGTGTACTGGAGCTGAAAACAGCCCTGAGGGGTACTGGCAAGAAATGCACTAGAACAGAGAGAATGGTAAGCTACCACAGAAAATGCTTGTAGCCCTCAAGAGAAAGGAAAAAAACCCCAGAACACGTGGCATTTAGGAAACCTCGTAGCGGCTGACAAAACACAAAAGCTTCCCACCTTAAAGCAGTATTTTGGGCTATGTTGGACAGGAAGCCTTTTCAGCTGTCCAGACTATAAAGAGCACAGAAGACTTCTACCTTCCTTCGCTCCCTCCCTTTAAGTAAAGCTTCCCATGATACCCACAGTTCTGAAGGTGTAAGGTAGATGATGACTTCCTCTCTAAGGCTATTTGCTCTGGTGGTGCCTAAGGGCCTGTTTACATGGTTGATCAGTGCTAGGCAGAGAGACTGGAACTGACTCAGACACCATATTTGGCAGAGTCTTATGATGATGCTTATCACACTGATAAGAGCCTGCTGAAAAATCAGACTCCTGAGTACGAATGAGCTAAACTGTTCCGGGTTCCAACAGCATTTCACTCAGAAATAGCTCAGGTCTTTCTCTACACAGTACTACTATGCAGTTCAGTTTTGGGCCCCTCACTACAAAAAGGACATTGAATTACTCAAGCATGTCCAGAGAAGGGCAACGAAGCTGGTGAAGGGTCTGGAGCACATGTCATATGAGGGAACTGGGGTTGTTTAGTCTGGAGAAGAGGAGGCTGAGGGGAGACCTCATCACCCTCTACAACTACCTGAAAGGAGGTTGCAAGGAGCTGGGGATGAGCCTCTTCAACCAAGTAATAAGCGATAGGACAAGAGGTAATGGCTTCAAGTTGCGCCAGGGAAGGTTTAGACTGGATATTAGAAAGTATTTCTTTATAGAACGGGTTGTTAGGCGTTGGAATGGGCTGCCCAGGGAGGTGGTGGAGTCCCCATCCCTGGAGGTGTTCAAGAGGCAGGCTGACATGGCGCTCAGGGATATGGTGTAGTTGGGATCTGTCAGTGCTAGGTTAACAGTTGGACTAGATGATCTTCAAAGTCCTTTCCAACCTAGACAATTCTGTGATTCTGTGATAAGACCTCCTTCTCACAAAAGCTTTTTTTTCCCTTCCCAAAATATTAGCACTGATTAATTACTATTACTTGGGAAACAAAGTATAACCCAGAGACACATCTTACTTCAAGCTATGCTGATAGAATGAGAGAGAACTCTGTCCCCAGGCAGATTTCAGACCCTGCAAAGTACCAGTAAGGAACACGTTCTCACCTGCTGAGTGGTACTAGTAACAATGCCTTGCTGCAGCCGGTACGCCTGCTCCTGGAGGTACTTTCTGGTCTCGTGATTACGAAGCAAGTAGTTTTCTATCTAAAAAGCAAGGACAGATTAGGAAACTGATTTGACTCTCCACATTGCAATTTGCTTTCAATTTTGCTGCCGTATCAGAAGTAAGGACTGACAGGAAAAACTGCCTAAGTATTTGCTTGTTATCTGCAAACCTTATTCTGTGCATCTCAATGCTTAATAAACACATTGGCAACTATTCATTCACTCACAGACTAGTGAAACATCATTAAAACACTGTGCTTTTGCCAGTGTTTTCTGAATTAGTCTTCTATTTTGAACAATTTAGTAAGTTACGCTGACAAAGGAGTAGATCCAGGTTTGAGAAATATTTGAAGGGACTCTATCCATAAAGTATTGTTGTAGAGACCATGATGACACAAGATAGCTGATTCATTTCTTTTAGATGCATTCAGCCCACTGCAAAGACAAAGATCTAAATAGCAGTATGGTCTGGAGAGAAGATAAAATATCTAAAAGTACCTAACTGACACAGGAGCCTCAGTTCAAAAATTACTTAAGGCTAAGCAGTATGCGAGTGGTCTTCAAAGACAAGTGATTCCTACCCACAGCTGCTGGTCACAGCCCACCACAACTGTCACCATCAGTAAACACCTACCATCAGCCAGCTTAATAGCACATTGAGTAACCCTCTAACCTGGCTCTATCAAACTTAGAGTCAAAAACCCCTACCAGTAAATTGGTTAAGGTTCATCAAAGGTGATGGATCTGATCTGAAAGGAAGAGAGGGGAAAAGGATGAATGGAGTCACCAGCAGGTTGTGAGACAGAGACTAATAAGGACTAATGGTCACCCCTAAACCTGCATCAGCAGCAAGAACCGGAACGTACTGACCATGACCCAGAGTAATGCAGGGTTTACCCAGTTTGCCCACACTGCAAGTAAAGCGCTCTGCAAAGATACTGGAGCTCAGGAGGTTAGCTACTATGTCCATCTGGTGCTGGATCAGGGCCAGAAACACTCTCATTGTACTCAAGCTGTGGTGTGCTGAAGCTTATGGACCCTCCCGAGACGTCAGTCAGTCAGTTCAGGTGTCCCTGCACTGGGCATGACAGCTCAGTCCACGTGGGCAGGCATTCCTACGTGCATGGAATTAGCTGCGTTCACAGCACCGCTCCCGAGACTGTTAACCTTTTTTGGAGAGAACTTCCTCATGTTGTGCAAAGAAAGCCTGAACCACACACGTTAAACTCAGGGCCAAACAGTTTTAGCAACTTTGAAACGAATAAAAGAAAATGCTCTTTGTACATAATGCCTAATTAACGCATAGAATTTAAATCCCCATGTCCAGAAGCCTCATGATAATTTTTTCAGATCATTCTAGATATGAACCTATCTACAATTACATTAAATGAGATGTAAGAAATATGTCGATCCCCCATGACTCAGATTTTTTTAAAGCAGAATTTAGATCATTTTCATGCATCAAAGAAAAAGGCACTAACTACCAGCACTTTTCCCTGTGAGAATCACTTTACTGAAAATTTCTTTACTAATAAGGATCACAGACATTTGCTTTTTAATCACAGTTATCTGTAAGAACTATTTATAAGGTTCTTATGACCTCACCCTGGCTGAAGGAAAACTACTCATTAAAGAGATGTGAACTGTATGCCTTCTGATGGAGCAGGAGGCTCACTTGGAGCTCGCAAGATTTACTATATTAAAACTCAGCTGGGAGTTTTATATGTCAGGCAAGTGGAACAGCTACAGATACTGTCAACACCTCTCCATCCAAAAGAACATGTTGGTGCAGTTGTTTATTTAGGGCAACACAGTGTGTGAATTTTATATGCACAATATAAAACACAGGCAGTAAATGTTTTTATCCTCCTCCAAATTAAAGAGCATCCTTGGTCTTATACAGTGCCGACTGCACTTTTTATGCCAAAATAAAAAATGCGTACCGATAATTCTACACACATGGAAATATCTGCAAGCACATATGTAACAAACATGCCAGTTTTTAATCCTCCCTTTCATAGTCAGGGACACAGCAATGCAAGGTCTATCTTGCACTTATTCAATTATGACTTTTTCATACTACACCATTGCATTCCATCAGCCTTCACGTCAACCATTCTTTGGAATGAAAAGCCTTACATGCTCTTGCAGCACTTGATTACCACATATGTGTTCATGCAAATCAAACAATCAATGGATCTAGCCTGGAATTCTTACTCAGGAAAGCATGAAATCACAGCCACTTAAAATTATTCCTTTATTTTTAGTGGGTTTATTTCTGTATGTTGGTGGTATATGCAATACCTTTTGCAGTGCCTCTTCTGTTTTTTCAGGGTTTGTTTTGAGTGCCTGGGAAGCATCATTCATCGGAATAGGCATGAATCTCAGAGTATAATTCCTAAAGAAAAATGAAAGAAAATATTTTTTAATAGTAAAAGTTAACCTAATTATGGTATCTCTTTAAGAAGAATAAACTAGAAGGGAGAAATAAGATGCATCTAGCTTGTTCGTGGAAGGTACTAAGAATGTATTTTTCACATTTGTAAGTGGACTAACTGGAGGCATGTGTGCTCCTTTTTGCTGCTAATTCTTCTTTGCCACTAGATAGAGGTGGAGATTTTAAAAAGCAAAAAAAGTAGCCAAGTGGCCACTGTCCAGTGGCTGTCAATTAAGGGCCTAGCTGTCCTCTGTACCTTTGTGCACAAGGTTAGATTACTTTTTCCTATATCAAAACAGAACAGGGAAGGGTCAGTGCCTGCTGGCAATTCTATCAGATCTAAGTCTAAACGGAAATATTCAGTAACAAACAGATAGCAACAAAGAGACTGAGTTTTGAAAATTTACTATTTAATAACTTCTTGTGTTTACAAGAATTTGAAGATGCTTTCTGAATTTTTAATAAAAGCTGACAAAATAAGCGTAGCATCTGCACATTGCTTTATGCAAACAATTGCATTTTACTTATTTCTGTAGCTTTGTCCATCTGCTGCGATATGAGAATAAAGATAGGGTTTTGGTCTTGAGTCAAAATTGTATTTAAACTCAGAGAACAGAAATTGGCTAGCATGACACAGTTAAACCTAAAACGTTACATGTATGTCCACACACCTTCAGATTTGAATAAATGGAAACAAAAAGAGCAGGACATTCTTAAAACCTGGAAAGGAAATTATTCCTCCTATTTTCAATTAGCCTTAATTTCCTGCAAACATCTCTTCCTCCTCCTTCGGCTGTCTATAAACGTCCCACTAACCGTCTGTTCCTATTCTATCCAGGGATACATAACGATGGTTGGAACCCTCTATTTTTAAGTACTTTAAAGTCAACAATTTCAACTGAGTCAACTCCGTTGACTTCAATGGACCCGTTCCTCACTAAATGTCCTAACTCCAACAGCAGACACCTTAACTACTGTGAAACTCCAAGGTTCTTTCACTTCCTCTCCCACCAGTTGCTTAGCCACATGAAACACCACTCCTTGAAGGACAGCGGTCTTTTGAACTGCCAAACACACTGACTCCTCATTGATACTACCCAACGTTTTACCTTAAATGACAATGGAAGACTTCTATGTTTATTTCCCAATGTAAACAAGGCAATGCATAGCTGTCAGTGGCAGACAGTTATTCACACAGAGTCAGCAAGGTCCCTGTCCTTCCGCAGTGTCCAACTGCCTACGGCACCACAGCCAGAAAATTAACCTTTCTAGTTGTCCTTCCAAAGAACTGCACAAACTGTGCAGACCCTGTTACGTGTCCTCACGTAATACTAAACAGCAAATGACTGGCTGTCTACCAGCATGAGGAAAACGTTTAAATGTCAAAGATACCAAGCTCAAAGACAGAGATAATAATTAGAGAACTTGCTGACTGCCTGACTACTACCTGGCAGGTGGGGTATTTATTTAGTTAAAAAGAAACAAAGCTAGACTTCCAAGAATCTCCGCAGCTGTTTGACATTTATACATCCTATTCATTGAAATCTATAATAGTCAGCTCTCATGCTAGTAATTATATGCTAAATTCAATTTAGTCAAAGGGTTTGTGCACCCTCCCTCACACACACACACAGAGGAAGTGGGGGGAAGTGAAAAGCAAGAAGATTTCATGGACACAGTCACAGAGGCAGAACTCTAGAAGACCACTACCCTAAGGAAGGCTCTGTACTTGGTTTCCTTCCAGAACAACATTGTATTGGAATGCTACTTTATTTTTGTCTAAGAATTAACCAGCTCTTAAGGGAAATAAACCCAAGAATTTAAAGCTCGCTTTTCAACTTTGATCATCAGAGCAATATTTATCTTCACACTTCATTTTTCTCTGTTTCCTTTGAAGTCTAAAACATTCCTCTGTTGTTCTTTTTATTAACACTCCACTTGTCTCTTGTAATGGAGTACATTACCAACTCAACAATGCAGTAATTTCATAACACATTAATACTCTCACCAAAATACCTATATTTAAAGGATGTTAAATTTCAGAGAAGTTTAAGCTCAGAGACTGGAAAAGATGTCTCAAAAACCTCCTGTCTCTCCCTCTACATACAGCATGTGTGACAACAATCCTACATTTTATCACGTGTTATTTCCCTTGTAGTAACTTCTGCTCCATTTGTGACACTCTGCTGCAGAGTGATGGTTTTACTGCCTATTTTTTTTAAAAAGAGGAATAAGATAATCTGTTTTGCCAGCTTGGACATGTGGATTTCATGTCACTGCTAAGGGAAGAATGCATAGCCCTCTAACAAATCCCAGCATTTCCCATCAGATTTTAGAACTTGAGCTACTTCTTCAGTCCATGCAGAAAAAAATATCTTTTAGAAATGAATATGGGGCGATACTGTACAGTTCTCTGACAGAGTGGGCTCTAGGCTGCAAAGGACACAAGCACATGCTTATTTTCGTATTAAAATTACAGAGATACAAGTCCCTGTCTAATGGCCAGG
Organism: Strix aluco; assembly: GCF_031877795.1. Taxonomy (NCBI): domain Eukaryota; kingdom Metazoa; phylum Chordata; class Aves; order Strigiformes; family Strigidae; genus Strix; species Strix aluco. The sequence continues at coordinate 66,227,035 of NC_133931.1, read as the reverse complement.
CTGAACAGGATGCCCACTGTTCTCAAATGCCCTCCCTGAGCTGACACCTGTACTGGACTCTACAGAAGATCCTCTCAGCCTCTCACATCAGCTGGCTGGGACACCCTTGGGGCAACTCTGCCAACAGTTATGGTCCCAGAATTTCCTTGCAGGAACAACATTTTCACACAACTATGAACTGATGAAGAAAAGCCAGGAGGAGGGGAAAAAACAATCTTCAGATTACTTCAGCCTGTTTTAAATCCCTCTCAATTCTCCTCAGCCTCCTCCTCATAGTACGAAAGCATAGCTTTCTTATATTTTGTGGTTTAGTATATGACTATTTTTCTTAAGAACAAAATCAAAACAACACACACAACACATATACCCCCAAGCATCTTCAGTATATTTCATTCCATTTTGAGCTACAATTCTTTCCTACAGAATGTCGATGGTTTCATGTATTTTTAGGAAACATATGGTGGAGGATGTACTCAATATGTCTTTGAGATTGTGGATTGTTTAAAGGCTAATTGTTTTCAGCCAGTATTAACAGTCCCTCTCCTGTGAGTTTAAACCTTTGTTGCTTGTGGCTTAGTTTGTGATATTATCAATGGTTTTAACAATTTTAAAATGTTAGAGGGGACATAAAATGACCCCAGCTTACAAGCTAAATAAATGAGATGTCACTTCAACAAAGTGCAGTGTCACACAATTATCTGTAGCATTTCTTTTTTTTTTCTGCGTAGGTGATTTAGTTTTGCCTTAGGATCTCCCCTTGTTTTCTATTTTCTTATCCAAGCACTTCAGAACAGAAAAGTAAAGTTGATACTAACCAGAAAATAAGCGTATTTTTTTACCAGACTTTCTTATAAATGTACATTCTGTTGTTCTCGAAGAGAAATGCCTGCAAGCTGACAAATAACCTTTGCAAATTATTATTCACTACTACCAATGGAATCACTTCAAGATGATTTGCTTAATTATACATCATTTATGTAATTTCCCCCATCAGTGCAACTGCATTCATTTTGAAACCAAGTATATAAACTACAACAGTTTCATAAAACAAGTAACTTTATAAGCTCTAGCCTCGTGACCCCTCCAAGGGTTAAGATGCTCCCCTAAGTAGTTATACAGTTTTGCAAGCCATCTTGTCTAGAAACTAGCAATTGTACGTTACCTTCACCTTCTGAAGAGAGCCTTTGTTCCTGTCTGAGGGATTTAATGATGTGAAACAACTGCAACTGCTGCTTAATTTAAATCTGTAATTTTTCTCTCTTAAGAAAAGTAATAATAACATATAAAGAAATGTGATGGAGATGGAGAGAGATTAAAGTCATTTAGCATCTATCACTGGTAATGGTTGCAACTGTGAGTAAGCTCAGAGAAGCAAAATGACCCAGACCACAGCAATTATGATGAACAACTGCAGTTCCTGAGATCATCACTATTAGTTTCAACTTGCCGGGGAAAAGAAAAAAAAAAAAGTCATACTACAAAGGCATGCTTCAGTAATTTTCTGTTATTATACACAGCTTCATTCACTGACTAGAATAGAATTTCTGCACGCTATCAACACAAGAGAATGAAGAAAAGGGAAAATATTCTCAAATTCAGAATATTAATGCTAACAGCAGAACTCAATGGCCTTAAAGCTGATAGGGTATGGATGAAAGAGCCATAAAGCCTTTTCCCATCCTTTTGAAGGATGTGAAGTCATAAATTTTCCTTTAGATTAAGCACTCTGATGCTTAAAATTGAGAGCACTCAGCATCTCCAGATCATATTGACTGTGGTGAGAACTGCAGCTGCTCAGATCATTCAAGATCTAAGTCTTTGGCCTCTTCATCAGTCATTCAGTTGTTTGAGAACTTACTTTTCCAGTGCCACAGCTATGTCCTGGAAGCCCTGTGCAGTGATGTTATTCTTGTCCCATATTACAGTTCTGAGAGGTGGCGGGAGAGAGAAAAGAAAAAAAAAGTTAAACAAGAACCACTGAATAAATCTGTATCAAAACTTTGCATATTGAAACAACACAGTGCTGTATGTTCAAAATCGTAAAAACCTGTCTTTAGTTATATGCTAAAACCTTGAAATGACAGAAGTTAGGGACAAAGATACTATAAAATTCAGTTTCCCTTTCTTTAAAGGGGATTCTGTACTATATTTTCCATCATTAATGTAAAAACATAATTTTTCTAAAATACGGTTAATAGAAAGATTTGGAGATAAAATTCTAGCTTTTTCCAGGAATAACAGCAAAAATAAAGTTCAAATGTCTGCTTTGCAAGTCCACACTGAAAAACAAGAAAATTGCAGTAAGCGATCAATCTCTGTTCTACATAGGCTATATGGCTACTGTTACAGAAAAAGGTATTTAAAAAATTCATGCTGATTGGTGGTCAAAATTTGCAGGCTATTGTATATTCAATCCTTTACTAGCTCATCACACAGTTCCTATGATTCCACATGCAACATAGCTAGCTGTCAATATAAGCCATTAGGTTAGGTGCATAAATTGTAACTCTTTCGAATACACAATAGTGATAAGAGTGATCCAGCCTTCCCCCTCCTCCCCCAATTTAGACCACTCAAGCAGACTGCCTGGCAATTTGCGAACACATGTTCAAAGATCTCATTAGTAGTCAGAAGAGACAGTCAAGCAGATAAATCTTGCTCGTGCAAGAGCACTAGTTAGTTGTAGCTGTTCTTAAAAAAAGGCACAAAACCAAACAGAGGTTTCTGGTGTTCAAAAAAAAAAAAAAAAGATAGATGGCAGAGTTTCACAGGTATTGACACCCTTCTGCTGTTGCAGAATTATCCCTTTGCTTTTTAGATGGAAAGATGGAGGTAAAGAAGAGAGGAAGAGAGATTCTATACCCAGTCTGCAAAGATCAGCTACACTTAGGGTCAAATCTTGGATATTTTTGTCATTGGAAAGTGTGTTTGTATTTCTACCTGGATGTGATTTTATAACATTTTAAGCAGAGCCAGTTACCATTGCATTATTCAGTTTGTAATCACACCACAGACTGTGGTGACATTATGTCAACAGTGACATTCAGTGTACTTTGAAATATTTCAGTCTGCCATCCTGAAAGCCATCAAGGCTTTATTTCTTCAGATACCATGGTCATTTCAGGTTCATACATTCAATAAAGCTAAGCCACCTCTCCAGTGTTTTCCTGACATTTTCAATATTCAGTCTGGGCATAGCAACACAAAGACCAGGATCTCTGCTTCTGAACAAAATAGCCAGGACTGTTCTGGGGAATTTCTTATCCTCCAGGGAACAAATGCTTGGAGACTAAGCACAAAATGGTCTCTTCACACAGATAATATACCGAGGAAGGTTCATCTGCACAGTCTGACAAGAGAAGGAGTGAGGATTAGCTTTCCTGATGACGGTGACATATTTAGAGGTCTCCACCCAGATTCACACTGATTGAAGGTTTTGCTGTTTGCTAATCACATGCTGGATAGAAAAAAGTGATACTCTCAAGACATCAGTGCCAGACATGTGCTAAAAAGCAGTGAAGTTGTCGGATGGATGAAGTTGCAGAGAAGAGATGCCAAGGTCCATCAGCACTGTAGGCAGGGGAGAGGGGAAGGAGGGATGGTCCATGCTGTTACCCATTCTGAATTCCACATGCTCTTAGTTCTCCTGCAAACTGATACTCCAGAAAACAAAGAATAATTTACTTTAGTTTCCTACCCAAGTATCAGAATTTTCTCTGCTGGGAAGGCTTCCAGTGGAAAAGCAAGAGCAGAACAGAAGAGAGTGGCTGAGCACCAGAACAGGGTTCCAGAAGACACTGTGGAATCCCTGTACTTGGAGATCTTCAGAACCTGCCTGGACAAGGCCCTGAGCAACCTTCTATGGCTTTAAAGTTGTCCCTGCTTTGCGAAGGACATTGGATCAGATGACATTAAGAGGTCTATGACAAGGTAATTTTTTTTTTTTATGTGATTCTAGGAAATTTAGAGCTCTCTTGTTTCAACAAGAGGTCTTTCTGTTTAAATTTAGAAAATGCAATTTTCTCCAGTTTCAGTTATGGAAATATTTTTGCAGAGACAATTTGCTTCTCTTGTTTGTTTAAGAAAAAAAGGATGAGAATCTTTCCAAATGGTGACACTATAACGTGGCTGTACCTAGAAGGGTTCTGAAGACAAACAGCTTGAAAATAAGCCAACAACTTCAGTATTATTAAGCCATTCTATCTTTTACTGCAAACACATTTCCCCTACCTGAGTTTGGTGTTTATCTGTAGTGCTTTTGCCAACATCTTTGCTCCCATATCTCCCATGGCATTTCCACTAATATCCACTTTTGTAAGAGAAGTATTGCTGCCTAAGGCATTAATAATGATGGTGACCTCAGTCTTCAGCTTGGAATCTGCGAGGGACAATGACTGCAGAGGCTGTGGAGCATAGAAAAGGCACTGATAACAGTAACTGATAATGCACTCATTCCTCAATCAACCAAAAGAAGTTACAAGTTCCCCAGACTCTTGGAAACAGCAGTAAGCATCAAAGAGTTATTTCTGTGTTTGCTGCAGATCCTACAACACATGATAAGCTGGGAGTCAACAACTTACAGCGCAGGTGTCAAACATATACAGATTAAGTTGCAACACCCTGGAAAAAAAACCCATTAAGTGACAGTGCCTCCAATTTCCTGTGTCCTATTAAGTACCAAATACAGTGGGAACCTGAAGAGGCAAGATAGCAACAACCAGCTTTGCAAGAAAACCTCTAGTGTCCAGTGGGTTTTGCTTAACCAGCATGCTTCCCTGTTAGTGAGAAATAAAAGTATCTAGCACTCCACTCCTCTCCCTCAGACTAAGAGCTTTATCCAAGGGCAAATTAGGATCTGAGATATTGTTAAAACAAAACCAATTCATTTTAACTGTTTTATGATTATTACTTCAACTTTAGGAGTGATTTTGTATCTGTTCCTTCAACTAAGGGCACAGGCATTTGGGAAGGAAGAGACAGAAAACTGTAGTAAGTCTGAAATTAACAACAGTAAGAAGAGTATCTATTAAAATGAGTAAGTCAATGGATATTATTCACAGTGGTGTTCTGACACCTGTGATTGCAATATCTTTGTGTAACTTTTTTATATACTATGTTAAGCTGAAACTACTTTATTGGCCTCCAGCAAGTCACACTCTAAGCCTTAAGAAAACCTGTTTTAAAAATGCTTGTATTTCCTCCATTCTCAGTGTCCCAACACTCAATGGCAGGAGCTCAAGAACTACAGTCTATCTATCATCATGCCTTGCAGAGGTATTACAGCTGGTAAAATTGTAATTTTTCTTTGCTGAAGCACAAGAACTCCACAAAACATTTCCCTTGCTCAAGTGCGAGTTCATATAGAGGAGTGTATTGTCATTATACACCCACTAAGGCATGTATTGGAGGACAACTGTTAGGAGCCTAAAATCTTCAAATCGCCAGTATGGGAAAATCAACACCTTGTAAGGATGAACCATGGCACCTACATTAGATGCCTAAAGCTTAGATTAATATCAATAAACCAACTGAACTGTGTACACCTTCCAGGGACCAAGATGCTTGCATGGTACTTGCTTTACAATGGGACTCTGGCCTCCAGACACCACTGGATTACAGTGATAACAAAAAAAGCTTGCAACAATAAGAAATGCACTTATAAATGAGGAAATGCATAAAAATTTGGAGGCACAGCAGGTTATAATTAAAAAGTCTAACAGTAACACAAGCCACATGCTGGTTTTATTTTAAATGGAAGTTATTAAATTACTATGTTAATGCCCTTAATCTGTCTATGTTTCCCCATTCTATTACATTATGTACCCTAAAGAATATTAGCATCGCATTAGAATGGCACTTAGAGCTCTTGGCACAAGTTTGAGAAGATGTCCTGTGACAGAATCACAGAAAAGCAGCACCACGCAGCACTTGGACAGAAATCGCCAGTAAGCTTGTGAAAGTGACGTTTCTTCTGTTTCTTGTGTGTCGCTTTATAAAGGGTAATTCAAGTAACTTAGCTGAAAGTGCTCCCTCCCACGTATCAATTTTTCTAAACCTCAGATATCCTCCCAGGAAAGGATTTCTCACCTTGTGCATTCCAATACTCAGACAAAACAGTATAAGATGATTGAAAATGCTTCTGCGCTGTGTTCTGCGAGGACTGACACCTATACATCATTACTACCACATATGAAATATGCACGTAGCACAGTAAAGCAGCTGCTATATTAGCAGTGTCTTTGAAGTGGATGAACTGCTAGTTTTCTTGCACAGCTACCCTCATTGTTTACTCAATAAGCAAGAAGAAAAAACCTCTGGACTCACTTGGTGCCCTGAATGCAAAGTACAAACTACTGTAGGAATTAAAGGTACAGGCTGCTAAATACTCCTTAAATTATCTGACCATTATGTTAAAAAAAAACAATCAAACAACAAAAAACCCACCAAAACCAAATCCCCCCCAAAGAGGGGCAATACTCTACATAGCCTACAAACATTTGCTTCTTTTAACAACTTAATAGTTTTAGCTGGATATTGAGAAAACAGAAGTCTGACAAGCACTTCAGTGTCCACACTGCAGAAAACAGATACTTTGCCAAGGGAGTGAAGATGTCTTAACCCAATCTTATTAAGAAAGAGGAATTCTTCAAGTAAAGAACAGAATTAGAAATTGTATGATTGTGTTCATTAATTTTGTCATACTCCTGCTGGAAAATATTTAAGAATCAAATCAAATCAGATTTGTTCTCCTACAAACAAAAACGTTGAAAAAACCCTCAAAAGGCCAATTCTGCAATAAACACTGAACTAAGAACTAAAGATATTCAGCGCTGTAGTAGTTCTGCACCTATGCAGGACTGACTACCACTCTGAGTAATGGTACACAGTACCTGCAGTGTAACATCTATTTTTGCAAGAAGAAAAGAAATGGCACAGTAAGCATACAGCTTCAGACACATCCTGCAATACTAATAAGAATACATTATTATAGCCTGTACAGTACAGCATCTACCTGAAAACAGAAAAAGACAAAACAAAACCAAAACCCAAATCTAAATATTACATTCTTGTCTGTATTAAACACCTGGGGAATTTTGATGTTTAGGTTACTACTACTGCTTTTAAATTGTGTGGAATTACATTTGCATCTAGGTGCATTTTTACAGTCATAAACCCAAGCTATTGACTGTCTAAATAATTTTACTCATAACTCATATTAACACAGCAACGGATCTATTTAAAGTGTGCATAAATAAATGAAGAAGCATTTGGCAGATGACTATTTTAGATTAAAATCTCTTCCTTCAGCTTTCCATGCAGATAATGCACTGTCCCCAAACTGTACCAGCCTGCAGGCAATGCTCATGAAGCAGTATGTTTTGGGCATCATCATACCCTGGTCTCTCCAATTCCATCCTTACTTTTTAATGTCCTGTGGCAGTAAATGCTTAGTAATGGCAGAACAAGGACTACCCCATTTAGGATTCAAAACCAAACCAAAATAACTAGAAACTTAAAATAATTTTCTACGCATTGTACTATCTCAAGGTACAGTGAGGACCATCCTGCTATCTGTAACACATGCTTTTCCCATGGGGACACAGAATCTACGTCCTCAACTCTTTAGCTGCTAGGAGATGCTTCAGATTGATTTTAGCATCTAATGAAACAGAAACAAACAAGATTCCTTCACTGAAAAAGATTAACAAGAGAAAAGAACATGGGGAGGGAAGAGATAGATTAACAACAGGATCACATGTTGTATCTCAAAGGTTAATGCAGGACATAAAGGAGAAACATTTTAAGTACCCAAAAATAACTTTTTGGTGGATTATTTCGTTGTAACACTGAAAACAGGATGAAACTACAGAGCATGTTCTGTAGGTCAGCTCAGGAAGACATGGTGAGTAAGAATTACAGGAGCACATCTGACCACTGGATTGTGGCAAAGGCAGAAAGTGGAGTGATGGCTGACATAGCCTATGGGCTGAAAAGGGGCACATGAAGTTGAAGCTGATGATGCAAGGGAGGGAGAGCTGTGAGAACGATACATCCAAAATTTAGCAACTCCATTTTCTCTGTCCTGGAAGCTTCAAAAACAGAAGACAGAAAAGGTAAATAGAAGGTTCTAACACTTAATACAGACAGTAAGGTGAAAGTTGGAATTTTTAACCTTGTGAAGAGATAATATGAATAGGATAGTCATACAAATAGAAAAAAAATAGCACAAGCATGTTTGAGAAGATGGTTTGGATACTGAAAGGACACATAGAGTGTGTTGAAGAGGTGTTTTAGGATATGGCCTGAGTGGGAAGAAATGGTCACCTGCAACAGAGCAAATGGATGAAGGAAATTGAGAAAAAAATACACTAAATGACATTTGCTTGTGATTAATCTGGTTTGACATAACAGTCTTTAGGACAGCTGTGAAAGATTAAGCATGAGATACAGGGCTGGACAGACACAAATACCCAAAGAGAAGAAGCAGGTGCTATCTGATGAAATTATACAACCAGTACCAACAGGAAAAGGAGAGAAGGGGAAGAAAGCCCTGCACCATTCCCTTTAGAGACAGAGTAGAAGGAGGTGGTCACATACCGCAAAATGGAAAGGCTAGTTTGGTACAAGAAGTGATACAGAGATCTACCAATACACTTTGCACCATGTTTCATCTGACTTGTGCAAACAAGGACTTACTGCTTTCATTACAGGTGCTAACTCAATTAGAATCAGCTCTGATATCTGTATGCAGCACTACACTGTGTCCCACTAACATCTCATGTTTTAAAGAACAAGTTGAAGAGGCAGGCAATCAAGAAAAAAACAGTACCACTAATCCCAGTTAATAGGACACAGAGAGGAAAGAGGACTAGTTTAACAAATCACTTCAAATACAACTAAGCAGTAAGAAAAGATGAACATAGAATATGGGTCTAATGACCTTGTATGGAAGGAGACATTGGAAACCCTGGTAAAAACTGCTCCACTGAATTGCAGGGTACAGACACAGATGGGAGGAGAAAATAAGAAAGCAGCTAAGTGTGGAGACCATGAACTTGGAGGTGAGACAGTAATGACAACAGGAACAGCAGGTGTTTAGACAACTGAAGTCTACAGTCAGCTATTTCTGGAGAATGAGGAAAGCAGAGCTTGCTTGTTACTTGTATGGGGAATGAAGGAGAAAGAAAGGACTAAGGATAAATAAAGATTGACAAGCATGAGAGTAACAGAGCATCTTAAGATTCCCTTATAGCTAAAACTAGGATGTCAAGTAAGGCAAGAACACAAATCCAACCACAAAAGTCTTTCAGAATCAGGAGAGAAGGTGGAAATGAAGAAAGGGGGCAAGGAACCCAGCAAGGCACTCTGAAAGGGTTTTATGAAATTGTTCCTGTGATTAATGTACTAGGAGAAGTAAAGAACAGCATAGTGAACAGTTTAGTTGCCTCTTTTGAAGAAGAAAGGAATTCTGGGAAATCACTGCAGTGACTTTGCATTTTGTCAAGGATTAAAAAAAAAAAAGCTAATACCCAAAAAGAGCTATCAGGAAATAGTGCATTCTATTAATTAAAAAGAAAAATAAAAATTCTGTTATTGAAGGAGTATCACTACACAGAGAATACTACCATTGTAATTTCCTATCAGGACACAAAAGTTTTGAAAACTTGTGCCCACAGGGCTGTATAATTTAGACCTAAAGCAACTAGGTTAAGCACATACAACTATTTAGAATTAATGTTTTTCAACAAGCACAGATCCTAAGACTATCCTAAGAAACATCTACCTACATGCTACACAAAATCGAAATTACTATTTGAAAAATAAAACCCCAAATATTGGATGTGTCTGCCCAGAAGCATGATCAAATCTTATGCAGCAAATTAACACAGTGAAGAAAATCAGAAATAGGCTGTGAGGGTACAAATACATATGATGATAGTAGGCAGAAAGATACTCACTGAATCCTCGTCTTGAATCATCTGAACTAAATTATCAAGTACTGGAGTGAGATTTCTGAGGGAAGAAAAGTTAGGAAGACGATGAAATCAGCAGCTTCTCCTCATCCATTCTCTTGTTATTTAAAAGAATGAAAAGCCTTACTTGGATTTCATGTTGTTAAAGTTTTTGCCTAACGCCAAGTGTCTTATCGATCGGTTTTTACTAAGCCAGACTACAAGGGTTGACAGGTCAGATTCTAGGCCTGTAAAGAATCAGATTAGATTAAGAATTAAAACACATTTTCAAAAAAGACCCAGACAGGATCCAATTATTAATGCTATATTCATTCAAGTAACTATATCAGTGTACTAATTTCCAAGAGCTCTAGAAAATTTTGTTTCTGTTTTTCTATGAGAATGTTTTCTAAAATGAGCCCTTTAAATCTCCATCCTAATCAGCCATTGAAGGCACCTTTCAAAAACACAGAAGAAAAATGTAGTCCCTTATCTGTAGTCCAACCACCTAAGGGTAGTTCCTAGCATTGTCAGGCAGTTTGAAGTTCCTTTGAGAATTCTGGGACCATGCTAATTGCTATTTAGTCTTAGTAGAGCTGTGTACCAACAAGGACTCAAAGCCTTCAAGTATAAAAAGGCTATAACATAACAGGCTATGAATAAAATAACCTGAAAAATAAGCCAATTTATTCTACTCCTGAGTAAGAAATATAACTTGCTGTAGTATTGTATTCCCAAACTAGCGGTGTATTTGAAGAGTGCACTGGTTAGATTACAATGACTTATGATCCCCATCTGCAGGATAATTCAGATGTCAAGTATCTACTCTTATTTGTAACAATCAATCTGTTTACATAATTGGGCTGTCTCTGTAGCTCCCAAAGCTTTCCACTTGCCAATCCATCCCACTTTTCTTGGGCACTCAACTGTACTGTGAACATCTTTATGAAATACTTCCGCGTTTGGTTGTCAGAGGGGCAAACCCAGCAGGTGAATTCTTCCATAACATACATCTACAATCTGAGTTTGCAAGATGAGAAGTCAGCTAGTCTTCCCAGCTAGGATGCAGAGCCTCCAAAGCAGGAGTAGTCAACACTTTCCCAAAGACTCAAAAAGCCTTCTCTGACCTGAAGCTGGTTGACCATTTGCCCCAAATTTCCCTCTCTCGCTTCTTCAGTATTATGACCTCAGCTTCATTCTTATCTGGTCTTTCCCTTTCTTCTTTCACCACACTTTCATTTCTCATTTAGCTTCTCATCCTCTTATATTTAAACCCACTTTCATCTAGACCTAATATGATGTTTGCTGCCATTCATTTATTCTGCTGTTTTACATTTATCTCAATCAACATAAACTTCTGAGGATACAGTTAGTCTATAAACATTTCTTATATACTTTATAGCAATAAGAGTTCTTGGTCTGAGAGATTTCCATAACCAATATGGCCAATAATCATAAAGCAAGAATGACCATCCTTGATTACACTGTGAGCTGAAAGAAAAAGCATTTCTCAGATTCTGGACTTGCATGACCCTCCATTCCTGTTCTGTGTACTTACCATTGTCTGAAATATCTAGGCTGGTGATATTGTGTATTTCTGCTATGCATCCTTCCAAGACTTGTGCACCTCCCGATCTTAACTAGAGACAAAACATGATCCATTTTTGCAAACTAGTTATGGTTTCAAGATCACACAGAAAACAGTGGTTGGAGCTTTGTGAATACAGCGGGCACTACCAGCGGCAAAAACAACAACAGCAGAAGTTACAGACATCAATATGACAGCCTATGCACACATTCCTACTATTCTCATCCTTCCCTCTCACTATTTGCATATAAATGAGGAAAGGGACTCTCTTTCCTTTCTCTTAAAATTACTGCTCAGCAGTTAAATCAGGGAAAGACTTAAATGGTGCAGACACAATGAATCCTTTAGCACTTGTGCCAGGCAGTGACTGCAGGACCTTGATGCAGGTCCTCTACATAAAAGGGCCAGGACATTTCCAACATCCAGTGAGAAAGAAAATAAACTTGGCCCAGACTATAAATGTGCAACACTGTCACCCTTGAATTCCACTGCAGTCAAGGCTTATAGTGAGCATCTTATTTCAGCTCTTAGCACAATGCTAGGGTGCCCAGATCAAAGATCAGTAGCAAATTTAAAAAAAAAAAAAACAACCAAACAAAAAAAAAACCCACCAAAAAAAACCCAAAACACAAAACCCCCCAATGAAATTATATTTACGTGTCACTGAAAGGAAAATATAAATAACACAATTGTAAAATGGCCACAAAAGACCGTAAACAAGAAAAATCAGTAATTTACCTTATTCTTAACTTAAAAATAAGCATAAAAGAGAAAAACAGCAATAATAACAAAAATGCCTAGCTGGAAAGTATCAATTATGATATTATTAATCTGACATATTAAATTAATATAAAATAATTGTCATGATTTAATGAAAAACAATTAAATGGACTAGGGGAAAACATCAACATTAAGAATCAAAGTTATTAAAACTTACACATTTACTGATGCTACTGAATTAAGCAACTTCTTTTTTCCTCCAAAGAAGCAAAAGCATTTTCTTATTTCTTGCAGCTATGCAAACTATATAAAGTGCATTTATGAACTTCCCCCGAAAAAAACTTATACAAAAGAGGGGAAAAGTTCTACAAAAATTCTATTTTTGCACTTTCTGTTTTCACTTTCCTTGCTTCAAAAAAACCCGTAAGTCTCTTAAATGTGAAATAGATTTTTTACCTCCTGTGCATAAAAAATTAATAATATTTTACTTAGTCAACTTACTTGGCTAAATATCCTGAATCAACCTGCTGATATTTCTGTGAATAGTCTCTTTTATCAACGCTATAATTAAGGAACAAAAAATGCCTTCAGAAGTATTTTTCAATAAAGACTTGATTTGGCACTTTTTAGAAAGTTTGAGATACGTGATTGTTTAACAACCAGCTCAACAACGTGGCCTGAGCATTTAAAGAACAGTGGTGGTCAAAGACAACATCTAAATCATAAGTCACATCTGGAAGTGTTAAGAGATACAGAACGTAAGGTACCTTTCCTCTTCTGCATAAAACAAAGCCTACCTATCCCTTCACTCTATGCTCTCAAGAAGTGGCCAGATTAAAGTCTCTATTTGGGCCAGAAGTGGTGCAATTTTTACTCAACTTTGTTTTTGTAGAAGCATTTGTAGTATTTGCTACAATGCCAAAATCATTGAGTTTTGCTCTGTGCTGCTCTCTCAGCGTGGCCCACCACAAGATAACCATTTTACACAGTGTCACATCTATTATTGCAGAATCTATGGAACTGGCAGATTATATGCGGTCTTGGATTGGTTGTTGTTATGGTAAAAGTTCTATACACTAAAATTATACGCACAATAGAATCCAAATGCTTATGCTATATATACTTTGAAGGTTGAAGTGGAGCAGCTTTCAATCTTGTACCAATAACTCTATATTCAAAATCTTAAATACACAAACATTTCATGTGCACAAATAGTGGTATCTATTTAATCTGAGGGTGATGATAACTTGACTTTTAGGATCAAAATTTATTGCAACTGTATTAAAATTATGTATATCTATATATTTAAAAGCAGAGATTAATTGAAGGGCTATTCGTCAACGTGGACTGTGATACTGAAAAAACAACCCCCTTTGCAACATCTCCTATATGACATACTTCTGAGACTACAAACACAATCTCTTATTCAGAAAATGAAGCACAACCCTTCAACAATTAAAAATGCCAAGCATGTTCAAAGCTATGAGGTTCCAATATGGGAAGGGCAAACAAAGCTGCTTACTGATTTAACAATTAAGGTAAAGCATGGAGGGTACTTACACAGTGACCAAGCTAAGGGAAGCAGAAGGGAAAAGAGTGAAATACATCAGTGCTGAGCAGGTAGAAACAAAAATGTAATTTTCATAGTAAAAATAATAAAAAAACAAACAAGCAAGCAATATAAAAATGATTAAGCTTTGAGTTTATATACCAGAAAATTATGGGAGCAAATGAAAAGTGGTGGGAGAGGGAAGGAACAGAAAGCTTTTTTCTTCCATAGTTGAGCGCAGCTTGTCTGATGTAGGAAAGAGGACGGCAAAGCTGACGCATCAGCCTTCTAGCCTTCAAACAGCATGTGCTTGCAGGAACTGGGAGTAGTGCAGGTCACTGTCTCGGAGCTTCCCACAGCTCTGTTTCTGGGTGCAGACTACCCTGCCCAGCTCAGAGGGTCGGGGAGCGTTGAAGCAGGACTCTGCAGTGCTGGGCCTATGGCGACTACTCCCAGCTCCCAGCACATTAACCTCCCTGCTGGTGGAAGCATAACTACTTCTTTCCAAAGCACATGAGAATGGATAGAAGCTCAGTGATGTGAAAAAATGTTAAGGGAAGGATCTAAGGAAGTGCTGTCAGTTCGGAGGGACCAGCTATGGGAATGCAACACCGCGAGTTGGGCAGGCTTCCTTCTTTTCTATCATGAGAGACAGCCATGACCACATGTGCTTTGGTGTCCAGTAAAGCCAATTGCCCCTCGAAGGGCTCCTCCATATCCCATCCTGGGGGTTATTTAATGAAAGGATAATGTTTTTCACTCCTGTCAGCCCTCGTTGATTTACATGCTAATTTATACTCTCATTACTTATGCTTGTGTTTTATTGATTTATTCTTTTAAGGTTATGATTAGAGGACTTATTTTTGTTACTTTAATTACTCCTCCTTTTTCCTTCCTCCCTCTGAAAGAAAAATTATCATCTGTCTGATCCTTCTACTCAGAAGTCAGAAGCATGTGTACTTGACTTGAAAGATTTTCTATTTGGAATTTACATGTAGTGCTCTTCAAAGTAATACCATTTTTTAAAAAGTATAAAATATCAAAACAAACTACGAAATGCATTCACTATGATTTGGTTTTTATTTCATAAGGAAATCTGTGCACATGCCAAAAGCAATCGACCACAAACCTAAGGCAAGGATTACTGCATCTCAACATGTTCATCAAATTGCACTTTTTCTACTTAAAGGGAATCCATTGCATTTGAAAGGCACTTCCAGAACACTTAATAGTCAGGTGATGGGAGTTGGAAACATCTGCCTAACAAGCTCGGGGCTTTCTTTGCAGCTTGAAAAGTAAAAGGTGGCCACTCAGGTAGAGAAGGCCTGAGCCTAAGCTGGTTCATGTTGTTTTTGGCAAGAGTCCACACGGTTCTCTATGTAACTTTGCCTCACTGGCTCCCCAGGGTCGTGGCTGATCTTTTGTCATAAACTGTAGCCATGCAGGTATCATCCTGCAAAAGTATGGACAATCCTGAGAAACAAAGTGCACAGCAAAGCACAAAGAAGCAAGAGGGAACAAGATAAAGCAAATCAAGGAGTCATAATTGTTTTTATTTGTTCTTGAGCTATTTAAAGCCATTTGCACAGTGCCTCTTATGTTAATGGTATAATTCAAACAACTGTTTGACCAAAGTTCCCTATTGGCCTGAATTGATAAGGAAAACAGAATTTCTCCCAGGGTTAAAAAGCAAACCTGCAGAAGAGGAAGCATGTCTTTGGTTTTAAAGGAAGATAATCCAACCACAAACATGCCTTCAGGGCATCCAGCTTCCCATTCAAATTTGGGCACCTTGGAAAGTCCTGCTGCAGGGTCCTGCTTAATCACAGCACCAGAGAGCAGAAGCTGCCAAGCAGAAGCCGCCAAGCAGCAAACAGCCCACTGGCTCAGTATCTAGAACAGCTACGCTTCAAGGTGGGTTTTGCCAATCAGGTGCTGCAGGTGCTTTGAACCTCTGTACTCATTATTTAGGATGCTTTAACACACAGCAGCTGATTTTTACCATAACTGCTTCTCTGAGCTCTACCTTTCCCATAACTTTTGACTACAGAGGAAGAATACCTCGCCCAGTGAATTTCACGGAAACTCTAATTCCACATCATTGCATCTTTTGAACACATCCTGATAAATATGCCTTACCTCACAGCTACTGAGATCTAAAGACACCTCCTTCAGATTGTGATTGCAAGCCAGGCCTAATAAAAGCGCTCTGAAAAAGATCAATTTTAGAACCATTTAAAAAAAAAAAAAAAGGCAGCTTTACATCATCTTCTATGCGATCACAGGTTAATACACCTATAATGCAAAGAACCGTTTCAAAACAAAACCACCCCAGCTGAGCAGTTAGACAATGGTAGCTCAAACCAGCCACACTTGGAACACTCCAGCAGCTTCAAAAACTGCAGGGATGCAAGGCTAATAAAGAAACCGTAAAGCTAACGCTACATCAACATTTATAATAACATTCATCAGAGATAAATTTTCTTCAACATTTGCTTTCAAAGAGCATCAAATGATTACAAAGAGTGTTCTGTTGTATGACCACACTAATTCTCTGATTTTCCACGAATTCAGGAAAAAAATAGAGTTTTAATAAATGCAAGGGGCAGTGCAGCCAGTCATTTTAGCCAGGCACAGTACCTGTAACACTCAAACACTGAATTGTGTTCAAATATCACACAATTCTCCACTTCTGCAAACCAATAAATATTTACAGATTTCAAGATTATATTCCCAGACAATGGTATCCTTTGCCTTTAGGCAGACAAGTGTAGCAATGACTGATTATGATTTTCATAAATCCACCTTTAAAGCCTTACAGAAGTTTGTTTTCACATATAAAAGTTAGTGTTAATATCACATTTCTATTAATACTGTCAAATCAGAAAGCACAACAGTATGTGTCTTAGAGAAGGAGCAAACACAACCTGCGTATACCTTCTATTATCTTTAGAATAGATGCTGCTTTGAATTAGTAATTGAACAGAGAAACAGAAGGACTTCCTTCCCAAACTTCATTTCAGCCAAAAGCAAGCTAACAGAATCCAAACTACTGATGCATGGAGATAAAAACCAATCCATTTTGCTGAACCATTTGCCTACACACTTGCTATGCAAGTAGTGTGTAAAAGCCATATTTAAAATGTGTGCACCCTGGGAAGGTTTTTCATTTAAAACTATTTATATCTGCCCTGCAGGTATAAATGTTAATCAGACCTTCACTGTTAACAAAGGCAAATATCTCGTGCTTATTTACTTCTTAAGCTATTAATACACAGACTTTGAAAAAAATGTGAAAACTCTGCAACAGTTTTTAAAAATTTTTAGATGATCCTTGTCTATATTTCCTTCCCAAACATGCTTTTATTCAAAGTTAGTCTGGCTGATAATTTTGCAAAGAACTTCCTAAACATTTTGAGGTAACATAAACACAGCGCAACCATTTAAAAATGCAGATTAAAAAAGAGGCACAGTGCTGCTTCAAATGTACTCTCTTCACAGGATGAAAAAAGGTTTTTTTTTCCCCTAACCTCTTTCCTATAAACTCATCCTAAGAAAATCTCATCGTTTCTCAATTCTTTGTCATGAAAAATCACCAGCATTCAAAGGCACTGAAGGCAGACATATTATAATTATACTTAGCCACTATGTTTAAATCACACACATGGCAATACATGGAAAGGTCTTGTCAACTGTGCTAGATGCAGAATGCAAGAATTGGCCTTGTAATTAACATTTGCATGAGAAGCATATCAAAAACTTGTCTTGTTATAGCACTGAGAGATCAAAATACAATTTTTGGCAATGTCTTTAAATGAACAAAAACACCAACATACACTTAAACAAGGAAAAGAGAGTATAAACTGCTTCACTTGGTTAAAAGAAGGGGGAAAAAAAAGAGTAAGCTCCGATGGAACATTAACTATATTAACTATGTACAAAAACTAAAAGCACCCTTTCCCCACCCACTATGTGGCATCTTCACAGTACAGCTTCATCAGCAAACCTCTTCCTTGAAAGGCTTGACTTATATTAACAGGTCTGCCACTGTAAGAGCAAGTTCATCTCCTTCGCTGACTGCACTGATTAACCAATATCTTTAAACTTACTGAGTTAGCATACATGGTTAAACATACCACAACTGTTGATCTAAAGGAAGTTGATAATAAAGTAATCAATTAACAACTAATCATAGGAATTTGGGAGACAGGGTGTCAGGTATCTGCACTTCATCTATATTTTTTCTGTAGGCAGGCTTGATTTTGAATCACACATCCAACTCGGTTTGTGTTCACGGACACAAACCAGGAACTTCTCCTTTGCCACAGAGCAGTTCCAAGTCCCACACTGTCAAAAGCTTTTTGACATGCACTGATGAAAGATGTCAGAGAAGTAGTTATTTTACACTATGTCATTTTTATTTTTCCTTCTAGAAATCTTCCCTCCTGTGCTATTGCAATCTTGGCAATGACAAATAAGTCTGTCTGAAAAAAGGTGTTTCCATCTTCTTGTCTTTAACAAATCCCATGATCCTGATTGTTCTGTAGAAGTTTTGTAATTTCTTGCAGTTAAGACCAAAAGGCTAAGTAGCTGCTGCAGGATATAGTACATCCTCAGTCCTTTCAACACCAGATTAACTTCCACAGGATGCTTCTGAAGTGTATTAGTCAAGCTATACAGGGTTTGAGAGGGGAGCAAGGTGTACTGCAGATCATGATTCTCTGTACTGTTGTGAAATACACTCAGCTCAAACTGAAGAAAAAACTCAGGTCAGAGAAAGAACACATCGAGGAAACTACCAAAAAATATTAAGAGCTCTGTCACCTCCTAGTCAGAGGTGAACACTGCCATCAGAACAAAACAAAAGAAGCCCATGCCAAAATGCCAGCCAGCTGAGAGTAGCATAGACACTCTGAGACCATTTGTGTCCAGCTGGACTTTGGACAGATGCCCCCTTCTGAGCTGTCTGCGTGGGCAAAAGAGGTTTCTGCTCTCAGCTCATCCTATGCTACTCACCACTGCCTCTTTACTTCCACCAACACCAATCATGCAAGTAACTCCTTCTAACCCAATTCAGTCAAATTGAGCCAGATTAGCTTAAACATTATCAACAGAGTATGTTTTTGCTAATGGAGATCATTTTTGGCTGAAAAGGATGAGGAAATTCTCATTTGCTGCACAGCTAGCAGATCAAGGGGTCACAACTATTTGGGATAAATTAATACAGTTAACATCTTCCGTGAGCATGGACAATTGTAGAACACTCACCTGCCAAGACCCCTCACACCCCAAGAGGTACTCAACATGCCAAGAGGAGCTAAATATGACTCTTAGCATTTGGGGCTTCTCACCTTTCCTAATCTGTGTAGATATATGCAATGTCTCATAGCATTCTTTTTTTCCTGTAGCACTGATAAGATTGTCTTGCATATTAGTCACATACATCCTCCGTCCTTCTTGCTTCATTAAACATAGCTCCCTGCTGCCCTCCACCACAGAATCAATAGCCATAAATTAATCAGAATCAACCAGTGTGTTTCCCAGTATCCACCTTCTGTTTGAAAACACATCAGTACCAGACCTTTCTAATCCTAGCAAAGTCTAAGCAAGCAAGACATCAACCAAGAGCATCACACAGAACAGAGTGAAAGATCAGAACTAAAATGACAGGTTCCTGCAGTTGGATATTGATTTCAATTCAGTGCATCTTACTTAAGCATCATATTGTACTGTCCTGTCCAATGTCAAATTGCATTAAGAAAAAATATCCCAGAACAATGTACACTACTTTTTCCTGTGTGGCACTTGTCACTTTTCTCTCCCTTAGCTTCCTGCAGATTGTACCAAAAGCTTTCCATACAGTACTCACTAACTACTCTTTATATCCCACATCTCTGATTTTGCCATCAACTCCCATTTCATTAGCCACTCCTTTGCTGAGTTGCTGCCCACTTCCCTCCCCTGTTCTCCCTCAGGAGGCAGGCTCCCAACCACACAAGTATACATACATAAACATACGTATCTATATCTGTGTCCAGATTAGGATTTTGTAAGTGTGTTCCCCAAAATAGTTAGTGAACATGTCTAGGTGTCTACTACAGATAGGGTTATGCATGTTTTAATGCATGTTAGCTAGCAAGGTGACACTCTGGAAAGAGCCCTTTCTTTAATGTAGCCCAATAAACACAAGGATTCTACTGGAATCACAGAATGACCTATCTAAATTAGACCTATTTATCTAGACATATCTTGACTTTAAAAACACATCTTTAAATTTTATGTCTGTAAAGTTCAACAGTTCGAAACTGCACACGTCACAGGAAAGGTGACACAGTGCTTCACAACTTCCCTCAGCCGGCATTAGGCTGTGAGAAGTTTCTCTCCAGTACCCAATCCATACCACCAGAACCTGTTAGCCACAGGATGATGTGACATACAGCAAGGAGACACATTACACTTAGCAGTCCTAGCAGTTGCTGCCATCATCTCTCCCCGCAAAAGAAGGGCATAGCTCTGTGCAATAGGTCTCTCTTTCCAAGCACTGCAACAGGTTCGGTTTCGTAAGGGCTGTTGCAACACCACAGCCTCAAAGGAATAACACTCACCCAAATACATAATCCCATTTTACTGTGAAGTAAACAGTTTTGTTCAGAAGCCACAAAGTAAGAAATATATCACAAAAAAATGTTGATGGAAGCTAAACAGCTGTGACATTCCCACAGAACAAAATATAATTAATAGTCTCAACTGTGAGATGGAAACAACATTTCTTGAATGTGTGATCATTATGAAACTCACTCTTGCAACATCAATAATGTACACAATAGGGAAAAAAAGGCAAAATCCTTTCCCCTTCATTTCTTTTATGAGGCACTCACATAGTAACAATGCAAACTAGGTTTTAGGCAACAGGACAAAATGAAATGAAATTCTTACTTTAGAGGCTCAGGAGGGAGTTTAGTTCCCGAAAGATTAATCTGCATCAAAGCAAGTGAGCTGCTGAAAAACTGTTTGAAGGAGGGAGGGACTTCTTTTCCTTTTCTGTAAGTAAACAAATTCATTAAGAAGTAGCATCTAGACATTCCTCATTCCAATAGTGAATGCAAGCCATCAGAATTGTAATGATCTTTTACATGTTTAATTTGATCTACTTTCAGCAGCTCTGTAATCAGTGGCTCTCAATTAGCTTAGAAATATAATGTCATCAAAATGTTGATTCAACAAACAATCCTCAGCATTGCACTGCTGCACAGAAGACGTTACTATCTAGCTTCTGTTTAGTGAACTACAAAGAATGATCATTTAGGTCTGGTTAATAGTGAACATATTTATATCTTACGAGCAGATCACCACACAGGACATTAAAAAAACCTCTGAAGTCGCCTTTTCACCACTAGAAATAATTACTCAGTGCTGAAGTAGCTTACCCCCAATTAGCTATCATCTCTGATATGAACCCAAGACACTGATTTGAAGAAAATAGAAGGTAATATTTCCTACAGTGCAAGTATTCTACAAAGTTAGTGTTCAGTCTCTAAGACTTTCAAAGGGACTCCCTCCCAGAAAAGGGCAAAAAAAGGAAAAAGCATTTGTAACCATCATCAAATAATGAAAACCACAAACTTTAAAAAAATAATTTGAAGAGGAGTCAAGTCAGTCAGACTTCAAAGCCTGATGTTATGCCTCCTAGAGACAGAAGACACAAGACTTTCTGGTGCATCAGTATCAGAAAAAATGTATTAGGCAAGGCAGCTTAATTTACAGCCATCTAGCGAATATCGAAAAGGGAAAGAAAATATTTTGCCCGTAATAAATAATATTTATTTCATAGAGCACTGTGACTTCCAAGTCTTTTATAAAGTCTTAGATTTCTTCTTAAGAAAGGTGCAACATGAGAGCAAGAGATTATAAAACAAAAGATTGCAGGATTTGAGAGTAATGACATTTAAACTGTACCTGTGAGAAAAAAGAGTCCTAGAGAGGCTAAGGACAGCTAGATGCTGAAGACATCCACGAAGGAGGGCTCCACATACCTAGTTTAAAACAAAGAAGATTGATTTTATTTTATATTAACCCAGAAAAGTACCTAGGGATAGAAAGTGAGGAACATTTCCTTGGTATCTGAATCGCCACAAAAAACATCTTTACCATATCTAGCGCACACTCTGTGTTGGATAAATCCAGATGAACAAGGGCATTTGGCTGGGCCAAAAAGTTGTACAGGCTCTACAATTAATGGAAAAAAAAATTACCCATGTTAATTTTGATATTATGACACCAATTACTAGAACGCTACTTCTCATTACATTTTAGGCTTTTATTATAAAATTGTAGTACAAGACTTGTGTCTGAAACTTCACCTAATCAATACAACCTGTTTTACTTTTGAAGGCTATCATATTTTAAAGTAACAGGGGAAAAAATGGTGCTCAGACTCCATTTACCAAACATTACTCTTAATGCATAAGTCTTGAGTTATCTTGCAAATCACTTTCACAGCAAATGATAATTAATTTAGTTAGAAATACCATGGAATGTCACTCAGATTGCTGTAACATTTCAGAAAGGCTAATTAGTTTGTAAATTTAAGCCAGCCCCTTTAAGCATGAGGGAAGCAACTAATTTGTGTTGAAGCCCATGGTTATTTCTTAATACCAACAGTGCGTTAAAAGATTTAAGGGAGAATATAGAACAGGTAACACAATTTTAATATTGATGGTTTCAGTACTGCATAGGATATGTCATGTAAATGTTAGTGTATGTAAAACTTCTTACTATACACTGTTTTATTTTGGGCTTTTTTGTAGTCTCAGAGAACAACACAGAAAGATAAAAGGATGACCTAATTCACAGAAACATGGAATGCTCAGCTCCACATGAAATCCAGCCAAACAGAGCACATTCAACATTTCTAAAATAGATCCATCTTTCTAAAAATTAGGTCATTTAGTCCCTATATCTACAGTGCAAGAAAGGTCAATGCTTTAAAAATCCCTGTGCTTTCCTAGGGTTTATTTTAATGGCTAAATAACAGGATTTCCTTACTCCTGTTCCACAGATTAAGAGATCTTGGTATTAATACTCTCTTTGAACCATCTCTCTCTGACAGACCAAGAAAAGCCCCACTTTTTGTATTTATGTCCCTTAAAATATTGTAGATAGACAAGAGATTTCTTTAAGCATTGCCTACCAAAGTCGTACATTTCATTTTACTTTTTGTTTTTCAATTATTTGCTATGTTATTCTCTCTTAAAGAGTAATTCACTGTCTTTATTTACATTTAACTATTTGTTTGCTACCTTTTAAATCCTCTTGTCCCACTGATACTTTCACCTCCTGTGTCTAAAAAGACTAGTTCTTTGAATGTGTTGAGGAAACAAACTAGTAAGATTTGTGAAAAAGTCAGAGACATGTCTGACTGCACTTTAAGTGATAAGACTGGGTGACACTAGTGTTGCGTATTTCAGATGCTCAGCACTTAAAGAATTCAAAACCTGACACTTACATGCACCCAACTTTTGATGTGAGAGAGAAATACGGATGTAACAGTCAAAAAGTAAATACATACAAATTAAGAACTAAGTGGATTTTGTTATGGAGAAAATAGAACTGCACACCTCTATGTCAACTGATAAACTGAACAAAGGAATTTAAAAAATAATTACATTCTTCAAAGAATCACGAGCTTCAACAACATGTGTCAGGGAGGTGCACAGATTTATTTATACAAACAAAAATATTGAAAACCAGAAATTAAGTCTTTCCAAGTCAAAAGAAATAATTTGTTTCCAACCATCCAATGAAAAAATTGTAATCACTAAAAAGAGGATAAGTTTTTTAAATTGTGTTTTGGTTACTTTCAGACAGAACTCAGGGAGCATGGTAAGTCCACTGAAACAAGTGTCACACTTGCAGTTCTCTCATTTATCAGCAGAAGTCAAGAACTAAAAGCATGAACTAAAATTATGTGTATTTATTTAGTAGCGTGGGGAAACTTAATTCTCTGACTATATACTGAGGAGTAGAGATCAAAATGTTATTTTCTCTCACTACTAGAACTGTACTGAAATAAAGGCAAAAAAGGATCTAAACAAAATGGCTTTGTCTTTCTCTTAACAATTAATTAAAACATCTATTCATTAACTCCCAAATGAGAGGAAAGTGCTTACTGAGAGATCATCACCACGGAGAGCGTTCCCTGAGAGGTCAAGATAGACGAGCGTGTTCGCAATCAGTGAGTTGGCACTCAGTGACTGGGAAAGGCTATTCACCCCTGCCAAAAAAACACGTCAGTACTCAAATTAGTCAACTCTAGACAAAACTGGTCCAGACCCTGCAAGCGTGCAACTTCAGTGAACACAGACATACACAAATGTTTAATGACCTCCTGTTACCATCACTGTACTGCGGCAGAGGAACACAGATCACCAGGCAGATATGAGACCTTCCCTGCCACAGCAGGCCTGGTTTTGCCTGGACCACACTCCACCAGTTGCCCTGATGGAATCACAGTGTGTTAGAAGTCCCAGATCCAGGGAATGAATTCTTTTGCCAAGCCTATGGTGGCTTTAACTGTGCAATCCCATTTTGAAACAGATTTTTAAAACAGAGTTTACTCCATAATGTTAAGTCAGTGTCTTCCTGCAAACAACAGTATTTAGATAACAGTATCTGTGGAAGTAGATGAAAGTATCTGTGAAAGACCAAGTACATTAACAATTATAATTGCCAGAACTTCAAAAGCCACTGACAAGACCTGGAAATTAAAAATATTTCTCTTAGCGTATTTGCTTGTAATTTCAGAAAAATAGTTAATTAAAACATCAAGAGACGCATAAAGATGCTCAGTTCCTGATCAGAACAAATACATATTTTTCGCATTAAAATTAAAAAGCTCACATTGGGAACAAACCAGTCAGAGCTTTCTTCCTCCAAAATTCTTCAGCTTCTCCAAATACAAATTAGGACATAGCTAATTCTAACTCCTTCAAATCTAACTTTCGTCTGAGGGCTCTGTAGCTTATCACCAAGTTCTTTATTTATTGTAGATGGCTATTGCTGCCTTTCAGGCACTATCCATGTATTTCTTACAGACATAAAGATCACGGTGTCCTTTAGTAGATGCAGTATGGTTTTTTTGTAAGTGCCTGGCCAATACTATGAAGCAGGCAGGTGTTTTGATCTACTACACAATATTGGGCAATTTCTGAAAGCTACTGATCAGTGAAAATGGACTGGCATTCAATGGATGGAACACATCCATTCTTCACTTAAAAACTATTACTAGATGGATTTACCAGCAAAGATGTGGAGGAAGCAGCTAGCAAGCCACTGGAGACCAAAATACCCCAAGTCAGTACTTTAGTTTTCCAAGCTTCCAAACATTAAGAAAGTCTCCCATGTTAGTTGTATGGCTCTTGGTTTCAGGAAGCTTTTGATACGGAAAAGAATCAAAGAACAGTGACATCTTTGCCAAGTCTCAAAACTTTTCCCTTCGGTGTAATTTTTCTTTTATCTTAACATTGCATTGTTGAATCCACACCCTATCTATAAAGGTAAACTGCAAATGAATACTTTTTGAAACTCTGGAAGATCTAAAAGCTCTATTTAACCACTAGAGCTTATAACTCCAGATTCATTTTAGTGAGTCTTCTCAACAGCATTTATAAGCAAACACAACAAGTAGAAATGAATGTAATGTATTGTCAACAGTTCAGCATATATTACCAAGAATCAATTCTGGGAATTTCAGGACCAGTGTCTGAGTTTGGGAGACAAGAGGAGCTATCAAACAATCCATAATGTTACTGTTTGTTTCATGTTTAAAATGGGCCAATTGCTCAAAATCAGCCACATCAGTGAAGGCAAACAATGTGAATGAGGGATTTTTTAATTAGCCTTTGGCTCGGGCTCAGAAAAAAAAGCCCTATCTTTGAATGAGTATACTAGAATTTTCCATTTAACCAGAATCTTCAAGTCAATAAATTTCTGTTTGAACTTCACCTACCTCATGCTATACTCTAACAGTCATCTCATTTGCAGACAATCTTTTATGCTCTTTTACTGCTCTCAGGAGGCTCAGAGTGTTAATAGCTCTCGGGAACTTTGAGATACAATATTTGAAGAAAGATCAGCTCAGATGTTACCACCTGAACTTCACTTCTCAATCTTAGAAACTT
Organism: Strix aluco; assembly: GCF_031877795.1. Lineage (NCBI taxonomy): Eukaryota > Metazoa > Chordata > Aves > Strigiformes > Strigidae > Strix > Strix aluco. The sequence goes on along the minus strand of NC_133931.1, from coordinate 66,201,046 downwards.
ATCTCGAATAGAAAGTGCTTTTTAAATAAGGTCAAAACCAGTAAGGGATTGTACAGATTTTCTGAAACTGAAAGCTCAAAAATAAAAAAGAAGAAAAAGACAGGCTGGGGGAAAAAAAAAACATGCACCTTGGAGTCTGCTGAATCCAAGATCCACACAGAAAATATTAAAAGTTCAAAAATAGCCTCCCAAGTTAAAACCATTTCAGTACCGTCTTCTTAAGCTAAAGGAAAACTGGCTAAGCCAGACAGCCTTGCAGACAACCGAAGAGGTGAAGCCAGGTTTCTTCGGGTCCAGAAGGTTATAAGAATTCCAATTTTAAGACATCGCATGTACTTTTTTTAAGGAACACTGAGGAGCTGCCATGGGACAATATTCATAGTCAAACTCTCTGGAGAATACATAGTTATTGCAATGCAGTCTGGACTAGGATTCACATGAGGTCAGTATTAGACATACTGGAAAATATTTTCAGCTTTTGTTTAAAGATTGCTTTCAAAAAAGTGTGTTAAAACCTTTCTGAATTCTTTTCATAATCTCAGAATTCATTTTTACTGACAAGAGTTTTTGATGAACTCCATCAAGCTGGCATTTATTCCTTACGAAGACGGAAGCATAGCTAGAGCGTTCTCTTGAGTCAACAATCACAAGCACTTGCTGAAATCATTCAAATCACATGAAGAAAAGCACAAGATGAATGAACATACCACAACTGCATGAATTTCTGTCAAATTCATGAACATCTAATTTCAAAAGTACATGTAAGGTTAGTCAAGATTTTTGATCAATTGCTTGTTACCAAAAATGGAGTTAGCAGTGGAAAAAACAACCCCAGAGTTTAATGAAACCTTTTTAATGAAAACTATGGTTGTATAAATTCAGTTTAGGGTTTACTATTTACTTAAGCATAACAAGAGCTACAGACACTCGTAAAAAAACAACAAAAAACCCTTCTCCCCACTCATATTCCCCCAGGTCAACCCTTAAAGCTTAGGAGAACATAGAATCTGCACTTCACAGAGCAATAATTAAAAGGATAAAAGAGTACAGCTCCTATCTGTCATCAACTAATGTCCTTCACAGACCTTAACTCACTCATCTTTTCCAGGTCATCAACATCTGAGAAAAAGCTGCAATAATGTCAGTACATTTTTTCTATTTTTAACACTCATGTTCTATACAGGAGACCCTGGATTTGTACAATCTGTTTAAGAGGTCACTGCATCTATTATTTGTAAAACAGCAACGCAAAAAAATCCTGAAAGTGTCTGACTTATGTTTCAGTAGTGTTATTGCTTTTAAAATATGTATTTAAAATATACATACATTTAAAATATACACACTTTTCAATTATGATATCAGATCTGAAATTTTTAAATTATAATACAAAGAGCAAACCACTTTACAGTCATTGCCACAGCACTTGGTTTCACAAAATAATTGCATGCAAAACATTTGGGAAGTTCTCTACACATTTTTGCTTCAGACATCTTTTTGAACCATATATGAAACGTATCATTTATGCTAATTCTAAATTCAATCTTTCTTTACAATACAGGTTTAAGCCCAAAGCTTACAGAAGTGAGTAAGAGTTTTTCAAAGGGCTGAAGGGGACACTGAACCCTGGCCACTGTTCAGCAACTCAGGACTGCAAAAAACCAGTTGTGCTGTTGAGAATACACATGTAAATAATTTATAGAATTAATTACTTTATAATCTGGTAACAAAAGGTATTATTAGGACAGATGTCTGAAACTTTTAGAACAGAAAAAGAGGCATACTTATAAAACTTACCTTTAGGTGACAAGGAGGTTTTAGATAAGTTTAAATGTTTCAGTCCCTTTGGAAGTTTGGCGAACTGGATGCTCAAAGATGACACACCTGTTGAGGAAGCAAAGAGAAAATGGACATTTTCAGGTTAACTGTGTGATCTCAGGTTTTCCCAGCAATCACACCAGGGGCAAACTGCACTGGTGGAACTACAGGAGGAACTGCACTCACTGTGAGGGTGGACCCAAAATGACTCTGTCTTTTTATGATCATAAATCTTTGAAATTACTGTCGTAGTCAAGATCCCAATCTTTGCTAACCACTGAACAGATAGGGAATTTTGTTGTTAACAATCAGTGAGCCACCTTAATTAGCTTAAAAACTATATAATACACACACAGTTTTGAGAAGGAGTCAAAGAGAAGATATTACACATGTCAAATGGTTAGCACTTGGAAAATCTGGAAGCTTTATGGTTCAGGCAAAAAAAACCCAACATAAAAAACCCAACCACAAAATAAAATCCAACAATGGTACTTCATGTGAAACTTCAAACTATTTTTACTTTCTTTTAAAAGGAAGGGCTGTCAAGGCAAAAGAGACACTCACATTAGCTAACACTGCCCTCTTTTTCTGAGGTAAACCCTACGAGCCTGAAACCTCCACCGAGTCATAATGGCCACTTATTTCCCTTAGGGTAACCTGTAGGTTACCAGCCAGGACACAGGCTTGGAAACAACCGCTTGCAATCCCAAACAGTAAAAACCCATTGAGACGCTGACACAGACTGGACTACCTCAGCACAAATCCAACACAGAGGAGGAAATTTCCATTAAAGCCCTTTCTCAGTGTATCCAAGTTCCACACTCCATAAATTTAATCCCCCCATTTAAGCAAAAGATTGAATTTTGATTAAGAGGGCACAACCTAAATAACAATGGAACCAATCCATGAAATATTTATTAGAGGAATAAATCAACACAGAAACTCCAGGCTTAACCTGAGGTGTGAAATACAGTCCTCTACAGGAACTCACTCAGAGAGAAAAGGGCAAAGAGAAAGGGGGTAAAGCCTTTTAGCTGATTCAAAACACAATAAATGAAAAAGCTGATACCCTTCTCCTGCAGGCATGAAACAGACCACTAGTATGTCACATACATATGTTTACTCCACTTTTATCATGTTTTACCTCACTGATAATGAAAGAGCAGCTACCTTGCAGATATTGTTGTAGGCGTTTTTTTAATGTTCTCTGTAAAAGCATGTTCTGTATGCTGGTGATAGGTGCAATGTCTATGCAGCTCAAAACAGCATACTGTATTTTATTTATAGTGCCAAAATATTAGACCCATGATGCCTTGACATTGTTTATTGCATAGCACAATGGTAACTGGATGTCTTCATCAACTTCAAGCAAGAATGAATCAAGTCATGTTAATAGGATTTCCTTTCGTAGCTCTACTATTTTAAAAAAAATTTTTTTAGCTCCTCTGAAGTAGGAGGCTCAATCTATCTTAAGCTGGCCTCAGAATTTATATTCTGTAGCTGACTGTCCACATTTGTTAAGCTGGTTTAGTCACAACATATACTTTCAAAATCAAGGTAGAGTTATGCTGGGAAAAGAGGAGAAAAAAAGAGTACAATCAGAATCATTAAGGATATCACAAATGTAATTTTTGCTGTGAAGCATTTTGAATAAGACATGCAGCAAATAATTTTACCTCTCCATCTTTGTCTTTAGTTAACCATCTCTACACCACTTATCACTCTAGCCAAGCTTAACAATTTTAACATTCTACCAGCACTGGAGGTTAAGGACCCACCCAGTTATAAAATACAGGAAAGAGGTGCAGAAAAGTGCTTCTGGCCCCTGAACACTCTTTAAACCACTATTTTTGCTAGCTTCATAACAAAGATGAGAGCTCTAATGGCAGAAGTAGAGTTAAACCACAGCCAGGCACACAGTTGAATTTGAGCATCTGAAGGCTTCAGTACGTTTGTTTTGCATTAGTTTCAACAAAATATGAGATTAAATTTTGATCCTAGTAGAGCCAAAAGCAAAACTCTCATTACTTTAGCATGGCTAGATTTTAAAGCCATGATTGATAATAAACTTTCCAGGTGTTAGTCTCACAAATATTGACAGTACCGTAAAGGGAAGTCAATCACAGATTAAGAGACTAGTCTCAGTGTAAATCACTTCATATAAACACTGCTTTGTATTTGAACTGAAGCCAGGTTCTATGCCTTAAACTAAACACACTTCCCATGTTACTGGAATACAGACAGTTACATTAATGTAATCATATGATGTCTTTAATTATTGGTACTCAATAATATACTATAGCTTAGGGTGTTTCTTTGTTCAAACAAGGCACAACGGTATGTTCTTCCCCATAATTCACACAACTCTGTGTTATTTCCCTTGTAACTGCAAAATAATCTGGTTGAACTTCCAGCTCCTGCAGGTGATTTTTCAAGAGAGATTTTCTGAAATCTGTATGTTTACATGAATATCCATTATGCCAGCTTTTTACTTGTGAAATGTTTGCTGCCCCTTCAGTTTAATAAAGTCAAATCTACCTTGCACTCAGTGAATATCAGATCACAGAACACGTAAATCTTTCTTAAACTGAAAAGCTGCAATATTTGCACATTGCAATTATAGTTAATTTCTTTTTAATTCTGTAATTACAAGGTCAAACCTTAATTGCATATGTGATAAGAGAGACTGAGATAATGAAAAAGCCCTAATAATTTTTCCAAGTTGTAGTTCCTGCATTTCATTTGTATCTTGTATGTGGATACTGCAAAATGGTTTGAATCTACACGTTTGTTGCAAAGAAAGTACCCACACTGATATGCTTTAAAAAAAAAAGAAAAAAACAACCACCCCTGCACTGTAGAATATCTACCAATGTTTGGTCATTTGTCTTGCTTTCAAGATAAAAATTAGTTCCTTTTAAAAAAAAAACTTTCATATATCACAATCTAAATACATTTCTTCAAAAACAGAATCAACGACGTAACAGCCTTTTTTTCCAGCTTACAACAGAAATTTTTGTACAACGCAGTCAGGTCTACAGCACACTGTAATAATAATGTTCTTCAGCAAAACACTGGCTTTCACATGATACGGATTCTTAAGGAGGGCAAGCTCTAATCAGCATGCAAGAGGTAATCAGAGAATTAAAGCAATTCATGTGAACAATTTTAAATAAAAAAACACTCTGAATAGGTTAAAAACAAAAATATTTTCATACTTGTTTCTAGTCAAAAGGAAGAGGCGTACAAAAGAGGAAAGGATAAAAACGCTTTCCATCTCTTTTTTCTCACTGAATCAGCAAGAAAGGAGAGACACCTACAAAACTCTGTGTTAACAACATTCTGAGTCAATCCGGTTGTAATCAAAATGAACAGTTTTTCCATATTGAATCATGACAGCAAAAAGACTGGAAAATTTCCCCAAAACAAATCAAATAAAACAAGAAAAGGTTCACTGTATAAAATTCTTATTTTTCTTCTGTCCCAACAGAAGCACAAAATAGTCTGATCCCAGAACGCTGTGTGCCTGGAATGTATTAAGTGAAGCAAATGGAAATCTCACAGGGGCAGCGGTGAAGGGTCAACTTCAGACTGAAAGAATGTAACCTTATTTTAAAAATAAATGCCTCTTGGGTGAAAAGACAGTAGACAAGGGAGGGGAATGACTTGATATGTACTGAAATCATGCCTAGCAGTGCCTAGTCTGAGAAAAGCTGAGCTGTTCAGCTTGATTTTCTATCTTGTGGAGCCAACAGCGCTTTGCTCCATAAGGATGCTAGTTATGCCAGTATTGCTGAACATCGCCAAGTACTGGCAACACAATGGACTAGCACAAAGCTGAAAAAAGAAATAGTTTCAGTACTGAAAATAAATATGGAATTATGGCTGAAATAAAAACACAAAAGCATCAGGAAAAAATATAATCCAAGCAACAAAGTTTCCTCATGCTTTATCTTTCAACTGATTACACTGCCTTTAAACGTGCACACCACTTTATTTAGTCTCTAGTCCTAAACAGTCACTGTGTTCTATCTTCCTTTAAAAGAAACCTCTATGAAAATGTAATGAAATCTAATGAGATCCGTGGTTGGTTTAAGACATTTAAGTATTTCTCAACAAGCTAATGGATATGTATAAATCAAAAAAGAATAGCGATTCTCAGTCATTTGTGAACAACAGATACAAAAGCATTACATACAGAACAATAACCTATTATTCAGGCAAAGCTGAATGGAGCAGCAGTAATCCTCCTATTACATTTGTAGAAAGAGAAAAATACAAATGTTACAGTACCTCTATCTTCAAGTGGATTGCTAGCAAGGTTGATCGTATGGAGTCCTGAGTTGGGATTATGGGCTAGGGCACTGGCTAGTTTCTGTGCAAAATCTCTGCAAGAAAAGAAAAGAGAGGGAGAAAGAATCCTGTTATCTCCTCTATCAACAGTACATTCAGAGGCTTAAAAGCATCAAGGGATTACTAGCCAGAAGTGGCCTATCCTACCCCAGAGAAGTAACCGATTCTTCACAGTTCTAAACAATGCTTATCTGGCTAATTTGCTATCTTTCAAAGCAGGTTATTTTATTATGTGTTTATTCTGTGACCTGAGAGACTGAAGGGCACTCAATCAAAGCTCAAATTGCTTTTGATAAAGATCTGAAGATATAAAATAGGAGTTACACAGAATAACTGAAAACTCAAGCACATCTTCCATCTCCTCCATGCCACGCATGAGTGGGATATATACATCAACTGCCTCCTTCGCTCTCAAGCCAACCCCCTCAATTGCAGCAGCTCTCTACCAACAGTCACTCAAACAGATGGGCTTTGCAGCATATCCAGAAGGTCAACAAACAAGGAGTATTTCTGGCCTTGTAAAAGAGCAGGAAGAGCGCTCTCAAAGAACAGTGGCACACTGATGAACTGCTCTTTGCTTGCTTCATTTTACAGTGAGAAGCATCAAAGTACATAACCGGCTGACCACAGTCCTAGCAATGTGCCCCAAGAGAAACAATGGTATATCGGTTCTATAATGCTCACAACAGCCAGGCCAGGTAGCACAGAGAGCTTTGAACTAACTTCAACCAACTATGGTAGGTAGCTGTAGTAGCACGACCTACCTCTGTTCCATATCCACTTAAGAGGCAAGGGAACGCTGCCCCATCTGACAGCGTTTTGCTGCAGCTGGACTACCACCGCCCACAGCACTAAATTCAAAGCTATCTTAGGTTTTCCTACACAACCACACTGTCAGACTCTGGTGGAAACATGTTCCTTGCACTAAGTCTGAAGGCTGTTGGCTATTATCAGCTCTAAAACAAATCCTCAAACCTGTCCCCGTACCTACTGGGAAGCTTTCATGTATTAAGGGACTAGCCCTACTGTGTGCTTTTGTTAAACTGAGACTATAATTTCAATGTTCTTACTTCACCTAAGTTAGACACTGAGGTAGAAATCAAAAATATGCCTTGAGTTTCCTTCTTTCTCTGCCTTGAAGTACATTATCTTACCTCCTGTAGGCCAGTAGTGGAGAGCTACCAGCTACATTGCTAGAAGAGTGATAATTAACACTGCCCTCTTTCCTTGGGACAGATCCTGCCTACCGTAAAACTAGTAGATCAGTCTGTGTGCTGAGAACTGCAGTGGAGGTAGCATCCTCTTCCAGTATCTGGAACAGAGTGGAGACTGGACAGCAATAGCTTCAATAGCTTTTGGTTATCTGTTGTTGCAAGGAGTGCAGAGATGTTCCAGGGAAGTTTAGTTTCCCTTTGAAACCCCATGTCCTTAAACAGACTCCCAGGGCTAGAACAGGTTCCAGCACTGCAAACGCATGACAGTGGGCTGCCTTTAGGAAAAGCTTATTCTTTTCCTAAAATACAAGCAGCATGTGAATACAAATACTCAACAAAAAGAAATTCTGGACTTGAATCTCTGCCACATGACAGGCCTCAGGGTATCCTGCTTTGTTACCAGCTGCTGCTGCAGAAGACTACATATCTCCTGTAGGCCCTCAGTTACATTTGCCAACACTCTCTGGATACCCTCCAGCATTTCAAATAGCACTAGATGCCTGTGCTTAGGCAACTGAATCAAGCTCCTTATGTCCATCCAAGAAGAATGAGGTTTTGAGATAAAAAACAAACAAAAAGGAGGAGTTCTTCATGGAGAGTTTCCTCCTCTTCCTTTATCCCTAACAGATTCTTGTCATTAAAGTATTCTGCCTACACCTCCAGGCTTGCTTATGAACTTTGCTCCAGCTTTTGCTACCAATACAGGCAGGATTACCAGGACTTTTTGGACAACTGGGGGGTGTGTGAACTACTTAGCAAAGGCACAGTAAATCGACCGCCACCAGAAACCACTGGATTAACTATGTAGGGCGCATGGGGCTCCAAGGCTCATTTTGGAAAAAAATAATACAATTTCCCCACTCCCTGTGCAGCCTCTACCATAAACGGAGGCACCTGGGCTCTGCTCACTAGGCAATACCCCTTCCCCTCCTTTATCCACTTTTTGCTTCAAGTTCTAAAACTTATTACTTTTTATGGCTGCACACTTCATGAACAGAGCATGCAATATAAGTCTGACACTTTCTACAAATCATCAAACTTACTCTGTATGCATTACACAGTCATGCTTGCCTGAACTGTGGACATTTAGGCTTGGAGGTAAATCCCAAAAAAGACTCAATTCAACTATACATATGACAGAGTAAGGATATTTCACCAAGTGTAAGAACACCACAGGTCTGGAAATTTCAAGACAAACAAAACAATTCCTCAAGATCTGTCTAGACAACATCCCTGTAATGGAGAAAAAGAGAACGTGTGTAGGAGGAACTAACACTATTAGGTCTAAGGACATTCAGAGCCCATCCAGCTGGGGAAGATAGGATGCAACATCACTGTCAAAGGCCCTTCGGGTACCAGCATCAGGCACCTCTGTTGTTACCCCCCTGTCATAGCTGGCCATTCCCTTTGGAACAGGGCTGCAGAGGATGGTGTGGGAGATGACAGGAACATTCTGCCTGCCAGCTTTCAGAGAGCACATAAGCACAACAAATAGATCATTTTCACCAGCTCCTGCAAACAGGCCTTTGCAGACTGAAGAATCCATCTTGCAGTTTCATGGAAATGATTATTCTGGTTATCACATATTGCTCCATTCCTCTAAGACACCTCAGGGATGTAACTCTCTTTTCAAGCTCATTTGTTCAGATCGCCCTGAACTACTCTCCTTTCCCTGAAATCTGGGTATCACTCACCCTAGTTAGCATCCTAACACTTACCAAAACATTAGTGCTTGCTTTATGCATTAAAGCCATCCAAAATAATCTAGACTGCACCCTTTACATCTGTTAAAGAAATGGCAATGGGGATAAAATTTTAAAGAGCATCTAAACTGGTACACTTATCAGACAGGGAGTTTCAGCTGACAAGCTGTTTTCCCCAACATCAAGTCCACACTTCCCTAGTCCTGGGTCCTTATAACTACTACTGCACAGTAGTTTGCTGTCTCATCAGCTGGGAGGGTGACAAGTGTTTATGGCACCATGTCCCAAACTAAATCACAGAAATGAGTGGCTGGAGGTAGAAAAGAACAGAATAGTCCTAAACTGACTCTGCTGCAGAAGGAAATATGCTCTTGCAGCTGCTCAGGTTATTTCTCAAAGCACTGCTCTTGGTAGCTCTTCCTTAACCCTGGTCTGGCAGTCTGTCACAGCTCATTAAAAATGACTGGTCTATAAGGTATGTGAAGTGAAGATACCCAGTAACAACAGGATTTCCTCCTAGCAAGCAGATATGATAACTGGCAAAACTGACAAATGCGTCCTTGACGAAAACAGACAGACAATGCTGACCGGAGCAGATACACACCAAGGCATGTAGATGGAGACAAGAAAATCGAAGTCACAGGTTCGTTATCTGTCAAGTCCCATCAGAACCAAACCCAGTTAATTCAACTGTGATAAGTTAAGGTAGGCAATGTGCAAAGGTAGTCAATATATCTTTTAATATTCATGATTATCACTGGATTTCATGGCATATACCACAAGAAAAACAAGATTAAAATCAGGTGCTTATATCTGAAATGACAGATATTAACGGCAATACACTAGTGAACAGAAAAGTTTGGGTGTAATTCCTAACTCCACCTCAAGTTTCCTGTGTCATTTAAGCAATTTTCTTTTAAAGGTATTTCAATGCAAAACCCATTTTAAAAAGGGGAAAAAGACCCAAAGAGCAGAAGAGGAGACAACATAAGGTACACCAATTATTTTCCCTGTGCTTGTTTCTCTTCTTTATTTTTAACTCAGTTTAGTGTTGTGCTTCTCCCAATTCTCCACTGCTTTTTTTTCATTAACATAAAAACTCATTAGCACTAGACTTTATCTTGTCTCCATGGTCTTGGACGCTACTCTAACATTAAAACAAGCTACAAATACTTGCAACTGATCTAGTTTGTACCTTGAACTTTGCTTCTATTTCCTGTGAAGGGAAAAAAAGCAAATATCTAGTAACTACAACTTACTGTATTTAAAACTTATGCAAGGATTAAATTGTATGGCTTACCTCTATGTACCTTTCTTTTAAGGCTATAGCAAGGCATTAAACTTAATTATCTACTTTCTTGCTTTAAAAAAGTTGCTAATTGTAATCCACAATAAGATAAAACCAGTTCTCTTGTGAACAAAACTATAATCTATCATGTGAGATGGAATAATATGCTTCTTTTAACAAAATCTCAAACACTTTTTAAAATGACAAAAAGGTACTCATACTTCTATCAGCAACCATATTTGGAGAGGAACAGTGTGAGTTGATTTAGGGCTTATGCCCTTATCCGATCCATTTTGCTCCACTTAGCCCAGCTCTCCAGACAGAATGTTAAAAACCATCAGTTTAAATGGATTTCTTGGACATAAGGAACCTCCGAAAAACCTGATGACAAGTTCGTGACTACAGGCTCCTCAGAACAAGGTAGACATTGAGCATGAGGTTTTTTTAATGCTTATTCTGGCTAATACACATCACACATCCTTTTTGCTGGGAGTAAGCAGTAACTAAAACATTTCAAAGGAATTACTTACGTTCTAAGCCCGGCATTCTCTAATACCAGTTCTTCCAATCGATTGGACCTACTCACCACTCGCAGTATCTGCTCACAGACATCAGTGGACTGTCACAGAAAAGACAGAACAGTGTTAAAGAACACAAACATGGAACAGACAGTTACTGAGTTATAAGCTGTACATCGTAAAGGGATCCAGGCCATGATCAGCTATTTGTCATACATAAGTAGTAAGTAAGAATACCAGGAACACCCCTGAGAGAGAGTCAGATGGCAACAGAGAACTTCTGGAAAACAGTCAGGGAAGCAAGAGGCAGACTAAAAGCAAGTAATCTGTGAAGCAGGCCACCTAATCATAGGGGGCAGAATTTTTATAATGATAGTAAAAAACCCAAACCCTGTGATTCAGAAAATATGCTCACTTAATTTTTAAAGAAATTTTGTTCATATGCATACTAATCATTCAGAAGAAAGTGGCAACTAGTGCAAAGGAGAATAAAGCCTGACCAGGAATGACAACTAAACACAAAGATGTTATAAGGCAGATAAAAAAAAAAAAACAAAAACAAAACTCAAGGGCAAAAGCATTCTAGCTACAGGTCCTCCAAAGACTGCTAAGGACTAGTGCTTAAGGGTCAGTGTATTTCAGTATGAAGCCTCCTAACCTACACAGAATTAAATCCCATCTCACGATCTTACTGTTGTTGGATTCTAGAACTTGCATGAACATTTGCAAGTACCATGAACAAAACATGGTAACAAAAGAGTTTGTTTGTTGTGCTCATTCAAATAGCGAGATAAAACCTTAATGATTCAAAAGCCATACAGTGAACTCTGTACCTCATCACCTTTTATTATAATCTTTTATTTTGGTTCTGGATTTGCCCCTTTTTTTTTTTCCCCACAGCAAGCACTAACCAACATTCATGTGAAGTCCAAAGTGAAATTTCAGTTATGATCACGAAGTGCTGAAACTATTCTGTTATCTGCCTTTAAAAACAATGTGACATTAATACCTGGGACATCCATGTTTCTAATAATAGTCTGACATTTTCTAGGATTTCTAAAATTTTAAAGGAATTGTATCTCATAAAAAGAAAAAAACCTCATTTGCCACACACATAAAATTTTATTAATCCTTTACACAGTAAAGGTGGCAATTTCTTCTAAAGATTGTCAACTCAGCCACCCTCACAATTCTATCCTTGCCTTCCATATTTCAATAATTCAGAATATTATCACAATACTTCTACAGCAGTGTGATTGCAGGTGGAAAGTTTCATGCACGTACTATAAAAACACTATGGATACCATCTATCAAACACAATGTCAGAGTGAGACTCATGAAGCACAAAGCATTCAGTGGCCTCCGGATATGTCTGACCTCATACTGACCCTCAGCAGTGTTCCCGTGGCACAGATTTACAATTTATGTTTTCCTGGTGTTTTTAACTGAAAATGGAATCTGTTATGTTTAGATTAAGTTTTTTGGTTGGTTTGTCTGTTTTTAAGGAATTGGTGCATTTTCAAGGTTGACAAACTTTACTTGCTTTCTATAGAAAAGTTGCTAAGAATTCAAAAAAACCTTTCACATAAAAATATCTCAGACAGATAATATGGCCAGTTCTTGTTCTAAGCAAACTACACTGGCCAGTCTTCTAACTAAGCAAACTATATAATTTCATTGAAGCAGAAACTGATTAATTGCATTGTACCTTTTCACAATGGTGATTTTAACAGCAAACTACAACAGGATTAAACATACCCCCAGCTTCATTCCGTGCATAATTTCAAATAAGATGTCCCAGCAAGAAAGAAGAGGTTTTGCCTACTCTTCTGCCAAAAATCACATAAGCTAACTTCTACTGAATTTTCATGGAAAATGATAGTTTAGGAATGCAGTAAGAGCATTTTCAGATCAATGAAACTGCATCAGTTTAAGCAAGATGAGACTCACTGTTCATTTTTAAGGACAAAAGCTTCTGGATGTAAGTGTAAAAGCAGTTTCTCAAACCACTAACTCCACCTGTGACTATGAACTTTCACGTTTAGAAGAAATAATGTACTTTGATATATTTTAAAAAGTCACCTGACTATTGAATTTCTTGGCCCTTTCTTCAGTAGTCCAACTTGTTTAGATTTTCCCCCTTTCAGAAAGAAAACTGATGTGGAAGAATATCAATGTCACATCACTACGTATTACTACACAGGGTTAGCTTCAGACAACTGGGGGAAAAAATCCATCAAGTTGCAGTGAAAATTAAGAGAAAAGACCTGCTTTATATGTGAGAAAAAAACAGAATCATGATATTTACTTTCCACCTCCAAAAAGCAACTGAGATTTCTGGATGCTTTACTTTCCTATTCAGTCACCCAATATTGTTTGAGGGAGCTAGCAACACCTAACAAAGTAGTTTTATGGGCTACTCCTATAGCCCAATAAAGTCTTCAAACTTCATTCACTTGAAATTTTGACAAGACCTGACTCTCAGCAGTGTTTCTGTGGCATGAATTAACTATCCAACAGTTCACATTTTCCTGATATGATTAAGGAGAAAAAAAATTTCAATAGATTGCCCAGTTGCACTTGCCTGTAAGAGTTCACCTTGAAAACTGTAATAGCATCCTCTAAAACACAGCACAGCCTGGTAGGAGCAGGTATACTGTTTCAACTTATTACTTACTAATTTCAGATCCTTGGAGGACAGCTTTGTAAACCACTGATTATACTCCAGAGCAGCAACTATAGGTATTAAGTCTCTAGAAAAAGAAAAACACTTTTACACACATTTCATGTAACTGTTGGCTTTGGTAATTTGAAACAATCTCTTAAGTGTTCTTCCATATCTAATTCCCCATGTTTTTGCAATGCTCATTGCCTACCATCCTTATTACAGAAAGCTCTGCATTCTAAAAAATGAGCATCACCAGCAGCTGTGTGTCTTTCTCATATTTTAATACAAATTTTTGACTGGCCAAATGACATCCATTCTAGCATGAATTTTTAAACCAGGAATTTGTCTGGGCTGCCATTCTTACTTTTAGCATTACTTTTTCTTCAGCCTGTGACATATTTAAGCTTCTTAATCACCTCTAATTATAATTGAGCATGACGCTAAAAAGCTTTTTGGCAGTTTGATGATTTAATATAATTCCATGACTGAATGCTTCTAGAGAACACCTCCTTGTCTCATCTCTATAGTTAAATTCCCTCAGGAGGAAGGAGACCTGTAAAAGGATAATGCGACTTTCAGCACAAACCCTCCTTATTGTAAAAGGGATTTCACAAATGAAATTCTGAATTATTCCCGTTTTCTTCATTCCAAGCCTCTTAATGTGATCTGCTCTCCCTCTGTTAAGTTTCTCCAATAACAGACGGTGATAAATGTCATGTCCGTACCCTACCCCCCAGCAGAATCATCCATCAAGCACTAGCTTATTATTTAGCAGCGCAGTACTTGGATCATTTTGACTCAGCATATTAAATACATATATACACCTACACTTGGACTTTACTTAGAAACCCCTTGTCATTACAGAAGAGCTGTAACATATATTCACTTATCCGAGCAGCAAAATAGCACCATGAGAGCCTTAGTTTCTGCAGGGAGAAATTTAAAAGTATTTGTTTTTATAAGCTAGTCCCACCCCCACACTCCAGCTTTTCATTCAGGACATATGCAGGTAGGCACTGATCTGCACTAAACAAGAAGCACCCTTCTCACATCTTCTTTTCCTTCTTCCTCTCTTCCACTTTTTCTCCATGAACATTTAGATGCTTCAGGGTGGTTGTTAAAGATGTAGGAAAGCCAGGAGACAAGGCAACATCACATGGACAAGCCTTCAGCAGGCTATATTGGGAACTGCAGTTGCTAGATTTGGAAGTACAAGCCCATCACTAAGGTAACGGTAAGAAGGTGTCGCATTTTGCAGCAAAAGACTGTAGCCCACCAACTGCGAAGCTCCTGCAAATAGACCGTTTTCACACTCCTGCAGAGGAACTTGTGTGTGGTGCCCTTCAAGGATTAAGCCTGTTTTCCATCTTGTTCACAGCACACATCAAGTCTTGGGGTGAATTCAATTCCACTGGCACAGCAGAGACTTAACAGCTTCATGAAGTGTATAGATTTATTTCCATCCACCACACTGGTTTTGTTCCTACACACACACATGCACGCACACACTTTATCTCCACAGAAAGCAGTAACTGACTAGTGAAATGTTAAGCAGGGGGAAACCAACCCAGAGGTATTTTTCCCTTAGGCTGGGCAGGCAGGAACCTTGGTATGGAATAGGGAATGTCCACACAGAAGTTTGTTCCTCCTTTGCCTTCCCCTGGCGCAATCGGTAAGAAGGTAATGAATTAGCAGCTTTGACGCTCCTCTTGCCAGTGCCTTTGTCTTGGAAGTAGAACGAACATAAGAGTAATTTTTCAGATGTAATTTTGTTTTATCTACCCAGTGGTAACCAGCCAGCCACAGCTGGTGGTGAATGCTGCAGTACAAACATTGGACAGGCTGATGGCACCACCATCAGACTGGTGAAGCAGAGCTGCTCACGCTGGGGACCACCACCCCCAAAAGAGGCAGAAAGCACCACCAGTAGATGTATTTCAGCCATCAGCAGCAGCACCAGTTCCTCCAAGGGAATGGAGGGACAACGATCAGGGATCACTGGCTGCAAGCGTTTACACTACCAGGGAGCTGGTAAGCCAGCTTGGAGGGTTGGCAACAGCTCAGTAGCTTCTGGGCAGGAGAGTGGCTGCAGACAGAACTTGCCTGAGGCCATGCCTTTCTCCTTTCTCCTCCCCAGGCCTTGGAGAGGAACAGCTGAAGGACAGGGGGTGCTCAAAGTTAGTGGGAAAACCATCACACTTTCAAGAGGTTAAAGAAACACTGCTGCAGCAGGACGGAATATTTTAAAACAAATCAACCCAGCTGATTTGCAAATTCTCATCTCTAAATAGTTTGTTTGTTCAAACCTTAGACAAGCACAGATACTGGCACATGTCAGGAACACCAACCGCTAACCCCCCCACACACACCCCCTTCCTCCTCCCTGCATGCCTGAAGACTGGAACCTCTGCCCATTCTGCAGTAGTCTTACTGCCTTGAAACTTCGCTTTACCAGATTCTACCACCTGACTTTAAGGAGAAGCTATATAGTTTAGTGGTTTTTTCATTTTGTTCAAATTTTTGAAGGTGATTCTGACCAACGAGGGTTCTTTAGGAATTTTACCTGTACTCCTTCTTTTGCTTTGAGGTTGCTTAACTTCACTGCCCTTGTTACTCAGTTTTCCTTTTCAAAATTATATACTGCTTTATTAACTTTATTCTATTAAATTCTAGATACGGTACTAACAATTATCTGAATTCTTCCGCAATACACTACGAAAGAACGCTAATGACCATTTCCAAAAGCAGGGCCTTCTCATAACTTTCCCTCATTGAGTTATACTGAGTTGCTTATATTTATTAGTTTGTTTACTAAATGACCATCCAGAATAAAGTAAGATTTACAAAATGTATATCTGTGCCATCTTAAAATGAAAACAGATTCTGTTCTTCTGCAATGCAGAAGATCTCTCCAAGCTTCAACAACATTCAAGCTTCACTAATGCCTTCAAATTTTTTCAGCATCCCTGTCCCCCAGGGTATTTAAGATGGCAAGAAATCTAAACAGTGCAAGGAAAAAACTCTAACCAATCATGCTTTTCTGGTAATTTTTTGAATGTCCAAACGTGCTAAAACATACACTACACAGATGAAAATCATGCTGAGTTAAATAAGCCCTGTTTACTTTGAGTATTTTTTTGTTGTTGTTGTTAAATAATTATATGGTTCGCAGCACAACATAACTTCAGATAAAGCCTCAGAAGTCATGTTCCCCCGTGCCAAGCCATGCTATGCACTGTGTCAGACACTCTGGGAACTTAAATTTGTCTATAATTTATGCCACCTCATATTGACCTCTAGCAGAAATGCTTTACTAGGAAAACCATAAACTGTTTATTTTTGCAATGCATAGCCCCTGTATCTAAAGAACTGATGTATCCATCTTACCTTGCTTCAGAGCTACTCCACAATATGAAGTATATAGTTTCAGCAACCCCAAAAATTAGATGTACAGGATATACAACAGTCTCTCAAAACCCAAAACATGATGGCATATTGTTGATTTATAGCATTCTCACTGTGCTAAATATATCACAAAACACTCACATACATTCTTGAGTTGACTGGGATCTCAGATCCTAATTTGTATTTTTAATGAATAACATTAAATTTTTTAGGAAGCCAAAACCTTGTTTTCTTGAAATTTTAGTCCAAAACCTTTTTCTCAGTTCAGTCCTCAACACGTAGATACTCTCATCACAAGATGGATTCCACATCATGTAAATGGCTCCAAAATTGTTTTGAATCTTTGGACTTATACAGTCATGAGACATTTAATAAAGACTTTTACTAACAACACAAATATATTTCCTCACTGATGTCAATTTTGTCAGGTATACTTCAATGAAAAGCCTCTGTGAAGCAACAAACCCATTATTTAGTTTTCCAAAAGCCAATTCATTTGAACCAGCTGAGATATTCTAAATACTTAAAACACTTCTTCTATCTACTCTTTCGTAACACGTAATATTTTTCACGCCCAAGAAACTATTCAAACATTTAATTTCTATTGAAGCCATGTAAGTCACTTTCTCAAGAATGCCCCATGGTCTTCTCCGCACTTCCACCTTGCAATATGTTTAAAGCATTCTTAAGTTCTTGTCCCATATTTGCTTGTACTGAATAGTATTCCTTTCCTTATTTTCTCTCAGCAAGCGTTAACCAACCAGTCAGTCTTTGGCTACATCTGTCATGCGCTAGTTGCAGCCCTGTAGTCTTGCTCAAGTTAGTTCTGAATTAGACAACACAGGTACAGTTTAGTAACTTTGCCATGGGATTCAGTGCAGACTCTGAAAACCCATCACAGAAGCTGAGAAAGTATTTGAGTGGGGCTTTTTGCGAGTTTACAAACTACACAGCTAAAGCTGCAAAGAATCCTGTGGCAAAATACTCTTATTTACCTACCTCCAAGTTCAGCCTTCCTGTTATAACATTTTAACATTGCACCTCTGACAGATTCTTAATTATTTCACTGGGCTTTCCCAAAGAAACAAATGCTTTCTGCTTTCTCTATCTTATTTACAGTTTCTTAAATTCGTCATTTTCCTTGTATAATGATGGATTTTAGTTAAGACTTCCTCCCATTTCCTCCTACTTAAATATCTTCAGATTCAACTTTCTTAGAATCCGGTTTTCTCAGCCAGCTAAATTCAGTAAACCAACTACAACACTTAGCTAAGTTTCAGCATCTCACAGTAAAATTACCCTCAATTAGTTCCTTTCTGGAAGTACATATTTTTGATAGCAACTATTGTAAGTGGAGAAACTACTGGCTGGGATTCAGTTGAACAACTTCAACCTTCTACCGACTTGCTGACAAAAATAATTTCATTTACTGTGTACACCATGAGAAAAATATTCTGCATAAGTAAAGACTGCATAATTTGCTTTTTTGCTTTGCCCACCAGATGTAGTTGCATATTTTCTCTGCTGAATTTGAGCTCTTCTATCCGCCATCAGAGAAAAAGTATCTATCTGCTAACTTTTTGGAGTGCTTCCAATAGCAAAATATATTTATCTTCTCAGGCTCCTTAATGAAATGTGCTCTCCATAGGGCTTTCATGCAAAAACAGCAGCTTTGTGCTGAAAACTAAAAATGGCACAGTTGGTCATTTCAAAGGTCTACATATTCAAGTAACAGCTATGGGATGATCCCACTTTAGCAAGGGCAGGTGAACCCTACTGAGAGGGGGAATAAGGAAAGCTTGCAAAATATTAGCATGATTACTGTGTATTGTTTACCTGTGGTCCAGGTGGCTGAAGTCTTGCAAATTCAACTCTCTGGTATCTTGCGTCAGATAAATCGTATCAACATCCTGTTAAAAATAGATAGATAACCAAATACATCTTTACAGAATTGTTGTTTCTCTCCGAATACTATGATTTACCTGCTCTTCCATCATTTGTACAGTTAGCTGAAAAGAGTTCCAGAACAAGTCATATACTTACCCACTGTACTTCTTCTCTATAGGGAAATCCAAGCCAATCACACACACAGGCATACATCTGTGAAAAGCCTCCTGAAACCAACCCAAGAGAGTATTTAACATAATAGTAAAACAAGCAAACAAACAAACATCTAAAAGGATACTTTAATACTTATACTTAAAGATCCAGTCTTTCAAAACTCACTCTCTTTTTCCCTCAGAAGGCTGTCCATTGTGCTGCTGAAAGAAACTAAGACTATCCTATCTTTGCCTGGCAGGTTGCAAGAAAGCTTAAAATAGTGCCTTCACCTACCAATCAGAAGTCTGCTCCATACTAATTACACCTTAAAACTAATTACACCTTTACAAGCTTCTGTCAGAAATAGAATTAAACTTCCTGATGCTACAATTCCAGACTTTTTATATTTAAGCCTTTAAACTCATTCTCACCACAAGGTCCAAGTTCTGCCACTGTCTGACTGTCCCACAGGGCCTGGAGATTAGCCAGTCTTTCTGAAGGCTCCATAGTTACTTTTTTCAGAATCCTCCTAGATGCAAAAGGGGAAAAAAAAAATATCATTCATTACTTTGAAAGCATTTTTAAATTAATATATCTTTTTTTTATTTCAAGTACAATTTTTAATGAGTGTAAAGGAAGAATTACCATCTTTGATACAACTCACTTCTCTGCCTAAAAGTCACACAGGTGCTGATGCCGCCCAGCAGGAGTAACATTTATTTGTCTCTTCTTTCCTTCTAATGATTAACCCTGTGAGTACTGGAGCAACTGAACCCTTTTCTATGACAGGATTACTCAAGCTAAGGAGACTTGTGGCCCTCGACTAACACAAGGACACCCAAAATTGGGGAGAGACATTACTGGTTACCCTGAAACCACTGCTGTTTAAACAGTGCTTTTATGCAGTAAAAGCACTATGGTGCAAAGAACCACAGAGCATGCTGAGTAGCTAGCTACGTGTGGCCTCTAGGCTGCACTCTAGATACCCAGCTCCAATATTTGTAATTTGGTAGTGTTCTTCCTCCCCTAAACAAAAACACAACCCCTTCCTACCTTTTAAGAAATGGAACTATCTGTTTTACTGCATGACGTGACTGCATCATAAACTGCAGAGTTCCATAAAACAGAGAGAAAGAATTAATAGAAGATATTAATGGGAAAAAACACTTTCCCCTTTTTCCTTTCTCTGGTCTTATATGATACACGTAACTCCAATGTCTTCATTTTGGAAAGTAATGTCATCTGAGAGGAGAGCAAGAAATTTGATTTCTTTTCCAGGAACCAAGCTCTGCATACATCTATACCAAATTCTCCAGCAATGTTCTCACGAAAGCCCAGAGAAAACACGTATAGGCCTCAAGGCCTTCACAGACACCCAAATATGCACAGCCTTGCTGACCCCTTCACTCTATTAATTTTGCCTGCTCTTCTCAAATCATTACTGAGGTTTTATGCCAAACCTGCTTACAAATAGTCACTTGTATGTCTGCTTTCTAAAGGAAGAGCTTGATCTCCATTAAGGCAGTTAATAATACTGCAACAGACATAAAATGGAAGTAAAAAAAACCCTGCAAGCCAGAGTTTATGAACTTGATTTCCTACTCCACCTACAGGAAAGGTAAATAATAAAGACATCCGCCCAAAATAAAAGATGTAAATTTAGCCTGACTGTTCACATCTAATGTCTGTTGCAAAAGCTCACTTAGAAAGATCAATGTGTCCTGGAAAATTCTTTTGCACAGTCTACTTTCTCTAATATTGCTGAAAACCAGAAGCTGAAGAGAGTAATAGTAGAGCTGCATGATCTGGTAGAGAGTGACGATGAGGCAAGGACAAAGAGAAGAAATAAAATAAAATTAAGAAAAACTACTGAGAATTGCTGCAAGATGATAAAATTAAGAGGCACAGATACAAGAAAAAAACACAAAGGCAAGAACATACAGAAACAGAGCAAAAAAGCTAGAGGAGATTTATGACCCAAGGAGCCAGTTACACCACAGAAAATACAGGCTCAGGGCTCAGTTTTGAAAAACAAGGCTCCCAATCACATCCATCATTTCACAAATACTGCAAGTAAACAACTTTTCCCTCCTCTCCCAACTCAGGTTTTACTTCTAGGGAAAAAAAAAGAATACAAAAATCCCCACTGAATATCACAGCTGTTTATGGGAAAAGGGGTGAATTACAACAAAAAGCTAGAACCTAAGCTATACACGAGGTTGGAGAGGCAATAAGGTAAAATGAAAATTTAAGACCTGCACCACCCCTTCAAAAAAAAAAAAGGCTCTTTTGACCCTACAGATCATGCAGAGCCTACCCATGTTCTGCATTGCCTCCTGGTTCTGTCATATACCTGCATAAAGGCTTAGTGCTTGCCTCAAGGTGTTTCTCTTACCCTCAGAGCATTTCTGAGGTCAGGGTGGGCAGACCTGCAGACAAAAAGGGGTGGCTTGTCACCCTTTCCACACCATCTGTTGCTGCTAGAGGTGCCCTAAAAGACACTTACACTGGTGAGAGTCCAGGGAATATCTTCCTGAGGCAGGTCCCAATGTGCGCCAGCACCTCGTTCACATCCTCCGAGGATGCCATCTTCATGGAGATGCTGCATTTCTCAGTTTCCATAATCAACTGTAAATAAGAGGGCATAAGGGCAGGAACTTGGTATCATATAATTCATGTCCATTTAAAAAGGAAAGCATTTTGAACGCCAGCTGAATGTTTTGCATGCCGGTAGGAATCTGTTATTCTTTAAGATATGACACAACAATGCTCCACATAAAGTTTCTGAAAGTTGTTCTTGAATATACAAGACCCCTGTACTCAAACTGCTTTTCCTAACAGTGCCCTGCTTCCCACGGGAATAAAAGTTTCAAAGGATCTTGACCTCAACTGACACTCTGAAAACCAAGAACTTTTCACAGCATTGTCCTCTTTTGAAACATGTCCCAGAACACCAGGAGAAGCGAGTGCAGCCTGACAGGGAACTATTGAACGAGCAAGGCCTGCTTCCTCCAGCAAAAAGTAGAAGTCTTTAATGGCTGTGATCCTCTGGAAGAGCTCTAATGCTTTGATCCAGGCCGTTTAAAAAAAATGTTACGGTAATATATTGTCTCAGTTCAGATGAAGCAGTAACTCAGCTAACATAACTGTCCTGCTGTCTAGGGGATACGTGCTTCAGCAAGGGGGAAAAATAAAGCCTTTTGCAACCCATCTCTTTCATATACTGAGTGTTCAGAATCAAATCAGATTACTGTATGACTGACACATCAGGTCTGCTGCTGCTTTCGGCTGCATCACAGGAAGGAAGTAATACTTCTGTCTTCTCTAATATGAATACTTGGCACAGCCC
This sequence comes from Strix aluco, assembly GCF_031877795.1. Taxonomy (NCBI): domain Eukaryota; kingdom Metazoa; phylum Chordata; class Aves; order Strigiformes; family Strigidae; genus Strix; species Strix aluco. Next base: position 66,178,693 of record NC_133931.1, on the reverse strand, counting down.
AACTCGTAAACTCTTTTAGATGAGGAGCTGTGCATACACAGTGAGAAGCTAACGTTAGGGATAAATAAGAAGTAGACAGACAGTATGAGAGGGGACACTGCATAGTATGCTACAGAAGATTGTTTTTTATTGAAACTGGCTCGCAGTTCATGTCTAGGGTCATCACCAGGATAACCCTCGAAGAGGATATATTATCCCAAAAGCACACCAAGAATCTGCGCATCTTTTCCCACCAGTTCAACTCCTTTCTGATCCTGTTGCTGTCACTCTCTGAAGACAAATGAGTGGGCAAGTTACTACTGTTTTTCTTCATCACCAATATTAACGCAACATTTCCCTATATTACGCTGTCCATTTTGTTCACTTACCATGGCTTTCTGTGAGATGCCTAGCACAACACTACATCCTTCAGGTGTCATGGATATAACACGGTATTGTTGCAATATTCCTGCAAACAACGTTTTCCCCACAAGCAATAATCTAGGATTCTGCCTGCCTTCAGCTATAAGCCTTACACATTTAAAACACAAATGACACAAACATGCAAAACCTTAAAAAATATTTTAGGAAAATGTTATGCTAAGCGAGGCTAATGAAAATGCCTTGTAAACCCTGCTACAGCAGTGATTGTCTATGCCTCCAGGAATAATTAGCATTATCTACCATGGCATTTTAGTATCTTAAAGTCACAAAAACATACACAGAATTTACTAAATGTCTCCCCATTAAAATAATAAACGTGGACTTTTTTTCCTCCTTCAAGGAAAGCTTCAAAAGCCAGGTTAAAAAGATGACATGTTAAACACAATGAGAGCTTTTCAGAGTTCAAATAAAGTGCCAGACACTCCCTATTTTTAAAAAGCTCTTTAAAAGCGAAACGCACATCAAACACATGAAGATTTTGATACAATTGAACCATCAAATCTCAACATGTTCATTTTATGAATGAAAAACATAGTAAAGACATTTTTATTTTCAGCACCTTCTCTTTGACATTCATTTTTTTCGGCACATAACTGTCAAATGCATTTTGTGTTGTATACAGTAATGGCACCAAGAATAGTTGGAAGCAAACCATTTCTGCTTGCAATATAAGCAGTAGCTTTTGGCTTCACCAGGCAGGTATACACCACAGAAGCCACTCAAGCTTGCATGGTGATGATTATATACCAGTCGCCATTGTTTTATCATCTCTGAGAAAAATATTAACTTGCAAGACGAGTGGAAACTTGTACCATACTGAACTTGGAAAAAAATGTATTTCTTATTGTCATCACACTTGCACAACTAAAATTGACTCTACATTCTTATCATTATTGTTAAGACTTTAAAAGCATCACAAATGTAAGAATGCAAATGTACAGTGTGCTCACTGGATGGGAACACCTGCACAACAGAGCATTACCCTCCTTGACTGGAACAGATTCAGCAATGAGTAAACAAGTATCTTCTATCTTGTATACACTCACCTGACCTGGCTTATTGGAAGTTACCCCTTGGATTTCCAAGTAGCTGAAAGTTAGTTCTAACTGTAGTTTAAAAAAAAAAAAAAATGGCACATTAGTGGAAACATCATCTTATTTCAAAGAGGACTTATGTTTTCCAATGAGGTTAAGAACCTTGAGCAAGGTTACTGTTATTTTACATCAATTTCTGTAATTGACACTAATTATTTGTTAATATCTTATCTGATTGCATTTTACACTAAAAGAACACTTATATTTGCTTGTTACAGGTTATAGGAATACCACATTGGACCTTTTACTGCAAGCATAAGCACATAAGCTTATAATAAAATTTATGACAAATTACTATAAAAAGCATTGTTTATACAATACTGTACTGATGTGTACTCTTGTGACTGAATAATCATTAATACTTACAGCATCACATATTACTTTCATTAGTTACACTGATCATAGATGTGAAAAAATTTATTGCACAGAAGCTGAAGGGACACACACACACACACACACACTATTTTTATAAATACATATATAAATAAAAATACCAGGGGGGGTGGGGGGGGTTGTGGGTGGGTGCAGGGAGGGAGAGAGGGAGAAAGAGAAATGCTCAAGACTGCTTTAGCAGTCTAAAAGTATGAGAGGAAATAATACACTAGCTTTGCCCAAATGGGTTATCGGGACAACAGTCAGGATAGACAGGGAAGAAGGGTGAACATACTGAATCCAAATGGAAGCTTAGAAGAAGGCAGGAAAATCCTCTTCTCCAAGTACAAATCTAGGGCTACTGGAAGTGTGTGCTACGATCTGAATTCACAGCTACATAGACAAACATCTTGACAGCTGAGATACACAGAAAGAAACAAACCTCTCGGCCTGAATCACAGCTACAGGGCAAGACATTAGTATAGTCATTTCCTTTTATTTATCATTAAAATCATTGTAACTGAGCAGTCTGTTTGAATTGCACAAAGTTTCCTGTACTTTATCTTATCCTAGGTTCACAGTCAGAGTGCTCCCAGGCTAACTGGCAAACACCATATTATTCTACTTCTATATTTGTGGCAATCTTTTTAAAAGATGACCCTGAACGACTCCTGGGGTGCTCAGAACACAGATGCAGCTCTCACAATTCCCTCTCTGCAAAGGCTGCAACAGCATATTGGGAAGTCAGGAACAGAGGTACCAGTTTTCAATGATAAGACCCAGCTAAAAGTTTCCCAAAAAGCAGCAAGATAGTAGGGAGAGCTCCTAAATGCCAAGGTCTCACTGGCAAATCTATAAGCAGCCATGAACAGTGTTACAGCAGGATGAAACTGCCTGAAAAATTCCAATTAAAATAGTTATGATTTAGAATGCACTGAAATTTAGGGTGGTTTCATGAAATAGAAGACCTTTTTTAAGCACTTCTTTACATTATCCACTCACAACTGCAGAGATTGAAGATGTTATTACTGTCTATTTGTTCTTTGTTACCTGTTTTCTGAATCCTTTTCCCTTCAGTTGCCCTCATGATTTGACAGCACCAGAAGATGTAAGCACCCCTCAGCCATTTCTGTGTAAAGTTCACCTTCCACCGAAGTCCTAATTTAGGGACCAAACCTTACTCTGACATTTTTGAGTCTTCACGTGCTTCATTTCACTTGCTCTGCTGCAGGGGCAGCACCCACAGCAAACGGGCAGTTTCAGAGCACAGAGGTGCCATCGCGGCTGCTTACGAAGCGAGTGTGCACAGGGAACTACGGCAGGAGGGGCAGAACCAGCCCAACCATCTTCCCAGCGCCCACGCCGACACCTTGCATTTTTCCAAGGGCAAGACATTCACTTCTCTTCAGACCTCTTCAGTGCCTTATTTCTAAGCTAAGACTGGCAATCTTTTGTGATGGCAGGATATGGCCCCGTGCAGTTCATTTCAGGCCAGAAAGAAAAAAAAAATAAATCCCATAGCAGCTCTTGTTGTTGGCTACTGGAATAAACTAGACTACACATACAGAAGTGAAAGGCTCTTTTTCTCCAGTGCTAGTCAATTAAACAAACATGAGACTATCTAACATTTGTTAAAATAACATTGTTAAAATAACAATGAAATTTTAGGGAATTTTTTCTATGATTGAAATCCTTCCTATTTTATAAATTATTTACCTACCAGATAAAAGGTTCTGTTTTTGCTAATGTACTGTGTATGTGCAAATATATGTATACACACACGCATATATATATATACGCACACATGATCAAAAATACTTTTCTACTCCTGAGAAAAGTTTACATAGATCCATACTCAATAATTCAATACGCAAAAATTCTCTTGACTAGAATTAACAAATACCAGGAAATGTGGCAACATCTCTGTAGTTCATCTTTGGTTCATTTTTCTACTTAAAAACATGGATTTGCAGTCCTTGCATTGCAGCAAAAATACAGAACACATTCTAAACATCACGTACCTCAAACTATGAAATAATCTTTACAACATTTTAAAAAACAATCTCATTTATTACCTAAAATTATTTTTTAAAAAATCTTCTTAAAAGGCTATGCATGCCTCTCCTTCACGGACCTTTCAGTTACCAAGACAGCTAATTTCAGAGTTTTCAATTTTTTCAATCAAAACTTAATGAAAGCTGGCACTAGAAATATGTTCACAAACCTGAAATACACTCCCACAAGTATTTCATACACTTATCTGTGGGGCTTAATGACACATCCAACATTTACTAATGTTGTAGCTACATTTTAAATAGACTGTACCCAGATTTAGTAGGCTTTAAGTACTTCATTTCCTTTCCTATCAATCCATCTAGATTAGTGGAAATGAAATGATTGGACCCGAGTGTAAAGTTAGGAGGTGGCCATTGTAATATCCTTGCTCTAAGGATAATCGTGTGAGTTGATATTATAGTTAATCAACCTTTATCCCTTTTAACTTTGATCCTTGTTTAGTAGATAAATCTCAACACTATTGTTTAAGAAAAAGTGAAGCTTGAAAACAGATGCAGTAGTAACAGTCACTCAGAACTGGCCGTCCCTCATCATACTCAATTTTGTGAGAGGTCCCTGGCGGAATACAGTGTCTTTGCTGCATGTTCTCAGCTGTCTTGCTAGCAGTTACTGCATGCCAGTTATATGGAAGTTCTTGGGCTCAGAAAGCTTCTGAGCAGCTTTTGAAAACAGTACAGGACTTTAGAAAATTCAGTAAATTTCACTAATCCTGAGAGAAAAGAAATGGATTTTCAATCATCCTAATAATTGTTCAGATATACAAAGTTTAATTCTGACATAAATAACCATGAGCAGAGTTTCTTCTGATCACCTTTCTTCCATTTGTTATCACTAAAGTAACAATTTTGCTAGTACAGCATATGTATTATAGATTCCCATGAAAACAGAAACAAGTTTTTCAATTAAGTAAATCCATTTAATAAAAGGAATTTTGAGAAGTGTCTGTAACGCTAAACGTATAGCTATGCCTTAGTACACCAAGCCCTAGCCTTCAAGAGCTTTTTGATTAATTACAATGGCTTTGCTATTATATAACAAGATCACCATCACCACCTGTCCATCATACTGCCACTGCACTGATGTCTGAGCTGTTCATCAACTGGCTCTATGTTTCCAAGCAATCAGATGCCCAACCTTGTCTTAAAAAGGCTGCAAACTGCAGTGATCCAAAAGCCAACAGACAACCAAAGATATCTGTGCTGCAGGGACAGGGTGATCAACTGAGGGAAATAAATTTCAGAAGAAATTCAAACTACTCATCCTACCTGTCAGTCAGCAACTTCAAATTATAGGTAAGGGACAGTTATATTTACCAGTGACTATAACTGCAAACCTGGTATCAATTGTTCCATTTATTCATCCTGGTTTTTCTATAAAGCATATATATACACACACACATACACACACACACACTTACACACTCACACACATATGTATGTGTAAAACACAACAAAACAGAACACATGCTAAACTCCCATTCACTGATTCCAAGCTGAACAAGAGATGTTCTTCCACATCAGTCATTTTCATTCATGTGGAAATTATCTTTCTCTGCTACAACAATCATTACAAATTGTCACAGGAATAGAAAAAATAATTCACCGGCATTGGCAAGGCAGGTTGGCAAGATGCTTTTCAAAATGAACCACAGAAACAATCAGAAAACAGCAGAATTTAAAAAACCTCAACATAATTTCTGTCCCCAAATCAAATGCATTCCTATTTGACAATACAAACGCTAGAGGGAATAACACCATCAGCTTGTTTGGGCATAAACTGTCCCACTACAAAGGTCATCAGGCTCATCTCACAGTTCCTCAAGCTGGTGTTTTCCAACATAATTCTTCATTCACCTGCATTTCTAGAAGTTAAAATTCCTCTGAAACAGTATATATAAATTGACAAATCCATTTAAGACAGACACTAAATAGAAGCACCACTCTAACTCAACACCATGCAACAAAACCTTCCTCTATATGCTATGTTTATGCAACTTACATTTGTATCTAAAAAAATCACAGTGGCTTTACCTTGGTGGGAATCCGAGATGTTAAAAGAAATGCCCGACATGATGCCAACACCTATTGAGAAAAAAAAAAAAAAGACCAGAATTTGTAAGAAATATTTAATTTATCTAGAATATTATTAAAGATTCTTTCCCAGGAAAATCCTGAAACCAGAGGGAAAAAGCCCCTAGTAGAGTGACGGACAGTTCCCTTTGCTGTCATATGCTGAAGGAAGCAAAACTGGGCTCAGATCCAGTAGAGCACAGTAAAGAGACTGCTGCAATCTGATCAGCTATAAGCTAGTTAGTACAGCATCAAACTGAAGAAATGTATTCAATCAATCTCTTAAGAACATCTAATAGCAATCTTAGTGACATTTTAAAAAGAAGCAAGGATAAGAAGTCCTACCAGGAATATATGATGTACCTAAATATAACAAAAATATGCAAAATAAACATGGTGTTATTAGTAATATAATAGACCATAAGCAAACACTTTCTTTTGGACACACTCGGTGCATTTCTAAAGTAACAATGCAAAGATTTCTCATTGACACCACCTGCATTTCTTCTCCAGCAAGGACAATGGAAAAACACAATTAGATTAGTGAGACCAGTGACTCTAGGGACAAAACACAACAGAACAAATATTTCAGAAGGTATTGCCAATCAAAATATAATGATATATAAAAGTACCACTCCAATCTCCAATAGCACATCCCACTCAGATATTACGTTTTGCAAAAGGGATGACTCATTTTGCAAAACTAGAGTATTGCTTTTTGATTTACCTGCCTGTGGAATTAGCTACTGCTGTCTCCATCTTTTTTCAGACAAAAAACTGAAATAAACTTAATTTGAACATCTGGATCAAAATCCCACAGTATGTGCCAAGCTTTACACTCAGCTGGAACCTCCTGAACCCAGTCCTGCTCGGTAAGTATTCATCCCCAGGTAAGCAGGTTGACACAAGACCTGTTCTTTGCTCGGATAGGGAGAACCAGACTGAGGCAGCGACCCAGCACCCAGCTCCAAACACCATTCAAACGCTTTGGAGATCGGATTTCACCTTCAGCTGAACCACATCTTGCTGAAACCTAAGAGCACAAATGCTGTACTAGTGTTGGATATTAGCAGACTGTTTCAGGGTTGATGTGATCAGACCTAGTGCTCTGGTTATCACGGATGTAGAGCCAAACCACTGTGGAATAGTAACCATTGCCTTCTGTAAGGCTCACCCCTTCACTGAAGGCCCGTTAAGCTGGCTGGCACACCGCCGCTGTTGCTCAGCTGGCACGTCCAGGCTCTGTCCGACAGACCCACCTCATCCCCTTGCACTCACCCATGGGGGGAGAAATAGTCTCTCCTGCTCTCCTTCCAGGGGTGTCTATCACAAGTACACCTTCTGCAATCCATCACGCAAAGAAAGGGCAAGGGTCAGCCCAAGGGGTTTTACTACAGCACAACCACAGTTTACCCAGTCCGACAGCAGCTCTCTCTCAGTAATAAAACCTTGATTCTTTTCCTCCCTCACCCACCTCAGGGCATCCGCCCACCATAGGTGAGCATCACTCTCCTGGGAGCCTCTGGGGAGGATTGCACCTTCAGTCACACCCCTGTGTGCTCAGAAGAAAAGGTTTGCTATCAGTAAGAAGAGTGCCCCTCTTACCTATCATCACACCCACAAACAAGCTGCCCAGCTCTGAAGAGGGGTAGGTGATCAAGCACCCTCCCTGCATGAGCACCACCAGCAAAATGCTTCCAGAGCAGTAGGTAGAGCAGCTGCAATAGCTTCTCCTGATCTGCTTCTGGTCACCACATCTCAGGTGCAGAAATGAGACAGTCAGGGAAAGGACAGCTTTTGAAGAGCGGCTTTCAGTATTTACCTTCTAGGTAGCAACCTACAACATTAGAGATCAGTTTTCGTGTATATGCCACCACAGTGGGACACCTGGTTACAGGACAATCATGTCACAGTCCTGTTATGAAACATTTGCCTGCATATATGGGTTCAAGCTACTTCATGAGCACTGACAGGGTCCCTTTAACATGATTACAGTACACATGAGCAGTCCAAATAACAAAGTTAAATACAAACCAGGTAACCAGAAGGCTGTAACACAATTATGTTGGAAAAGGATGTTTCAACAGAGGACATGTCAGTGTATATTCTCGTGGTAGATGTAACAATGCTCCCAAAGTGATCTTGTTAAAACCAGCTAAGCTCAAGTACCCACTTACCTTAAGAGGAGGCATTTACATACAAAGGAAAGGACTGCTGTAAAATGATACTCCCCACTCAGCCGGTAAAGAAACTGCTCTTGAGCAGTAAGATGGTACAAAAAAAGCCTGAGCCCTTTAATCCAGTAACACTGAGGTTTTTACAGTTTTCACAGTTGAGACCACAAGTAAGCGTTTAATTTTTACATAAAGTCAATTGAAGACAAGGTCAACTAATACTGCAAAATTAATGTCCCATCTTGACAACAGCAGGACTAGATTTATTTTTTTTTTTTTTGACAAAGGCAGAATTGGCCAAGAGGAGGCTTGGCATTTATCATAATTTTTAGCTGCTAAAATCTATGAGTATGTATCATGACCTTTGACAGGATCAGCTTTAGTTTACTGCTTTCTGATTTTTTTTTTCCAATCTTTTCCAATTTTATGCGACATCTGCATTTTAACATCGCCATTTTTGTTCATGTTCAGCCACACAGTAGCCTCTACCCTAAATCAACTTATGACTTGTTGGATAAGCTGTGAAACACGAACAGTTTTCAGTGACGTCCTTCTCCTCGATAAGGCTGCAGTGCAGAAACAAATAATGGCTATTAAGAGACCAGCTCACACACGTCTCTGCCAACAGGATTCTGCATGGTTGTCAGTACTTGCAAGGGCAACAGAACATATATTGTGACTACTTAAAACAACATATCGCTTTATTCCTTCCCTTGCGAAATACGATGCTGGCGCCAAAGGCAGAGGCACCGGAGGTGTTTTCACACTGACAGTTCAAGTCCCCTTTTAAGCACGAAGCTGTTCTTGGGAAGGAAGTCCCAGGTCCCTGTTGCATTCCTCCGACATGAATAACGAGTATGTGCTTAATTGCACAATTGTCTAGGGCTTTCAGAAGTATCCAGGAGCGCTAGGTTTTATGACTAGGCAGATTCTAGATTTCCTGGAGTTTTAAATTTCTTCTTACAAATAAACTAAATAGCAAAAGTAGCCACCAGTTACTCTCTAGCAGTTCTCAAGCATCCTACGGAGAAGATTCTGACACTGTTATACACATTTTGCACCCAGGGAACCCTGAGTACAAGAGAAGGAGTGTCATGGTCAAAGTCACTTTGAAAACCAGAAACTCAGAGGAGCAGACCCCTATTCCCGGCATAACTCGGAACAAAGAGGTCCCTTGCTCACAACCCATCAGGAATGTCAGCTGGGCACAGTGTATAACCTACCTTATCTTCTGATAAGAAAATGATCCCTTGTTCAGCTCAACAAGTCACAGCCCCATTCTTCCATAACAATTTTGTTTGGTCACAAGTAGTATTCAATAGTTAATAATGTTAAAAGATCCCATCAAAAGATAAACACATGCAGGGTAAAGAGAGAGACTCGGGAGTGGATTCACACTTCAACACACCCATAAGCCAAAAGGTTTGCAAGTGACTGATGTGAGGGCAGTAAGCACATCCAGGTGAATTTTATACAGGGTACATGACCTAGCCACTGTTCCATGGAAGGGACAATAAAAGAGAATTATATTTAGTTTACAGTAGCTTCATTCTGTCTCCCTACTCTGCCTTTTATCAAGCACAAAATAGGATTATCATTTGAATGTTAAATGACTCCTACTCACACACAGATACCCAAGTTGACAATTTCTTAACATTTTTACCACTCCAAATTCTGTAACACTCCCTACACTGCTCACAATGTACATGAAATAAGTTAAAATTTGGAAATCAATTTAGATAGATTCACCAAAAACATACCCTGCAAATTATTTCTCCAGAGACTCATGGCCTACAAGGTCATCTTGTTTACCAGAATAACTAACTTGTTTCAGTAAATAAAATTAATTTGAACACAGATCCTCAGCAAGTATATTAGCAAAACATAAACATACAGATGCATTTCGTGATTCATTGTCAAATCCTAACCTTATTACCCATTTTAGCACTGTAAGTTAAATTAACAGAGCTGCACTGGCTTAACCCTGTCACTCTGCCCAGCAGTCAGTCTTGGGAAGATCATTAAAGCAACACAGCTCTGTACCAATTGCATCTATTTTGCCATATAGACCACAGCAACCCAAGCCACATTATCTATATTTAAAGTGCTTTCAAATTCACAAGCAAAAGAAAGATATCTTTTAAAAATCACTACTACCCTTTTTGAAATGCCCAGGTGCTGTAGTTTGAACTCAGAAGGCAACTGAGCATCACACAGCCCTTAATTTTTATTTTTTTTTAAGAAGAAATAAGAACATAAATTTAATTCGGGGGGCGGGGAGTAGAAACGATGGATGGGACAGTGGGGACGGGGATGGACAAGACACTCCTTGCATTCGTCTCCTGCTCCAGCATGATTCCCCTTTCACAGGATACAGTCCTCCATGAACTTTCGCCAACATGAGTCCTTCCCACAGGCTGCAGCTCTCCCCAGGCTGCTGCAGCATGGGTTCCCCCCATGTGCTGCAATCCCCCCAGCGTTGAACTACAACAGCGGGGGCTGCTTCTTCCCACAGAGTCCCGGCCTCCTTCAGGCACAGTTACCTTCAGCATGGGGTCCTCCCAGAGGCTGCAGGTGGGCATCTGCTCTACCACGGACCTTCATGGGCTGCAGGGGGGGCGGCCCTGCTGTCTCACCATGGGATACAGGGCAGGGGTCATCTCTGCTCTGACACACCTCCTCCTCATCCTTCTTTCTACATGGGTTTGTGTAGGTGGCCTCCTCGCAACTCCTCCTTACAACTCCCACTCCTCCTCCCAGGTTCCCATTATCACAGAGGCGCAGCCACCATCACTAATAGGCTTGGCCTTGACCAGAGGTGGGTCCGACTTGGAGCTGGGAGAGCTTTGAGAAGCTTCTCACAAGAGCCACCACTATAGCCCCCTTCCCCCGCTATCTAAAACCCCGCCACACACACAAACCCAACACACCAGGAATAAAGAGTTCTGGAAAACGCAGTGATCATACACAGCTTCGTGATTAAATATAAACCAAAATGAAACCACCTCAGCACTTCATGGGCCCTGGAAAGTTGCATGATGCTTGTTCCACTCACTAGCACAGATGTTTTGAAACTTCCCTCTGCTGAAATCTCAAAACAATGTTGGATTAGCCAAATGTTTTTCTCTTCCTGAAAAATGATTGACACAGATATTAAAAAAAAAAAAAAGCTTAGTACTTTTTTGATCAACTGTTGCAGTTTTATTTCTTAAAATACACTGTCTGATCCTTTCCTTCCACCATTAGTCTCTTTTCCCCCCAGCATTTGCCATTTTGTCAGCCTCAAAACTGCTTCGGTCTCTTCCACTATAATTTACTTGAGGAAAGAAGCATTTGTGAGAGGTTTTCTTATTTAGCTATCCATCATTTTGAGAATTCCTTGATGTCCAGAAGACAGTTGCTTTTCTTTATATACCTCTTAGTTACTTTTATCATTATTTTTTACCATTATTATCCCAAATACCATAGCTATTTTTTAAGTTTCCACACTTATTAGTTGCTTTGTGATTTCTATCATAAGCCTTCCATTACTACTACCAATTCAGTATCTAATGTACACATAATAACGTGAGGTAAAGCAGCAGCGCTAACACAGTTTTTGTTTTGTTAAAATACAGATGAATCAATACATGTTAGAGCATCCAGTCTCTCAGTCCCTATAGGATCGACCGTTCATTTCCTGGGTTGCATTCCTGATGTTGTAAATGCTCCATCCTGAAGCAACTCAAGTTCGATTAGATAAAAGGCCCCTTTTAGTACCATGTTAGAGATATTAAAGCTGGTTTCAAGTGAGGCAGTCATTGTTAAAAGCACTGAGCCTCCCTGCACAAAGAGGCTAGCTGACATCCTGGAGGTCTTTTTGGAGGGCTAATTAGCTCAGGCACAACGTGAACATGTATGCTGCCTCTGAAATGGTGGTATCACTTGGCATACGGTGGGTTTCTCTGCAGAGTGCTGATGTCAGCAAAGCAGCCCAGTTAAGCCCCGACCTAAGGGGCTCACCACCATCTTCACCCACAGCCCTCTCAGTTGTCTGAGGTTGAATTTGACTCTGATCATTTGGTCTTGGCTACTTTTAAAGTGTCATCTGTGATAACACCACTGACAAACCTTATTCACTTCTGTTCCAAATGCCTACTTATTTATCCACCAACACTAAAGCAGTCTTTTGTAGCTGGGGAAGATCCTTTGGGAAAGAGTTGTTGCCATTCAGTTCTTGGCATTCAGACACAAAAGCCAGAATTTCTCCCTCTCTGAGCTGACCATAGCCAAGTTGAACACATTCCCAGGCTTGCCTAAGTCTCCAGCGCCTGTGCAGCCAGCCAAAGACCTACACAAAACTCGCCCCAGAGCGGACCCGCAGCAGTAAGTAAAGCTGTTATATGCACCAGTACGACTCTCTCCTGCCCAAAATGGGGGCAAGCTCTGCAGTGCAAGTAACGACCTCGGCCTTCCCCATGAAGGACTGCTCTGCTGCATGTTTCTCTATGAACATTCCTGAAGTCAACCACAGCTTCCTCAATGAGGTCCCCTTGCTGGAGCCACAGACAGAGAGTCTGCCTGCCTGTCCTCTGCCCTGCCACCAGCACGCTGTGTGCAGTGCAGATTTTCACTGATCCTTACTGTCATTGTACTGCATTAAAAACTCAAGCCTGATCTGTTATGGGCCACTGATTTGCACATTTTCTGGATGGCAAAGCATGGTATGGGGGACAGTTTTTAGTTGAAATGGGTTTTACCAAAAAAGTGGGGTCAGGTATCAGAACTGCTGGCAGTAAATCTGCTGTGTTTAAAGAGAAGCGAAGAACCTTTCAAATTAATCTGCCGAACAAGACAGGGGACACCACAAGATGGCACAACAGAGTGCTTCATTCAGATTTCCCTTTCAGTCCAAGTTAGAGAGGACCCTTTTAACAGAAATGCTTATTTTGCTATTGGAGAGCTATTCCAATATGCAGAGCAGTTTCTGCTTCAGAGGCAACAATGAGCAAGTCCTCCCTGGAAGACAGTTAAGAAAAAAAGTATCCTCATTTTAAAATTGACAAAAACCGAGGCATGGACGTGCCAAGAGATTTGCCTAAAACAAAAGGGTAAAATGAAGTGGCAAAGCTTGAAAGAGAAGCTTGGAGTAAATGGCTCCTAATTCTGGACTATAAGAAGAAATAGCTTGGAGGTTTATCAGCAAATTAAAACAAAATCTGCTGTCTAAACCAAATTTGTTCATTGGCTCTTCCAACAGCTATAACAACACTACAGTATCACCTCCAGGCAGTGTCCTAGCCCTGCAAACTGTTTGTGAAGGACTCGGGAATCAAATTGCGCTTCCTTAACACCTGGAGCACAAATAAATAGAAACACTTGCTATAACCCTATCTGCAATGTGCAAATAGAATTTCAGTAGATGCAGAGGCAGGCTCACCTTTGGCCGGACACCACCGATGGCAGCAACAGGACCATGGGCCAACCCAACTGCCAGTTGCTGTGACCTGAAGTAGCTTGCGATGTGGTCACCAGTGGTGCAGACTGAGACTCCCCTGATTCAGAGACCATACTCACACTCAACAATTTTGTCGTGTAACCTATCATTTCCATTAACTGCAGAGTTGCTTGTGGAGGTGCAGCCATCTACTGCATATGCACACAGGCCTCCCTTGTTCTTCCAACCAGTCAGTCACGGAACAGACTTTCATGGTGTTGTGAGAGATGTCCGACACAGACCACCTAAGCCAAGGCAACCTCCTGCAGACTACAAAACTCTCTCGCCATTCCTCTCACCACTGCAAAAAAAACCCTAGTGCTGTAAAGCACTAAATACCAGAAGACCTAGCTACTGTGTTATTTAAGCCTGCTCTGAGCCATAAAAACAGGAAACAGAGAGCAGCAGCATTTCACCAATACAAAGTCCCCTGTGTGGCACTGGACCCAGCCTGGGCTGACTCCAGCCAGGGTAGAGAAGGGGAGCAGGCTCAACCACACACATTAATTTGTAACTCATCAATGAGGCACATAATCCCAAAGGGGTTTTTCTTTCTCTGTATCTACATTACACATAAATAGGTCACTAACACATTAGTGCTAATACACCTTTATTTCAGATTTTTCCCACTTTCGCTCTCCTCTGTATGCAGCCACAGATCCCCTGCCTTGATTCAAGTTACAAAGTGCCACAGCTGGACACCTTCCCCACATACCAGCCTTTTATGATGTCCAAGCCCCCAGTACGCAGTTAAATAACAGGTTGAAAACATTCCGTAGACTTGTAATTCAAAAGGCTGAGCTCCAGCATTTTCTGTGCAACAATTTTTCATGCTCTCACATTACTTCTCTCCATCATAAAAAGAGCATACAGGCAGTCTTTAGAAAAATCCTCTCGCTACCTATCCCTGGTGTTAATAGTAGGAAACATCCGTACATCTTCCCTCTTCCTACACAGAGCCTCCTTCTGGGTTTACGGACAGCAGATAAGACTAGAAGCATTTTGGTGTGCTGCGTATGACAGTGTTTCTATGCAGAAGCCGCTGGAAATAGATTTTGCTATTGCAGTGCTTTTATTCTTATCTTCTTTAATTTCATCACTTAGAAATGCCAGATTTAAAATTTCACAGTGTTCCTTGGTGACAGTGTTGCTCTCTTTTGTAAGTATGTCACACACAACCATAATGCAGAATTTTAAAGACCAGGAAACAAAACAAAAACTTCAGGGACAGAGGAAACACAATTTGAGCCGTAATGCAAGCGTTTTATTTTTCTACAATGATTCATATTTGCTTTTAGTTATCACAACAATTAAACAAAGATTGAATCGGTAAAGTGTAATGCACTTAGCTCCACTTAATATTAAAATAAAATAAGCAAGCATGGTAAAACAATTTTCCTCAATACACACTGCCATAAACCACAGTCTCAATAACATTGACCTTGGACAGCCCTGAGCACTGCGGGCCAGAAAAAGATGTCAGCTTAATAAATTTGTAGAATTAAGTCTTTTTTGTCCTCTCCATGGCATACACAAATTGAAACACAAAACCAAATCAATGGGTGGAGAGTTATGAAAACCTCCAAGCCAAGGCAGGTCTTTCCCAAATAAACCACTGTTACACGTGCAAGACAAAAACCCTCTTCCCCATTAGGTCCAGAGCGGATTACTCAAGATCTGTTCCTCAACACCACTTCAGGAGCCTCATGGCAGAGGTGCGCTCCAATTCCCTTTTCCTCCTTTTTCTTTCTCACAGAACCCTTTTTCCATCTCTATCATCTGTAAAACACAAAGTATCCACTGGAACTAACACAACTGTGACAGCCACTCCATCCTTAACCACCTGAAGCATGCTGCAAATCTTCATCTTTTTATATTTTGATATCTTAAGACCAACAATCTTTCAAGAGAGGAATGGTGCTTAAGTGCTGGAACTAGCCACTTGGTCATTTAAAATCCTTAAAAGCCACCACTGTATTTCCAGTCTCCAAGTTCAGATTTTTTGTTATACTGTTTTACATTTTATAAGATGATCTCTTCTACAGCTATTTCATTTCTAATGTTTCACATTTCCCCTCTGCTAAAGAAACCTTTTCTCTCTGAGCTTTAAAACACATTCCAGAAATGGGAAGAAGAGAACAAACTACTGCCCTGTCCCTGCACAAGAAGGCAGGGCTGGAAAGGACCTCCCTTTCACTGCACACTGCCATACCCGCATGCAATGGGCAGGGAAAGGGAGGTCCCTTCCAGTATGGAGCTTTCCCATAGCTCCCATACCTCATTATTTAAGTGGTGGGATCTGAAGATGGCTGAGGCATCATCTGTTGGCTTAACCAGTGCTGACCATCTACCCACCAGGTTAGCCAGTTAGCAGCTAGCATCTCCTGAAGAAAACACACAAAAACTTCTCTGTCAGGCACTTTCCTCTTACAGCCAGGGAAGCCAAATAACCGAGGTGCGAACAATGTCCCCCCTCCCCCATCATGTAGGTGCATGATGCTGGATGAATTTCTTTCTTATGAAATTCTGCACCAGATGACGAATCCCATCACACCGTCCCTCTCCTCACTCCCACTCTGTATCTAGCGCAGGGAGAGCTGTAGGCTGGAAACCTGGAGTGGAGGCCGACCCGGGCAGTGACACAGCTGATTGCATCTGGCTTCCCCTTAGACGGAAATTTGGGAATTGCCACATTCCAGGAAAGCAATTTTGCCTCTTGACATACTGCAAAAAAATACAGTTTCACCCCACTCCCATCATGCACGCTGTCTTGTCCGCCTAAGAAGTGCAAGCTGCATGCTCTGGGCAAAAGCCACTAAGTAACCATAGATGGAGGATTATTATTCTTTGTGCTGATTTTTAGAAGTCATATGATGTCAATTACCTAATGGTGTTCATTATTAAAAATGAGTATGCTCCTGTCCAATCTAAGAGCTATTTTAATTCTGGTTTTGTAAGGATTCTTATTTAAATGTATCACACTAATATTGCTCATGCTTTACTTGTACAGTTTCTTATAGAGTATATTGACCTGTGGTAACAAAATATCCCTATTTATCTGAGAAGAACATCAATTTCTAACAGCCAAATGGAAATTAAACTTCCAAAAAATGACAGAAACTATGCTAAAAAATGGAAATTACAATCCACTGAATGCAAAACCAACAAATAATTCTGCTCTTCAAACTTGGGAGCTAAGTATAACAACTGTTACACTTGTTACTCAACACTCAGTAAAGAATCAGCTCCAAGCTATACAGAAGACTCCAGTGGTTTGTAAACTACCTTCGCCTCTGAAAAACTGGAAAAAATTCAGCTTGCTTCCCCAAAGA
The DNA here is from genome assembly GCF_031877795.1 of Strix aluco. Classification (NCBI taxonomy): domain Eukaryota; kingdom Metazoa; phylum Chordata; class Aves; order Strigiformes; family Strigidae; genus Strix; species Strix aluco. The sequence continues at coordinate 66,161,677 of NC_133931.1, read as the reverse complement.
GGCTTCATGAGATTCTGATGCAAAGATCTTCTAAGTCAAACTGTTTCTCAGAACAATTTTGTGGGTGTTTTGTAAGCACTGAGCCACATGCTTGATTCTGCTTAATCACTGTTCATTTCAGAACACAAGTCTCAGAGAAGAGGAGAGCTTTTAAAAGTTTACTTCACTACTGTGAAATTAAAACAACTGATTCAGCTTGTCAGTGCAAACTACAAAAGTATAAAGCTAACTAGATCCTTCTGGGCTTTATCATTTTATCTAGGATCATGATTTACAAGCTCTTCAATTTGCAGACTCTTAAGTTTTGCTATAGAGGTACAATCTGCCAAAAAGGAAAGTAAACCTGAGAATAGCCTTTTCTCTATTTAGATGGTAGGTTTGCAGGGCAACTCTCTGCCCCATCCTCCAGCCAGCCAAGCCTTTGGTTCCTCTTAGCCAAGCCTTTCTCCAGTCTGTTCTGGAACTGCTTAAGCTCTGCTGCTGCACAAGCCAACCTGCTCTCCAGATTTTTTTGCTGGGGTACACAAGGTGCTGGGGCTCATGGAGCAGCGTGAGGAGCAGCAGCACTGGGTGGGCTGAGCAGCTGGAGCAGCCCCTGGGAGCTGGTGGCACAATCCCCCAAGCTCAGGACCTGACAGACCCGCTTCCTGCAAGCCAGGCTGCAATCTCAAGAAGTCACTCTTGCACACAACCTAAAAATCACCCTGGCTAGACAGAACACAGACTCAAAACCTGTAATTGAGACATCGATGTTTTGTTTTTAAAGGAATTTCTAACAGAGGAAAAGCTGGTATAGGGCCACAAATAAGAAAGGAGGGCGAGCACCCCTCCTGGCTCAGTGGCAGTTTGCTCTGTGGTGAGACCAGCTCTCCCCATGGCCTAAGACCCATGTACCACCAGCACTGAACCACCAGATGGGCCCAGCACAGTCAAAGGCAGTCGGTTCTGCAGGCCAACATGTGATCACAACAAACCTAGGTCAGCTTAGCACCAATATGACCCAGCTACCAACATCAGTTGAGGCACTGGAACATGGTGCTCTAGGTGAACTAACTGCCTAACAACTTCCCCATCCCAGGAGCAGGTCTTTCAGGCTAAACTGAGCTCCACAATACTGTAAGTTATCCTGGTTTTAAAAAAATTTAAGGCTTCCTTGAATAAGGTAAGTCAGAAGGTATCCTGACTGCAGCACAGATGCGGTTTACAGCATGCCCTTTTTAGGTTTCCATTTTCCCAAGCACCACCATGCTCTTGCCATCAACACAGCTTCACTACTGATGAAAAAAAGAGAGAAAAAATAATACAGACAAAACCTTAAGAAGCTGGGATGCCTTTAAGCACAGGATCCCCAGGCCTATTATCTCTACCTATTCAATAGCATGACTGAAAACCCACTCGCTCTCCTACCATTGGTGATGTTCTGCTTTTAATAAAGCTGGGAAGCCTTCAGCTGAAATTCAACCCATCACAGACAAAATTTTTCATGCTTTTTGACTCTTGACACAGGGTGTTTACACACACAGTTTGTGCCTTATTATGTTCTTAAGATAGGCAGTTCCTAAAAAAAACAAAACCCCAAAGGCCTTCAGCCTACTACAGAGACCCTTAAACACAACTTTAACCCCAACATGTTATCATCACAGCTTCAAAGCCAATTAAGTGAGAAAAACCCATGCTAAAATTGTCTTGAACCATCTCAAAGAAGTATTGCTCTTATTTCCTTTTTTTTAAGCTGTGGTTTCTTTGATTCTTAATGTTGGCAAATGGTTTTTTTTTCACTGCAAAACCAAAACCAAATGTTGGTAACTATTTCACAATAATGTACAAGTGTTCATCCTTCAAAAAACTACTACAAATGTTCCATTTCTGGGGTAGACTCCATCCAGTTGCTACTGTTGCCTTTCCTTGTCACCTATTAACTTCAGGTGGGATTTTAATACTTTGTTTCGGTAGTGCAAGATCTCGTAAGTTTTAGTGTGGTTAAAGGACAGTCCATCTAAGTTTAATTTGTAAGAGCAAGGCTTGCAAGTGCAATTTTAAGATTATGCCAGTTATGAAGTATGGCATTAACATACACACACCAGTTTAGCTAAATTTGCTTCTAATGTGACTACCATTCTTAGCCTAATTAAGTTCAAAATAACATTGCTTAACTATTGTTGCTGTTATATACCAACCGTCAACTACGTAAACTCACCTGGATTCAGTCAATTTTGCTGGTCTTCTCACAGAATCACAGAATCATCTAGGTTGGAAAAGACCTTGAAGATCATCTAGTCCAACCATTTTCACACAAGTCAAAAAGGAAAGTATCCAATTGTGCTGGCTAAATGGCTGATCAATGGATATGTAATCACTATTCAAACCCACTTATCATCTGTTCTCAAGATCTTTGGTTGTTTAAAGTTCTAAGTATGTTTTCTTTTCCTTTTGTTGACCTTGATACTTAGATCAACACCAAAGTTTTGTACAAATAAAATTAGAACTTTAAAAAAAAAAAATCACTGGAAGTTTTTGAATTACCCTGGTAAGTTCCCAAACACACCATAAATGAATAATCACGGTATTTCCGGCAGGTTTGCAGAAAACTGTACCCAACAGAACATCAGATACAATGAAGATTTGAACTCTGCCCACAAACACTTGTATTATTGGACTATTAACTTCATTATTCAGATAAGAACATTAATGACGTCAGTAAAGCAAAGCCTCCAAAACCTCCCACCACAACTGCAACACTGAAACAAGCCCTCCAGCCTTGTTTTATCTTCCATTTATTCTATGTCAGGGTCCTGCGATCACTCAATTTGTCTACGCTACCATTTTTTATTTTCTTGCGGACTGGATACAGATGTCTTCTCTTTCACTTTCCTAAATTCCATCATTTCTCACACAGCAAGTGCACCAAGAAATGAAGACCAGGAGTAGAAAGCATCCACATCAACGTGTCTGTGGTGGAATTTTTGACTTTTCAAATTCGGTTGCATTGCAGAGCTCTCACCAATTCTGAAAGGGCCACTACTTTCCCCTTGATCATAAATCAGATGAGAAATTAAGAGATCTTCTGTCCTCAGGTATAGATTTCTGCTGAAGTAGTGGTCAAGGGAGACTGAAACAACAGGATGCTCTACTGAAATCTACTCCAGGCTGAGTAAAGAAGCTCCAGGAGACATTACTTTTCTCAAACTAAAAAAAAAATCAAGGGCACTCACCACCCAATGCATTTAAAAGAAAGAATCAACACTGGCTTTTCACCTCAAATGATCACATTATCATGATCATAACGTACATTTTTAATGAGGCCACTCCCACCCTAGAAGCTATTACCATACACAGACATGTGATTAAGGTCCTAATTTAAAAATACAGATGACAGAAGCAAGTAGGTATAACCCTCTCAAGAGAAGATGCCAATTACCAGTGTTTTAAATTACTATTAATATAGCCTTATGCCCGCTCTTTGCAAGACAAAGACCACAGCGCTTCATCCAACAGTATCTGCATGGGGCCTGTAACTTCAGCTCCTCAGTCTGACTCTCCTCAGAGCAGTTTCAGAAGCTGAGTGTCTGTTGTGGTTGCTAATAAAAAAGTCTTAAGAATTTTGCTTTAAAACATGCAACAGTAGTAGGGGGGAGCAGTTTCACTTTTCATGAAGCCACATGAAAACCTGTAAGAGCTTTCAAAGTACATCACTGACCTGCTCCTGGCGCAAATCAATTAATTCTATGAAGTTTCTGAATCCCAGTAAATTAGCTAGGAAAACACAACCTTCTCCTCAAGGTTCACAATTTATGATCTGACCCTGGTTGTAATGATTGTGTCAGTACAAACACATGCTGAATGAATCACAGATGTCTGGAAGCACTGGTAACTCGATAATGCTCCAAGGGGGTCAAAGCCTGTAGACCATAAGCTTCCAGAAGCCCTGCACAGGGCCAGTGCTGCAACAGTCTGGTGGGGCCACCACAAACAAACAGCCTTTAGCAACCTTGAAAAAGTGATGCGCCAAATAGAAACGTGATGCAAGACACAACCAGACAGGGCCAAGCCTCAGCTCTCTTAATCTGGTTATCATTCCTGGGAGGGGGAACATGAAATGGATATTTCCCTCCAATCAAACTGGAAAGAGGTTTTAATGCAAAGCAAAGACACTACAGAAGTGTCAAATGTCAAGGTAATCCAGTTTTGAGGACTAATATGTGAATTTTTCCTCTTCACTCAATTTCCAGTCTTTGCCATGCTTTTGCTTCTGAAAGGCTGCATTACCAGTCCAAAGACTATAACATCCCACACAAGCCTTCACCGACAAGGACAGTGATTTTTATTTATACTGTCTGAAGTTGCTACTTGTTGGCAACACACAGATACTGAAAAAGAACTTGGAAAAAGCAAAATTAGGCTGAGGCTGACCAGTCTCTTCAATTGTGGCTCTGGAAGATATGTTCTACATAGAAACAAGAAAGATTGAACTTACACACAGCAAATCGAATGCTTCTGGAAAGCCTGGGCTGCTCTACTGCCTACAAATGACAGCTGTTCTGCTCATGCTTGGTAAGCCAACATGCTTGAGACATGCTACACTTCCTGACATGCAACTCATGCAAGCCATATTTCACTCCAGCTACTGAGTTCATGTATACCTGAAGTAGATGTGGCCATGATCTCCAGATGTCCAGGATCCTCTTCAGAGGCATGGTTTCATCTGGACCACCACAGACTTGGAAATCTGGGAGAACTGCACCGTACCTTCAACATTTCACCCAGTTTTGTGGGTTTTGTTTAGTCTTTTTTTCCCCTAAGCAGAAACAGCTAACATGACCAGAGAAACCCAAATGTACATGTATGGGCTGCAGAAATCAAGGATGCAAGGGGTTCACAAAAGGGTTAATCTCTGCCAAATCAAGCTGTCCTGATTTAAAATCTGTGAACACCTGACACTTACTAGGGACTGAGCTCTCTCCCAAAGGCAAGTTTACCCTGGGCTAAATTTGTCACCTTTCATATGCCTACATTTCAATCCCAGTGCACAATTTTTAGGTTATCAAATGCACAGCCTGCCCTTTTGTCTGCAGCTGTTTCAGTGCTATTTGCACCAGGTTTCTGCCTGGAGGTTCATGCTCTGCTCCTGTGCCCATAGCTTGAGAAGCTCATAATTGGCAGATCTGGGACACTAAATAATTCTTACAGAAAAGCCAGGAAGCTTCTGAAATCAACAAACAAGACAAAAGAACATCTCAGCCAGGGATATGTGTGTGCAATGAATGGAAAACAGTGGCAACATAAAACTGTATGAAAATGCTTCTTTCCAGGTCACTTTTACCAACGAACATGTTTTGATTCTCTAAATACACTCTGTTGATGTTATAAACATACCCCTTTTCAGCAGCAAATGTATAGACAGCTGCAAAACCACACTTTCTTTAAACAAGATGGTGCTGTTCTATTCCAGTTTATTAGTTCAAAATACCATCCCTTGCAATGCATATACTCCCGTGATTTATATGGTTAACTTAGTATTGCTTTTGTAATGAAGCATTAATTCAATTATTATTTTCTGTTCCATTATAATAAATAAAAGCAGAGAGACTATAAATACAAGGTAACCAACAATTTTAAAGGAAACAAAACCATACTGTTTTCTTTTGTGTTTAACTTGTTAATTCATAGAGAAGAGAGAAATCTTTTGGCACTACAAATAAATGAGGCTCTCTAAAAACTATGAAGGAAAGGATAAGACTTTTAAAAAAATTAAAAAATAAAAATTACAGTTAATGCTATCTCACCCATCTACAGAACTGGTATATTTCTGGTAGAGCTTCAGAAGTCAATTTTGTTATCAAGATACAGTCAGCAAATCTATAAAACACACACACACACACAAAAAAAAAAAAAAAAAAAAGCAAGTCTGGAGTTGAATAGTCATCTCTGCTTACCCTAGTGGAGTGGGGGACAGGGGTGCAATAGCTACACACAATTTTGGATACTAAAGAAAAAGACAGCAAGCTTTGTCACACAAATACATGGTGCCTTTTTTCCTAACCACATAGTATTGCAGAAATATTTGAAAATGATCCACCAGCACTAGAGAAGCAGGATCCACCTCCTCTTCCTTCCTTGTTTATGCGTATGAACTGCTCTCTTCCAAGATCCAACTACACCCACTAAACCATTGATAAACAGCAGAAAACCTAAATCACTCAACACAAGACAAAAAATCTCCTAATTAAAAAAAAGGGAACTCAATCTATACCCTGTAATAATACATAAAACTGCTTGCAGCGCAAGGAGCACTGCATGAGCCTCAGCCCTCCGCGTTCTAGGTCACACTTACACGAAGCAGGAAAAAGTGAGGGAAATCAATTAGAAGTGCAAAGCCTCCGTGCACGTGCCAAAAGGAAGTCTTAGGATGCAGCTGCGTACTACAGCTAATCCAGCGTAACCACAGGGCTATCCCCAGGAGGCTAAACCCACGCTCCCCCCGATTCCATCATGCTGCACGGCACTTCCCATGCCACACAGCTGCTCTGGCCACTCACCCAGGCGGGGAGCTAACACATGCACGTACCCCGAATCTTCAGTTCCCCAGCACGCGATGCAGGCCTGCATGGCCATGTCCATGCCACCGACCCGGCTGGAGGAGCAGTAACCTCTGCCAAAGGGGCAGGTAGCAAATAGAAATGGAAACTTCCTAAAATTGGCACAGCTGGCTCAGTCAGTGCTTGCTGGCCATCTCACATCAGAAGGAGGGCCTTCCCTCAGAGCTTGACAAGTTCCATGATTTTAATTGCCACCCTATTGCTTTTTGTCAACAGGACAAACCTTCAAAGAGAGAGAAGAACCCTAGCGTAACTTTTCTTTAGAAAGGACCGAACATAAAATGGGTATTATTATTATTGTAAGAAAGAGCAGAAGAGGGAGGGCAATGTAATAAAGCATCTAAACAAGCCAGTGATGCACCACAGCTGGATGACTTTGAGTCATTCTGTGATTTAGGTATACAGACAGAGCCCTGGCAGCCCTCTGCTCTGGTGATTACCACCCAGCAGTTCACCCCCAAGCATCCTACCAGACACAGACACCTCATTTGGAGATACCTCTGCTGATAAAGCTGGCAAAGCTGCTCCACATTCAAAGGGCAGCAGCACAGGCATGGTGGAGGTCCCTGGAGGAGAAACAGACACTGGAAGCTGGTAGGGCAGATCACTGGGGCACCAAGTAGCACAGTAACAAGCCCACACATGAGGGTTCATGTATTTGTTTAACTGTTACACTAGAACAATCAGTGTCATTTGGGCTGATTAACCTTAAATAAATAGAAGTCACTGCTTCCTACAATGGCTGACAGATGAAAATGCTACATGAATTTGCACTCAACATTTCAGAAGCACCAGACTGAAATCCAGCTCTCCCGACACTGTGCTAAGCATGAGCATCCATACTTTAATAGTTAGCTGCTCATCCTCATTTATCACGGACCTTTCAGGTATCTGTAGCCTGAGCTCTGAATTTCAGTTCAAGAGTTCACTTGCACGTAGAAGCAAATACTTGTCCTGTTGGTCCTTGCCCACTCTTGGGAAAAAGGAAGCAACTCAGACATGTTGCGTAACTGCTCACTGGCACAGTCAAAGAGCTTGAACAGTAATTGGAAGACTAGTATCACTGCTTCAAATAGGTGCACAAATACACAAAAAGCCCATTAACAGGATAGATGAGGAGACAGACATTCAACTCCTCTCACTGTCAGGGCTTCTGCACAGTTCAAAATAATTTAGTGAGGGATCCAAAGAAAATGTCCTCCCACATGTATCGATGCTAAATCACAGAATTAAAAAACAAACTCAAGAAGACTGAAGCAAAGAAATGAGTTGACTGTAAGATCAGCTCCCGGTTTGAGCAAATTAACCTTATAGCATGCTTTGTTCATATGCCCTAACATACAAAGCATGTCATTTTGGTCAAGTTGGCTGTAATTCTGGCACTCCTGCCATCCACAGATACATAAGTGGTTTCCAAAGAGCCCTTTCAGCTTCCATTTAGCTATCACATCAGCCAAGTACATTCACACTTAAGGCAGTTTTCTAAGAGGTTCATGCTGGCTTTTTAAAAAACTAAACCTTAATCAGCAGAAAAAAAACCCCCACCTTATGCTTGACTATGCTTACAAAAAGTTTGTTTTGCTTGCAAATTAAAAAGCAGAGGTCACCTACATGGTAACCTCCACAGCACCATGGAAGAAGACACTGTGTCTACTTCAAAGACAAAAAAACCTCTATCTAATACAAAAAGAAGTATTGATTAGCTATTCAGCTGGTGAAATAGAATGGGAAAAACATAAAAATATAAGACCTGATAGTCCTCTTACTTCTAAAGTAATCAGCAATTAGAGGAAAATGAAATAAAGATATTTTTCACCTTTTTTTTTTTCCTCATAGAGATATGTGCATACAGGTATACAGTGGAGGGGGAAAATACACAAAAAAGGTACACTGACATTTTTCCATAGGACGACTTTGGTACTAAAGGAGCAGAAAACATTATCAAGATTTTCTTACAATATTCTTCACAATACTGCAGGTAGCAATCCATGTGTCACGTACACTTAGCAACCCCTTGCAGATTACTAAATTAAAACTGTAGCAAATGTTCTTTCAGTGGAAGATAACACGCTTGACTGCATAAAATCTTAAACAGTGTGTAATAGAGTATCTTAGGTTAATCACAGCATTTAACACTGCTGTAGCTATATTTATGTTTGCTTTCCAATGAGAGCAACATGACAACATACAGCATCTGTCCTAGATCTGTACACAGTAATAAAGTTTCATTTTATAAAAGAATTTTCCTTTCAAGGTCCCAAATAAACCAAATGCACGCAAAAAAACCCAACGGACTCTCGTCTTCAGAAAAATACTCTAATAAATTACACCCTAAAACTAGATGGTTTAAAACACCACATTCTTCAGGGTCTCTTTTTTAATACATTCACAAAGCACCACTTACAATTTTAATATAAATAGCAAAGGTGGCCACTGTGTCACTGTTTGGAGTCTGCACATTTGGGATGCACTCCAGCCCCTGCCAGCGCACCCCTCTGAGCTCCCAAGCTTATCACTGGGTCCTTGACTGCTCCCGCTAAGACCCGGTCCTAGTCTATGGTGCCTGCATTTCTCACAGGACCCCGTACTCTGAGTCTTCTCCCTCCTGGAAGGCTGTGGCCATAGTAAATTGAGTGGCTAAACACCCTTGTCCCACCACTATCAGTGGAAAAAAAGAACTAGAGAAATATGAGGTTTAAACAACAAATAAATACCGCAAACCCCTACTGCAAACTTTTACCTAAGCTGGAGACCGAGGAGAAACCCTACTCCTGCATACGCTCTCAACAGCTTTTCTGAAACAAGGGCCTGAAACTCTGTCAGAAAGGATTTTTCTAACTGTTCATAACCCTCTGGCTCATTGATCCATACTACTGCCAGACAAAACATGTTTTGTAACCTGGATAGAGTTCAGAGCAGACTTTTAACAGCTAAAAGCTCGGGAATTGTCTATTAACCACCCTTGAGACACCTTCAGAAAGTATTTTATTTCAGGCTATTGTTTTGCTACCTGCTTTTCCAACAGTCTGTTGTTATTACAGCATATTCACAGGGTAACACCTCAAATAGGTGACTGAATGACACAATACAAGGTAAGCAAACCTCCCTGGCGAATCAACAGGGCATTTTCTTTTTTATAATTACAGAGCAGCTGTCCATCAACACATGCATTAAAAGACCCAGTTACAGAGTCTGCAATCATCAGATGGCAGCCTTGTGTAAATACACCAGAAATACACAAATACCCACTAGTCCCCTGAACAAACTGTAGGTACGTAATATGAATGGTAGTATACCTGATGAAGAGCAAAGGTGGAAAACTGCAGTTTTCATGGCTGATAAATGAGAAGCCATAGCCCAAAGAAACAGGCTCTACCAAATAGAGTGTATTACCAGCTTATTTTAACAATCTAGATTTTTTTCCTAATAACAGTATACTAGCTGTGTTATCTAGGATGCTAAATGTACATGAAACAAACAAGATGGATAACTGGATCACTATTCATTCCTGTAAAGGAGTCAGAAATTCAGTAGTGAACATCCACCAAGGTAAATGAAATAGTTAAGGAAGAACTTCAGGAATTAATCCTACTCTGCTCTCTAGGCAGCTGTCAGACTGCAATGATGAGCAATTTATCTTCCATCTACAACATTGTCAGCAGACAAGCAGAGTCACTGGGGAAGTCAGCTGCAGTCCACACCCTCCACAAAATCAAATACATGCCTCTGAGGAAGGAGACACCAGGGAACTTAGCCATTTGCCCAGCTGCCCCATGAACCATGAAATACTTGCACTCCAGAGGCCAGGTAACTTCCATCCTTTTGCTTGTTTGATGCCCGCTGCCCTGTGCAAAGACGAGCTGCTCCCAGAGGGAGGAGTTACAGAACAGTGCCAGCTTATCAGCTACACTCTTTCACCTCTGATTTGGAATCAGCCGTGCAAATCCCCACACATTTGCATCTAGATGCTACCAAAACCAAAGCAACACCATGCGTGGCAGCTTGGGAAGCTGAAATGCCCTACTCACCTCTGGTCTTGAGGGTAGCACTGAGAGGCAGTCGCACATCTGCAGCCAGAATACCTCTCCCAGAGCATAAGACTCCCTTCAACGGGAAGAAACAACTTCAGACCTGCAGGCAGGCAAGGCAGCTCAAATCAACGACTGCTGCTGCCAACTGCGCACAGGCAGAAGTGTTTCACCTGGAAGAGCAGGTGAGAACAACGCTCCCCCTCCCACATCCACAGCTACTGCACTAGAGTAAGTGCGGACACTCCCTTCCTTACTGCCCAGGAAATAGGTCTTCTTATTATCAAAACATCTGTAATTTCATGAGGCTGAGCTGTTCCCAGGTTAGCTTGCAGTGAGGGCAAGGCACTTTAATTTTACCTGAAATGCAATGAGAAGTCAGAAACCACATGTATACTAATTGACAGCACAGATGCTGAGCTAGTCTGATGGAGAGGCTGGACACCCCACAAGACCATATGACAGAGCGCTATTGATCTGGCTGAGGAATCAAGTAGAAGCAACAGTGGTCTGCACATTTTGCAAATCCTGGTACGTGTGCAACAGGAAAGCATGCTGAATCAGGCCTTATCAGCTCATTGCACAATCCCATGCCTCATCTCAATGAAATCATAACCATCAGCCATATCTGTCTGTAACCAGTATCAAGTTGTCATCAGTGACTCCAGTGGAGGTCTGACACACCAACAGAATAAACCTTATGGACCGCTGGTTTGTCTTTTACGAGTAAATCCACAACAGCAAACTAGAGTCCATCCCCACAAATAACTAATGGTCCAGATGTTGTCCACAGAACCACTGTATCCAATTTACCTTTAGAAGCACTACTGAGATGCTTTTCAGCCACGACTCACTGTCCAAGACATAAAAGAAACTGCTTTGTACCCTTAGGAACAAAAAACCCACTTCTAGTTGGTGGCCATGAGTCATGGGTATTTGAAGTTTTGTCTGAAATGAAGCATCTGCTAAAACTGAAAACTTCAGGAATGGGCTTGTTTCACAGCTGGTTGCCTTGGGTTATGTAAGTATTAACTTCCCAATTTTCATCAGCAACAATTACATTTGCTAAGCAAGGATATTAAATAAAGTGCCTCTGAGAACTATAAAATGTTATAATCAGAATGTTTCGGCTCTTTGCTTTTTGCCACTGTGCATTACAGAATACAAAACTTACCTCAAAAACTTGACAACTTTTAGAAAAACTCACTCAGTAGGGCAACAATAAAATCTTCCTACAAAGACAGCACCAGTATTTCAGGCAGCACCATCTCTCCATCTGGATGTGCTTCCAACGGTTTTACATTAAATACACATTTCATTTTTTTCATGCATTCATTTCTGCTGGACTGTCAAGACTTCTCTCAGTTCTATGAGAAAACTTTTAAACAGCAATAGAGATCTGCAATATCAAACAGGATCGGGGGTGTCACAAAAAAAACCCAAGCAAAACCCCAAAAAATAAAACCCAAAGCAGTAATGTACCTCAGGGCAAGGTTTTTGCCTTTGTTTAGACTCTTTATCCAATATTAGAAGTACTGCTGCTCGTTATTATTGCCTCTTAGGGGAAAAAAAACAGAGCATGCTTTTTAATAAAGACATGTTACACTGGAAATTCATTAATGATTGTGGGTGTTCCCACTTAAAGTAATTCCCAGTTGATTCCTATAGCCATTTTCTCTCTCCACAAATCTAACTTGTCATAAAGGTGGAACCACTAACAAAGAGGTATTGACTGCTAAGAACTCGCCTGTGATTTAACACAGTTCTTTCTGCCTCTGAACCTCTGGAGAGGTTTGACTCTGAAGAGCCGACAGGGCTCTTCGCCCCTCTGGGAAACCCCTTTCAACAATGGAAATGTCACACTGATGCAGCGTGGGACCTTGCTGACTTCTGAGTTTATAGATACCATTCCGGACACCAGCATTTCCCTTCCTTGCTCTGCTCTGAAGAAGCAGCTTCAGTTATCAACACAGCATACAGGTGGAAGAGTTGAACACCCCTCCCTGTGGCCCTAAGCAGCAAGCAGAAGAATGAGAAGAAAGCTGACAGAAAACAGTAAGACTGCAGAGAAATAACTGCACCACATACTGTAAAAGGGAAGGAAGACAGGGAAAAGGGAAGACCACAAATTATTCTGAGCGACATTTAAAAAGAGCCACCTACCAAACAAAATGCAAACATGAATTTAAGTTTGCTCTGTAACTCATGGAGCATGGCTGTGGACTGTAAGCCAAAATCATCTTTCAGATAAAGACGTGTCACCAGCTGTTTTATGGTGCTCAGACTCTGCTCGCAGAGCAGTTCTAGCTGTGTGTAGCCAAGTATCAGCATTTCCCATTTCTGCCTTCCAATTCTTATCTTCAGTCAGCAAGCCCCACTGGCCATCCTCCAGCAATCCCGTAGTCACCAGGAACCTGGCTTAGCGAGGAATTTTTTTTTTTTTAATTGCGGATATATTTAATTTAAGAGGAAAAACATTTAGTTCCAGCAGTGTTGAAAGAATCTGCACATGTGGAAAAGTAACAGCTTCAGGTACAAAATTGAACAAAACCAGCCTGCAACGCACTGCAAAACAACTCCCTACCTCATGCCAAACAAGCAGGGCAGACATAACCGACTCTGTGAAAACAACCAATTATTTCTGTGAATGATCTACTTGCAATAGCTTAACCAGATTCAGTAACCGTTTAGCCAGACATCCAGTCAGCTTTCTGCAATTCCTTTCACAGAGACAGTTACTCATGAACATGCGTGCATGCGCGCACACTCGTAGGCACAGTTACTTGCAAACACCGTCCCTCCAGAGCAGGGCACAGGGCGTCTTCATTCGTGTCCTCCCCACAAGGCACAATGCGCACTTGATGCTCCCTCTGTGGCTCCTGTCAATGACTTCAACGTAACCTGGCTGGCTTACCAAGCTGCCAGTCTGTATCATACCAGGGTACATGAGCTTCCTAAACTGCTGGGGAGAGGCAGGGAATCACCGTACAAAGGTCTCATACAACAGCAACAGCCTGTTCTGTCTCAGAGCGCTTGGAGAACAAAGCAGCAACTCACTTCAAGTATATCCCAAGTGCAGCTCTCTAACATACACTTCTTTTCATCATTTTGATTTGGATTAAAATGTACTGTTATATGTCTTCTGAATACAGTACTTTGAATTATAACAAGGAGAATCAAAAGGATACCCTGTAAGTGCCCTTTACACTGTCTTGTAAGTATGAAATAGCAAAATATAAGATTCTTCATATTTTCATAACCGGGTAAAAACAAGCACTGAGCTCATATTGCAAAACAAACATGAAGTTACTCTTGTACAAAGCCTCACTGTTCATCATTTGTACTCTATTCTCATCTTCCTAGTCTGAGAGTTTGTCATAGAAGTGAAAAAAAAAAAAAAAAAAAAAAGGTCACTGTGGATCTTCCCATTTACTCAAAGCAAGGAAACCTCTGACGACTGTGTGTGCCCTAGCGCAGCTCCTGCTTTCTAGAAAATAAGGTACGCTTAGGAAGCTTAATAAAGCCTTCCCAGATGCTTTCATGTGAGACATGACTTTTCCACAGAACACCACCTCTCTCAGCAGGAAAGGCTGCCCAAGCAGCTGAGTGCTTCTTTCTGTACTACACACACAGGGCCTGGCAAGGAGCTGCTGATGATGTATGAAAGCATAAGCAAGCTGAACTCCCCTCACACATGCCTGCAACCCAGCAGATTTACCTGGAAACTGCTGCCTTCTGTCAGCAGTGCCAAGGTGATTTTAAAAAAAAAGAAAACTTGACACCTGGCTCCACAAAATGGTAGTTTGGATGCTATCACTGAAAGTACGACCTACTGTAAATACGCTAACAATGTTGGCCAGTTCATAATGAACAGGGCAGCGTGGTACAGAACGTCTTAGCCATGCTGACTCTGAAGCTATAGTTTGGGCACAACATCACAAAAAGCAGCACCTGCTGTAAGTGTTAACAACCCTAACTATTTTGTAATGAAGACAGTGCTATTTTGCAGGGGATCTTTGCCGTCCTCAGTGTGAAATGCTGTCCAGGTGTGCCAGTGTTCAGAAAGAGTTGAAATCCAGTAGCATTCACCTAACCCGATTCTGCCAGAACAACCTAGGCAGTTATTTTCTCCCACAGCTCACACTTGCTGAGAAGTTATACTGGCAGGTTGGGAAAAGGGATATAGAGAAGGGTGAGCCATAGAACTTCTTGGCTGGGGTTTGCAGACAGAACTGCACCCTGGACTACAGCCTCCTGTGGAACATGGACGGCATCTGCTCTGGAGCACTTCACACTGGACACACAAGTATGCAGGCTTCTGTCTCTGCAGAAAAATTCCTACAGCAGGAACACACCATCAATAGACATGGTATTTTACTCTGCAATACTTGTGCAGACATGTTTTTAACGAAGGTATCCATCATCCTTAAATGTGAAAATACCAACATCTGAGAGCAAAGTGAGGTGGGAGAACAACCCAATACGCACAACCATAATGAAAAAATATTCATTCCACAGCTAGGCCACAGGTCTTAGAGAAAGACAGTACAAATCATATTTTGCTTTTATATTCATACAGTAAAAGCACTCAAATAACTACAGTTCAGATAAGCAAGTTTCCCCAATAAATTTAAGGCAGTAAATATGTGACACCCAAGGCATGGAACATCATGGCCACTCCTCTATGTCATCTCTTTGCATTCTCCCCTTTCCATTTAATGTAATTTCTGTACTTTGCATAGCTACAAAAAAACCCACAAATCTGCTGTCCCTCATCTCTCAGAATACTTTTCTGTAAATAAAAATTATTATATCAAGCTCTTTAGTGTACTAGGCACAGAAAATTAAAACACACCCAGAATCAATCATAACTTTTTTAACAGTGTATTTTAAGCTTGTCTGGATCAGAACACACCACTGACAGCTATCTCTGCAGCATATACTTCAATTGACAAAGAGAGAAAGATTGTCTTTAAGTCACAGGGTGCACAGATTTGCCACTTGTGATATTCACTGTGGTGAAGGACAAGGGCGTTTCTGGCGCCCAGGCACTGTCCTTTCAACTTGACATCCTTGGTCATGTATCAGCCTCTTCAGGTGCCCTGAGCCTGAAAAGCTGGAAAGACCCTGGGTACACATCCTCACTTTTTCTAACCACTCTAAATTTAGCATCTCAGTGAAGTTGCTATTCCCTCCTTCCCCCCTTCCTCAAGATAAAGGCAGCACTGAAAAGGAACACACAAAAATCAACCAATCTGGCCCATGAAACATGAGCTACATTGACAAGGCAAAAATAGAAAGCTTTCATCTTTCATTATCAGACACTCTACCGCACAGCACAGGAAGCTTGAGGCAATGATAGGTTTCAAATACTCCTCAAAATGTGAGCAAGGCTCTCCTTTTCTGCTCTGTGAAAGGCTAAAAGAAGTTGGCTTGGCAATGACAAAAAACATTAGAGTCAAACAAGCCTCTCCAACAGCAATCCAAACAGAAGGGTCTAGGGGCAGGCAGTTGTTTAAGCAGTAGCATCATCCCCACCGCATAAATTCTCCTGTTCAGAAGGATAGCTCTTGCCTTCTCACTTCTGCTGATTCTAAAACTTTGCATTTTCAAGTCTTACATTCTAAAATTGTAAAGTTTTTAAGATTCAGTCCTAGACCCCAGAGGAATTCATGAGGAAAAAGGAAGAGGAAAACACCATTGTTAGAAAGTTAATGCTTCATGAGTTTCAAAAACCATACATGCTCAAGCCCTCCAGCCTCCCTCTGTAAACAGCAGCCTGAATTTAGTGGGGTTTGTATCTGCTCTCTAGGGTTTGGGGAGGGCAGATGGAAGGCAAGGAGGGACTGGAGGAAAGGAGAAACACACTGTATTGCTCCTCTGTCAGGGTGAGTGAAGTTCTTCCAGAAGTCCCCTCAGCCTCCATCTTTACAGTCTCAACAACAGATTATGTGGCCATCTGCTGCGCTTCAATTTTTTTTAAACGTTTTGATTTTAAGAAAAGTTGTCAGTGAAAGAACCACCACGCAAAGTCACAACCCTTCCTCAAACACACTTTTTCTGTGGTGGCTTCATCTTCTTATCTGTTCTTGCTCGTTCTGTAATTCCCCAGTGAAACCAGAGATAAGCTAGGTTCACCCACCTCACTAGCTGGGGAAAAGCTGTTTATGAATCTGAATGGACTTTAACACATGGTGAACTAGAAACCGTACAAACCACTTAAACTTAACCAATATGAGTCAGTCTGGCTCTTTCCATCGTTCATATCTAACCCACTCCTAGATTTACTACACACATTCAGAGAATATCTTTTGGGGTCTATCATCTGTTGGGAAATATCACATTTCACTATCCAGCTGTGTGTTTCTGCCCCTTTTGTCCTTGAAAAATCCTGAGAGGTAGCAGAGAAATTACTTCTTTTTTTATTGACAGAGTTCAGAACAACAGCAGCACAAGCACAAACCTCCTCCTGGGCAAAAGGACGAGGTGCCTGGAAGGGTTGTCTGTCAGATGGTACATCACTGAATAATGGAGTGAGCACTGGAAAGAGGAGTTACTGCCACTCCCACTCAGCATGAACCAGCACACAGAGTGGTGTAGAGGCGGAGTGGGAGAAATACTCCACTGGGGTGAAAAAAGAAACCAAGACACAGTTTTAGACTTTTTCATGGCACCACTATCCTTACTTTTAAACAATGAAATTAAAATTTCACTTAGGCATCCCACTTGTGCAGAGCATCCGACACCTCCAGGTGACAATCTTGAAATGGAATTAACTTTCTTATTTTACAGCCTGGGAAATTCAATATGCCTACGAGGCATAAAGCATGAAAACAGCAGCAAAACTCAAAGAGCTTAATCCACTCCAAACTAGAAAAACCTCAATAATCTCCATCTGTGATTTCTTAACTGGCAAAAGAAATCGCAGGGCTAGGTGCAAGGACTTTAATAAAACTATTAAGTATAGGGTGGTATATGATCTGAAAACATAACACACACAGTAACTAGATTTAAAAAAGGCAGAGGAAGTGGCAAACAAAAACAAGTCATC
Source organism: Strix aluco (assembly GCF_031877795.1). NCBI lineage: Eukaryota > Metazoa > Chordata > Aves > Strigiformes > Strigidae > Strix > Strix aluco. Next base: position 66,144,002 of record NC_133931.1, on the reverse strand, counting down.
CAGGCACCTACTGCTCATAAAAATCACCTCAGTAAAAACATATGGCTTTGGAACACATTGTAAAGGGAGGCATAATTAAAGAGGCTAAAGGAAAACAGAATAAAACACAACATCAGTTTGCCAGCACCAAAAAGAAAAATCACATCAGACCAGAGTGACATTCTTTCTCCACAAGTAGTAGTTCATTTTCTAGATGAAGGAAATTCGTTAGCTCTAACACAGCGGAGTACCCTACAGCATGCACCAGCGTTGCTTAGGATGCTGGAAGTGGGAATTAAGAACTTTAAGGTGGGTAGGAAACTTGCTACGAGGAACAAAACAAGGGTTATACAAAGACCAGACTACTACACAAGTCAACATTTCACCTAGGGCACTGAGACAAAAATCCTCAGCATTAAGCCTAAAGACCTCACCAGTACATGGTCGAGGAGAGAGATAACTACTTGTGTGACAGGACACCAGAAAGAGCTCGGTGTAATTGCATTCTGAGGGGACTGTAAGTGTCCCTCTTATTGATTCAGTAAATCTTGAAAAAGACAAGAACTACTTAAATTTACAATTATTTTAACTGGCACAAGAAGCAAGCATGGCTAAACTTGTGACATCTCTGTCAGAAATTGGAAGGTTCCTCACCACCAAGAAAGCAAGACATCAGATTGCTGCAGCAGAGGCAAGAACCCTAAAGATAGAGCTTGGTTAATATATGAGCACTATTATATGATGTGGGATGCCTGGAACCAGTCCTCTCTTGGAAGGGTTTCTTTTATTCATCAGTATTTTAATAGATTTTGATATAGTTGCCTCTTTCCTCTTCCACAAGAGCATATTCAAATAGGTGGTCATGTAGTAAAGCTTTCCAGAAGACTTGAAGATTACAGTTGCACTAAATTTTCCGTTAAATGCTCCTACACTGTGGCAATACCAGAAGACTTCTACTTTTTGGGGGGGGGAAGGAGAGTTGCTTTGTTTGTTTTAAACTGTATTATGCCTCCTCACTCTGAGCAAGTATCGAATGTACCAAGAATCTCTGCAGGAACAAGTTCTGGGACTGGGTTCAGGGCAGCAACATCCAGCACACCTCCTCAAAGTGGCAAAGCAAAAAGGGTATGTAGCACTAGTCCAGTTAATATGCTACACAGCTGAAATGCAACAATCACAGACTTCATTGCAAAAAAGTGAGGTTTCATAAGAATCAGTAAAAGTGAGCTTTAATAAGGACACTGTAAGGTCTGGATTTTCTTACAAGACAAAACCCAGACACCTAAATTCTACTTACATGCCCAGAGTTCTTACTCCCCACTGACTCTGACTAGCCCTTCCTATGGCTATCTGGCTGTCTTTCTTAGAACTAGTCAGAGCACTCTAGTGGAATTTAGGTTGTTAAATTCTTGTGCAATCCTACTAGACACCTGGGACTCTGCAGGTCTGTAGGTTCAGCTAGCCCCAGCCTGATGAAGGTAGGTCCAGCATGCATTCAGTTCTCACAGACTACATCCTGAATCTACAGAATTCACGTCAGGTACCGATAAAAAGTGAAGTTCTATATTCCAATTCAGTTATGCAAGAGTGTTCCCACTAATGCATCTGGTACCGATAAAAAGTGAAGTTCTATATTCCAATTCAGTTATGCATGAGTGTTCCCACTAATGCATCTCATTGAGAAGATGAAGAAAAGTAGATGTAACGATGAGAAGAAGATTTAATACAAGACATGAAAAAATGGCTAGCAAAAGACACCCACCCACAAGCAACAGATCCAGAACAGCATGGTATGTAAGGGACACAGCATTAGCTGCCAAATAAGATGTGAGCAGTAATAGAAGATAACAACAACAACAAAAAAAACCACAATAGTTGCTCACCTTAGAAAAAAGAATCAAAATATGCTTAAAATGACTTAGTAAATCTGATCTTATTTCTTCCAGTAAGTTACAGCAACATGAACAATTACACTCCCAAACTGGAAGTTATTCGTTACTTTATATAAATACTAAGCCCAGAACTCCACATTGAAATAATGTGTACTTTAAAAGAAATGGATAATTTCTGTTTATTTATTCATTACTAATATTTAGAACAAAAACCTGGTACACTTCCAGATTTGTCTGCTGCAGAAAAAACTGCTGCCAGGAAACTGCAACATAATGAAGTTAATACCTACAAATTCAACATAGTTCACATTCACTAACAGAGGAAGTAAAAGGCAAGATGGCGAAGAGGGGAAATTATGCTCCTCTAGTAAGTGTAAGTAGATTTCTATTTCTTATTAGTCCTGCTAAAGAAAGACTACTTACATTCTCAAACAGCACACAATTGCCAGATATGCTTCTACATCCATAGAAATACTATAAAATTATCCATACAGCCAGGTATATACTGCACTTCCCTCTATCCTGTTGCAATAATTGTAGTCTAGACCTTAAACCATTTTGGCTGCATTTGGAATCTCACAGAGAAAGCTCTCCTTTCCACAGTCTATGATTTGCAGCACACCCCAAAAAACAAGAGAACAAAAGTAACTTGCTTGCCATTCTGCAAACTACTATCCACACCACTCTGTCAAGAGGCTTATTTTCTGCTTTCCTTCATTTACCCCCATGTCCTTCATCTACTGAATGATTAGGGAACAGATACAAAGGGGCTGTATTGTCTAATGGATCAGAGCCTGATGGAGATGCACAAGACCTGTGTGTTCGGGAGCTTGCCAGTAAATCCAAGCAAGTCCCTCACTTCAGAGTATCATCATTTTATAATCTTTCCTTACTTCGCCTATTTTAAAGCTTTTGAAAGGGATAGTGCCTTGGGCAAGATGAAGTTATGTCAAGATGTCATGAACCACAGCATACAGAAAAACCCAAACTAGCTCAGGAAGCAGCCCAGCTATGGTATTATGAAGCCACGATTTGCTGCTATCACCTCCTCCTTTCTGTACTATACAGCTTCTAGTATCCAAGCTAGCATGGTCTAGGCTTGCCCAAGAATCCTTACCTGGTACACTGAATACTGTGGATAATTGTTTTTGGATTTTTAGACCCCATTATAATTAAAAATAGCAAAAGAACAGATCATATTGAAAACTCTTGGGTTTTTCAGACCAGGACAGAACAGAGCTCAGTCAAATGTCCTGCTTACTCTTATCTACCCAGGAAATACCCAGGCAGTGTACGTGTGCTCTTCTGATTCCACCCAGCAATTCCGACTGCTGGCTCAGTTTATGGCTCCTGCTCACCTGCTTTCAGGGTTCCACAGTAGCCACAGGTCCTACTCAAGATCAAAACACAGCACAGCACAAACACATGGGGCAGTCTCCATTAAACCAGATACTTCGTGCAGACACCGCTCCTTCAACGTGCCAGCGTTAAAACACGGCAGAGATACTTAGAGACCATACATAATGGGAGGAACTGCTTTTATTGGTATGGAAGAAAGTTTAAAAGGCAGTTTGGATGTGTTTGTTATATTTCTTTAAGTTTTCTTTTCCTTATTTCAACTTTAGATTTTTAAATGCAGTCCAAACATATATGTCTGTCTTGAAATCCTGATTCAGGGGATGTACAACTCATAGCAGAACATGAGAATATACCATACATTTGAAACCTGATTAAAAGGCAGAAACACTTGTTTTATATCCATATTACTTAATATCGCATGGGTTTTGGCTGATACTGTATTCAGCTGAACTATCAGGACATTTTAGAGAAATGCTGATTCCGCTGAAGGCTCAAAGCACCTCCCATATTCATAAAGGGTCCATTTCACAAATTGCGTCATATTCCTTAGCATTTTTATCCTGAAGAACATTCAAGTCTCAGTCAGGATCAGAGCCATATTGTGCTAAAACTGAGAAAAAGTATATTTAGATATTATCTATTCCCAGTGATCTTGCAAGAAGACATGCAGCATATGGCAGATGAAAAAACAAAAAAGGGGGAGGGGGCAGGAGAAAGAGCCTGACTGTTAAAAATACTTGAAATGAATACCAAAAAAAAACCCCAAACCCCCACACCAAAACACTTTGTCATGAGCTCAGTATTTCATGAAAACATGTAGAGGCATTTTAAATTAAAATGACACTGAAATTTCTATGTCAATTTTTCTGCCCTCTATTTCTTTATTCACTAGAGTAGATACATGCCTCAGTTCTATTTAGTACCTTACACTATTAATAAAAAAAAAGTTTTCCACCATTACTGACATTCAACATTTCAATGCCCCCCCAAAATAGTATTTCAGAATTCTCATTTTTAGAATACTTCCCAAAATATTGGGGTTTTTTTCAATTTCAGATAAGAAAACATTAATTTCCTGTTGCAATGCTAGAATTTCAAAAAGAACAAAGTATGAATAAACTGCAATATTATCACAAGCCAATGGTTCCTACTGCAACCTAGTGACCTTTTAGAGGTAACTGAGAATTTCCATGAGCTCACTTCAGGCAGAATTATGAAGGGATGTTAACCTACCTTTCATCATTTTACTGACAAGTCTCATAATATCTAGCGTTTTTTATAAATCCCACATCCTGACGTCAATATCAGAGTAATATCAAAGCTCACGTTATTCTCCAAAACCCCCTGAGCATGGACCTCAGGCTTGCAAAGAAAAATTTGGATATGCTACCAAAGTTCAGTTGTTCACTGCTACAAAATCAGAACACAAATACAAACAAGCCACTGCTTTAAGAACAAACACAAACATCACAAACTTTTCAACTCAAAACCCAGAAAAAGGTCAAGTGGAAAAACAGAATTCAGGAGGTCCTGCTGCAAAGGTTTGAAATCTTTAATCTTCTTTGGTGAGAGAAGGAAGGCTCCTAGCTCAGCTCCATCTACTCTGCCAAGGGATGTGCCCAAAAGAGCAGATGAGATACGCTGTTTTTGTAAAGTCCTCTACTGTCACTTGATTGTAACAGCCTTTGGTAGGCTGTTTTAGAGTGTGGTCCAGTACAGACACACCTAGGCAGTACTGAACCACTCCAGCAGCGTAAAAAAGCACTTAGTGCAGGTCATGGAAGTTGCCTCCTGCAGACCCCGTGCCAGGCAACTAAGCCAGCTTCTCAAGGAGCAAGCTGATCCACACAGAATTCTTCCCTGTCAAGATTCAGGCTGGAAACAACTTGGCCAAGTCTTGAGATAACCCAGAACTCACTGCAGGGGGAAGGTGGACAAGGAGTTCAATCAGTGCGGAAGTGGCAGGGAGGCTCCCTGAAGCGAGAAGCAAGGGCAGCAGCAGCAAGCATGGTGGTGGAGAACCTTCACACCTATTCAAGGCACTGTCTGGGATTAACACCTGGTATGACCTACATTGCTTCTAGCATAGCCCCGTCTGTCAATGCTGACAAGCTGTCTGTGGGGCTAGGAACTGAAACCAGAGCCTTTGGCATCTAGTGCTTACCTGTCAACTGATCTCTGTGGGAGAAGGAAGCTGTTAACATGGTGGTGGCCTCCAATAAATTACTCTATGTAAACCATAAATCACATGCAGCTACCCAAGGAAGTAAACGCAAAACTCAGGCCAAACATACATGCCGTGACAGGCGGCAAGGCTGTAGAGGTGTGGACGCTGCTGTGTAACTGCAGGCCGTGGAAGAAGCGAGGCTGCAAGGGCTGCTGAGGCTCCTGCCCTTTGCTCAGCTGGACCAGGCCAGGCAGCCAGGCAGCCCCCTCCTCCAATGCAACCACAGGATGAGCAAAGAGCCACCACCATGTCCTGACAGCAGATTACCGGTGTGGCGCTTCTGCCTCCCACTCCACCTCAGTGGGGCGAGTAGAACTTTATTTACCGTGGTGGGTTGGTTTTTTTTTTTTTTTTGACTGAAGCCACCTGAGATTTTCAGAGAGCTGGTGATAACCACCTCTAGCAAACCAGCCCGCAGTGGCCCTGGTGGCAGGCTAGTGGCCAGGTCCTGCTCATGGGGCAATGCCACCATCCCTGGCTGCCTCCACCCCAGAAATGATGAGGCACGTGAGCTCAGGTAATGGATGTGCACCCCTGCACATCCCGAGGAGTTGCTGTCAGGGACTGCTGTACCCACAAGCAAACACTGGCAGCTGAGCGCACACCCGGCCACTGCAGGGGCCTCTTCAAACAACAGATGTCATTCACCCACAGAGAAATTACCTCTCAGGGGCAAAAACTGAAGACACAGGTGTCAACAGGTGTATGTGAGAAAGGAGCAGAAGTTACTTCTGAATTTGCTCTCACTTTTTTGGCCTTCCCAATACCTGTTGGATAGATCTTTTCGGATATGTGCAATGACCACCCTCCCCTTGTTGTTTATCTACGTCTCACTCCGACACTCATTCAGTAAGCTGTTACACTAAGCATAAAAACAAGCAAATTATACAGTAGATAAAATGCCAAGCTTCTCTTGTACTGCCAGCTCCATTTGAAAAAAAAGTGATGAAGTCTGCATGCATATAATCACAATAATTAGACACTTGTAACCAGCTGAATATCAGCATGCGTGCTGAAATTAAAATAGCACAGTTTGAAAAACGTAAGAGGGCAGGATCTGTGCAGTCCTATCCTGCAGAAGAGGGAGGGAATATTTTTTGGCTAATTCAGCTCTATCTCAAAGAAAGTCCTATAGCATTGGCTTTACCATCTATCACTCACTAGAGGAGGGCTGCTGAGTTTGTTGTACATCAGCACTCTCATCATAAACATTTTTTAACTTAAGTAATTTTAAACTTGGCTGTGGGCAGCCAGGCCTATATTTGGACACTTTAATAATGCTGTGTAGTTTGGATTGGGTTTTTTTTTTAATTTGGCTCTTCTGTTGACATTGAAAATACCTCCTTTCTTAGCACACTGTTTCTCCCTTTCCATGTCGTGTAGCCACTCAATGAGAAAGCCACTTCACAAAGTCTTTGTGAGTTTAAACAAGGATGAAAAGCCTTTTAGTTGGTTAGTGGTTTTGTTTAAGAGTTGTCAGAATTAATACATCAACAAATGCATAAATCCAGCACAGAATCAATCTTTAATATTAGCACTTGTCACGTAGGTTAATCCCTTTAAAACCAGCCTGCTCATTCTGGAGACATTATTGCTAACTTCAAAGTAACCCCCAATCAAAGGAGTCAATAAAGTTCAAAACTGCCAACTCACCCTTCTCTCCCCTTTTCAAAATCTCCATCTTTTATTGTATTTTAAAACTGTATGTCTCTCTGAATCTTCCCTTTTCCCCACTAAAGCAATGACTTTACAACTTCAAGACCATTGCTTACTTTCTGGGAAGACAAGAGAGTAGAGAAAAATTTCTTCTATTTAGGACAATGCATCACTAATTTCATCCGGACACATTAGCCAAATTTTTCTGCAATAAGAACTAGGAATAAAGTTAAGAGTATTCTCTACTCCTGTTTAATACAAAATAATTGCTTTTTCACTTGTTTTGTGCATTTGTTTTCCATCTCACTTACCAGAATGTTTTGAACCTACAATCTTCTAAATCCACAAACTACAGACGTGTAATTTTACACAACCTATAGCGAGCCCACTTCTCCATTCACTGAGACTTTGCAAGACAGCTGTTTGAAAGAATTTCCTATTGAATTCTGTAATAGTGAATTGGTAAACAGGTACAGATTAACCAGAAAGGGACTTGGAGGGGGATAAATTTATTTTGGAACTTTATATTTCAAGTTGTCATCCTTCACTGGGTAAACATATTACAAATTGTTATATGACTTAAATCTTCAGGAAGCAGACTGCAGGATTTCTGTCACATGAGTACCACTGGGTTTAAAAGTAGTAAGATACGATTAGCATTACCACAGTTGTTCTCGCTGTAATCAACTCAAGTACCTAGTTGGTGTTACAAGAAATTAAGAGCTACCATGAGAATGAGAGAATCATGACTTTTTTAGAACATACCTAATTAGTGCCTTGTTTGATGAAGCAAAATGAAAATTATTACTGAGGGCAGATATTATTCATTTTATCCTCTTACAGCTTTTCTCCATACTCTATAAACTTCAGCATTGCTAAGACAGAACTTAAAAGCTCCTCACCTGTTATTAGATCCCTTTGCAATATGTTTTGGGTGTGACAGTGTGGCTTCCTGCAAGCGTTTACCATTTAAATTTCTTTTTTTTTTTAAAAAAAAAGAGGTTTTTCTTAAGGTCTTTAAGAGAAACTTTTCCCAACGACAAAGTTAACATGCAAAATTTTATCTTGGGAAGTTTTTGATACAGATCTCATTTAGATACAGTTTTGCATTCTTCTTGTAACAGTCATTTACTTCATATTTTATCAAACTAATTGTTTCAATGAGAAATTTCAAACAAGTAGGTTATATGACAAGATTCCCTCCTATTGTGTAGAAAGAGTACTTTCATGTACAGAGGTGAGAATCCAATCTGAAATACTCAAAATACAATTGCAGACATTAATCTTTGTTAAGGATTATTTAATAAATCTGCAGGTCTTCTGTTTGCTGAAAAACTAGCAGTACAGAAAAGAATTCCCCAGTTCAGAATCAGGACAATACTGAAATCATACCTGGTACTTTACATATTTGCAAACAGAAAGGCCTACTACTTTTCTTGTCAGAATTCACATAACACTTCAAAAGGCAGAAAAGACACTCAGGAGACATCTGTGCAAGAGATCTTAGCCAATTCACTAAGAGTTAAAGGCAACTGGTTTTGAATGTGAAGAGGTTAATAAAACAGCTGTTAACAGCCTTCATCCTTGGCCCACTAAGATTTAAGTGAACACGGCCAAGTACCTCATGAATGGTTGCTCTATAGAGGGATGCAAGATCCAGTGCTGCACAGCACATGTGGCCAGGTTAAAACCCTTAGGAGCTACCTTTCCTGCCCTGCAGCACTTCTCCTGCAAGCTGTCATTCCTGTTGCGCATCTCCATAATACAGTAGCTCCCATCAGGGTATCTGACAGCAGAGCACAACTTTCCTTCTTCATACAGCTTGTTTACACTATTACATATTAACACATCAAGAAAAAAAACAGCACAAAGGCAATGGCTACATTCAACAAACAAGGAAAACTTCATGTTATTGGAGCACCTACGTGACACACAGGCATTTAGGGTTCAACATAGCTTTATCAGGCCTAATGTTGCAGACATCCAGCAAATGAGATAAGGACAAACACCATTTATAGCCAGATGCTATAAATTTGTGAATAGCTTCAGCGCCCCTGTGAAATTAGGCCAGACATAAATGTTCAAAAGAAACCATTTGACTGCAAAATATCCATCAGTATACCTCAGGCTGGGACAGTTTTTCCCTCCCTGAGAGTTTCTTTTCCAGGCTTGCCAAAAGTCATCCAGAGCTGTCTGACCCCTGCCAGACTGTAACACTAACAGGCAAAGTCCTCTGGAGTTCATCTCTTTAGAAGTTATGTGGGGAAACCCCAGGATGCCCACTCTTCTCTGGGTTTACATTGTGCCTCAGGAACAGTTTTGCTGAAATAAAGCAGCTTTGTGCAAATTTACAGCTCTGAAAACCACCAATACCCTCTGATACTGGGCCAGAAAGAAAACCTCTGGTTATATACTGTTTTTCATCACTGTCAAAAGCCCAGAGTCGAGGGAAACATGCTTCAGCAGACTTTGGGCAGTATGTGATATTTCCTAGTGTCAAGCAATGCAATCCATGGAGGAGCCCCACTGCAGGATCACCCAACACACCTTTCCTGTCCATGCAGAAGTAATTAAACAGACAAGTCCAAACACCTTCTATTACTTCAGAGAACAAGTGGTTTCTTTCCAACCTTCTTTCTTGCCCATGAAAAAGTTTGCTCAATGACAAAATATCAATTATTAACTAAGACTTAAGACTGGTAATGTTCAGATAATAACTGCACAGGGAAAAGAAATGACCCCAAACAAACATTACTTACAAAACAATTCATACAGCACAACTAAGTCTCTAATCGGATTCTTTTCAATTTAAAAAAAAAAAAACAAACAAAAACTCAAAATTCTTTAGCTCTTGACCAAGAAGTCCCTTGAACACATACCCTTATGCTGAAGTATAGGTACTACCTGAAGAGCTGGAATTCAGTATGTGCTAACCTACTTTGCTGAAATAGTGCCCAGATAACTTACAAAAATTTTTTATACTGTATTATATAAACAACTGTCTGGCATAAAAGTCACGTACTTCATTAGACACCCAGGCTTCCTATGTATAGACCTGTATCTATCTAAGAAACATTAGCATATATTTAACTTGCCACTGATTTACAAGGTCAGTAAGTTATTTGCACCCCATGAGGCCACATACTTTTAGTCAGAGGTTTAAGGAAAAGAAACAAGGAGGGCTGTGTAGCACAATGTAAATCATGTAAACTTGTTCGGGAACTTCCTCTTATATCAGTACAGAAAACAGTCAAAAACAACCTTCAAAGAAATGGAGGAGGTCAGCTAAAGGTCATTTAACTGGCAGTAACAGGCACCTTAAAGAAGCACTTTAAAGGTCCAGTCCAATCTTCTATTCATCCAGGTCACCTGGTTTCCAAGCTTCCCTAAACCATTTGTCAACGCTACTGCTTGCTTAAAAACCAGAAAGGAAAAGGTAATCTAGGCCATATGGGAAAAGTACCGTCAGACAGTGGAAAAACACTTTGATCCAGTGCCACCATTCCCAAGAAAAGGCCACAACCCTTGGCAGAAATGCAATGTTTTACACTTATGTTATGAATGCTGAGCCTGAAAAACCAGGACTCCTGCCTCAAAATGCACTTGAAGAGCAGCAAAACAAGTTTAAGAACTGCTGATTTCATGAATGCTTTCTACTTAAATAAACTACCATTTCAATAAACTTCTGATGTATTTAGTAACATATTTCCTGATTATTTTTAACCTGCCAGGGTGGTTACTTCATAAGATCTAACAGGTTGCCACTCAAGTGTACAAATACATAAAATGGAAAGACAAGCAAAGTGATTTCCATCCAAGTCCTGTTCAGCCAGGGAGATTATGCACTTGTTGCTACTCACCCCCTTCTTGATCATTCTCTTTTTCACTGCATCCCCAAGGGTTTCCGGCTGGTTTTACTGCCACCTGTAACACCTCTATAATAAAGGTCCAATCTAGAAGACTACAGTCTCTCCACAAAATGCATCTGTACAAAGTCAGGCAGTTCACCCCAGGTCAGCTGAGTGGCAGGAGAAAGATACACCATCCAAACTTGAATAAATAAAGATCATTCATCACTTACTCTTCTGGAACTGACATTCAGCCTTACTGGAGGTACAGTCACCCCCAGCAAATGCAGCTACCATTTAGATACACTTAAGAGGGCTGATTTTACTCTGAGGGATTCATATGCAAGGTATTTGCTCTTATTATTACAGTGGGCAATCTGGAAGAAATTTACAGTGAGATGAACTTAACTGAAAGCCTATTTGGTATGTGTCTTGCAGCACTCTTGCCACTCAGTTGTCAACATGAAAGATCTAAAAAATGCGGCAAGAAAAACTTACTTTAAGAGTCTGGGATGGATGTACAGGAAGATGCAAAAGATGTACACTATCCAAAATAAATTGGTACAATTGTACATCATAGCACTTCACAGCTGCTCCCTATGTTCCTTAGCTTTGCACTCTGTATAGACAGATACATATACCAAATAGGTCTTCAGGTGTGCAGTAGGATTTAGTCTTTGTTATCCTATGTCTGCACCTGTTTTTCCCTTCTGAAAACATGAAAACGGGGTCCCAGAGTAGAAGGCCCATGCCCATGTCCAGCCTCCCCCGTGCAACACCCACAAGCTGCAACAAGGAAAAACTTGCTGTCCCAACAGCCAGTCCTTCCCTGCCACCCCTCCATCTCTTCCCTGCCACCCAGAAGCCTGCCAGGATGAAAATGCCCTAAGCCCTACTTGTTTCACCCTGTTCTTGCAGCTTTCAAAAAGCAGACACTGGGTGCTACTGTGAAGAGTATTAAACAAACAGTAACAGGAAGAGGGACAGAAAAAAAAAAACCCCACAAAGGCTTTGTCTTGGTATTGAAGTTTTTCCAACTGAATTAAAACATGTAAATCAAATCTCCACTAAAACAGCCACTAAAAACCTCTCTCTAAAATAAATACTGCTATAGAAACGGAAGAGAGCTGGAAAGAACAATTTAATTCAGAAAATAATCATAATTGTACAATACTTACCTAACAACAGCGCTTTCATCACCATCCATTCAGTAACTTAAACTTGCAAGAAATAAAAATTTAAAAAACCTGCTGGATGGCCAACATATCACTTTCCTTCCTCCACAGAAATCACAAAATTATTAATTCATGAATTCAGCTAAGCCCACAAGACCAGTAGCAGAACACCTAATTAATTCAAAAAATCAAGTATACCACTGCTGACACATCAGCTTTAGAAGGAAGGCGAGACTGCTGGAGGGCAGCACAAGTCTGGGATCTGCTGCAGATTGACATCTATAAAGCTGTGTGGCTCGGACAACTTGGCATAGAAACCTCTACTGCAGATTAAATATGTTCAGCATAGCTATGTCATAAAGGCTATATTTAAAAAGAAGAGCGAAGAAGGGAGAACATCCAGAATCATAGTTGATTCTTTGCTCTTTTTTTAATTACTGATGGTAATTAATTTAATTACTAAGCATTATAATCATAGAATCATTTAGGTTGGAAAAGACCTTTAAGATCGAGTCCAACCATGAAGCTAACACTGCCAAGTCCACCACTAAACCATGTCCATAAGTGCCACACCTACACGTCTTTTAAATACCCCCAGGGATGGCGACTCAACCACTTCCCTGGACAGGCTGTTCCAATGATTCACAATCCTTTCAGTGAAGAAATTTCTCCTAATATCCAAGCTAAACCTCCTCTGGCACAAACTGAGGCCATTTCCTCTTGTTTATTGCTTGATACTTGGGAGAAGAGACCAACACCCTCCTTTCAGGCAGTTGTAAAGAGCAATAAGGTCTCCCCTCAGCCTCCTTTTCTCCAGACTAAGCAACTCCAGTTCCCTCAGCTGCTCCTCATAGGACTTGTACTCTAGACCCTTCACCAGCTTCATTGCCCTTCTCTGGACTCACTCCAGCACCTCAATGTCTTTTTTGTAGAGAGAGGCCCAAAACTGAACACAGTATTTGAGGTGCGGCCTCATCAGTGCCGAGTACAGGAGTAAGATCACTTCCCTATCCCTGCTGATCATGCGGGAGACTTTGCCAAGGATGGATGGTACTATGACCAGCTCACTGGGTTTAAGAGGAGCCTCTTCCTTTGCTGTAGAATAAAAAAGTGTCTTGCCCATTTGCAAAATAGTCTCTTTCCAGTGAAGTCAAAAGGATCACATAATGTTTATGAGGAACTTCCCATACAATGGAAATTAATAGAAAGGTTTATGCCTTAATACTAAAGGGCAGGAGAAAAAAATACCAGTATAGTCATCTACAAAAGGAAGAAAGGACTCCATGGCAGTCACAGAGCAGGAATGAATGCTGTTTTGCAGACAAGGTATAGAAATTATCTAACACAGATGGGCCTCAACCACTGCACAAGCCTGGCACTTCCTAGAAAACTTCCCTGTCAAGAAATGCCTTGGATAGAGTCAGAAAGCTTGAGCAACAAAATCACTTTATTTTCTCAGCAAATGGCACATATTCAGTTCACTTCAGAAAAAAAACCCACAACCCAAAACCCCAAACCCAAAACAAACCAAAAAAACTCCCAGTATTTAATGCAGCATTACTTGTTGGCCCCCCAATATATCAATCAACATTTTATAGAACAATTTTCAAAGTCACTGAGTAGTTGAAGAACTTGGAATAACGTCTTCTTTTGTATCTGACAAATCATTTGATCATAGCCTTCTCTTTTTATTGTTGACATGTCTTTTATTTGAATTTTATCAAATTAATGTGGATCTTAATTTGAATTCTAAGAAATTCTTTAATTGTGATTTATATAAACTAATTCTTTACTGCAATTAAAACTTTACATCTTTTTTGCTACACTAATGCTCTACAAAGTTTGCTAATCTCATTCAGTGTCCTCTGTAAGGCATAAATTTATCGAAACTCTTTGAGAAAAGCTTTCTATCATGAAAAAAAATTAATGTGATATTTAAAATACTTTCTAGTAATGGCTAATAATGTAGCAATAACTATGAAATGGTCAGTAGAGCACATAATTCCAAGCACAAGATTACTTAAAGTAATTTTTTAATGATGAGTTACATAGCTGTCTTTCCCATATAGCTTAGAAATACTTCACTTAAATATTTAAGTTTGGCTTTTTAAGCAATGCTAAGTGACACTGTGTTGTTATGTACAAACTAGAAGAGGGTGGTTCTCAAAACTACCAACTGGATGTCAGATTTGTAAATGAACACTTAAAGCAAAGAAAAAGTAGATGATGAATGGCAGTAACTGTGACTAGTAAACCTCATGAGGAGGAAGACACACAGCAAACCACCAAAAGCTCCTTTCTCTGCTATTCCCAGCCTTCAGCACCTACCATTGAATATTACAGACACCAGAGAATTTGCTGGAGAGATAGATAATGGGCGATAAGGGTTTGGGGTTTATTACACTGCACATCTTTACAAGGTTTATTTTACACTTTCAGAAAACGTGAGCGGAGGAAGTACCTAAGTGAATTTCAGCTCACTTTATTACAGGAATGCTTATCTTGGGTTTGTTCAGAGAGGTATTCAAAGACTTTGCTGAAGCCGGTAAAACATCTAATTGCCACTCCAGAGGCCAGACTTTCCCCACTGAGCTGCACGAGGGTGTTTGTTCGGATCGTGCACAAGAGCTCAGCTGAACAGAAAGGGGAACGCATTTAAACCGGATTAAAGGAAATCTCCAGCTCCCAGGGAAGGAATAAAGCAGCAGCAAGTCCAGCAGGCCTGCACACGCTTCCTGTGAGGCACAGTCCTTGCTGCCCAGTCGCCTCTGATCCTGTCTGAGCGACAGCAAAAGCCAGTGCCTGTGCCCTGCTCCTTACCATCAGTCTCAATGCACTTCTGCAGCTGAGTGGACTTTCACAGGCAGCCACCAGAGTTTGCTGAATTGGTACCGCCACGCATACAAGACATGAGCTCACACAATAACCTCGGTAGAAACTCCAGAGCCAATTTCATGTCAGCTGGAGCACAGAGTCTCAATTCTTCTCTTTCGTCCTTCTTAGCCCAGTCTCCTGAAGCTAGTCTCCTAGGCTGTGCTCGTTTCTTCCAGCCAATCTTTAGACTCAGTGGATAAAGAGGAAGCAATGGAAGGCACCAGGCTCGTTAGTGTAAGAATAGAACTGGGAGGACAATTTAACCTTTATCAGATGTTTTAGCTTGAATTAAGCATGTGCAGCTATTACGCCCTACAACCACTCTTCCTGACTTTTGGGATGCTCCCTCTCACATCCTTGCCTTCTGTAGCAACACTTCACCTCCTTTCGTCTTGTCTGAGGCATAACTGCTGCAAAAGCAACTTTATTATTTTAAGAAGTATGTTCTGTTTTGTTACACAAATCAAAGATTAATGTAAGGAACAAAACCCATTTCTGTCGTAGCTCATCACAGGACAAATTCTTCCCCAAAGCTGTAATATTAGAACTGTCTTGTTTCAATAGCAAGCTTTATTTAACTTTGGTGTATGTATGCTCCTGCTCGAAAACATCCAAACTGTAGTGCTGCATTAATTTTGCACAGCACCCTCTCAATGCCAAAAAAAAGAGACTTGAAAATAAGTCATTAGTGTAAGCTTTTTGTTCCATTGCTTTAGTCCAGCATCAAAACAGGAGATTAAAGTTGCAGTGAGCGATACTACCAGTCACGTAACCCACCAAAGCCCTGGATCCCTTGATGCTGCCCCTGCTCCTATAGTATACAGCCTTCTGTTTTCTGGACCAAATCTTCAAACCCTTTCCTAAATGGGCCTCCAAAGAGCGTGTCTCATTGTTTAATCCAGAAGAGGTTATGTTCTCAAAAAGGAGAGGAAAGGTGACAGATTTCCAGACCCTCCAGAGAGACACAGCAGCATCCTATGAAGGCTGAAGCGCTTCAAGCAGGAGTTGCTTTGTAAAGTTCTCATGGGAGCCCTATCTCTGTGTTGAAGGCTAAACTTTCAGGGTAATGTAGCAATGTATGCTTAGGTCAAGAAAGATGTTCTTTGTCTATGTTGAAGCCAAAGGCATCCCTAATCAGAAGAACAAGAAGACAGCCTTCTTTAAGCAAGGACATCCCAGAGCAATTAGACCTTGAAGAGGGTACATTGCCAACTTACGATTTTCGGTAACACCTGGACAGCACTTGGCTGCCTTAACCTCAGAGGAACTTGCATGCACTTTCAATTTTTAGCTATGTGTTCATGGCATTTGTTTTCTTTATAGATTCCTCTGTGTTTTGCACTGTTAAGGAAAATATTTATGTGTGTAATCCTTTCCTCTCTAGGAAATACCCTAGGTTAGCTAAACTTTTAATAGGATGTTGCAGTCACCAGTACAGTACTAGTCATGTCAGAAAATACGATGTAACTGCCTAGTTATGTTTTCCAGACACTAATGTACAGTGTACCAGCACCTAAAAAACAACGTGAAAACATCTGTGTACACCACTGTTATATAGCTATAACTTGAGGGGGGGGGGAGGGTGGCAGGGGAATAAAAACCAGTTTATTTTCCCCAAATACCTCACAACCATTTGAAGCATGTTCATAAAAGCAATTTATCTTCTGTACAGATTTAAAACTCTCCAATACTGTAGCTTCTCAAACAGTCTCACAGACCTACGAACAGTTTTCTAAGCTCTCCATCCCAATCAGTTACAAAGCACTCTGACAGGACGCTAAGCACCTTGATTTTCAAAGAACGATCTCCTCATTACTCCATCTCATCTTTTAGTCACATTGACGTTCTGCAAAACCACAATGCCTTGTACATTTACCGAGTGCTTTACAGACTGATTAACTACATATGGACCAACTCCTTGAAGATATTGAAGCACAGGCTTTATTTTACATATAGCACATACACATAAACACCACATGCACACATAGTTCCACTGATGAAAATGTATTATTACTTCCAGGCAGTCATGTGTGCACCCATTTGGGACCCAAATATGTAAAATTATGCTTTTTCATGGACATGCAGTCTCCTCTGAAAACACAGCACTTTTCACAGCAGCCCAGAGTTAAGGATGGGAAGTGAGCACTGCTGCTCCAGCAAAAACTACCAACCAACCTGAGAAGTTGGGATGGCCATGAACAGTCAGGGTGTGACAGCAGAAACTCTGTGTGTATGAGGAGCAAGTACCCACACTCATTTTGTTCAAATGAATCATGTTTGCTGTGTTCATCTCTACCCCTCTCCCTGTTTTCAGCTGAGTTACCTGACAGTGAATACATTATTAGTCCACCTTACTGACACATTTGGCCCCCTCGTTGGGGAAAAATTCCTCATCTTAACAAACATGTTTTGATTCCTCATCATTATGAAATTGTTGTAATTATTCGTTTCTTTGCCGAGAAGGTACAATCACAGAATTCACATTCCTCTAGAAAAACGACACCAGCTAAGAAAGCAACAGGTCAGTTTTAAACAATAGCAGATGAAAAAACAAACACAAAAAAAAGTACGAAAGTTCATGTTCCTTCGTGATCTGAACGTCCTGTTCTGGCCACCCGGTGTTAATCACCGGGACACGTCACTTCCTGGGCGTTCACCCACTGCCTCGGCCTGGGCAGCGTTTCTGCACCCAGCTGGCGGGAGAGGTGAAACAAAACGAGAGTAGATATGATTCGGGGGATCTTTTTTCCTCTTACTTTTACATGTTGCATTTATGTAACCATAAGGTACCTGATGCCAGCTGGTCTCAGGGACCCAAACTTACAGGTATTAACACAGCCCATGCAAACTTTTGAACAAATATCTTTATCCAGAAGTTTTATAGCACTGATATAGTGCAAAAACACCCCCCCACACACATACAGCAAATATAAGGCAGTAACCCTGCAAAATGCAAGGCACGATCTTCTAAGAGAAAAGTCACATGAAACACTCCCATTTCGTGGGATGGCAGTCATGTGCAAGCCTCCAGTATTCAGCATCAGTGTTGGCCTTGAAATCAAGTGAAAACCCACACAATTCCTGGATAGTAGAGCTTAGCCTTATAAATAATCATTAGGATAAGAAATTGCCCTTGTAGCATGACACGTTTTTTTGCAAACCTGTCATAAACAAAGCTTAAAATCTTTATTATTTCACTGCAGTAAACCAGGGAATATGCTATTAAAAGCAAGAAATACAGAACTGAAGGTCTGCCAGGAAGCTGACTGGTTAAACAGATATTCCTGTGAAACAGAAAAGACAAAGCCTTAGGAACCAGTGGCAACTGCATCATATTCCTTTCAGAGAGCATCATCCAACCTTTCTCCAGCCAGATAAATATACATCTCAATGATAAAAAATATATATATATATTAAACAAGTACTCTGTTTCTTCTCCCTTTGCAGACAAAACAGCTGTGGGCATAGACCGCATAAGGTGCTCTCCTACAAAAGTTTTTTGCCTATTCCTATACATGGCACACCCAGTCCCCTTTCTAGCATACTGCTGCCCTCCTGGGACATAATGAGAGGATTACTGAGCATCTGCAAACACCCCATCCTTCTGGATACCTGCAATCATCCTCCCCATTTTCAAGCATGCCTACAAAGCAGTAACTCACTGCTGTCTTCCAGCCATCACAGAGAACCTGCTCCACCTTCTAGAAGCAATTTTGTTGTTGTTCCCTTTTATTATGTTTTTTCCTCATCTTCATTATTTTTTCTATACTACAGAAACATGCACTGTTGCAAGACCTACCTATAACTAATGAAATGTGGAAAGAAACAGTAACCAGAAGCACCACACACAACAAACTGCAAACCCTTTAATTCCAGACAGCCTTTATCAGATGTAAATGACAGCTACCACACCTGAAGAAAAACAAGCATCTCAGCTGCAAAACAAGATAAATTTCATCCGCCTGTCCACTGTAGCAACTCGGCATGACACTTTCCTGGGCAAAGGCTGGGAAAGGACAGGAACCCCGCAGTACCTTTCATGAGTCACCCAGTTGCTGCAGACTTCAGATTTTGGGATACCCAACACCTTATCATTACACTGCTTGATGGGTCATCATTAGGTCAGCCTCCTTGGCTTACACAGGGCAGGGAGCATCACCAGTTTTCTACAGTCAGAGACAATCTGCCTCTGCTGATTTCATCAGCCATGAAATAATAACTAATCTTTCATGTGATACAGTTTGAGGCCAGAGATGCATGACATACTTAGCGGTGAGGATAAAAATACATAATTAAATGTATGTGCAAATCCCAGGGAAAAAAAAGATAGTGCCTCTTTGGATGCTTTAACAGCTTAATCTCATTTCCTAGAAAACACCATACTATGAATACTAAACAAGGGCCTATCTAGCTATTAATTTTTTTCATTATAAATCCACTGAGCCAGTCATCGCAATTTACTTTTTTTTTTAATTGTTAAAAAGGAAGAGAAAGAAGAAGAAAGTAGGTGGAATAAACAATATTTAATATGCTGGGAAGATATTTCATATACTCTACACTGTTTGGGGACTAGTATTTCAGTTCTTAATATGATAAACATGAAAAGGGGACATTGGCCTAGTCTATTTCTCTTTCATTCTGGAATTCCCACACTTCTGCCTCTCTTGGTCAGTGAACATCCTTCCCCCACCCCTGCGGTGGCATTCCTCTCCGATGTGGTCATCCAGCAATAAGAGTGACCGTTTCATCAACTGTGAGTGGAATGAGTGCCAAAACCAAACACGTATGGCTCCTCACAACATTTTCTATAGAGGACCTATACTATAGCACCAGTAGAAGAATAGAACCTTCTGGAAACAACATGAAGTGATACGCAAAAGACACACTTCTAGAAAGACTTGATGGGCAGGTTAACATAGATCCACCGAGCAGTTTCAGAGATGGTGAACCCCACTTACCAATACGGCCCATTTAAATTACACCAATAGCTTTTTATTCTAAGAGTTATAAATGGAGTCTTCATTATCCATGCAGACATAATACTGCTGTGTCTGGGTTTCTGCCAAAACGGCAGCAATAAAACTAATGAACTGTCAAGGCAAAATATTCCAAGGAAAGTTTAAAGCCCCTGCACTTGACACCGTAAGAAAATTTTTTTACACCTATTCCTCACACTTACTGTATACTGAAATCCTGAACTTATATAGTAGTAGTGCTCCCTTTTATATTCCCTCCCAAACAACTTCACCCCTTCCAAATCACATTTTTCAGGTTCATGGCAGCAGAGAATATTCATATTGCTTAGGTGCAGTCTGGTAACTAAATATCTGAATTTGGAGCTAAATCGTAATCAACAGAAAGATAAAGCAGTCTCCACAAAGAGGTTCAGAAGAAGAGCTTAATCTGGATTCTACAATCACTGTCTGGAGAAGCCCCTACATCTATACACTGATAACAGAGGGAGCCTCACCAGACCAAAGTTGAGTGGCTTCATTTACCCCTCCTGTTCTAGCCTTCTATCACAAATACATTCATTTTCTTTCCTGGTTTTTGATCATCACAATCATGTGAATATTTTCAGAAATATGTATAAGATTTCTAAAATATCTCAGAAGTCAGAGAAACAATAAACAATTAAGTGGTAATAAAAAGTGTTGGTTTGCAAAATTTGATTCCACTGTATTGGCTACAAAACCATCACTACAAACATCCTTTCATGATACTTCCCTACAATACTGCATAGTAAAAATAATTCGGGAAATGCTGCTTCCCAAAAAAATGTCTCACTTTGTTGACCCTCACAAAGAATATAAATTAATGGAATTTCTTCTCTAATTTTCCAGTAGTCAACAGCTATCAAGCAGGCTTTCAAAGGTATTCAGAGGCTTATAAATGCATTCATGAAAGAAGCTGGATTTTACTTTAGAAGTCTGAAAATTCTACCCTTATATTCAAAAATAATTAAATCAGCAAGAAGAATGTGGAATTGCTATCAAAATCCTATCTACACATGTTGCCACACCTAGTTAATATCACTGCTTAGTTAGGAGCCCTTTGTTTTCTACAGGAAACACTTCTACAGAAAATAAAGTGATCCTCTTTGTTTGCTCCACTAGAGTATACAGTAAATCTAATACATCTATCTCTTTAAAATAGCATGTCAATAAATTAGAAAAGTAGGATTTAACCAGCACTCAGAGAGGTAAGGTGACAAACAAGAAAACACTTTCAAGTCTTCCCATGGGATGAATATTGACAAATTAATGGAATATGGGGCATTAAATGATTTGTCTGTTATTCATTCCTAACTATGTATTTTTGAAGAGACAGAGGCATTCTCTTACTGACAGTTTTCTTCCTCTGAGATATTCCAGATTTAAAACAAAATAGGAGATGCATACTATGTTTCTAACTCAGGTGTAAAACCAGCACCTTTGTATACAACTTTGAAGGATTAAATTTTCCATCACAGAAACCAACAGGAGGTGGCCACTAATTTTAGTGGGACTGTATAATGCCACGCACTAGAACAGACATGAGGCCTACTAAGACTGCTACATGCTTTTTTTTTTTTTTTTTTTTTTTAAAAAAACTTAACATTGTGTAACAGCCTCAATCCTTGTTCTCAATTCCACTCCTGTGTCAATAAATCCCAGTTTGCTTAGGTCATGTTAGGCCTAGCTGTAACAGAGCCACTGGACATCCAATGTTTCTGGCGAAATTTTTAGTAACCCCCCCATTGTCATCCCAGTTTGCTGGCAGCGAGCAACACTTCTGTTTCCCACATGTCTGCCAGGTTGGCCTCTTGCCCCCATATTAATTGCAGTCCTGGTATGTGACAACACAAGGCAGGCTTAGTTAAGCTCACTGCAGTTCTGCTTCTGTGTCATGACTCACCTGGTAGCTCTTCCACCGGGGGGCCCCTGCCCTGGGCTGCAGCATACTCCCCTGCAGCTCCAGCGTGCCCCTTCAGAGAGCATCACTGCAGAGCAGGGCCACAACACAGGAGCCACGCAGGAGGACAGGGACAGAAGAAGCAAGTTTCCTGATTTCATTTTTACCTTTCTTGTCATTCATGGAATCAAAGAGGTTAAAATAAAAGCCACTGTCTCTCACCCCGCCATGCCCAAACATTTATGTGACACCTGTTCTCTTAGGACTACGTTAACATGTAACAGGAGCTCAAACACTGGATTAAAAATCATCACACCTGACATACGCACAAAGGCAGTCACACTGAAAGGACATACCTCACTCCTATGCAGTTATCTCAGGTGTGTTTACACTTCATACTTGGAGAATGAAAAGATTCTGTCACTATTTCAGTTTGGGACTGGCTACAATTTCTACTAAGCTGCATCAAGCGCCACTTTCAGCTTGTATCTGTTAAAAACAATGCAAGACAGACAAGAAATACTGAAAAAGAAGAAAAATGCTTTTTTTCCTCACAGTAAGAGTGGCACCTAAAGATCAAATCAAGCAGCTTCAAGAGAAGGAGTATACAGACCATTACAAACCTACCCTTGGGAAGTCATTCTCCAAAAGAAAGGAAGGCAAACAAGCAACAGCCTCTCCATTGGACTGCAGTCCTGTTAGGGCAGAGGCCAGGCAGAAGCAGCCAAGAATCCTTCACGCAAACTGCTGTGTGCTTTTTTTTTCTGCACGGGTTAGAGGGCTTCAGGGGGTTTTGTAGAACTTGGGGGTTTTTGACACCTGCTGATTTTAACCCAAATACTCTGGAAAGTTAGATGAAGTATTGGAACCTCATTTGCTGAGATGTCATATTTGAGACATAAATAAAATTGCTGAGAAAGAAAGATGTCTGCCACTTGGGTGTAAAGAAAAAGCAAACAAAAAAAGAGTCTGAGCAACCTATTAATACAGTGGTATTTTTTTCTGTGACCAGGGCATATATACAGGAAAACTTCTGCAAGCTGATTATTAGTACTTCCATAGGAACAGACACCTATTTAAAGCACTCGGAAGAGATGATCAGTAGCCACATAAATGGCCTATGTCTGTGGTACCCTTGCAGACATTCATCCACAGAAAGAAGCATCTTTGTTCAGATGCCTCTCACACACTGTATGCAGAACCCTAGACACCATGTTCTCTCCATTTCTTCCCTATCACCCTAAGCATCCTGGCACTGTGTGTATTCCTAACAGCCTGACTCACTTCGCTTAGCAGAGGCACCCAGGTCACCCAGACTTGCTGATCATCCAACGAACCACAACAATTGTCCTGTTCACCAGAGGACTGCGAGGACTGCAACACTCTGGTTGTTACATTCACATCTACCAGCCACCTCGGACAACAGCAAAGCTCAAGGCCCATTTTTTGGTGTTGATTAAACATAAGCCAGAAATGTGGCATACAAGAGAAAATGCTCTGGATTCCAGACATTGAGTTTCTGCAAGAGTAGGTTGGGACTTTTTAATAGCTAGTCATTAAACAACTTTTTTATATCCCAAGCTAAACATATCACCACAAACACTTCACATTTCATTATTATCTTCACTCAAGCAGCACTTACAAACCCTTTTAGAACTGAGAGTCCACTGTCCTGCCTGAATACAGACATTGCTCCCCAAAAGCTTTCAACATTTAAGACCGGACATTACAGTGCAACAAGCAGCAGGAGGAAAGGAGGGAAGGAAGACAAATAAATCCACATGTTTACAGAGAGTAACTGCATGAAGAGCCTAGAAAAATAATTAAGAGTTCTTGGGGGAAGGGAGAAAGAGTCAGAGCTCCATGAAATAAGGCATTCAGTGGCTATATCATATTTACAATGGATTATTACCCTTCCCAGGATATTGTGCTTAAGCAAACATTCTGTGAATACAAAATAGGATCCCATGGTTAATATAATAAGGTAGACTCACAGCTGGACTTTCAAAAGCTGCCAAGACAATATTAAATCAGAGTGATGCAAGTCACCAGTTCAGAGGCTGAATTTTGACAGGCCTGTTACCAGCACTGTAACAAGAAACTGCGTGAGGAGAGGAAGACAAGCTTATGTTATTCCCTGAACTGACTTCACTGCTCCTGTGAGACTGCCCCAAGACTGTTTCTATCTAGTTCAACTGGGTTTTGGTGATGGATTAGACAACACTTTATTCATCTTTGATTTAAGAGCATTCGCTTCAGCTCTTCTAAATGATTTTGTTTTATTTAAAGTAATTCTGATCTTTGGCTCTTTGGGAAAAATGTGTTCTCAGAAACAAAGGGAAAGCTACTGGTATCATGGTTCAAGCAAAGCCATTAGGAGACACCTGATGAGAGGCGCTTGTCTCAAAAGGAAAGGCACACCTCCCTCCTCCTGCACCTGGTGGGACACCAGCCATGCCTGGACCAAAGAAGAGGCACCCACCCTGGCCACAGGAAGGAGACTTGCCAAAGCACTCGCTGCATCTCCCACATATACCAGGGCAGGATAGTCTCCATTGAGACAGTGGGAGAGCCTCCTCAGCTGCAACCCAAGCTGTTCTTGATCAAATCCACAGTTGTTCAGGGTTGCTCTACAACATCTCTGAACACACTACCAACAGCTTCTGTTCCTCACAACCAGTATGTGACATATCATTAGTTTTATCTGGGACATTGCTTGTATAATAGTACTCTAGTACTATATCACACTCCTGAACATGTTTAACTTCTGTGCGACCAACATGTTCTAGTCCTGTTTGCTTCTAAGTAATGGAGAGAGGAAAGCAGTGCTGGACACACTTTAAAGATCACAAGGAGGTAGAAAGGGTGTCTAGCAGACTCCACAAAACATCTGCTAAATGCATCGCCACAGCCCACAGCAGACATCCCCATACACCATTACAGGCTTCAGCAGAAGACCAGAAGCCACAATTATGGCATGCCACAGCAAGACCAATGGAGAGATCAACAGCACGGCCAAGTACTGTGCATTCGTGGAAACCCATCACAGCAAAAACACACTGCATGCCAGCAGGATACACCATTCAGGCAAAAGGATGGTTATTCTGTGAGGCAGCGCCAAGCCACTCTTCCGTTCCACGAACATGAAAGCAAAGCGCAAAGAAGCAAGGCGAAAAATCATTTTGTTTAACTTGAGCCATCTAAAAGACAGGCATTTAGCCTAAGCTGAAGTCTAGGTGCCCCCTTTGGTCCCTCTCTACTCAGAGGATGATTCACCCCACCTGTTTCAGAGTTTTTCTCCAATGACTTAACTAGCTCAAATAACAAACCCTTTGCTTTTAGCCAGCTAAATGTGCAGCAGGTTCTAACTTGCCCAGAAGACTATCAAGAACTGAGCTGTGGTCTCTTAAGTAAGACAGACACATAAGGTTAAAACACCATCCCAAGAACCTGGATGCAGAGCACGTTCCTTATTCAGCAGCGCGTCTCAGCGGCATGACAGTACACATGGCAAGCTGACTGCTGCACAAGAGCAGGTAGGTTACCCAGGACTTCTCACAGAGGAAGAGCAGGCACACAGGCAAACACCAACTGTAGCAAATATGCCAGACATCTAAACTCCATTAATTCAGGTAATTGATTGTGTAACCCACAGCTGACATTTTTAACCTGTGTAGTTACACCTCCTTTGATAGTCTGGGTACATCTAAAATGTAGAAGATCTTTAAAGCAGCAACCCAGGAGACAGCTGTTCAAGACCCCTATACAAAAGGAAGAAGAAAAACACAGGTCCATCTTTAAAACCTCCTTGATAATTGGAATTTTAGCCAACACCAAGCCACCACTGGAACGGCTGATGTGATGCCATTACCAAAGCAAAAGCCCTCCTCCCTTTCCATCCCAAATAAAATTTATATCAGACCAAACTACTCCTGCTTAAAGCTAACCTAATCAGTGCAGAAATCAGTCTAGCATAAGGATAAACCTTAGCACAGCTACTCTTATGGCTAACCACTGATGTCCATTAATTGAAACAACTCCACAGCTGTGGATGAGCTCTAGGTTTATGTATTTGTATCTTTTCAAACACTCCTTGAAAGTACACACTTTCAGAGTTGCTAGTTTTGTTACTGAAAATCACAACCAAGAAAACTCTCCAAACCAAATGATAGTTTAGAAAGCCAACTTTGGTTTGTTGCAGCGCTGGGTGCATGGGGGATTTCTCCTCCTAACATGCACACCAATGGGACTTTCAGTACTACATTTATACACAAAACTTGCAGAGTTAGTAATTTTCCATCCTCTCTATGATGATTGGTTAGTAACTTACATACAATTATAATGCTGCTGACACAGTACTGCTACTACTATGCATGCTCAGGGGAAGGGTCTTCACATGGGCAAGGGTCATCTTGACCTGCAGGCACGATTTTTTAGTATTATAATGAGGGTAGTTCAGATAAGGATACATGGACCTTGAGTTTGCTTGCCAAGTTGGCAATGTACCCCCTTCAAGGTCTAATTGCTCCAGGACCTCCTTGCTCAAAGGTGACTATCTACTTGTTCTTCTGATTAGGGATGCCTTTGGCTTTAACACGTACAAAGAACATCCTTCTTGACCTAAGCATAGTATTGCTATAACCTTCAACAGTTTCACTCATTTTAACCAGGATAATCCTGACCACTATAATTGCGCATGCTCTGCAGAATTTTGCCGTACTGCAATTACCCTTGGAGGGGGGAAAAGAATTAAAAAAAAACCCCAAACACAAACAAAAAAACCCCCAACAATTCCATTCCTGGCCCTCCTAGGTTACTTCCGCATCCCTTTGCCAGGACCTGATCCTGACAAGCACTGCAGACCTCCCCCACCGTGGACTCACCTTTCCATTCTCTTCAGCAGGCAATGCAGACACACAGGGCTTGCAGATACAGGGGTCTACGAAGTGACACTGAGCAATTGTTTTACTTGGCTCTGCAGCCACTGATCTCCTAGTTGAAAAACCTCCCATTCCCTACACCCTCATTTTTAATTGCAAATTGCACAACGGTTTGTTTGTGCATCCTTCATACACATAGAAAAGCCTCTGCCAAAACAAGTACTCCTAAAAAAAGCAGCTGGGTTAACTGAGGCAGACTGCAAGATCTTTGAGAAATGAGGCTCATTAAGTACTTAACACTAGCGCAGTGTAAGCCCTTCATTCAAAACTCGGAGCACAGATTTCCATTACTGACTGAAATAAAAGATCCAAGAGACAGGGAAGGGGAGGGAGGAAATGCATTTGAACGTTTCCATCTGCTTTTTCCTTCTCGGCACCGGGAAGCCCGCTAGCTACAGCTCGCAAGTGCTATTCCACTGCGCTTTGATTTGGTATCTGCCTTCTGTCTACACTAACAGGTAGAACTGCCCTGCAGCAGCTTGAGTCTGCTCAGTTTACTCCCTGTCTGTCACACTGCTCATCACAGCAGCTCACTCAGGAAAATACAGCAGACCACAGTAATGGGCAGTTGCGCTCTAGCTGGAAAGCCTTTTCCCCTCTCTTCTCCAGCCTCCGATGAAACATGAAAACCCACCACAAAGAGCTTGGGGTCTCACCTGTGGCTGGCATAACAAATAACAAAAGAAATTCCAGGGTAGAGAGAGGGTTCAAAGTTATTGCTATGGGTTTATCCTTTCAAAACACCAGTAGCTTGCTGCTGCTCACTCTCGCTCATTACAAAGAAATTGGCACTTTTAAAAAAAAAAAAAAAGAAAAAGAAAAAAACAAAACACGGATAAGAGAAAAGCCACAAAAGCCAAGTGTGGCTTTGACATTATAGGTCCTTCACAGTCATACAACTATCCACATGACCACCAATTCCATAAGCATCCTTCCCTTAATAAAGCATCCTGTGAATTACAAACCTGAGTGCAATACCTTGCCGGAAGGAATGGAGCATTCAGAAAATGAAAAGCAGAAAGGGAACAGTTCTTCACAGAAACAAACACAACTGCTGTATCAAGTTTTCAAGGGATCAATGGACTTCCCTATAGAGGAAAACAAACCAAAAGAACTGGCTTCTTCACCAAAAAGATAAAACTGTCACAAAGCCCAGGGAATTCGGTTTAATCACATAGCTCAGCAGAAAAATTCTGACAGCATATGACTTCTCAAAGGTAGTAGCAAACAACTTTCCAAATATATTTTTAAACACTAATGGCCTTTTAAATGGAAGCTAGTTAGCTGCTAGAGAAAAGATTATACTACATATTCCTCTGTATAAGAGTTTCCAGACTGAGTCAAACTTTAATCCTGTCCAGCATTTGACAAGTCCTAACTAAACAATCTTTTCATACAAGATCATGAAGATTCAAGGTCAGCCAGTTTATTCAGTGCACACACAGACAGCTGAGAACCACAAAGAAATTAAGCACCAGAAGACCATTCAACATGGCCCTTCTCCACTCTCACCCCATGACAAAGGCCATCCTGGCCATGTAAATATTGTCTTTTCTCTCTACTGAATTGCACAAATCAAGTTGGTAGTTTCTAGCCTAGACCTCTTGCATTTCATGAATCAATCACAAAGCCAAACTGGGTTTAAGAAATTAGAAAGTCTCCAGTTTCTCCAGCAA
This sequence comes from Strix aluco, assembly GCF_031877795.1. Taxonomy (NCBI): domain Eukaryota; kingdom Metazoa; phylum Chordata; class Aves; order Strigiformes; family Strigidae; genus Strix; species Strix aluco. Next base: position 66,115,482 of record NC_133931.1, on the reverse strand, counting down.
TTTAAGTAGCTCATATCCACTGCTTAACTACAAAAGAGCAATAGCTCTTCTTAAAAAGCTGCAGCATTGCTTTTAAGCTAGTTTCTTGGCAAAGATATCCCTTTCCCAGCCTGACCAGTCAAAACTAGATAAATACTCAGGGATGGTTCCCAAATCCTAACACACCTTCCTAAAGTGTGCCTCAAATCCGTAGCTCTTCCCAACCAGATGCTAACGTCACCAGTCACTATCTTCAAGATTTTTACTTGCAAGGATCTGACTCAGCCCCCACCAGATTTACATTTTTCCTAAGAAGCATCCTTCCACATTAATTTAACAAGAACAGCTGCACTTGCATATTTTCAAGGTCATTTGAAAAATTAGCAGACCTGTAATACTATAAATATTTTTTCTTGTCCTTGCATACTGTGTATTTATTAAAATCTGTTCAATGCTTGTGTTGCCTCACAATATGTTTTTTCCTCTACTTAATAACAATAAATCTGCCTGCATGGAGTTTCACTTCAGGGAAGAGCTTCACATCTCAGTTACAGGTGATATTCCCTAGAGTCAGAGACTCTGAGACAATTCCCTTCTGGTTGTTTTTCCCTTTAATAACAAATATATTGTAATATACTTAGTTTGTATAATGTGGAAGCAAATTATATAGATCTCAAAAAATATTAGCATTTTGAAAACACAGAAGAAGCCTATATTAGTGTGGGAGAGAAATTTTTTTAACTATAGGTTGTTATTTATTTCTCCAAGTCAGTGGCTACGTCTGCCTCAAACTTCCCAGGATATCACAGCTCATCATACAGTTCAAGGACACCAAGTTGCACTGCAAAGACACTTGTCCAGGAGCTTATCGCATGGAATTCACTGAGGAAGCACAAACTGGGAAGCACCAGAACTACACTGCAGTCACTTACACGATCTGAGCACAGAGATGATGTTGAAAGGAAAATAATTTTTAAGAAAAGAGTCAGTTTGTCAAGCCCAACTCAAACTGCATTTTTGCTTGATATGTTTTCCCAGCTGCAAAGTGGAGCCTTTCCAAAAGAGTCTGCCTTCTTATGAAAACAGACAGCTGCTGAAAGCTCCCAGCATCATTTATGACTCCAGGATTCAAGATCTTATCCCCTGTCATTAAATCATCCCCCTCAGTCCACACAGATAACCACCTTTTCAATCTGGTGGGACAAAAAACCCCATTGATTTGATTTGTCTTGGTTTGGGGATGTGGGAGAAGACCCATGGTACATGCTCAGCATGAATGGGCATACAAATGATTTATGTGATGGCTACGGTAAACTGACAACCCCACTTGATTATTGGATGCTGCTGGCTAGAGGTTTTTATAGATCTGCACCTAAGTATTTAATGCTATTAATTAATCATACTTATCATTCACTCAGTTATCAATATACTGCTCAGGCATTTTCATTACCATTAAATCCAAAGAAATGAGTGGGACAGCAGACACCCCTGTCAATATGACCTGAGGGAACAAATTTTCCTTCTGGCTTTCCGTCACTAGAAACCGCTGTTATAAATGTTTGCATGACAGGTCTCAACTTTCTATCTCTTCACCCATAAACACAACAGCTAAAATGCACTGTAATTCAGCATTAATGCTGTCCTCATGTACTCTGATACATTATGTGGTCAGACATCAGAAGCACCAAAACCAACAACAAAACAAACAAACAAACATCAAAACCAAAAAGGGGGGTTATTTTCAAGTCTAGCTTTGTTCACAATCATTCCCAAAAACCACAAAAGGCAGAAAGAACAGAAGAAAAGCAGTAGAAACCTTAGTAAAGCAGTTTTTAGAGAGCAAGGCTAAGCCAACAACCACACACCATTCTCAGCAAGCACCAACAGCCATAGGCTAACATTCTCACACAAGCATTCACTTCTTCCACAAATGTTCAAGAAACAAAGCTTTACTGAAAAAGCACCCACAGAAATGATAGTGGGGCTTCACCCCCATGAGTCTTCATAGGAGACAAACATTAATATTCAGACCAGAAATGCTTCCAGTATCTGCAAGTTTGGGTGTGGAAAAAACATTAAAATAAATACACAATAAACCAGACTCAAGACTCTGAACAGTGAGCTCTGCACATCTGTCTGAGATTTCCAAGTAATGGTGTTAAACCCACCTAGAAAACAAACACCACGGCATTTTTGTAAACATAACTAGACGGAGGAGGTAAGGATACAAATTTATCCAATTATTTATTCATTGCAGATGACACACTTGTTTCCAATTAGCACTCCCACCACTTCCATGCACTTTGCAGCACTAACACTAAAAGGAAAATTTGATCCCATGCCTTGGAAACGAAGCATTTAAGCAGATCCAGTGTTACTGAAAAGAAAGAGCTTGCACCTGATAACCGCACCTATAGCACTGAAACAGCATTCTTTAGTAGAAAGAGGGAGTGGTACATGTGGTGCTAAACCAGTACTGACTATACATTTAGCAGGGATCCGGGTCCTCAGCTGCACACTTATCCTGGAATCCAGCATCTCTCCTCTGAGGAGATACTATGACCCAGATAGAATTATCCCACCATTTCAACACTGGATGGGTGACCAAGAGCCTACTACTCAGAAGAAACTGGCTTCTGGTACCCAGCTTAGTTTAGAGTATTTTGAGGAGACCTGCACACTACCTGCCATGGTCATGGCCTACCCTATGAAATATCACCAGCTACTTTGGACAGATATAAGAGTAAACCTACAGGACAGCTAAGATGATCACAGTTGAGACCAGATAAAACCCACGAGTTTGAGGCATGGGAAGGCTCAATTCCTTGGAATTCTTTACTAATAATGGCCATTAAAACATTTAACATGTAGACTGATCAAGTTCCACACAGCCACGTGAGCTCCATCACTTTCTCTTCAGCTTCTGTTCGCTTAATTAGAGAAACACTAGTTGATCCCTAATCTGAGAAAAAATTATGCCTTTCCTTCCAGGCCTTCTGCTGTGTGGAGGACAAGGTTCACAGTTGCAGCCTGTCAAGTACAGAAAGCAAGAGGAAGGCTCACTCAGTTTGAGTAATTCCTCTGGCCTTGATCTCACTCTCCCTGGCCTTTCTTTGAAATATTCTTCAGACAGTCTCACACATGCTTCTTCGTTCTTTTCTAAGGGAAGAGTCAGCTCTTCCACTGTTAGCTATCTTGCCAGCAAAACTGCTGTCCCAGGTCACCGCTGAGAAGTCCGGAGGCTATCTCTCTTGACCCAGGAGGTGAATCTTAAAGAAAAAGAACCTTACAGTCCCAGATTGGTTATTCTCAAAGCAAACAAATAAATACACACAGGTGAAGATGGAGCTAAAATCTACCATGGCTATATTTTCTAAGAAGAATCAGAACCAAAAACCCTGTATTTGGAAAGATACCTTCTTATCAAACCAAGATCTAGTGCTTAACTCTGTTCTTCTCCTTTTAGAGGAAAAGCTGATGTCCTAGATTAGCATCAGGTATATTTATAGTTCCCAAATACTGGAATGCCCATCTAAGAAAGGATAAATAAAATATAATGTAATAAAAATGAGTCAGAACATGCTTAAGAAGAACTGAAAGACAAGCCAGTGCTTACACAAGATAGAGCTTAGGAAGGAAACCCAAAGCCTTGATTTGTTTGTTGTTCTCAAATGATCATAAAACTTAAGTCAAAAAACTTTAACACTGGATGTCTAAACTGAGTTACTTTAAAATTAAAACAACACATAGACTACATAGTATGAGCATTCATTTTTATGTAGACCTAATATATTATCAGACCTCTAGAAACATTTTCAAACGCATGAGATATTCTTGTTCCAGTTTTCAGTAGAAATCTGGAATAATCTAGCACTTCCTTTTTACATGACTACCTGGCTTAAAGAACAGGATGGAGAGAATCTACCAGCCTGTTAAGTAGTCTGGTCTGAAGAGTACTTCAGTGGCAAGTAGAAATGCATAGTATTTGCATTAAAAAAAAATTAATAACCCTTCTAGACTCTCAGTGGAGATTCTTGGGTTCAGCCACAGTGAAAGGGATTTTATAGCACTTGTCAAGCAGAAAGCATGCGTTTAATAATGAATAAACGAAGCAGATAAAGCTACAAGAACTCAGCAGCACAGAAGGTGAACCAGGCTATGGTATTTCACAGCAAGTGTCGACAGAGGAGTGTGCTCAGGCTGAAACAAATGGGCATTGCGGAATCCACAGATGCACTCTCTGTCTGGGGAAAAACACATTTAGCAACTTGAATATCATCTTGATGCAAGAAGCAGCATGCTGGGCTCCAATTTGATTTTATTGCCTCTTGTTTCAGTTACTCTACTGACCTTAAAATAAGAGTATAACATCTTTGAAATTTATATAATCTGTGTGCAATATATTAGCCAATATATAACAAACTGGGTCTTTAAGTCGCAGACCTATCTAAAGCATCATTTTGTGCAACATTATATGCATTGGTATATGTTCATGGAAGGGTTGATTATTAAACACACTTAAAAGCTTAACATTCATTTTACACATGAACTCAGCCTACAGGAATGGAAAAACATCAATACCCCCATTACAGATGCTTGAAAGCAACCTTACCACACACTGGTATAGTGATAACTGCAAACCACTATGAATTTTTACCTCTGTGTAATGCTAAAATCAGCTCAGGACATATTTTTCATTACAGGGGAATTTAAAAAAAAAAAAAAAAAGTATTTTTCTTACAGTAGCAGCTTAACACTACTGCCGGAGGCTACTGTAACCCAGATACTCAATTTCCTCATGTCAATGCATCCACAATGCCCTAAGCGTTAACCTAATGCCTAGTCCAACTGCCCTGGCTCCACCATGCACCAACAGATCCACTAATCCTCAGGCTGTGCAAGAAGCTCTGAACAGGACAATCCAATCCACTCTTCACCCTGCAAGTGTGGGGTCAAAAAGGCACCCACCTGGGCATGCGCTCTACATATACCATGAGAGAGATTACAGCTAGGAAACCAAAATCAGGTTTTGGTGACATCTCAGTACATGTTAGTAGAAGTAGATACAGTTCAACATAACAGTACAGATGGGTTATTCAGAAAGCCTAAAAAATGTAACAGATTGGTGTTTAATGGATTTCTACCACCCAAGTTTAAATGACGTGACAAGACAAATTCCACCTGACCACATTTTTTTTGTTTGTTCTCTTAGACAATGCCATCAGATTATCCAAAGGTCAATTATGAAAACCACTCTGCTCCCTGAGGAAAGGTCATCCAATATCCATGAACGTAAAGTCAATTACCCAATTTACTCAGTGTCCTTCAAGATACTAGGTGGTAAGAACCACACTGTACCAAACAACTCAGACAGCTTCCCAAAGACGCATCTGGACCCTACCTGTTTTAAGGATTTTCTCAGCATATTTTATTATATTAAATCTTAATTCAGAGAACTGGACCTCAAGGTTAATGCACAGCTTGAAACAGTTTTGAGGGAGAGGTAAGCAACATCCATGCACTATAGCAAGTCTCTCATGTATTTTAAAACACTTCTGCAATCCTCTCTCAATTTGCTACACACACACAGAAACTACAGAAACAAAACCTATGCAATTTGTGATATTACAACAACTTTTCTTTTAAAGATAACTGCAATGGCATAAATAAATAAATGTATGAACAGGATCTCAAATTACTTTACCAAGAACTTTACCAAAGCCCAGTGAATTTGGTAGAGTATTTATAACCATTCCCTTTGCCTGCTCCATGGAAAAAATACACTTCAAGAGAACACAAAAACACAAGAACAACTAAAGCAGCTTGCTTAATTCCTGCCAGGCTTCTGACTGAGAGTCTCATGTCTCTGCCAGCTCTTCCTCTTTATGTTCCAGGAAAAGCTGCTATTACCACTTCAGAAACAGTGACACAGGGAGGTGGAGAAAGTTACTCCTTTTTGCCATTGCTGTCAGGCTGTATATCCCCTTTTGCACAAGCTGAGGCTTTTTAGACATATTATCAATCAAACTTAAAAATTAGCAGGTGAAGATGACTTGGAAAAACATTTCTGAGGCTGCCCCCTCACAGAACATGTACGGTGAAATGGCTGGCGAGGGCAAGCAGTCCCTCTGATACACCTCCCTTACTCTCATTCTTCCGTGCACTGAAAGCACGTACAGCTAGTGAATCCCTTCCTCCCACCATTCTGAGGTCGAGCAGTGCACCAAGCAGATTCGTGCATCCAGCAAAAGAGAGGTCTAGCATTACAGAAGGAATTATGCAAGCAGAGACACCTCCTCCTCCAGCGCGGCCCAGTCTCTTCCAGCTCCCCAGGGCTCTGGCACACAAACAAGGTTACACAAGGAACAGCCATGCTGTGACCTTGCAATACACGGGCTACTCCACAGCAAAGCTTTCTCTGCAACACACCTCAAGGTAAAAGCACGATAGTATTCCTCCTCTCATTAGGATCTAAGCTACCCTGACACTCCACTGCATTTACTCAGAGGCAGAGAGCATTAGCACCAGGCAGCTCTGGTTCCCAAGCAGGCAGCACCTGGGAAGGCAGAGGAAAGGAGGACCCTAATGCTCTGCGTGTCAAACAATTCACTAACCCCTTCCACCAAGCTTAATGCTGATCCTGGCTGAAGGGACCAACAGCACCATATGAATCCTGTCCCAGAGAGCAGTGGAAGACTGGAGCAGTTACAGAGGTGAAAGGCGAGGCTGAGAAGGTGACTTGAGAATGTTTCCTTCAATTATGCATATATCCTTAAGGCCAGCCTTGATTTCAAACAGTTGTCTGCAATATTTTCTTTATGGTGAGTGTAAACAGATGCTCCAAAAAGGAAAAACAACATAAAGAATATTATAAAATAAACAATGGAAGATAAAAATAGAAAAAGAAAACAGAAAAAAAATGGAAAAAATAAGAGAGAAGAATAATGTATTTTGGGCGGACTTAACCACCTAGACTGAACAACGACCTACTAAAATTGCATTAAGGCTACATTGTGATAAATTAATACCATACAAAAACCTGCAGGATTTTAATTTCACACAATTTCACGCACATACAAAACCAGCAGATCCATCTAATAGTGTTACTGGAAATACTTTAAAAGGATAGCATTACACTGGAAATATCAGACGAAACTAACTCATCTTTAGGTTTTGTATTTTTCGCTAAACGTTTTCAAAATATTTAACTGGGAAAAAAATATTTCCAAGGCTTACAATAAGTGTTTACTAAGTTTAAGAAATCTTTGCCAGCTGACAAAGATCATAGTTTAACAACGAGAGGGTAAAAAGGCAGTGTGTTTTCAGTGTTAGCATTAATCCTGCAATAACCTAAAATCTTTCTAATTTGAAATGCAACTTTTAAGAGTTGAGACCTGCACATCTTACCATGTTAAGTAGTATTCAGTGCAGACAAAAAACCAGCAACCATTTACAACTGAAACAAAACATACGTCCCTGCTGTATTAGGCCACTCCTGAAGACTTTCCTTGGCATTTGGCTAAAGATTAAACACACACTCTTCCCCAGATAACCAACTTTTCCAAACTTTAGTTGACATACCTACATAGAAGCCTAAGAGAGTCAGCATTCAGTTTCTCCTGCAGTTTGCCAACATGGTATAGCTAAGCAAGTAAATGGTAGAAAAGTGGCTTTGAAATAGTTTGTGAGGGAAATAATACAGATTACCTAAAATACAGTTAAATTCATGGGCAGAGTCAAATCTCTTAGATGTCTTCCCAAAGCAGAAAGAAAACCATAAAAATTGGGTAACACACCATTGTATTCACAGACAAAACCCTTTTAAAGCTATTTTACAATCTTTTAGACTGCTCTGGCACTATCCACATCAGCTAATTGCATTTAAATTGACACGTTACACTACAGTTCTTGTTTTGTTTTTACATTTTCCCTTTTTTCAGCCCAACAGTTCATCTACTTAGAGAGATGGAGAGAGCAATGGAAGTGAATCCATTGTACTACCTTGCTTCCCCTCAGGACAAGCATAATTTGCACAGCATTCTGTTCAAATGCTAGCAATTGTTTTGGGTTTTGTTGTTGGTTTTGGGTTTTGTTGGTTTTTAACCAAAGCAAGCTGCTTTGGGAAAGGTGGAAGGAACCTAAAGCCAGATTATACTTACAGCTCCGTAATGCCCAGCATGAACCAAACTGCTTCCATGACACAAATAACATAGATGTAGCATAGACTTTGATGAAATCAGAGAACAAGGAAGCAGAGAACCTAGCTAGCAGGATCAGGTAAAATTGTATACAGAGTAAGTTTATGGCAGCCATCAACACTTTTTAGCATAGCAGCATTATTTTCTATCATCCCCATATTTGCAGGTCTTTGGAGAGGTTTGTATTATCTCTGTAAGGAAAGGAAACATAAGTGGGGGAATATGCTGTTGGGAAAACAGGGACAATAGTGTGAGAAGGAGCAGACTAAAAAGCAAACCCAAGTCCTGACAGTAATCTATACACAGGAAAGTTTTCAGGGACTTGCTGAAGCAGAGAAGATGGAAGGACAGCAAAGAGGGAGATGAAAAGGTAGGAAAGGGAGCATAAAGGTACCCATAGTGTGTGCAACAACTGTACACAGCATACCTCAATATGCTTACAAAAAATGCAGGCATTTCAGCACCTTCTTGAGATGAAAGCACACAAAGCCCAAAGCCCAAACACAGCGCTTTTCTGACACTTGCAAGGTGCAGACGTGAACAGTGATACTCTCAAGAAAACTGCTTGTTATATTTAAAATACACTTTCCATGTTATGTTTTTTAAAATAATAATAATATAAAATACATATTTTAGATTTGGGATATGAATAAACTTAGCAAGACAGCAGAAATTATTACTCATCAATGCATCAGTACCTAACAAAGCTAGTATTTCTTCAAATATTTACCGGCAACATTGTAAACACCAGAAGAGAAGATCTTCAGCTAAAGCCGGCTGCACTGAAAACCCAAACATCTGTATCCACCTACCTTCACTGCTTCTTACCTAAGGCTCCTTGAGCTCTGCATTGGAGTAGAAGCTCACATGCACGGCTATAAGATGGGTATCATTCTTAAGCACCAGGCTCAAGTGTTTGTTAAGACATGAGCCTCTGAAAGGCTTCTCTTTTATCAATGAATAGTTTCGGTCTTGCTAATGGCCTTGAAGGCAGAGAGGGAGAAGCCCTTTCATTCAAAGGTCGACCCTGAACAAACACAGCAGTGCCCCATCTCCCAATTCATATCAGGGTCAACAGCCATTCACTTCCCCTAATCAGATTCGAGTAGAAACTGCTCTGCAGGAGCTCTATCACCTTCTTGCTTTCCTCCCCGGCCCCAAGCACAAGGAGGTATCTATAACTTAGCTCAAATCCTCAAAATTTCACGAAGCTCTACAAAAGCAGTGATCTGTCAAAGTTTTAGGTACAAGGGGAGGATTGCTGTTCAATCAGAGGATGTGTTCAGAAAAAGAGACATGTACCTGAAGTGCTTATTCCATAAAGACATGCCTCTGGCAAGCATCTTGCAAGCACTCAGGAGCACAAAATGGAAATGGCTTGCTCTGAGTGACCTCAGCCTCCTAAGCCCTGGCTATTAGAGTGCTCCCAGACATCCCAACCACACTGCTGACAACCTCACAGGCGAACAGGGGAAAAAAATTAAATCTAGTTGTCAATCTATCTAAAAAGCACAGAAACAAGCACCGCTTGAGAAAGCAATGCAGGACAGAAATCCTAAGGGGAAAATAGACCCAGCCTCTCCCCTTCTGTTTCCCATCCTCGCATTCACACTTTCTGAAGGCCATCCTGCTGTCACACAGGCCTTCTACTGTACGTAGGGATACAAACACCACTTGTCAGACAAGGAAATAAGCTGCACAATGTCCAGCACCCACAAGCCCAACCCACAAGTTGTTGGTTTTGTTTTTTTCTCCAATAACGGTCACTTTGCAAAGAAGAACCAGAAACATAACCTGTCCAAGTAAGAACTGCTCCTCACTTGCTCACAGTTTCTATCCTGCACGCACCTTTGCATTAGCCTCACACGGACACATGGACCCTTTTAATTTGTATTTGTTCAGAGGGGAGAGTGCTGTCAGGATTCATTTGCAAAGCCCCCTGAGGAGTAACAGTACTATAACAATGAGAAAACACTGTTTGGCTGAGGGGGGAAGCCTTCCCCTTTGCTAAAACCCCACCTATCCATCGCTCTCCCAGAAGCCGCTGCCCTGGCACCCACGGGGCCAGGCAACCACCTCTCCCACACTCACCGCCAGTGATGCAACTTCTCCAAACTTTGCACCAACCAGCAGAAACTTGTTTTGGTTTGCTAACGTTAAAATCGCATCCTGCAGCTATTTGGACCTTATTCTGCTATCCCAACTTTCCAAGCCAGGGTAGCTCTTCCCTCACCCACCAGGCCAATTAATTTGGTTAGGTCTGTTTCAGGAGTGTTGACTCTGGCTCTTATAATTAAATTTTCATCATAATAGTTTGTCATCTTAAATGATCAAATTAGGGAAGTTATCATTAACAAAAAGATATCACTCGTGAGTTGACAGAGCGGGTGTTCCAGAAACAAGGAGAGATTAGACAGGAACAAGGGCAGAAATCAGCTTGGGGACTCCGGTAGCAGTACAAAGCACAGTTAGCAGCAGTTACATTTAAAGAATCATTTTACATCCTGGGCCTGTAATTACTTTACACAGAACTAAATTACCACCACCATGAGAAAAAAATGAAGCAGAATTGTAGGTGATCCAAAGTAAGAATTTTAATAATCAGACTAATCAATGGCATTCACCAATTTTTCCACCACAACAATGGTTGAAGGGCTCTGAGCAACAAGAAGCATTTTTCACAGTACGCTGCACTAACTTTTCAATTAGCAGCCCTTGTGCCTTTCTCAAGCTTATTGCGTCCTCCTCCTCACCACTTACAATGAAGTGAACCACATTCCCTGTGTGAGAAGTCTTTTCTTAGAAAAAGTATCTTCAGGCAGACAAAACAAGCCACGAAAGAAAAAAAAAAAATAGAAAAATCCTTGCTTAGGGAGGCTCCATTCACAAATAGTGGTGGCAGGGAGTCAGGCCCTCTAGAAACAAAAGTACATTAGCAAACCACATTGGTACATTTTACATATTCAGCAAAAGAAGTAGAAAGAGTGTGACAGTTTTAAAAAAAAAAAGTTTCTAATTGCGTTATGAAAACTTGACAGAAGGAAAGACCCCATGAACAATTCAGAACCATAGTGGATTCCTGCCTCCCACCACTCCTTTTTTCCTGATAGCTGTTAGAGCTGGGAACAGAAAACCTGAAGCCGCTAAGAGTGAGATAATCTTTACATTTCCTCCTTCCAGAGCCCAGATAAAGATATATATGCCCGCAGGTCGGTGTGCACTTGCAAAGTACCAGGCAGAACAAAGGCATGTACTTTCAGGACACCGAAAGACAAGTTACCTTTTCTTACCTTTCCCTACGTGTACCAGTTGCCCAAAACTAAAGAAGGGGAGAGCAAGCAAGCTGCTCTTCCAATGTAATGGTTATATTATCCTCCCAAAGCATAAAAAGAATATCAACATGCAAGAAATCTTCTGCGCTTCAACCAAGTGTCAAACAAAACATACAACTCTTGGGCAGAGCTACACTCAAAAGGACACAAAAGTGCCAGGACTGTAGAAAATCTACATTTTGCCTGGGTAGCCAGAGAAAGAGGATTGTTTCTGTTCGGTCAACGGCAAATTTAATTAAGTGAGTAGATTAGAGCTTACCCTCAATGCAGACAGACCTGAGGGAAAGGCGCCTCAGAGTTTATTTGTAAAAAGTGTGTCAACACCGATTTAAACAGAAGACAAGGTTCTGTCTGCAATTGATGCTTTGGGTGTGGGAAATAAGGAAGGGGAAGGGGAAAAGAACAACTGCAAGTAGGAACTGGAAGTGGAAATTGAGGAAAGAAAAGTAATTCCCAACCCCAGCAACCCAAAGAAGAGAGAAGTATTCCTGTCAGACTGGTTAATTCCATTGATGGCCAGTTTCCCCTCCTGGAAGTGGAAACATCTCAAAGGGTATTTCAACATTTGCATGCACTATCACAGCATCAGAATGCTAAATTCATAGATCTTCCCACCAGTTAAAAGTAACCTTATAGATCAGCGTATAACATAAGCATAGATTTCAGTAAAATTTGCACATAAACAAGTATTTTCTTTTAAACAGTTCCTATTTTGGGACTATATACAACTGCATAACTGGATTAATAAATTCTCTTTCCAGCAGTACTCTTATTATTTTCCAGTTTTCTGGAGCAATCTTATTGGCCACAGTTCAATTGTTTTCTAAGAGGCGCCTTGTAAATGTATTAAAACACATTTTCACATATAAGTATTTTTTGATTACTCTACCTCACTTCATTTAGATTTCCTGACACGACGGATGTACCAACACCTACTTCCTTTCATCTTCATAAACACACACTTAAGATATATGTCATAACAGTCAATGTTCTGGGCACGGAAGAGGAAACACCATTATTTTAAAAGAATGTCCATATTTAACATTATCACACACCAGCTGTCATGATATAATGTGCAAGATTGCACACATTTTATGTAAAACTAACCTTGGACAACCCTGTGAGTTTCATGCTCTTCATGATTTAATACTAGTGCATATTTTTTAAGGCAAGACATTTGCACCTAGATAGAGAAATTCATCTCTATTTGAACAGAATATTATGGATGGATCGAGACAAAAGATGAGCAATGAAAAACAAGTGCCAGAGCCTTTAATCCCAAAATAGTTTTGGCAGTGCAAAATATTACTGCCTCCACTCAGAGACTGCCACCCTTACAGCTGAACAGATACAGCAGCTCATGCAAGCTTTTCTCAGCTGCTTCAGTACAGTCAGCCAGGTTGTTCAAGCAGAATTCAAAAGCCACATGGACAGTGCGCAAGATGGCCATAATTGCTCTTTAAAAGTAAATACGGATAGATTTTTTTTTTTTTCAAATAGAATTTCAGTCTTCGTGAGTCTTTAGAAGCAGAACATGAAATCTCAGACCATGTGCACAGAACAAATACAAACCTATTTGACAGGAGTCAACTAAAAATTTTGTTTTAAAAGCCCATGGAAACATATATCCCAAAGAAAGTGAAAAGGACATACAAATTAATTCCAGTGAATCCATGTTGGGCATACAGTACATTTTAAGGAGAGCCACCTGTCAAAGTAACTGTCCTGGTTCCAGAAGTAGCACTGTGATATTTTAACAAAGAGAACGTAAATGATCTGGGGCAGCAGTGGAACAGAGATTCCCCAACGGGACTTCCTAATAAAGTGCTGTTGGTCACTACATCACATCACACTATTCTGTGGCCTTAAGGTTAGGAAAACATTAAAAAAAAAAAACCAACAACAACAAAGCAAAAAAACCCAGGTCAGCTTCATCTAATCTCAAAAGCAACTAGTCTAGGAGTATTCTCTTTTATTAATAGTAAAGAAACAAAAAGTAAGAGGAATCCTGAATTCTGGCCTGTCATGAACCATTCCTGAAAACATCAGTATTTCATAATGACTTGGTCAGATGTATTTAACGTATTGCCTTGATCTTACAATTTCAACTTCTCAATGGTTGCTACTAATTACAATCAAGCTGATAGGAAGAAACTGCAATGGGAAATATTCAGCAAAATGCTTTACAGATACCTAGGCTATTTTGAGGGGAAAAAAGCAGCACCACAAACACCAAAAATTAAGAAGCCAGGTTTCCTACAGGGGTTTGTCTACAGGTGATAATCTAATAATCACTGAGGCCTCTGGGTTAAAAAAAAAAAAAAAAAAACACACACACACACAACAACAAACAATATAAATCTCTCTCATGGACAGGGCATTCTGCCTCATCCCTTATGCTACCAAAAGGAGGGGCCTTCAGGGGAGGGAGTAGGTAAAAAAGTTTCTCTTCTTTTCCTGACTGCCTTTCCCGGCCCCCTCAAACTGGTTCTATTATCATTACAACCAAGACCTCTGCATACACATCAGCTTAAATTGAAACTAGAGAGAAGGTCAGAAGTTGCCAGTGTGAGGAGGAACACGGCAGCCACTCAGCGCGTGATGCCTTAAATCTCATCCTCATAAGAATCCAGGTTTAAACAAAACAATCCCACAAAACCAAAGCAATCCTCCACTGATTACAAAAGAGTGATGCCTTTATCTATTTTAACCCAGTAAGATTATGGCTACGAGAACCATATTGAAGTTAAACACAGTGGGGTCCGCTCCTGCAGTAGCACTCTGCCTCTGGCTGAAGGCCACATGAAGCTCGCTGGGCCAGCCTGCCCAAGTGCCCTGTCAGAGTCTGGCTGCCTGTACCCAACATGGCACAGGTATGTGACCCAAAGACCTGGGAGAAGCCTTGACTGGAGCTCCCCATATTTCTCCAGAGCTCCAGCACCAGCCTGAGCAATGCTGCAGCTACATCTGCACTTGGCCATTTTCCCAGCTGAGCCTCCCCCACCAACCCTACTGTCCAGCTTGACCTTGGGTCTGTCTCAGCACTACAGTGCTGCCAGCAACCACCAAGCACAGCTGTCCCCAGCTACCACCCCCAGTCCCACTGGGTGCATCATGGTGGGATGGTGGCCTGCCAGGGAGCCCCGTGATGCCTTTCCCCCTCACCCCGTGGGGCAGTTCCTCCTCTGCAGCCTTTCAAGGATTCCTCTACGCCTGGGTGTTTCCTCGCTCTCCCTAATGATACTTTAGCAGAGCAAAGCTGCCAAGGTGACTTGGACAAGGCTGAGGTTTGGCTCTTATTGGTGGAGGACTGATCTTCTGTCCATTCAAGCTGGTTATTGCCTTTTCAGGATTGGCTATCAGTTTGCTGCCTGCACACCTGAGACCTGGTACCAGCAGACCAGAGGCAGTTGAGCAGCTCGCCATGTTAACTGGCTTGCATCATTATGACTAATTGAAAAACTAAGCAACTACAGATTGAGATTACTGGAGGCAGCAAACTCATTGTGCAGACTGCAAAAAAATCTGATTTACAACAAAACTCCTAGTCATAATTTCCAATCTCTGGCACCCAAAGCTGAGATCCTAAAGCACCTTAAGGCAAGCATGGTCTTTATCCATCGATTTCATCAGTTTAACATTGGGACCTTAGTTCAAGCAACACCAGGGTTTTTGCACTGTTTTTTCTTTAGTCTCAGCTTCCAATCTCCATCTTAATTATGAGAGGAATTTCCTAGAGTGACTTAAATAGATGGTAATATCCATATTCTAGTACTCTGCACCCTGAATACACTGTGAACAACAGGGCCAGAGGTCAAGTGTTTTTATAGTTACCTGCCAAGTGCAGTCATTTTTAAATAATCTCCCTTTCTCAAAGTGGTACTGATTTTGCCTGATTTTCCTAGGAAGGAAGGATGAGAGATCATTTAATTAAAGCACAGATTTGGGTGCCAGGGCTCAGTGCCAACCTCTGTGATCAACCTCCTCTAAAACCTTGAGAGCATTCCACCACAGCTCTGGAGGTTAGCTTGACTGAGAACAACTGGTATTTTCTCTTTATTAAGTGCTGGACCCAATGCATGCTTATTTTGCTTATAAACACCCAACTACTAATAAAATTTAAAATGAAATCTCAAAACAATTCACTGCTACACGTGCACTCAAGAGACTGCTCAGAAGAACATTAACATTTCAAAACTAAGCTCTCAGTAGTGGAGGAGCACTGGCATGAAGATTGTCCATGCAATCACATTTGAATCCTCTGGTGCACGCACTTAAGGATACAGTCTTTAAATACTACATTGCTTTTGCCGCCAACATTTCATTCAGCATTCAGTTTGACACACTCACTTATAGCGATTCAGCATTCAGTTTTACGTGCCCTGGTCAGAATGCAGCCATATGCATTATTTACTGAATACTGTTAAGTCCCAGCTTGGAGTACAAAAATTCCTAATTTTGCTGGCAGCTTTCCTGTGGTGCATTAAGCACCTACATATTTCTAAAACAAAATTATTTATCTTCAGCATCATTCTTTTGAAGAGAGGAGGGTATATCTCCTCTACTTTACAGGTAAGAAATGAGAGCATGTAGAGACAGTGAGGCCAAAAAGTCTCCCCTCTAATTTGAGGTATCCAACTTAAGCTGTGGCTGGTATCCTGTTTTTCAGAGCACTCTGCATTTCAGAGAGCTCTGCATCCTCAAAAGGAACCACAGTCTCCACTGGCCTCTGACACAGCAGACAACACTGAGCACTTCTGCAAAAAAACCCACATAAAATAAAGATACACACATATAATTAGAGAAACATTGTTAAAAAAATGCCATTAGTGATTTGTCCAGCTTCACATAGGGCAGTTTTCCTCTGTGGAAGAGAAAACAAAATCTAACCCTGATAGTCAACAGTCAATTTCTCTAACCATGAAAGCATTCTTTTTTTTTTCTTTAATATAAATCCTCTGCATTTTTGCATCAAAGAACAAATGGTTCTACCAGACAATACCCCCTTCAGCAATTCATCCCCGTAAAACTTATCCAGTGCACTGAAGACAACATGCATGCACACAAAAACTGCTCCCTAACTTGTGAACCCCTTAAGCAGGTTCCCTCCCTTTCAGTACCTCTTCAGTCATAAAAGGTTAAAGTCCCCCACCCGAGAGCTTAGGAGAGAAAAAACATGAGTCATCACATTTAGGTATTCTACCACCGAGCAGTACATCCCTCAGAAACCTCACTGACAATTCAAAGCTTGACATACTTCTGGTCCCATCAGATCACAACAGTATTTGAGTATTTCCATGGTATATTCCACTATCGATAACAGTAATGATTCTGTATAAGTCAAAAAGTCAATTGAGTGTTACTGCTTCAGTGAAACTGTCAGCCTTCCCTATAAACACGGCTTTCAAATAAATAGAGACAATCAATCAACATTGACATACTCAACCTTTTTCCAGTATGGAAACAGGAACTGTAAACCTAGGAGCTACGTATAACATGGGTAGATATTACGCAGAAAATATTTCAAATTCCTTAAGTAGCTGCTCTCACTGAAAAACAGACCATTATCAACAGTCTTTTTGCCCTGGGATAATCAACATGTACTTTATGAATAGAATTCAGAACTGATTAATAAGTTGCTGGGTTTAGAGACAAAATAGAATATCTGCACAGGGAACTTATCTTAAATCTGTAACAATGGTCTTGGCAATGAAACTTTCAAATATATAATAGCATTATATGGACATTATGCATTCAAATTTCAAACATCTTGCAAAATAGTATAGCAGCACTGTCGTTATTTGTATTTGTTACTCTAGTTCTGATAGAGAGGTATCCAAAAAAATGAAGAAATAAAGTTCCATCTCTTTTTGCATATCCACGTATTAAAGACAGTAAGCATACCAGCTCATTACCACAGCTTTCTTCTTATCAAGAGAGGCCAGCAAAACTATTCTTGAGAAAACAGGAAAGCATACTTAAAGTGAGATTAATTTGAGCTCTCCTCTACTACAGTTTTAGGAATGGCAATGGAGGATCCCACACAGTAAGCATTTGTTTTAAAATGCAGAGGTATGACTTAACAGAGAGTACTAAAAAGTACAAATAGTCATCGGAGTTCAAAAAGCACAACAGTTTTACTGTTACTCTTCGCTACCTAACGGCTTCAGAAGATTCCCAAAAGGTAAGTAATTCTACATGCTTCATTTTGTATTTCTTGTCCACTCAAAATTCCTACAGATGTAAATGGGAAACCTAAGCAGCAAAGGCAGCAAATTATTTTATAACAGGTTCTAATAATAGCTTGCTTTAGCATCAGTCCATAACACAATACTCTAAACCCTGAAGAATAACTCAGTGATAACATGTGTGTACACGTGCATGCCTGCATATCAACTTCCTGTGCAGGCTATCAAGAAACTAGAAAAATAAGTGATATGTGTGTCTTATGGCACACACAAAGTTCAGAGAACCCTTCCAGAGCAAAATTAATGTCTTCTGAAGAGATACTGGCTTTCCTTCATATATGTAATCAAAGTCATTCCATCATACTTACCAATATTTTGTTATCCACTTTATCTCCCTTGGTTTCCAGCTTTACTTTCTTCTTGACTGAAATTTTGATTTTCCTCCCAATAACATCCCTGACACTTTCTGAAATAAAAGAAAAGACCTTAATTAAACACCTTCAATGTAAACATGAGAAGGAAACAGACACCACTGTCAAGTTTTCAGGGAGACCCAGAACTATGTTGTTCAATCGCTTGCACTCATGGAAATCTCATGCACATGCACCAGTACTAAACATAACCTAACACAAGTACAACTTTTCTAAGCATGTCATCTACACAATAATTTATATCTACTATGATAGGATTATCGATTTCATATGCCAGGATTCTAAACATAATTTGGTATTTCTTTCCAGCACTACTTACACATCAAAAGCATTCCCAAGGCAAGCCCCAGCAATGCTTAGCTCTACTCTGGGAAAATACAACAAACTCCTCACTTGCTATCATTTCTACCTGAAAAGCTTGCTAAAGCAAATTAGCTTCTTGCATTGCAAAAATTTTAGCCCACTGTTGCTAATATCGGGGAGGCTAAATGGGTCAGATAACGGAAAAACAAGCGTTCGCACATTTTGCACTCTGCACGTTTAAGCTGCAAAGCAAACCAAGCAGACTTCCAGATACTAACGCCTGACAGCTATGCAGCAGAGGCTGTGGAAGGCAACACACTGGTCTCAGTCCAAGTCCCAACGACAACGTGCCAACACCAAAGTTACATTAATTTCCGTAATGTTTTAATATGTATATGCATACACATGTATACACCACCTCTGCCAAGTACCAGATGAACCAGCCTTTCCCCTAAACGTTTGTACCCCAGCCCGAAGGGAACGTGTCCACAGGGAACCCTATCAGAAAGCTTATACAACTACTGACACTGATGCAATTGGGAGATAAACAGAAGAGTTCACCTAGAAGAGCCAATTTGGCACCTTCTGTAAGTTTCAGTCCCCAGCCCCCACAGAAAAGGAATGAGAAAGAAATCTTTTAAACACATTAACCTATTTCCAGCACTACAACTGGCATCTGTAAAAGGCAAGTCTCCACCCTCCCCAGACACACACACTTTGCCCTCCTGCACACTGAAGTTTAAAGGCTAAAATTGAAGATAATGGGCTCTTCCCAAGGCTTTTAATTATAGTGCTCTGTATAGCACTTTTCTGCACAATTTTCATCCGGCAGTCAGAATGTACTAGCACAAACAACACGCCATTTATTAAGCCTGGACGTTTAGCCCAGGCCACAGCATTCTGCCTGCGGGGCAGGAGGGTGTGCAAGTCAGAAACGCGCCTGGTCCGAGACACTCTCCACCAGAAAGAGCTCTTTCTGCAGAATCGGCATGTTTTCCCCAGGAATTTTAATTTTCCTATCAGGAAACAAAAGCTTCTCGGTACTAGTGGCTTGCCCGGCGAGAAGCCTACCCCAAGCCGCGGCAGCTCCATGGCAGACGGCCAGCGCAGCCGGCTCCCTGGGCAACCACTTGGTCACGATCCAGGCTGCGAGCTCCCCGAGTAGCCAGGTAAGCAAAGCCTGGGGGAAAGTCCAGCTCCATGTGAACTCTTTTCCCCAGGCTTCCTCTCCCATGGGTAATGCCTAATTCTGGTCTTTCTGTCCCTGCCTGGGAACCCAGAAGCAAGCTGACCACACAGGCTTTTTCATAAAGCCCTATCTTTACAGAAGGAAAGATATTGCTGCCATCTCCGTTCCTTTCCCTCCACCCCCAGCCTCTGCCTTTTAATTTCTCCTCTCCCACAAACAGCTCCAAGTGCCTGCATCTAGCAAGGGACTTCCTCCTGAGACGCCCGCATCGGGAGACCCACTTCCCTTCACTGTCCTACAGTTCTCACGCAGCAGTAGTGGGAGTGAGACTGCAAGCCCTCAGCTCCAGCACTCTTACTTCAACAAGCTGTAGGGAGAGAAAGGACCTGTGACCCAAGACTCCACAAAGCGTCGTCGGCAGGTCAGCTCCCTCCAAGGCCCTATCTGCCAGAAAGGGCTAGAAACACTTCTTCAAAGAGTTAAGATATAGATTTCATTGATATTCCCCATGGGGCTGGGGACACTTCCTTACACACTGGGTGGCAAGTGGACTTGCAAAGTAGTTTTTCAGACTCAGAGATGGAAACATAACTTTAAGGCTCATATTTTAAAGTGCTCATCCATATCTAGTGCTGGAGACTTCAGACACCACACCTCAGAGGAGCAGATCCAGGTAAATCAACAGTAAGAGAGGGTTTTTTGAAGACTGTGACCTATGAGACACGACAAAGGTCACACGGGAAGTGAGTAACAGAGCAAAAACTGCAGCTCAAACACTCCTACCCCCAGTTTACTCTCCACACTCCAATCACTCAGTGCTAAGGCACATCGTTTCATCCTGTTCTCAAAACATAGGGTTACTACAAGAAGCCCATTTAAAAGGTTAAATTTTAACATACAGACACCAAAATACAGCTAGTAATCAAACCAATTTACATGAACAGATCCACATGCCCCAGAAGAGTCATTGACAAGGCAAGTTGGGTGGGTGCCGGACACCAGGACTGAGGGGCAATTCTTGAAATTGTCCAAGGCCACGGGAGGAGGGAATGTGTGAAGATGCTCCCTTTGCTCTTCCCAGTAACATGCACCACACCTCACCTACGACACTAGAGTACAGCGCAGATCCACAGTGAGTAAAAAGTACCATGCGTTAGCAGTTCACGGTTTTGACCCTAGCTACTCCTAGCACACTTCCCAGCTCATCACTTCTTAGTACTAAGCTATAGACTAAAGCAAACCACATGGTTTGCACACTAAAAGAACTGCAAAATAGAGCTATTTTGTCTATACAGAAAAAAAATTCTGTGACAGCTGCAGCCATCCATCCAGATTTTTACCAATATTTTACAAATGCTAAAACCAGTTGCCACCGATAGTGCTGACTGACAAAATCAAAGGAAATGCAACAGCGTAAACGAACTAGGTAAGGTTTTATAGACTATTGGACATAACATGTACCTTGTTGCCTGACAGATTTCTATTTCCATCTGTCATTAAGGCACCACTTTAAATTATTCTGATGTTGGTGAGATCCTTAGATCTCTCTTCAACAGGCAAAACTGCAACTAAAAGCAAAGGAAGTTTGGCCTGAGCAAGGTGGCTGAGGACCAGGCCTAGAGCATCAGACCTGTTACCCCCAAATGACGCTGGTTACCAACGCAGCACGTTAACGATCCATTTATCGAAAGCTCCCCAACAGCGATGACAGCATTTTCAGGGTCCTTACCATCATCACCTATGATTTCCTAAGCGTGCACCATGCAACATGGGGGTTTGTGGCCATAAAACTTTAATTACAAATACCCTCGCTCCCTCGTCACCAACATGGGAAAATGAGTCTTAAACTACGCAAATCCGGGGGGAAAACGAAAGAAACAACGACCGGAGCCACAGCTCGGAGCCTGTGCCGGCGCCGCCAGGCTAAGGCGCGGGGAGGACCTGCCGCGGCGGCCGGGCGGGGGTCCCGGCGCGGGCGGCCCGGGGCAGCTCCACCGCGCTCTGCCAGCCCCCGCAGGGCCCCGGTGACCCCCGGCAGACCCCTCCGGAGGGCGGGCGCAGGGGGGGCCGGGGAGAGCCCCTCGCTGCCCGGGGAGGGCCACACGGGCACAGCCCCTGCCCGCCGCCGCCTCCCCGCTCCCCGCCGCAGCCCCCGCCCGACCATTCCCCGCACGCAGCAGCGGGGCCAAGCGCCTCCTCAGAGTCCCCCCAAACCCTCCGCGGCGCCCCCTCGGCTTCCCCAGCCAGTCCCCGCGGAGCTGCCCCCGGCTCCACCGACACGCGCAGACCCTCCCCACCCCCGGTCCCTCCACATCCCCCCCACCGGCAACGCCGCAGCCCGGGGTCGCACACGGCGGCCTCCAAACTTGCCAGCCCCCGCAACACCTTCCCCCAGGACCCCCCCGCCGCCATACCCCGTCCCTTACCGATCAACTCTTTGGGGACGTCGGAGCTCTCCTCGGCCATGGCGGCGCTGCCCGGCGCCCGGGGGGTGCCCGGTGGCGGGGCTGCTTCAGCGGCGCGCCGTCCCTCCGCCAGGCGCGGCGGGCATGCAGCCGGCGGGGCGGGGGAGGGGGCCGGCCGTGCAGGCGCCTCGCTGCGGTGCGGGAGTGCGGCGAGCGCGGACGGAGGGAAGGAAGGAGGGAGGGAGGGAGGAGGGAGGGAAGGGGCTTCTCCCGCCCCGCGGAGCCCGCTCCCTCCGCGCTACATGACGCCCCCGGCTGCCGGCGCGGCCAGGAGGGGCATTTCCAGAGGAGGAACGGCCCGCAGGCAGCCGTCAGGCGCGGCGGCCCCCGCGCCGGCTCCCTCCTTCCCCCCCCACCCCGCGCCGCCCCTCACACGGCCGGCCCCTCCGCTCCGCTCCGCGCCGCCCGGCTCCCCCCGCCCGGCACCGGCGGCTCAGGCGCGGGCGGGAGGAGGAGGAGGAGGAGGAGGCGGAGGCGGCGGCGGCTGCCCCCGCCCCGGGAGGGCTGGCGCCCTCACCCCGGCCCGGCCTCCTCACCTCGCGAGAGCCGCCGGGAGCCGCTCGCCCGCGCCCACCGAGCACCCGGCGGCTGAGGGGGAGGAGGAGGAGGAGGAGGAGGAGGGGGAGGAGGAGGAGGAGGAGGAGGAGGGGGTGGCGGCGGCGGCGGCCGGGAGCATCGCCCTCAGGAAGCCATTGCGCCCGCCCCGCCGCGGAGAGGAAGAGGGAGAGGGAGAGGAGGGGGGCAGCGGGCTGGGAAATTCAGCGCGGTGGGGCCGGCCCCTCCTTCGGCCGATCAGCCCCCGGCGCTGCGGCGGGCCCGGGAGGGTGGCGGCGGGGGCCATCTGCCGGCGGCCGCGAGTGGCGCGGCCCAACCGGCCCGGCCTGACCCGATCCCCGCCGCCGCCGCCGAGGTCGCCGGTAGCAGCACCGGCCCTCCTCAACAGACACTCTGCCTTTCGCAGCCGCACCTTCAGGCTTTGCGCCGCGGGAAGTCTCCTCGGGGTGCGTGTCATTAAAAACCGTGTATGGTCTGAAGGGGGTCGTTGTCCTCAACAAAGGTCAGTCCTCGCCGCGCTGGAAAGGGATCGCCCAGGCTGGATCGCTTTCGAGCCCTGGCAGGGGATCACCTTTGATCCAGAACTCATCTGCCTCTCCCTCGCTCCCCCACCTGATCTCCATAGGGACGCAGCCGCCTGGGCACCTGTTGGGAGGTGAGGCCCACGCTAGGGACTGCTCAGCAAACCCGGGGCACAGCGAAAGGCCCGTCTCGGAGCTTGGGCCAGGTGGAAGGGAACCGAACGTGCCGCCTTTCCCAGGACCGAAGAAGAACCCACAAATTGCGGCGTTTTGCTTGTTGCGCTTTAAGCGCCGAGAAATTTTTTGTCGTGCGTACAGCCACATTATAGAAACGCGGCACACGAGCTGCCTAGTTGTGCCTATAAAAACAAGGATGGAAAGATGCTTATTGGATGAGAGCGAAGGAAGAGGCTCAGCAGCTCTGGAAATCTTGCTTCTGGTAGCGATGCCGAGTTTCAGCGAAAGGGTCATTTTCACTGCAGCAGGACTGTGATTGGTCACCCTCCATCCTAAAGGGGTGGATTACTGCATAAGCCTCTTATTTCAAGCACTCTACAAGTGAGTGGCGGATCTGGGAGATCAAAGTCGTTTATGTACAATTAAGAAACCTGAAATGCATTCAGTGAGAGCAACAGCGTGAATCCAAGAAGAGTTATTTTGCTGGTACAATACCATACTGCTGCACTCTGTGTCTCAGGGACTCCTGCACACCCCGGTCTTCAGAAGAAACATGACTGAAATTGGTTGGACTTGTCAAACAATTTTATTATGATTCCCCATGGCACCAAGCAGCTCTCTAAATAATGTCAGAGATCATTTTACCAATATAGACAGGATTACTACAGAAATGGCTACAATTTGCTCTCCTTCCAGTTTGATGTTTACATGTAATGAATACGGACATTCTTTAAAAAAATAAACACAAAATGAATGTATTAGTAAAAGAATATAGTAAAGAACCTGTGTGCTTTTAATATATATCAATGTCAATCAAATCTTATCTGGATATCTATGTGTGTATATATATGTAGAATGCACTGTACTCATTTTCCATTTACAGTTGTCTTCTCCCTTTTCCTCACTGTATCTGCATCCTTTTCTGATATATGCAAAATACCTGCTGACCTCTTCCTTTCCTTCCTGCCAATCTTTCCTCACAGCTCAGCAGAAAACTGCATTTCTTGCTTGCTCTATAACACACAAGCTTACTTCCACCGAGGAACACGGGTATCTTTTGACAGGAAACGAAAAAAGAATTGAGAAGTTACATTTTTTCTAACACCCAGGAGGGAAAAATCAGATCATTAAGTCTGCATAAGAAAGACCATGTAATTTCATATGCAGTTACTTCTGCATTGAGTATAATGCCCTGTGTTCAGCTAAAACTTCCAGAAAGGTATCTTCTCTTCCATTGCTATTCACCTGCTCTGCAAAAAATGCACATTTTTGGATCTATGACCGCAGATACATGATGCGTAACAGTTTCTCAAGCTGCACTAAACCACTGCCTTGTTTCTGTCTGAAACAGTGTTTAAAGCATGGCCCTTGCTTCCTAGGCTGCTGCCAGACAACCGCAGGCCTCTCAGCATGCATCAGCTGCAAAAATGATGTGTTCCTTCAAGGCCTGCCTACCTGCCTGCAGTGCTCTGCTGGAATATGCTACCACCTCCTCCCTCCTGGCTTCCTACCACATGAGCTGGCCGACACGGAGAGCCCAGGATGTGTAAAGGAAAAAAAAAAAGAATGAATGATAGTAGCAGGCAGGGCTTTTTTGGTTTGTTTTGTTTTTTTAATTACCAGCGCTACAGGCTAATGAAGTAGCACTGCCAAGGCTACTGCATAATTCCTGCTTTTGCACCAGGGAGACTGGATCTGGTTCAAGGTAGGGAAGGTACAGGCTAAGCTCAGGTGGATTAGTGCTCCCAAGGCCAGGTTCAATCATCAAAATGCATCGTTTCCCATTCCTTATTCCCTGGACAAGAGGCAGAACATGATTGCCCAGGCAGGCTGCTGCTTCCTGCTCCTCCAGCTACAGTAATGCCTAGATATTGGTGCTATCACATCAGTCTGGCCTGTGAAAAGAAAGGTGTTTCCAATCCCAAGGATCCACCTCCCAGCACAGAGAGGACAAGACCACCTTCCCAGGGATCTCAAATGATCAACTCCCAAAACCTCCTGACCAGAGACTCTTTGCTGCAGTTTACAGGCAAAGCCACACCATAGAGACTTTGCTGGCTTTGTAAGGAGGTGTGATTTTTGTCCTTTCCTGTTGACCCTTAATCTCCACTAGTCGGTTCAGCAGGGATGCAGTTGTCACAGACATCTTCCCCAGCAGCAAGGACACTTGAAGAAGTTCAGCCCCCTACAGCAAGTCATCTGTACCTGCTTGTGGCTGTTTACCACTTTCCATGTTGCGCCAGCATGAGAAACTGTGATGCTGTGTCATAACCTGAATCAGTGAAGGGGGTCAGAAAGAGGATTTTTGTCAATTCAGTAAATGAATTTTAATTGTCTTTTATCCCTCCCCACCCATCGGCAGAGGCACATCAGCACCATTGAGGAAAAGAGAGGTGCCCAAGTCAAACTGAGGTAACTGGGGTGGACTCAGCTGGGTTTTCTGCCTGATCTCAGTGGCATTCCCATAACTTTCAGGTGCAGCTCATGTCCTGAGCTGCTGCTGAGTACCAGTCCTTGCTAAATCTGTCAGCAGGGCCTCCTAATTTCACGTTACCTGCATTGGTGCAAATGATCACAATTTGGGCACCCTAACTAGGATCACACCCCAGTTGTAAT
Organism: Strix aluco; assembly: GCF_031877795.1. Classification (NCBI taxonomy): domain Eukaryota; kingdom Metazoa; phylum Chordata; class Aves; order Strigiformes; family Strigidae; genus Strix; species Strix aluco. Next base: position 66,089,528 of record NC_133931.1, on the reverse strand, counting down.
ACAGCATTGCGTATCCCACATGCAACAGGCACGTGGAGAATGGAAAGAGGCTACAGTGTCTTCTGCCAGAGCAGAAGATCTATGAAGTCATTTTAGAAGTCGTTCAAAGGGTAACCGATTTGCCTGCCACAGGAATGGGATCTATGTGGTTTTGTTGGAGATACTTTTTCTCTAAAGACTGCTCAAGTTGTAGCTTCTGGCATGACAGAAATGCTGATGAGAGTAGTGGGCTGGATCGTGTGTGAGATAGATGGCTGCAGGGAACCTTGAAGCATCCACACCTTATATTTAGCTGACAGTAGCAGAGCAGGGTGGAACTAAGAGCTTTGGAAGACATTGATCAAGGAGACTTTTGACACAGAAAGGGATGTTGCGGGGGAAATGTCCTCAAAACTGCAGCCTTCATGCATCAGATTAACAATTAATTGCATGAAGTAACTTTTGAGGAACTTCTGACAGGTCTATATTATCCTGGCACCTCACACCCTGTATTGACATACAGTATAACATATTCCTGTTTTCCAGCCTGTCTGCTGCCCTTGTTCTCCTTCTCAGCCTAAATCCTGTCTTCTCCTGCAGATAAAGCAGGTGTCAATATGAGTTGGTGCCAAGCCATGCACACTGTCATAAGGCAGGGTATTTGTAGTCTCAACTGCTGCATGTCCTCCCTGTCAACTTCTCTGCCACTTGGATTATGGCTTTAGCACTGGAGAATCTCAGTCTTTTTTCCTGAGAAGCAATAGGGTGGTGTCATCAGTGTTATGATGTCATCAGTAGCACGATCCTACTCCTGCTGAAGCCAGTGGAAAGATTTTGGTTGCCAACAGCACGTGTCAGACCAACATTCAAGTCACACGCTGGAGTCATCCTGCTGCAGAGCAGCATTGTGGTGGGAGGGACCAGATGATCCAATCTGATTTGCAAAGCTGCCTTGCAGCGTGCAGCAAAAGCTTAGAATGTCTTATGAAAGGCAGGACAGAAAGCAGCTCTAGATATAAATGACCCAGCCTTGCTAGCAGCATTTCAAAGAACAAATTCAAAAGAGTGACTTCTTCCCCTGCTATGCCTTTGCAACCCCATAGATACTGTTTGCCGCCCTGGTTGAATGCAAGCAGAATGAGGCTATACTGTCTCACGTGCCACAATACCAGCCAGTCAGGCATCTCCAAGAGCGGTACGGCTTAAAAAAGTGTTACTTTTCAATCACTGCAATTATTAGGGGTATTTTAAAGATCAAGAGGCAGCTAACCAGTCTATGGAAGTATGTGAAGTACAGTTAAGAGACACACTTGCAATTATGCCTGAGCTCAGAAGTTCATGAAGTCTACCCATCCATGCCAGCTTTATTTCCACTTAGCCTAAAAATAATTTGTAGCACTTCCAGATTTGGGCTTTCTCCAGTATTTTGTTTGTTTGTTACAATTTTTACCCAATAAATATCTTTGCATTTATTGTCTATGTGTAGTGATACCATTAAATGTGATGTTTGGGCCCCTCACATTGATCACATCTGTTCAGAAACCTGTAGATGTTCCAGGACTTGGGGATGTTTTGACATGAAACGTTAATCAGAAAAAGAGAGAAAACAAATAGCTAGTTAACTACACAATAATAAATATGTCTTATATTGCTCAATGATTGGATGCCTTCTTTGTATTTCACCAGTTGAGACAAAATTGGTAGGGAAAAATGTATGTCCTCCATCAATCACTAGTTTGGCAAGGGAAATAGCACACTTGTAAGTAGTCTGTTGTTATCTGTGACTGAGTCTTTTCAGACCTTTTACTCTGGGTTGCTGTATGCTCTTATGGTTATTTCAGTACCCTGCACACAAGAAAACTTATTTTGTCTTGATTTTAAATAGGGTGAATATAAATGCAGCAGCAAAGATGTATATTTTGATAAGACATACTTTGATGGTAGTGTTAAGAAGAGAATTACAAAGAGCAGCTGATGCCTCATGAAAATCTTAATAAGAGAAATCTATTCAGAATAATTCTGGTTACTCTACTGTATTATTATATAATCTATTTCCATATTCCTCTTCCCTCATTCTTTTCTAGCAGGCATATTTGCATAAAACCAGGATCATTGTTTCTTAAGAGCTCATCTGCTTCTGCTACTTAGTTCTCACGTGAAAGCATAATCCTCTGCATATCCCATCACATTTAGTTAGACACTGTTATAATTTTTATGACTCCAGATGTGGAACTAGAGAGCAAAAGCAGACAATTCCTAAGCACACAGCCTAAATTGGCATCCTAGTTTTCTCTGTTCTGTACCAGGCATTACTAGCAACACATGGAATACACTTAGCAAGATACTGTGTGGAAATGTAACATTTTAAAGCATTTAAAACAGGTATGTGAGTGTTGCAGCTCCTCGGCTCACCTGTCACTAAGTCAAGCTGCACAATATTTAGGGTCTGTGAAATCCCTTTTCTCTTCCACTAGAGGCTTTCATTACATCTGATGTCTCAGCGAGCCTCTTTTTCTTAGCATTGACTCCAACTTAATCAAACGTGCCCTGATTGGGTTTCCACCAGCCCTGTGAGATTGACTATCCCCTGGAATCGAGTAGTGAAACATGCTCCGTAGATGTTATTTGTACTGTCTGAAATAACTGAAAAAGAAATATTTTCTTCGTGGCCAGTGAAGTGGATGAATTGAACCTGTACAAAAATAAATCTGGAGTAGTTCTGACCTAAATTTCAAACTGAACATGATTTTCTCTCTCCTTTTTAAAAGTCTGAGCTTCTCTCTCAGCCTTTACTATCCTTACTCTGTCCCCACCATAAACTACTAACAGCCCTTCCGTCAATACCAATACCTTTCATTCAACCTAGCAACCTCTGCTGCAAAAAATATGTTCTTTAGATCTCAAAAAAGTTTCTCAGAACAGCATGTTCTAGAGAGGTCATTGACCATGTGGTGTGTCAACAAGAACACTTAAGAGAGCGTGCTAAGCCTATATGGGGAGACACATAATCCTTCAGCTCACAACATGATAGCCCAAGACAGAGGAGAGAGGATGAGCAGTGTGGGGGAAAAGTTATCTTGAACTATACTACCTTGGGAGCAGAAAAAAATGAATATATGGTGAATAAAGAGAAGACTGGCAGCAATTACATGTGAATTTTAAATACCAAATAGCTTTCTAGATACACTGAGCTACCAGCCTTTTGAATTTCAGCCACCTTTATGAAAAGCCTGGGATATGGCTAGAACATACAACTGCAGGAGTGTCCTCCTTTCACACAGAAGATGTGAACTCTGGTATGATCTGTGGCAGTAGTATGGTACTTCTGCTCCCTCTGTACAAGCTTTCTCCTGCATAATTCAATTGGAGAACCTGCGCCCAATTAAGTTGATAAAATATTTACAGAGCTTTGGCTGAATGATATTCAAGATCAGCAACGTGTTTGTCTTTTTTTCACAGATCAGAGTACTGTTAGTCTTGGTTCAGTACTCTTTTGGGGGACTCACCTTTTTGCACTCAAGCTTGCACCCACCTTGCAAAATCCATGGTTGCCTCTGGCTTCAGGAGAGCTCCATGTGAGGATGAGATCCTTCTAGAGGTTCTCCTTGCCATTTCCATAGTGTCCAGAGTTGTCCTAGATGTTTTGTAAAATAAAGTAAGGAACACCAGTCATCCCTGGACAACTTATGAAAGTTTTACAAATAGCATATAGAGGGATTAGCAAGCAGGAAAAGTAATGTGAGCAAACAGCAAGAACATCCTAGCTGCATGTCCCTAATATAAAACAGCATCAGATATGATATTGCAATGTAATAGGAATTTACTGGCAAAATAAGATTGCCATTTCCGGAGCTGGCCATAACAGGATGTTAACATAAGGGTTGACTAACACAGCAAAGTTGAAGTCACACCAGTTTTTCTGGATGCATATATGTCACCAAGGATTTGGATTAAATTCTTTTCAAAAGTGCTACTTTTCAGGTTCAGATCATGACTTCTAAGATCCGAAAAAAAAATCCTGTGCGATAGGATTACCACCAACACATACAACCTCCTTTCGTCAGTGTACATGCATATGTTCTTCTGAGTAGATTTGCCTCCATGTACGGTCATTTACTCAATCTTACTGAAAAATAGTATCTTCAGGCAATTATTTCCAAGACCCATTTCTAATTCCTAAAGTGGCTGGTATCTGGGGGCAAATGCCACCACTGAACCAAAAGTAGTGAGAGGTTCTTGTTTGCTGAAGGGGCAAGAAACAGTTCTTGCCATTCATCATGACCCTCAGGGTATCTCACAGAAGCTGACCAACAACTGACCAGCCTCACATCTCATTCCAGTTAGGTGTCCTGCTCCCCAGCAAAGGAGGAGTAAAATTCACATCAGCAGCTTTAAAAAAGCAGGAGAAACACAGCCACACAACATACATGAAGAGAAAGGCTGTCTTTCTATTAGTAAAATGAATGGCCCAGTGATGTTGCTGGGTGCTGAGGATGATGAGCATGGGGTGGCTTGTATCTGTGCTAATGAGGTCCCTTGGCCTTCAAAGGGGTACATGGAGCACCTTAGTCACTATGCAGTGATGGAGAGTTGTTTGGTAGGTCACACTTGTCAGGCTTAATCATGGGAATGGCTTTTTAGTGCAGATATTTGCTTTCCAGGGCCTGAGTATGGTTTCTGGCACAGTTTATTTCTGTTGTGTTAGACTTAGCCTAAGCATGCTCTCTGTCTCTCCTCCCCCGCATGGTGAAGGGTGCTCAGAGGACTTCTCCAATACAATGAAATCACTGGATGTTTTGCTGCAGAGGCAATGACCGCAAGCCAGCAGTGCCAAAGGAGCACTTTGAGAACAGTAGAAGGAAAAACACTTGTAAAATTCCTGAGATAAGGCACAAATATGAGTAGGTTGCCGAAGGAAAGCCTGCCTTGCACTTCCATGGTATGCCATCAACAAAAACAGCCTAAGATGTTTCTGCTCACATTTCATCGCCACATTTCATAGTCACTTGATCGGATGTACTGGTTTTGGTTGGGACAGAGTTAATATTCTTCCTAGCAGCCTATGTGGTGCTATGTTTTGGAGGTCTGATGAAAACCATGTTGATAATAACACAGGGATGTGTTAGCTATTGCTGAGCAGTGCTTACACAGCATCAAGACCTTCTCTGCTTTTCATGCTGCACACCAGCAAGTGGGCTGGAGGTGAGCAAGAGGTTGGGAGGGGACAGAGCTGGGGCACCCGACACCAGTGACAAAAGGGACATCCCATACCATACAACATCATGCTCAGCAAAAAAATCGGGGCGGGGGGGGGGGGGGACGACACACTTTGCCAGGGCTGCTGTTGCTCAGGGACTGGCTGGGCATCAGTTGACTGGTGGAGAGCAATTGTGGGGTTTTGCATCACCTGTTTTTCTTGGGTTGTTTTTTGTTTGTTTGTTTGATTGTTTCCTTTTTTTTACTTTTAAAATTGTATTTACAAGTTTTCCCACTTTTGCCCTTTGTATTCTCTCTGCCATCCTATGGGGGGCTGAGCTACCTGCCAGGGTTAACCCACAACACCTGGCCAAAACAACTCTTCATAGGACTGTACTGTAAACCAGGTGAAAAGATCCAAGTGAAAAACAAGTCAGTATATCATGGTATTGGGATCACACTCATAAAGAGCAGATGCTTCAGAAAAATCACAGCTGATCTTTTAACTTGTTTGAATGCTTTAGACTACTCTTCCATTACTCTAATCTCAAATCACCGTTGAAAAGACCTCACACTTACTGAATGTATTTGTTATTACAAAAGAATTACCCACATACTTCTTCAGAACATAATCAGTAAAGCACAAGTTTATGAATAACTATTTGCAGTTTCTCATCTCCAGCTCACATTTTTATCTCAGTTACAGATGCCTCCCAGCTAGGGAAGCAGAAACAAGGCTGCATTTTTTAGGCTGAGACATAAAGATGGCGAATAGGGAACTGTATGGCTGGCTGTAATATTCACACAAGCTGCCCTTTTCAGTCAGTGATATAGGTCAAATGGTATGATTTCTGTCCCCCTCTGGATGATTTACATAATAAACTAGCACAAGTACAGCCTATTTCACAATCAGCCTGAAGTTTGCTTTTAGCATATGAGCGCCAGTTCTCATCAAGTTCAAGTGTTCAAATGATCTCTGAAAACAATTATGAAATGGTTACTCCCCTGATGGACTCAAAATCTACTCATGAATTTGATCAGAGATTTTTGGAAGCATTTTCCCCAGTCGTCAACCTTGGCTGTCATTTTCTGTAATGCAATCTCTCAAAGCACGAATATATCAGTTTATTATGATTATGTGCGGTAAAACAAAGCAGTGTCAGGGATGAGTTTGTATTTAATTTTTTTCATCTTCATTTCAACAGAAAGGATCCAGTAGCATTTAGCAGTCTTCAGTCTGCCCCTAAGTGGTTAATTTACTGTTCAGAACAGGTTTTTATTACCCTTTCTTCCTTCCCTGCCTTACTGCACACGTCCTATCCTTTTTTTTTTTTCCCCCTGCAACTTGATGCTTTTAGTTCTTTTCACTGTGTATTATCTGCTCCTGGCAGTAATCTTAGCTCTTCAACTGACAGCAAAATTATGAGGTGCTCAGTACAAGATGACAATTTTCCTTCCCTCATTCTAATTCATTTGCGCCGCCATCAAGGAATCAGTGTCATCTTTTCAGCGCGTTAACAGCTCTCTGCTGATAGAAAGCATTAGCTCCCCATTCTTAAGCAAGAGGTCAAAAACGATTTTTGTTTTGTAACAACCCATTAAATTTTGTGCTTTGGAAAATTCCATTGCTCTCCAATGTCAAATACCTAGGCCGTTGCCTCAGTTGGCACACAGGGGAAGAGAGGGTTTGCTGTGGGATACCAAGTGACTCAGGCAGCCAAGAGTCTTTCCTAGAGAGGACCGTGGTCTACCACAGGCCTTGCCTGGTTGGTTACTTGCCTTTTTTTGGTTTTGTATACTCTTAAGAAAGCCTCTTTGTTTCAGTGTGCATGCAGAGACTGCTAGTATTGTTTTTACTGTCTTTTAAAAAGTGATAGCTAAATGTTGCTCTAGGCACTTTTGAAGCACAAAAGGATCTGGTTTTACATATTACCAGCCAAATCTATGTGAAATCCTAGCAAAGACAAGACCTACCTAACTTGATGCAAATAGTAAAGGTCACCTCTGTAACTTCTACAAGGTGCTCACACTGACTTGATACATTATCACATGGCCAGTAAAAATTTATAATGTATTATGTGCCTCAACAGGAAAAATATGTACCTGCACTCTTTCTGTATACATGGCATGGCTTTATTCAGTTTTCTGTACAGATGAGCTTATCTGGGTTGGCCAGTGAGTTCCCTTATCCCCAGAGAGCTCCATAACAGGAAACCTTGGTCAGTGCTACACATGCTCATTTGCATTCAGCATAACAGAAGCCTAAAATATTTGTCAGACAACTTGCATTAAATTGTTCGGTGAGCACAGTTGTATTTCTGATGGGTGTACAGGCAAATTACAGATATGACCTTAAATATGCCTGGCAGCAGACAGAGGGGTCTGTAGAGAGCGAGGAGCTGCACTGGCCCTGCCAAGGTCCCCAGGCACTGGAGCAGAGCTGGGCTGACCAGCTCAGTTCAAGGCAGCATGAAGTTGGCAGTGACGCTCCTTGTGATGCAAGCAGACAGATGGTCCCGGGTTTTTCCTACCTCTCTTTCAACTGCAGCACATTTAAATATGAAGGGTAAAACTTGCAATAACTCAAAACCAAAATATGGAGAATGAGAGCTGGAAACAACCTCATTAAAAATATCCCAAACAGTAAGTATATAGTACAGTATACATACTGCGATATTTGCAGATCGGGCTGGGAGGGAGGAGAGGTGACAAACTGTGGGTTTGGGTGAAAACAGAAGTTGAAGACTAATATAGCATGCACCTTGGCACAGTCAGGGCCCTGGCAGAGAAACCAGCAGGACCCCTGGGCTCTGCAGCAGCGATAGCAGGACACCTGAAGGACAAAGTTTGGAGAAGAGAAACCTGTTTGGGAGAAGAGATTGACATTAGACAAAAAACAATTATTTTGAAAATGTTGAGGAGATCCAGCTTGCTTCTACCCCTGCTGCAAACAGAGCAGCCACAGTTGCTATCATGGCTTCATCCCACGCCAGGAAGCACTGGCGGGCTCTCCAGAGAGGGCTTGGCCACCTCCTCCCCTTGGCTGAGCAGGAACAGCCTGATACAAACAAGGCTGGCTGCCTCTTTTCAAGGGCAGTGTTGTAGGCACATTTCCCAGCAAGCTGGGGCTCTGTGAACCTTTAGTTTATTGCTGCTGCCCTGGGAGTAGCCGTATGTATTTCCAGTTTTACATCAGATGGCATCTGAAATTAATGTTCTTTAATAAGCAGCAAAATGTGTGCTGTCAGCATCTCAGGGTGAACACAGATGCAATTAGACCTTTGGCAAAGCTTATTTATGCTTTACCTGCACCTAAGAGTGCTCTTCAGATTTTGTCCCATGGCTGTCCTGGATTGTTTGATTTATTTATTTAGCCATGATTCAACAAAAAGAGAGGAAAAACTGCCACAAACACAAAGACTTCACTCCTCCTCACTCTTCCCAGTTGCACACACCCGATCGACTCATTTCCTTTCTCAGCAAAGGAATTAGGCCCCCGTGATGCCGTATTTCCAAAACAAGGATGTTCAGCCACAAAACCTTTCCCTCTGTGTCGGGAAAAATGTGCCAGATGTCCTTGCTGCACGCAGAAAAGGGACCAGCCCAGACACTAACACACAACATATACCAGTTAGCTCAGGGAGATGCAATACATGCTGATGTATTTAATGCAACATGCGCCAGAGTATTGAATGCAGTATGTGCCAAAGCTGCTGAGCTGCGAGGCAGTAGGAGATGCTCACCCCTCCAAGCACGGATTCTGCAGCCAGATAGGGGCAGAGGGAAATGACAGGGGGTGGAAGCTGCCCAGTGAAGTATTTTGAGTTCCCTAAAACACACAAGGCAACCCCTTCTGCAGCAACTCCCTGCTTCACCAGACTTAGGATCCTCCTTGCTTTTTTCCAAGGGCATTAAATTACCATTTACTTCTCATTCCCTTGAAGACTTACCTAGTTTTTACTAATTCCCTTGCTGAAGTGCAACTCTGCTCTCTCCCGAGACCCTTTACAGAGCTTGCAATGTTACTGCCTAACGATGATTTCCACATGAAATAGGCTTGATTTGGAAGAAAGTGTTTTCTTGAGCTGCCAACTCAGTCAAGTCTCCAACAGTTGAGCTGGCTTTCTTCCATTTTAGGCATCATCTCTAGTAATCAAGCTCCAGACCCCGTCTGCGCCTGTGTGACTGTGTGGCCATCAGTTGACACTATCAGTGACAGCTTGCTGGGTTCTCGTGGCTCTGGTACAGTCACATGGAGGAACCCACTGCAATGAAGCTAGCAGAGCTGGTGGCTGTGCGTGCTGCAGAGGGCTGCTAAGAGGCATGAGGAGCACTAAGGACTAACTGGCTAAGGTGAGGAGATACCTACCTGGGTAAAAACACACCATCTTTAGTCAATTTTTAGAGTGTGGATGCACTAAGAGACTATTTTGCTGTGGACTGGACAGAAAGAGTTTTCTCCCCTTTCCAGTTTTTTACAAACCTGGAAAAAATCCATAAAGGGAGACCAAAATGCCTTCCTCCCTGCCCTGACACCATGGAGCATAAATTCATGCAAATTCCCACACGATCTTGCTCACAGGGAAAAAAATATAGCAGCACTGAAAGAGACAGTTCAGAATACCACTAAGTACACGTGCCGTGTAATTTGTATTTTCCTCTTCAGCAAATCAGCGCTATTCTCTCCCGCTAGCACTCAGGGCAAGTACTTGAATGCAGAACTGCCACTTGGAGCAAACCAAGTTCACCCAGGAAACCCAGAGGGAATTCAATGTCCATTAGCTATGGTAAAAGGGAAAAATGTCTTTGCTGTATTTCAGCTGGACTATTAGTGCTCTGTTAGGATTTCTGAAGACAAAAATGCTGTTTATACAGCATCAGTTGGCAAGAAGGTGTTTCATTATTAAAGCACTGTTGAAAATCTGGCTGTTTATCAGATATTTAAAATGTGCGGAGCTTTTTGAAAGCCTGGCTTTCCCTTTTCTTTTTTCTCACTTTTTTTTTTCCTTCTGTCACTTGTTATTCAGAAGTGTTAAGTGTTTCTGAATGTGTCTCTAGAGCTTTCTCTTTTTTTGCTGATCCTTTTCACATCTTTGTTAAATAGAAACATGTTGAGGAGAGTACAACTTTTTAAAATATCTCATCAAAACTGAAATACTGCAGAAAAATAATAATGGAATTGAGTTTTGATTTAATCCGTTAGCTATGCCGGTACAGCTGCATATCTAATACTACAAGATGAAAGGAGAAGACTTTGCAGTTGAGGTTTACGCTTGTCCTTTGTATTTACTGGCTTCTCATTTTCTATTTCCCTAAATGCCATTGCTCCTGGAAGAGCCGTAAACTGCTACAGCTCTGCTCGAGAGTAATATACCAGCCATTAGTTCTTCTTGTGAGTAAGGATTGACACCTTGTGGCCAGAAAGTGCTAAAGGAAAAATAATCCTGTTACATTTTGAATCATCTGGCCATTCCCTACAGGACAAAGTTTTCTTTAACCATCATTTATTTAGCTCTTTAAAGAGTCACAGAAATATCAGCATAAGTATGGGTTTGTGTTCTTTCGGTTATGTTTTTATATGGTTAAGAATGATTAAACTTCCCATCTTCCAGGGAGATAAAATACCTTTGGAGGCTTTGCTCCTCTAGCAGCCAGATAGGGGTTTTCTGCTCCAGCCAGACTATCCTTCAAGGAGAAGATAGCTCAAGGATCATCTCACTGGGAGACTTCGCTCCCAGTCTTTTGCCAGAATTTGAGGGATAATTTTTTCTTCACTGGAAGCACTTGTAAGAAGTGGGCGAGCACAAAGTAGTATGATTTCACAGTGGAAATTGCTGAGACTGTTAGCCATGGGTCCTCAACCCCTCATCAGCCTGCTTCAGGACAGACCTCAGCCAAGGGAGCAGAAGAAATGAGTGAGAGGGCCACTATAATCTGGGGACAGGATGAGGTTTGGCTACTTCAGGATGTTGTTTCTGCTTCTGCCATAAAACTTTCATATAAACTTCAAGATTCTCTTAAAATCTCTGGTTTCTTAATTGTTGTATCAGCAAAAAACAGGGCTCTGAAAAATCTTTTTAGCTCAAGGAAGTGGAAGTGTTCTGGGCTTGAAATACCCCTTGCTCCAACCCAGCATTTCCTGCTATGTGGAGATTTATTTTTATTGTTTAAATCGCACTACCTCCTAGGAACTAAGTGTGCTGGGGTTTGTACTAACAAAATACTGGAAGGGCAGTTAGACATCACCTCATATCCTCAGTGTCTATGTAGTGGACAAGAAGTGTCAGCTAGGCAAAACAGATTAAAGCCAGGGATGTGAGCTGGGAAGAATAGACAATAGAGTGAAAGGGGGAAAAAGCAGAGATTCCTGCTCATCCGCTGAGTTTAAATGATGTCACATGAGAATGATTTGTACATCAGCATGGGAAAGCTGAATTTTGTGCAGAGATGCCAGAGAGGGTATGTCTAACTCCTTCGGATTTTGACTGGAAACTTTTCCCAAGAAAAAAGGATAGTGAGGAAGAAATGCAAAGCATCTTCCTGCTCTTGAAAAGTTCACTGGGCTAGTTCAGAGGCTGGCAGTGAAAGTGTTACCTGACTCAAAGTCATTCTGTTTTGCTTGTGCAGAGTGCACAACTTCTCCCAGAGTACAACAGTTATCTCTTGAAGATGCCCAGGAAAAAAAGAACACTGACTTTTTCATGGGTGACCATTATAATGATGCAAGAGACCATTTGCCCACAGTGACAATGTCAAAGACATTTTAACCCATACAACAAATTAAGTCAGAGAGATACAGATTTCCCAGCCCTGTTGCTATATGGACTTTAAGATCACTTGTGTGTGAACCTTTATAAACTTAAGAGCTGAAAGACTCAGCCTGTTCTGAACTTCCCGGTTTGGGAGAATTTGCTTCCCATGAACATTTATCTTGTGTAGGAACCCTCCTGGACATCACGAGTCATCCCAAGGTATACAGTAATAACTCTGCAGGTCGTGTGTGCATTACCTTGCACGTCATTCTCTTTATTTTCTCTCTGTTAGATGATGACACTCTCCACTCACCTATTGCATCAACCAAGTCAGTCCTCCTGGCTGGAGCTACCTCTGTTCAGGAGCTCTTTAACATTTTGGAGCCTCTGATAAAGGCTGATCCCAGCACTAGACTATTCAGCTGCAATGAACTGGATGTTTCCAGTGCTGTGCAAGAGGGGTCATACTTTCACATACGCTGAATCCCATGTCAATATGAAGTTGTGGGGCTTGCATGCACAACTATATTTCTGTCAATCTGTCCAGAAGGTGTCCAATGGATTGATTCAATGCCGAACTAGCTGGCAGCAGCAGAAGGCACTTGAGGATGTGCCACTGCACCCCATAGGAGAGGCCTCACTTGTGGTTAAGCTCCAAAAGGAGGACAAAGGATGAGACACCTCTTGATGACCAGTCCAGGGAACAGGCACCGATATGGTGTTTGGGTACAGTTTTGGTTATGGCCGAACCTGAAGGAGGATGAGAAGACCTAGCATTTCAGAAAATGGATCTAGGAAAAGAACTAGGAAGTGTTAATTTACAGGACTGAAAATCTGGTCTTTATTTAATGTAGGTTCTTAGAGGACCTTAGGTACTTGGCACTGTTTTCTTAGCTTAATCCTTGGAAACCTTTCATAGCTCAGCTGGAGAGGGCTGTGAGAAACCTCATTTGATTCTGAAGTTGATCCTAATTCCAGCATGGAGTTGGACCAGGTGACCTCCAGAAGCCTCTTCCAACCTCAGTTTTTCTACCATTCTCTGAGTTATAGTTATCCCAGCAAGCTGTGTGACACAAACCAAGCCTCAGACCAGAAAGCTTTCAATAAAGCCATGATCAGGGTCTTCACTTTGAAGAGAAGCTCAGGCCTAACTCACAGTTTATTTACATTGTCATGTAAATCCTACCACTCCACTGGAGACACAGGATTCCTCCTTTTGCAGTTTTATTGCAAATATTTGGAATGTAATTTTCAAGTTTCAGCTTTTGAAGCCTGAAAGTTTCAGAATTTTAGGAAAAAATGAATGTGCCTATGGGATTGAGGCAAACTATTTTTGAAACATGACTTTGCAGACTTAATGATTTTTTGTATTTTCTGGATGACGACTGATGTGCCTTCATAGCAGTGCACTGAGTTAAAGTCTTTGATTCTCTGCGATAGTCCCTGAAATAAGCCTAAAAGGTTCTTTTTATATAGTCATTTGTTTTGGAGGGGGAGGAAAAACAATGCCCAGAATGTTTCATCAGGCATGCTTTTCTAAGGCAGCCAGTGAGTAAAAGCATCTGAGTCATGAGCAATCAGAAGGGAAATTTTGTGTCAGACTATAGAGCAATTTCAACCTATTTCTCTCCTACCAGTTCTCTTGTGTAACCTCAGGTTGAGAACGCAACAGGTTTACACTTTTCTTTGGCTTTGAGTCATGGCCCTAGAGTCTCTATCAGCTTTACAAAGTCAGAAATCATGAAAGCAAATGACTGCACTGGGACCCCATATAATGCTAGATGCAATAGCTGGATTCTTTGTTTACATCTGTTCCAAGAGGTGAGCCGCACCTTCTGACAGGATCATTAAAAGAGATAATTTATCTTAAGGCGTAGTGGAAGGTAAATAATAATTCATATTTTAAAATCTTATTAGTAGTCTAAGTGCTACCTCTTTTGCTGGTTTAAGGTAACCAGATATAGTTATATGAGATACTTAATTATTCCTTATTCTATGGGATATTATTAAAAATTATTGAAGCATAGTAATAATCACTTTTATGTAAACATGAAAACGGAATCCTAAGAAATAAATTTACTTACAGAAAATCAATTGTGAAGACTGAAAAACAAACAGGGTGTGACCTTCCTTTGTGATATGGGACTTTATACCATGGTGCTTGCAAAAGCATATCTCTACAAAAGAAGGACATAAAGTTCTGGCCCATATAGTCGTTGTGAAGTTCCTGGAGTGCTGTGTTTGGTGCTAGAGTCACAATTGCCAAAACATAACTTCAAAGAGAAAGATGCAGAATATAAAAATATGGTCAGGGCTGTGGAAAACAGCGATGTGTTAACAATCAACACATTTAAAAAGCATAAGGAGAGAAAAAATACTTAGGAGAATACTGAGTAGAGCTGAAACCAGGAAATATGAGATGAAATTAATAGAAGAGATTATTAAAAGGGCTATCAGAAATGATACTTTAAATTAGTAAGTAAGGCAGCAGGCTTCAAAGGAAAAGATAGAAAGCAGCTCAGTAAATTTGGGAATGAGTATCACTTAAAAAGCATACTTATTCTCTATTAAGAGGCTTTTATAGTGAAACCTACTTGTATAATTAAAGCATAGCTACAATATCGTTGTAATAAAGTGTTCCAAAGGTTCTTAACAGTCACAAATCTGCTGTGTACTTTTTGGTGTTTTGCTTGGGTGCGTATTTTCAAGGAGGAAGACTACAATAAAGTCATGCTGGGAGCTTCCATATGACCTCCACTCTCGTAGCAGCTCTCATTTTAGGCATTCTCCTTTGCAGAAACACAATCTTATCCACCCTGCATTTATCTGTCTGAAAGGGTTTAGCATGTTGGTTTAGCTTTCACACCTGTGAAAGGCTGGATACCCTGAAAGCCTGGCTTAATGAACAAGCTTTACTGCACCAGGTAGTTGTCTGTAAGTGAAAACAAGGAAGTTTAGCAAAGATTAAGGAAACAACAAAATTGTGTCTTGAGTGCAATATTCATTTATTGACCTATAAGTGATGCAGCTGTGAAGAATATGGTGGCGATTCGTGTTAAAAATATAGTGACTTTAATATGAGGAGCAGGTATGCTGCTGGTATTTTGCCATGTACATAAGTTAAAGGAGATTTACTGTGGTTTTGTTGTTAAAATGGTTCAGAGTTCTTCTTCTGTAAACACAGACTCCTATGGGCTGCTATTGCGCAATGGAAAAGTACTGGAGGGACCCCTGTCAGAAGTCCCTAGCAACACCAGAAAGCCCGGGAAAGTTCGAGAGACTCTACTGTGCATGTGCGGACAGGGGAAGGTTCGAGAAACTCTATTGCGCTTGCGCAGCCAGGAGGTGGAAACTTTTTGGGGAGAATTACGCCCATTTTGTGAATATGCATGAGGGTAGAATATTAAGGGGGGGGCACAGCTCCACCTGGTGTCTGTCGGTGCGGAGGAGAAAGGCCCCCTGCTCCCCAGCGTACTGAGCCTTTTTGTTTTACTTGTTCTTATTGCAATAAATTTATAAAAGTTATTTTATGGCTCTGCCTCTGCATTTATAACACAGCTATATTTTCAGTGTCTGATGGGAAGATACTAAGATAAATATTTCAAGAGGTATGACTGCCATCTCTCCTGCTGTTTTTCTGGGCCAGCAATCTATTCTGAAAGTTTTTTTTGTCAGAGGTGAGCTTCCTGCAGTGTTTCTGACTCAAATCTATGTATGCAAGTGGGAAGCACTGGATTATTTCTAAATCCTGAATGCTTGATGCTTTGTGGCAAGTCCTATAGAATAGTTGAGCATAGAACAAGAAAGCTATCATAGTTACTTAAAAAACTTTCTTCCTATGCAATGGTGTACCAAGTTTATTGCTAGCATAATCCAAATGCTTGCCAGTCTCTGAAATTGTTTCTAAAAATATTTAGGAAATACGTGATCATCCAGTTGAGATTTCTGGAATGATTAATCCAATTAATTTTAGAAGAAATTGCCCACAGGCCAACAAGTAAGCTGCAAGGAAAAAGATTAATTAAGATCACATACTGAACTTTAAATAATTAAAAAGAAAACATTGTGTCCCCAAACACAAAATTTATGCATGATCCCTTTGTCATCCTTTTTAAAGAGTATATGAAATTTCCACCATGCTTTAAATTAGGGTGACGAAGCCTATCATCCCATCTTCCAATTTTTACATTTCTACTGAATAAAGAGTTGCAAAAGGCAGCCCATTTAGCAACAAAGGAAGTTGAAAGCTTATTTTCCACATATTTTTAATAATATACAGTGAGGTTGTGGCCCCAGTGAAACGTGCACCTGGAGGAGAGCACGAGTGGGAAGTAGATGCTGCAGCTGGAAGAAACTTCTCCAGTGTCACGCCCTGGCCTGGCCAAGGCTGCCTTTGCCCCAGAGCAAAGAGATCGTTTAAGACCATGTGTAGAAAAGGGTGCTATTCTGATCACCCTTTTACTTACAAGAAGCTCTGGAAGGCCTACCTGTTCTAATAGCAGACTGGATAGTCCACTGATGCTGTTATTCTGGAGAAATTATTTATTGATGCCACAGTCATCTAAGACCCTCAATCCCAGGCGTGTCACAGCCATATACCACTCTTTACAGGTTTCAGTCAGTTTTCAGATGGGGGTTGGAATAACTCTTTTTAACTTGAACCCTTCGGAAAGTTAACTGCCACAGCAGCTATCAGAAACATTTGCAGAGCAATAGCAATATCCAGCCTACGGACAATTGTTAAAACCACCATTTCACCAGCTGGCAGAGCAACTCACAGTGTTAGGCCGATCTGTGGTTTATCTAACCAAGATAGGTGCAAACACATAGCTTTACAGCAAAAACAGGGTATGTGTTTTCACCTTATAAGCACTTCAGGAATGTCCCAGGTAGGGGACACATATCCAAACAATTGCCTCAACTTTTGATAACAAAGTTGAAAGCATTTTCTTAGTTGTGAGGGGTAGTTTCTGATTTCAGGGAGTTGGAAAGCCAGCCCAGGGGGTGAGAACCTGCAGCCTGCATTTCAGTATGTGTGAGCTGACACAGGCAGGACGCAGGAACAACCACAAAACCACGGGTGAAATGCGAAGAGTAAATTTATTCTCATTACCTTGCAATCCGGGGGATCTGCGCAGCAGCACCTGGGTAGAGGCATGCAAGCAGGGATGCAGGCACCGTGGAGCTCAGTCCTTGCTAGCCAGAATGAGGAGAAGAAAGAAAAGATCTTGAACCTGCTGCTTTCACCTGTATGTATCAGGGATTTTCGCAGATGTAGTTTTCCACTGTGTTTTGATCTTTCCCACAGCAGGGCAGGAATCTCAAGGATGTTTGATAAGGTGCCTCTGAGTCTATCACAGGCGTATGTTATCTAAACGCAGACATTCTACCCGTCAAGCACACAAAGCTAAGCAACAATTAGTATGATTTATGTGGTTTTTGACACCGCAGCTGCAAGTCACTTGACTGCGTTTACAATCCTCCTCGCCAATCTTCCATTGTATTCCCACACAGTACCTCTCCCTGACATGGGTATGAGAGGTCAACTCCTCACTGTAGCTCAGCCCTGTCAGGAAAAACACCCATGGACAGAAAGCAAACTCTCCAGGTAGCTTCTGCTTTTGAACATCTGTGCAATCATAATGATTTCAGTAGGGAATTACATACTTAAGGACAGGAAGCACCGTTGCATCTGACATGCTGGATAATGCAGACCATCCCATCCCATCCCATCCCATCCCATCCCATCCCATCCCATCCCATCCCATCCCATCCCATCCCATCCCATCCCATCCCATCCCATCCCATCCCACCCCATCCCATCCCATCCTGTTCTTGTTCCAAGCCAACTAGTGCAGGATAGGGGGGTTTAGCTCTAAATTAGAGTTTATTATCAAGGCATGAAGACTGACTGTAGTCACTAGCTATTAATCGCTTGGGCAAAATTCAACATCAATTATTTGCATTTAAAAATAATGTTCCATTTAGGGAAACGGTGAACCGAAAGTTAGGAGGAACTGGTCAGTAGGTGGCACAAGAACAGCGCAGGACTGCACTGCAGCATGAAAGCTGAGCGACCGGGTTTGTATCCTGAGCCATCAACGCTGGCATTTTTTTCCCCCTACGGTATTTATAAGCCCTGTTACCCAGTGATTTAACTAATGAATCGTTGCACCGAAGCACATGGAGTGAGTGGCTTAAATGGAAGTTCTCCCCGAAACACTAGTTACTCCATCACTTGAGTGCATTGTGTACTCTTGATATCCACTAGCATCACTATACCTTATCAACTGCTTTCAAGCATTAAATAAGATTGAATTCCACTGTACATCAAAATAGGCATCTGACACCAAAGTACAATGATCTGAATTTATCAGGCTTGTGGTTTGCTAACTTGAAAAATTATTCTTATATTGCAGAGCATCTCAAAACCTTTAAGAGAAGTGGGGGAACATAGCACCGCAACAGACCCCCTCTGCTGATGGAAAAGGTTCATTAACTGTGTTCGTTTATCAGCAACATGTTAGGGAAAAAAACTATGTCAGGTCTTCAGGCACATGTCAGGTCTTCAGGCAGCAATTTGTGGCCATCACTATCTGCGGGAGGTCTCTGACTTTCTAGAGGAATGCCAGCAGCTGCTGGAAAACCACATTGCGCTGGGGGGTCAATGATGAGCATTGAATTGACAGGTTTTATTTAACCTTGGAAACTGCAATGACTGAGGGCTGTTGCCTTCGTAGGCTCTTGCCAAGGTTTTTCTTGCTGATTGGAGTTACAGGAGCAACATGACTGGGTGCGAACTGGCTCAGCGGTTCCTATTCCTACTGTGCAACTGCATGTTTCTTCCTCTTCACCAAGATTTTAAAGTAAAATGAAAAGAGACACATGTACTGGGTGCCCTGCCTTGTGACTCTGAGATGTCATCATTTACAGAAAATGAGTTGGAGGAAAACTGAAGGGAGGGTGGTGTCAAACATGACGTGCATAATTAAGCTTTTCTGAATGTCTCCTTTACACTTTGGTGCCAGATGACTGCATGCAAATTATCCAGAATGTTAAGAAGAAAATAATAATGAATTGGAACCAATCAAGTGTAAAAATTATGTCTTCTGCCAACTCTAAGGTAAAAATATATCTACAAATACCTTATTCTAAGTTTAGGTGTGTTTATGTTTAAAAAAGAACAAAAAAGGAGGAGGACAAACATCAAATACTGAAGAAAACAAGCTATCATCACCACAAATATACTTGTCATCATAATGTATTTTCCCTAAACAAGCAAAATTGAATGTTATGTAGCCAGTCTCTTACATTATTCTTATTTGTCTGTATGACTCTAAAAAGACAATTATAAGAACTATTTAAGCATAAAATACACCAAAGCCATCATACCTTTTTCATTGCAGATCTAATTTCTATTTCCAGCCCACACATACCTGCTGTTATATCTCATTTATTGCTGTAAATTATGTGCATCAGAGTTACTGCAAGTGACTGACGACACTGAGATCGCAACTGTGCTGAATTCTAATCAAAAAATGACTCTTCACCACTTAAAGTCCCCTCAACTTGTATTTCCTTATTCCTCAAGCAAAAGAGGACAGGAAGCCTAATTCTGAGATATAATTTATTGAAGACTCAAAATATGCTGGGATTACCAAGGCAGCTGGAGACTGGACATGGTGACCCAGGAATCCCTTCCAGTCCAGTACAGCAATGGTTTCAGCAGACCCAAAACATCATATGATGAATCTTCCTTGCTAGAAACAGAAAGAGGTGGCAGTGCCCATTGAAATACCAGAAGCATGTCGATGGAGAAAATAACCTGGGTTGGCTGCTACCTGTTATTCCAGCAGTGTTATCCACCACAGTATGTGCCTAATTCACACTGACTTGTCTCAAAATGAAGTTATTGCACAATAACTCAAGACTCAAAGCAAATTCTTCATGTTTTTCAAAGTGTTTCTGTACCACCCATTACTTACATTTCTGATCAGCTCCAAATGAATAATCTAACATGACTGTTGTCTGGTAAAATGTAATGGGGGTCTGTGGCATTTCATATCTTCCCTTGACAGTGATTTGTGGGTTTGGTTTTAAATTTCCAGACTGTTTGGGTCTCTCATACTAAATCTTGTGTGAATTCCCAGTGTGGATGAGCTACACATGGGCTTTAACACAGACTT
Source organism: Strix aluco (assembly GCF_031877795.1). Taxonomy (NCBI): domain Eukaryota; kingdom Metazoa; phylum Chordata; class Aves; order Strigiformes; family Strigidae; genus Strix; species Strix aluco. Next base: position 66,069,415 of record NC_133931.1, on the reverse strand, counting down.
CAGGGGCAAATATCACTGAGATTTCATATTCTTAATAGGGATTCAAAATACTACTTTTAGTCCAGATTGGGATGAATCCAACAAACTTTAAAATGAAGCTCAAATACAGCTGCTGGGTTTTATCTATCATTACAATGAGAGCACAAGATTTACCTGCCTACATCAGACACAAAAAATTGAGGACGATGGCCCTTTGGATGACCCTACTGTGAGATTCAAATGGCAAGGAAACCTGAAACCCCGCCAGCCACTGCTCTCCAGTTACGCTGGTGCATGTGGCAGGGCTTGCTGCCCTCCCACCCAGCCTTCAGTGGTCTCACAGCAGGACCTGCCATAGGGAAAGGCTTCAGGGCTCCTGCCGGGGAGGACACTGCCTACATGTTTGCAACGCAGCTCATGTGCTCCAGACCCACTTCTTACCTTTGTTCTTGCCTGGTAAAGGCTGTGCTGAGGCAGGGTGTACAGTAACCTCTTTATTGTGATCTAGGTAAAAATGTTCCACAAATGTATTTGCTGAGGCAAAACTTATAGGTATGAGATCAGAGACCTAAATTGTCAACTCATTGGTGGAAAGGCCATTTTGTCATGTTACAAGTCCCTCAGACAGTGGTGACAGGGTTATGAGTGACACTCTGGAGATTACTGTAATATCAGAAGTGAAATTAGAATATAAGTAAGAAATGCTGACCACCCCTACTAGTGCAGTACTGACATGGACATGCTAAAGCTTTATTGCGCTCAAACACTCTCAGCACCCCTGTTTCCTCACATTGCAGCAGCGGAGTTGAGGTTTCAAACACAGGTCATGGTTTTGTGACCAGAGTGCACACAGGTTTCTGTAGGGCATCCTAATATCCTTGAATCTCTTCCTACTCTGGGGTCCATTCAGAGCACAGCATTTGTAGACGTGCAGATGGATGAACTTCAGCCAATACTGCAGAGGCTGAAAAAGGCCCCATTTCTCCGATGGGCACCTTCCCTCACCCTGGGAGCACTGCACGCTCCTTGCGTCCCCCTGAGCTCGCTCTCCCCAGGGACCGACACCGTGGCTCCTCCATGTCGCAGGAGCTCACGTACACACTGGGCGTGGAGAATCAGGATGAAATTACGCGCCGTCACCTTCATGCATAAAACATGGCATGGCTACGGAGGGACGGCAGGGCCTCGGCAACCACCCGCCGCATCCTCCCAGTGACCTGGGGCTTGGACCGGGGCTGCCACGGGTTTGCCCAGTGGGGAGTGGGCCATCCTGGGCAGCCCGGGGGACGGGCAGCCCCTCGAGCCATGGACCTGTCCCCATGCCTGCACTGGGTGCGAACACGGCTCTGGCGATGCGGGTCCAGGCGGCGACGGTTCTGCAGTAAGTGTCGTGTCTGATCCCCCCGTGCCCCTTCCCCCTTCCCACCCCTGTGCTCTCACTGGCTCGCACACATGCTGCCATGCAGATGGAGCCAGCATGGAGTGGAGACCTGTGACCCCCCAGAACCCACTCATGTCCCCAGGTCTAGGGCTCTTTGCTTGGCTGCTGAGGGCACGGTGGGAGGGCAGGGGCACCACCATGGCTGGCTGTCCCTTACAGCCCCGAGATGGGGGAGGCCCTGCTGAGCAAACCCCTGTGGTTAGTGGACCACCTTTGGGAGAGGCTGGTTTGAAAATGTCTCTTCCTAACATGGCTAAGCACTTTTTCACATTCCTAAGAGAGTTTTAAGGGGGATGGTTTGTGTGTTGGAAGGGGAATATGGAAAATTGCAGAATAATACCCATCCTTCCTTTTTTGACCAGCTGCATGAATCAAAACAGTTTGATTGAAAGGAACATAACCAGATCGGTGGCTTGTGAAATGTCACAGTTCAGACAATGTCCTGAGCCTTCCTGCTACTTTGGCTGGTAGAAGCCATGCACATCACTGAGCTAATGTATATATAGCCTTGCTGCAAGTTGCTGGGGTACATTAGTCACCTTTTCACCATGGTTTTACTGAAGATAGTTTGCTCGCCTTCCATGACAGACCTTATACACTGCAGTGGGTGCCGCTGTATGGAGATCCAGACACTTCTAGCTGATTTATTCAGGCTCCCTTTCAGCTGGCACCTTGGAGACAAGTGCTGCCAGTGGTTCTGCAGAGACTCAGCAAGGGTAACACATCCGTGACAAACTGGGGAAACAGAGGGGTTTTCTTTGGTTCGAGCAACTGTAGCATCTAATCACTCCTGAGGAGATGCAACGCTCAGGAGGATGGGCTGGGTTTGATGGAAAACTGAAGCATCCTCTCTCCTATCAAGCAGGTGATATATTGTAAAAGGGATCTTGGAATGAGAATGCCATTCAGAGAACACTGCAAAAGGATGAATATGATAAAATGAGCATGCTGTCTGTCAACAACTCTGCCCCAAGCTCATGTCATTTCACTATCCTAGTTTATCCATGGAGATACCAAGGTCTGTTTGAATTTTTGTAACTCATAGTGTTGCAGCATAGACACAAAGGTCTCACAGTTATCTTCTTAAATATTGTTTTGTCATGAATTCAACTCCAGTTTGCCTTTCAGATTCAAAATATTACTGGTAGTGTCAGAAAGACTGATTTTACTAGTTGTTGGTTGACTGTGCTCAGTTGCTCACTGGTTTTCAATGCTTGCAACTTTGTGAGTATTTCGGTGTGCCACAGATTTATGATCAGTTTTCTGGTTGTTAATGAAGTAGAAAAAAAGAAGCAGTTTTGTTTCCTGTCTATTTAGTATTACATTTACCTTTTCCATTTGAAGTTCCCTACTCTTCACAAATATGTATTTGGCAGGTAGTTTGCAAATATATATGGAAACTTCTTACCACAACATTCACTTTAAACATTAATTATCCTATGAATACATATGTTCCTTGCTTGGACTGTCCTCTGAGTTAGTAAGAACTACTGCCAAATGCATGCAGCACCACTTAGCTCAAGCTGTAAGAATGGGAAATTCGAGAACAGCAGATACTCTGAATAATTAAAGGAGGTTTCTTTGGTTGACAATGGTGCTATCTTTGCACATCTCTCAAAGCCCTTCTTTTTATTTGGCCTCTGGCTCAGTGAAACATTGCAGCATTGAACAGAAAGAAAAAGAGGGATAAAGAATTTTATTTTTATTTCTTAATGAGTCTGAAAAATGCTAATCACTTAGAAGGGTGTTTGTTGGATTTGTTACTAGAAATAACCTTAATTAGATTGCTTTAGCCTGCATCAGTGAAGGAGCACAGCTTTCTCTGATCTGTGCTGAGGCCAGCCATGAGGGCCTGCTCCTTGCAAGTTCCTCATGCCCAGACTCAGCTTGTCCTCCCTAGCTACCTTCTGCTGAGGTGCTGCAGCAAAGCTGCTGCTATTACAGGAGACATACTACTCCTCTGTTTAGAGATGTACAGTTTAGGATTAAAGAAAAAAAAAAATCTAGTAAGGAAACTACTGCTGGCTGGTTTCCGAAGTCCCTGTGAGCACAGGCTGTCACTGTACCTTCTTGTTGAAGCAGTCATTCAAAGGAACAGCTAGGGGACTTTGCAGTCCTTCTGTGCCTGCTCTTGTGGCCCCATTTGACAGCTGAGCCAAAGGAAGCTCCCTGCAGGCACGTGTGCTCATGGTAAAAATGCTGCTTTGAACAAAGACATGTTTTCAAATGGAGAGCAATGCTCTCCTGGCTGCCTGGCTGGATGTGGCTGTCCCTCCAGCCAAGGGAAAACAACTGCAGCTCGCACTGGAGAAGCCCTCCGAGAGGCTTTTGACAATTCACAAAATTGACCCTCTGTTTTCACCTCGCATCGAGGGCTGGTTCTGATACTGTGGGAGACATTGGACAGAGAGCGTAATTTCATACTGCTGTAAAAACTGATACTGGAACTAATGAAATCCGCTTTCCTGCTGGATGATCTTGTGTCCACGCAGGTGAAAAACATTGTGAAGCTTTCCTGGAGTGGGCCATCCACAGCATCTCCCTCTCCCTGGGCTCTCTTGGGGTCTCATACAGGTTGACCTGCTTTTTCTTTCATTTCCCTTGCCCCAGCCACATACAGTTCATGAACCTCATAGGAACTTGGGGTCTTTCAAGACTGCTGTCTCACTGCTAGGTTTGATTGAAGCTGGCCAGTGGTTTAAAAAATATTAATGGTCAGAGTGTCATTACATGTACAATGTTTCCTTAGGAAAACAGGCTAAAAGGTCATGCTCATGCCAGGGTTGGCAGCTGAGTTTGAATCATGCTAGTAATAACTGCATGGAGCAAGTCTTAAAACTGCGTTGGGAAGCGTCTGAAAAGAAGCTGTTTGCTGCTACTCCCAAAAATGCACTTGGCTTCTGGCCGCCAACACGTTAAAGCCCTGGGGATCTGTGGGGAGGAGGTTTCTCTGAGTTTTCCTGAAATTTAGTATAGGGTTTGCACAAAAAATGTAAGACTTCACAAGGAGAAAAAGGATTGTATGTCCCTGATGCAGGATGGAAAATTGGGAAATTCTGCTGGCTGTGTGGCTGAGGAGCATTTTGGATGGTGCTTTCTGGCTTGCCATGCCAGCCCGGTGCTCAGAGGTTGTGAGGTCCCTGGTCCTGGGTGGTCTCTGCAACTATTCTCTGTTGGACCCATCTGTAGCACTTCACATATCACTGTAAGCATTTGATGAAAGGGAATGTGGTGGTTTAGTCCCTGTCGGGGTCTGAGACCACGAGGCCACTGCCCCTCCCCCACAAAGGGAGTGAAATACAAAGCCCCGGGGCTGAGATAAGGAAAGGTTTAATACAACAGAGCAACAGCAACACAACAAACAATAACAATAAGAATAACAGTGATAACAATGAACAGAGCAAAGTATATACCGATACAGCAGTGAGAAAACCGGCTGCGCCAACCCACGTGATCACTGATTCTTCCCGCGCTCGCGCCAGGATGTGAGGTCAGCATGATATATGAATAACCCGGCTAGAGCTTCCCCCCCACTGCTGGGGAAACTTAACCCTATCCTGGCTAAACCAGGACAGGAAAGAGGTGGAGAAGCTGCAGAGAAATGATAAGTGGCTTGTTTAGAGCCATAATCCCAGCTGGGGCTGGGACACAAGACATGGGTTCCCATCCACACACTCATCCCACGAGCACCAGCCACCTGTGGCACTGTGCTGGGTCTGGGTCTGAGGCCAGGTCCAGGTCTGGGGCTGGGTCCAGGGCCAGCCCTTGGCAGCACTGCCTGCCACCACCACAAACTCATCATGGGGCGTTGCCAGGTATCAGGGGTCCAGCCATAGCATTTGCCCAGCAAAGGTGGGCCTAAAAAGCTATATCCTCTGGTGCAAATGTAGCTTTCACAACCTGTAACCTTTAGGGCAAAGAATCGATGGCAAGCTTTGATCAAATCTCATTAAGCGTTCATCGTTAGGCACTTTTTCTCCTCACCAGCAAGGCCTACTAGAGTAAAGTTGTGAACAGCTCTTTATTGTTTTTGCTCCATACTGGCTGTGCAATTTAGTCAGGAAAATGTCTGCTGTGTATTTTGATTTGTTTCCAAGTTAAAAAAAAAAAATCAATTGCCATCAAAAATCAGAGAAAAGCAAGAAACTAGGAGCAAAAATATCATCCGGAAAAGAAAAATGGCAAAAGCATAATTTGTACATGAACTGCATAGCCTCACACAATGTCAAAACCTACCTTATTTCATGGTACATGTAATAGGTTCATAGGGAAAAAAAACTTATACAAGTCACTGGTGCTAGGGAAAGCAGTACAAAAATATTGCTCATATTCATAAATGGGAATAATCTTATATAAGCAACAGGTGAGCCTGGCTTTAAACTACCCTTAAATGGCAATAAAAAAAGAGTGCGCTGTTTGTCCTACTCATTCTTGGCAATAATGTAGTTTTAAATGGTGTTTTTGTTTTGGGAAGGGAGGACGAGATTGGTTTCCTGCAGAGGAGTAGACTTTATGCAATATTGGATACAAGAGCTATATTTTGCCTCTTACCTTAGGGAAATGTTCTTTGTAAAACATACTGTAACATACCCAGAGGCATGACACCCCGTGCAGCGCTGTGATACTTGTGTGGGCAAAAAGCCTTTCCACTTGGAGGGGTCCATTCAGGACTGATAAAGATTGATGGATTTCAAAACCATCCAAGGCATGGCTCTTTGTCTTCTCAGACCTTTGACGTGTGGAAAGAAGAATATGCAAGTATGACTAATGTTCACCCATTGCTGTGCAAAACCTCTTCCCACCGAGCCTTTGTTAGTGCTGTACCCGTGCAATGCTTAGACTCAATCGTTCAGTGACTGGAAAATCATAATGGGTTTCTAGGTATATTTTGAATACCAATTAAAATACTGAGAATTTCACATCAATAAGTCTTTGAAAACAACCTCAGGAACATTTGCAATGTTTGTTTTGGTTTTTTTAATATCACCCCCACCAACCACTCATTTTTAGGTGCGTTTCAGAGAAGCTGGAACTGCTTTGTCATTACTCATTACAATCAGGGAACCTGACAGCTTAATGGTGAGGCTGCAGCAGCCCCCTGGCAGGGCAGATGGTGATGGAAGTGTATTAGATACGTTTGTATAACATGCAATAATTCACAGGTGCCATTATTACGAACTCATAGGAAACAGGTGATAGTTGCAATTGCCTGAGCAAGACAGACAAAAACTTTTGTAACTTAAGTGGAAATAGTTATTTTGTTTGTTGTGGTTTTCTCCTTCCTTTTTAGGGCTATACTCTGCTTTATAATTATAGACTTAGCATATAAATCCTCCTCCATTTGGATACAACAAAACTTTAGCTATTCTCAGCTGAATTATCAGCAAATCTAGTAACTCTCACGCAGAGCAATAGCAGTCTCATGCTCAGCATCAGTTAAAAAGTATTGTGCTGATGCAATAGCCCTCGGTGGAACAGCACTACTGCTCCTCACTCTCGTACAACACAAGCTTACAGATGTCCTGTGAAGCCTTCTCAAAGATGCCTTGACTTTAGGACACAACTGCTGAATGAAAGGAAAGTGTTCAGTCACTAAACTTCTCCCAACACTTGTGGGACTTACAACGAGTTTCATCTGTGCGTAAAACAATACTTGTCAAACGCTAGAGGCAGTGAAAGGAAATAACTCTGTCCAACAGCCAAAGGTTTCCCTTTTTTTTGCATTAAAACTGTTATGTTCATAAAGCAAGAACTTCACTGTTCTGCTGAACATTTGGAAAACCCACAAGCCCCACATCTTCAGAGCAGACTACATTACCTAACGCCTTGTGCTAAACAGCTTTGATAACTGCTTACATAAAATTCACAGGAATTAAACCCCCAAGTGGATTTAGGGCCAATCTCACTTAAATCCCACTTAGACCGTACTTTGAGGAGGTGCATGAGCCTTGTGCTACACTGGCGGGGGAGATAGAAACTGCTCCACAGCATCTTCCCCCAAGCACAGGGTGCAGCAGAGCCTCTGGTCTGTGTAACACCCTCAGCTCCTGCTCTGAAGACAAATGGAACGGAGCAGTCTAGACATTTTGTGCTGCTATATCATTGCCTCCTGCTGAATTATCCTGCTGACAATCCTCAGTTCCTCCCCTCTCCTCCATGAGAACAGTATGGGCTTGAACTAGTCCCAAAACCTTTAGAAGGATAAAATTAGTCAAGATAAATCCCACTCATAGTGATCCTCTAAAAAGGGTTTCAACCCTATTTTTTTTAAATATGTAAGGATTTAGCAGTCAGCTGAAAAAAATAATAAGCTGGTCCAAAGCTGGTCATTTAAACAGAATGGTTATAGTGTCCACAGTATAGGCACTAGTGAACCTGTGCCAAATGTAATGACTGCTTTACTTAAGCTTTTTAGCTCTGTTAATCCTTTCGATCTGAGTAAGGAGTGACGTGTTGGAAAACTAAGCTGGAAAGCAAGGAGAAAGTGATGAAAAGGAACAACAGATTATGCTTGTGCAGAGTGGAGGACACCAGGGCTAAAGAAATACAAAAGACACGTAAGAGCCTTAAAAGCATTAGTATCAGGCATGGAGTGGTCACTACCCTTAGCATCTGGTTTGAGAAGTCCAGGTAAAAGCATGTAACATATTTTAAAAGATGATAAAGAACCAAACTTTAAAAAGATGGTAAGGAACCAAACATCTTGTCAGATGAAGACTTAAACCCAAGCAGGCTAAATATGTCATAGGGGTAGACACTATGACATGGTGTTTATGATGAAATGGTTTTTAATCCCTTGCGGATTATGATCCTGTGCCATAGACAGCAGTTGCATTTGTGAAAACTTCCAAGTGCTGGTGGCAGCTTTCCATCAAAGCCACCAGATCCTGAAGTCCTCTTTGCAAGTCACCTTCAAAAGCTAGTGTGGGATGTAGTCGCCCACGGCTGAGCTCTAGTAGCTCTGCAAGAGCTGGGTGTTTCTCTTGAGGAGAAACTGAATTACAGAGTATTTGTAAAGTATCTGTATTAAATAATGGAAATCAACTACTTTCTAAGTGATGGACCGCTATAGGGAATATCAGTATGCATCACACCAATTCTGGGAGGAATACGGACCTCCAGTGAAATATTTCCATTGCGCTATTAAAATTGAAAAATACTTTTCATTTTACTTAGAGTTGCCAAATTTTTTGAAGTGAGCTCTTCTAATTTTTGTATCAGTTATTCTTCAACATCATACCCACCAAAAGGTGCTTTCATGTTTGTGACAAGCAAAACTCTCCACTTCCAAAAATGTTATACCACTTGCTCTGATGCAGAAGTTGAATTGCTGGGCTAAATTCTCTGGATGCAGACTAGTATATTCAAAAAAACCAAAGAAATTAAGCTCACATTTCCAATTTGGTTTTTAACGTCCAGATTTTAGAACACTAAGACAAAACTGAAGAAAGATGAACATATTCCAAGTATTAAGGAAACAGTGTGCAGTAAAATAATACCAATAAGCTTGTCACCAAGTTTGCGAAACTGCTTAGCAGGAGTATCTGTTATATACCTTCACATAAGATGAGCAGCCTCAAAATGCTTTCACACAACCACGCTTCAGGTGAAACTAGGCGCTTTTATTTAATATAAAATCTGAGATAAAACTTCAACCCTTATATTAAAACAATGTCTGTTACATTCACCAAGTCTTGGCACAGTAGTGGATAGATGCACAGTTGTGGAGGAGAGCTCTGCAATGAAGAATTGTCTCCATTTCCCACTCCTGACCACCCACAGAGCGTGAGGAGATTGGCATCTCCCAGCAGGAGAAAACACGGCCAGAGACCTGAGAGCCCAGCCAGGTCAGAGGAATCATCTGATGGAAAATATGGAAGATAAAGTAGCTCCCACAAACAGCTTTACCCTACTTATCCTTTCTATTTAAAACCTGTGCTGAAGGGAGTTCAGGATCTGAGAGGGTTTAGTTTTGGGGAAGCGGTGGGCTGATGCATAACTGAATCGTTTCTTGTTTGGAGCGGCAGTACAAAGCCCGGCTCCCGCACTCAGTTGTTAAAGTCTAACCCAAAAATGTCAAATCACCTTGAAGTGGAAAAAACCCTTCTAAGTAGAACATAAACAGAGCAATTCAATTTGCCTGAAATTGCTTGTATTTCCTTTGCTTTCCCAGTGCAAGAGTGATGGATAAATCCAGTATGGTTTAAAACTTAAGTAATTAATATTTTACCTACATATGCATATGGGGTCTTTTTAGTACATCCAGATGCTCTTTAGAAACACCAAAGTATTTCAGCAAGTTTTTCAGCAGGAATTGAGAAACTGCAACATCTTCCTGATGCTGAGATGAGCGTTAGCTGATGATATCTCTGTAACGAAAATTGGCATTATATTAAAAACCCACTCCTTTTTAAGCACATGAGGAAAGCCCACAGCTCTTGAGTGAGCTAATTATTGCTCACTAACACTCTGCTTGTGGTAATAAGCTTGGTTAAGCCATTTCCTATTCTCCTGTGTACATTTTCATGAATGTGTCTGACT